>NC_137241.1:16405361-17767060 GCF_051294905.1 Botryllus schlosseri | reverse complement strand
GAGCGAATGGTATAAGAGACTTGACCTTCAGCTGACCCTAACCCTGAAGAGGTATTGAAAACGTGCGATAAAAATAACACACTTCATACTTTACAGCCCCTCGAACATATTGGACTAAAATATGCGAAAAGATGATCGAGATACAGGACATCCATCCGAAGCAAGCGAAATGGATGTAGCCTACAACGTAACGATGGCAAGACAACATAAAAGAGAACTTGGCGAGATACAACATCAAAAGGAGATGAATTGGAACATCGCTCACCGAATTCTGCCGACCAGCTTCCGACTTCACGCCAGACTAGCGGTACCAAATAGCAATTGCCCCCTCTGCGAAACGCACATCGAAACCTACGAACACCTTTTCCTCAAATGTAAGGTGTCCAAACCAGCTCTTCTATAGACTTTAGAAATCTGGGAGAAAACAACTCAGCAACCAAGGCAAAACCCCGACCTGCTGACGGTGATCAACATGATGACAATGGGAACCCTGACAGGAAGCAATAAATACACGCTAGCTGATCCTCCACCTTTCTCTCTTAACAGGCAACGTGGGTAGCAAGAAATTATAAACGTCACCACGTTCGCAGACTCGGACCCAAATGGATCGCGAACTCGGCCATACGCAAGATCGCCAAAAGGAAAGAGTGTTCTGATGATCAGGAAACAGACGATGCCCTACGCCACGTTCAACGTGAGATGACATATGCAGTAATGAGAACCTATGGAAGGACGAAGAAAAGAAAATTTGATATTCATGTTTTAAATTAGAGCGTATAGGCTATTATGTACCTACACAATCTTTCCATCGTGGAAATTTATGCCCGTACATAAGTAAGAAACCCAAATGTACCGATAGGTGGATATCGTGGGTCGGGGAATACGAGTAGAGCTCATGAAAAGCTCAGGCCTACCTCACACCCAACAAATGGTTTCAATCTTAGCATCCTCTCCCAGTTGATTACCTGTGGTGCACCGTGGACCGCAAGGGTCAGCACTTCTATCGGTTCATAATATATTTGAAACCTCCTCATTCAATATTAGACTGGGTAGGTTGGTGTAGCGGAAATTCCACCTCGATCGACGACGGCGGCGGTCGTCGATTTTCGGCAGTAGCGCTTTCCAGAGCGTCGTAGTTTTATCTGCGCTCCTCTACGTCGCTGTGCTCACAAAGAAATACCCAATCATGGAAAAATTCAAGTAAGAGAATGAAAAGAGCTATGAAGCTTAGAAAAGCAAAATAAAGATTGTACACTGTTACATCGGACAAGGTCAAAGTGGATGCCCACATTCAAGTCAAACAACAAGAAATTTCTACTAAATAAATACTATTAGTCCGTCCTCAAGACTACCGGACCACGACCTGACCTATCAATCTCGCCTTCCGTGAAATATGGCCACCTCATTTTTGTCGCTTGCTATTATCTATATTCTATACTCTTCTTTTACTTTTCATTTATTCATTTCCTTCTAACCCATTTCTGAAGTAGCCTAATTATGCCAACTTGGACTTGGCATGTGGTATATTTTCATAAACGTTTGACTTTTACTATTGATTCGAGGGTGGAAGGGGGTAAAAAGCTGTCATATTCTTAGTAAATTGTACTGATCCGGCTCCGAACCAGCTCCGGTCAAAAATGAGAAAATCCGGTCGGATATCCGAACCAGCTCCTCATGCTCCGCCCTAACAAGTTGTCGTCTCCAAAAAGACTGGCATTAAAGTAAGCGGACTTTAGGTAACCCTTCTCAACTGGTACCACACAGGATGACCAAGTGGATGAATATCTTATTATGATAACTATACAAAATCACTGGTAATCTTGATAAGATAACGCTGATAAATAAACGATATACAAACCAAACAACAACAAGCAAATCAGGCGGCCGCCACCGCGTCACTCAACATATTGAGCTATATGTGCATTCTGCGAAGTACTCGAAGTGGGAAAGGATGAGCCATAAAGCAGCGGGCCACAGCGACACACGTAATAAAACTTGTATCTGTTTACCTATGTACGCCTGAAGGTGCGGTGGAAAATAAAGCCCCGTTCAAACAACTGTTATGGTTTCGTAAATCTACAACATGTGGAGTTCTTTCACACTATAACCGCAGTCATCACTGGTCAACCTATTACCAACGCGGAAAATGTCAAATACCTCGGGGTCTTAGTTTAGTGGACTCGAAATGTCCTGGAAGAGTCATATAAATCGAAATTTTCACGGGAATAGTGTCTGTTCTACTGCCTCTGTTAGACTCTGCGTGCTGCTTCGGGACCTGCTGAGACATTACAAATCTTTATTTATTCAACCAAAGCTATAACGATATTTTTGCTGTGGTGCTGCCAGTAAGAGTACACTCTGGCCACTACAATATCAGGTCCTCCATATCATTGCAAGAGCCCCAAAAAGCGGCCTGCAGGAATGAATCAAAATTTGCGACTCTAAAGGTATGGTGTTCTAAACATAAAAGATGTGAGGAGACTATAAATTTCCAAGTTTATGTATCATGTCCATTGCGGTCACTACCCCTCAAGATTCAACTTCTTCACTTTGGAACCAAAAGCGCATATAAGCAAAACACGCGCACTCCCTGCGCCGTCCTATTACCATATGTTCAGCACCAATTACAACGCAACGCGTCGTTCTATCAAGTATGACGGACCACGACTGCGAAACAGTATTTCGCCGGCAATCATTATTTTATGAACAAAAATTTTGTGACGGCGATAATTTCTTGCCAATGCGGGATCCTTGGAAGCTCGATGCCAAGTAGATGTCAATCAATTCATGCAGCAGAAGGCTACCCACATTCATGACAAGGACGTTTCTGCACAGAAGGAAGTGACCAACGTGCAATATTGTTTCATGTCGCAGTGAGATATTACTGTAAATAAATTTCAAATAATATGTACATAAATAAGCGTAAACAGGCATTATTTACTTCGTACGTATTTGGACATTAAAGTCATCGTTATGACATCATAATTATTAACGTAAGACCTTGACAGCTTTCACACCATATTTAACGTCCACTGGTATGAATATAACTTTATTAGTTACGCGAGCTTTCGAAGCTCTGCTCCTTCATCAAGTGTTAAAGCGAGAGTAACGCAAAAAGAGCAACGCAAAAAGATTTTGAATTTGAACAAATACATATTGTGACATCATAGTGGGTAAGAACTTTCCAGATTCCAAAGTCGTGTACTTTCAGAGGTGGTCAAAGTAGCCAAGAAAGCTACTCAAGTAGAAGTAGAAGTAGCGACGTAAAAATCTACTCAAGTACGAGTAGAAGTACTTCTTCCATAAGCCACCTAAAACTACTTGAAGTAGAAGTAGAATTGACTGACTTTAAATCTACTCAAGTAAGTAAGTAGTTTTGAAAACAGTCTCAATTCGTTCGCATGGACTGTACAAAGCTGAAAATTGAGATTTGCGGAGGGTGCACAGAGCTTAATTCGTATTGATGCATCCCAGGAGGTATCAATTTTCAATATAATAAGCATTCTTTCGCATCATGGGATGCAAATTATAGTATTAATATGAAAATGCGATACTAACCCTTTGTTTACTAGAAGACCCCGTTTTAGAGAACATCATGGCATGGCGCCCTACCCCATATTATAAGGCCCCAAGTTTAGGCGCAGAGAAATAGGCCTACGGAGAAGTTGTATCGGATACGGTTTCAACACTTAGTATACGTTAATAACAAATATTGTGGATCGTAAAATTTATATTTAGTGTAGCTATATTTTCGGAAAATAGAGGCATTACTACACTTGCTTTTATGCTTCAACATGTATGTTCTGCAGAAAAAAGAACTGAAAGTAATTAGAACTCAAAGCATGATACTAGAAATTGAAAGAGTAATACAAATACCACTTCTAAAAAGCGGAAAATAAATGTCATGTTTTTTGTCCATAAAGCTTCAAATGTGATCTGCTAAAACAGGTGTAACGTTCAAAAAAGCCGGATTTTTCAGATTCGCAGGACACGTCATGAGCTACTAGATTACGATATGTTAGGTAATTGCTAGATTGCGAAACGTTAGTTCAAAACGTTATGGTGGGCCATATTTACTGTGATGAAATATTTGAAATGGGCGACAATGCGGTGTGAGCGGAACCAAGCAATCCGGTACCTAAATTATATTCACTGATACTTTCGTGAAAACATATTTGTCACTGCCCAACTACTGTGCGCGAAGCGCAGCAGAATTTCTGGGCGTTACTTGAATTTTATGAATATTAAAGGTTGATTCTTCGTGAAAACACCCCCGAAATTCCTCAGGCTATCTTTCGTATTGGGGGAGTAAACTACTTCTACTTGACAAACTGAAAATAGCGAAAAGTAAGTAAGTAGATAACAAAATATTTCAAAGTAGAAGTAGAAGTAGAGGAAATCAGATCTACTTGAGTACGTACCAGAGAAGTAGAGGAAAACTACTTGAGTACTTCCAAAAATTAGAAGTACTTCGTTACTGACCACCTCTGTGTACTTTATGACGTCATAGGCATAGGTCATAGCTCGTGTAACTAATAAAGTTATATTCATACCAGTGGACGTTAAATAGGGTGTGAAAACTATCAAGGTCTTACGTTTATATATATCAGTGGTCGGGAACCTTTTTTGTCCGAAGAGCCATATTGGCCCTATTTTTTTCCTTCTCGACTCCCAATGAGCCATACTTGCCAATCAACTGTTACGTCACAATTGAAAATTCGTCACGTCATGGCAGCAGTAATTCGAACTCACTACATGGGACTCCTCGTGTGCGTCATATTTCCTCTGTAAAACGAGTCTGTATTGTACGAATATAAAGCTCGAAACGAGAGGTAAGGCACAGACGGGCCTAGCCTCACCATTGATAACGCAATTCATCGTCAGTAGCTTCGAATTTATTATAACAGATATTATTCGAATGTAACTGTCACACTGATTCCGAAAATTGAAATACTTCTCGACTTCTCGATTGTCAAGGTATTCGGCGGTAGCATAACGTTGCGCTGCACTCGTACATTTTATCGCCGGTACTAAAGAGCTACTTACTAATCAAGAACGTGGATAGCTATGGCGTTGTTCGTAATTCGAGTTTGTAATTGTGAATGTCACGTCCACGGCAGTTCATTTCGCGCCGTAGATCACGAAGACAATGTGTATTTGAAAACTACGTTTTGAAATGGGCGTCATCATGTCTGCTATGCTCTTTGATTAATCAACGTGTCGCACAATTCAAGATTTCGAGTCGAGTAGGCCTACATAGAATTCGCGAGTGATATTAACCGCCGGCGTGACAGCAACTTAAATTTTATGATTTTGAAAATAGGGGGACTGAGCCCCTAAACATGAAGACGGCATTGTCTTTACCTCTCAAAGACATGTTTATACTGTCACGAGAATAATTATTCCGGCCGTGATGAAAATTTACCAACAAGTCGCTGCAATATTGATCAATTCAGTACAAAAATAAATATTTGGCAAAGAGCCATATCTTATACCCAAAAGAGCCATATATGGCTCGCGAGCCATAGGTTCCCGACCACTGATATATATCGTCTGCTATCGGCGCAACAAAGTATTGTCATAATTATTGATACTTGAAGCTTCATGCGCGACTCGGCATTGGATCAGATTTTTCTTAACTCTAACAATCGTAAAATTTATATGTATTCTGTTATTCTTATATGTAGTGCACGGGTCCATACGGCATAATATAAATTTATTTCGGGAATATCGTTTTCGCGATTACGTGTTTTTCTTATCAATATTCTGTCCTAACAAGAGTAAATTTCACACGACACTGTATACTGTGAAACAGGCAAACTTGGGAAATACCTTATTGTTCGGGGATTTAATAAATAGATACGAAGACCTTTTTCGAGAGCAAGTATGTTGCAAAACTTTGATTCGGTTCAATTTGTCCACGCTATTCATGTACCAAATACGCATGATATAGCATATTTCTTCTGTCGCAACCAATATCTTATTTGTGTTGGTATGTTTCGTATCAGCAGCAGTCACTGAATCACATAGAATATTTCACAATGTTTTTTGTCAACTTGCTATTATGTATGTTGTGTCACGATGCAATCAAGGCCTTAATCCTCAACACAGTTAAATCCACTTTACTGCGAATTCCTGACTAGCTATCCTTCTCCGGTGCTGCACTGAGCGCTTGCGGCTTAACGGCCAGACGAGTTCGCTTATCTATATTATCCATTGCTGTGATCTGAAGATCCAGACACTCAGATGACAACTATAGAAAGTGCTTTGGCGGAATCTGCAAAACATTTTTCATATTCTCTGCACAGCCCGAGCGGAAGTCGCGAAGTACTTATTTAATGTAATTGACCTGTTGTTTTCCCGAATTCAGGGTGGAATGGAAAGTATTTCATTTACGAAATAGAGCGATATCGCTTTACTATGCTATCTCAATGAAAGTGACTATAGTTTCAGTGTCATGTTGTTTTCATTAAATAGCAGATGTCTTTATCCAAACCAGGGATATCTAGACTAGATAGCCCTGATCCAAACTCTGTCACAGGCCTATCCTAAGATGGAATCACGTGAAGCATCACTTTCTTTTCATGCATTACTGGAACGCTATTATACTATTATTTTCGAAAGTTGGTGCCCTAGATTTTGCACGGCCCCTAACTGTTTAGAATTGAGCCAAATTTGAAAGAGGCCTGCAGCGTTTTTAGGCTACCTTAACATTTAATCAGCGAGTCAGTCGAATGCGGATTTGTTTGGAAAAGAGTCCTACTTCACAGTCGCATATTTAAAAAAAGAATTTCGATTCTTTATGAATTATGCTGACTTATCCACACGATTATAACTTGGAATTGGACATTTCGAACGCAGCATGGTGCGAAGTTCTGATATCTTCGGCTTGGTTCGGCTAAACCTCGATTTAATTGCTTTTCCAAGCGATCATAGCTGGATTAATTGGAAAGGCATGCGCGAAATGCATCCAAATGTCAAGTGAAAATTCAAGTTGTCATCCATTGAAAGTAGCGAACAAACTCAGCAAGAGATGCAGGGAATTCTGTAAATACTCCAAGTTGTTAGGTTCTTGCAGAGATATCTTGAAATCCTCCCACATCTATGCACCGGTTGTTTGATATTCTTTCAGTTTCGTTTTTTAAATTGTTCGCCAAGAAATTGTCATGTTGATTCATATACCCCCCATGCTTGAGCAACATCAAGTATTCGCTTGCAAATATATTCGTGACCAACGTTAGCTCAATTCGATTCATCAGTGAACTGCATATGAAACACTATGCAATAACACCGATAGAATATGCGCGTTGTGCGACGATGTATCACACGGCCAAGCTCTTCAGCGGGGAAATATTACTGTCTGCCAAACGACCGGCAAACTCATCGTAACACGACTGCTGAGGACCATGAGCTCAGAGCGTAATGAAATCGGATGATTTGATTGCTGCGAAGTGCAGGCTACGTAGTAGTTATATTTAATATGCAGCCACCGTCTCGTCAGGCTTTTTAGTTAGTGATGACGCAGGTTTATATAGTGTGTTTATTTTAAGAAGCATCGGTAAATACTACGTAGCCAAAATTTCACCAGCCGTGTAAAGTCGGGTTGTTCAGAATAGACGGTCAGTTTCCCGGGCCTTATACCCGAAATACGCATTCTCGCAACTTTTTCTGTAACGCATCCCTTGCACATTGAACATATTTACATTTATAACTGAAAAAAATGGGGATTCGCCAATACTTCATTGCAGCGATTTTACTTTGCTCGGAGTTTATGCAGCTGTTATGGTATGGGGTGTTACAGTTACAGAAGCTCACAATAGAACATATTTTGAATTCGGGGCACGATTTCCATATTGCACACTGCCTTAGGAATCTTCAACCCGGAATAAGATGGATCATCATTTTGCAAGATTTAACATATAAGAGAATGTGATTGTAAATGTACCATCCCGTCAAACGACCACATTATATATCAAATTCATCTCATCAGAAAAGAAACAAAACAACAAGGAGGTGAATAGTGAAACAAGATAACACAACAGAGAAGTGGGTTAACTTGGTAACACCAATCAAGTGAATAGATATGTCGATTTTGCTAAATCTAGAAATTTTTACAGGTGATCTTACACGGCTTGTGAGAGACTAGCTTGTGTGCTGCCATCGGGTATGAACGCAGCGTAGCCGGAATTTTATTTTTTCATAAGTTCTGATGCAAGTTGTTTTTTATTGGTCTGCACAAAAGATTTCAGGTAAATATTTCTGATTCAGCTGTTTTCAATTGCGGTAAACTAACTTATATGATTTTTAAAAAGTGTCCCCCTTTCCGGATTCCAAAATATCGGAACACTAATCAAATATGAATCACGGTTCGGGGCTCGGGACCAATGAAATCGACGATCAAAACCTGACATAAGTGTTTGTCGTTGATTAGGTTTGCAGGAGCTTTCAAACTCACAAAGTTACATGAATGACGAGATAAACATTGTACAGCTTCAGAATCACTGCTGTGCGGAGTGTCAGTTATACATGTGAATAAATGGATGACCTCTCCGTAAGTTTTACTTCGCTACTTAATTGATGCACGTGCAGGCTTTCTCGGGTCTAGTATGTTTTTTAATGGTTGCGTGATTTTAACTTCAAACACTTTTATCTTTGACATCAATCTCTCGTAATCTGGGACCCCACTGATCGTGGTAAAATGCTGACAAATCCTCTTAAAAGAGGACGTATGGTAACGCTACCATAATATAGCTACATCAGCCCTCGTATTTAGAGACCACGACTATGGTTGAGGCTGACATTCTATTGAACTGCCTGAGACACGACGTGGATCCAGCGATGAGACCGAATTCGATCAAAGATACACAGTAACGAAGTGTATGAGATGTAATAATAACATTCACAGTGCTGCTTGACTTCACCGTAATATCGTGTCATCCGAGCACATTTCAGTTAGAATGTGTCTAATGAGGTAGTGCCTACTTGCAGGCCGTATTCTCAAATGCAAACATATTACCACGTAGCGGGTGTAGAAAGGATAGACAGCATAATAGTGCATAGATTATGTACCGTGAGTATCAAGAAATAAAATACAACGTGCTCCTGTGCGTGCCTACAGAAGATTGTGATATTGTCGCGTTGTAACGACACGCGGCATGCTTAATAGCGTTATGGCAAAGTATCGTTATTCATGTGTTCGTACATTCGATTTTATCAAGTACCCATCCGCAGGTAACTCAGTCACGTCTAGTAAGGTCGCAGGTGATTCAGCTACGCCTACGTATGCCGCGAGTGCAGATTTTTCTTCATAGCCATCGTTGTGAGAATACGGTGTGTCGATGCAGTCGTGAGTATCTTGGTGTTCATTCGAGTATTCTTGGTCACTCACTGTGGGACTGGAGCCAAACTCATCTGATGTCGTATTCTCAAAGACAATACCTGAATACGGGAATTGAAAGGGTGATGATGATGGCAGTATGGCGAGAAATAATTCAATCCAATCAATATCGTTTGTCTACCTGTAAAAGAGAGACGTGGGATATCCATAGGCCGGTCATCTTCCCACTCCTCATGTATGAAGCTGAAACAGAAGTAATTTATAATCGCAATCATAATCATCGGTTCTATGATTTTCGTCGACCCAAGACACACAGTAGCCAATGTGATATACAAGACACGCATTCTCTTGTGTCGATGCGAACCCTATACCTTATCTGCCTCGCTCGCGAAATCACGAAGAACCGGCATTATAGTTCGCTGTAGAAAGGGTGTGTGTGTCTCAGTGAATCGTATGTATAAAGGCTAGTGATAAAATGGGAGATCTGCTGGACGAAACGACTATGTAAGATATATTGACCAATCTATGGGGACACACGACCATTATTATTATTTTTTTTTTTTTGGGGGGGGGGAGCTGACTGACAAGGTGGCCTGATTGAAACCATCATTTTATCGTTCCCCTGAACTCATAGAATATTTCCAAAACCCTCCCCACCCCAAGTTTTTTCTGACTCCAACCTTGCGCGGTCTCGGGGTTCTTAGCAGAGCAGAATACCCTGTATGCATCTTACTCGTGTATGATTTCATATCGAAAAAATTAAGTCGAAAGCGAAGATCGAGGGTGCTCAGTATTGCACCATTCGATCTAGTTTTCTAATATCTAATCCTGAGTAATCTACCTTGCAATCAACTATGTGTAGGTATGTCTTATTGTGCAGTTGACGTTTATGGCTGCAGATGGCCAAAACAGGCACCAGTAACCTTCGTAGCTTTCTACTATCTGTTTTGTATGCTGCGATGCGGACGATCAAGTAGGCCTATTCAAGGCTTCCACAGTGGAAAATAGTATCGAAACAATAATTCTCGTTGATAAATTAGCTATATTAATCAGTGGCGGGGAGTGTATAAATTCAGTACTCGAAAAACCGCCTTTTACTACTAGACTCGAATCATAAGAATTAATATTCGATTCAGATTCGAGCCTACTCAAATCATTGTACCCAGCCCTATACTTAGGAGTTACTGATATAGATAGGCTATACACTGTACGTTATACATACCATAAGTCAGTATTCGCCTGTTTGACTTCATCCAATAATTGCATCTGCAATATAGATAATACGGATGCTGGTGGGTAATAAATAATCGCGCCAGAGCCAGTGTTGGTATACGGTAAATATTGATTCACATTTTAATGGGTCGCGATTAAAGTCCCAATTAAATCCTCCACATAGTATTGTTGTTATGCTACTTGTGCATATATAGGAATGCCATACGTCCTCTTTTTTCAATAAATTGAAAGTGTCCTCGGACGACGACTAAATGGCCTCTTTTTGGGGAATTTGTTCTCTTTTCTAAAAAAAGTATTAAAATATGGTAACCCTTTGCGTATATCCACTAGATATTGTTAAAATTCAGATAGCGCTGCAGGCTAATAGTATATATTCGCCATGCTAAAGTGCCACCGAGTTATTAGGATGGGCGCATAGTAACAGCCGGTAGTCAAATGTGGGTGGGACGCATATAGATTTTTTTTGGCGGGGGGCGTTCAATTTTATCATTAGCATGACGACACGAATACATTGTCGCGTAGCGGACACTGATGACAACACAGGTTGGGGATATTAGTTAAAGATGGGTATGACATGGACACTATTGGTATCTTGGTAATCAATATCCCTATATCAGGGGTTCTCAGCCCTGTCTTGGCCGTGGCCCATTTTCCGGTTTAAAATTGTGCTGTGGCCCACCTGATATCTTACAGTCATAATCCTGTTTAATGCGTGGTCATGGACAGCGCCGATATGCCTATTTCTCTAAAATATGTGCATTTTTCTCTAACTGATGATATTTAAATCTCGATCTCCCGGGATATGAAATCGCGCGACGCGCGAAAAAAAATTTCAAGTTGAATAAATATCCTCCAATAAACGACCAACGAAATAATCTTGCGCCCCTTCGAGCTCCCCCAATTGGGGGTGTGGGTGCGGCAGTTACGGCCCTGGTATAGATCATATGCTAAAACTCTTAAGTAGATTATTTTCGTCCGCTGCTCCATTCTCTTCGCGAGACACAACGATGAGATCCCCGCACTGTGCGATTAGGACTTGAGTGATACTATTGTGGGGAATATTATAATCATTCTGGGCCAGCATCGAACAATTCATTGGTGAATGGGGTACCTACTATACAGAGAAGTGGAGAAAGATTTTTCAGTATGCATGATGTAGGCTACTTTGTATGTCTTGTACCAAAACAACTGAAGTTGCGATGTCAGAATATTCAATCCAATGATACAATCAATTCCTGTGACTCTTTCATTATGTACAATAATTTCCAGGCCGGACATTTTAAACCGACTTCCATGATTAATGCGCTCCGTTAAATCCTCAATCCATTACGATTCGTTGCGGTGGTGCAGTATACCTCCGCCAGAAGTTGCTAATAATTTGCAATCATGGCTATTTTTAGCTTGCAATAATACGGCCTGCCGAAGTACAGTAAATCTGTACATCAATTGCACTTCATTGCATACCCCTTTCAACGGCAAACGACATATGACACTGCTGGAATACTTGGTTACTTCAGCATTATCTTCCAGTTCGGCCTATTATACGCTTGAATTTATTTTAGTTGCTGTTAGCTGTAGGTTGTCATAGCCAGTAGAAAAAGCCACCGTTTCTCCCTAACGTTTTCGATTAGTACAAGCTGACTTCAGACGTGCCACTACGTCTAATCAGAGTCGGATGAAAAGCTTTATGTAGCCTAGCCTACGTATAATTAGATAATACGAATGTATTTTTAGCGAATAACATAAGAAATATAACTGAACTTACATTAATTCTGAAATTTTCTAAATAGCTCTGTGGCCCACCTCAAAATGCTCTGTGGCCCACCCTTTGAGAACCCCTGCCCTATATAGTCCGTGTGCTACATGACTTATCATATAGTCGAAGTTAATTTCACAATGGCAACAGTGTTATCACAAAACTTACAAACTGGTCGTTAGGTTTGCTGCATTCACTGTTTATTCTTCGTTTCTGTTTTTGATATTCTTTAACCAATATTGCTGCAGCCATAGTCCAGATGATCGCAGCAGAAATCCCGCACACCAATGCAATCTGCGCCCATTGAGGAAAATAATCTGTTGAACAAATATACTAGATTTAGTTGGTGAAAATGGCGTGCGTGGATGGTGCGGATTCGATTCCGCGTCGAAGATTTATCTGGGCTCTTCTTCACCCGCGTCGCTGTTCTTACAATAAGCCCAGAAAAAAGACCCGATGAAACAACGAACTCATCAGGAATGGAAAGAGCAAGAAAGAGTCGCGGCATAGAGATTAACATTAAAAAAACTGTGACAACGGGCACTAGGTCGAGGTGGATGCCAGATTGAGAGTCATAATAAAGTAATATAATTAGTAAACCTGAATTTGATCCAGGTAATCGCAAATCATTGGGGAGCATATTTGTTCGTTTCTACTCTCTCGTGAGATCTCTTCATGCATCATATATGCATCATATTGATTGCACAATGGTTATGAAATAAGCAATTGAAGTCAGACGACTCCACCTGTTTCTCACTAAAATGAAAGGATATACGGAAGGCATATTCATAATTTAAAAATTAGGTAATCAAATATAATTCAATTATAAAAAAATATTTACATTGCATTAAATTGATTTGCAGCGAAGTCAAATGAACCCCCATTTCGTTAGACCCGATCTTCCAGCAAATTTACAGCACATAAAGCATATTTTACCTGGTTTTGTTTTTTCTGTTGTAGTGGCTACGTCACTTGCGTCATTCTTCAATATATTTATCGTGTACCATCCTTGAACGTCATAGTCCTCATTCGGTCGAATATCCTCGTAAGTTTCGTAGTTATTCAGTGACACTGTGCAAATATCACGAGAAATACATGTGTTATGTCCTGCAGATCCCTCCTTCTTCCAAATAATCAAGCTATAGGCAAATTGCTCGTGCCCAGTGCTCACCTTTCCTTCCGACGTGATTCCACGATTCCATTTTATCACGCGGCCGTCCTGTTTAGGTAAACAAACAAACAGGTTAGCGTTAGAGGATCGTAATAACAAACTTTGTAGTTCCCAGCAGGGGTCGCGTGAACCGCCCAGATATCCAGTATGTCATAGGGGCTATAATTAGGGCGGAGCATGGACCGGAACCGGATTGGATATCTGGCCGGATTTTCTCATTTTGGGCCGGAGCCGGTTCGTAGCTTGATCAGTACTTTTTACTAAGAATATGACAGCCTTACCCTCTTCCACCCTCGAATCAATAGTTAAAGTGAAACGTTCATGAAAATATACCACATGCTAAGTCCAAATTGGCATAATTACTTCAGAAAATGGTTGAGTTTGATCTATGAATTTTTACCTTCCTGTTTGCATTGTTTCAATCAATATTCAATACCATCCTGTGAGTAAATAATTAGTACCGTAGGACCAGAGAATATAATTATGGATAGGGTCCCAGATACCAATGTGGCCCCTGTTTAAAACATATTTTTTGTTTTTGTTATTTTAACCATGACGTCGCGAATCTTTCATAGTCACGTCATAGTGGATTGACATTGACCATTGAAAATCTAGAGCAAATATGGCTCTTTTAACGAAATAGGCTTCCGACTCCTATCATAAATTGATCAAAATTATCTTAAGCCTGAACTAGGCTACATCGTTGTGCAGCATTTTTACGTTCGTCAGTCATCATCATCAGAACACCCATTCCGTATAACAATGATCTATATCTACGTGCTATAAATGTTGAACCGACGACGATTTGAAGGGTTGTAACAATTCTATATCGTATACGTCGACTATGTTGGGTGCAAATCGTCCGTAGGCTTCTACTACATGTTTTTTCGAAAATATTTACACTTTACGGCATAAAAGCGTTTTAAACAATATTTGTTCTAAATGAAACGCTATTACTCACAGATCACTATCGTATAGGCATGGAGATACCACACAAACATAACGCATATGAAATATACAAGGTATTTATAATTATAAAAAAGAAGGTCAAATGGAATGTAATAAAAATGCGCACCTTTTGGTGTTAGGCGGTAATAATACGTTACGTCGGTTAAACCAAATTCTCCTTGATATTCAGTTATGTTGAGACTTCTTTTCAAATTCTGCGGTAACTCCAGCTCGATTGTGATTGAAGACTTAGTGGATCTCGTGGATATCAGCGGAGCGCTCAGTGTGGCTGCAGAATGGCGGTCTCATTAAAACATACATATAAAATATATTGATGGCATCAAATGATTTTCGGCCTTCCGCTTGCTGACAAAATGCATGGCTATTGCATGCAGCGGGACGATAGTCATAGTGCAATCCAATAAAGCTCTCGTTAGTGTTTGGCATGCGCATCATCGCAAGATCATAATAGATATACATCTTTTCACAGGAAGCCTATGGAACATATATAGATGCATGATAGAGATCGCGATTTCTGCATGTGTGCCTGTTTGTGCGACAATCTCTTTGATGCGATACGAGATACTGTCGTTGTTTGAACGCCAATATAACCACATAAATCAACAATGGTAATGGTTCCTAGCGCTCGAATACGCATGTCGGTTGTGCAGATAGTCATAGCGATTGAAGCAAGACAAGGAAAGCAGTACTTACTCTCGCGGCTTATAGGTTGGCACACGGTGCTGTTTGAAATTCGAAGTATTCTATCAGACGTGACATTTCGATAAACAGCGGTCACGATGAATTTGTCTAAAAATAATTTCCATTCAAGGTGGATATGTTGGTTTTGTGTTTTCCGAACTCTCCCGACAACATTTAATTTGTAAATTATAAGTTACATATAAATGAGTACTCACTAGTTCCAACTACAACTCTAAGAACGACTTATCGATAACATTATCAAATTGAAATACGATTTACTCACACATGTTCCATGTAAATAGTTGAGCAATGTTTGCTCTGCATGTGGATTTCTTTAATCTCTTGGTCCGTTTTGTTCTCTCCTCATCGTCATAGCATTTAATTTTTTGGATACTGTCTGCGCCGCACTCGGTAAGAGTACTGTCGACAGGAAAAATCCAGATTATACTTAATGCATTTCAATTCAATTCAATTTAACGACCGTAGTATAAGATATGGGCCTTCGGTGCTATAGACCTGCGAGAGGAATAAAATGAAGCTTTCGAGGGGACATCAATATAGTATTTTCAGCATTAGACATTAGAGATTAGTCACCGGACATTTCAACATGAATGATCTTGTCGCACATGAGATATAAGCCAAGCGTCCTCCAGTTTACTTTACTAGATCGCGACATGCGACTTTAGAAGCCTCGATAGAAAAATCCGACGACAAATGATTGAAGTATCGAAGGGTAAGACAACAGATTGACTCGATGCCACTATTGTCACACGGATAATTGCTGTCTATTTCTAGTGACGACGACTCAAGTCGTACGAATTGAGTGCAGGTAGATTGCTATAAGACCATGAGCAATGAGCATTGAGCATATATATATTCGTCGATCATGACTTGGCAAATATCAGTATCCGTTTCATTTCCTCATTTCAAAATACCACGAGACTGCAATACAATGAAAAGATAGAAAGGTGTCGAAACGACTTGGAATGGTCTTTGAATCAGACGCCCACCAGGGCCTAGGCGATATAGATAAGAGGCCTGCGCAGCAGATGGAAATAAATAAATAATGTTTACATCTCCAATATCTTCATTTCTACTGAGATCATTTTGACCTTTCTCGCTTACCAAAACCCGACGTTGTATCTCCTCAATTTCAGCGTGTGATCGAAATCAGTAACGTTCCATTTTATGGTGAGTTCGAGATCCTGTACCTCACATAGCACGTTGTGTATCATCCCTGATGGAGAATGAAAGGAATGTTGGTTTATTAGAACACAGTGGTTTGGCCAATTAATTACGTGGACACAAACTCAAGCAAATTTATTTAATTCTTACATATATACAATATACATATATACAATATACATATATACAATTCTAATTCGTAGTGCTGTATGTTCAGTTCACCACCCTTTGGCAATATTCCTCGATACGCAGATATATTGACGCAAACAGACAGACAGATATATAAATATATTATACATTGAGGTTGAAGACTCAATAAATCTTCATAGTTGATAGGCCTTTTCGATAATCAGTATTGCGCAATAGAGCTCTTTGGTAGGGATGGTGTGAACGAGCGAGATAGTGAAATGGTTGTGCGTACGGCTTCTCTATCGGTAGGTCGTGGGTTCGATCCCCGGCCGGGTCATACCAAAGGCTCGAAAATTGGTATCCGCAGCTATCCTGCTAGGCGCTCAGCAATCACGGATAGCACGGAGGAGAAAATGCTGGGGGCGCAGAGTAGATGATCTCACGGCCGTATCGCAACTCCGTCGTCAAAAGCATCTCGATGGCGCAGGCGAAAGAGAATATCATATCTCTCTCTGTGTGGGAACCTCAGAAATCGAGAGGTTCACGTTCACAAACGAACCTTGGTAGGTTCTGGCACTGTGAACCTTTTTCATGTATTTAAATTTATCACGTTATTATTACATCTATGGTTCAAATTATTTGCATTTCAATTTCAGACCACTATATACAAAGCGCTGGCCGCATAAAATAATCAACACTAAACGAGCAATAAGCACACATCTTGCCAATCCCTGAAGCTTTACTCGCTATGTTGCAACGGTTTGCTCGAAATATTCAACTTTCCGGTTGTGAATATTTAGTGACTCCCTGCTGTGAGCGTGACCAGCAATTACATAACATCAAGAACGAAATGTACTACGTGTAAGTATAGTCAGCGAATGATGATTATTCAACCAATCATTGAAATTGATACAATAAATACGTCGTTGTCTAATGTAAAAATCAAGCAGGCGTTCGGGATCCATCTGCGCAATATCAATGTCGCATTCGCAATAGTCCGACGCCGAATACGTTGTTCGGTTTGGCCCCGACCGTTAAGGCGTAGCTTCACATTCCCTTGCAAGTTCTCGTCAAAATTGTTGGCAAAGCGACAGACGATGTTGATTCTTTGCGATTAATATAGCATTTGATTGCTCCAGTGGATACATCTTTTGGAGTTCAAAAAGTCAGCATGTACTTCAGTATTGTGGCATAATGTGAATTGAGTCGTCGATATGGTATATAAATAGGGTTACCATACGTCCTCTTTTAAGAGGATTTGTCCTCTTTTTTGACTTTTTTGAAAGTGTCCTCGGAGGACGCCCTTTTGTCCTCTTTTTTGAGATTTTGTAATCTTTTTTGAAAATTTAGGCCACATTTAGAGCAAAATGCGAGTGATATGCCGTAAATTAGCACAGAAGTGACGCTCCGGCGAGTATTTCGGAGTGAAAAACGGTGATTTGAGCTCTGAGCGAAAAGTTGACCATTTTTTTTTAGTCATCCACCTAGCAATGTGGAGAGAAAAACGGTATTTTGAGCTCTGAGTTGACGGTGATTTGAGCTCTGAGCGAAAAGTTGACCTTTTTTTTAGTCAACCGATAACAAAGTGGGAAAAATTCACGGATTTTTGAGAATTCTTCTCCGGTTTTGCAAGTCTCAAATTTCTGAAAAAGTGTCCTCTTTTTAGATTTCCAAAATATGGTAAGCCTAGTATATATGTGTACTGTACATTAATATATCACTTCACTGACATGTATGGCTGGAATTAGCAATGTGATGTCACGTGACGTCATAAGGTTCACGTTCGCGTTCACACAGAACCTTTAAAAAAGGTTCGCGTTCACACGAACCTGAGCCTTTCAGGGGTTCGCACCATCCCTACTCTTTGGGTAATGCGAATAGTTGTCTGCAGTCTGCACCAGCAGCAGAGAAGCGATGTGAAAGATAAGAAGTGACCGCATGACACTTATCGAGGTCGTACGACGTGATTCCGAAAATACAACGGGCATCATTTCATGGCTCATTCACTCATATAACTGTCACCAAACTCGTATAATCTCAAATGCATTCTGGAAAGGAATTGATACGCTGGAACTCATTTACGCGATACTAAGTAACGGTATGCAGCTATAGGTTACATGATACACAAAATAATTTTGGTTAGCGCAATAGCTGAATTACCTGCTGGACTGCCTTGCTTGGAGATGTTCACAGTACTTTCAGATCGTATCAGGCCTATCATGGCAAAGCTCCACACTACAGCATTCGGAAAAGACAAACTACGTATAACATTTCCAACCGAGTACATGGTCGATGCGCTTGAAAAATGCCTTTGCTTTCTCTTCATCGACATAGTGGCTTGTCGAAATTTTCAATCGAGCTCTCTATTTACGTAGAAATGTTTGACATGGTCAAACAAAGTCGTTGCGGGAATGCGAATTTATATGTAGCGTAATAACCCATGACGAGAACAAGCGAGTCTCGAGGACCAAATAACAGGCCTCTACGTACAAATCGTCCTTGATTGTAAAATGTGTATTGTGTGTGCGTACGCAGTTGGAAAGCACGCTTGTTGATGTAGTAGACGGACGAAGAACTTAAGAACTCGGCAAATAGGGTTGCATTTATAGCGAAACGTATTTCAACCAATGTTTTAAAGTGGTATTTTCATAACACGCAAATTATTTCGAAATTTTCCAAATATGTCGATAGACCTTGAGCAGCGTAAACACGAGGTCGACGAGTACTAGAAATGACTGACATATATGATATGGAACCTTGCCGCTCTCCTAATATGTCGCTAGTTGCATCGCGTATATTCTATATCAACTATAACCAGGGCATGGTATTGTATGGAATGGGAATACTCCATATACTCCATACCATAGCAACACTATTCCATACCATATTAACTACTTTTCCACACTTTCGCAGTTTCCCAACCTCTCAGATTATGTTCTATGTTTTTGATGTGACGGAATTTTTTGGCGTTAATGTTCTAATTATATGTATGAAATTATCCGTTTAAACAGCCCTGAAGCACCAATTCCACTCCAAATGTCATTGTGTCATATGTCAGCGATGCAGGTTGCCTAATCATTGCAACGGCAAGAAAAATATATGCTGGATTATGTGCGAATCACAACAAAAGCTCAGGACATGTGAAACTAGTGTGGCAGCGTATTGCTAGCAGTAATGTAGAGTGGAGACCCAGTGACCCCATCTACAAAATTTCATAAAACAATGGTATTGTCCCATTGTAATATAATATATACGAATACAATTTTACATCGATAAAATCATTAGGGGTTCACGACAGCGGATCAAATGTCCTATTCCTCCGCCAAGGTGTCGGCCATAGCCTACTCATCAGCCAACACCAGATAATTAGATTTAATGAAGTTGCAATTCGTGTTGGAGACCGGCATATGCTGGCGGGCCGTATCTGCAAGATAAGCCACATATTTCGAATCACAACGATGCTTATGTCAAATAGATGTCGCGTGATGATCATCCGAGCAAATCGCAGGAAATGACTCCAAGCTCAATAAATTGTTATATATATTCATGTAACTGCTACCATCACACTGTCTACGACTTTAAAACGGCCCTTGGTAGTTTACGGAGTGGAAATTACGATAGGTGAAATGTAAGTTGTAACGCGACAGCGGTCGAATATTAATCGATAATCAGTTTGGAATAATTATCATTAATATTACTTAGTTCATATGCGAGTTGCGCAACTTTTTGTATTCAAATAAATGTCGACCGGGGTGGGCTAGTTCGAGTCGCACTTTTATATATGAACATTGAACAAGAACATAAACTGTCTGAGGATTGCGATCGAATCAAAAGTTGAATCATTGTCATGGTTCTCGCAAAATTGCCAAAGTATGGAATGTATGGAATAAAATTTCCATTCCATACTTATAATTTTCCATATCATGCTTGTACACATTTCCATATTCCACACCGAAATTTTATTCCATTCCATATACCATGCCCTGACTATAACTACCGACCCACGCCCACGAGTGGGCAACTTCTGGAGTCTGATATGAATAAACTTAGTATTTGTTGGGTCGTAGTACTGGGGCAACGTAAATGTAAGAATTACACGTCGTCACAGATTTACTTCGACGTGGTGAATGAGCTTGAGCACATATAATCGCACTATGGTCGAGCAGTCTGATTTACGCAGGGGAGTGAGTGATTGCACCTTCCGAAGCTTCTCCCATATTAAGATTACGTTCAAGCAGTTGTTACTATATCTGCTAAATCTTGCCTGCGGCAAAAGATCAGTTTGCTGTTGATGCCTTTTAGAGAGATTTTGTCACGTAAAATAACTGTGATACTAAAATACCTATCACTATCACCGTTTACGTTCATATCTAGCTATAGTGTCCGTTACACAAGTCGGGCAGTGATTTTGTACTGCAATGTAATTACTCCATAAAAACTGTGCTAATACTGTACGTGTAATGGCACCGAGCATTGCGTTTAGAATCGAGATCATGGTGTTTGTAAAAGTGAGAAGTACCACTACTACGCGATCAGCACATAGAACAGTATTCTTAGCACTCTGGCAGAGTCTATTCTCCTTCCTGGCCATTCTAACATTGCAAAATGCCAGATTGGGCGCATCACAGGAATTGAGCCAAAAAAGCCTCTGATGTAATCCCCATCCCTAACTCTACACCCGGCATAAATGTAACCTGCTGATTTGTACCTCAAGTTATATTTTTGATTTATATAGCAATGGAAGCTACCGGTAACATATTAAGTCAACGACAAAGCATCGGCTAAAACCATGCCCTCCGTCCCAAGTTATCACAAACAGAAATCTATCAATAGAGTCCTGCTACCGCGTACATTAGTATGAAAATTTATTTTGAGTTGTATTTGTTAGCTGCATAACCCTACGGATATCGGGCTTTGCATGTCAGTCTATGATGGTAGTAGATCTGGACTTTCACGAGAAGCTGCCTTTTTAGCGCAGATTGGTATTATGCACGAGCGTATGCCTCTGTCTGTTTTCATTCCTCGGCTATCTGAGTTCCGTTTGCTGCAGATGTTAGAGGGATCATGTTGTCGCGGAGCGGCTTAACAGTTTCATCTTTGTCCTCTTCTTCCACCTTCAGTTCAAAAACAACATTATTCGTGAATGAATAAAAAAATGAATGAAATAAATAAATGCACTATTGATCCATTCGGAAGAGGGATCTATTGATTTTAATATACGCACGGGGCCATTGCGAAGATCTGCTGGAACAGGATACATTCTTGTGACTAAAGACTCGAATATATCATCTATTTATTTCTTATTGAAACCTCTTTGAGTGACGCATATCACAACAATGCACCATATCACGACTGTACAAGAGCTGTGCGAATAGAGACGGGGATGATTACATGAAGTCAACTATATATAAAATATTTTGCCGCGTCTATGAGTCCTTCGTGGAGCAATAAAATCGTACTGTTGCGAGATGTTATCGTATAGACAGTCATTTTCGAGGAAATATATCTCAAATTTGGGCGAGAACGTATTTTACTCTGCCGAATATATCCTTCGGATACTACTGGTGACCGAACCCTCGCGCTTGAAACTGGTGATAAAAATTGTTATCGTTACGCAGATAATGCGACGCGACTGCGTTGAGGCGCGAGCAGCGAATTTGAGCTACCGTTCAAGTCGTAAATACCGCCGTACACTGCGGGCTTCCGCGATGACACAAAATCCAAATTGCGGTTGCTGCGTTTTGACGAAATGTTTTCGACTGATCGGACATTTTTTTTCGAAATGGCGATTTTAATTAGTGGCCTCTGAAATAATTACATTCCAAAAAGTCGAGTAAACAACTATTATGCCTGAACTGTATAAAAATATGATTTTTAATGGTGTATAATGTTTCAAGTCGTATACCATGAAGCTATAATTCTTTGAGATGTTGAAACGGAATGCCACGAGGTAGCCTTTACTAGTATTCTAATGCTAAAATATTCATTGTTCATTCAGATATTGGCTCGATTCGTAAGGCTGATGTGGTTAATTATTTTACAGCTTAAATTATTCACAATACCCATTGCGAGAATACAGTGGTTATATATCCGAAAACGAATTGGGTGCGCATTATCGAGAGGTAGGGCTGGGCACAGTGATTGGAGTACTAGAATTTGAATCGAGTAATAATTCTATTGATTCGAGCCCAGTAGTGAGATGTGATTATTTCGAGTACTGAAATTTTACACTCCAGCAGCTAAGACTTCATTTATCAACGATAATTATAGTTTCGATACTGTTATCCGCTCTGCAATGCTGTAAACCTCGATTGGTCGTACTGCAGATACGAAACATCACAGATACACATCAGCCTTACGGTTGTTACGTCATAAGGAGTGGTACTCGAGTTTGCCCTGCTCTAGTTATAAAGCATACAAAACGGATTCAAACATATTCAAAATGAAATCAAATATAGCAAAGTATGACGTATCAAACGTAAAAAACACCGTGTTCGCATTGTAACGATAGAACCAAACTTGAAGTATACCGTGTACTGTGGTGTTGACGATATAATAATAAAAACACTAAAAGTAAAAACGACAGGCGACAAAACAAAGTGAACTAAATGGCAGATCTTTTGGATGGCATAAACTGGGATTGGTGAACTGAGAAGTTTCCAGCACTATCCAAAAAAACAATGATCTGCCTCTCGCAATGACAATGAACATGCCGCTCATAATTATAGTTTTGCACACAAGGATTCTCACTCAATTGCTGACCAGCTACGAACTTTATGCCGTGAAATCGTCGTATAAACATTTTTTGGAACATGTTCACACCGGCGTGCAAGTTCCCTGTTATCGTTTGCGCATGTTTCGGAGCGGATTAATTTCGGAATGTGCTGCTTTATACGCTCAACAATCTTTGGGATATAGACGACCTCGGGGATAGTTCTATATATCCTTGTACGACCTGTAAGTATGTCGGCCAGTCAATAGGTTTATGTGAACAAACTGATTTACTTACGCTTTGTTTTGTATATGTCGTCTGTCGTTTTTACCTTTAGCCTCGAAATATTAATTGACAGTATCTCAGCACGGAAAAACGTGTTACACAAGGCTAGGATTGTTCATGACGTGGTGTTTCTGTCAAGTCACCCTCAATAACGGCCACAATGCGCTACGAAATAGTCATGATCCAGAAATTCGAAATTATTTTGGATGATGTGCGATTGTCGAATACTATATAGCAGTGATCGGGAACCTTTTTTGCCAGAAGAGCCATATTGACCCTATTTTTTCCATTTTTACTCCCAAAGAGCCATACATGCCAGTCAACAGTTACGTCACAATTGAAAATTCGTGACGTCACTGTAGCACTAATTCAAACTCACTACATGGGATTCACCGTGTGCGCCACATTTTCTCTGTAAAAGCTCGTACTAATCATGCTGGTTGCCTTGCGTGCGAAACTTAAGTTACGATAACGTAGGTGCGTCGTGATGCTTTTTTTCAATGCGAGAACCCATGATCAGTGATCACATGCGTAGGTGGAACCAAACATGGTCACAACAGCAGGATATATATGCCCCCCCTCTACTCTAAGCTGTGTGATTCATCAATGACTTGGGGTCAGGGGAGGCAAGGAAGGCAGCAGTAGGCTACCTCACCTGTCGTCAGGATGGGTGAACAAAAATTATAAAACCTTCAATTAGGCTACTAGTGGTATTTTCTAAAGATGTTCATGAATGACACGATTTTGAACATTTTTGTTCCAAAATCACACAATTTGCATATGTTTTGTTCGAAAATAACTCGCGAAACGAGAGGTAAGGCACAGATGGGCCAAGCCTCACCATTGATAACGCAATTCATCGTAAATAGCTTAGAATTTGTTATAACCGATATTAATAGAATGTAGCTGTAACCATTCCGAAAAACTTAATACTAATCGACTTCTCAATACTCAAAGTATTTAGCGGTAACAAGTAACATATAACATTGCGCTACACGGCTACATTATATCGCCAGTACTACTATCAAGAGCAGTGGTTCCCAACCTTTTTCGGTGGCAGGGCCAAATTTAGAATTTCAGAGTACGGCCGGGGCCGCACGAATACCAAGGCAATGAAAGGAGCCCAAAATAGTCACCAAAATACGTAAATTGGCATTGTTCCGATCATTCGCTTGACGCCATTGGCCATTGTGTTGCCGCGCTCCCGTTGTTCAGAACAATCAACCTTTGCTGGCTATTTCGGAGTAGTTTCATTGCCCTGGCGAGATTTCAACTCGTATTTTTGAAATCAGTGCGACACTTGCTTTCGATAAACACCGACATATCAAATTATAAGGACGCTTGGGTCGCGAGCTGTAGGACTACAAATTATGCTGCTTTTTGCCGGCTAAGCAGTACGCATCTCGGCGTATTCAATCGTGAGTCACTTGTTGCACATGCACATCTATCCGTAAATTAGTTATCAATACCAAGGGCCGTAACAGCACTTTGTCAGCCCCCCCCAAAAAAACGTTTCTCTTGGGCCCCCCATAGGGTGATAAACAGAACTTCGACACCCCCAGATCTCCTCAGGCTAGATGGCTATTTACCGCTATTTATCATCTAAATCGAGTGTCCGTTTTACGCAGCTTCTCTCGACTAATCGCGCGAAGCGCGAAAAATTTATAAAATTCATGATTGAATCGGTCAATATAATCGGGAATTGCATCTATATATGTATCAATTTTTATCCTCTCTCTGCTCACGTAATCAGATTGACCGGTTGAGCCGAGTGAGTGATGTGTTGTGCCGAGGGAGTGATGTGTTGAGCCGAGTGAGTGATGTGTTTGAAAAGGTAGGACCACTCAATAATAATTAAACATCTTCGGGCGTATACCTGTTGGCAGGAACGAAACAGCACTTCGTCAGGCCCCCCAAAACACTTAGGTCTTGAGCTCCCATAGGGTGATAAACCGACCCCCCATGCCTTTGTTCGCTTCTGCCGCGAAATCAGGATCCCCGTTTAGTGAGCCAGCATGGATCGCGAAAATTTTCGATAATTCAAAATAAAATAGGTCAATAAGATCGGCAATTGCATATATATTGCTATCAATTACTTGTCCTCTCTGCTCACGTAATCAGATATACCGGTAGAGCTGAGTGAGGTGTCTTGGAAACTGTTAAACATATTCGGACGGGCGAACCCGTTGGTACGACTTCGCTACATGATGTTATTTGTTATTTCGTGACCTCCAGTCTGCTATATCAAGAAATGTAGAATCGCCCGAACATACTAAACTAAAAGATGCACACGATTTCAAATTGGTAGTTCTTCACTGGCATATAATTTTTCCCTGCGGGATGGTAGCCTATTTGTCTCGTGGCGTTCAGATTGCCAAGACAGGAACATTCGGCGCCAGTCATTTAGGCGTCTATGGTCAATTACACCAATATGTATTTTCAATATACATAACGAAGTTTTCGGTCAGCGTAAGGGCAGTCTTTTTCGGCCAAGGGTTTCTCGCTGCCGATCGTTCTGGCACGCTTCTTGGAATCGCATGTTACATGGCCTAAAACTTTATATGTCTTCGTGCGTCGTGGCGCGGTAATGGTCAACGCCGATATGCCTACTTCTATAAATCTTTGCGTATTTTATCTTTGTCGAAGAGTACCGAATAATTAAGGTACTTGGAAACTTGAAATCGCGCCCAGCGCGAAAAATCTTTGAAAAAGTTGCATAAAATGTCATAAAATACTCTATAATTTATGCTAATTCACTAAATAATTTTGGGCCCCCTTCGAGCTCGCTCCCTCCAATTGGGGGCTTGGGGTGCGGCAGTTACGGTCCTGTCAATACCTATATCTATATATTTACTGCCCATTCAACTGGAAAGTTAGGGCACATTGCATTGAAACAGCAGTGACTTAATCTTAGCAGTCTAATCACAACTTTCCTGCAATCCTAATTGAAAACTCCAGACTCCAAGCCAAGCAAATTTTTTCATAAATCGATTTCTCAATATTTTTGTGGGGGCCGGAAGAAGGCTAGCTGGGGGCCGCGGTTGGGAATCACTGATCAAGAGCGTAGCATGGATGGCTATGACGTTGCTTGTATCGAGTTTGTAATGGTGAATGTGGCGTCTACGGCAGCTTATTTCGTGCCGTAGATCAGGAAGACAATGTGTATTGAAAACTGCGTTGCATTTGGGCGTCGCCATGTCTGCCATTCTCTTTGATCAATCAACGTATCGTGCAATCCAAGATTTCGAGCCGGGTACATCGAATTCGCGAGCGATATTGGTCGCCGGAGCGACAGTAACTTGACGTTGAGGATTCTGCCGATAGGGGGTTCGACGTGCCCCTAGGGCAGGGGTGGGCGAACTACGGCCCGCGGGCCGCATGCGGGCCGCAACACCGTTCTGTGCGGCCCGCGAGAGTCTAAAGAAACTTATTAAAAATATTGCTAAAATGCGTACTAAAAATCGAATTAAAGCAGGAACTTGATTAAAGTTTTTTGTATATTTCACCATGATAATTTTAAGGACGTGGTTCTCAAACTTGGGCGAGCCCCCCTTGAGGGCGTGAAGGCATCTGAAGAGGGGCGCGAAGCTGAGATCAAGTGAAAAAATTTTTCGCGCTCCGCGCGATTTACAACAAATTCGCAATTAGTGCTCTGCATTTAGTCTGAATTTCATATTTAAAAATCTCTCATCCACAGTCGTAGCCTTCCGTGCCATCAAACTACCCGTTAGGTTTGCTAGCATCCTGGGTGCGTTTTGTGATATGGTGATAAGGAGAGACGCGAAATCTTTCACTATCATAAGGGGGTGTTATTTGCAAAGTTTGAGAACCACTGCTCTGAGGTAAATACTTCCTATGTTATTTTTTATATTTAATGTCTGGCGCGACAGACCGATATTAAAGCCTGCGCAGTTTAAAAGGTTTCAACTGCTAAAAATCACAGAAATCCTAAACGAGATTGACATAATTCGGATCACGAGTGTGATTTCAGATTGGCCACTCCAGTTTCTATTATTTCAGTGATGTGCTTATAAAAAACGATTCGCGCGTGTCTTAGGTAGATTCGTTCTCTGTATGCGTAGAATTAGAGTATTTATATTTTATACACACACAGTAGAAGCGTGTTTGAAGCTAACATGGTTATGATGCTGTCAGCATTGTGTGTCCTGGAACTGAACCAAATTGGAATTAGCAAATCTATGAACAGATCGCTGCTGACAGATTTAAATTTCAATCCTGGTCTAAGAATCAGGACCACCGACTCTCATCTCTATAGTTTTGACAAATTGGTTAGTGAGGTCGACCAGCCTATGAAATCTCGCCACTGTTCCTTAAGCATGTACGATATCATCAAAGCAATGCTTGGTTTGCTAAAATAAGTATCTCCATATCCTCACTATATAATCAAATACCAATATTGCGTTTTGGTTTGTAATCCCAATTTTATATAGCGCGGCCCGCGAATGGATTCAGATGTTGAATGCGGCCCGCGAGCTCAAAAGTTTGCCCACCCCTGCCCTAGGGCCTAGACCTAATGACAGCATTGTTTTACCTCTCAAAGTCATGATTAGTCTGCGACGATAAAAATTATTCTCGCCGTGATGAAAATTTACCAACAAGTCGCTACAATATTGATCAATTCAGTACAAAATTTATATTTGGAAAATAGCCATGCCTAACACCCAAAAGAGCCATACATGGTTCGCGAGCCATAGGTTCCCGACCACTGCTATATAGCATCGACTCGAATTTCGGAAATCGAGTCGTCCAGGTCCAGATACTTGATTTAGCTCAGCTCTAATTATTATACCTCAGAAAACTGATTAGATCAGCATGTAGTCAAAGTTTATACCGTATACTTCAACTTCAATGTTTGTTGCTGCGACTATTAGAATGCGTATTTCATAGTTCGCAATTCTGATTGTTACGTCAAATACTTTACCATATTGGTTTCATTGAGTGTGCTTCAATCTGTTTAGTTAGTGTGCCGATAACTCTTCGAGTCTTTTTGCAATGAATGATGTGATGAAAGCAATCATTCAAGTTCTGTACCAGCTATTGAATTAATGTTAGTGTAACCGCGGCAGGCGGGAAGTATTGGTCGACTTGTTGTTGCAATAGCGGTCGAATTGTGCTGACTGTTCCGTTCATTGTGATCGTAAAGCATTTGTCTGTTGTAGTTGCTTATAATATTGCCTCGTGATTAATCAATGGTCATATCGTTACTCCTGTCTGATTCGAGAAGACCGTCATGATTAACATTTTCGCCGCGAGAACTGTAATAACATCAATTTCATGTTGTGCCATGCGATTGCAATGTACAATGAATCATTTGAATCCTGCGTTGCACCGGGACTCTTTCTACTTACTATCCAATATTTCTTGTCGCCGAACAAATACTCCTCTTTCGTCGCAGCGATAATTGGCGCGCGAAGCAACAGTCCTGTCAGAATTCCCCCTACTATCGACGTACCGAGCGTCACCGCCACACCAGCCATTTGCATGTTTGCTTGGTGTTGGCAATCTCCGTCCACCGCTACGCTGGGGTAGATCTTTTCAATTCTTAATACATTGATATTGCATGGTTGGCTTGAAAGGCGCATGTGATAGCCTGATGCTAATTGCTAAACGTATAATTTGTGAAAAATATTGTCGATCAAGTACCAACTCACTCGTGCTCGGGTATCGTTGAAGTCGTGCTCACTGCTCAGTCTTGCGACGGCGACAGCGACGAATGCAGATAGAATCCCAGGCATGCCGTGGAGGTTATGGACTCCGCACGTGTCGTGGAGTTTGATAGCCCTCGTCAAAGTCGGCTAGAATGAAAAAAACTGGCTTTTCGTGGTTTATCAAAGCAGCAATAACCAACACGCGCCCGCGAAGTCATATTTTGCGTCCCGCGATCTGATTAGACATTGCGGAAGAACGCTATCCTGTTAGAATGCTGAAATTAACTTCAGTTTCAAGATATTGTTGCTGTGGGTTCAAAACAAAATATTCTCCTGCGCCCAAAATCACTATTCCTCACTAGTTGAAATGGCTTTGGCGATGGAAACAGCATTCCAGCTAGGTTCCAGGCAGAGGGAGAATCAGCTGATATGAATGGGCAATGGGCATTTGGCATATTACCTTGACGTGCAACGGCTCAAACACTGCTAAGACCGTGACGCTTAGAAAACCGCTTAGGGCTACCCACAAGATGACGCTTTACAAGCAGCTAAGAACCGTGTCTCGCGAGCCTCGATATCGATTACTTAGTCGCTGAAAAGCGTTGCCAGTTCGTGCGCGGTTCCGAGTTCAAAGTAAACTGAAATCGATGATCACGATATTTTAGCTGTGTTTGCATTTCCTCAATAAAATATTCCTTCTTTTGTAGTAAATATGCCCATCGCCCATTTTAGAGAGCACAGCGTTGTACTGTCGCAAAGTTCTAAAACGTGGTTGTCAAAATGTATGGTCTATTTTATCTCGATATTGAATTAATGCGGCTCGCAACCTGGTTTGAGTTGGCGACCCCTGCTATAAATCCACGGAAAACTATTTGTGTATTTGATCAGGACGAGAAGGCATTAAAGGGATGATCTTTTATGTGGTGTGAACTTCAGTTGTTGGCGTAATGGCAATTGATGAATATCAATTGTTTAGCTATGCCAGTGTAGAGGTCATGTTTGCCAGGTCACCACACGTACATCACCATTCACCATCCAATACGAATTGCTAGCTTTGTTGAGATGGCAAATCCAATCACGTTACAGATGACTAGCTTATGAGTTAATATCAATGTCGCAGTCAATTATGTCAAATTTTGTGACCGCTTTTCTCGATGATGTCATTTGTAGCTAGCGTTTCATGCATGCCATTTCAAAATGCGAGACATTTCCCTCTTTGTTACATGTGGTGCATGTCGGTGAATCCAAGAATTCTACCCGATTTATAGTTGCCTTTTGAGACCGCAATGTACTCTCGGAAATCTGAACAGTATTGGTTAAATGTTTTGTATCTATATTACCGAGAAGCACGCATTTTGCATCGCTGTAACTCGGCGAATTTTGTCGATAACATCGCACTGTTAAAAATCGTCGCGGTATACACAGTGCAACTGACCACAACGTGAAGGATTTTTAATAAGGGCGTAATTCTTGTTGATTGCGGCTTTCAACCCAGCCGGAATCGTGCACATTGCACATATCTGGTGATATTTCTCAAAACAAGTTAGACAACGAAGATCAAGCCAACGAAGATTAGGATCAGCGGAGCCGAGGACAAAGTTTCATAAAATTCCGCAGCTGCCAGCATCAAGTAAATGACAATTGCTGCCAGTTATTGCGTAATAATCAAGAGATGTATTTGCCCCTTGAGGCCTAGTGTCGCCTGTCACTTTGTATTCCCCAAAGAAATTCGACTAGCAGGGGTAATCGCACAAATGCGGGCATCCTCGGCAGCGTCACGTTAAAAAAAATTACAGCCAAAATTATTCAATTCAATTCAATTCATTGCTAATAATTTCATCATTTCAACACACCACAAGACTGCGATTTAATGAAAGATAGGAAGGTGTCGAAACGACTTGGATTAGTCTTCGAAATCCGATACCAACCTGGCCTAGGCGATATAAAAAGGAGGCATGTACACTGAATGAAAAGTAAACGAAGATAATATTAAAGGACATGTGATTAAAATTAAATTAAATTAAAATTTCATCCTCGCGAATATAGAGTGAAGCCAAGAATGACGATTATTATTGCTTTTGACAGTACAATCATTGCCATCGTGATCACAGAGAAATCTCGCAGAATAGCTGGAACTCGATGGATTTTATCAATAACACCTCGTTACTAAAATTGTCACGATCTATATACCGGCAACTGAGGATATACCAGAATCACCATGTGACGACGAACTGGTTATATAATTCGATCCACTTGAACAATTCTTCTAGGAACCCCTTTGTCTCCAGTATTGAAAGTTACGTAATATTTGTTGATCGCGGCTTCGCACTGTGGAGGGATGGTGTATATTTCAGGCTATATTTCCCAGAATAGCTCAGCCAACGCAAACGAAGGTCAGGTTTAGCGACCCGGGGATAAAGTTTCCTATTATCGGCCGCTGGACCGCAAGTGTATTGCAAATGCTGCCAGTCATTGCATAATATAGAGTAAAGGTTGCGAGATTTCACCCTCCGCGACCAAGAGTGGAGTATCGCCTCTCATTTCCAGTTCACCGAAGGGACTAATTGCCCAAATGAGGGCATCATCGATAGCATCACAGAAAAAGTTATTCAAAATCATCAAAGTGTTATCGTGACGGTACAAGAAAACCAAAGCGATTGCTTTTGACACTATCAATTACGATCGTAATCACCCAATTCCTTCCTGCACTGGTGCCGCAATAGTATTGTGCCCATGCCTAAGCATGAATAGAATGTCGTTTATGTGCGGAATCTAAGCGGTGTTTATATGCGAAAAGAGCGCGACAATTATAATCCGCATTACATCGAGGATGACAAAAATAGTTTCGGATTTGGATACAAACAGTAATATATTTGTAGCCAACGACAGAGAGAATCCCAGCAGCCGTTCCGATCATCAAAGCCCATCGGAGATATGTAGAGATTGGCCACCGCGCCAGCCGCTACGCCACCAGCAAGAGTTGCATTCTGTATATGAACCTATTGCGCATTGAAGCATTATATATCATTTTAAAATAGAACATACAGCTATTCATAAGAATCTACCATTTCAAGCTTATTTTCCTTGTTGACAATCGAGGATAGGGCGAAAGAGGCCATCGTTGATCCCACGATGGAGTACATTGTGTTGGCAATACATCTCTGAGCGATGGACGGAGTAGATGCCGCCAACGCCCCGTTAAAACTTGGCCAAAAGAGCCACAAGAAAAGAGTACCTGTCAACATAACACCACTGAATATATCGGGAACGGCGATGAACAGTCCATTTGCATGATCTTACCAATCATTGCGAAAATATCCGAATGGTACACAGATCCCTCTTTCGGGTTTTCCGTCAGCCCTTTTCGCCATTGCATTAACAAGACCGCCAGGCCGCAATACGCGCCGAATGTATGAATAATTAGAGTCTTGCCAATGTCGTTGATCTATCGAAAACGCGCGATGTTTGAAGCCGAGTACAGGCTTTGCTTGGATCGACACGTACCTCAAGAATGTCCGCTAGAACCCATTCACTGAGAGCGTAAACTACGGCCTCCAGCAATGCCATAGCCGATAATTGGAAGGGGCTCAACATGCCAAGCACGGCTCCAAACGAGATTAACACAGTACCGGCGGCGAAATCAGCATTCATTATGCAAGAGTGAATCGATGTTCACTGTTCAGCGCACGTCAATATGATAGCACTATAGCACAAACCGTATTTACACTTACGTGTCTACGGTGACATGAATTTGCCCCGTTGCGTGGAGCGAACCTCTCTTCCAAATAGCCCATTGGATGACGAAAGCGGCGATTAACAGGTTGAATCCGACTGCGCCGTAGCTGTACCGTTTTAGGAAGGTCATTAGAAAACTGAACCCAGCAAATATCATGACGTGTACGTCTTGAAACACTGTGAAAGGCATATCAGGCCGGTATATCAGTGACCAATGCACAATAACCAATGACGCCTACAAGAAGTGCGATTCTCACGCTAGAACAGGGGTCACCAACACGCGGCCCGCCAGGTCATATTTTGCGGCCCGCGACCTGATTTAAGATTTCGTAAGCATTTTGAATGGTGAAATTGATGGCACTTTAAAAGTATTGTTGTTGTTGTTGTTGTTAGTTGCCCAACATCACTATTCTTCACTAGCTGATACGGCTTCGGCGAAGATAATAGCATTCCATGATGGAATAATTAGTTGACATGAATCAGCATCAGACATGGGGTAATCGCGATTAGTAATCCCCAATCGTAATCGATTACGACGATTACAGCATTTCCAAGTAATCGTAATCGCAATCGATTACATTCGAAAAAATCCAAAGTAATCGTAATCGTTATCGACTACTTTCACATATCTAATCGATTTCTTTGTGAAAGAATGATTACTTTTTATTCGTACAATGAATATGACATTACCGAACATTCGTGAACAAGGAAGAGATGTTATGCCACTGCTCATTATTACGTCAGAAGTATTAGCTTTGCTCGTCCTTGCGTAAGAAGTAGCCTATCCACACGTAGTAAATATATATTCGATGGTCATTGTTGTGCTATTGTTAAAACAGTGTAAGCCATGCTGTATATCAGGTTATCAATACACTCCAGACGCCACTACCTCGCAGCAAGATAATAATCACCACTCTGCCTAGTTTCAAATAGTAACTTATGTATTTATGTTTGGTTATGCTTAGTTAAACGCAGTTTGACCGTTGCTGTTTGGTGAGCAGTGGGCCTATCTATGTAGTATACGTATGTATTGTACGTACACCGGACAAAGATTTGCAATTTTGTACTCAAATAAAATATTAGGATGGGTAAAATAAACAGCTGCTGATATATATCATAACCGACCCGTTCTTTGCTGTTTCTCGTAACGGCAGCTTTCAGTATCTGTATTAAGCGTAAGGTTGAATTTTAAGTTCACTTTATCTTATTCTCATATGACTCTACTTGAAACGGCCGCCAATCGTTATTTCATAATTCTTCACTCGAGATTTATACCTGTCGCCATGGCCATCCGCTTATACACCATGTTAGCGTGGGTTGTAGGCACAATCAGGACCAAAACAGCAATTCGTCACCCACTCCCAACGTTGGTATTGGAAGGGTTGTAACTAGGGTTGGGACTTCGGGATCGAATTTGAAATCCCGGGATCGGGATTTCCCGGGATTTTCGCTTCTCAATCCCGGGATTTCCCGGGATTGGCAAACTAGTAAAATACGCATAATGCAAGCTACATAAATAACCTTTATTCCTTGTAATAATGATTCCCAACCGCGGCTCCAAGGTAGCCTTCTTGCGGCTCTGAGTGACCTCTAAATATGCCACAAAATATAATGGACGACCGTTGTTGTTTGTTTCTATATATAGTTATAGGCAATTTTTGTATATGAATGCTGAAATGAGGAATATTAAATATCTCTAAAGCCGTCCAAGGCCGCTTCTGAAAACAGAGAAACAGAATTCTCGCAGACTATAGCGTCAAACGCACGGAGGAATACCCGTCAGACAACGACATATCTTGAGTTCTGCTGCTCGTAGACCTCTCTATATATTATAGATAACTAACCACCGTTATGCCCCACTGACTTCGTGGGAATCGCCCTGCAGTAATCGATCACCAAAGACGGAGCAGCTGGATGGATAGTTGAATATTTGTCTGCAGAAGATTTCAATCAGTAAGAGTAATGAGAACTCCAATCATGCTGGACTGACCCTCGTAATGACAGAGAAAATCGTCGCGTCGAAACATTTCTCGGTTCGGTACCAACAGAGCTAATTATACCAGTAATGTATGAAGTCGTCTGACTGAGGCCTGCGGCTGCGGGGCCACCATGATGGGAAATATGCGAGCATAGAGGGCAAGAAAATCAAGCAAACGTGGAGTAAAGTCAATAATTGATACGAACATTTTTGATTCCATGATGACATTGGCCAATTCTGACAAAAGAGCGTAAAATAGTGATCGATGGATTGTTGAACTGCTGGTCATGGTCAAGGCCCAAGGGGGATGGGTGGAGCAGTTGCAGACGTGGAAAATTTGAGTTGTTATGCACATTCTCTTCAGCTATTTGTTAATGATGTGCTGAAGGATCCAGGTGCATTGCGAGAAGAATATCAATATAAAAATCAATATTTGGTGAAACCATTGAAGGAAAGATCCCCTACAAGGGAGCGGTGAAACCGAAATGAAGAAAGATTTCCAATTCTTGCTGTGCCCCTACCTATGGTACCAAGTGAAAGACTGCTCACTGTGTTTAGTACTACATACATCATCTATGGAAGACCACAGAAGTTCACTCCTTGGAGAAAGGGCCGAGAAATTGTGCTTCGTGAACTGTAATCTGCAACTGCTGGATTGGTGCTTTTGATATATTTTTATAGTTACTTGATCATTTATTTCATGTTCAAGCATATCAATGGCTGTAAAGTTGTTGAAATAAATGCTCTGAGGTGTTAGATATGGGCCTTGAGCTAAATTCCATATCTTTTGAATATCGGCTGAATATATTGGGGTTATCGGTGGAGGTACTGAGTATCGGTCTTATCGGTATCGGCTCAGAAATCCAATATCGGTCGGGCTCTAATTACGACACAATTTCACTAACATTAAAATAACGGCTCATAGTCAAGTATAAATTGCAATAAGTCCAATATTTTTCATAGAATAATCCTCCGCGAACTTGTGTATCAAGTGCTGGAATGTATGAAGAGTTATCACATAACAACAAAAATCAAAATAGTATGTTGAGTAATGTTATGCATTTTCAATTTATTTCAATGCATAGCACTTGCCAATCTGCGTCTACCAATGCTAGAATACTATGAAGTTTGAAATGCGGCTCCGACATTCAAATTGGTTAGGAACCACTGATACAGAGTATCATCACTTATACGGTTTCGTAATTTGTTGGCGAAATATCCTTAAAATATGGGCGGGGGCGCCAGACGTAGGCCATTTTCGTAAAGGGGCGCTGTAGGGACGTAAGGTTAAGAAACAATGTTTTAGACAACCTGTCTAGTTTTTGACAATGCTTTATTACCAAAAAATGACACATGACGCTACGTAAGCCCTGGTAATTGCTGTTCACAAATCCCGGGATTTCATTGGGGCTAATCCCGGGATCGTGATTGCTTCAAATCCCGGGATCCTGGGATCGGGATTTCCCGGGGTCCCAACGCTAGTTGTAACCAAGTCACAATATTCCGAGTCATGAGTCAATCGCACTTTTATAGTTTTGACTCGAGTCAAGTCGAGTCATTTTCAATTCACCCCCGAGTCAAGTCCGAGTCCAAGTCAGCTAGTATAGGGACGAGTCCGAGTCATAGTGTTTGACTCGTGTACGATGCCAAGTCGTTATGTTCACAGATCAGTTTTTCGATCAATCCGGTTCAACCCCCTTTTTTTCAACTCTGCTCGAGTGATATAGAATGGCTCGTATTCATAATATAGTGATTTTCATCAGTTTTCACAGTTTATGGCCCTATTTCCAAGTATCAGGACTGATAGACGAAGTACAAATAATGTGGTAACTTTACTATTCTTCGAAGTTACGTGGAATGTCTGTCTTGGCCGTTCTAGTCTCGAGTCATATGACTTGGTTCGAGTCATGCAAAATGACTCGAGTACAAGTCGAGTCAATACAAAAATTGACTCGAGTCGAGTCAATTTACGCATTTGAAAAATGACTCGAGTCAAGTCTAGTCACCAAAACATCGCGACTCGAGTCGAGTCATGACTTGAGTCATTACAATCCTGGGTATTGGGGCCCCATAGGGTGGTCAGTTTTCAAGTTGATGACTGAATTTCATTAATAATATTGGTGATTGCATTATATTGCTATTCATTCAGATTTACCGGTAGAGCTGGGGGCACGTAATTCATAATTATAGCATCTAGTATGTTGTGATAATCACTTTATTTTATGTATTGTTGATTCGTTACCGTCTTTTATATTTAATCAAAAGATACTGTAGTTGCCCAAGCGTAGCAGACTAAAAAAAACTTTCGTGAGACGCACACACAAATTGTCATGTCTTCATTCCTCTGCGAGTGCCCCGGGTGGCATTTGCATTGTTGTGGCTCAGATTGGAAGGACCGGACTATTCGTCACGCCCACAGAGCGCGGCAACTGACAACGGACACATACCAAAAGTTTTGTCACAAAGGTATTCTTTGGTTGCACACTTTGTGGAGCTGCATGTTGGCCGAAATTGCATACGTCTTTTGGTGTGTCGGGGCGGAGCAATAACCGCCACCGAAATACCTATTCCTATAAATTATGCTTGCTTTTTTTCTTGAGCGGGAGAGGTAAGCATTTCAAAATCAAGCTATTTAGAGACATTAAATCCCGAAGCTCGAAGAAAATTTTCAAGGTAATTAACTCTCTTGAAAAAACTCTATAATCATTTATGTTGATTTCCGAAACACTTTTGAGTCCCCTTAGAGCTCGCTCCCGGTCCTATTGGGAAGTTTGGGGTGTGGCAGTTACGGACCTGGCAAGAATGCAAATCGTTGGGTGCAACGAATAGTCCTGCGTAGAGTTGGGCAATGGGTACATTATGACGTAACAAGCAAAAGACGTATGATTTATAAAGAAAGTTGTTATCTCATTAGACCTTTTCATCGCAAGCCTTATATTGTCTTCCAATATCTCTTCTGAGATTAGTTCTAAGAAGCAAAACAAATGTAATCGTGAGTAATCGTGATTACTTTTGAAATGCAATGGTAATCGTAATCGACTACTTCCTGACTTTGCTGTAATCGTAATCGTAATCGTAATCACGGGATTCACAAGTAATCGTAATCGCAATCGATTACATTCGTGAAGTAATCACCCCATGTCTGATCAGCATTATAGGGTTGTCCATAATTAAAAAAATCTTAAAAATGCTCCGTGATAGTGTCTCATTCTTAGGGCTGGGCACACTGATTCGAGTACTCGAATCTGAATCGAGTATTAATTTCAATGATTGGAGTCGATTAGCCAAAAACAATTTTTTCGAGTATACTTAAACTATACGCCCCTCGCCACTGAAAGTCAATTTATCTACGTGAATTAGAGTTTCGATACTAATTTTCACTGTTGAAGCCTTGAAACCTTGATTGGTCTTATCGTAGCTTACGAAACACATGGTACAAAGCTACGAACGGTACTGGAAATGACACATTTCCGAAGTCATGATCATCCCACAACATTGTCACCAAGTGCAATGAAATCGGTATGGTCGGAAAAAAAACAAAGTATCTCCAATGTGATGGATAACAGGCATTATATTCTTTGTGGTCGCATAAAAGGTACATATTTGAACTTCGACATATTACATTCTGTTATGACGTCATAATGAGTGATACTCGATTACTCGACTCGAAGCATATTACGTGACTCAGAGTCGAATCACTCAGGAACTCGTTTTTGCCCCGCCCTACATTCTATAGATTATTATTGATAAAAGAAAACAATGAGCCTAAAAGAAGCTCGCAGGTAAGCAGGGTTGTAATGACTCGAGTCACGATTTTTTTGTGACTGGACTTGACTCGAGTCATTTTCTTGAAATGGGAAAATGACTCGACTCGACTCGAGTCAATATTTGGATTGACTCGACTTGTACTCGAGTCATTACGCATGACTCGACCCAAGTCATTGACTCGGCTTATTTTATATGACTTGAAGATGAAGAAATTTGCCAATCGTAATGGCTAGATCCACGCATCTGATGAATTCTGCCGACATCGCTATTTGTCACCGCTGTTTTCGTTGCACTCGTCTGATATCGGATATGCCGCCGTAAAAACAACAGACAATGGTACATATAGTAGCAATGCATTGTACAAAATCATCCTGTGACGAAGAGGTAATAGATCCTCCGCAATCAAAGTACTCAAGACGTTTCAATTATACAAACAATCGAAGCGAAGTTCAATTAGGGCCAATAAAATGACTCAGATGGTGAAGTACTTGGAAGAGACTGATAAGCTCATGTCTAGATTTGAAGGCGATGATTCTTTGCATTTTTGAGAGACTAGAAAGAATGTGTATCTAATGCTCTTCAATGTGGTTCAAAAATGCTTGTCAATTCCTGTATCTAGTGCACCAGTGGAACGTGAATTCATTAGATTCGGATTTATTCCAAGGCCATGCCGCTATAACATATATGAGGATCTGCTTTCCACTTTAGCATTTTTGAAGTGTAACTCAATGATTTGATCTGCTGTCTGTGAAAACACACAATACCCCCGTCCATTTGACGTTTCGTTAGGTATGTGCATTGTGCACGTGAGTAATAATGAATGGCTGATGTTGTGTTAATGTTTGTACAATAGGGCTGTTCAAAAGTAACTTCTTTTTTATTTTACTAGGGGGCTACTTGATAAAATTGTTATGTTGCATAAAAAGAACACTGAATCTGGCTTGATTTTAAAAAGTTGAATCAATGATATGAGAGGAGAAAAATTTGTTTTTGAAAATAAATGGAGTGTTTTTAGTGTGAAATTCTTTCATATAATATAATTACATACTAGTAGTAAGCCGACTATTTTTTCATATCCAAAATATTCCACTCTAATGAATTCGCTTTTTCTAGATGGAATTGAGCCGATTTTGCTATGAATCATATTTTTACACAATATACCGATATCATGAGGTAGCCGGTATAATTCGAAAATCTGTATTTGTAATTAATCCAAAACTTCTCTCATAGTAGTAACGCTCCGGCGGCTCTTTCGGGAGCTGACCAGGAAAGCTGACCTTTTTTCTCAACCACCTGATAATGTGAAAGAAAAACTGTACCTCAACATAAATATGTATCTGTTGATTCTCTATCAGCTGGTATTTAGATGTGACTTCGTTGGTTCAATATCAGATAGTATGTAGACGTGAATTCGTTGCTTCTCTATAATCTAAAAGCTAATTCAGGATTGAAAACATGAGTTGAACATGACTTCAATGCAGTGACTTGGACTCGGATTCGAGTCATAACACTATGACTCGGACTTGTCCCTTTGAACGATGACTTGGACTCGGACTCGACTCGGTGATGAATTGAAATGACTCGACTTGACTCGAGTCAATACCATAAAAGTAAGATTGACTCGTGACTCGGAACCATGTGACTTGGTTACAACCCTGCAGGAAAGCCGTTTGAAAGTAGCTGTCCGAGAATGGGCGTGCCACCGACCATAGAACGGCGAGAAGACTGGTAATCACATAACCCCGGCTCTTGATTGGTTAATCGGCCATGCTTCAATGATCACGACAGTAGCAGCTTGCTGAATAGGTGTTCATGTTCAAGCAGTCTGCCACCGGCGGGGATTCTAAAAGCGCATTGTTGGTAGGTTGACAGATGATGATTTAAGATTTATTCAGGACACGCTGAGGTACGAAATACATGATGAACAAACAACAGCTGCTTCACAAAATCTTCTACAGCATGACCGCTTTATTGTGAAGGAAACGGCTGTAGGCTACAAGTCGTGTTTTCATCGAGGGAAAGCAAAGGCGCTTACAAAAGTGGCGAACGAATTCGTCGTTTCAAAAGGGATCCATCATCAGTGAATACAAATATAAAGCGTAACAATGACATTATACTTTATGTGATCTTATTGGGCTCAAGCTGTAGTATATAGGTGACGTTTTGAATGCTCTAAGGATCAGCTGAATCAGCCGGATATGCTTGGCACTTATCAGATGCTTAGAGCAAATTGAATTCACTTGTAAGTGTTGTCAAAGTCCTTAATGATGTTGCAGAAAATATAGGTGTAAGGTAAGCACAGGTTATGCTGGATATCATACTTCAAAGTCCTTATTGATTACGCAGAAAAAAAGGTGTAAAGAAAAACACATTATGCTGCATAGCATCCAGCATAGTTTGTCTGATGTTCAATGGTCCTGACACTGCCAAGACCGAGACACATGGAAAACGACTTGGGATGCTCAAAAGATCCAGCTTTACTAGGTGATAGTTTTCCAGCAGGTATCGTGTCTCGCTCCCCAATATCGATTCATTGGTCGTTGAAAACAATGGTCAGGTATCTTGCGCAGCTCATAGCTCAAAATACAATGAAAGTGATGACCATGATATCATTTTGTTGTATTTGTATTTCTTACGTATAGGTACAGTATTATTTCTTTTGTGTTACTATGCCCGTCGCCAATGTTAGATTTAGAGAGCACAGCGTTGTACTGACGTAAAGTTTTGAAAACGTGATTGCTAAACTGTGTGGCCTATTTTTAACTCCATTGAATCCATGCGGCCCGCGGCATTCATAGAATTTGCAAAGTGGCATGCGACCCGTTTGGAGTTGGCGACCCGTGCGCTAGAATAACTTTCACCATCTTTAAAACTGCGGTGGACATTGAACTTCCGCTGATAGCCTTGATGCCTAATTTTTCGCCAAGTTGACGGATAGTGAAACGGCTACAGAAAATGTTGGAGAGAAACTGTATAACAAACACAGCTCGAGCAATTGTTGCAAACAGAGACATAAGTATTTCAAATCAAGCTTAGAAATAGGTCTACGTCGTTATTGAATGTATCACTTCAAGAATGTGATCTATAGTTAGCAGTATTAAACCACGAATTTTTTGGTCAGCGCGTTTAGAGGAGGATGACGGAAAGGAACGAAATTAAACGCATGGAGGGTGCGTGTGGGTATGGAAATGGGAAGTCACAATTTTTCCTACATCATGCCGTGAAATTCAATCCAGACGAAAAGGCGCATTGTAGAAGAAGTGGGAGTGAGGACGTTGGTGTATAAATTTCGTTTCTTCGGGAATGACGAGAAGAAGGCTCCACAATGCTTGACTGCAACATATTTTAAAGTCTCCAAGGGCAACAATAGACGGCCGTGATGGTAGGGTAGAGATTTATGGGGGTTCTTAAAGTGGAGGTCCCGATCTAAACATGGGTCGCGTCGGGTCTATAATCTGGTCGCGATCGCACTATAGCAACCGATCGTTTATACCAGTGATTCCCAACCTTTTTCGACTCATCCCCCCCTTTTGAGGCTCCACACCGATCATCGCCCCCCCCCAAATATTGGGAACCGAAAATTGGGTATGCAAACTGGAATCATACCGGCGAGATGACTAATATGGGGTCTTGCGTCCCCATAGGCTTATAAACCAAACCCCAGACCCCCCTCAGCCAGTGGGCGTTTTGTCGCTACATATCAGTTATACCCTATTTCATGTACTGTTTGGCGAGTCACCGCATTTCGCCTAAACGCGCGAAGCGCAACAAATTTATATAATTCATGTTTGAATCGGTCAATATGGTCGGGAATTGCATATATATTGCTATCAATTTTTTATCCTTACCGGTTGAGCTGAGTGTGGTGTGTTGGAAAAGGTAGGACCCCTAAATAATCATTAAACGTCTTCGTGCGGACCCGTTGTTATATTGATTTCGTTGCATTATGCTTTTTCGTGACCCCCTATATCTGCTATGTCAAAATATATGGAAATCGCCAAAACGTACCAAACCAAAAGACGCACATGGTATTTCTTAACTGGCAAATAATTTTTCTCTGCCGGATGGCATTTCTCCTGTGAGGTTCAGATCGCCAGGACCAATGTTCCATCTAAGCTGCGCACGTACACAAATGCGCAGTGCTGACACGGTCTCTGCGCACAGAAGATCCACGTTGCGCATAAATAATCGGAAGTGATGACCTTTTTACGCACTGTTGTCCAAAGGTCTGCGCAGTAAGTTGGTGAGCGTGCGCAGACTCGTCAAAAATTTGAGGGAACATTGGCCAGGACAGGAACATTCGACACCAGCCATTCAGGACCATAGGGACAATTAAGCTTATATGTATATATATACGCCTTTTCGGCGAAGGTATTCTCGCTGCTGATCGCTCTGGCATACTTCTCGGAGTCGTATGCTACATGGCCTATAACTTAATATGTCTTGGTGCGCCGTGACGCAGTAATGGCCGACGCCGAAGTACTCATTTCCATAAATCATGCGTATTTTTGTTGAGGGAAGGGTACCCCGAAATCAAGACACCTGACAATATTTAATCGCGCGCAGCGCGAAAATTTTTTGAATAAGTTGCATGAATTTCTAAAAAATTACTCTATAATTTATGTCAAGGGGGGGGGGGGGCAGTTACGGCCCTGACACCATATAGCCGTTTCAACGCGCCCTATCGCCCCTTCGTTGTTTTCGCCCACTATCGCCCCCTTCGTCCCTTTTCGCCCCCTTCGTTATTTTCGCCCCCTAGACCACCAAATCTCCCCCTGGGTGGCGATATCGCCCACGGTGGGAACCACTGGTTTATACTTTATTATGTATGGCAAATGGTTGAAAAAGACTGGAAATCATGTTAACACGCATTACGTATAGAGTCCAATACAAAAGAGTAGAGCATAAAAATGATGTCAAGGCTGAATGTCATGTGACATCTACCTATAACTGAATCAATGAATTTTTGTGTTGGATTATGTTTGATAGAAATGTGTTGCGTGTTGCACCTTCTTTGTTTCGTCCATGACCGTAAAAACGTAGCATACTAACATAAGAAATGCATTCATATCAATGCGTGAGGCTTGGGTAGCGAAATGTCTTTAAAACTCAGATTTTGGTCGCGCTATAAAATAATTAGGAACCACCGGTAAGGTATGTCGTAGTCTCGAAGCGTCGTCATAAATTTGTCAACATCCTCCAGGTAATTATTAGGGATGGTGTGAACCTCTGAAAGGTTCAGGTTCGTGTGAACGCGAACCTTTTTGAAAGGTTCTGTGTGAATGCGAACGTGAACATAATGACGTCACGTGACGTCATATTGATAATATCGTCTATATATTGCTAATATTGCGTATCGCCTGCTACATTTTTTTACATCAGTCAACGATATCAATTTCATTGATTGGCTGAATAAGCATCATTCGCTGACTACCTATGTAGTGTATTTCGCTCTTGATGTTATGTGATTGCGGGTAAAAGCTCACAGCAGAGAGGTACTAAATATTCACAAACGGAAAGATACATATTTCGAGCAAACTTTTGTAACAAAGCAAGTAAAATTTTTGAGATTGTCAGGGTGCATGCTCGTTTTGAGTTGATTTTTTATGCTGCCAGCGCCATGCATAGACTGGTCCGTAGTTGAAATGAAATATATTTCAACCAGACAAGTGAAACTTGTAATTTATGAAAAAGGTTCACAGAAAACCTACTGATGACCTACTGATTTGTACCTCTATTTATTTTTGTAATATATATAGTGGATGCTAACGGTGTCCACATAATTATTGAATAGACTCGATTTCGTGACTGGTACCATATCAAGTTCCTGTCACCCTCAACGACTAAGCATCGGCTAAAACCACGCCCTCCGCCACAAGTTCTCACAAACAGAAATCTATCAATAGAGTCGTGCTACCGCGTACGTTAGTATGAAAATTTATTTTGAGTTGTATTTGTTAGCTGCATAACCCTACGGACATCGGGCTTTGCATGTCAGTCTATGACGGTAGTAGATCTGGACTTTCACGAGATAAGCTGCCTTTTTAGCGCAGATTGATATTGTATGCACGAGCGCGCCTCTGTATGTTTTCATTCTTCGGCTATCTGAGCTCCGTTCGCTGCAGCTGTTAGAGGGATCATGTTGTCGCGTAGCGGCTTAACAGTTTCATCCTTGTCCTCTTCTTCCACCTTCAGTTCAAAAACAACATTATTCGTGAATGAATAAATAAAGAAATGTAATATTGATCCATTCGACAGAGGGATCTATTGATTTTAATATACACATGGGGCCATTGCGAAGACCTGCTGGAACAGGATCCGTTCTTGGCTCGAATATATCACATTATTCTTGAAACTACTTTGAGTGATGCATATCACATCAATGTACCATATCACGACTGTACAGATGGTTTGCGAATATAGAGACGGGAATAATTCTATATGTTAAGTCAACTATATCAGATATTTTGCTGCGTCTAATACGTCCTACGTGGAGTAGTAAAATCGTACGGTCGTAAGACTTTTACTCTGCCGAATGTAGCCTTAGGTTAGTACTTGTCGTAGCCGAACATCTCGCGTCTGAAACCGATGATAAAATTTGTTATCGTTACTCATACTCAGCTAATGCGACGCGAGCAGTAATTTGAGCTACCGTGCAAGTCGTAAATACCGGCGTATACTGCGGGCTTCTGCGATGATGCAAGAGCCAAAATTGTGGTTGTTGCGTTTTTAGGAAATGTTTTCGACTGATCCGACGCTTTGTTTTCGAAATCGCGATTTCAATTATAGTGGCCTCTGAAATAATTACGTCCTAATTACAGATACATTCCAAAAAGTCGAGTAAACAACTATTATTTCTGAACTGTACAAAAATATGATTTAAACAATCCCTTGGTATCAACGGCATTCTGGTTGCATTTTGGAATATGACGATAAGGGGGCGCTAAATTTGTCACTATCACACAGGGGCGCGTGTCGAAGAAAGTTTGAGAACCACTGTGCTAAAATGTTCAATTTCATTGTTCATTCAGATGTTGGGTCGATTCATAAGGCTCCTGCTCTGTATAGTTAATTATTTTGTTGCTAACTTGACTCACAATACCCAATGCGAGAATACAGTGGTTATAACGCCGAATATGAATCGGGTGCCCATTATCAAGAGTTCGGGCTGCGCATAATGATTCGAGTACTCGAATCTGAATCGAGTAATGATTCTATTGATTTGAGCCCAGTAGTGATGTCTCTCGAGTACTGAAATTTTACGTTCCTTGCCGGTAAGAGTTAATTTATCAACGGGAATTATAGTTCCGATATTATTATCCGCTCTGTAATGCTGTAAACCTCGATTGGTCGTATCGCAGATACAAAACATGTAGAAAAGCAACGCACGTCAGTGGGAAGGACATAGGTTATCTTTGAAGTAGTGATTAAATCACAGCACTGTCACAAGGTGCAATTCCTCGGTAGGACAACGCAATCAACTCTTCGCAGAGCTGATACAACTCGGAGGCGAGTTGGACTGAAGTATCGGTGTGAGTATATGCTGACTGATACAGTCCAGACACAGTAAATACTCGAGTCAATCCTTACTCGCTCCGATACTTCAGTCCAAATCGCCTCCAAGTTGTATCAGTTCTTCAAAGAATTGATTGCGCTGTCCACGGGACGCAAGAAGTTAGAAAATATGCTGGTATGGTTGAAATTATGTCAAACTATCTTCAATCTGATGTAGAACCAACATCATACTATATTGTTTTTGGTTACATAAAAGGCACACATTTGAACTTTCCACATCATTGATACAGATGTGACGTCATACTGAATGATACTCGACACTACGCCTAATTATCACTGCGCTATATAATTATACATAACTAACCTACGGATAGATATGCAACACGCGTCGTCACGCTTGCTTGCTCAGATTAAATTACTAGTCAGCAATCTGAACGCAACATAAATGCTAGACCCATAGCTGACGACCTGAAAGCTCAAACTAAATACAGTTGATGTTATTTGAAAACTACTGTCGCGCTGATTCTGAAAATATACATTAAAACTTCATCAATGCAATGGAACCACCCCGAAATAGCCTTTAAAGTCTGAAAATCGGCATTGTTTGAAAACGATCGCAGCGACGCAGCACAATGACCCTTGCGTGCTTGCAATTGATCAAAACAATGCCGATTTTCAGACTTTGAGGTGTATTTCGAGGGGGTTCCATTGTCCTGATCAGATTTTAATGTATAATTTCGGAATCAGTGCGACAATAGCTTTCGAATAAGATCAACTTTATTTAATTTAAACGTTCGGGTCGTCAACTATGGGATTGGCAAATATGTTGCGTTCAGATTGCTGAACATTAATTCCCTCTGAGCAAGCAAGCGTGACGACGGGTGCTGCGTATCTATCATCCGTAGGTAAGGTATCTATAGCCTAATACGCGCTTCAGAATCTAATCACATAGAAACTCGATTTTGCCCATCCGTAGCTGTCATAGAACTTTGACATAGTACATTCTTTTGTGAAGTCACAATGACTGATACTCGAATCAAGTAGGCTTCGATTTTGCACAGCCCTACCGATTAGGTCTTTTGCACCACACACGTGATGATTAGCGTGCAAAAGATTTTACAGATATTTCGCACACGATAAAAACGCTTTCAAATGAAACATGGACCAGCCTCTCACAATGACAATGAACATGTCACTCATAATTATAGCTTTGCGCACAAGAAGGATCCTCACTCAATTGCTGTCCGGTGTCCATTGACCAGCTACGAACTATATGCTGTGAAATCGTCTTATCAACTTGTTTTTGCAACATGTTTACACTGGCGTGCAAGCTCGATGCGGTCGTTTGCGCATGTTTTCAAGCGGATTAATTTCGGAATGTGCTGCTTTATATGCTCATCAATCTTTGGGATATACAACATCCCGCCCTGTGCGACCTGTAAGTATATCGGCCTGCAAATAGCTTAATGTGAACAAAATGATTTTCTGCATAACTGACAAATCTCCGATTAGTTTGTCCCATTAGTCGTCTGCCGTTTTCACCTTTAGCGTTGCTAAAGGGCAGTGCACGTTTCGAGTGCTCGAATCCGACTCGATTATATTAATTGTAATGATTAGCGTCGAGTATAGTGACAGTAGATTTTTCAAGTAAAAAAATTCACCTCCTAAATCCAAAAGTACTATTTTATCAACGACAAATATACTTTTCAATGCTATATTTCCATTGCTATATTTCCATTGAATCCTCGAAATCTCACGTATATTTAATGATAGCTCTGGTGCGGCAGCGACCAAAATTTATACCCTTTGCGACTTCGAGAACCACTAGCGTAGCCTAACCGATGCCAGCTTCAGATAAAACTAGGCTACATTTTTCAATTTTCATGATTTTTTTAAACCATTAAGTTGGTTTACCTAATTTGAGTATGTTGATAACCCATCACGTCACACTTCTTGCAAAATTTGAGTGACAATTTTACTGAAAAACATTTGTATTAAGATGGCCATTCCAAACTTTGACTTCCGATGTGAGAATCGACACAGTTTGAAATCACGTGGAATATTGTATGGGCAATGGGCATAGATGAATTACTTTCGAGCATAAGTGAATTTTATTTTATGAGAATTGAACTTTAGGGTCAAAGGCGTCATCGTTTTTATAATAGACAGTTTTCTGCGCAGTTCCGGCGTTACCAATGTAATATTCAATCGGGTGTAACCAATGTTCCCTCTAATTTTTCACGAGTCTGCGCAAACACGTTAACTCACTGCGCAGGCCCTTGGACAATAGTGCGCAACCAGCCCCCCACATAAGGTGAGAAACCGAACTTATGGGGGGCTTCGCCCCCCAGACCCCCTATCGGGCTCTGCGCTTTTTCACGATACTTATCATCGACATCGGGGGGCGGATGGGAGGTTGTCTCGCCTGAATGCGCGAGGCGCGAAAATTTTATATGATTCATGATTGAATCGGTCAATATGATCGGGAATTGCAAATATCTATTGATATCCATTTTTATCCTCTCTCTGCTCACATAATCAGATTTACCGGTAAAGCTGATCGAGTGAGGTGTGTTAGAAAAGGTAGGTCCTCTAAATATTAATTCAACATCTTCGGGTGCACCCGTTGGTATAATGACTTCGTTACATGATGCTATTTCCTGACCTCCTATCGGCTATGTCAAAAGACATTGAAATCGCTCAAACGTACTAAACTAAAACACGAACACGATTTAAAATTGGTCTTTCTCTACTGGCAAATAATTTTCCCTCGACATGGCATTTGTCTTGTTGTGGGACTCGGATCGCCAGCACATGAACATTCAGCGCTAGCCATTTACGCACCTATGGACAATAAAACTTATATGTATGAATCGAAGTTTTCGGTCAGCATATAGGGCAGTCCTTTTCGGTCAAGGTTTTCTCGCTGCTGATCGTTTTGGCGCCCTTCTCGAAGTCGCATGTCACATAGCCTATAACTTCATATGTCTTGGTGCGTCGTGGCAAGGTAATGGCCGACGCCCAAGTGCCAATTTCTCACCACGCGTATTTTTTGTTGTGGGAAGGGTACCCAATAATCAAGATATTTGAAAAAATTAATTCGCGCGCGGCGCGAAAAATATTTTGAAAAATTCCCAACAAATACACCATGATATATGTTAATTCACGAAATAATTTTGGGCTCCCTTCGATCTCCGCCCCCTAATTGAGAATTTTGGGTGCGGCAGTTACGGTCCTGAGGAAATCTTACGCAATGTTCATGACACGCGAAGTAGACTATGCGCTAGTTTCTCGCAGATTAACTTCGAGCTAGCCCATTGTTATTTATAACTTTGTTAAACCATGTTATTTCGCCATTCCCAGAAAATAATGCGCTATTGAAATGATATCAGTATCGCATAAGCGCACGAGACCATACTAAAAGAAAACATTTTTCGTTAGGCGCTCGTGATTGCAAAGTCTCATTTCTTCACGGAGCGCAATATTTACCTTTGCGGGCCGCACTTGTACCTTGGTGTAAGACTTTAGCGATAACACTATTTGCCCCTGGCAATGTTCCCTCTAAATTTTCACGAGTTTGCGCGCCTGCGTGGTCCCTTGGACAACAGTGCGCAACGACTTAGAAAACACATCACTTCGGATTTTTTGTGCGCAGAGACCGCTTCAGCACTGCGCATTTGCGCACGTGCGCAGCTTAGAGGGAACATTGGGTGTAACTATGTTTGATTACCTTCGGGATTTGACACTTGGATTCCTAAGTAGCCTTTTTGGTAGTCTATATTTCCAAGTGGGTTAACTGGGGAGGAAGTTTATCAATGGTCTGAAATCAGTAGGTATCAAGTAGGTAGGATCACATATGAAAGCTGGCTTGAAGAAAAATCTGCTCATAGCCGTTTCATTTTGGATTTGAGATTGTAGTGTGATGGAGTTGCAGTCTCAAGAGTACACTGCATTAGTGCATGGAAATGCAAAACAGTAAAAATTGCCCGCTCTTGCATACAAATGTATCTTTTGTTGACCACTATTTCGTCAAATATAAAGTGTTTTAAGGATCGTACTAGTGATATAATATGACTGCATGACGTCATAAAGTCATAAAGATTCGTAATCGAAGGATTCTCTTCATACCGAATCCCTATTGTAGTAGAATTCTCTGTATACGGGGCTACTTTATTCTGTAATTCGAACATCAACCGGGATTGTTTCGACAGATATTATGTGTTTTTAGGATTGGCCTATTGATGTGACATGATCACATGACGACTTATCATAAAACTGTGCACTCCAAGGATTATCTTCATCCTGAATATTTATTGTAGGAGAATTATCTGTAAACATGACTACTTTATCTCCAATTCGGACATCATCCGGGACTGTTTCTTCAAATATAAAGTGTTGTTGGTCTAGATGTGTGATCGACAGCATGGCGTAATGAATGTTATTTTATCCGTGCATAAAATATCATTCAATTGAAATTCGGCTGAAACAAACAAATCGGGCAAGATGCAAACTAACCAAAGATCTTCGCTGAAATCCTGAAATTGCTAAAATTACAACTCTAGTAGAAACGAGGGTAAAATAGGCCTGTATATACTAGGTTTACCATACGTCCTCCTTTAGGAGGATCTGTCCCCATTTTTCGGGTTTTTGAAAATGTCCTCGGAGGACGCCTAAATGTCCTTCTTTTTGGAAATTCGTCCTCCTTTACAACTTTCACAGCTAGGATAATGGACAGGTTCGACTGAAAATCGGCAAAAATGACGTTAAATAGCTAATACGGAAGTTCGAGCGGGTCATTCAGGATTCGATTGAAAGTGACGATCTTTTATTTTTTTTAGCCAACTTTACAAATTTTCCAGCACAAATACCAAAATCGACTGTTCTCAGTCTTGATCAACTAACTTTTCTGATTTCATAAAAGTGTCCTTCTTTTCCGATTCCAAATTATGGTAACCTTAGTATATACGCACTAGCTCGCATAATGTACTGTACACGTGCTGGTCTTGTCAACTTGTGTTTGTGTCTAGCCTGGTTTACTCACAATAAATTATTATGACATCACACCGGTGTATAATGACTATGGAAAAAATAATTATGATTAAACAGAGAGGAAAAGTTGACAGAGCAGGCTGTCATCGTGGTGAAATGCAAAATTTTAAATCACAATCACAAAATTGACGTGATAAAATAAAGCGACTTCATATTCGCAATCAACGCAAGCAAATTATATGTCACCATTTTATTAGGAAAATAAAAATCATGTTGACCAGAGTGTAAGCGGTGGGTATGATTCCTCGCTTAAAATGATAAATATGAAAAAACTATAAATGCTTGACACGCCAGTTGGTAATATTTTGAGATTGACATATTTTGGCACTCTGCATACGAAAGGTTATGCCGCCCCATCTAATCGAAGCTTACTGCTGAACTCGGAATAGAGTCGTCCATGTACTCGATTTAGCCCAGCCTTAATTGTTATACCGTACACTTCAATGTTTATTGCTGTGATTATTACAATGCGAATTTCATGTCTCGTAATTCTGATTGCTACGTCATGCTTTAAGCTTTACCATATTCGTGTCATTTTTCGAAAGTGTTTGAATCCGTTTTGTGTGCCGATAACTCTTCGAGTCATTTTGCCATAAATGATGAGATGCAAGCAGTCCTTCAAGATCTGTACGACGTGCCCAGCTATTTACCGGCGGGAGTTTCGATCAACTTTTGTTGCAATAGTTATCGAATTGTGTGCACTGTTCCGCCAATTGTGATCTATAGTATTCGTGTGTTGTCGTATAGCTGCTCTTGATAATGCCTAGACCAGTGGTTCTCAACCCTTTTGTCTTCGCGGACCCCTTTCGGACCGTCACGGACCTCGCGGACCCCCAATAAATTTTAGTTCAAATTTACCTCAAATATCGTGCAATTGTCATCTGTCTCGTGCAAATGATAACTGTAGGCTTAGTGATAAACAGCAACAAAATGACTTTTCTTGAAAATAAGATCATACATTTCATTAGGGATGGTGTGATCGTGACGTTCACGTTCTTGTTCTGTGTGTGGATCACTTAAATTTAGACGTTCACGTTCGCAAACGAACCTTGGTGGGTTCTGCACTTTGAACCTTTTTCATATATTACATTTTTCACATCTTCATAACATCTTTGGTTAAAATTCCCTGCATTTCAGCTTCGGACCACTCTATGCATGGCGCTGGCGGCATAAAAAAATTAAACGCTAAACGAGCATGCACCTTGCCAATCTCAAAAACTTTACTTGCTTTGTTACAAACGTTCGCTCAGTTTTCCGTTAGTGGATATTTAGTGACTCAGACTCCGACTGTGAGCTTTACCCGCAATCACACAACATCAAGAACGAAATACACCACATGTAGGTAGTCAGCGAATGATGCGCATTAGTCATTACACCAATCAATGAAATTGATACATCGTCGTCTAACGTAAACAATCTACCAGAAGTATCGGATCCCTCTTGATTTGATATGTTTATTGTATCATAAAAACCGAATCTGTGCGATGGGGGTGTTGGCTACTGTATAACTTGATGATTGTATAGTGATATCGGTAGCAAGTATAGAAACATGTATACACTCTGCTCAATATCAATGCAGCAATAGTCAGACGCCGAATACATTGTAAGGTCTGGCCTAGACCGTTAAGGCACAAGCAGGCTCGTAACAGCACTTCGTCCCCCCCCAAACGTTGGTCTTGGGCCCCCCCATAGGGTGATAAACCGTACTCTCGGGGGGCGTCTCAGATTCAAGTTCACGTTCACATAGAATCTTTCAAAAAGGTTCGCGTTTACACGAACCTGAACCTTTCAGGGTTCGCACCATTCCTTTATTCATGTAAAAAATTTGTTGTCTTCTATTATTTCAAAGCGAATACTGCATCTGCGTTTCTTGGAACTACGTGGTCGTTTCTTGAAAATCCGCTCCTTCGATTTGATATGAACTGGTGCCGAAAATACATTTCCACAAATATAGGTGGTGGTGAATGTAAAATTAACGCGTAACGCTGCCGACAACACAGTTGGGTATGATCGCTACAAATGTGGCACCAAAATTGACAAACAAATTTATTTATTGAACGTATAACGTCAAGCCTGGTCATTTCTATATAGCAGCTCAACTTGAAGTTATTATGGAAAAATGGTTATGTATATCACAGCAGAAAATGGATTTTTGTAAACATTATAAGTCATCGTGATTGACTTTACTCATCCAACTTTTTTTCCACAATCGCCCACAAACATGTCTAAACAGCAAAATGTTTGTATCAGTATAGGCTATTGACAATTTAGTAATTTATATGAGTCTGCATAGTAGAATACTTGATCTCAGATGGTTATTCTGTTGATGTGAGCTCTGGAGTTTTTTTAGTAATGAAGCGAAACTGCCTCGTGAATTTCCGAATTAAAAAAATACAAATTAGGTTATCAAATATTTTGAGGCTTCGCGGACCCCCTGAGAATGCTTCACGGACCCCCGGTTGAGAACCGCTGGCCTAGACCTTGTTCAATGATCGATGATCATTACACTTGTCTGAGTCGAGGAGCCCATAAGGATTAACCAAACGTGTTCGCTGCGAGATGTGCAATAAAATCGATTTCATGTTGCGACATACGATTATGATGTAAAATGGATCATTTGAATCCTGCGTTGTACCAAGACTCTCTCTACTTACTATCCAATATTTCTTGTCATCGAACAGATATTCCTCTTCCGTAGCGGTGATGATCGGCGCGCGCAGCATCAGTCCTGTTAGAATCCCCCCTACTATCGAAGTACCCAGCGTTACCGCCACGCCAGCCATTTGCATGTTCGCTTGGTGTTGGAAATCTCCGTCCACTGCTACTCTGGGGTAGATATTTTCAATTCTGAAAGAATTGATAGTGGTTTTCATGAAAGACGCATGTGATAGCTTGCACGCCTCATGCTAAATGTATGATTTCAGACAATTCTTGTTTATCAACTCACTCGTGCTCGGGTATCGTTGAAGTGGTGCTGAGCCTTGCGACGACGACAGCAACGAATGCAGACAGAATCCCGGGCATCCCGTGGAGGTTATGTACTCCGCATGTGTCGTGGAGTTTGATAGCCCTCGCCAAAGCAGGCTGGAACGAAATATACTGGCTTCCCATGGTTTATAAAAGTAGCAATAACTAAGAAGAGAAGGGCAAGTCTAGTGGCTATAGATCCACGGAAGGCTATTTGCAGGGTTGTAATGATTCGACAATGACTCGAATTGAGTAGCAAATATTATTCGACTCGACTTGACTCGAGTCATTTTCTTAAAAATGTAAACTGACTTGAGTCGACTCGAGACAATTTATGAATTGACTCGACTTATACTCGAGTCATTGGGCATGACGTGACCAAGTCATATGAACCTATACATTCTATACGACTTATTCAAGTCTTGTATATTAGGACCGATAATTGAAAAATAGGCCCATAAGCTGTCTTTTATTTGTTTGAGTAAACATGTCCAAAGTGAGGGAAATAAGTATTTATGAATCCGCGGCCTTCGATAGCACCCAAGATTTTCACAGGAGTTAAATCCGACATGGGGTCAATACTGAACAGTAAACACTATGACTTGGACTCGGACTTGACTCGGTGGTGAATTGAAAATCACTTGACTTGACTCGAGTCAAAATTACAAAAGTCAAATTGACTTTTGACTCGGAACCTTGCGACTTGGTAACAACTTTGGCTATTTGTGTAATTGATTACATCGAAAAGGTATTATATCGAAGATCATTAAAGTGGTGTAACCTTGAGTTGTTGGCGTAGTTGCTATTGATAAATCACAATTGTTTAGCGATGCCAGTGTAGAGGTTTTGTTTGCCGGTCCATCATCGACGATTCGCTAGCTTTCGTCCAGATAGCATGATCCAATTACGTCACAGATGACGAGTTTATCGGTTATTATCAATTTTGCAATCGCGGTCAATTATGCCAAGTTTTGTGCACCCTTTTCGCAAGGAAGCACTATGCAGCTAGCGTTTCATACATTCCACTGCAAGGTGCGAGACATTTTCCTCTTTGTTACATGCGGTGCATGTCGGGTCGGTGAATCCTACGCGATTTATAGGTGTCTTTTGATACAGCAATGTATTCTCGGAAATCCGAACAGTATTTGTCAATACAAATATTACCGAGAAGCGGGCTGCTAGAGCATCGCTGTAACTCGATGAAATTTGTCGATAACAGTGCAGTGTTGAAATCGTCGCATCGTATAGACAGAGCAACGGAGCATAACGTGAAGGATTTCGAAGAAGCGCGCAATAGTTGTTGATTGCGGATTTCAACCGTGCAGTAATCGTGCACATTTCTGGCGATATTTCCCAAAAAATAACTCATGCAACGAAGATCGACCCAACGAAGATCACGATCAGCGGAGCCGAGGATAAAGTCTCGTCTAATTCCGCTACTGCCAGCATCAAATATACGGCAATTGCTGCCAGTTATTGCATAATATAGAGGTGCATGATTGCGGCATTCACCACCAAAGGCCCAGTATTGTCTGGCACTTTGGATTCCCCAAAATAAATTCGATTAGCCGGGAAAACAACCTAATCGCATAAATTCGGGTATCCCCAGCAGCGTCACATTTAAAAAAAGAAATTAAAACTTATTCTACGTTAATAGAGCAAAACCAAGAATGTCGATTATTTTGACACTACAGTTGATTGATTTTGTCGATAGCATCGCACTATTAAATTGTCACGATATATATACCGACGTATGACGACGAACTGAATATTTAATTCGATCTATTTGAACAATTAATCTAGACACCATTTGTCGCCAGCATATACTTGTTGATTGTGGTTTCGAAAAGTGCGGACAATTTAGAAATTCCTTCCGGACGCAGATTTTCCATTGAAATTCCGGACATGTACGGGAAATTCCGGACGTATGGCAACCCTAGACTAACATCAAGTGCACGTGCAGGAATAGTGCAGATTCCTGGTGACATTTCCCAAATAAACTCAATCAAAGCAAACGAATGTCAGGCTCATCGACCGGGGATAAAGTTTCATATATTGCAGCGGCCGCCAGCACCGCAGGTATATGACGAATGCTGCCAGGTATTGCATAATATAGAGCAGTGATTCCCAAACTGTGTACCGCGGCACATTCTTGTGCCGCGACAGATTTTCAGGTGTACCACGAATCTTTTTTGTAATTTTGGAAAAGAACTTCATAAATATTTAAAACAAGGCATGCAGGCAAACATATGCTCTCTAACTGCTTCATAGCCGACAAATAAGCACTATCTTCAATCATGACGTTCTGATGTGGTAGGGTAATTGTCATGACATATTTGGGCTGCTCTGTGTCGAAGATAATCTTTAATTGGCCTCACGCTTTTGATGAATCAACTAATAAACAAAACATTGCCCGGCAAAACACGAGCAGTGAGCACACTGCCTGGACTTTTCAACTTGCATTGCAACATTACTTCTCGGGATTTGTTGTTCACGACTTAAGATGGGTAGTTAGTCAATTTGGAAGCAATGAATCAAACAATCTTTTTGCAGAAAAACAGCTCATTGATAGAAGAAACTTTAAATTTTTAGCACTGTTTTCACAAAAAAGGATGTTTGCCGACAGTGCAAACATGTAAGATACAAACGAAATGCAGGTTGCGTGTTTTTGGTCTACCCTCGTGTTCTTTTGATACTGCCTGTTATGATCTGAGTGCATCCAATTCATTCCGTTTCCGCCATTATTCATGTACAATGTTATTGGCCGTGGCGCAAAAGGCCGTCAGGCGATAAGCGCCATTATTTATGTTTAATAAACAACAACAACAACAACAGCAGCAACAACAACAACAACAACAACCCATTTCTGTCTTGCACGTATGCCGCAATAGTATTGTTCCCAAGTATGAGAATACTGTCATTTATGTGCGCAATCCAGGTGGTGTATATATGCAAAAATCGTCCGAGTCGATGATAATCTGCACCACATTGAGGATAACGGGGATAGTCTCAATATTCGATACGAACCGTAATATATTTATAGCCAACGACAGAGAGAATCCCAGCAGCCGTTCCGATCATCAAAGCGCCCATCGGAGATATGTAGAGATTGGCCACCGCGCCAGCCGCCACACCACCAGCAAGAGTTGAATTTTGTATATGAACCTATTACGAATTAAAACATATGCCATTGGTCAATTTAAAATTTTACTATTTATAATAATATACCATGTCAAGCTTATTTTCTTTGTTGACAATCGAGGATAGTGCAAAAGACGCAATCGTTGAACCCACGATGGAGTATATTGTGTTGGCAATGCATCTCTGCGCGATGGACGGAGTAGATGCTGCCAACGCCCCATTAAAACTTGGCCAGAAGAGCCACAAGAAAAGAGTACCTGTCGACATTATGCCACTGAATATATCGGTAAGGGCGATGTACAGTCCGTTATCGTGATCTCACCAATCATGGCGAAGATATCCGAATGGTAAACAGACCCCTCTTTCGGGTTATCTTTCAGTCCTTTTCGCCATTGCATTAACGAGACCGCCAGGCCGAAGTACGCTCCAAATGTATGAATAATTAGAGACCCGCCAATGTCGTTGATCTATAAAAAACGCGCGAAGTTTAAAGTCGGGTACACGCTTTGTTTGAATCGACACGTACCTCAAGAATGTCCGCTAGAACCCATTCATTGAGAGCGTAAACTACCACCTCCAGCAATGCCATAACCAATAATTGAAAGGGGCTCAACACGCCAAGCACGGCTCCAAACGAGATTAACACGGCACCGGCGGCGAAATCAGCATTCATTATGCTGGAGTGAATCGATGATCAGTGCACGTGAATATGATAGCACCACATAGATCGCAGGATGGAGTGACGACTGAATTCAAATGCCCAGTTGATATTCATCCGCGACATATATTGTCGGCGTGATTTTGCAGTAAATTTTGTTAAAATGGATATTTATGTTATTATTGCCGGTAATATAGTTTTATTATTTGATAATATACCAGTATTAATGCATTTTCATGCTGATATATCCATATAAATTGAACTATACCATGTACACTGCGCGCAATCTCATCCATTAGTACCGGTTTTCTGCGAGCCTCCGGACCCAACGAATTAGACTGCGGTTAGTTTTGCGCGGACTAAGGTGTTGCATGGAATTGATTTTCAGAAGGGTTCCGAAGGATTGATCGATTTGAAAAGTTGTGAGTGCGGGCATATTGGCTCCTGCCATGGCCATGAAAAGTTTGGTAGTCGTGCTCAGGATACCAGATACTTATTTGGACCGTTAAATAGTCGTGTATTCATAGATGAGACGCGTTTGACAGCCATCAATTTGTAAGCAATTGCGTTGCGTGAGGTGTTGCATTTGACTTATTTCAACGTTATTCCGCAATTTATAGGCGTATAAATTCTATTGATGCTTTTTCGTAGTATACAAGATTTCATACGTCTAGCCACAACATTTCTACACCTTTGTAACCATTAAATTCATCCACGTATTCCCGAAAAGGCCTTTAGGGATGGCGTGAACGTGAGGTTCACGTTCGCGTTCTGTGTGCGAATCTCCGAAATTTAGAGGCTCATGTTCACAAACGAACCTTGGTAGGTTATGCACTGTGAACCTTTTTCATGCATTGCTATTTTCACTTCATTATAACATATTTGGTTGAAATTTATTGCAACTCAACTGCGGGCAACTCAATGTATGGCTCTTATATCATAAGAAATCAACACTAAACGAGTATGCAACTTGAGAATCTCAGAAATTTCACTTGCTTTGTTGCAAAAGTTTTCACGAAATATCCAGCTTTCCGTTTGTGAATATTCAAATTCAGTGACTCTCTGCAGTGAGCCTGACCCGCAATCACGCAACATCAAGAGCAAAATACACTACACATGTAGGTGTCAGTAGTCAGCGAATGATGCTTATTTAACCAATCAATGCAATTGAGATCGTTGTCTGATGCAAAAAATTTAGCAGGCGTACGGGGTCAATCTTGATTTTATATGTTTACCGTATCATGAACCAAATCCGTGCGATTGGGGTGCTGGCTACTGCTGCATAACTTGTAAATTGGGTGATATCGGTAGCAAGTATAGAAACCCGTTTTACACTCTACTCAATATTGACGTAGCAATACTCAGATGCCGAATACATTGTCTGGTCTTGCCTGGACCGTTAAGGCGTAACCTTACATTCCGTTGCAAGTTCTCGTCAAAATTGTTGGCAAAGCGACGGAAGTTATTGATTTTATGGGATTATGATATCATTTGATTGCCCCAGTTGACACATTTGGCGACGTTTAAAACGTCAATATGGACTTCAGCATTGTGGCATTATGTGGGCCGAGTCCTCGCTAGGTGCCGGGTACATTATTATAGGCAAGTGGTTCCCAACGTGGGCGATTTTGAGATACAAGGGGGTGAAAATACCAAAGTAGGGAACTGGGGGTCCGAAAATGTGAGAACGTCCTGTGAGATATATTTAATTAAAACAGGCAAAACATCACGTGAAGACGGTTTATTCAGCATATGACGCGAAAGCTGACTAAAAAAGGTAACTTAATGGTAAGTAGACGCGCAAGCCGGTTTCCGAGCACCTACCCGGAAAATTGACCTTTTTTAAGTCAATTCACCAGTGATCAGAGTTAGGTGAATAAATTTTCCGTATAAATGTGTCCTCTTTTTCGAGTCCGTAAATGTTGGGGGACGAAAATTTGTATCGAGCGTGATAAGGGGGTGATGAGTTGAAAAAGGTCGTGAATCACTGTTATATTGGCTATCATTTCACTGAAATGTAGGGTTGGAATTTGCAATATGACGTCACGTGACGTTATGAGGTTCGAGTTCGCGTTCACACCTAACATTTCAAAAAGGTTCGCGTTCACACGAACCTGAACCTTTCAGAGGTTCACACCATCCCGAAATTACGTTTACATATAAAATAGGACAGTCGGACTTTCGCGAACGCAATTGTATTTAAGCAAGTATTTAAGTCAAGCGTGGCTGATCTAAACCGAGGACAATGGGTCGTCGCTCCATCCCACGATCTCTATAATAACACAAACCGTATTTACACTTACGTGTCTACTGTGACATGAATTTGCCCCGTTGCGTGGAGCGAACCTCTCATCAAAATAGCCCATTGGATGACGAAAGCGGCGATTAGCAGATTGAATCCGACTGCGCCGTAGCTGTACCGTTTCAGGAAGGTCATCAGAAAACCGAATCCAGCAAATATCATGACGTGTACGTCTTGAAACACTGTGAAAGGCATATCGGGCAGGTGTATCAGTGACCAACGCACAATAACTAATGACGCGTACATTAAGTGCTCCAGAAAATTAGAAGCTGTATAATAAACACAACTTGAGCAATTGTTGCAAACAGAGAAGTCTACTTAAGTATTCCATATCAAGTTTAGAAGCATGCCACTTCGTTAATGAATGTATCAGTATGAAGCCAGGTTAGGGGGGGGGGGGGTACCTAATAATCTAGATATTTGAGAACGTGAAAAATTGCATAAATTTCCAAAAAAACACCATATAATATATGCTAATTTACGAAATAATTTTGGGTCCCCTTCGAGCTCAGTCCCCCCTAATTGGGGGGTTTGGGGTGCGGCAGTTACGGTCCTGACTGCAACGTATGTTGAAGTTTCAGAGGGCAACATCTGTCGGCCGTGATAGTAGGTTAGAGGCTTACAGGGGTTCTTAAAGTGCAGGTCACGATTTAAACATGGGTCGCGGAGGGTCTAAATATTGGTCGCGACCGCACCGTATATAGTTACATATCGTTTATACTTTAATATGTATGGCAAATGGTCGAAAAAGGTTGGAATCATGTCAACACGCATTACGCACACATCCCAATACAAAAGAGTGGAGCATAAAAAATAATGGCAAGGCTAAATGTAAGAGTTTTAATGACTCGAGTCACGATCTTCTGATGACTCGACTTGACTCGAGTCAATTCCTCAAAATACAGAAATGACTCGACTCGAGTCAATTTTTGTATTGACTCGACTTGTACTCGAGTCATTGCCCATGACTCGAGACTCAGGCCGACATTTCATTCTAATTTCGAATGATAGTAAAGTAACCTCCCTATTGGCATTTCAGCTATTGGTACTGGTTCTTAAAAAGGAGACCATAAACTGCTAAACGTGAGGGAAAATAGTACATATTAAATAGGAACCATTTGATATCACCAAACAGAGTTATAAAAAGTGGGTTTAACAAGATTTTAACTGAAAACTGAGCAGTCATTACAATGACTTGGACTTGGACTCGAGTCATAATAGCATGACACGGACTCGACAGCCTTCTCGCTGGATTGAACTCGAACTTGACTCGGTGCTGAAATGAAAATGAATCGACTTGACTCGAGTCAAAACTATAAAAGTGAGATTGACTTGATATTCGGAGCCTTGCGACCTGGTTGCAACCCTGCTAAATGTCATGTGACATCTACCTAGCTGAATCAATAAATTTTTCTATTAGATTATGTTTGATAGACCGCAAAAACGTAGCATACTAACATTAAAATGCATTCATTTCAATGCGCGAGGCGTGGGTCGCGAAATATCTTAACAACTCAGATTTTAGTCGCGCTATAAAAAGCTTAGGAACCACTGGTGGGGATGTCGTAGACATGTAGTCTCGAAGGGTCGTCATAAATTTGCCAATATCCTCCACGTAATTATACTTCTAGCTATAGTTATAGTTACAGTTAGTTATAGTATATATCTTAGCCGGAACTTCGCTTCACTGAGAAGGGTTTAGAAAAGAGAGTCGAAAATTGTACAATGGCTGATTTCTAATTTGAAAACAACGCAGAAACTTACTTGGATACAGCGCCTCGAACTCCTTCACGTCTTCATGATTGCTTTCGTTGGTTTTCGGTCCGGCAGCGACGTCATAATCGACGAACACGCCGTATAAAATGATGAAGATGATTTGTATGGCCAACAAAAATATGCTAAGCCGCGACTCTGCCAACATAGTTCTCGACTATAGGCTACGATATATACAACCTGTAAATTGTGCAATCAACGTCTGCTGATAGGTATTGTTGCTGCATAATTCACGTGAACCTATAGGACGACAAGTCAGCAGTTAGCGTTATAAAGGCGTGACACTCACTCTACCAATCCCAGCATGAACAACGTGCCGTGCAAATATTGAATATGTAGTGTTCCGATTCAGTGGCATCGCATAATATACATGGAACAGTGATAAACTATACTAACTCCATTACCTCGTTTCCTGGACACTAACAAGCGACGATGGGACTGAAGCAAAGGACGGCTGAAATTCACAACAGGTAAGATTTGTGATTGTGTAAATGGCAGTTATAAAACTCCGGATCTACCCGTAGTAATAACATTACCCCTTACTGAAGTTAGAAATATTCAGATACAACTTTAGACTATAGTCGAATTTGAGAGTCGAAGTCTTCTCATACTTACATTTCCATGTTCTAGTTACGATTAATTTACTCACGTGTCGAACTGGTCATGTACAGTTGTTGCATAATCTACTATAGGTTGACTGACGGCTATCAGAATGCGCTCATTCCACTGTAGTGCAGCCTATGGTGCCGCTAAGACATCGCGGGCGTGGCAAATCAAAGCATTGTCCGCCTCGAGCCTCGCCAGCGTTTTCCTAGACCTCGTAATGCTAACTGCCACACCCTTGGACATGTGTTCGAAGAAACTACGGATAGAATAAAGATAAAGATCTTTTCTGGTTTCAAATGCTTCAGAAATGCATTGCCGTCTCTTCCTGCAAACACTTGATCAAACTGAATGTGAATTGCTGCTGCGCATACTGGCGTGACCACACAGCATTATAAGATACTATCAGTGGAGAACCATGGCTTTCATTCAGAATTACTCTCTTTGAAAAAGCACCCGCCTGGAGTGCTTCGCGTAAAAGCAACAAAATACCTTGAGGTCAATCACTCGATGCGAAATAGATCAATCGCACAGCCCCACAACAAAGCGGCAATGAATTCTTGAATAATATAATGATCTTATTAGTAATATCTCTTCTTCGCATTCGTCGATATAACAATGTATTAGTTAAAACATCATGAATAACGGTGAACCTATAGCACTCACCCAAACTAAAAGTCCGGGGATCTTACCAATCGTAACGGTAGTCGTGTCATCAAACTTTTTAGCTGAAACGAATTATCGAGTATGATTCAATATCCGTACCTATGCTGTGTGAGTTTCAAAAGCTCGTCATGCTGTGGTTCGTCGAATTTGCATAAAAATATACAGGTCAACTTGTGGCGGCTTTTGCAGGTTGATATAACATGGTTAGAGGCCCACTTCGCAATGATAGTACTATTCGCGCGTGATTTTAATTTATTTGGAGTAAGAACAAGCGACGTGAACATGGTAATTAGACAACAAGACTATCTGGTGAGTATCATTGAAGGATGAAACGAACCAGCTTCCGTGTATGAGAGCAAATATATACCATCACGCCCACTAGGTTGAATTCGTCTTCGCCATACATGTACCACTGTACCAGCACCACGTTAATAACATGTTTTCTGCTGTTATCAATATCTTTTTGAGTCGTTTTCTTGCCATCAGCAGTCACTCAATATACCTGATAATGTTTTTGTCAACAACCGTGTTGTTGTGTAACTGTGTAACGACGCAATCAAGGTTTTCAGTCACCAACAAAGTCAAATCCACTTTACTCGTAATTTCTGACGAATTGGCTTATCCATATCATCCATTCCATTGATTACATGATCTTGAAAGCTTGATGACAACTTGAAATTGCCTCCGCAGTAGGCGCAAAACATTTTCCGTATTTCCTGTGAAGCCTGAGCGGAAGTCGCACTATACTTATTTTATATCGTAAACAGTTTTATGATGCATCGTCTTATAGTGTACATTTCTCATGATGTAAGTGTTTGATTAAACGTGGTTTCGTATACTTCGATATTGTCTTACTACGTACGTTTCACATGCTGTTTGTGTTCGATTCGGAGTTATTATCGTAAGTAGCCTACGTGAATGTATCGGAAGGCAATTTATTTCCCAATTTGATTTGCCGTAAAAACAACGAGCACGATGTCGACGAATCGCGCTTCTGAAATGACAACGACTTGAACTTAGTCGAAATATTTGTGTATACTCGAGTCCGATGTCTAGTATGGTCGTATGCCCAGATACTGTTTAGCGATACTCGAGATGACAATGTGAATTTCTCGCTGTTCATTCGTTTGATCACATATTTCAAGGGGTCGCAGTTTGGTCTTACAAATTATTGCAGCATGCTCAAATCTATCCTAATTATACATACCGCATATGTCAATACCTGAGTATTCAAGTATATCTACAACAAATAGAACACGCCATAAATAGCGCACCTATAGCATATTGCGATGTGGATGAAGTCGAAATTAATTTGATTTCGGATGCAGATAAAGTATCAGAGCAATGTTGTTACCTGTAAAACTTTGAACACGACAAATACTGGAATCTTATAGTAATTTTAAATTCAATTATTGTGAATTCGTGCGACAATACGCGACTATGCGACCATCAATTTTTTCGTCTTATCACAATTACCGCATAGTAACCAGGGCTGTGGAGTCGGAGTCGAAGTCGATGGAGTCGGAGTCGGAGTTTGGCTAATTTTCGCTTGATGGTGTCGGAGTCATAGTCGTGAAAACTGTGGTGGCTGGAGTCGTAGTCGTGGAAAAAATACTGACTGGATTCGGAGTCGGAGTTTGTGAAGATGACTTCGACACCGATTTCTTTATCATGAAAGGTATCTTTAAATTACTAATATTAACTATAAATAGGATTTTTACGTGCCAACAATCGTAGTTATTAGTAACGATACAGATCAGGGGCGGCCAAACCGTGCCCCACAAGCCAAATGTGGTGCGCTAGAAGGTTTTGTGTGGCGTGCGATTTACTTCTCGAAATTAGATATAACACCAGGTAAAATTGCGAGGCCAACCAAAATTTGATTAGCCTGACCGCGAAACTTGATGATGAATAAAACATCATTTTCAATGCATTGGTGTAACCTGGGGCCAGCCACGTTCATCGCAGATCTTCGTGTATGACCAATGACCATAAAGTAGAAAAATGTGCAGCAGATTTATTTGGCTAGAAATTTTTCTTAGCACTTCGCACGATTTATTGTCACATTTTTTGCATTTAGTATTGGAGCCCCTCCTGGAAATTATAAATACTCGTAATTTACAGAATTGAGTCCAACTATACTTGCAATTAGGAGATAACGTGTCGTCCAACATGCAACTACGCTGGTGCGCTCGAAGCGAGATCGTTGGCGATGAAATATTTGCACAAAATGACTGAGGCATGTTCACTGAAACCGTCGATATTACTATGTCTAAAACCCCAAATAATCATGCCCTTGCCAAATGAGCCCATTGTAATACAGAGTCGACTCCGAATATATGGAAGTAATAGAATTATTGATCGAATTCATTCATCACCCTTGGAAAATGTTTCGGGTTTCGCGCGACCAGCGCATGACTGCACACTGTTGTACAGTAGGGCTCTTCAAAAATGACTTGTTTCTCAAATCGTACTGGCTACTTGATAAAATTGTTAGGTTATCTAATTTAGGCCTACACACAAAATTTGGTTTAATTCCAGCAGGTAACCGCTTTGCTACAGGAGAAGAGAGTTTCTAATTATTATATAAAAATAAATGATAATTTTTTTTTTAATTTTCTGTGATAGTATTAGGCTGTCTATAGAAACGATGCTCACCAAATTTGGTTCAATTCCAACCAGTGGAAGCAGAGTTATTGCCGTCGAAAAATTTCTAGTTGAATAAAATAGTATTTACGGTGACCGATTCTTTGTTTAGTTATTATAGTTGTGCTCACCGTAAATACTATTTTATTCAAATCCAAATTTTTCGACTGCAATACCTCCGTTTACACTGGTTAGAATTGAACCAAATTTGGTGATCATCGTTTCTATAGACAACCCCGTGCTCTATAATAACTCTGAGCCGCATAAATTCCCGACACCCAAAAACTGGGTGGAAAACCTGGAATTAACAAAACAAAAAAAAAACTCAAAAACAATGAATGGGAAGTCGCCTCTCCCAAAACTCTATACGAAGAAGTCAAGAAACTGAAAAAAAAACAGCCCAAACATTAGAACAAAAAACGGAGACGAAATCAACTGGAATAAAATTTGGCAATCAAAACATATGGGACATAAAGTAATACCAACGAGGAAATAATTATAAACTGCAAAGTAGTCCACGAAGGATTCATCTTTGGGGCAAAACGGAAAAGCAGAAACTTGACCCATGACAAAGATAATAAACCGCTCAATCTTAATTGCAAATTTTTGCAATAACGAAAAAGATGACATAAGACACATACTAACAGAATGTAAATATACAAACGAAATTAAACTCCATGTTGAAAGGGCGCTCGGAATAACAATAAACGGAAAAAACATATTCTACAACCATAAAACGGCGAAATTAATATGGATGATAATATCCATATTAAAGAAGGTTGTGATAAAATTTAAAATCGCTCTAGAGCAGGGGTGGGCAAACTACGGCCCGCAACACCGTTTTGTGCGGCCCGCGAGAGTCTAAAGAAACTTTTAAAAAATATTGATAAAATTCGTACTAAAAAGTCGAATTCATGCAGGGATGACTTGATTAAACTTTTCTTAGTATAAGTCACCACGATAATTCTAAGGCATTGGTTCTCAAAGTGGGGTCGCGCCCCCTTAGGGGCGTGAAAGCATCTGAAAGGTGACGCGAAGCTGAGCTCAACTGATTGTTTTTTTCGCGCTTCGCACGATTTACATCCGGTCCGACATTATTGATCTGTATTCAGTCTAAATTTCATATTTAAAAATCTCTCATCCACACTCCACAGTCGTAACCTTCCATGCCATCAAACTATCCGTTACGTTTGCCAGTATCCTGATTGCGTTTTGTGATATGACGATAAGGGACGCGAAATCTTTCACCGTCATAGGGTGTCTTAAAAAGTTTGAGAACTACTGTTCTAAGGTAAATACTTCTTATATTATGTTTTTATGTTTTACTTTCTGTCGCGACAGCCCGATCTCAAGGCCCACGCAGCTTGAGAGGTTTCAATTGCTAAACATCACAGAAATCCTAAACGAAATTGACATCATTCGGATCACGAGTATGATTTCAGATTGGCCCATCCAGTTTTATTTATTTCAGTGATGTGCTTATAAAAACGATTCGCACGTGTCTTAGGCAGATTCGCTGTCTGTATGAGTAGCGTCACGGAAATTATATTTGATCTACACATAGTAGAAGCGTGTTTGAAGCTAACATGGTTATGATGCTGTCAGCATTGTGTGTTCTGGAACTGAACCAAAATTGGAATTAGTAAATCCATGAGCAGAATTGGGACAACCGACTTTCATCCCTATAGTTTTGACAAATTGGTTATTGAGGTCGACTAGTCTATGAAATCTCGCCACTGTTTCTGTCGCGTGTACGATATCATCAAAGCAATGTTTGGTTTGTTTTAAATAAGCATATATATTATCTCCATGTCCTCACTATATAATGAAATACCGATGTTTTGTTTCGGTTTATAATCCCAATTTTATATAGTGCGGCCCGCGAATGTATTCTGATGTGGAATGCGGCCCGCCAGCTTAAAAGTTTGCCCACCCCTGCTCTAGAGTCTAGATATTGATAATAGAAGAGCAGGAGAGGAAAAACTTGGAAGAAAGATACTGGAAAAATTCATTACCAGAATGAAAAGAGTACCAGAAAATGAAAACAGCAGCGAAATTATCGCAAAAACTGACGGATACCTACAAATACTGTCGAAATTTTTTAAAGTAAAACCATCGAGGTTACAGTGGGGAGAGTAAAGAGGTTATAGTGGGGTTAGTAAAACATGAGAATAGTATTAAAATAGAGAAGCTAAAAAGAATGTGAGAAACCATTTTATTAAGTTGAACCATTTATTCACCGCAGTTAAAAATTTTTAAAAAGAACATAAAAAACTTTAAAAAAAGTGTGTAATCAAGACCCCGAGCGCGAGACAGCCCTACACATAAGAGAGGGCTGCCGAACGCCGGCGGATACGGGGAGCCGTATAAAAAAAATGAGCATCGTTTCTATAGACAGCCTAACACTTTCATGGGGTGGACCTAAAATTTTCAATTTTTTTAATATTTATTTTTATATAATAAATATAAACTTACTTCTCCTGTAGAAAAGCTTTTACAGGCTGGAATTGAACCAAATTTTGTGTGTAGGCTTAAATTAGGGAACCCAACAATTTTATCAAGTAGCCGGTACGATTTGAGAAAAAAAATCATTTTTGAAGAGCCCTACTGTACAGTTCCACTGGGAGTTTTCATGACATAATTGTTATCAATTTTAAAGCGTAGTCATAAGTCTTGTTTTCAATGTTACCTAATTCGGTTCGTTCCTATCGGACGACTAAAAAAAGCTCATCAACATGCAAGTTGCCCGCGTAATGGTTCGTAAATCTCATGCTGCCCTTTAGTCGAAAAGTTTGGCCACCGCTGACATAGAGAGAATTGGACATTATTGGCGAATTACAATTCTGTTGCATGGAAGAAGAAAGAAGCAAAATGCATCTTCAGGATGCAGTCACAAATTGATGCAATTTATGAAATTATACCATGATATTGTGACTGAGCAAATATATCGTCTGACTGGGTCAAAAAATGATTAAGAAAGAGTGCAAGTCCTAGTCCTTGACTACTTGACTAAGTGCATGTAGACTAGATATATGCTATTTGACTACTTCGTAAATTTAGTTTATGACCAATGTCTAATAGTAATGATAGTGTGGTGTGCTTGTAATCAGTACAGTCTGTATTGCGAAAATTAGTACGATGTATCTCTGTAATACTTGCTGACGATTACATAAGAGCAACACAGAGCAACACGATTGTTTTATCTATATTTCAATTGTGCATGACGGGCTATATGTCGTGTTCTAATGATACATACATATTAGGTTGTAAGAGGGTCCATGTCATAAAAACTGATAAAATATGAAAAACGAAGGATATTTAGAAAGGAAATCTTTCATGAATAATTCGAGCTGTGCCACAATGGAACAATGTTGCATGCCATCCTTACTCATATGTTTGCATAATGCATACTTTAATAGCTATATCATAGTTTATGAAACAGGGTTGTAATGACTCGAGTCATGACTCGACTCGAGTCAGACTCGAGTCACGATTTTTCTGTGACTCGACTTGACTCGAGTCATTTTCTTGAAATGGGAAAATGACTCGACTCGACTCGAGTCAATATTTTGATTGACTCGACTTGTACTCGAGTCATTACGCATGACTCGAATCGAGTCATTGACTCGGATTATTTTATATGACTTGAAGGTGAAGAAAGTTGCGAATCACAATGGTTAGATCAACGCATGTGAAGAATTCTGTCGACATCGCTATTTGTCACCACTGCTTTCGTTGCACTCGTCTGATATCAGATATGCACCGCCGTAAAAGCAAAAGACAATTAGCGCCAAAGAAATGACTCAGATGGTCAAGTAGCTACATGCTCTTCAGTGTGGTTCAAAATTGCTTTTCAATTCCTGCATCTAATGCGCCAGAGGAACGTGTATCCAGTGGATGTGGATTATTCTAAGGCCATGCCGCCTCAACATATATGAGACTCTCCTTTCCACTTTGGTATTTTTCAAGTGTAACTCATTGATTTGATCTGCTGTCTGTGAAAACACACAATACCCTCCGTCCGTTTGACGTTTTGTTAGGTATGTGCATTGTGCACGTGATAATAATGAATGGCTAATATTGTGTGATGTTTGTACGATAGGGCCGATCAAAAATACCTTCTTTTTTATTGTACTGGGTGGCTACTTGATAAAATTGCTACGTTGCATAAAAAGAACACTGAATCTGGCCTAATTTGAAAAAGTGGAATCAATGAAATGAGAGGAGAAAATTTTGGATTTGAAAATACATGGAGTATTTTTGGTGAGAAATGATTTCATATAATATAATTACATACTAGCAGTAAGTCGACTATTTTTTCATATCCAAAATATTCCACTCTAATAACTCCGCTTCTTCTAGTTGGAATTGAGTCAAATTTTCTATGAATCATATTTTTACACAATCTAACAATGTCATGAGGTAGCTGGTATATTTCGAAAGTCTCTATTTGTAATTAATCCAAAATATTTTCTCTTAGCATTGCTTTCTACTGGTTGGAATTAAGCCAAATTTAAGTTCTTTTAGATAATCTAAAAATTTTAAGAAGTAGCCTCTTTTTTGAGATTCTGTCCTCGTTTTGGGAATTGTTTTGGTAAATGTAGGGCAAATTCGACTAAGACAACAGTAAATCAGCACTAAAGTAACGCTCCGGCGACTATTTCGGAAGCTGAGCAGGAAAGTGGACCTTTTTTCTTGTCAACCACCTGATATGATGTGAAAGCAAAACTGTACATCTACATAATCGTTTATCTGTTGATTCTTTACCAGCTTGTATCTAGCCAGACGTGAATTCGTAGGTTCTCTATCAGATAGTATGTAGACGTGAATTCGTTTATTCTCTATAAGCTATTTGTGAGCGGTCCTCGATGTGCTCGTAATAAAAACTGAATGCTTTTATTTGTGAAATATCAGACTGACAAGACAGATATTTGATTTAAAGTTCTTAGATTAGTAGCGTTATCGTATTGGCGGCCTGTCTCGTCTATCTGTGGCAACGGTATATGAGGCCAGGAATTGCCTGTTATCTGCCTAACTAAATAAACTCGTGCCAAGACTATGATAGGGACAAAATAGGCATGTTTGGCAAGCAAGGAATTCGATATCACCCAAGCAGGATTGCAAACATAAGTTGAACATGACTTCAATACTGTGACTTGGACTCGACTCGAGTCATAACACTATGACTCGGACTTGACCCCTAAAACGGTGACTTGGACTCGGACTCGAGTCGGTGATGAATTGAAAATGACTCGACTCGACTCGAGTCAAAACCACAAAAGTCAGATTGACTCGTGACTCGGAAGCATGTGACTTGGTTACAACCCTGTTATGAAAGTAAATTGGTAATACTATTGGAGTCGGGGTTGAAGTCGGAGTCGGTAGGTATAAAGACTCAGGAGTCGGAGTCGGAGTCGGAGTTGGAGTCAGTAGTAAAATTGACCGACTCCACAGCCCTGATAGTAACGATGATTCACTACTAAATTATTCGATATCATTGCTTGGAAGCCATGTCACTGATGTCGTTCTAAACACATGATGTTGTGTCGCGTGCATGGTGTCTGCTTTATACCTTTGCGTCTCTTGCGAAAATCGGATATGATTATGATTAGTATACATAGTTTGTCCTGTTTGTAGTCATTTCATAGGTGGATCTAGCTAGGTGAATCTGCAGTATATTGAGGGTTACGCTCACCTAGACTATAGCACTCGTTTACATTTATTGCAAACTTGACCCACTTGACCATTTCGGAGGGCCGTGATTTTTCAACCATGAAGTGGCGTCACATATCAGTTGTGACGTAATAAGTATATATTGCGTCACACTCAGCAAGTAGAAAATTGGAAGGGGGAACACGAACCGTGCCGATTTTGGCTACGCCAGGGACATGAAACCGAATGGTCGCGATTAATTCCTGTTAAAATCTTTGAAAATATTCATAAATTTGTATCTCCGGAGCGTTTATCAGCACTCATTCTTGATTACTGCAAGGTCGAAACCTGACTTGAAACCAACTGCGCCGGAAACGTTTTCTTGTGACACCGGGCCTGTTGAAGAAACTGATGCTACACGGGTTTAAATTGTTTATACGCATCGTCGAAGAAATCTGACACTAGGTTTCCTGTATCTCTAGCACGTACAGTACTAGAACTCCGCAAGATATACAATAGCAAGATACGCCACGCGAGAATATACCTACTTCTTTATCTTTTTAAGCCACATTCGCCACGCTGTGCGCGAATTCTGGGCGCTAAGTCGAGGCCAGAACATGACCCGATGCACTTTATGCGCGGCTGGAATGTGAAAACGACCAGTAGTCTGGAAAACGTCACAAACTCATGGCGAACAAGTATACCTCATTTCACGCATGTAATCGGCAAGCATATTGTTCTGATATATAAATGGCAATAAAAGTTGACCAAGATATATTAAGTGCGTTCCTTTTATGATTATTAGATAGAAATGGATAAGTTGTCATTCATAGATGCCCTTCCTCAATAATATGCAATCGCCCATCGTTGTGTTTTGTTTCATTTCTTATAGGACCAATATACATTACATTCGTAATACATCTGATCAAAATTTGCTATCCAAACCCATTCGTTCAGGACTTGAATATAGATCTTATTGGCGTTCAGCATCCTTGGAGAGATAATGTGATTTTGTGGTGTGATGCTGCTTCCTATGAAACATGCAATCCGTGGTAACATCAGCTCACCATAGGCCCGTTAACACATGAGAATGAGACGCAATAGCAATTAAATCACACTTGAGCATGTTGGTTGAAGTTTGGGCTGAAGTTGAGTAATGACTGAAATTAGGAGTTCGGGTCGGCATTACTGGTAGTTTGCAGATTTGCTTAAGCGTCGCATGCTCTATGCTCAGCTGGAAGTTGTCATTTTCCCGCATGCTCAATAGTCACGCAGATATCACAATATCTAGGTCATTCGTATAAATTTATGTTTACACTCATCTGGACATTCCTCTTGTGAAAGTCATATTGTGATTAAAGAAACAGTGTCGAATTTCTATGAATCATACCCGCTTATCCTTACGATTGTAACTTGCAATTGGGCATCTTCAACACATGGTGTGATGTTTCATCATCTCCGACTAGGCCCAAGATTGTTTTCCTGATAAACCTCGAATTAATAGCTTTACGAGGCCGTCATATATGGATTAATTTTGAGAACATGAGCGTAATGGATCCGCTTGTCAACTGGAATTTCAACAGCGATCTATCGAAAGTAGCGTACAAATACAACCATAGGCACGGCGGATTCTGTGAATACTTCAATCTGTTTGGCAACTGCTTCGTTTCAGAGTATTGCTTTGAAGTGTCTGAGCATCCAATGAAATAGCAGGCATGGAACAACGCCTTTACGTTGCGAAACGGTCGATTGCCATCTGTAATGTAAATTGATGATGATGGATGGCCCCTTCTCATGCAACGGGCCAGCGAACCGCAAAAAACGAACCCGTCGACCTATTTTCCCATGAGCAAGAATGCTATCTTGCAGAAATAAAAAGTTACAGTTACCAAGAGTTACAACAAGATTTGATGTAATACGAATGCACCAAGATTTCGGCATACAAAACATTAGTTGTGTTTATTGCATAGTATGAGATGAGTAACACAAGGCTCTAACAATGGCGTAAGCAGAAAAATTGGGGAGATGGGGGTAACATTTTTTTTGGTTCAAACTATGAAGTGTTTGTTATAAGGAGAGCCGTAACGATACATTATCAACCCATGAAACGATGTGCTAGTGTGACCAACGCAACTTTTTGGGGCGAACTCTCTCCTACAGAGATTTTCATCAGTAAACTTTATACCTACGACACACACACACACAAGCGCGCGCGCTTTATGTAACGTACCAAGTCCGGTATGATGGGATTTACGAACGAGCAGGATTGGGTAACGGCGAACGTAAAAGTTATCTGTACAATACTGCAAAATAGGCTTTCATGTAAAATCAGTGTTGCTTTTGTGGTATTCATGGTGTTTACGACTATAATGGTCATTCACCAGGCCGATATTCGTTCTTTTGATTCCTTATCTGACGGCATATAGCGTAAACTTTATATCAGATTTACTACTGCTATAACTCATGGAAGGGTTGCTTTCAAAAATTTATAAATTTATGGCACTCATGGTCTCCGATTAAGGCCTACGTGGTATTTGATCATGGTACTCAAAAGATATTGGAATCACTCCCACGCCCCACACCAAACTAAAGAGAAAGCTCTACTGCCGAGATTTCGCAATTCGTAATTCTTCACAGGCCATGTTTTCTTCAATGGGTCACATTCGTACCGCGGGCCCGATATTACAAGGACAGGAGCTTTTCGGCACCGACCATCTATTGTAGGTCTTTATTTCTACCGGCGCGGAGCATGCTGGTGCCAAAATGCGTGTGCTTGATAGTCCCGCAATCGCAGGCTGCACATTCCTGGGTAGGAGCATACCAACTCTCTCAAGCGATACCAAGCGCTATACTGTTCTATCCTAATTGTGAATACAGTCGGACTCAATCGTGTAAATGCTGCGTAATAGAAGCAAAAAAATGAAGTAACACTAGAGACAATTTCCAAGTCAAAGATACCTGTCGCAAAATCTGAGGGGGCTGTATGGCCTATTTCACTGTCTTTTGGCTATGTCAATGCACCAAAGCTATTGCCACGTTCCTGGGTTAGTTGCTTCACTTTATTCAGAATCGCTATCAAAATTGCGCAATAAGTAATTATGATGCTGATTCATGCGCGTGTCATACTTGAGCAAGATGAAGTATTCGCCAGCAAATATACTCGCAATTCATGTTACGTGTTGTTAATTTGTCAGTATACCGAACCGAAATACTTGTCATAATTTCTCGCGATAATTTCCTGTACCAAAGCACCAATTGAATAGTTGCGACATTATAACAATTTCATAAGTAGCAAAGCTCTTCAACTGTACAATGCTGTTTGCCAGACGACGGATGAATTCCTCGTAACTCGTGGTGAAGATTGGATTCGGTTTGTAGCTGGGCAATCGCTCCGATGGTTACGAAATAGGCTGATTGATGCGAAGTGCAGGTGCACTGACTGCTGATTTATTTACTCGGGATCAAGAAACTTTGCATGAAAACGGCAATATCACGAATTGATCTAGTTAGCTGAGTGGTACAACGCCAGGTTATTTATGCAGTCATTTTAAAGAAGAGGTAAATACGATGGTCACATTGATTCACCAGTGTAGCGTTGAAAAGATGTCAAAATATCACCAACCTGAACATATAGTCAAAAGTACAGTGTACTGCAATGTGTCTCACTCTTATCAGTATGTGTACGGGTGATATTTCGAAACAAATTTATTGGGAAGAAAAAAGTTCAAAAATCAGAATCAAGCTAGAATTTATAATCACTACAAAAGTATGCAACCTAAAGAAAGAATTTTAGCATGAGGCTCATGCCAATTTTCCTGACATCTTGCTGATAGGACAGCTGGTATCAGTTATAATGTTAATGCGTAAAATCACTCAGTTTTGCTTCTCGCAGCAAAGACATTTTGCAACACTGCGCTTGGGGTATCAAAACTTCATGATGTTTGAGTTTCAGAATAGATGAATATTCATTATTTGGATATGTGGTTAACATCTAACATTTCAATAAAATTATTAATTCCAATACTTGGGGGATAATGTAGGCGGATTTTGAAAGATTATATAATTTGAAAAGAACGTTATTTCTCAAAGCGATGGATTTGAGTTTTCCGCATGCGGCCCGCGGGTTGCGTGTTGGTGAACCCTGGTTTAGATACTATTTTCTTCCGTGGAAGCCTTGAAACCTTCATTGGCCGTGTCGCAGCATACGAAACATGTAGTACAAGGCTACGAACGTTACTGGAAATAACACATTTCCGAAGTTATGATCATCCCACATTGTCACAAAGTGCAATGATCGGTATGAAAAATACCAACGTATCTTTAATGTGGGGAATAACAGGCGTTATGTATGTGTGGTGGTATAAAAGGTACATATTTGAACGTTGACATATGAGATTCCGTTATGGCGAGATAATGAGTGATGCTCGAATACTCGACTCGAAGCATAATACGTGATTCAGAATCGAATCATTCAGGTATACTCGCTTTTGCCCAGCCCTAATCGACAATGTAATACAACTCGAGCGTTCTGTACTATTCGCGTCATGGCAGCGTGGAAATTCATTGTGGCGTAATCCGTAATTTTACATGTATAATGCGCAAAATTTGCATGATTTATCGTCCTAAAATCTGGGGTGCGCACCATACATGGGTAGGCTACAGTCATTTATCATTTTTGATTGCGCCCAATTAGCAAGGAGCGTATTGATAATTAGCGAGGTTCGTTTGAGCACAACGACACGCGATCTCCTGCTGAGTTCGTTTGCTATTTCCACCGGAGCAAATTTAGGTCATTGACCGCTATGCGGGCGCGAAATCGCAGCTGGCCCGATGTATAACGTCAACAAAACGCCTGAACAATCGCATCTACAACAGGCCAGGTGCGCATGATATCGTCGCTTGCCTGAACAGTGAACAGTCGCATCTGCAACGGGCCTGTTTACACTGGCCCGAAGATTCGCAGTTACGGGCCTGGTGCGCACGATATAATTATTCCCATGAACAATTGCATCAGCAATATGCCTGGTGTTAGAGCGGTGTTTAAAATAAAAATCAATTTAGAACAAACATGTTTAATACAAGGCCCTTTTTCCAATTCATGACTTCACGCAAAGTCAATTGTGACGCCATAGTCAATAGATATTCACAATTGGAAATATAATGTAAATATAGCTCCTTTGACGAAATAGGCTTCCAAGTTCCAACCCCTGTCATATTCGGACCAAAATATATTTACCTGGGTCTGGATCGCCATGCAGAATTTTTTCGGTCGCCAGTCATCATCATCAGAACATTCATTCCGTACCATCCCATATCGTATACGTCGACTGTATTGGGTGGCAATCGTCGTCCGTAGGCTCATACTATATGTTTTTGGAAAGTATTCACACAATTATGACATAATCATACAACTTGAAAATAATTTTTTTTTTTAAAAGGCCTTTGTTTAAAACACTGTTTCAAACATGTTTCAAACAAAATGTTTTAAACCACTATTTGTGTTAAATGCAACCCTACCTGGTGTGCAAGATATAGTCTCTGGCGTGAACAGTAAATAGTGAACAGTGAACAAGAACACGTCTCGGGCCTTGCACGCTTTGGCTCTTATGTCTCCATGGTTTAGAGATGATGCCGTTTGGAATATAATGATTAGCGATGGTTATGTCGTTAACGTGGTTCAAGAGTGACTTCGAATCGCCGCGACCGCGACAGACTTCAACGTGCGTACCGGTTGATTCACGCAAATACCAAAACATAAACATCTCTGGTAACTTATCATACGCGCAAGTCCGTCAGCACGAGACGCTTGTATGATCGGCATTTAGGCATGTAACATGTAATAGCGGACATAATTGAGAATTAAGGTTTGGGTGCGTATTATACATGGGCTTAGGGTACAGGCATTCTCCCAGAGAATCTACAAACCATTTTTAGGGTGCGTATTATGCATGGTGGTGCATCATGCATGGAAATTTACGGCAGTTTTCCGGGGTTTTCCATTTGTATGTGGCCAGTCCATCGCCATACCGACGAGATGGTTAAGCGATGAAGTCACTATTGATACTGACAAGAACGACCCTTCGGACTTCCGTGCTACGTATACAGGTCGTATCAAAAACTTTCATTAAGAAGGAATCGTTGGCAGAAATCTGTTAAATTCTTCAACAGGTGTGCAACCATCCGCGATTTTGCACTATGATATTCACATTGCCACGTATACGTAGCCGTGAAAATATGGCGTGTTTTAGACGCCACGATAAGAGAAGACTTGAGCCCAACTGTATTTTTAATGTACCTCGGTTTCTTCGTGCCATGTTTTCTGATTTATTCAAGGTAAATGGCAATCCGCTACGTGACTCATTTTACGCAGGTATTACTTTTTTCTGCGGATTTCTAAAGTTCGGATCTGAATAGTGAACCGTGACGTGTTGATATTATCAAGAATTTAGGATGGGGTGCCTCGGCCACTCTCTTTCTTGAAAGAAACAGAAGCTAATTGTTTTTTTCTTCTTCTTATTTTTCGCTTTGAAAAGGCAGGTCTCGTTCGCAGTAGCACATAGTAATCTCAGCCAAGTGGTGGTAGCGACATCACGTTTCTGTCAAGTTTAATGCGAAAAGAGAGATAATGTCTGCGTAAGTAAGGTTTCTTCTGAAATTGTTTCAGCATTCAATGCTAATGATATGGTATGGTCGTCGTGAAAGAATCAACTGTTTTATCACTTTAGGTCGTAAATTTTATGATTCCGAGACTTCATTCCAATGCATAAAAACTTCCAGAATGCCGTTCAAGTTGAACTATATTTATAACTGATGTGTTGCATCACCGAAATTACTTTAAATCCTAATAGGCTATTATGTGTTCATAATTCCTATTAGGCGATCTAGCAGGAAACGACCTGATTTACGGAACTGAAAATACATGACCAGGACTCTAAATCTTGTTATTTCACGGTTCTTACGTGGATAGCCAGGTTCTGCAATGTCCGATCCCAACTGATGCGTATTGCAACCCAAGCTCTCCACGCATATGTACGTTAAGATCAACACGTGAGTCTTCCAAATCATAATAAAGGTCGCTAACAGAACAATTGTTGGTGGCAGAATGATATCACCTTTACAAGCACCAGAAAATGCTCGGCAATGTGCGTTCGGAAACGGTACTGCTTCAGTTCAAACCATGAGGCATTAGTGCGAACGGAGTAATATTACCTCAGTTCCACGAAGAGTTGACTAGCGTGGCAAGCGCGCTTGACAACTCATTCTATGGTGATTTATCTAGTCGAAAGCGCAACCCACTCAAGCAGCGCATTGGCTGGGATAAACAGGCGTTTCGGAGTCGTGTTGCTGTAGTGCTGAAACGGTATTTGCGTCACTGGACTGGTGTATCGAAACAGGGCTGTTTATAATAGCTATGGTTGACGAAGTTCCTCTCTTCCAGAAATTGTTTACAAGTCATTGATATTACAGTTCATCATATTTTGCAGGAACACAAGAGGCAAGGCAACCACTATTTTGATAGTCGCTCAAGTGCTTTTCGTGATACTCTACGGACTGTTCGTCGACTACGCGGAAACGGCGGGTCCGAAACCGGAAAATGCCACCGGAGAACATCATTCCGAACTCGAATTATATTATCCAAGTAAGAACCTAAAATTGCTAGTGGCATTATTCAGATCTTTTATCCGATTTTATTTAGTGTTCCAAGACATCCACGTTATGATGCTGGTTGGTTTCGGCTTTCTGATGACTTTCCTGGCGTACCACGGATTTGGTTCCGTCGGATTCAATTTCTTGCTCACCTGCTACGTCATAGAATGGGCGACGTTAGTGAATGGTTGGTTCAAACTGATTGGTTCAGAGGAAAGCACGATCCGACTGGACATATTCAGGTACAACTAGACGTCACTGCCAAGCATATTAAGAGTATAGCCAGCGTCGGTACTCAAGTAGCAGCAGGGCCGTAACTACCGCACCCAATCCTCCCATCCAATCGGATGGGGGTGAGATCGAAGGGGCTCAAAATTAATTCGTAAATAAACATAAATTCTGATGCATTTGTACCGGAATCGGTAAACCTGGCCATTACCGCGCCACGACTCCTCAAGACATATTATATTCAACCTGCATGAGATCCCGTGAAGTGTGCTGCCAAAACATAGGCGGCGAGACAAAAGCCCTCAGAAGTTTGGTTGATCACCCTATATTGGGGGCAAGACCAACGTTTGGGGATTGGCGAAGTGCTGTTTAGGCGTTGAGTCTCAGTAGGAGTAGCTCCGGCAATCTCTATCTAATTACCTGTTAAAAATACTTGAAGTCCAAGCGTGAAGGGTAGGTTTGAAAATACCCATAAGTGGTTTCAAAAGGTCAAGTTGGTCGAGGGTTCACATGAGTTTTCAAAAATGAAATCAGTTACTGTTATACGGGTCTTTTTTGCTCAGCTGTTATGCCAGTTTCACTAACGGAGTAGAAGTGGAAGTGGAAGCAGTCTAAAACAAAACCACTGAGTAATTCATGAAATTGCCAAAGCCTACTTGAGTAGCCTTCTGCGAACAGAACATGACTACTAGACATACTTTCTCGTTACACGCAATATCAAAATTGATGATGCAGGCTACGGAGAGTAATATAACCGCGATATAATGGCATTTACACAAATCTAACAATCAAAGGCCATAAATTCTGCCATTGGCAAACATCTGCTGGATAATCGTGCGAAAGATTATCGAGACGACAGATTTCGTGTCGTTGAGACTGGCCATTTACAGTTTCATTTGTACAACTTCTTGGGGGTACAGAACTTAAATATATAGAACTCTTATTTGTGTGCCTTGGAGTAGACTTTTATCAAAATACACCTGCCAAAGCTGTGTCAACAAAAGTTCTTGTACCATCTAAAAATAGCAGACTTGAGCATGGATTAGGATTTGAAAAAACAGGATTTGTGAAATTTTGTCGGATTTGGATTGGATTTAGATAAGACATTTTTTCAGAACGGATTAGGATTTGGATTGGATTGAACTATTTTCTGGGAGATAAAGATGTCGTGCGGCGAATGGCGACAAACTTTATTCAGATCAGTCATTAAATGTACATATGGATGCTAGGTTATCCCGAATCAAGTGAATCGTTGGTTGTGAAAGAAAATTTTCAAATCCCTCGATTGCATAAATTGTTTTTTTCTTTCTGAATTTCCAGTGTGAATCGGATTAGGATTGGAAATGGACTTGAATATGAAAGTGTTATGGATTAGGATTTGAAGGTTCGGATTTGGATTGGATTAGGACATAAAATTTCAAATCCGCTCATCTCTGAAAAATAGTACATTGAAATGTTCTCGTATTCGAAATTCATGCGGGTGACGTCATATTTTAAGATATGATTGTTGATATACAATGTTTTTTTTGATTACACCTGACGAGTGTCAGCCGAAAATATACTGGTTCATTTCAATATGAATATACCATTCAAATCTAACAAACAACACAAAATTTTACGATTATGACTCATCGTGTGAAAATTTACACCAGAAAATATTTTGCAGTTTCATGGAAGCTGATTTCGCTGTTGCGACTGTGCTAATTTCGTTCGGAGCTGTACTCGGGAAGACTAGTCCCGTCCAACTCATTATCATGGCGACTTTGGAAATTGTGTTCTATAACATCAGCATCTACGTCGGAGTGGCAGTATTCAAGGTAACGCATGGACTCTGTGTCATAGAGTATATTGAAGATCACCTCCATATTTACTTTCGAAATGATCGCAGGCCATTGACGTGGGCGGAGCCATTTTTATTCACATGTTCGGCGCATATTTCGGGTTGACTGTGTCGAGGATGATCTACAAAAAGTCGCAGACGCAGAGCCCAAAAGAAACCTCCGTCTATCATTCTGATGTATTTGCGATGATCGGTATGTGATCAGGGGCCATCATCTCATCGACTAAAAACGAAGCTAAACGTAATTCTTGTAGGCACCGTGTTCTTGTGGTTGTATTGGCCAAGTTTCAACGCCGGTCCTGCCCTGGAAAACGAGCGACACCGTGCGGTGATCAACACCATCCTAAGCTTGTCAGCCAGTACCGTTACTACTTTCGCGCTATCATCAATCGTGAACAAAGAAAATAAACTCGATATGGTAATAAGTGGTGATTAGAGAATCGCTATGTGGAAGCCTCATTGTGACATGTATATGTATGTATTAGGTACACGTGCAAAACGCCACACTCGCTGGCGGAGTAATTATGGGCGCCGCCGCTCACCTTATGCTACACCCATTCGGAGCGATGCTAGGAGGCGTTGTTGCCGGAACCGTATCAACACTGGGTTACAGATACCTACAAGTAGGTTTATTCGGAATGAAAGAAGCGAAAATTAATATAACGCGTAATTTCCGTGAATGCAGCCATGTCTGCAGAAAAGTATCAAGCTTCACGATACGTGCGGCGTCCATAACCTCCACGGTATGCCCGGGATATTGGGCGCTGTCGTGAGTGCGATTGCCTGCGCAGTAGCATCCCGAGAAGTCTACCAGGGAAGGTTTGTACTGCGCTGGACCTATAGAGTGCCACATTCCGAGTTTTGACATATTACACCTCTGAACAGTTACGACGTGCTTTTCCTGCCTGACCGCACGCCTCAGCAGCAGGCGGGTTACCAGATTTTGGCGATGGTATTATCTCTTGCGATTGCGATTGTTAGCGGCGTGCTAACCGGTCTCATGCTGAAGTGCCTGCCCGGAATATTTGACAGCCTTGACGAATCGAGCTACTACGACGATTCTGTATTTTGGGAAGTAAGTCTTTTTTTGCCGCGAACTGGTCAGACATTTTGGATTGAACCGAAACGTGATTCCTATTTCCTTGTGTTATATTCCAGGCCGTGGAAGAGCAGCCGTCTGCTTCATCATCTCCCGGACCGTCCATTAATGTCATCGGAAAGGAGAGAGAAGCTTTGGAAATGGCATCACATTGATCACCGCACTTCACTTTATAGCTATATACTTAACGTTGACCTTAACCATTGTAGTTGAGACACGTGAAACCTCCATATGTCTGTATAAATATATGCCTCACACGTTGCAAAACACTAATCGACGTGGAAAATGAGAAACCGCGGGTTCGGTTAGGATTCAAAATGTTTGATCACAGCAACACCTGAACGAAATAAATTGTCATACTTATAAATCATTGTGATCGTGGTAAAATATCCCGGGGTACATAGCCGGCGGAAATTGAAGGTGCGTTTATCGTGAAATAAGCGACTATACGTTATGACGTTACCAGCGGAAGATATTACAACAGTGACGTGCGATGAGGTTTATGACTGGTGAGGCAATGAATAAGATTCGCAAATATATAAAACCTACACGTTAGCTGATTGAGTTGGCGACCTGTTTCTTATCATCAAGGGCGATTTTTTACTCGAGAAACGGAAGATTTTTGCCATGGATTCCTCCATCAGACGAACACCGATTCTCATAAAAGTACGAATCTCAACTCGAACACATCAAGAAACCAGAATGAGTTATCAAAAGGGATGGTGTGAACCCTTGAAAGGCTCTATATACATTATAGTACACGATACCTAGCGAGGACTCGGGGTACATAATGTCATCATGCCGAAGTACATATTGGCGTCTTAATGTCGCCAAATGTATCAACTGGGGCAATCAAATGATACAATAATTCCATAGAATCAATATCTCTAGTCACTTTGCCAACAATTTCGACGAGGAGTTGAAAGGGCATATAAGCTCACGCCTTGACGGTCTAGACAAGGGGTGGGCAAACTTTTGAGCTCGCAGGCCGCATTCAACATCTGAATCCATTTGCGGGCCGCACTATATAAAATTAAAAATTGAGATGATAAACCAAAACGGAATATTGGTATTTGATTATATAGTGAGGGCATGGAGATGATAAATGTGCTTATTTAAAACAAAACAAACATTGCAAACATAGTGGCGAGATAGGCTCGTCGACCTCACTAACCAATTTGTCAAAACTATAGAGATGAAAGTCGGTTTTCCCAATTCTTAGTTAACAGGATTGAAATTTATATCTGTGAGCAGCGATCTGTTCATTGATTTACTAATTCCACTTTTAGTTCAGTTCCACGACACACAATGCTGACAGCATCATAACCATGTTAGCTTCAAAGTTCAAACACGCTTCTATACGATGTCTGGATAAAATATAAATACCCAAATTCTACGCATGTAGAGAACGAATCGTTTGTATAAGAACATCACTGAAATAATTAAAACTTGAGTGGCTAATATGAAATCCCACTCGTGATCCGAATTATGTCAATCTCGTTTAGGATTTATGTGATGTTTGGTTATTGAAACGTTTCAAACTGCGTGGACCTTGAGATCGGGCTGTCGCGCCAGAAATTAAACATAGAGTACGGAAGTATTTACCTTAAAACAGTGGTTCTCAAACTTTTCAAGGCACGACCCCATCTTATGTTGGTGATTGATTCTGCGCCCCCTTATCATCACATCACAAAACTCAACCAGGGTGCTAGCAAACACAACGGATAGCTTGTTGGCACGGAACGTTACGACTGTGGATGAGAGATTTTGAAATATGAAATTGACACTAAATACAGAGCAATAAATATGAAGTCAATAAGAATCGTGCCGATCGCGAACAATTTTTCAGTGGAGCTCAGCTTCGCACCTCCTTCAGATGCATTCACCCGAGTTTTAGAATCACTGTTTTAGAATTAACATGATGATATATACTAATAAAATTTTTAATCAAGTCCCTGCATTAATTCAATTTTGAGTACGCATTTTATCAATATTTTTAAAGGTTTCTTCAGACTCTCGCGGGCCGGAGAGCACGGTGTGGCGGAGCGCATGCATTTGCCCACCCCTGGTCTAGGCCATTGGTTCTCAACCTTTTTTTCAACATTCCCCACTTCAGATTTATTCAGAGTCTTCATTCCCACTTCCCGAAACTCCTCTACCCTTTAAAATAAAGTTACGCCATTCTTAGATCCTAAAAAAGGACACTTTTTACAAATTTTGAAAGCTCCAAGGTTATTGATGATTTTGAAAAAAATTCGACCGACAGTTTTGTGTTGACTAAAAAAAGGTCATCACTTTGACTCGGCTCCCGATTTTTCATGAAACTCTGAGGTTCGCTGCGTCGGAGTCGCATTTTTCGTGGCATTTAAATCGTTTTCAGAGAAAAAGAGGACAAATTCTAAAAAGAGGACATTAAAGTGTCCTCCGAAGACACTTTCAATTAATAATTTTCGATAATACATCCCAGAGCATTTAAGTGGTAACGGTAATCGCGCATGATGTCTGTAAATATGTAGACTATCCTCTGTATAATGTTTAACAAATGCGTCTATTGCCCCCCAGAAACCATCGAATTTCCCACCAGTCGGGAATTCCTCACCGGTTGCGAACCACAGGTCGAGACCAGATCGGACAATGTACTGTGACGTAGATATTGAGCAGAGTGTAAAACAGGTTTCTGTACTTGCTAATGATATTACCCCATTCACAAGTTATGCAGCAATAGCCAACACCTCAATCGCACAGATTTCGTTCTTATGATACTAAAAAATATGAAGTCAAGACTGACATCGCACACCTGACAGATTTTTTACATCAGACAGCGATATCTATTCATTCAATTCCATTGATTGGTGGAACAAGCATCATTTGCTGACTACATGTAGTGTATTTCGCTCTTGATGATGTGTAATTGCGGGTCAAACTCACAGCAGAGAGTCACTAAATATTCAGAAACGGAAAGCTGGATATTTCGAGCAAGCTTTTGTAACAAAGCAATTAATATTTTTGATATTGCCTATATATCATTCTATTTGGGCTGCCAGCACCATATATAGAGTGGCCCGCCGTTGAAATGCAAAATATCGCAACCAAAGATGTTATAATGAAGTGAAAATGGTAATGAAAGAGACTCGCAGTGCACCTAACAAGGTTTGATTGTGAAGGTGAACTTCCAAATTTCCAAGGTTCACACATAAAACACGAACGTTAACCTCACGTTCACACCATCCCTACCTTACCACGGTACGATAAGAGAGCTAAGAAGCTATATTAATATGTAACAATACCATATCAGTAATAATTGCTTTCATAACCAAAGATCAGTGACGTGCAGTCCAATGAGGCAGGTGAGGAAGTGCCTCACCTGCCGTCTGGATGAGTAAGTGAAAATTGAGAAACCCCTCCATGAGTCGATAATTATATTGATGTTACACATCCACGTTCATAATAACTCAATTTGAACATTTTTTGATCCAACATCATCAATTTACATCATTGTCATCAAAAATACACCGGGAAAAGACAGGTGCGGCACAGGTGAGGCACGGGCGGGTGGTGTCTATCTGCAACAATGCAATTGATCATAAATAGCTCGGAATTCTTAATAACTGGTATCAATGAAACGCTATGGTCACACTGATTCCGGATATCAAAATATTAACAGTGTCAGGGCACCATAGCCATCAAAAATCGCCAAGGAAGGGGACCTTCGCCTTTATTACAGACAATGCCATCGTAGAGAAACAACGGCTAGATGCGGCACAAAATACCTGGAAACCTGGATACCTGGAAACGAATACGCCGACGAGCAAGCAAAGAAAGCGATACAGAAAATAACAACTGTGCGTTACCCAGTTCCTCAGAAAGACATTAAAGCACTTGTCCGCTATCACTGCGAAAGGGCGTGGAACATTGAGTATCAATCCGATACCAGAGGTTCCCACTACAAACAGTTTGTTGAATCAATTTTCGTATTACCGCCTCAGGCATCCATTCGAGTATACGACCGTATATTATTCCGTCTGAGGACGGGTCATTGTCTCCTGAACTCGCATTTATACCGTATCAACTGCTCGGATACCCCCAATTGTGGAACATGCGGCACTCCAGAAACAGTATCGCATTTTATATTATATTGTTCTCGATTTGATTTTCACCGTCGATTTCTAGTTGAATCGTGCAACTATTACGGCATCGTATTTTCTCTTGAGAATGTTCTCATGTCCCCCCAACTGGTTACCCCGGTGGTGGAATTTGTTCTGTCGTGTGCGAAATATCTTTGAAATATTGTTTACGCCAATCATCTCGTACGTGGCGCAAAAGACATAATCGGTTATAAGCGCCACTAGTCCAATAATAATAATAATAATAATAATAATAGTCAGGAGCAACCGCCCGGATATAATCGTCAAACTAAAAAAGAAAAGAGAATGCTTATTCATTGAACTGGCTGTCCCAGCTGATCACAACCTACTGCAAAAAGAATCAGAAAAATACTCCAAATACGCAGACCTCAAAATGGAATGTGAGAAAATGTGGCGATGCAAAATAAACATTGTACCGATAGTCATTGGTGCTACAGGGGTCGTGAGCAAAAAACTCATGAGACATATCCAACAAATTCCGGGTAACGTTCGATTCGACATGATCCAAAAGATCACATTATTGGGCACTGTGCACATTCTTCGGAAGGCCTTGAATGCACCACTGGACTAAAATTACGCTTGTGAATCACAGCATAATTTCTGTAATTTCGATTCTTCATCTTCAATCATCTCTACCTCTGCTCTGTAACCCTTGCCAATTCTTCATCTGCTGCAATTCTGTAATCTGACTTCTCCGTGTATTGTATAGGAATAACAATTTGAATGTATTACTGAAATTTTAAAAATTTACTCCAATCTCGCCATTTTCCTTTGGGGGCAGGTTGCTCCCCGGATTATGTGTGTATCTACCAGTTTTACTGTGAATAAAGAATATATAATAATAATAAGGCACAAAACAAATCTGCTTCATGCACTTTTCGCTAACAATTGGACAATCGAAACATTTTGAAACGCGCTATCGATTTCGTACTTATGTAGCTGTTATGTATTTTGCATCCATAGCTATACGTTAAATTGTGGTATGTCATAGCTACTTGCATAGGCTTCATTGTCGTTGTTCGTGTCCTATATATGCTGTGTTCGACTGCGATCCCTTTAACCCCTTATATTGTGGCATGTGATAGCCATAGCCATATACCTACAAAGCCTACGTTGTTGTTTTTGGTTGGTGGTGACACTCTTAAACACTAGATCTGGTGTATTTTGACTTGACCTAGTGGATTTTCTTCCGAAATTCGGCAAATCTGGTGTTTTTTCACTGAAAAAATGTAACTGGAGATGCTTTTTTGATGTTTTTCGAATAATTTATACAGGAAAGCCTACTTGAAGAGATCTTAATTATTATTTGTCAAAACTTGCCCATTTAGCACAATAAGGCCAGTCCTTCATGTATCATAGAATGTGGAATTGCAACGGCTATCAGTGGCAAAGAAAATGCTCTCTATACCCGCTGCTGTTGTTATTCACCTTTTAGGTCTCTTTATCAGGTGCTTTACGTGCTTGCGTGCGTGTTAACACGTTTGCGTGCGTGCGTGTGTGTGTTGGGGGGGGGGAGGCGGCGTGCCTCGCCAGCCATGAACCTCGCCGCACGTCACTGCCAAAGATGTAGCGGGGCGCATGCGGCCCACGTGTTGAGAACCCCTGCTTTACATATCGGATGTTATCTTACGGTTGACGTCTATTGCGATCATCTGCAGAGTTTAAAAGTCAGATTTACACAGGTATAAGATTGGAAACGACAAAAGAGCTGTTAATGTAGCTTGCTCGGAAATATTTGAAAGACTATGCTCCATCGACTGATGATTTGCCCAAAATTGAGTCAATAAGGAAGCCTTTTTAAACTTGTCTTTCCACATCTGTCGGCGTTGCAATTCAAGCAACTGTTCAGTAATGTAGTCCGTATCTCGAGTTCTACTGATAATAGAAAACTATAGATTGTTTCTGTGATCAGCACATGTCCCTACCGGGGCTTACGATATTCACGGCCTTATCTCGCACAGAACGCGGGCAAGAGCTAACAGGCCGATGCTCATAAAACAGACATCAGCGATTATGTACGATTTCGCTTCTCGCTACCAAACGCCTTTCCTCAGATGAGTCTAACAGAGCCGTAGAACAGGCGAAAGCCGTACTTACGCGAAAGAAAACAAGTGACAGCGCCGCAGATGCAGTTATTCAGCAAGTAAGCTAACTATTGAGAATACCCCGACTTGCTCATGCAAAGTATTTTATTGCATGGAACATCAATCAAAGAACGCGAAGAATAAACTGGTAGAAACGATCATGTGGCTTTGTCATATAAGCTTCGATCATAAGTACTGTTAATCAAATGTATCACTGAAGTATGCAAGTTGCGTTTTGCTCAAATGCCGTTTTTAAAATTCCTTCACAGCGACTTTTCTCACAGAACCATTTACCAGCTTCTGCTTGTTATTGTAATAGGCCTATATGTTCACAATAATTTTGCACGCTAATTTCAAATCTCGATCTCGATGATCACAACATGCAAAGCAGTGTTGGGATGACTCGAGACAGACTCGAGTCAACTTTTTCGAATGACTTGACTTGACTCGGCGCTTCAAAAATGTGGATTGACTCGTGACTCGGAGCAAAATTTACCAGTCAATTTCGAGTCATCAAGTAAGCGGTGTCGAATAAATCGATGTATTTTGTCCATGTTCGGACTATTCACGTTTCGCCGTTGTAACTTCTGAGAGCAACCAGTTATTCACTGATTGTACGTTTCACTAATACTACATTGTTACATTACAAATACACTGATCGCATACGAAATGATCACAGCTTTTGTTGTCGTAGTAGCAGATTAATTCAACAGCAACGTATCGCTGTTTATTGGACTATAGATAACTAACCTACGGTTAGTTATCTATAATTGGACGGCTCTGTCCTTACATTGCACGGCGCTCACCTTTACCAACCCCCTTGTATGATTTAAATCTAACAAATATATTTTATGCATTTATATCCTCACGGATGTGTATAGATGGCTAGTGTATTGTACCATGTACGATATCAATTTCGTTCATCTTCTCGAGGCTTCGTATCGATCCTTATTTTGGCTGATAATAAAATAATGTAGCATGTAGCTCAGAGTTGTCATACTCGACTGACGTCGCGGGTCGAATTCAAATATACAGATCACTCGCGGGCCGCACCAGTCAAATGATTCCAAATATCATTAACTCTTAACTCAATACATGCACTTTTTCGCATTCTCGAAATTGGGTGTTAATGTCAGCGATTTTCTCCTGACGATAACTACAATCACAACTCCGCTGTCGGGTTGTTATATGTGGCCTATGAACAATGAACATACTCGAAATTTGCTATGCTGGAGGAATATTTATTAGTAGTATTTCTTAATACAAATTCGAGAAATGTGTTGGATAAAATCACGCAATTTTCAACATATACTCGGAATTCATTCGCGGGCCGAATGAAATCGTTTGGCAGGTCGTATGTTTGACACCCCTGATGTAGCTATAGAGTTACCTACGTATTTTATTAGAAGTTTTACGTATTCGTGAGCGATTTCACAATTTCGGAGATATAGCCATCCATATGTCAATTGAGATAAAACTGCAATATTTGAAGATAATGGCGTATTTACTGATTGATCATCATATATTTCACAATCGTTGTCTGCCAATTTTCGTCTGAAATGCGATATTCCTAGCCGCCGTTAACGATAAAGCTAACGTTGGCTTTGAAAGTTATCTTAGCAATTGGTGAGTTAAAATGATTTGATAATAATACATAATTTGCGATTCTTCAATTGACCAAACGGGTCATTTGGGCGGTTTGCATATTCATCGCCTGGAAGCAACGTTTAATTTGAGTTCAAACATCGATTTGCAGAAGTAGTCACAGTGGTCAAATTAACCTCTTCAAGTAGAATAAGCGCAAGCGGCACAAAGAATTCTATTCTCAAGTACGAGCAGAGATAGAATATCTGAGAGCAACCTAAATCTACTTCAAGCAGCGCTCGGTAATATTACTGCTGCGACTCCATCAAGTCAAAAACTGGTGGATAAACGAGTTGCTGTGAAATTAACTGAATTCAGTATAGCATCTCATGAAATACATAGGAGATGGCGCTACATTTGGCAAACAACTGTCTCCAGCTTCGTCTCAATTAAAAGTTCACGAACAGCTATACGGCAAATTGAAGAATGCGAGTACGATTCTCCATCCTAGTTTACTAAATCGCCATCCAATCATAAATTACGAGTCATAGTGTTGAGAGTGCTCTCGAGCTGTATACTCTCTGACCACTGCAGCCTGCTTCGCGATTCCTAAATCTTCCTCGGAAGCAGGGCTTTGGAGCCGGAGCCGGAGCCCCGGAGCCGTGCATTTTTACCGGAGCTGGAGCCGGAGCTCTATATAAAATTCAGCCGGAGCCGGAGCCAGTTATTTGAGGGGTAGCTCCGGCTCCGACGTTTTTCATAAGATGCTATTATATATGCAACAACCATATCTGCTGAGTACATCGAATTCAACAGCATGCCTTCGCGAAATGAAGAATCTTTTTCTCTTTGGCGCTACATTTTTCGACTAACCATGTTCCTGGGGGTTTAACAGCAGAGCAGTCGTATGTTCAATGTTCAATTTTCATACATGAGTGCCGAACCTCGGTATGCGACATATGCCTGTGAATATTGTGGGTATTCGGCATACCCGCAATTTCATCATCAGCACAACCTTATTGTATACGGTTCGAAAATAATGATCGCTATGCATTACGCGAAATGGGAGAGATGATAAAAACGTGATTTCGTTGCACATGTCGATATGACGAGCACGAGCCGAGAAATTCCGTCTCATCATTGCTATGAATCGGATAAGCAAATACTCGTTTTTTCGTGATAGTTGTTTAGTCGGGTCACGAAAGTGGACAGTGTTATTGCGAGTATGCAATTATGCATGCTAATTGCAATTCATTACTGCGCATCATTGTCATTCACTCCAGTAAGGATTTTCGAGCTTAAATAGGGGATGGCAGAAGATTAGGTCAAAACCCCATAGTATTCTATGTTGGAGACAAACTACTGATTTAATACGCGATTTCCAATTTGTAATCATCTGTTTCGTAAACTTGTAAATGTGCAATGTGCATACTGCATAGTTTAATTCGTTATGGGCATGGAGCAATGTGCATGGCACAGTGTTTATTTCGATTATTCGATTCATTTCAACGGGAAAATATTATTCCGATAAACTTGATCGACACCGGATGGACTGGTAACGAGTGTACCAATATCGAACGTCAAACCATTGGCCATTTGGTACAAATCGAATTTCTATTGATTACGTCGTTATATCCGCCCATTTTGCCCTTACTACAGTTACAGTTGAATAATAATCGCATATCTAAAGATTGAATTGAGCTGTATGGCCTAATGGTAATGAGTACAGTGCCAGTGTTAAAACGCCGCATCAGAATTTTAATGCTGTGGCACGGAGTAAAGTGCTTTTTTAGTTTATTGTAATATACGACGATTTACTAAAAATGTGACTGGACCCTGTATCTGCCAATGCGTCGAAACTGATATTTTAGTCCATTCATCAACATCCCAAGTGCCGCGGCCAGACTAATCATATTTTTGGTTGGCCTAGCGAGTTCACAATCTGAGCAATTCAATTTCGCTAATATAACAGAATTTCGATAATAGCCTATAATGTGAAATTAGCTCGCGGGCTACTCAAAGCCTTCTCGCGGGCCACATATGGCCCCCAGGCCGCGGCTTGCTCACCCCTGATACAGACAGACACCTTCGATAGTTTTCAGAGCAGGAGCAGGAGCTGGAGCCGGAGCAGTGGTAATAATGCTGCTCCGGAGCTGGAGCCGGGGCTGATGTATGATAGAAGAAAGCTCCGGAGCCGGAGCTGGAGCAATACAAATTTACGGCTGCTCCGAAGCCCTGCTTGAAAGCGACAGGGCTCATATCACTGTGATCGCGTTGCTCAACGCTTGAAGCAAATATGGAGTGCATAGAATAAGGCCTACAATGACTTATGGTCCCACGGAACTAAGAAATGCACGTTTCATTTCTGATCCTACACCGAGTGTATAGCTTTCACACTCCGACCCGTGACGAACGCAAAGAAAAAGATACCATACTATAGTATGATTCAATTATATTGGGATTATTATTATCAAATACATGGTGCTACTTGCGACGCAGTAAACAAAATTATTCAAGGTACTCTCAAATTGCTCTCAACAACTATATCGACTAATAATCCACCGTTCCCTGACTTAAAACGTTGCAGACTATCATATCATGGTGGCGTCAGATCTGCGGTAGATGAGGTTGCCAGTGGGTAGTAAGGAATTGTATTATTTGCCGGGAACAGGGGTTGGAGGTCTTGCACGCGCAGTTGTTGGCGGGTTGGTGATGGTGGTAGTTGGAGTGGTGGTGGTATCTGGATGGGTCATTTTAGGTGGGTTTATAGCAGTGGTGACGTCTGAATGGGTCATTTTAGGTGGGTTGACAGCAGTGGTGACGTCTGGTCGGTCTGGACGAGTCATTTTTGGTGGGTTGATAGCAGTGGTGACGTCTGGATGGGTCATTTTAGGTGGGTTGACAACGGTGGTACCGCTATGGGGCTGAGGTCTTGCAGTAGTCGGGGATTCACCTAATGGGGTCGTGGGTCTTCTGGTGTAGGCATTCGGGGTTGTGCTGTAGAACGGGCTTGTATATCCCGTGGTGAAATCGGTGAAAGGTGGAGATGTTGGCATGTAGCCGGATCCGTCCGTGCTGAAAAATATGCCAGTGAAAGACCGTTTAATCATTGCCTGGTTTGAATTGGATCAGTGGTTCCCAAACGGTGGGGAATTCCATGGTTTCTGGTGGGGAATAGACGCATTTGTTCAAAATTATATACAGGACAGTCGACATATTCACGGAGACACATGCGCAATTGCCGCTACCAGTTGACTGCTCTGGAATGTATGTATCGAAAATTATATTGCCTGTTGTTCACAAAATCTCATTTTTGACTCTGGATGGCCAATGATGGCGTCACAAACGCATCCTGCAAGACTAATTTGACGTGGAATAACGCTTTCGCGAAATTATGAGCGTTACTGGTATCGGTTCACAATTCGTTTTATGTTGCAGTTATAGGCGATTTTTTTGCGTACTGGTGTAGTTGTGTGTCTTGTGAAGTCAAACCAGCAAAAAGCTGCTTTGTGACGACAAAATTGCAGGGTAGTGGGGAACAGGACCGTAATTTCCCCACCCCAAATCCCCCAATTCGGAAGGGGGAGAGCTCGAAGGGGCCCGAAATTCTTATATGAATTAACATAAATTAAAGTATTTTTTTAAAATTTATGCCACTTTTTCGAAAAATTTTCGCGCTGCGTCCGCGAGTTAATATTGCCAAATATCTGATTGTTGGTTACCCTTCCCCCACGAAACTACGTAGAATTGATAGAAATGGAGACTTCGTTGTCGGAGTTATAGGTCAAACATGCATCTCCGAGAAGTGTGCCAGAACGATCAGTAGCGAGAAGACCTTGGCCAAGAAGGAAAGCCCTTGTGGTGACCCAAAACTTCGATATATATATTTAATTGGTTGACTTTAAATGGCTGGGCGCCGAATGCTCCTGTGCTAGCGATCTGAACCCCACAGGACAAATGCCATCCCGCAGGAAAAAAATAATTTGCCAGTAAAGCAATACCAATTTGAAATCGTGTGTCCCTTTTAGTTTTAGCGATTCCATATCTTTTGAGATAACAGATATAGGAGGTCACGAAATAGCATAATGTAACGAAGTCAATATACCAACGGGTCCGCCTGAAGATGCTCAAATCTTATTTAGGGGTCCTGCCTTTTTCAACACACCTCCCTCAGCTCTACCGGTAAATCTGATTAGGTGAGCTGAGGGATGAAAAATTGATAGCTAAATATACGAAATTCCCGATCAGATTGTCCGATTCAAACACGAATTAGATAAATTTTTCGCGCCTCGCGCGTTTAGTCGTAGTAAGGCGACGTACTGAACAGTACACCCAATGCAGCTGATAAGTTGCAGGGAAAAGCGTATAAGTTCATCGCGGCTGACGGGGTCCTGGGGGCCCAAGACCAATGTTTTTTTGGCGTGGCTGACAAAGAGCTGTTACGGTCCTGGTGGGGAATGAAGGCTTTGAATAAATCTGAAGTGGGGAATGAAGACAAAAAGGTTGGGAACCATTGAATTGGATCATCTTATTCCAAAGAAAGTTAATTGCTGTATAACATCAAACATCAATATCAATATCAAAGTACCTAGTAAAAAGATGTCGTGACAGTAGTCATGCTTGGTACTCGAAAAGTAAAAGTAACGTCGTTGTAAATTTCCACACAAGTACAAGTAGAGATTTTCAAAGAAGCAAAAACGAAATTATTTGTTTTGCCTAAAAAGCGGAGACTGTTAAGTCGAAGTAAATGTAGTGTAAAATCATAACCGCTTTAGTAAATGTAGTGCAAGTGGGGAGATCCTATTTAAGTACTCCGAAAAAGTAGAAGTAATTCGTTATGTACCACCTCTATTAGAAACAATGAAATTTCATTTGACAGAAACTCAAATTCGCTGGCTGCAACGATGTCGCCGAATTTCATCACATATGCGTACCAACTGACAGTCAGATTTGTACAAACTACTCAGTTTTCAAAAAGTGCAATTAGAACTACAACTACTCCATTTTTAAAACTAGCAGCTATAACTAGAACTGTACTAGCATGTTTTCATAATGGGCAACTGAAACTAGGACTAGAACTACTGGATTTTGAAGACTCGCAACTGTAACTATAACTACCAAGTTTTTGAAATCCGCAAGTAGAACTAATACTAGAACTACTCACTTTTTAAAACTCGCAACTAGAACCAAACCTAGAACTAACAACATTTAAAAACTAACACACCGCAGAATATAGCGCAAAATTTTGACTTAGCCCGCCAAGGTATTTCCTTCTTTTCATTCCCAGTAAAATAATTGCCCACCTCACAGAACTCGGTTTTATTGTCCTAGGCAACACATAAATTTTCATGTTATCGGAAATATCAGCCATAAAATCGAAATTTCAAAAGGAAGGGGTTTCGAGTTTGAAATGGCTATGCCACTGTTAGTAGTGACAGTGAGCTAATATAAGGGCTAAACCAGGGCCGGCCAACCCGTGGCCCGCGGGCCACATGTGGCCCGCGAGAAGGTTTTGAGTGGCCCGCGAGGTAATTTCCGAAATTTCTAATATCATCAAAAATGGATTGCACAGATTGTGAACTTGCAAGGCCAACCAAAAATTTGATTAGTCTGGCCGCAACACTTGAGATGTGATGACTAAAATATCAGTTTCGACTCATTGACAGATCCATCAACCATTCATATATTGGTATATCTTCGTACACTACAATAAAGCAGAATAATTTGCGATAGATTTATCAAAGGTAAAAATTTTCTACAAGCATAGCGCAATATGTTGTCACTCGACTTCTTGTTCTTAATATTGTTGCCCTTTTGTGAAAATTGAAGAAACTACAATGTATCAGATTGAGTCTAACTAAATTAGCGATTACGTGACAAAGTGTCGTTCAACATATGCGACCTTGCGTTTGCACTGGCAGTAAGACCGTCGACTATGAAACCTAGGCACGAAATGATTGACGCATGTTGGTCGCAGCTTTCGATATCGATATCTCCATGAGCCGACTAGCCCAGTCCTCGCAAACTTGGCCCAGCGATATACAGCAGGCCCGCAATATAATCAAGTGACAATATTATTGACCTATGAACTTCAAAAAATTTTCGCGCTTCGCGCGGATAGTGGCCCGCGCAAAAATTCGTCAATCGAATGTGGCCCTTTGGCTGAAAAGGTTGGCCAGCCCTGGGCTAAACAGACATATTTCAACAGAACACAGGTATATCGATTCACGCAAACGATGACACGAGCTTTCTAGTTGTTCGGCAACTAATATTTTTTTCAAATGTCAAACTAGAACTAGACCAGTGATTCCTAACGTGGGCGATATCGCCCCCCCAGGGGGCGATTTGTCGGTCCAGGGGGGCGAAAATAGCCAAGGGGGCGATAGGGGGTGAAAACGGAAGAAGAGGGCAATAGGGGGGCGATGGCGCGTTGAAATGGGTGTGATGGCGTCCATGACTGTAGCTGCCACACCCAAACCCCCAATTAGGATGGGGGTCCGAGCTCGAAGGGGGCCCACAATTTTTTCGTGAATTAACATTAATTATAGAGTATAAATTCGGAAAATTTTCGCCCTGCGCGCCATTTCGTGGTCACGTGTTTCTAGCTTGGATACCCTTGGATACCCTTCCTCCAAGAAATAATGCGCATGAGTTATAGAAATGGGCATCTCGGCGTCAGCCAGTATCACACCATGACGCACCAAGACATATGGAGTTTCAGGCCATGTAACATGCAACTCCGAGAAGTGTGCTAGAACGAGAAAACCTTGGCAGAAAAGGACTGCCTTTATGTTGACCGACTTCGATATATATACGATATACATATATATTTTATTGTCCATAGGCGCCTAAATGGCTGGCGCCAGATGTTCCTGTCCTGGCAATCAGAACCCCACAAAAAATGCCATTTCGCAAAGAAAAATTAATTGCCAGTGCAGAAATACCATCGTGGGCGTCTTTTAGTTTAGTACGCATGGGCGATTTGAATATCTTTTGACATCGCAGATAGGCCACGAAATGTCATTACGTAGCGAAGTCATTATACCCACGGGCAATGTTCCCTCCAAATTTTGACGAGTCTGCGCACACTCACTAACTCACTGCGTAGACCCTTGTACAACAGTGCGTAACGACTAAAAAGGTCATCACTTCGGATTTGCTTGTGTGCAGCTTGATTATCTTTGCGCAGAGAACGTGTCAGCACTGCGCAGGTTCGAGTATATATTGCCCACGGGTTCGCCCGAATATGTTCAATTATTACCTATGGGCCCTGCATTTTCCAAGACACCTGACTCAGCTTTACCGGAAATCTGAATAGGCCTACATGAGCAGAGAGAGAATAAGAAATTGACAGCAATATATATGCAATTCCTGATCATATTGACCGATTCAATCATGAATGATAGAATTTTTTCGCACTTCGCGCGAATTAAGCCGTCTAACTAAAGAGTCCAACAATTTGTTCTGAGAAATAACGGTAAAGAGGTATCGGGGGAGTTGGGTCTGAGGGGTTCAGAAGTTTTTCTTATTGCCCTATGGAGGGGGTCAAGACCCACGTATAGGGAGGGTCTGACAAAGTGCTGTTACGGTCTTTTTTGGAATCAAGTCGGAGAAATCAACTTTTTTGTTAGTCAACTCAACCAAATTTAGCTGGGAAAGTGTAATTTCTAAGTCGAGCCGAAAAGTTGACCTGTTTTCCTAGTCAACTCGCCGGCGATTTCAGTCTGTATGCCCATTTTTCAGTTCCCAATATTTGGGGGGCGATGATCGGTGTGGAGTTTGAAAAGGGGGCGATGAGTCGAAAAAGGTTGGGAACCACTTGTTGTACCCTTCGATAGAACTCAATACGATCGGTTCCTAGGCTTTTATTAACATAAAAGTAAGCTAGTGTATCTGAATACAACATGGCAATAATACAGAGTTAACGTAGGTACAACTAACAGAAGCGACGCCACACCCAACTAGTACGAATGAAAGGAATAGCCCCGACGTGAAGGTAATCAGGAGCAATCAGGATAAACACCCACTAGTGGTCAAAAGGGACTGATACACCACAATCTCCCCCACTAACAAAAGCAAAGTAATTATTTAGACGATTGTCCATATCGTTCAGGCGCGCGTTTGATTCTAGTTGATCTTCTCAAGGGCGGAGGATCAGCGACAACTTCTTGCAAAGTTTCGGAAGAATCTTCTTTGTTGCTAACGTCAACCGTAGGTTCGACCAGAGACGAATCGTCGGCCACTGCACGGTCCGGTTCGGCAGCCCCATCATCGACTGGGTAGGGCTCAGTAGTAGGCGGATAAGGTGCGAGGTCCTTGACTGAGACGGTCGATTCCACTCCAGATGGATGCCGGATCAAGGCATATTTGGAGTTAGCCTCGAGCAAATCGACTTCGATTCCGAGCGGATCACTTTTGCTTCTCCTTGCGAAGTTCCTCAGCAACACGGAGCCTCCTTGGAGTATCCAATCTGGAACCGATTCCCCCATCATACTTCTCCTACTGAAATTGAAAAATCTGTCGTGCGGACACGAATTAGTAGTAGTGCACAGAAGCGAACGGATAGAGTGAAGGGCATCAGGCAACACAGCTTCCCATGAACTTTCAGGCAATTTTCGTGAGGCTAAGAGCATTTTTACTGATCTCCAGAGCGTTTGATTCAAACGCTCACATTGAGAGTTTCCAGTGGGATGGTACGGAGTAGTTTTGCTCGTTGCTATGCCTTTACGGGTAAGAAACGTCGTTACTTCCTTCGATAAGAACGAGTTTGAACGATCGCTGTGAACATATTCGGGCAGTCCGAACAAGGAAAACAAATCAGTGAGACAATTAACAACGGTAGCTGAAGTCATGTCTCGGCATGGATACGCAAATGGAAATCTGCTGTATTCGTCAATAATTACGAGCAGATACTTTCGAGGTCCTTCAACAGGGCCTTTGAAATCAATACTTATTCTCTCCCACGGTCTAGTCGATTTGATGAGACGGTGATGGACATTGGATTTATAGAATCGCGGTTTGATTTCTGAGCATATTTTGCAGTTAGCGCAGATCTTTCTGACTTCATCTACAGAGAAAGGCAAGTTTTTCGCTCTAATAAAATGGTTCAACCGTCGTACTCCGGGATGAGCAAGAGCTTCGTGTACCTGATGGAGAGACAAGCCAGAATTTGGCAACGAGCAGCAGACACGAGAAAATGTATCCGGAACAACATTCTCAGTACCCGGGCGATGAATTATTTCATACTTGAAGGCGCTCAATTCGAGTTTCCACACCGACAACTTAGCATTTTTGATTTTACGAGCGTGAGTTTTGCTGAATATGAACGACAACGCTTTTTGATCGGTAACGAGGCGGAACTTATTGCGGTGAAGCAAGTATCCCCATTTTCGTATGGCCTCAATAATAGCGAGGGCCTCTTTTTCAACAATATTGTATTTTGACTCGCAATTGGAAAGAGTATGCGACATAAACGCTACAGGTCTGCCTCTTTGACTTAGTATGGCTGCGATAGCCACGTCTGAAGCATCACAGGCAACCTCGAAAGGTTCGTCGTCATATATACAACTTAGGCAAGCACCTATCAGGCTATTTTTCAACGATTTGATAGCCTGGAGTGCATCGGTTTTCAACGGAAATTCATTGTTTCGAGTCAATGGTTTCACTTTCTCCGAAAACGAAGGTATCCATTTCGAATAATAGGCAAACATACCCAAGCAGCGCTTTAAACTTTTTGCATTGTTAGGGATGGGCATATCCATCAAAGGTTTCAAATGGCAAGGGTCAGGCTGAATTTTGTTATGGGAAATAAGGTACCCCAGGAGCGATAACTTTTCAACTGAGAACGCACATTTCTTTTCATTCAGAGTCAGCCCGTCAGCCTTGGCTGAAGTCATAAAACGTTCCAACCTCTTATCGTGTTCTTTTCTATTTTTGCCATAAATAGTAACATTGTCCAGGTAAGCAATAGTACCTTGCAGGTTATGATTTCGGATAAAATTGTCTATGAATCGCTGGAAAGCTGCGACGCCGTTTGTTATCCCAAAAGGCAATCGACGAAATTGGTATAAATTACCGTCAGCTTCGAAAGCTGTTAAAGGACGGTCGGAAGGGCAAAGAGGCACCTGATGATACGCGGATTTCAGATCGATGGTGCTATATACCGTTCCTTTAGCGACTTCATTAACAATATGCTCGATTCTAGGGAGCGGATACGCATCCAGGGGCGTATATCTATTAATAGTTCGAGAATAGTCGATAACTAACCGCTTTTTATGGCGTTCATCTTTCGTCACCAGAACCTGAGCCCGCCACGGAGAGACGGACTTTTCTATCACATCTTCTTGCAGTAATCTGGACACCTCTTCTTTGATGAATTGGGCGTCGTCAGTGCAATAATTTCTTGATTTCACAGCGATGGGATCGACATTTTTATCAACGAAGTGGAATATCTTTGGCATCTCTGTAATCTTAGCGGCAGCGACGGAACAGTGAGGATCACCGATGATCAAGTCGCTTCGAGGCCCGTTGAACTTAAAAATGACGTTCTTGTGAGTTTTCAGGAACTCCAATCCTAAGATCACATCCGCGCACAAGTTGTGTACGACTCCGAAACGTGTTTCGTTGTATTTATGATCCTGTATTGTGAATGACGAAGTAACGTGCCCCAATACTTTAGAGGTGGAGTCCTTCGATGCCAGAGTAATAGTGGATTCCGGTCCGTGCAGAGGGAGTGCAAGCGAATTAGCAAACGACCGTCTCATAAAGCATTCGTAGGCCCCCGAGTCGACCAGCGCCTCTATAGTCAATCCTGCTATATTGATAATGATAGCCGAGTATCTGAGTGATTTCGGTACTCCAATCAACAGGGAAGCGAGGTCCGCCACTTCAGCGGAATTAAACGTTACGGCACCAGTTCCACCGGCGGCTAGACAAGCCAAATGAGAGGCTTCATCAGAATCATACGCTGGCGCAACGATCTTCCTATTTTGAGTGCCACTTTTGCATACCTTACCGAAATGGCCTTTATATCCACATCTATAGCAATCGGCGTTTTTCGCGGGACAGACCTTGCGCAGAGGGTAATGTTGACTTCCGCAATATTGGCAATTCTTGTACGCTTTCGTGACGAGTGCAACTTCGCCGGTTCCCTCCGGCGTTATTTTGACTTGATCACTTTTAGTCGTCTGTTCAGATCCCACAGCGCTCACGGCGGCAGGGACAGGCATCGATATTGGTTCGTAGGAAGACGAAAATTGCTGAGCCCGCTCGAGAGATTCGGCTATCTGAACCGCTTTGTCTAATGTCATATCATCGTGCTCCAATAATCTAAGACGAATAGTAGGCGAGCGTAAGCCAGCAATCAAGGCGTCGCGAACTGCTTCCTTCTGATGCTCGTCGGAATTTACAGCAGCGAACATGCAATCTTTAGCGAGAGTTAGCAATTTTAGCGAAAAATCAGTGACGCTTTCTCCTTGATCCTGACGAGAGGTTGCCAAGAGGTGTCTGGAGTAGATCAAGTTATTCTTTTTCTTGTAGAGCTTGCATAGCGCCTCAAGAGCGGATTCATACGTAGCGAAGTGCTCTACAAGAGCGAACACGTCCGGCGATATATATCCGTATAGAATAGCCAATTTATCAATATTCACTTCAGCTGGAGGGTCAGAAGAGGATCGATTGGGAGCCGTTGAGTTTGAAGCGGAGGCCTGCGCGGCAACTAAGAATTTCCCCAACATCTTCTCCCAATGATTGAATATCTTCTGCGAGTCAGCCGAGCTTGGCATCACTTCCAAAACTGGCACACGTATGTACTTTTCTTGAGAGAACGCCATGTTGAGATGACCATTTATGTTAATAAAATTGTTGTACCCTTCGATAGAACTCAATACGATCGGTTCCTAGGCTTTTATTAACATAAAAGTAAGCTAGTGTATCTGAATACAACATGGCAATAATACAGAGTTAACGTAGGTACAACTAACAGAAGCGACGCCACACCCAACTAGTACGAATGAAAGGAATAGCCCCGACGTGAAGGTAATCAGGAGCAATCAGGATAAACACCCACTAGTGGTCAAAAAGGACTGATACACCACACCACTGAACTAGACTAACTCACTTTTCAAAATCTGCAACTAGAACCAGAACTAGAACTACTCAATTTTCAAAATTTGCTACTGGAACTAAAACTACTAAAAAAAAACAACGTTAGTCAGTTGACCGTCGACTAACTAAATCAGTAGTTTGTACAAGTCTGAACACAATAGTCACTGTTGTTTTTCAACAAAAAGATCACACCTATGCGACAGTGTTGGGATCAAGTCACTACCTTCGAGTCACGAGTCATTTCGAGTCATTGCACATTTTGACTCGAGTCAAGTCAAGTCAATCGATTTTCGAAGGTGACTCGAGTAAAGTCAAGTCAGTCGATTTTTGGAGGTGACTCGAGTCAAGTCGAGTCAAGTCAAGTCAAGTCACGAGTCAAGTCAAAATTCAAGTCAAGTTGCCTTTTAGAAATATGAAGCATGATTACGTCATTGCATTTCGCTAAGTCTCTGAATAACAGATTGATTGGTCATTGATTCTGAACCGATGAACGAACATAGAGTTGAATATACATGCAATAAAGGGCTGTATCGCTCACATAAACATAGAACTGTTGAACAACGTAAGTAATTGCATAGCCTCATTTTATAGTTACCAGCCAAGATATAGAATCGAGAAACGAATTGAAAAGATGCAGCACAGTACCCATTTATACATATTGATATGATACAATTCGAGTCTGCGCCGATGGTTGAGGAGTATATAAACTATATTCGATTACAATTTCAATAAAACAAGAGGTTCGGTTAAGGTAAGAACAGAGAGAACAGAAATATATATTTTGCTATGAAATTACTTTACTTCTAGTTTACGACAACGTAAGCTGTAGCTTCGATCACTTCGTTTGTGGTCAATATCTTTGTGGGAGAATATTGGGGGCTCAGTAAAACGCACGATCATTTAATGGTCGGTCGCTCTCATGGGTTACACAAAAGTTTGACGAACAAGATGCAAGATAAGGTGATTTTTACTTGATGACTTGAAATTGACTCGTGAATTTTGCTCCGAGTCACGAGTCAATCCACATTTCTGATACGCCGAGTCAAGTCAAGTCAAGTCATTTTAGCAAAGTGACTCGAGTCAAGTCAAGTCATACGAAAAAGGTGACTCAAGTCTGACTCGAGTCAAGTCATGACTCGAGTCATCCCAACACTGCTATGCGACCCCACTTGACACCACAGTGAGTCTGAAATCGCACCGACCTGGCATGTTCGAACGCCCGGCACAGCCCCTGGCCGATAAACGGAATGCTACAGGACTATTTCCACTCCATTTGACTCAATTACTGCTTTTACCGACTCCGAGTACGAGGTATTTCCCTCAAACCACTAGGTGTCGCCTGACTTTGCGTGGTAACCGCAGTTGTTACGTACGCGATACCGTTGTCAGAAACCTGTAGCCTGCTTTCCAGACTGAAAATAACGCGCTACAGCGTGCTCTACTTGGACAGTGACCCCGTTAAAGGATGAAATAAAACTTCGGAACAAAGGCGGTTAACACCCAAAGTCTGGCGACACCTAGTGTTTGGTGGACCCTATTACCAACTGCATGTCACAGGCTCGTATTGTTGTCAATACCAAAAAAATTCCGGTTCACACAACACAATCATAGCCTCGCATCCAAGTCCAAATAATTATCGCTCCACTGTCCACATATATCTCAAAAATCCTTTGATCGAGATACACACCCGATTTCTTTCGCAAGAGTTGCGTACAGTTTGCTGAGCAACATATGTTGATGGTGATGTCGCGCCCATTGCATCATCCTCATTTCGTTGCCTATGGAGAGAACGGCATGCATAAATGAAAAATTACGAGACTAATGCGTCTGATGCGAAGCATCTCGCAGCTGACACACGTTCATATCAATACTCAAGTAAATTCTGACACCTTCACTGTGCAGTAGCTATTCACAATTGTAAATGATATTTCTACGTGACAGCAGCGAAACATCATATTTAGAGCGTAGTTTCCATTCAAGTCACAGCATACAGCACGGCGCAACATCCCGCAATTTCAAAACCTGACTCACTTCCGATTCCTGCCCCACGCCGGTAGCAATCCATGCATCCCAGCACGTCGACGAATTCCATTCCCATGTAGCAATGCCCGCTTGACGTCTGGCTGCACATCAAATTGGCGCGGAGCATATCCAGGAAAGCCTGCTCGCCGTGCCGCGGGCCGTAGCCGGGCTGCCAGCCCATCGTCACCGCGAAATCGTGCCAATCGCGATCCGCGAGCTGCGAGAATCCGCTCCTGTCAATGTGTCGAGATGTTGGAATAGGTTAAATGTGGGCTATAGAATTGGAGTTTTGTATATATTTCTAGACGGATTTGGAGTCGCAGAAATTTCGCAATGTTCTTTGGAGCTGAGGAAACACAATGGCGGGAACCGGAGTTAGTTAAAATGTTCGGACTCCGACTACTTTAAAATCGAACTAATTGTTATCAAACGTTACCTAGCTGACATCGAAATTACAGAAGTTATTCGTTTGCAAACTTAATTTTCTTGTGCGAGCATAATTTTTCTAAATAAAATATAAGTTGACTCGCTTGATGATAATTATAAAACTAAAATGTAATATACGTGTGGACTTGTAAGTAGCAATTAGTTTTGTCTGTAGAAGAGGAAGTAGTATAAAGACATTACCACTTGAATAAGTTGTAAAAGGAGGCTAAGTTCAAGTACTTCGTTACTGACTACCTCTGGCATTCATCCATCTATATTGCCAAGTAGCAGAATGAATGACGCTCATTACAACATGTATATTGTAGCCTACACACTGTATACTTCGCACCCAATTGCGACCTTCACAGATATCACACAATGTCATTGGAAACAGCCATCCACTACATGAGGATGAATTGACCACATTAAACAGTCTGGCGTGATGAAAGCTGTAGCTCAAAGCAACACCATTCAATGGGACACTGCACAATTACATGTAACTTCAAACTGGCAAAAAAGCCTTCACCGTAAATTCGGTGCACGGCAAACATCTCACCCCCATTTGATCAAATGTTCCAGCCACGTTGATACGGCTTTGTCCTACATGAACAAAGAACATCTGTACGCATCCACCATCTCAGACGGGCTACTGGCGGTGGAGACCAGCGGGCAACCATAGTCTATCGGCTCAACACCTTCACAATAAATAAAAATGATCAAAGCATCAGATAAAATATACGGCAGTATGTCCAGAGTCCAATGCGACACGCAGTGGAATTGCGACACGCCATTGCTGAGTCCATCTGACCGGCGGTTTTCAACAGTATTAAAATTTCGTGCCAAGCCTAATATGTGCTTCTCTACTGTAAAAGACTTGGGATATAATGATCTAAGTGTCCTACATGATATTATCAAACGACAGAGGTGGTCACAGTGATCATTATTGGTAATGGAATAAATTTCTACTCAATTATAAATAATAGGGATGGTGTGAACGTGAGGTTCACGTTCGCGTTCTGTGTGTCAACCTCGGAAATTTAGAGCTTCGCGTTCACAACAGAACCTTGGTAGGTTCTGCACTGTGAACCTTTTTAATATATTAGAATTTTCACTTCATTATGACATCTTTGGTTCGAATTTATTGCATTTCAACTGCGGGCCAGTTTATGCATGGGGCTGGCAGCATAAGTAATCAACACAAAACGAGCATGCACCTTGACAATCTCAAAGATTTTACTAGCTTTCCGTTCGTGAATGTTTATTGTTTAGTGACTCTCTGCTGTGAGCTTGGCCCACAATCACACAACATCACGAGCGACATACCCTATACATGTAGTTAGCGAATGATGCTTATTCAACCAATCAATGAAATTGATATCGTTTTTTGATGTAACAAATCTAGCAGGCGTACAGGGTCAATCTTGACTTCATATGTTTAATGTATATCATTAAAACGAAATCCGTGTGAGCAAGGTGTTCGCTACTGCTGTATAACTTGTGGGGTAGCCTAATATCGGTATCAAGTACAAAAACCTGTTTTAAACTCTGCTCAATATCAAAGAAGCAATACTCAGACGCCGACTACATTGTCCGGTCAGGCCAAGACCGTTAGGGCGTAAGCTTATATTCCCTGGCAAGTCCTCGTCGAAATTGTTGGCAAAGCGACGGATGATATTCATTCTATGGGAGCATTATATCATTTGATTGCCTCAGTTGATACATTTAGCGACGTTTAAAACGTCAATATGTACTTCAGCATTGTGGCATTATGTGGCCGGAGTCGTCGCTAGGTATCGTGTACATTAATATAGGCTATCCCTACATTGAAAGATAGGCTTGGAATTAGCGATATGACGTCACGTGACGTCATGAGGTTCACGTTCGCGTTCACACAGAACCTTTCAAGGTTCGCGTTCACACGAACCTGAACCTTTCAGAGGTTCACACCATCCCTAATAAATAAAGTAAGCAACTTCTAAAGCTTATGAAAATGATTTAAAGAAAAAGTAGAAAACAAAAGGTCCTATAGATGTATCCAATTTATATTGATAAGTAGATTAGTATATGGGGCGTTGTAAGAGACACAGTTTTCAAAATTGCCAGTAAAAGACAATGACTAATGACGATAGAAATATAGGCGCACTTGTCAAAATTATTATGTCTCCTTATGTCATACCTTGGCCAGTTGCCTGAGCAATTTCACTCACGAATGTGCTGCAAAACTAACCATTTACTTTCTGCTTGAGAAATCCTAAGATGTAAAAAGTGTGAGCTGCCAAAATTCGTAACCGATAAAGTAGCAGTATTCAAAGTACGAATAAGGTTAGTACGGTACACCTTTCCTTAGTCCTGACCACCACTATCAATTGACGAGCTACACTGAATGAATATGAGTCATCTTTGCCTAAAATATAAAGAGGGCTTATGTGTATCATTGAAATATTTGTAACCGATGTTAATTTATTATCAAGACCATCACATGATAGCATCGATTGTTGTTTTTACATTTATTCTACTAATGATTATTCTCAGCCATATTCACCTCGGCAGAATGGCACCGTGTAGTTACTGAGTATCGAGATCACGACGTGAGCTCCTTTTCTTACGTAGGGAACAATTTCCGACAAGCCCGGAACGTAGCTCAATCCATCCAAGAGTCCAAGGTTGCATGTCGAAGTTATGGCTTGGTACGCCTGGCTTTTCGTATCGCGGATGATACTGAAATAGCACAGAAAGTTTTAAAACATATACTATAGAAAACAATGCGACATAAGGAAGCAACATTACAGACATTGTTCAACCACATACAGATATCATCAATACTGCAGTCGTAGCATCCAGTATTGCCTTCATTACGCGGAGATACACTACCGTATCTAAAACATACGATATGTCAATTCAACTGAATCGACCTGATAAAATTACTCGACTGTTATATAAAACTATGGTGAAGTAATTGATCACAGCCAAGTGTGGTTGGGAATAGTCTGGTACAATGAAACCAGAGGTGGTCAGTAACGAAGTATTTCTACTTTTCAGAGCACTAAAATAGGTTTTTCCAACTTGTTAAGTAGAAAGTAGTTTTGGGATATGTTTGCATCACTTTTATGACCACAATTTTCACGATAACTAGACGAAACAGCCCCTGTATCACGGTACCTGAATATATTTCGAAAATTGCACCTCTTCTAGTGCCGTTAGTCATTTTGAGTTTCTCTCAAAGATGCATCTGCTATAATTTTGATGTAGTAAAACTGGCTCTGATAAACTGCTGAAAATATGCACCCCTTGGTCAAATCCTGTTTTTATTAGATCTCCATTTTGTACAACTAATATCATTATTTTGTAGTATTTGAATCAGTTTTGATATGTCTCCGAAGTTCTGACCTGCAGGTCTGTTGAAGGTCCCGTAGACTTAGCGAGCGACGTGATAACTTGCCCCAGGGTTTGCGGGAGGTCCCGCAAAGAGAATCCGGGGCAAATCATTCCCAATCCGACGTCCAACGTGGTGACGTTAGCGTCTGCCACCACGGTGTGAAGGTGTATTGGCGCAACTGCGCCGGGCCGTCAGCAGAACACATGAACGCCGCGACAGTTTCGAAAACATTTGGATCTGCTACCAACGCGAATGCGTTCTAAAAGGATTGATGGATTAGATTGGATCTTTAAAATATACACCTCCCTTTTCTCCGTAAAAGAGATGGCGGGGATGAGTATTTACCAAGGGACTGCCTGATATATAATGACAAGGTCTTATCCCACACACTTTATGAGGGGATTACTTCGATTTCTGCAACAAATACTGAAATTCGATCGCTTATCTATAGGCGATAATCAGGCTTTTGCAGACACATTATCAGACTCATATTTTGAGCTTATGGACTCCACTAAACAGAGTAAATCGATGCGAATGGTCGATAGAGAAGGCAGCAACCATTTCAGAGATGTGATCTCGTGAAAGAAGAAAGAAATATACCGCCACATTGTCCTCACCGCAGTGTTGGGATGACTCGAGTCATGACTTGACTCGAGTCACCTTTTTCGCATGACTTGACTTGACTCGAGTCACTTTGCTAAAATGACTTGACTTGACTCGGCGTATCAGAAATGTGGATTGACTTGTGACTCGGAGCAAATTTCACGAGTCAATTTCAAGTCATCAAGTAATCGGTGTCGATATAAATCACAGTATCTTGCATATGTTCGGATTGTTCGCGAAACGCTTGTGTAACCCACGAAAGCGACCAATCATTTAATGACCGTGCGTTTCACTGAGCCTCGATTGTTCTCTCACAAATAAATTGACCGCAAACGAAGTGATAGAAGCTTACAGTATATGTTGTCGTAACTCAAGCAGTAAAGTAATAGAATAGCAAAATGTATCTTTCTGTTATCTGTTCTTACCATAACCAAACCTCTTGTTTTATTGAAATTCAAGTCGAATATAGTTTATGTAGTCCTCGACCATTGTCGCAGGCTCCAATAGTATCGTATCTATTTGTAACTGGGTAGGCTACAATGTATTGCATCATTATCATTCCGATTCTCTATTCTCTATTTTGGCTGGTAACCCTAAACTGAGACTATGCATTGCAATTACGTAGTTTACCAGTTCTACCCATATGTGACCGATACAGCACCTTCTTGCGCTTATATTTAACTCTATATTCGTTCATCGGTTCGGAATCAATGACCACTCGAACTGTATTTCAGACAGCTAGCAAATTGCAATGACGTATTCATGCCTCATACGTACTTCGAAAGGGCAACTTGACTTGAAGTGTGACTTGACTCGTGATTTGACTTGACTTGACTTGACTCGAGTCACCTCCAAAAATCGAGTGACTTGACTTGACTCGAGTCACCTTTGAAAATCGATTGACTTGACTTGACTCGAGTCAAAATGTGCAATGACTCGAAATGACTCGTGACTCGAAGGTAGTGACTTGATCCCAACACTGCCTCACCGTTGCATTAAAATAACGCAGGCAAAAAGTCACTTAGGCCAAGAGGGTGACAATGACAACACAACATCACAAAGAATAACAGCGTGATCGGTATTTGAAAGCACATAAATGCGGGGTAGATAACTTGATATTATCTGTTTATTTGGATCGAGTAATGGAGATCAAGTACGGTGAATGTGGCGAGGGATGCATCCGATATTTTTTGTCAGGATTTGAATTGCATAATTTTTCTTGGCAATGGAAAATTTATAGCAAAAATGTACCAGGCATAAGATAGCAGGGATACTTGAGCGATACTACCTACCATCATCTTCAGTCTCGTAATGAACACCATCCTTTTAACGAAAAATACAGCTGTTCACGACAGACAACCTTACTATATAAATTGATATGCAACCTTCAACTTATGGCGCGGGCGGTTTGTCGCAATGACACATTGCGGATAAGAAACACAATGTTACTCTACATCACATGAATGACTTGAATTACCGTAATTTTCCACGTATAATGCGCAAAACTTTACCGATTTTTTGTCCTAAATCGGGGGGTGCGTATAATGCATGGGTGGGTACAACAAGCCTTGAAAAAATCTCCCTCGAAATAAAAGTTTAAATCACACCTTTTTTCATGTTTGTTTTAATCACGCATCACATTCAGCCGTCGTGCCCGGTAATTCGTATTATCAGTGTTATGCGCTGATGCGTGTTGCCAATTAGCGAGAGTCGTCTGCGCTGCACAACAACAAGCGATCTCCTGCTGAGTTAGTTTGCCGTTTGTACGCGAGTGAAATTAGGTCATTGATTGCTGCGCACGCGGCAATCCTCACTAATTTATCGCGTCAACGACTGGCCTGAACATTGAACAATCGCAGATACAACACGCCACGTGCACAAGATGTAATCGCTGGCCTAAACGCTACAGTCACATCTCCAACAGGCCCTGCGCATGGCATAATCGTTGGCCTGAGCAATCTTCTGTAATAGACCTCGTGCGCAAGGTGTCGCTGGTCATTATATTCAAGTTGTTATTGATATGTTCGAAGGCAAATCTAACTGATTTTAGTAATGAAATGATCAGTAGCCTAGTTAACATCAGTAGTATGCCCGAAATCCAGATTAGGCTGTGATGCTCCAATGCTCTGCTAGCGGATCAATCTTCGTTATATTCGAAGATATGCTACCTGCAATTGTGGGACGTAAGATGTCCGCTAGCTGAAAAACTATAAGACGACGGCTTTTACGATGTCATGGTGCATTTGTGCGCTCGCATGGTGTCTATAAATAACTATTTTGAAAATGCTATGACAAGTATACAACAACAACTTCATTCAATTATTTAAAAATGTGATTTTTCTCGTGCCAGGCATGAATTCATAATATATTAAATCACATTTCTACGATGCGTGTGTAATGACAGTCTGTAAGGTCCCGCCAAACAAAGCCTACTTGGAAATACATTGAATATCCCTATTACTGATGCGTGTCGTTCGACATCCTCCTATCTGTTCATGACATCGCATTGTACATTGTGTGTGACTTGTTTAGATGAAAAATATAACCTATCGATGTTATGTTATGTTATCGGTGCTGCGTCCTGCGGCGCTATCAAAAAACAGGAAATTGGCCCGCGAGCCCATTTGAGTTTGAGACCCCTGCTGTAGAATATGGATGATTCTCGTTATGGATGGCTATTTTTACATGCAGAATAGGCGTAGCCGGAAAGAGAATTTGATGGGGCGGGATTTTGCTACAATGGCGTCACATACCCATAGTGACGTATTTGCTAAAATTATTTGCTGAAAGGTTTGAAATATATTTTAAAGCATATAGGTTTTCATAAATATTTGTTTCCAATCGTTCGTGATTACTGCACGTTCAAGGCCTGACTTAAAACTACGCGATGTAAACGTTTTCTTGACATCAGACCTGTTGATAAAACTGATCTGGTATCCGGAATTCTTGATGCGCATCGGTGAAGAGGTCTGGCACTAGGTTTCCTGTATCTCCAGCTCACGAAGTACTGGGGCCCTTTGCGGTCCATTAGCAGGATATAGCGCACGCGCACAGTTATTTACCCAATCGCGACAAGCCATATATTCGTCACGCTGTACAAGAATGCTGCTGGGGCCAAGGTGCAGACCTAGAGCAATGAAGCAACTACGCATGCATGTCCCCGATGCAGTATTTGCACGGCTGGAATGCGAAATCGAACAGTAGTTTGGAATAAAGGCCAATAAACTGGTTGCTAATAAGCATACTTCATTTCATGCATTTCATCCAGCAAACTTGCTGTTCTGATACGTCAATTGCACCAAGCCTTGGTCAAAATTTTCTAGTGAATTTCTTTTTATCGGAATTCCTGATTCAAACATATTCCTCACCAATAATATGCTATTGCTCATCATTCGCCTAAAGGAGAGCCAAAATATTTTCGTTTTATACTTCATATTCGACTAAAATTAATTCTATTTCTTTATGTTGGAATACAACCGATATAGATGTTCCAATGCAAATATAATCAATATATATATGCTCAGGACTAGAATATAAATTTTATTGGCGTCTGCCCTTTGACGGAATAGAGTTTGATTCGTCAAGTATACATATAGTATAGATGTTCCGATGAAACATTCAAACCGTGGCAGGTGGCGTAACGACGTCCATATCGGATATAGTTTTTGTTTACGTTCCACCTGGGCATTCTTTTTGATGAGAGTCATATCAGTCGTGTTATAATTACAAAAACACTGTTGAATGAATCACGCCCACTTATCATTACGATTGTAACTTGAATTTGGATATATCGAACACATGGTGTGAAGTCTCAATATCTCCGACTTAATTCGACATTGTTTTCCCGCTAAGCCTCGAATTACAGCTTTACGAGGCGATCATAGTTGGATTAATTAGGTCAACATGAGCGTAATGGATCCGCTTGTGGAGTGGGAATTTAAATCGCGATCCATCGAAATTAGCGTACAAATTTAACGAAGGACACAGACACAGCGAATTCTACGAAAACGAAAAAGTTATTCGGTTCCTGCTTCGTTTCAGATTTTCGCTTTGTAGGTTCCGAGCTTCCAATGAAATAGCAGGCATCGGACAACGCCTGCCCGTTGCGAAACGGTCGATTACTATATGTAATCTAAATTGATGATGGATAACTCTCTCTCTCACGTAAAGGAACCAGCGAACAGTAACAAACAAACCCGTCGACCTCTTTCTCCAGAACACGCTTCGCGAGCAAGTGGAGAGAAGTTGTAATGTGACACGAATACGCCAAGATCTCGGCATCCAAAAACGCGGCTGTTTTTATTTCGTTATCTGGGCTATATCACCACGCCCAGCTGCCTCTGCGTTTATGGGTCGGTTGCATCGCATTCTTCAGCATCGTGCTCGACAAGAGAATACGATGTTGAATTGTTGATTCGTACGCGTCTGGTCTCGTACTTGAGTAAATTCAAGTATATTCGCACACGTCACGTCACTTTGATTTGTCAGTGTACTGCACAGGAAACACTTGGTTATAATTAGCTATACTAATTCACCAATCGAATATGCGCGACAGTATGCATTTTTTGTAAGTATTATTGCAAATCTCTTCAATGGGAAAAGCTATTTGCCAAACGACCGGTGGATTCTATCACTCTTGGTAAAGTTTGGAGTCGGTTCTCTAAGAGCCATATGCTCCTATGTTTACGGAATCGGCTCCTTCCTGTGAAAGTGTGAAATTCAGGCTACGTATTTAGTTAACAGTTAGCCTACCGTTGCTATACGGTGCATAGCCAGCTTGCGATCATCGAACGAATTGTGCATGTCAAAAACGAATGCGACATGAAATTGATATAAGGGGCTACTATACCTTAGTTAGTTGAGAGACACAGGTCTGTACAGTTCAGTCGTTTTACTGCATCAGCAAATACAACGATGTCGTATAAAGTTCACTATCCTGTAAAAGTAGCCATGATCGCCGAATTCAGCGTGGAATGTATATTATTTGCGAATTATAGCACCATTGTTTTAACGAGGCCATTTCAATGAAATTGAGTAATTTTCAGGTAATTATCGTCAGATTTCTTTTCATTAATTAAGATATTTATCCAAACACTACCAAAGGCCTTTCTCACGACGCAAACGCGTGAAAAAGCATCACTCTTCCTGCAGGCATGCCTGGAAAACGATGTTTGGTCATGGCGAAGTGACGAGATTTGCCACCGTAAATTTTAGTATTTCCCCAAATGATTATTACTGACAGGAATCCAACTTGGCGCACCACGTTTTTTGGTAACCCTACCAATCAAAACGTTGAACCAGCAAGAACGAGAACTGACAATTTTTGCATTGACCTATTTGGCATGTCAAGCATATATCCAGCTTTGCAAATTTGTCAAAGGAATATATAGCGTGACATTCGGCAATAAATTAACTGGCGCTGTTGAACGTGACTATTTTTAGGGCACCACGGTTTCTATATAATGCAATCTTCATTCGAGTTGAACGGCAATTTGTTGCGTGACACATTTTTACTTGGGTCCTAGCTTTTTCAGCGAAAATATGGATAACGTGTTTCATCCTCGATAATGTAGGAAAGGGCGGTTCGATGAGCCCTTTTTCTAAAATTCCCGAAACATCAAAAAATTCGATTCTTTTTTCTCTCATTTTTGCAATTGAAAAGGCAAACCTCGTCCTTAGTAGCGCATAATCAGTCACGGACAAGTGGCGGTAGCGACGTTACGTTTCTGTCAAGTTCAATTCCAAAAGAGAAATAATGTCTGCATAAGTATGCTTTATCTCTGCATATTGTTTCAGCGGTAAATATAGCGATAATAATATGATACTGTCAGCGTGTTCGAATCAACTGCGTCACTGCGATTGTGCATCAATTTCAAAATCAATTTTTATAATTTCCGCGACACCGACATTATGAAAATACAGTAATGTCTAATGAGTAGGGCGATTTTTTTTACATCTCAAAAAAGTCAAAATTAGGTCAAAATTGTAGCGTTAGGTCAAAAAATGTCAAATTTCTTTACAAAGTTGAAACTTTTTTGCAACCTGCATTTCGTTTGTATCGTCGATATTGCACTGTCGGCGAACTTATCATTTGACATTTTACACAGCTTGTAGCCTATACTTTTTAGGCCTACCGTTGTAGACGGCTCATTCATTGACAGCTCATTGTGAATCATAAACATTTAAATGAAACAAATAGATTGACATGGTGTTATGCTCAACGTACCGCAATATCCCGACTGAAGCAGGACCGCGTTTGTTCATGTAATAAATTGTCAGTTTTTAAAGCAAAAAATTTTTTTTTTCAGGCCAAACTACGTACTAAGGGCAGACAATTACAACCAGAAATGAAGATAAGTAGTACAATTCTAACATTATGTGGGAAACGCCTAATTTGCATACGTCATGTCAAAATTAGGATTTTTAAGGTCGAAAAATGTCAAAATGTTGATTTGTTAGGTCAAAAGAGTCGCCCTACTAATGAGACGTCAAATCGAAGCGACGTTTATAATCAAATACCTCATAAGTTAGGATGTTGGCCCGTAGGCTGTAGGCTGTAGGCCTAACTTATGTCTTGTTTGTTTGTGTCTTTATTGGACAGTTTTTGGTACTTATCTCATATTCGGTCATTTGAGCCCCGATATAGGATCCTCACTCTCTCTCTCTTCCACGTGTTCTCGTCAGTGCTGTCGATCTTCGAAGCCTCGATTTCACTTAATCTATTTGGGCTTTTCGTACGACACCGCATATGCAGTGAGGTCGGCGATGAGGAGCCCAGATAAACCCCCGACACGTAGATACTAGGCAGAGTCTGGGCTCGAACCAGCAACGATTGGTGTCGTGACTGTGTCGCTTAGCACACTGCGCCACTCGCTTCACTAACTTATGTCTTAAACCGCCGCAATGACTTGCACCCTATTATTTGCCATATTACAACTAATATAAAGAAGTCCTTATCGGCTTTTTAGGTATCTTTATATGATTTCATGAACTTAAAATATCCAAACGGGGAGAAAAATCCCACGGTCCTTGCGTCCTGGCGTCCTTTATCTCAACCGATCCACATCGCATTCCAATCACCTTACATCGAATGTATAAACAATACATTTAAAATTCGAGGCCATCTGATCGTGCATTTGCATATAGAGCATATGTGAAGGACGAAATAATTGTGGAGTAGTCGCAAAATGATGTTATATAGATGAAATTACAATTACCCGAAAGTGCTCGGCAATGTATACGGTCGGAAATGGCGCGGCCTTACTTTTCCTCGAAAAACTATGAAGCGTGTGTGCGAACGTGGAAACACGACCTCAGTTTTACGAAGAGTTGACTTGCGTGTCAAACGCGGTTGACAAGTTCATCAAGGTTGATTTATCTCAAAAAGTTGCGTAATCCAACTCAAGCAGCGCATTGGCTAGTATGAAAAGGCTTTTAGGTGTCGTGTTGCGGGAATGTTGTCACGCTGTTTGCGGCACTAAACTTGTGCAACGAAACGGGAATGTTCGCTGCACTTATTCTTGGCGAAGTTCATGCTGTCCCTAAATTGCATTCAAGGCAATCGCGCAATTTAGTGTATCATGTTTTGCAGGAATACAAGAGGCAAGGCAACCGCTATTTTAATATTCGCTCAAGTGCTGTTCTTGGTACTCTACGGGCTATTCGTCGACTATGCGGAAACGGCGGGCCCGAAACCTGAAAATGACACCGGAGAACACCATTCGGAACTGGAATTGTATTATCCAAGTAAGAACCTAAACTTGTTAGCGGTATTATTCGGATTCTTTATTCGATTTGATTAGTGTTCCAGGACATCCACGTTATGATGCTGGTTGGTTTCGGCTTTCTGATGACTTTCCTGGCGTACAACGGCTTTGGCTCGGTCGGATTCAATTTCCTGCTCACTTGCTACGTCATTGAATGGGCGACCTTGGTGAATGGTTGGTTCAAGTTGATAGGTTCATCGGAAAGCACGATTCGACTGGATATCTTCAGGTAGGCTACAACTATATATCACTACCAGGGGTGGTCAAAGTAGCCATCGTTGTTTCTCAAATAGAGGTTGAAGTGACGCAGTAAATTTCGCCTCAACTACGATTAGAAGTAGAAGCATCGATATGCGAATTATGTAAGGCGGTACCGTGATTGGGGGCTATTTCTCCCGGTGGTTATGAGAATAACAATCAAGAAAGTGATTGAAATATATCCCATAACTACTTTCCAATTTACAAAATCCAAAGTAAAAAATGTAAGTGTAGTTCAAGCAGTCTCAAAAATAACATATTGAATAAGTAAGGGAAGTATAGGCAAAACCAGTACTTACGTATAGTCTAAAAAGTAGAAGGATTTCGTTACTGGCACCCCTAGACAAACTGGCTGGTTACACGTTATTAACATGGATAGCGTAGGCTACCTCAGTAACATAACCGCGATATTTTGGCATTTACATAAATCTATTTCGCGGTAATGACTCATGGTGCCGCAATACTTTCATGCGGCTTACACTCAAGCTCGTGTGCTTCTTGTTGTCTGAAGAAATATTTACATCAGCAAATAATTTGCAGTTTCATGGAAGCTGATTTCGCTGTTGCGACTGTGCTAATTTCATTCGGAGCTGTACTCGGGAAGACTAGTCCCGTGCAACTCATTATCATGGCGACTTTGGAGATCGTGTTCTACAACATCAGCATTTACGTCGGGGTAGGAATATTCAAGGTAATGCATAGACGCTATGCCATATAGTATAATGAAAATCACAGCTGTCATTACTATCGAAATCATCACAGGCTATTGACGTGGGCGGAGCCATTTTCATTCACATGTTTGGCGCTTATTTCGGACTGACGGTGTCGAGAATGATCTACAAAAAATCGCAGACGCAGAGCCCGAAAGAAACTTCTGTCTATCATTCAGATGTATTCGCGATGATAGGTATACGCAGACAGAGAGCATCTCATTAACTAAGCGCCAAACTAAACGTAATTGTTGCAGGCACTGTGTTTTTGTGGCTGTATTGGCCTAGTTTCAATGCCGGGCCTGCCCTTGAAAACGAGCGACACCGTGCGGTGATCAACACCATTCTGAGCCTGTCAGCCAGCACCGTTACCACTTTCGCGCTGTCTTCAATCGTCAACAAGGAAAATAAACTCGATATGGTAACAAACGGGGATTATCGTATTGGAATGCAGAAGCCTTATCGCGACATGTGTATATGTATTAGGTACACGTACAAAACGCCACGCTCGCTGGCGGAGTAATTATGGGCGCCAGCGCTAACCTTATGCTACACCCATTCGGGGCAATGCTAGGAGGCGTTGTTGCCGGAACCGTATCAACACTCGGTTACAGATACCTACAGGTAGGTTGATTCGGGATAAAAGAAGCGAAAATTAATATAACGCGTAACTTCCTTGTACGCAGCCATGTCTGCAGAAAAGTATCAAGCTTCACGATACGTGTGGCGTCCACAACCTCCACGGTATGCCCGGGATATTGGGCGCTGTCGTGAGTGCGATTGCCTGCGCGGTAGCATCCCGAGAAGTCTACAAGGGAAGGTATGTACTGCGATGGACCTATAGCCTGCCGCATTTCGAGTTTTGACATTTTACATCTCTGAACAGTTACGACGTCCTTTTCCTGCCTGACCGCACGCCTCAGCAACAGGCGGGTTACCAGATTTCGGCGATGGTAATATCTCTCGTGATAGCGATTGTCAGCGGAGTGCTAACGGGTCTCATGCTGAAGTGCCTTCCCGGAATCTTTGATAGCCTCGACGAGTCGAGCTACTACGACGATTCTGTATTTTGGGATGTAAGTCTTTCTAGGCGTGAACAGATCAATCATATTTGACTGAATCGAAGTAAGATTCATCGTATTATATTGCAGGCCGTCGAAGAGCAATCGTCTGCGTCATCATCTCCCGGACCGTCGGTAAATGTCATCGGAAAGGAGAGAGAAGCTTTGGAAATGTCATAAAATTGAGCACTGCACTTCATTTTATATTTAATACTTTGCCTTAACCATTATAGTTGAGGCACGTGATGCCTACGAGACTAAATAGTCCCTATGCCGGTACAAATATATCCACCCTGGGTTGCATTGTGAGCGAAATACACTGCCCTTCGTGGAAAATGATAAACCGCAGGTGCGGTTAGGATTCAAAGTGTTTGATATCAGCAACACATGGACGCAATAAATTGTCATACTGGTATATCATTGTTATCGCGAAAATATATCCAGGGGCAAAGATGTGCTTACCTCAAAAAAACTTTGGCATCGTGATCGATCCGTGACGTCACGTCATTGCGCAAGATGTTTCACCCGTTTATCCGTTCGCTAAGATGGAATTGAGTGTCAAATACTACAGAAAAACAGTATTTATATTTTCTTGCAAAACTTAATCGTTTTAATCTGGCATTGAATGAAATCATATTGAAAGCAATAGCCGATTGCAAGATGGTGAGAGTGTCCTCGATAGAAAGGAATATAGGGTTACACAGTCACAGGTTATATACAAAGTCGATCGGTGTTGCAGCAAGACGCATCTATAGAGAATCGCGAAGATCTACGGACCTGAAGCGTGGAACAGTATCTCGCCAGCTATCCGACAGTCTTCGAACATGTCCAGTGTCCACATTCAAGTCGAAATACAAGCAATTTCTTCTGAATGAATCTTAGTCAGCTCTCAACATTTACCGACCTGACATATCGATCTCACGTTCCGTCACATGCCACCTGATTTTGTCGCCTATGATTTTATATTATCTTCTTTTACTTTCATTCAGTGTACTGTACAATTGTGCATGCCTCCTATTTACATCGCCTAGGCCCAGGTTGGTGTCTGATCTCAAAGACTACTCCAAGTCGTTTCGGCACCTTCCGATCTTTCATTGTATCGCAGTCTTGTGATTTTTGAAATGATGAAATTTTATGAATAAAACTCGAACTTAAAACTTGACACCTTTGTGAATTTGGGCGATTCCACAAAATCTGGATTCCACGTGTACGTTTACGCCACGCATTCTGTCAAAAGGTCATCCAGTTCAGGGCTTCTCAAACTGTGGGTCGCGACCTTGAATGCAGTCGGGTCAAGAGGAAAAATGTTGCGGTCGCGAAACATTATCCATATAGCCTAGCCATGGATGCACTCCACGGCCTATCAATTACATATGTACGCTAAAAGATTTACGTAGCTCGCTTGGATGTAACAGTGATGTTGGTATACTTTTGGTTTCTTGAAAGCTAACTTGCGACGAAGATTGATACGAGGAAGATACCATTGTCAGATCCGGCAAGCTTGTGCCGATATTATAATGAACATTTGCCTGTATTATATTGTCGGCTAATTTCCCTAGTCCTAGCTGTATCTCTACGACAACGCTTCTGTAGCTTTATACGTTCACAAAACTGCACCACAGTATTTAAAACAAACATGTTTGAAACAAGGCTCCTTTGACGAAAAAGGCTTCCGACCACTGTAATGGACAATGAATATCTTTAACCAGGACTACATGGTTAATTGGTTATGCAGCATTTTACGGTCGGTGGTCATTATCAGAAGAGGAAGATAGTGAGAGATAGTGTAGTGGTTACGATGAGCGCCCACCAAGCAGACGGACCGGGTTCGATTCCCGTCGGAGGTTTATCTGGCTCCTCTTCCCCTGCCGTTGCCGTTCCTACGGCGACAAAAAATCCCAGAAAAAGACCCGACGACGAAAGCATTCATAAGGAATGGAAAGAACTAGTAGAAAGGGCCACGGCTAAAAAAAAAGATCAACATCCAAAAGAACTGTGACATCGGGCACTCTAGGCCGAGGTGGATGCTAGAGTAAAGGATCGCCACTGCTGCGTGTCGTTCGATAACCTCCTATCTGTTCATGATATCGTACTGTGTCTTATCGCATTGTGCATTGTGTGTGACTTGTTCAGATGAAATATATAACCCTACGATGTTATGTTATCCATTCCGTACCAATAATCGACGACGATTTCGAGGGTTCTAACCATTCGATTATGTATAGGCCTACGTTGACTACATGTTTTGTCGAAAATATTCACATTCACACAATTATGACATAATTATTATACAACTTTTGAAAAAAATTGTTTGAAAAGGGCATTGTTTTAAAAACACTGTTTAAAACATGTCTTAAACAATAGTATTTTAAAACCCCTTTTTTGTTTAAAAATGCAATCCTAGCTGTGGGTAACTCCGAATTCATAGAATGTTTGATCGAGAACGAGAAATGGAATCCGGTAAAGACAGGCCATAGCTAGTCATTTCTTAGCGGAGCTGAGAGAGTTTAGTGAAGCACTGTCTCGAAAACATGACTTCGACTCACGGGTCACGATCAAGTCATTTCAAATTTCTCATATGTCGATTTTAGGTACTTACAGATTAACTGTGACCTTGTAAATCCCACAGGTTATTTTCATGATCACTAATATCTTGGTGATATATCATCCTCATACCGCGGATTTATTTTCGAAACCATCAATGTAGATATCTAGAATGCAATGGTACCAAACTTTTTATGGTCACGAGAAAATTTCCGAGTTGAAAATATACCGCTTCATATATTACTGTCAAATATTTATGCATTCTTAGCTCACGTGATCGAATTAACCGGTAGAGCGGATGGAGGGGGTCTTCGAAATTTTCGGGCACAAAATTAATGATGATGCATCTACCGGTTTTTATTAATCACTTTGTTGCATGTTGTTGTTTTTTGAACTCCCATCAGCATTGAAGCCATAATCGAAATATATATATTGGAATCCCCCAAACGTACCAGAAAAAACCTTTATGCGCGAGACGCACACGATTTCGACTTGGTATTTCTTTATGAGTTGCATGGATCATTATCATCTGCGGTACGCATTTGTACGGTGGAGCTCAGATTACACCGTTATATTAAAAACGAAAAACCCAAGTCACCCTGAATCGGGGCTAGCGTGAATAAAATTTTCAAGTTGAATTACAATCTCTCAAAGATTTGGGCACCAATTCGTTATTTTAAATTACACGGTAATTTATGGATGTGTAGAGGGCCGCATAACTATTGTTTTAACGGCTGCATGCGACCGTACATTTTCAGGTTGGCCACCTCTGGCCTTTTGAAATAAGGATGCGCAGGATGTAACGCATTGGGAATGCTAAATACTATAACCAGTGCTTGAGGTTACCGGACCACCATTTAATGCAGTGGTTCTTGAACTCGGCCCGCTGCATGGCTCGGCTCTTGCAATTATGAACACTGCGCTATTTATAAGCATCTCACAGGAAGTACCATTCAAACTGCTTGGGTTCAACCAGTAAGTCTATTACACTGGCCAACAATTTTGAACGAAAAATTTGTTGTCTTTGATTTGGCACTTGATGTAGGCTAATTTTGGGGCGCTGATTCCAAAAATGCCACTGGTTTTCTACTATGACGTCAGCTTTTTGCTCTGCGCCATAGGCCCAAAATATGCAAATTTTCACGAATTTAGCCATAGTAGCCTACTTTTCCATATCATCTAAAAATCCACACTTTTCCCATATAATACGTTTTATAGTCAAGGGCTCGATTGAATTATATAAGGAAAAGGTACAGGTATCGATCTAGGCCGATGTTTTCACCCATTTTTGGTTAGAGGATGCAATTATCCGAGGATATTCCACACACATATTTGATGCAAAAATGCAGGATATGGGAAGAAAAATAAACATTACATTTACTATCAGCTATAGGTCCAATGCCACATTCAGCTTATCCAGTGTAACCTGAAACTCCTATACGCTCGATAATTTGGATCGAGATTAAGATCTTAGGGATAGCAGGCCAAATGATGATAATTTTGAAATCGAAGTTGATTCAGAACGTAGAGTAGTCCATCAACACGAGTTATTGATGTGACATAAGCTTTGGGACTTGGAATAGAAATCTTCGGAACTTTTAATATCCCTTATGAAGTGAGAAAAGATTACTTGGCAAGGTAGAGAAGGTATCTCACTTTCGATCAGGAGAGACAGCCTTTTTTCGTATGCCTACTTTCGGTTGCTTTGTGTATTGCCGTGATGCTGGCATTGGCATGATACCGTTACGATGGATTACCGGAGGAGTTGGGTAACCCGATTTTCAAGTGAAGTGAATGCCAAATGTATATAGATAGCTCAAAACGGATCCTAAAGTGTGCCATTCTCCAAAATGGCAACGTCCTAGGTGCAGTAACAATTGCACACTCAGTTAGTCTTCGTGAATAATACAGAAACATTGAATTGTTGCAATATCACGAGCACGATTGGATCATGTGTGTCAGATTTGAGATATTGTGTTTTCTAGTAGTTAGACAATGAGGATGCACATGTAACCCTGATACACATGTGTCACTGCCATATCTTTATGTCCCACAGCAGACATTCAAAAAAGCTATAATATCTAAATAATTTCCCTAAAAACCTTGACATAGTCAGAGATGGACAAGGAGAAAATGTCCCCCAACATCTGAAGATGATGGGGAAATGATACCAGAGTAGATAGGAGCTTACATATGTTAGCTGACTGTTGCTCGAATATCAAACTAGGCAACCTACATAATTAGATATTATTAGCGTATATCAACCAAATAAAGCAGTGCTAATGTTTATTTGAAGTCTATTGATTTACTTTCGACTGCTTGTGGTTTTTGAAACGTTTTATACAATAAACACAAAATATGAAAAATAATGCTATTATGTGGGTTCTGATACAATGTGGGGGTGCCTAACAATGTTCCATCTAAGCTGCGCACGTGCGCAAATGCGCAGTGCTGAAACAGTCTCTGCGCACAGAAAATCCGAGCTGCGCACAAAAAATCCGAAGTGATGTGTTTTTAATCGTTGCGCACTGTTGTCCAAGGGACCAAGCAGGCACGCAGACTCATGGAAAATTAGAGGAAACATTACCAGAGGCGAATAGTCTTACCACTGAAGTCTGAAACCGAGGCACACGTGCGGCCCGCATAGGTAAATACTGCGCTCCGTGAAGAAATGAGAATTTGCAATTACGTGCGCCTCACGAAAGATATTTTTCTTTTAGTATGGTCTCGTACGCGTGAGCGATACTCAGCACCGTAACTGCCGCACCCCAAACCCCCCAATTGGGGGGGGGGCCGAGCTCGAAGGGGGCCCAAAATTATTTCGTGAATTAGCATAAATCATAGAGTATTTTTTGAAAATTTATGCAATTTTTTCAAAATTTTTCGCGCTGCGCGCGATTTCATGTAGCCGTTTCTCTATATTGTAGGGTATTGGGCCATTACCGCGCCACGACCAACCATGACATACAATCAAGTTTTAGGCCATATAACATGCGACTCCAAGAAGTGTGCCAGAACGATCGGCAGCGAGAAAAGCTTGGCCGAAAAGGTCTATGCCCTTATGCAGACCGAAGACTTCGTTATATAGGCTATACAAAATGCATATAGGTTTAATTGTCCATAGGCGCCTAAATGACTGGCACCGAATGTTCCTGTCTTTGCAATCTGAACCTCACAAGACAAATACCATCCCGCTGGGAAAAATTTTATTCCAGTGAAGAAATACCAATTTGAAATCGTGTGCGTCTCTTAGTTTAGAAGCCTACGTTTGGGCGATTCTATATTTTTTGATATAGCAGACTGGAAGTCACGAAATACATCATGTAACGAAGTCATATCAACGAGTCCGTCCGCCGAAGATATTTAATCATTATTTACGGGCCCTCCCGTTTTCAAGACACTTCACTCAGCTCTACCGGTAAATCTAATTACGTGAGTAGAGAGGACAATAAATTGATAGCATAATATATATGCAATCGCCGATCTGATTGACCGATTTTATCATAAATTATCGAAAATTTTCGCGCTTCGCGCTGGCTCACAATGCAGTACAGATAATTTCGTGACAAACGCGAACAACGTGATGGGGGAGGGGGGGTCGTTTTATCACCCTATGAGAGCCCAAGACCCACGTTTTTGGGGGCCTGACGAGGTGCTGTTTCGTTCCTGCCAACGGGTATACGCCCGAAGATGTTTAATTATTATTGAGTGGTCCTACCTTTTCAAACACACCTCAATCAGCTCTACCGGCAAATCTGGTTACGTGAGCAGAGAGAAGATAAAAATTGATACCAATATATGCAATTCCCGATCATACTGACCGATGAAATCATGAATTCTAGAAATTTTCCGCGCTTCGCGCGCTCAGGCGGCAAAAGCTGATTCACTAAACATACTCCCAATGAATATGATATATAGTGGTAAACAGTGTATCGCCGGAAGGGGGGGGTCTGGGGGGCGAAGCCCCCCAGAAGTTAGGTCTATAACCCTATGGAAGGCCCAAGACCAAAGTTTTGGGGGGGGCCTGACGAAGTGCTGTTACGGCCCTGGGCCGATACTGATATCATTTCAATAGCCCATCATTTTCTGGAAATGGCGAAATAACTTGATGTAACAAAGTTATAAATAACAATGGACTAGCTCGAAGTTAATCTGCGAGAAACTAATGAATAGTCTTCTCCGCGTGGCATGAACATTGCGTAAGATTTACTCAGGACCGTAACTGACGCTCCACAAACCCCCAATGGGAGGGGCCGAGCTCGAAGGGGACCCAAAATTATTTCGTGAATTAACATAAATCATGGTGTATTATTTTGGAATTGAAAAAAAAAAAAATTTCGCGCAAGCCGCGTTTCAATTTTGTCAATTATATTAATTATTGGGTACCCTTTCCCCAACAAAAAACACGCATGATTTATAAAAATTGCCACTTGGGCGTCGGCCATTACCGCGCCACGGCGAACCAAGACATATAAAGTTATAGGTCATGTAACATGCGACTGTGAGAAGTGCGCCAGAACGATCAGCAGCGAGAAAACCTTGGCGGAAAAGGACTGCCCCTGTGCTGACCGAAAACTTCGATACATATAGGCCTACAATTATACATATATGTTTATTTGTCCATAGGCGCCTAAATGGCTGGCGCCGAATGTTCCTGTCCTGGCGATCCGAGTTCCACAACAAGACAAATGCCAGTAAAGAAAAATACCAATCTGAAATCGTGTAGGCTACGTCTTCTAGTTGAGTATTCGTTTGGGCGATTTCAATATCTTCACGAAATAGCATCATGTAACGAGGTCATTTTACTGACGGGTACGCCTGACGATGTTTTATTATTATTTAGGGTTCTATACTATTACCGAGAATGGACATTACCGAAAATGCTATTACCGAGAATGGACATTACCGAGAATGGTCATTACCGAGAATGGTCACCACCGAGAATGGACATTACCGAGAATGGCCAATGTCAAGAATATAGCTTACTGGGACTGACGCTGCCAAGAAATTTTTACCTGAGCATCGATATCGAATGTGGCAACGCCGTGATGCACCCATACGACCTGTTCATATGCATAACATGCCTGCATTGCATATATTGCATTCTCGGTGGTGTCCATTCTCGGTAATGTCCATTCTCGGTGGTGTCCATTCTCGGTAATGGCATTCTCGGTAATGGTTTTCTCGGTATTGACCGGACACCATTATTTAGAGGACCTACCTTTTCCAACACCCCTCACTCGATCAGCTCTACCGGTAAATCTGATTATGTGAGCAGAGAGAGGATAAAAATTGATGGCAATATATATGCAATTCCCGTTCATATTGACCGATTCAATCATGAATAATATAAATTTTTCGCGCTTCGCGCGTTTAGGCCACACAGCGTCCATACGGTCAGCCAATGTAAACGATAAGAACCGATAAAAAACGCAGTGACCGAGGGGGGTCTGGGGGGCGAAGCCCCCCATAAGTTCGTTTTATCAGCCTATGGGGACCTGGTTGCGCACTGTCGCCCAAGGGCCTGCGCAGAGAGTTGTCGTGTGTGCGCAGACTCGTGAGAAATTAGAGGGAACATTGGTGCCTAACCCAAAAAATTGACGTGATAGAGAAAAACGGAAGTCATTTTTGAATTCAGCGCCCAAAAGTTAGTCAAAATCAATTGTCTGATCAAAGTCAACAAAAATAGTGTTGACCAGTGTTACCAACGTTTTCATAATGAGAAGCATTTGCCTATGACATCATAAAAGGAATGTAATCTATAAGGTGCGTACAGCTGATATGAACATTGTACCGTATTGCACATCCGGTCAACATGTTCTGAAGCATAAACTTGCCTACTCATTGTGATAGCTACAGTCATGGGTCCATAAGATAAGTAAAATCTGCTTTAAAAGACTATATTAGTAGTGAAGGTTGAATCGATCGGTACCGTCCAATCACAGAAGGCCACGTCGCCTTAATTGCCACGCCTACATTGCCACATCATCCGCCCATTGCCGCACCTATAGGACACCCATTGCCACGTCACTTGCCGCATCAGATTGCTACATCATTATGATTATGCGTACTGAGCTGTTTTTTAAAATATGAATTCTCGCGTAATACACTAAACGTTGAACTAGATTTGATAACGTCATCCCAGAGGAATCAGTCAACTATCTTGCTCTAGGTTGTAGGTTCGATCCCTGTAGTCACCGCATTTCATACGATTCAGCGCTTTTTCATATCTCCTAACACTTTACTCAGTCTCATTGAAATAGCATTGTATAGTATACGAGTTCATTTTATATCGGAAAAAGAGCATATCAATGATATCGCTGATCGTTATTGCGTTGATTCGCGTGCTGAAATCCTCCAGATCGGTTGATGTTTCGAGGTACACCGCTTTGCTGGCATCCATCGCTGCGTTCGCGCAATTTTACAGGCGGTCTCACACACTTTGCTGCGTCTGAAGTAAAATTTCAGCGTCGTTGTTTGCTATAAGCCGGGAAATTAGAGTCGCTGCACCATTTTACAGGCAGTCTCACACACTTTGCTGCATCTGAGCTTCGTACTAATACATGCATAATTTTGGCATGACGAGAATACGGCTAATACGGTCAATTAACGCCGGAGGCGAGTCATTTAAACCTTGTTGCTAGATAATACCGCTTTCGGCTACAAAAAAGTTGCCCTGCAAGAAAAAATAGAAGCCCTATGCAAAAGTCGATATTGCTTTGTGATGATTTTGATGTTGTTCCATACCGATTGGGAAGATAGCACACCTAATTTCGTAACTAACTACAAAATCTCTAGTAACGTAGTAAGACGCATAATGGAATTTACGCAAAACCGGTATTGCTATGCGATAATTTTGATCACTATGTTTTGATAATGACTTGCTTCCGAGAAATAAATAACATTCATTATACGTTAGATGATACTTTTCCTTGATATTCTATCATGTGTATTTAGGACTAATGCGACATCACTATGTTTACGACAGGTCTGATTTGAACACACACTAATTTTGCGCATCACACCACAAACTGCGCAAGCCTTCAAAGTTGATAAGTAAACAAGTATTTGCACTCCATCAGAATACGAAAGTAGCTTTTCGCGTATATGTACCTAATACTAATGTGTTTATGATTTCAGATTGCTTCAACTTCATGAAATTTTCAGTATTAAACAGAAATATAGACCTAGATTACTAACTTTTATTCGTAAATAGCTACTTCTACCTTAATTTAATGGATTTATCTGAGATCATTGCTTTACTTAATCTCTCCAAGATGTGCATTATACATGTACGTCACCATCGAGACCCTCTGGCTATAACTATCTGGCAGTATAATTGCAGCAAATACTCGGGCACTAATTTTAAAGTAGCGTAGGTATCTAAATGAGCTCTGAGTCGCTGTTATTTTGAATCTGACCATGGAGTCAACACCACTATTACCTTCGCTCACTGATGAAAAAGATGAAAGTTATTAAAGAAAGCAGATTTGTATGAAAACTCGTTAAATAGAAGTAAAGGTAGCCTAGAAACATAACAACTTACTGAAAAATCGTTACGTAGAAGTGGGGTTAGTCTACGAACATTACCACTTACTCACTTTGAAATCTCAACTTGTACTTGTATTCGTACTTTACCTTTACACGTCGTCTTTGTATAATAAATACTAATTATATTAAAAATAAATAAAAAGCGCGAAAAATTACATTTTATCCCGGAACGTAGCAAAAAAAAAATCGTATAAACTTTGTAAAGTAGATAGAAAACTACACCATTCCGATGCAGTGAAGACTCTTACACTCAGGATTTTGTGCAGTACATACTAATTTTACATTGCGGAGTATTCCATAAACGTTAATCCAGTGATCCTCCTTCTATTTTCAATCACGATCCGTTTATTATTCTAGGCTTTGAACCCCGTACCCAGTACGTTTTATGGGGATTAATATTTTTAGATTAAATATAGCGTATCGAGACTTCGTGAAACTTACTTGGAAATAGTTATTCCTACCCTAATTTAATAGATTTTTCAGACATCGTAGCAACGGAACTGGGTTGAGCGAGCGGGTAAGGCGTTGGACTTAAGTTTCAATGAACAAGTGTTCTAAGGGACTCATGTTTTAAGATAACCTAAACGCAAAGTGCACGAATTTCCATATTGATCAAATACCACAAACTTTGCTTGCTTTCAGAGTTAGTAACCAAGCGCGTAACAGAATTTACCTAAAAAAGTCAGTACTCCGAAAATTTTGTAAAGTCTAGCTTTTTGGCGTTGGACTTAAGTTCCAATGAACAAGTGTTCACGTAGGTTCGAATCCCACACCCACTACGTGTTACGAGAATTAATAGTTTTAGATTCAAATTTAGCGTATAGAGTACTTTTTCTGCCGTTTCAGCGCATTAGAGACGTTTACACTATGGATTTCGCGAGCTTTACTTTAGTTTTATAAATTAACGTAAAAGTAGTCATTTCCGAGTAAGTAAAGCGTTCGTATTGTAGGTTCAATTCTGCTTAATACTATAATTATCATGGAGTTGAAGCAGTCCAATATCAAAAACACTCGAAAGTATTTGTTGCATATAGCTAAAAACCTAATTGAGTACTCTGAAGAAGTACAAGTAGCACAGTTTGTGGTATTCGTATGACATCGAAATTTAGCTAACCAGAACGTATACTTGAATACTCCGAAATGTACAAGTACTTTACCTTTACACGACGTTTCTGTAAAATGAATACTAATTTTATTAAAAAATAAAAAAGCACGGAAAATTACATTTTATCCCAAACCACCAGAATACTAAAGTAGCTTATCGCGTTTATGTACCTAATACTAAAGTGTTTATGATTTCAGTTCGTTTCAACTTCATGACATTTACAGTATTAAACAGAAGTATAGACTTAGAATGCTAACTTTCTTCGTTAATAGCTACTTCTAGCTTAATTTAAGGGATTTATCTTAGATCATTGCTTTACTTAATCTCTCCAAAATGTGCATTATACACGTACGTCACCATCGAATCCCTCTGGCTATAACTATATGGCAGTATAATTGCGGCAAATACTCGAGAACTAATTTTAAAGTAGCTTTGGTATCTAAATGAGCTCTAGGACATTGTGAATATGCAGCATACAAAATTTAATCACACATTTCATGATGGAACAACTTTAAAACTAACGCAGTCGAATACCGACTTTTACGCATATCTGTTTCGCCTGAAAAGCATATACTTATGCATAGTCAAATTTTATAGCAGAATTACCATGCTAAACATTGAATTCCCACCTTGAAAGTCGGTAGGCGGTTACAGGACATTATACCAATGCACCATACCAAATTCCGTCACACATTTCATGATGGAACAACTTTAAAACTAACGCGGCTCTACATCGACTTTTTGCGTACATCTGTTTTGCGGGAGCGTATAGCACGTACCCATACATAGTCAACTTTACTAACGAAATTACCATGCTTAACATTGAATCCCAACTCGTAACTTGATGCGTAGTTGTAGGACATTATGGCAATGCTCCAGGCTAAATTTCATCACACATCTAATCATGGAACACCTTTAAAATTAACGCGGTGGAATACCGACTTTTACGCATATCTGTTTTGCGTGAACATAGCATAGACCTATACATAGTCAATTTTAATAACAGAATTAGCATGCTAAACATTGAATTCCCACCTTGAAAGTTGGTAGGCGGTTACAGGACATTATACCAATGCACCATACCAAATTCCGTCACACATTTCATGATGGAACAACTTTAAAACTAACGCGGCTCTACATCGACTTTTTGCGTACATCTGTTTTGCGGGAGCGTATAGCACGTACCCATACATAGTCAACTTTACTAGCGAAATTACCATGCTTAACATTGAATCCTAACTCGAAACTTGATACGTAGTTGTAGGACATTATGGCAATGCACCAGGCTAAATTTCATCACACATCTAATCATGGAACACCTTTAAAATTAACGCGGTGGAATACCGACTTTTACGCATATCTGTTTTGCGTGAACATAGCATAGACCTATACATAGTCAATTTTAATAACAGAATTAGCATGCTAAACATTAAATTCTCACCTTGAACGTTGGTACACAGTTGTAGGATATTATAACAATGCGCCATACCGAATTCCATCACACATTTCAGGATGTAACACCTTCAAAACGAACGCAGTTCTTTGTAGACTTTTGCGTAAATTTGTTGTTCGGTAGCGTAGCACGTACCTATACATATTAGGCTTTAATAACGGAAGTACCATGCTAATAATCAAATCCCCACCCTGAAACTTGTCACGCAGTTGTATGACATTGTGAAAATACACCATACCAAATTTCGTCAGACATTTCATGATGTAACACCTTTAAAACCAACGCAGTTCTATACCGACTTTTGGCCAAATCTGTTTTTCCGTAGCGTAGCACGTACCTATACATAGTCAACTTTAATAACGGGATTACCATGTTAATAATCGACTCCCCAACTTGAAACTCGGTACGCAGTTGTAAGACATTATGAAAAGGCACCTTGTCAAATTTTGTTACGCATTTCATGATTGAACAACATCAAAACTAACGCAGTTCTATACCGACTTTTGCGGGAGCGTAGCACGTACCTATGCATAGTCAATTTTAATAACGGAATTACCATGCTAAACATTGAATGCGCAACTTGAAAATAGGTTCACGGGTGTAGTACATTATGACAATGGAACGTATCAAATTTCTTCACACATTTCATGATGGAACACCTTTAAAACTAACGCAGTTCTATACCAACTTCCACGTGAATCTGGTTGCAGGAGCGTAGCACGTACGTGTGCGTAGTCAACTTCAATGACGGAATTACAGATGTAATTAGGTTTCAACACTTTTACAATGATTCGTCTTGCTTCCTATAACGTCCCACTCGAAGCCCTCGTTATTAGGCTGTGATCTCAGCCTGAGCTATGTCTAGAAGCCTACGGGTTTATGCAAATTGTTTCGATTTATTCTGGCCGTTTCAATTTGAGATAAGGAAACCCATTTCACTTAATGTATCGATGCCTACGGTAGGCTACTCTACAAAATTTTCTGATTAATTCTCCCTATGGTAATTTATCATCAGAAATATGATTTGACTCCTAAAGTACGAAATATTTGTTCGCTTGAGCTAAGCTGCAGCGCTTGGAGTGGAATTTTACGAGGTATGCGGACTCATTTCGAGGGGCTCTATGCCATAGGAGCATACTTCACGCTCCAATTCGATTCCCACACATTACATGTAATTACTAACAGAACCATTGAGTACCAGCCTTGACATTTTACGTAGTACTAGATGGCATGTATACAATTTCATGACATCCGACAGTACGACGGAGACTATCAAAATATCAAAAGAAGCCCTCTATTCTTTTCTGAAATAATCAAGGTTTTATCAGGACTTCCCTTCATATAAACTCCAGCAGAATCACTACTAACCTCTCAAGTTTACTCAATTTACTGTAATTTGATACTCAAGTACTAAATCCCTATTTTCCGCAAGTATGATAGAGGCTGTCGCTCGATACTCAACGCTTCGTAATTTTGCTGGAATACAAGTACAATTAGGGATTAAAAAGTAATATAGGTGGTTATGTTTGTAGATTTACACTTCTACTTACCGGTTTTTCAGGAGAAACTACCTACTTTTAGGACTTTATATTTTAAAGTAGTTTGAAGTTACGTTTGTATCACCTTGGCAAGTGCTATCATCAAAAACTGCTTTTGCTAAACTCTTACACTTTCACTAAACTTCTAGACTGAATCTTGTAAAGATCAATCATGAAATGCGTAACAAAATTTGACAAGGTGCCTTTTCATAATGTCTTACAACTGCGTACCGAGTTTCAAGTTGGGGAGTCGATTATTAACATGGTAATCCCGTTATTAAAGTTGACTATGTATAGGTACGTGCTACGCTACGGAAAAACAGATTTGGCCAAAAGTCGGTATAGAACTGCGTTGGTTTTAAAGGTGTTACATCATGAAATGTCTGACGAAATTTGGTATGGTGTATTTTCACAATGTCATACAACTGCGTGACAAGTTTCAGGGTGGGGATTTGATTATTAGCATGGTACTTCCGTTATTAAAGCCTAATATGTATAGGTACGCAAAAGTCTACAAAGAACTGCGTTCGTTTTGAAGGTGTTACATCCTGAAATGTGTGATGGAATTCGGTATGGCGCATTGTTATAATATCCTACAACTGTGTACCAACGTTCAAGGTGAGAATTTAATGTTTAGCATGCTAATTCTGTTATTAAAATTGACTATGTATAGGTCTATGCTATGTTCACGCAAAACAGATATGCGTAAAAGTCGGTATTCCACCGCGTTAATTTTAAAGGTGTTCCATGATTAGATGTGTGATGAAATTTAGCCTGGTGCATTGCCATAATGTCCTACAACTACGTATCAAGTTTCGAGTTAGGATTCAATGTTAAGCATGGTAATTTCGCTAGTAAAGTTGACTATGTATGGGTACGTGCTATACGCTCCCGCAAAACAGATGTACGCAAAAAGTCAATGTAGAGCCGCGTTAGTTTTAAAGTTGTTCCATCATGAAATGTGTGACGGAATTTGGTATGGTGCATTGGTATAATGTCCTGTAACCGCCTACCAACTTTCAAGGTGGGAATTCAATGTTTAGCATGCTAATTCTGTTATTAAAATTGACTATGTATAGGTCTATGCTATGTTCACGCAAAACAGATATGCGTAAAAGTCGGTATTCCACCGCGTTAATTTTAAAGGTGTTCCATGATTAGATGTGTGATGAAATTTAGCCTGGAGCATTGCCATAATGTCCTACAACTACGCATCAAGTTACGAGTTGGGATTCAATGTTAAGCATGGTAATTTCGTTAGTAAAGTTGACTATGTATGGGTACGTGCTATACGCTCCCGCAAAACAGATGTACGCAAAAAGTCGATGTAGAGCCGCGTTAGTTTTAAAGTTGTTCCATCATGAAATGTGTGACGGAATTTGGTATGGTGCATTGGTATAATGTCCTGTAACCGCCTACCGACTTTCAAGGTGGGAATTCAATGTTTAGCATGGTAATTCTGCTATAAAATTTGACTATGCATAAGTATATGCTTTTCAGGCGAAACAGATATGCGTAAAAGTCGGTATTCGACTGCGTTAGTTTTAAAGTTGTTCCATCATGAAATGTGTGATTAAATTTTGTATGCTGCATATTCACAATGTCCTAGAGCTCATTTAGATACCAAAGCTACTTTAAAATTAGTTCTCGAGTATTTGCCGCAATTATACTGCCATATAGTTATAGCCAGAGGGATTCGATGGTGACGTACGTGTATAATGCACATTTTGGAGAGATTAAGTAAAGCAATGATCTAAGATAAATCCCTTAAATTAAGCTAGAAGTAGCTATTAACGAAGAAAGTTAGCATTCTAAGTCTATACTTCTGTTTAATACTGTAAATGTCATGAAGTTGAAGCGAACTGAAATCATAAACACTTTAGTATTAGGTACATAAACGCGATAAGCTACTTTAGTATTCTGGTGGTTTGGGATAAAATGTAATTTTCCGTGCTTTTTTATTTTTTAATAAAATTAGTATTCATTTTACAGAAACGTCGTGTAAAGGTAAAGTACTTGTACATTTCGGAGTATTCAAGTATACGTTCTGGTTAGCTAAATTTCGATGTCATACGAATACCACAAACTGTGCTACTTGTACTTCTTCAGAGTACTCAATTAGGTTTTTAGCTATATGCAACAAATACTTTCGAGTGTTTTTGATATTGGACTGCTTCAACTCCATGATAATTATAGTATTAAGCAGAATTGAACCTACAATACGAACGCTTTACTTACTCGGAAATGACTACTTTTACGTTAATTTATAAAACTAAAGTAAAGCTCGCGAAATCCATAGTGTAAACGTCTCTAATGCGCTGAAACGGCAGAAAAAGTACTCTATACGCTAAATTTGAATCTAAAACTATTAATTCTCGTAACACGTAGTGGGTGTGGGATTCGAACCTACGTGAACACTTGTTCATTGGAACTTAAGTCCAACGCCAAAAAGCTAGACTTTACAAAATTTCCGGAGTACTGACTTTTTTAGGTAAATTCTGTTACGCGCTTGGTTACTAACTCTGAAAGCAAGCAAAGTTTGTGGTATTTGATCAATATGGAAATTCGTGCACTTTGCGTTTAGGTTATCTTAAAACATGAGTCCCTTAGAACACTTGTTCATTGAAACTTAAGTCCAACGCCTTACCCGCTCGCTCAACCCAGTTCCGTTGCTACGATGTCTGAAAAATCTATTAAATTAGGGTAGGAATAACTATTTCCAAGTAAGTTTCACGAAGTCTCGATACGCTATATTTAATCTAAAAATATTAATCCCCATAAAACGTACTGGGTACGGGGTTCGAAGCCTAGAATAATAAACGGATCGTGATTGAAAATAGAAGGAGGATCACTGGATTAACGTTTATGGAATACTCCGCAATGTAAAATTAGTATGTACTGCACAAAATCCTGAGTGTAAGAGTCTTCACTGCATCGGAATGGTGTAGTTTTCTATCTACTTTACAAAGTTTATACGATTTTTTTTTTGCTACGTTCCGGGATAAAATGTAATTTTTCGCGCTTTTTATTTATTTTTAATATAATTAGTATTTATTATACAAAGACGACGTGTAAAGGTAAAGTACGAATACAAGTACAAGTTGAGATTTCAAAGTGAGTAAGTGGTAATGTTCGTAGACTAACCCCACTTCTACGTAACGATTTTTCAGTAAGTTGTTATGTTTCTAGGCTACCTTTACTTCTATTTAACGAGTTTTCATACAAATCTGCTTTCTTTAATAACTTTCATCTTTTTCATCAGTGAGCGAAGGTAATAGTGGTGTTGACTCCATGGTCAGATTCAAAATAACAGCGACTCAGAGCTCATTTAGATACCTACGCTACTTTAAAATTAGTGCCCGAGTATTTGCTGCAATTATACTGCCAGATAGTTATAGCCAGAGGGTCTCGATGGTGACGTACATGTATAATGCACATCTTGGAGAGATTAAGTAAAGCAATGATCTCAGATAAATCCATTAAATTAAGGTAGAAGTAGCTATTTACGAATAAAAGTTAGTAATCTAGGTCTATATTTCTGTTTAATACTGAAAATTTCATGAAGTTGAAGCAATCTGAAATCATAAACACATTAGTATTAGGTACATATACGCGAAAAGCTACTTTCGTATTCTGATGGAGTGCAAATACTTGTTTACTTATCAACTTTGAAGGCTTGCGCAGTTTGTGGTGTGATGCGCAAAATTAGTGTGTGTTCAAATCAGACCTGTCGTAAACATAGTGATGTCGCATTAGTCCTAAATACACATGATAGAATATCAAGGAAAAGTATCATCTAACGTATAATGAATGTTATTTATTTCTCGGAAGCAAGTCATTATCAAAACATAGTGATCAAAATTATCGCATAGCAATACCGATTTTGCGTAAATTCCATTATGCGTCTTACTACGTTACTAGAGATTTTGTAGTTAGTTACGAAATTAGGTGTGCTATCTTCCCAATCGGTATGGAACAACATCAAAATCATCACAAAGCAATATCGACTTTTGCATAGGGCTTCTATTTATTTCAATGTTTAACACGGTAATTCTGCTATTAAAATTGACTATGCATAGGTATATGCTATGTTCACGCAAAACAGATATGCTTAAAAGTCGGTATTCGACTGCGTTAGTTTTAAAGGTGATCCATCATTAGATGTGCGATGAAATTTAGCATGGTGCATTGCCACAATGTCCTACAACTACGAATCAAGTTTAGAGTTGGGATTCAATGTTAAGCATGGTAATTCCGTTGTTAAAGTTGACTATGTATAGGTACGTGCTATACGCCCCCCACGCAAAACAGATGTACGCAAAAAGTCGATGTAGAACCGCGTTAGTTTTAAAGTTGTTCCATTATGAAATGCGTGAGGAAATTTGGTATGCTGCATAATCACAATGTCCTACAACTACGTACCAAGTTTCAAGGTGAGGAGTCACATATTAGCATGATAATTCTGTTATTAAATCTGACTATGTATATGTACACGCTACCGAAAACAGATTTAGGCAAAAGTTGCTATAGAACTGCGTTAGTTTTAAAGTTGTTCCATCATGAAATGTGTGATGAAATTTGGTATGCAGCATAATCACAATGCCCTGGAGCTCATTTAGATACGTTTTTTAATTTAGTTATACATTCTAGTTGTTTTGATGTAAGGAGAAAATCATTCGATAACTCGATACAGCTACTTTAACACGCGTTGATGTAACTTTCCTCATTTGTATGCATGCATAGCCTACGCGAAATTGGTTACCGAATTTTTCGATTAGTTTATATTCCGTATTTTATTTAAAACTGAAACTGTTAAGTATTAATTAAAGTGTTATAAAATGTGAAAAAGTGTACAAGTAGAATTATTATAATGTCATGAACAAGTAGTTTACAAATTCATACGATTTTTCTTGTTGCGTTCCGGGATATAATGTAATTTTTCGCTCTTTTTTATTTTTTATTTTTTCAATAAAATTAGTATTCATTTTACAAAAAACGTCGTGTAAAGATAAAGTACTTGAACACTAAACCCGTAACACAGTGGCGCAATAGCCCAGATCAGTCCAAGCTTAGGAGAGTAGATGACTTCTGCAGTGCCATTCAGTGCTCCAGCGCCGATCCAAGATGCTGCATATATGTCAAACATACACGCGGTCAATATCAATCTATTATACTGAGTTTTGGCATCGGTTTCAATAACCTGTCATTGTGCAAATTCCTAATGGTCTTAGTATGAGCCTACATGCATTCGACTTGTGGAAAAATGTGTCGCACACTATTTCACCGAGATTACAACCCTTTCACGGTTCACAACTTGATATATCAACTTCACAGGGTAGTTCGGATTCTCAGGTAGACTTGAATCGTGATCCGGATCTCGGAATATAGTAAAATCGGGGTATGTAGTTTAATTACTCACTCACTACTCTATATGTTGGTGGTGGTCATGCCCTGCAAATTTTTTTTTTTTGCTGCGAACGTAGTGTTTCACCTTACATCACTTGGTTCAATGTATGTACCGGGTTGTGAAAACTGTTGCTGTTTTGACTATGTGTCACAATCAATACTAAATACGAGAATTCGTTACTCGTCGAAACGCCGCAGTCAGACATCGTTAACAGCGATTCCGTGTATGGCAATCTTGAGTTCAATTGCGGTTTTGTGATGTTAACCAAGCGGCTGTGTTTCTGTGGTGTGAAGACTGAATTCATGTTGTTTATGGTGCATTGTTATTATGTCCTACAACTGCGTACCAACGTTCAAGGTGAGAATTTAATGTTTAACATGCTAATTCTGTTACTAAAATTGACTATGTATCGGTATATGCTATGTTCACGAAAAACAGATATGCGTAAAAGTCGATATTCGACTGCGATAGTTTCAAAGGCGTTCCATCATTAGATGTGTGATGAAATTTAGCATGGTGCATTGCCATAATGTCCTACAACTACGTATCAAGTTTAGAGTTGGGATTCAATGTTAAGCATGGTAATTCCGTTATTAAAGTTGACTATGTATAGGTACGTTCTATACGCTCCCGCAAAACAGTTGTACGCAAAAAGTCGATGTAGAGCCGCGTTCGTTTTAAAGTTGTTCCATCATGAAATGTGTGATGGGGTGTGGTATGGTGGATTTGGATTTGGTATGTCCTATAACCACGTACCAGCTTTAAAGGTGGGAATTCAATGTTTAACACGGTAAATCTGTTATTAAAATTGACTATGTATAGGTATATAAAAAGTCGATGTAGAGCGGCGTTAGTTTTAAAGTTGCTTCATTATGAAATGCGCGAGGAAATTTGGTATGCTGCATAATCACAATGTCCTACAACTACGTACCAAGCTTCAAGGTGAGGAGTCACATATTAGCATGGTAATTCTGTTATTAAAGCAGACTATGTATATGAACACGCTACCGAAAACAGATTTAGGCAAAAGTTGCTATAGAACTGCGTTAGTTTTAAAGTTGTTCCAGCATGAAATTAAAGCATGAGTAACTTAACAACATTTCGACCCATAGGTGTGGATAATTTAAAGTACATAGTATTAAAGTCAATAATGCATCGGTTGCAATTCTGCTCGAATACAAGTACAAGTAAAGATTTCAAAGTAAGTAAGTGGTTATGTTCGTAGACTAACTCCACTTCTACGTAACGATTTTTCAGTAAGTAGTTATGTTTTAAGGTTAATTTTACTTCTATTTAACGGGTTTTCATAGAAATTTGCTTACTTTTATAACTTTATATTTTATGAAGTATAGAGTAGTTTAAGGTTATGTTTGTCTAACCTTGGCGAGTGCTATTGTCACACTCTATCACCATCTTTACATCATGGCTATCCCAATGATGTTGACTAAATTTACGGCTTCAGAACGCGCTAATTAGACCTAATCGTTATAACGCTGGGTTTCGCGTACAGGCATCGGAAGTGTTTCTATAATTAAAGTCCTGCGAATCGCACGCCTGCGGCTATAGTTCGTTCGATTATTTTCGCTTGGGATTCGCGTATATGCTACTAAGCTGTTACGACTTTAGAAAATTATACAAGACTATCCGGAACGCGCACATGCTAGTGATTTGTTTCCGTAGCTCCGAACTTGAGAATCGCTTGCCCGCGTCTAATGAAAATAAGTCGTAAAATGTGGAGGCTGCAGAGACCGTAACTTGTATACATAAAATCAAGTTTAAAAATATGGACGGATGAGTTATCTCTGACCAATAGAGTAATATAACTGCCTATAGTTTAGTGATCCATGGTCGTTACGTATACTCGCGATGGGATCGAGCATGATCAACCTCTGAATCCAGCTGAAAACACCAAGCGATCTGGAGGATTTCAGCACGCGAATCGGCGCAATAACGATCAACGATATCATTGATATGCTCTTTTTTCGAAATAAAATCGTACACTATACAATTCTATTTCAATGAGACCGAGTAAAAGTTAGGAGACATGAAAAGGGTCGTATGAAATGCGGTGACTACAGGGTTCGAACCTACAACCTAGATCAAGATAGTTGGCTGATTCCTCTGTGATGACGTTATGAAATTAGTTCAAAGTTTAGTGTATTACACGAGAATTCATATTCTCAAAAACAGCTCAGTACGCATATTCATGATGATGGTGGCAATAGGTGTGCTATAGGTGCAGCAATGGCTGGATGATGTCGCAATAGGTGTGCTATAGGTGCGGCAATGGGTGGATGATGTGGCAAGGGGCGTCCTATAGGTGCGGCAATGGGTGGATGATGTGGCAATGTAGGCGTGGCAATTAAGGCGACGTGGCCTTCTGGGATTGGACGGTACCGATCGATTCAACCTTCACTACTTATATTTTATGTTGAATTACGAAATAATTTTGAATCGCTTTGTACATTTTGAAAACTTCTGTTTTTGCAAAAGCATGGTCTCAATATGCCGTTTGCGTGAAATCATTTGGCGTGCCATGAAAATAACACCTCGCGTGCCACATGCCAGGGGTTGCCAACCCCGGTTCAATGCAACTTGCCATCAGGTCTTTGGAGGAGGCGTACACATGAAATTTCTGCAGTGCTCTCATAAATTTCCTCCGTCTACAGCGCTCATAAATACCAATGCTACGGCTCCATCACGAAAAAAAAACGTGGTTCAAGGACGAACGGGTTGCTGTGAAATCTTCTGAATTCAACGAAGCATAGCATCTTGTGAAATACATCAGGGTGGGAGCTATTTTTCAAACAACTGGCTCCAGCTTTCGAACTGTACCCTCTGACCACTACTGCCTGCGTAGCAATTCCTAACCCTTCCAGAACGAAGCGACTGGGCTCAAATCACTGCGAGCCTCGTTGCTCAACGCTCAAAGAGAATCTGGAGCGCAAAGAAGAAAGCCTACAATGACAACCAACGACTTTTGATCCCCTCAAACTAAGAAAAGCATAGTTCACTTCTGATCCTACCTACAACGAGTATATAGCTTTCTGTCGCTGACCCGCGACAAACGCAAGGAAAAATATGCCATAGTAGGAATCAATTATATTGGGATTATTATTATTATTATTATCAAATACATGGTGCTACTTGGGACGCAGTAAACAAAATTATGTAAAGTACTCTCGAATTGCTCTGAACAATTATATCGACTAATAATCCACCGTTCCCTGACTTAAAACATTGCAGACTATCATATCATGGTAGTGTCAGATCTGCGTTAGATGAGGTTGCAAGTGGGTAGTAAGGAATTGTATTATTTGCCAGGAACAGGGGTTGGAGGTCCTGCACGCGCAGTTGTTGGCGGGTTAGTAATGGTGGTAGTTGGAGTGGTGGTGGTATCTGGATGGGTCATTTTCGGTGGGTTGATAGCAGTCGTGACGTCTGAATGGGTCATTTTAGGTGGGTTGACAGCAGTGGTGACGTCTGGTCGGTCTGGATGCGTCATTTTAGGTGGATTGATAGCAGTGGTGACGTCTGGATGGGTCATTTTAGGTGGGTTGACAGCGGTGGTACCGCTAGGGGGCTGAGGTCTTGCAGTAGTCGGGGATTCACCGAATGGGGTCGTTGGTCTTCTGGTGTAGGCATTCGGGGTTGTGCTGTAGAGCGGGCTTGTATATCCCGTGGTGAAATCGGTGAAAGGTGGAGATGTTGGCATGTAGCCGGATCCGTCCGAGCTGAAAAATATGCCAGTAAAAAACCGTTTAATCCTTGCCTGGTTTGAATTTGATCATCTTATTCCAAAGAAAATTAATTGCTGTATAACATCAAATATCAATATCAAAGTACTTAGTAAAAAGAGGTCGTGACAGTAGTCATGGTTGGTACTCAAGAAGTAAAAGTAACGTCGTTGTAAATTTTCACACAAGTACAAGTAGAGATTTTCAACTAAGTAAAAACGAAATTATTTGTTTTGCCAAAAAAAGTGGACACTGTTAAGTAGAAGTAAATGTATTGTAAAATCATAACCGTTTTAGTAAATATAGTGCAAGTGGGGAAATCTTATTTGAGTACTCCGAAAAAGTAGAAGTACTTCGTTATGGACCACCTCTATTAGAAACCATGAAATGTCATTTGACAGAAACTCAAATTCGCTGGCTGCAACGATGTCGCCAAATATCATCAGACATGCGTACCGACTGACGCAATCAGATTTGTACAAACTACTCGGTTTTCAAAAAGCGCAACTATAACTGCAACTACTCAATTTTTAAAACTAGCAGCTATTACTAGAACTAGAACTACCAAATTTTCAAAATCCGCAAGTAGAACTAATACTAGAACTACTCCCTTTCTGAAACTAGAACTGAAACTAGAGCTACTCACTTTTCAAAATTTGCTACCGGAACTAAAACTACTCAAAAAAACGTTAATCAGTTGACCGTCAACTAACTAAATCAGTAGATCGTACAGGTCTAAACACAATAGTCACTGTTGTTTTCCAACAAGAAGATCATGTTACACCTAATACCTATGCGACCCCACTTAACACCACAGTGAATCTGAAATTGCACCGACCCGGCATGTTCGAACGCCCGGCTGAGTCACCGGGGCCCCGCCCGGGCCGACAAACGGAACGCTACAAAACTACTTCCACTCCATTTGACTCAATTACTGCTTTTACCGACTCCGAGTACAAGGTATTTCCAGTTAGCAGCTGCATGTCACGGGCTCGTGTTGTTGTCAATACCAACAAAAATTCCGGTTCACACAACACAATCATAGGCTCGCATCAAAGTCCAAATCAATATCGCTCCACTGTCCACATATCTCTCAAAAATCCTTTAATCGAGATACATACCCGATCTCTTTCGCAAGAGTTGCGTACAGTTTGCTGAACAACATGTGTTGATGGTGAAGTTGCGCCCATTGCATCATCCTCATTTCGTTGCCTATGGAGAAAACGGCATGGATAAATGAAAAATTACGAGACTATGCCTCTGATGCGAAGCGTCTCGCAACAGACACACGTTTATATCAATACTTGTGTAAATTATGATACATTCACTGTGCAGTAGCTATTCACAATTGCAAATGACATTTCACGGTGTAGCAGTGAAACATCATATTTAGAGCGTAGTTTCCATTTCACTAATTTTAAGAATCTACCAACTCTATCCGAATAGCAAATGGAAAATATAGCATAAAGCATAGCGCAACATCCCGCAATTTCAAAACCAGACTCACTTCCGATTCCTGCCCCACGCCGGTAACAATGCATGCATCCCAGCACGTCGACGAATTCCATTCCCATGTAGCAATGCCCGCTTGACGTCTGGCTGCACATCAAATTGGCGCGGAGCATATCCAAGAAAGCCTGCTCCCCGTATCGCGAACCGTAGCTGGGCTGCCAGCCCATCGTCACCGCGAAATCGTGCCAATCGCGCTCCGCGAATTGCGAGAATCCGCTCCTGTGAATGTGTCGAAATGTTAGAACCGATTAAATCTGTGCTATAGAATTGGAGTTTCGTTATATATTTCTTGACGGACTAGGAGTCACAGAAATTTTGCAATGTTCTTTGGAGTTGAGGAAACACAATGGCTGGAGTCGGAGCATGTTAAAATGTTATCAAACGTTACTAAAAGTGACATTGATACTACAGAAGTCATTCGTTCGCAAATCTAATTTCTTTGTGCGAGCACATTTTTTTAAATAAAAAATGAGTTGATTCGCTTGATAATAATGATAAAACTCAATGTAATATACTTGTGGATTTGTAAGTAGCAAGTACTTTTGTCTGTAGAAGTGGAAGTATAGTGTAAAAACATTACCAAATCCACTACATTAGGATGAATTGATCATATTAAACAGTCTGGCGTGATAAAGGCTGTAACTCGAAACAATAGCATTCAAGGCGACATTGCACAATTACATGTGATATCAAACCGGCAAAAAGCCTTCACCGTAAACTCAGTGCGCGGCAAACATCTCACCCCCATTTGATCAAATCTTCCAGCCATGTTGATACGGCTTTGTTGTACATGAACAAGGAACATCTGTACGCATCCAACATCTCAGACGGGCTACTGACGGTGGAGACCAGTGGGCAACCATAGTCTACCGGCTCAACACCTTCATAATAAAAAAATGAACAAAGCTTCAGATAAAATATACGGCAGTATGTCTAGTCTCCAATGCGACACGTAGCCATTGCTGAGTCCATCTGGCCGGCGGTTGTCAACGGTATTAAAATTTCGTGCCAAGCCTAATATGTGCTTCTCTACTCTAAAAGACCTGGGGTAACATGATCTAAATGTCCTATGTGATATTATCAAACGACAGAGGCGGTCACAGTGATCATTATTGCTAATGGAATGAATTTCTACTCAATTATAAGTGAAGTAAGCAACTTTTAAAGCCTATCAAAATGACTTGAATAAAAGGTAGAAAACAAAAGGTACTAGATGTATTCAATTAATTTTAATAAGTAGATTAGAATGTGGCGTTGCAAGAGACCCAGTTTTCAACATCGCCAGTAAAATACAATGACTAATGGCGATTGAAATAGGCGCACTTGTCAAAAGTATCATGTCTGTTAATGCCATACAGCGAGTCTGCATCAGCCAGTTGCCTTAGTAATCTCACTCACGAATGTGATGCAAAACTAACCATTTACTTTCTGCTTGAGAAATCCTAAGATGTAAAAAATGTAAGCTGCCTAAATTCGTAACCTATAAAGTAGCAGTACTCAAAGTACGAAAAAGTTTAGTACCGTACACCTTTCCTGGCCACCACTATCAATCGACGAGCTACAAATATAAAGAGGGCATATATCTACAATTGAAATATTTATAACCGATGTTAATTTATTATCAAAACCATCACATTATAGCGTCGATTGGTGTTTTAACATTTTTTCTAATACTGATTATTCTCAGCCATATTCACCTCGGCAGAATGGCACCGTGTAGTTACTGAGTATCGAGATCACGACATGAGCTCCTTTTCTTACGTAGGGAACAATTTCCGACAAGCCCGGAACGTAGCTCAATCCATCCAAGAGTCCAAGGTTGCATGTCGAAGTTATGGCTTGGTACGCCTGGCTCTTTGTATCGCGGATGATACTGAAATAGCAGAGAAAGTTTTAAAACATATACTAGGAAACAATGCGACATAAGGAAGCAACATTACAGACATTGCTCAACCACATACAGATATCATCAATACTGCAGTCGTAGCATCCAGTATTTCCTTCATTACGCTGAGATACACTACCTTATCTAAAACATACGATATGCCAATTTAACTGAATCGACTTGATAAAATTACTGAACTGTTATACGAAACTATTGTGAAGTAATTTGATAACAGCCAAGTGTGGATGGGAATAGTTTGGTACAATTAAACCAGATGTGGTCAGTAACGAAGTACTTCTACTTTTTCAGAGCGCTAAAGTAGGTTTTTCCAACTTGTAAAGTAGAAAGTAGCTTCGGGATAAGCTTGCATCACTTTTATGACACAATTTTCACGATAACCAGACGAAACAGCCCCTGTATCACGGTACCTGAATATATTTCGAAAATTGCACCTACTTCTAGTGTCGTTTGTCATATTGAGTCTCTCTCAAAGATGCATCCGCTATAATTTTGAAGAAGTCAAATTGGCTCTGATAAACTGCTGAAAGTATGCACCCCTTGGTCAAATCCAATTTTTATTAGATCTACATTTTGTACTACTAATATCATTATTTTGTAGTATTTGAATCAGTTTTGATATGTCTCCGAAATTGATACTACTTCTGACCTGCAGGTCTGTTGAAGGTCCGTAGACTGCGCGAGCGACGTGATAACTTGCCCCAGGGTTTGCGGGAGGTCCCGCAAAGAGAATCCGGGGCAAATCAGTCCCAATCCGACGTCCAACATGGTGACGTTAGCTTCTGCCACCGCGGTTTGGAGGTATTGATGCAGATGCGTCAGACCATCGGCAGTACACATGAACGCCGCGACAGTTTCGAATACATTTGGATCTGCTACCAACGCGAATGCGTTCTGGAAGGATTGATGGATTAGATTAGATCTTTAAAATACGCACCTGCCTTTTCTCCGTAAAAGAGATGGCGTGGATGAGCATGAGCATTTACAAGGGGACTGCCTGATGTATAATGACAAGGTCTTATCCCACACACTTTATGAGGGGATTACTTCGATTTCTGCTACAAAGACTGAGATTCGATCGCTCATCTAGAGACGATAATCAGGTTCTTGCAGACACATCATCCGACTCATATTTTGAGCTTATTAACTCCACTAAACAGAGTCAATCGATGCGAATGGACGATAGAGAAGGCGGCAACCATTTCAGAGATTTGATCCAGTGAAAGAACAAAGATTTGAATTGCATAATTTTTCTTGGCAACGGAAAATTGATAGCAAAAATGTAACAGGCATAAGATAGCAGGGATACTTGAGTGACACTAATATACCATCATCTTCAGTCTCGTTATGTACACCATCCTTTTAACGAAAAATACAGCTGTTCACGACAGACAACCTTACTATATAAATTGATATGCAACCTTCAACTTATGGCACGGGCGGTTTGTCACAATGACACATTGCGGATAAGAAACAAAACATTACTCTACATCACATGAATGACTTGAATTACCGTAATTTTACATGTATAATGCGCAAAATTTTACCGATTTTTTGTCCTAAATCGGGAGGTGCGTATTATGCATGGGTGGGTACAACAAGCCTTGAAAAATCTCTCTCGAAATAAAAGTTTAAATCAGACCTTTTTTCATGTTTGTTTTAATCACGCATCACATTCAGCCATGGTGCCTGGTAATTCGAATTATCAGTGTTATGCGCTGATGCGTGTTGCCAATTAGCGAAAGTCGTCTGCGCTGCATACCCGCAAGCGATCTCCCGCTGAGTTAGTTTGCCGTTTGGACGCGAGCGAAATTAGGTCATTGGTTGCTGCGCGCGCAGCAATCCTCACTAATTTATCGCGTCAACGACAGGCCAGAACAATCGCAGATACAACACGCAACGTGCGCAAGATGTAATCGCTGGCCTAAACGCTACAGTCGCATCTCCAACAGGCCTGATGCGCATGACATAATCGATGGCCTGAGCAATCGTCTGTAATAGACCTCGTGCGCAAGGCGTCGCTGGCCTTAACTATCGCGCCGTGGGCCTCGCAGGCTTTAGCTGCTATCTAGTATCTAACTATCGTTTAGAGACAATGCCGCTAAGTGTAAATGATTAGTGATGGTTATGTTATGACTAGGGCAAGTATTTGTTGCAGTTAAATCAGTGGAAAGTTGCATTTATTCATTTATTTTCGAAAAAAGTTGCAGAAGTTGCATTTTGACCACATTTTGCTCGGTTGACTAAAAAGAAGGTCAATTTTCCGGCTCAGCTCCCGAAATACCCGTAAAAGCGTTACTTCGATGCTGATTTACGGTGTTTCAGTCCAATTTGGCCGTGTATTTCAACAAATTCAAAAATACTTCTATGACAAATCGAAAAAGTTGCAAAAAGTTGCATGAAAAATAAGGACTAAAGTTGCAAAAAGTTGCACTATAAGATTCCTTCAAACAGCTTAAAACAGCATTCTACTTATCTTACGAGTATTTAGGAAGCTGCCGGAAGCTGTAAAAAAAAGTTGCAAAAGTTGCAAAAACTTGTCCTAGTTATGACTTGTTCAACAGCGACACCGCAAAACGAATGACATCGAATACTAAAACATAACTATTCATGTACTGCGAATGCAGGGTGCGTGCAACACATGGGTGCAGGCTTTTCCCCGGCAAATTACGGTACCGTGCTATTGTCGTTGCGGTTAAGTAAAAGGTACCAACCAGTATTTAAACTTTGATATCCTTTCTTACTGTGCAAGTGTGCACTGTGTAAGTATGTATGTCATCAAAATGAATGATGCTTTAATGAACGAATACTCGAAATCAACGAGACGCAAGATTTTGCATTGCCCTAATTATAAGACGTAGGCTACGCATCTTGTGAAAGTACATATAAAAATGATTAAGCTCAATATTTGGATTGGAATGGCCATGGATTTCGAGTGGACATTTTCCCACAAATTTACTTGTCCGGCACACATATCAGAAGGTCTGAAAGCTCAAATTGAAATTGACGAGGATCATTGAACAAATAATTTGCCGGGACAAAAACGTGGACTGTACCTGGACAATATCGGAAGTACCCGGTATGTCATATATGCTAGTGCACAAACGGCCGGAGCATCTGGACACCATGTCGCCGAGACATTCCAAGGCTGCGGATATCGCTCCGCTGCAGACAAAATAATAACATTAGTCAAAACTGTATCATCATTTATGAAAATGGAGTGGGCCTCCCGAAACTAATACTTTTTAGATTATCAGAAGAAACATAGCAAAACTTATTCACCTGCAAGTGTACTGATCTGCTTGTCCGAAAATCTTCATATTCAAAGTGCCCAAACAGTGCATCGTTTGGTCAAACGTGGTCCTCAAAGTACACGCAGGGAATAACTCGATATCTGCAAGACGTGCCGATGAAAATATCAACCTACGGAATGGCAGTCAAATGCACGAAACTTACCATCATCACCAGGTCGCGGACACACTGCCGATGCTAAAACAACGGGAAGGTTTATTACCTAGGATGGAATATAGGTTTAAATATATTTTCACTAACCATTGTACATTTGGCATCTGTCTCCGCTTCTCATTTCAGGACATGTGCAGTAGTAAGTACCGGTAAAGATTACGCTGCAATAGCCGCCATTCATACAATAGTTTTCAGGGCACTGAGAGCCTGAAGAGACAGGTTCCAATCTTAATGCTCTTCCATGACTACCAACACTTCACAGGCTCACAAGCCTGGCTAGACTCATAAACGGTATTTCAACAATAGCAGATAAGGACATGCAGTGTTTCACAACCATTCTAGTCTGCTGACTGATTTTCCATTGGCAAAAGTATTCGCTGACTCAAGTAATGGAAATGAAGAATTAGTTGATTGAGCATTATAATAATGGGGCGAAAAACCAAAAGGTATCTCATCGCAGAAGCATAATGTACAAAGTTAGAGCTTATTGCCGTGGTGCCCTATTGAAATTTTGGTCGTCAACGTCAATGTAAATAACTTCATCCGACCAAAGTTGGTTCTCACATACTTAGTTTTATTTGAACCATAGTTATAATGGAACGTCCTGCATGCAAGCATGAAGTTAGAAAAAGGAAAACAGCTATTGCTGCTTGCCTGCGCAGGTCTCTACATATCCGTCATTCATATCGCTCTGGTTGGGAAGCACTTTGAGAATTATGACCTTGAATACCAGTAGCCATGACAATATAGTCGCAATTAATCACTCCTACCGACACTCAGTTTATAACAAGATTACTATGTGTAGCCTATCCAAGTATTTATTGAACCCATGGAGATTATTTTAAAATCGTCCATCGCAAAGGTATAATCCGGTACATTTACCAACACCACGACGGTTCCAAATAATTGACACCTCCATTGTTAATGCCATGGATATATGAATAGAATTGGTTACGGTGGCCGATATTCAACAATTGCAGACGCATCTTGACGTGATCAATTCAATATTCAATAGATTCAGCTAGACTGACAGCTGGTATTCGTACTGTAGCCACAATACTTATCCAAATGGCACGAGACAATTAAATTTATCAAAATACCATTTACAGCGACAGCTTCGCAGTCCGCATGCAATCTCATTTGTTGAGAATTGAGAAAACTCACCTATGTGATGTTGACAGTATTCTCCTGTGTAATCTGGATAGCAATGGCAAACACCCTGGTAGCAACTACCACCACTACCGCAGTACATATAGTCACACGTCACGTCTGAAACACAATGAACTATGTCCGCGCCACAGCAATATGTTTTAGTGTATATCTCAGTAACCGGGTTGCTTTATTTTATTTTCGGTTCCAACCCAACGTGTCATGTAGCTATTTTACTTCGTTTGGCCAACTGATGTGCAAGGTTACTGGTTAGTAATAAACAAGAGGCACTAGCAACAAGTTTATAGGACAAATTTACTTGGTCATACAGATAATTTCTGTTTTAAGTAAGGTTTATAGTCATTGTCATGGCCGAGATACTCATCACTACCAGAGGTGGTCAGTAACGAAGTACTTCTACTTTTTTGAAGTACTCAAGTAGTTTTCCTCTACTTCTGGTACTTACTGAAGTAGATCTGATTTTCTCTACTTTCTACTTCGTAATATTTTGTGATCTACTTACTTACTTTTCGCTATTTTCAGTTTGTCAAGTAGAAGTAGTTTAATCCCCCAATATAGCCCGAGCCTGAGGAATTTCGGGGCTGTTTTCACCTAGTACCAACATTTAATATCCATAAAAATCAAGTAAAGCCCAGAAATTTTGTAGCGCTTCGCGCACAGTAGTTCTGGAGTGACAAATATGTTTTCATGAAAGTCTCAGTGAATATAATTTAGGTACTGGATTGCTTTGTTCCGCTCACGTCGTATTGTCGCCCATATCAAATATTTCATCACAGTAAATATGGCCCACCATAACGCTGGAAAATACCGTTTCGCAATCTAGCAATTACCTATCATTTCGTAATCTAGCAGCCCATGACGTGTCCTGCTAATCTGGAAAACCGGGATTTTTTGAACGTTACACCTGTTTTAACAGATCACCTTTGAAGCTTTATGGAAAAAAGACGTGAAATATATTTTCCGCTTTTTAGAAGTGGTATTTGTATTTCACTTTTAATTCCGAGTATCATACATTGAGTTCGAATTACTTTCAGTTCTTCTGTCTGCAGAACATACATGTTGAAGCATAAAAACAAGTGTAGTAATGCCTCTATTTTCCGAAAATAAAACTACATTAAATATAATTTTTATGATCCACGATATTTTTTATTAACGTATATTAATCGCGCAAAGTGTTGAAACCGTATCCAATACAAGTTTTCCGTATTGCTCTTCGCCTAAACTCGGGGACTTATCATATGGGGTAGGGCGCCATGCCATGATATTCTCTAACACGAGTTGTTCTAGTAAACAAAGGGTTAGTATCGCATTTTCATATCAATACTATAATTTGCATCCCATGATACGAAAGAATGCTTATTCTGTCGAAAATTGATATCTCCTGGGATGCATCAATACGAATCAAGCTCTCTGCACCTTCGGCATGGCTCAATTTGCAGATTCTTACAGTCCACGCGAACGAAAGACTGTTTTCAAAACTATTTACTTACTTGAGTAGATTTAAAGTCGGTCAATTCTACTTCTACTTCAAGTAGTTTTAGGCGGCTTATGGAAGAAGTACTTCTACTCGTACTTGAGTAGATTTTTTCGTCGCTACTTCTACTTCTACTTGAGTAGCTTTCTTGACTACTTTGACCACCTCTGATCACTACCTATCTACATTATGACCAGAATAAGAAACTAATTACACCAAACAAAGACCCGGAAAAGCCTAATACTAGCGTTGCGAGCTGTTTTGTTTGATTAACTCGCAGATTGCTCCAGATAGCCTTTTTGTGAGCTACAGTATCAACTAATTATTACTTATGGCTATAATACCGAAAGCACCGCGATGGTGTTTGCTGGTAAATACTCACTCAAAGAATGTTCGCAGTTGGGTCCCGTATATTCATAAGGACAATAGCAAGTACCACCGTAGCAACTTCCATTATGTTGACAGTCGTCATGAGTGCCACACGACGAACCTGATAAAAATTTGAAGTCCACAGCTGATTACTAGGACAAGTTTTTGCAACTTTTTTTACAGCTTCCTACAGCTTCGTAGATACTCAGAATATCTGTACTTTGATGTTTTAAGCTGTTTGGAGAGATTTTACATAATAACTTTTTGCAACTTTTCTCTATTTTTCATGATTTTTACTGCAACTTTTATCAAATATTGCGTCAAGATGTAAAGGAGTGATTTAAAAACTTGCTATAAACTATTTCTAGTATGGTTCTATTCTCTTTGATTTGCATAACAAGAAGTTATATGATGGGTTAGCTACATCTCACTGTGTTATCTATGACACAATGGCTTGCAAGCAAAAAGTTCAACTACCCCGTACGACCGTGTTCGAACAATATGTGAATAGATCGCTTTATTGATGCTGTCGTCTAAATTTGAGGTAGTTTCCCATTTCACGACCGCCCAGGCGGGACCGCCGAAAATTACATTTTCGCTGGGTCACCTTATTCAGGCTATAGATTTTGTTAAAGTCGCCAAGAGTGAGTTTCTCTGCAACGCCTTGGGTCAAGTTTGCAGACCTAGGGGATTTGTGGTGTGGTATTTGACTTATTTTAGGGGGAGGGGGTAATAGCTATGCTGTTTGGCTTTTAGGGGAAAAATATTCCCGCATTGCTTAATTTTCTCGCTATGTGCCGGTAAAAATGTAATTTTTGGCGGTTTCGCCAGACCGTGCATTAAATGGCAATAAAGTAACAAATTTGACAGCTCTGCAGGAACTAGGTTATACAACGGAACCTTTCGACTAACTCATACCGTAATAATTCAACACAAATGCAACATTTTACTGCAATTTTTGTTAAAAATAAATGCAAATTTTTCGCGATTTTAGTGCAACAAAAACTTGCCCTACTGATTACCATTCCTAAAACATGATTCTCATTGTAATACGAAACGATGAGTGGATGAGAAAATTCTTGCGCTTCTCCGGCATGGGGGTCGCGGGGGGACGGTCGGCACGACTTCGGATTGGTGATCAGTGATCCGCATCATTATTTGGCAAAAGTTGCAAGCCGGATGCCGTAACCCGGCCGATTTAAACAGACTTGCGAACGACACGCGAGGAAAACCACCGGCAATATAACTAACAACTTCCGGTCTGCAAGAACGGCGGCATACAGTCATCACCAAGCTACTGTGGCTGTCGAATAATGAGGTGGTAATGATGAACATTAAATGGATTAATGCAATATGTCATCATATGCCGTCAAAAGATCATCTGATCCCTACGTCACTGTATTACTTTATGAAAGGTCCTATCATCAATACCAGCTCACAAAGTTATTGAAATAAGCTATATGTCAGATGAAAATGATATAGACATAATATTGAGTTTATCATATCGTGAAATAACTTGGCACACTTGATATTTCGCACGCTAAATGACAACTTTCGTTGTTACTGCGCAAAAAAAAAGCAAAATTCACGAGATTCAACAGAATTTGTTCAAAATGTACTTGACAAAACGATTGCATATACCCACCACCAATGTAATGCTCGCAAAACTGTCCAGTGTAGTCGGCAAAGCAATAACAAACACCGCCGTAGCAACTTCCACCAGCCCCGCAGTAGACAGAATCACACGAAGATCCTAAGTGGCATTAAACAACAATGAATTAAATGGAAAGCATGACCTAAGTAAACTACAATTACTGATCATGGGCGATTAAAATGACGAAGTAACCATTTCGTTCATAAAAAGGAAGCGACGCATTTCAACTTTAGATCGTTAGATCAAATTGTGCGATGGTTATAGCAGTGAAATATTTTTGCGAAGGTCATACAAGCACGACCACGACTAACTGACAGCCTTCCATAAATTTGGCCCTGTGTGCCATCACACCGAAAGTACGGAAAGCTATATATGGTCGTAACTATAAACAAGGAGTGATCATTCGCATTTCGCAATTGTAATTGATCATGATGATAACAGCATTTTCAAGTAATCATAGTCACAATCCATAACATTAAAAAATGACGAAGATGGTTGGTTGTTGTTGTATTCCTGGTGTTTGTCGACTACTATCGTCATTTATACCAGACCAATTTTCATAAATGTTATCAATTTTATAAAACACCGCTGATACGGACAGGGTGGCGAGGAGGAGGAGGAGCCTAGATAAACCTCCAACACTTAGGTAGGAATCTGGAGTCGACCACAGTCGGACTCGAACCCGCAACCAATTGGTGTTGCAGCTGTGGATTATACCACTAAATCACAAAGTAATCGTAATCAAGATGGGTTATTTCACATATCTAATCGATTTCTTGCGGAACGATCACTTTTTACTAGGACATAACCATTTGAACTGAACATCTGTAAACAATGAATAGTAGGGCCACATTTTATCGAGTTATAGTTGATAGTAGCTTGGTAGACAGTAGAAACGCCGGATTTGTAAACTCCACTTCTCAAGTGACGCATGCTTCAAATGTGTCGTCTTGCTCAATGCTCATACACCATGCCCATGAGTCGGCATGCTTACGGGTCACACTGATATGTCAAGCCACGGGCCAGATTGTAGGTATACTGAGTTGCAAGACTGGTCTGTACAGGACTCAAAAGTACTCGAATTTGAGTTTATCAGAACTCAAAAGGAAAGCATTGTTGGCACTAGTGAAATTCAAGGACTCCTCCAATTAACCATGTTGGCTGCAATCGACCGCTGAATAGTCAGACAGGTTCGTTCTAGCATGACGTACAGCAGTGGTGCTCATCTGCTCAACCACCGGTTCGCAGACTGATACCGGCCTGCGTCAACTTTAATACCGGTCAGCGCAACCTATTTCAAATATATATCATAAGTTAAGCCATAGAGGAATAAAACATCCAATTTTCCACTGATTTAGAATTGAGAGGTTAATTTGCAGCATCGTGACAAACCACGAAGTTTGTAGTCTACTTTGGACTTACGACTTACATTGCAGCAAGTATTGTAGTCTACCAAAGTGTTTAAAAGTAGTCTAGAGCTCACTTAAGATCATACCATGTGAAAGCAAAGAAAACTTTCCAAGTAGAATACAATGAAATTAGTCAGTATGATTTAGCGCCATTCGACAGTATAATGGAGTTGAGAAGACAGCAAAGTACGATGTTGTTCTTTCTAAATGAACCCGATTGCCAAAATAGCAAATTCACCTTGCAGAAACCTCGATAAAACTACTTATGACATGTCTATATAAAAAAGATTATAGCAAATTTCTTATTAAAATGGAAGTTTCCAATCTCCACTGTCGAGTTGCATACTTTTGTCGCAGATGCAGTTCGGGTAGATTTTGCTTTTTAAAAGATCTCACCAGTTTACCAAATTTATTTTAAAAGTCTTACCGGTCCACAAGATAGAAAGGTTGAGAACCAATGAATAATACTATACATACGTCAGCTCTTGGATGTCCGATTGTGCGTGCAAATATGACCAATGGACCATGTTCCAAAAATCAATAGAGGCAGCCTGATTAAAATGCATGCAACGGGCGTAATACCTACCGATGTACATCTCGCAATATTGTCCAGAATATCCATGTTGGCAATAACATTTTCCCATGTAGCAAGTTCCCTCATTCTGACAAAGGCATGATGATCCTAAATAACATCAAACAATAATGATAGAAGAAATTCATGACATACAAAACTACAAATACTGAGCGAGAGCAAACTACCTACCCTTTCGTCAGTTAACTCAGACATAAAACGGGGCAATTCATTTGGATGTCAAATTGAATATATTGTACAATCAGAGTTGGATCAATTGTAATTTGTAATTGAGCTGAATGTAATTAATTACATTTTTTCATGTAATTGTAATTGTAATTGAACCATTTCTATTTTGTGTAATTGTAATTGTAATTTGATAAAAATGTTGCTCAATTACAATTTCAATTACGTTGTTATGGAAACCTTACAATCACAACATAAAATAATCAATCAAATAATCAATCATTTACTCGTCAAACCAGTGAAAATCCGGTGCGGACCAAGATGACGACGAGGGGCTACAAGGCCTTAAGGCAGGGGTGGGCAAACTACGGCCCGCGGGCCGCATGCGGCATTGACAGCATTTTGTGCGGCCCGCAAAGGCATGGAGAAGCATAATGAAAATATTGATAAAAATGCGCGGTAAAAATTTTCTTTATTAGAGCGATTTGATCAAACATTTTCTAAATATATTTTATCATGATCTTGAGTTATGGTATTAATTTATAATCTTAATATAGCGTTTTATGATTTTATTGTTAGCACAATAGACCGACCTCGTCGCCTACGCATTTTGAAATGCTTCGGTTGTTAAACATCAAAGAATATCAGAACGGAAATTCCTTGGTTCGGATCGAAATTGTGATTTTAGATTAGAAATTTCTGTGTTAAATGTTTGACACAACAGTGAATTATGTTGATTCCTTCAGCTGTCAGCATTGTGTGTTGTGAAGTTTGATCAAAATCAGAATCAACATATCTATAAGTCGATCGTTGCTCACATACTTAAATTTCCATCCTATCCTGAGAATCAGCACAGCCTACTTTCATCCCTAATTTTGACCAATTGATTGAGGATGGCCAGCTAATAAAATCTTGATAATGTTTCTTACACATTTGCGTTATCATCAAATCAACAATATACATAAATATTTATAGTCATAGCCGGGGGGAGGAAAACGGGCCATACCGTCAAAAAATTGTTCGAAAACTTTCGTAAGTCGACATAAAGTAGAGTAATTTAGACTGTCAATAGGTTCATTATTGTAATAGTGGTAACCCCTCCTGAGAAATGATAAAATCTACCTAAATTACAATAAGCATAATGTAACGGTTTGAATATGACTGTATTCATGAGTGCGGCCTGAAGTTGTGACCGTTAGACACCAGCATTTCGGCGCCTAGAAGACACACTGAGGCAGATAAAGTTTTATCTTAGCCAACACGAAGTTTGATACCAGGAAGATTGACGGGCATAGAACCTTGACCGAAGATCACATGGCATGTTCGGCAAAACCTTCGATATATATGTCCATTGTCAAGTCGCCGAAATAACTCGCCCCGGTAGATCATGCTGTTGGAATTTGAGTCCCGCGGTATAAATGCGACCAGCAGAGGAAAATATTGCGCTCCGTGAAAACTATTAATTGGAAATCATACGTGTCTCATCAATGATTTTTTTAGTTTGTAGGGATACGTGTGAGCGATAACAATAAATTTTAAATGACGAAAATTTATAACCGAGGTCACAAAATAACAGTATGATTCAACAAAGTAAGTAATAACAATTGGCTCAATATAGCTCAAGAATAATAAATACGTGTCCTAAATGTTTGAATACACCGGTTCATCAGCTCTATACGGGTAACTGTAACAATGATAACGTAAATCATATATGCTATATGCAGGTAACACTATTGTTGACCAAATTCACTAATTACCTACTGGATATTCACGCCATCAATATCATAGCATAGCATTATTTCTGTGGGTGAAATTTATGAACAATTGCACAAGGATCCCCCCCATAAGTTTTTTCAATCTCCCGATAGGTGCCATACCATAGATTTTTATCATGTATTACTCCATCTTTTAGGAGAGTGTTCTGTTAACTCAAAAATATTTTGCCTCCGTCAATTATTTCAGGCTACGCAACTGTAGGTATTATCTCCGAGTCTTCGGTTACTTCATATCAGGGATAACTAATTTCTAGATATCCCTGCTTCATATAATCTGATAAAAGCTTACGTTTCCGCTTATAATTACGATTTTACTATAGTGCGGCCTGCGACTGGACTCAGATGTTGAATGCGGCCCGCGAGCTGAAAAGTTTGCCCACCCCTGCCTAAAGGCCTTGGTAGAGTCGTCACCTGTAATAGTCTATTTACATCGGTGTTCTATGCGTGCCGCGTTATAACTAGATAATTCACCCATGCTAAACTGTTTTCCATACTTCAGTAGCAACAGAAAACTTTGTGAATTACAATATAGTTCTCAAACTGGGGGGGGGCGTGCACCCCTTGGGTGGCGTGAAAGCATCTGAAGAGAGGGCGACCCTCCGGTAAACTGAATTTTTTCCGCGCTTGGCACGATTCACCTCCATTTCATAGTTATTGCTCTGTGTATCGTCCGAATTTCATATTGGAGAATTCTCTCATCAACAGTCATAACCTTCCATACCATCAAACTATCTGAAAGGATTGCCAACATTCTGGCTTCATTGTGTGATATGATGATAAGGGGGGCACGAAATATTACATATTTCATAATACAGTAAATAAACTCTTCTGAAACCTGTGCTGAACCATTTCCTACACAACGGTCAGAGTTTTAATTTTAAATCTCTGACCAGTACCGAGGCTTGCTGCAACAATTGCAAAAAGAAATTCAAGTTTCCAACCAAGGCTTCATCAAACTTGATCACGCATTTGTTGAGATGTTATCCCAATCTTACCTCCAATCTTGGCCAAATTTACTGGGGCCAGAAATTTTCGCACCCCAATGTTCATAAATGCAATCTAACAGTTTTCGAGCAAGTGAAAACGTAAATGCGAACCAAAATGTTGTAATTCGTAGTTATCAGGAGGTTCTTTCCTTCTGCATTTATTTTAATTTTACACATCTTATCAGTACGATCCTTATCGCTGACGCCTTGCCAATTACATTTCATTATCCTCACTCAGCTCTACTTCTGGTTGTTAACAGTCGCTTGAAACATATTTCTGTGTTTGTAGTTTTCAGTACTCATGATGATGATCAGGAATAGTTCGAATACGTTCGAGTTTTTTTTTAATTAAAGGGTATTCTACGCATCATGAAGGAAACATGAATAGCTTGAGATGGTTGCTAATTACGTCGCTACGTTTGTCAAAGAACACCTCTCTATCGAATCAATTACATGTTTAACAGTAATTGTAATTGTAGTTAATTACATGTTTAACAGTAATTGTAATTTGATATTTTTAGTATTGAGTAATTGTGATGTAATTGAAACATGTAAGGGAGTAATTGTAATTGTAATTGAACTGATTTAATGTAATTGATCCAACTCTGGTGTACATACAGTGTAATTGAAATTTCCACAAAGACAGTGAAAAATAACAATTACGAATTAACCGAGACACTTTCGGAAATACAACTCCAATACCGCATATAAACATAAGTAAATTTGAACATATAAACATATGTTCAACACATTCTGAATGACTTGATTCGAGTCTGCTGTATCAGGAACTATAGTTAGAAAGAGTCTTTTATTTGTGAGAATATGCACGTTAAGAGAAAATGAGTATTTTCTGAATACGAAGACTTCAATATCACACAAGAGTTTTAAAATAGTGAGTTGAATCTGACTTGAACTCGATAATGAACAGTGAACACTATTATTTAGACTCGGATTCGAGTCTGAACACTATGACTCGGACTTGACCCTTTGCTGCATGACTTGGACTCGAACTTTGCTCGGTGGCGACTTGACCGTGACTTGACTTGAATCGAGTCAAAACCTCAAACGTAAGATTGACTTGTGACCCGGAACTTTGTGACTTGGTTACAACCCAGATATAAGTATATTTTCAAAATAATATTATTCACTGAAAGCTTTTTGATTGTCTCAGTAATATGGCGATTCATCCTAAACATAAATGATATATGGAAACTAGAAATTGCCAAGTTTATGTATCAGTTCCACTGCGACTACTGCCCCAAATAGCTTCGATAACTTCTTTACCTCGGTATCAAAAGTGCATAAGTACGACACACGCGCGTCCACGTCGTCGAACTACCATATGGCAGACAGAGGACGGTCACCGCTCCATCAAATATGCCGGACCTGATTTATGGAACAGTATTTCGCCGGCTATCCGACAGTCATCGAGCATGTCCAGTCCACATTCAAGTCGAAATACAAATAATCTGTGCTGAATAAATTCTAGATAATCCTCCAGTTTACCGGAGCACGACCTGACAGATCGATCCGACACATGCTAGGGTCACCTGCCCTTATATATAATCTTCTTTTACTTTTCATCCAGAGTGCATGCCTCCTTTTTTACATGACCTAGACCAGGTGGGTGTCTGATTTCGAAGACTACTCTAAGTCGTTTCGGCACCTTCCTATCTTTCATTGTATCGCAGTCTTGTGGTGTATTGAAATGATGATAATTGCAGCAAAAAATTGAATTGAATTGATATGCAAGAAATATATATTCTCATTAAAATGCATGCAGCATATGGCGCAAATACTCACCATTGAAATATTGACAAAATTGCCCAGTGTGTCCCGAATGACAGTGACAAATACCATTGATGCAGCTTCCACCATACCCACAACCTCCTGCCTCGCATGATAATCCTGAATTGCATCGAAAAGGGATGAAGCTAGGGATGCATTTAAAACAAACGGTGTTTTAAAATACTTTGTTTAAAACAAAAGGCCTTTTAAAAAAAATGTGTTTTTTTTAAGTGGTCAAATTATGCCATAATTGTGTAAATACTTTACAAAAACATGTTGTATGAGCCTACAGACAATTACCACCCGATATAGCCGACGTATATCGATATGGGATGGTTGCAACCCACAAAATAGTCGGTTCAGCAGCAATAGTACATATATTTCGTCAAAGGAGCTATTTCTACCCTATATTTTCAATTGTCAATGTCAATCCAGATAACCACTTCAAAACACAGTACTGCCCAGACTAGAACCCATATAGTCTCTCGTTACGTTAACCGTGGCATTAACTAACTGCGCCAACTCGCTTTTTCTAAAGTGTCTTTCCTTTGCTTCATCTAGGTTTGCTTTTAAAACAAAAATCAATTTAAAACAAACATGTTTGAAACAAGGCCCTAATTTAAAACATGTTTTTTATTGTTTTTTAAAGCCATGACGTCACGAATATTCATTTGTGACATCATGGCTTTAAAAAAACATGCTGTTGCATTATTTTCAGCAAACATCATATACATATTCAATGACTGCTCTGGCGCGGTCGCCAACCAAATTTCGACCCTTTGTGAATCATGTTCGGGTCGAGACCCATATACTGTAAGAACCCTGGCTTACAGTCAAAAAATTCTCAATACAAACGCACTGTCCGTTGCAATGTTAGGACATCATGAGTGGTCATCGAATACTCAGCCTGAAGCCTAATAGTCAATTCGGAATTGAATCACTATGCCCAATGGAGGGTGATATCGCCAACGTTGTTAACCCCTGTTCTAGCTAGAGCAAAGTTCGTCGGATTAAAATAGACACATTTCAGATAATTACATCAATTGCTATTACCCTACTACCACTGAAGAGTGACTTGTGTAGGATTAGAACGGAATGTACAAGTTTAATTATCATTACGTGAATACGACAGTTGTTATCGTTCATGCTCCCAAGGCGAAAGCAAGCAATTAGATACCCTCACTTGGATATGAGAATGAAACCAAAAACCTGTAAATCAGGGCTACTCAACTGACGGACCACGGTTCGAACTCTGACGTTTTTAGAGGTAAATCATCATCATCATCATCATCATTGGTTTATCAGCAATTTTTATCGGTTCAACACACCACAAAAATGCGATACAATGAAAAGACAGGAAGATGTCGAAGCGACTTGAAGTAGTCTATGGAATGAGACACCCATCTAGGCCTAGCCCTAGGCGATGTAAAGAGGAGGAATGCACACTGAATAAAAGTAAAGAAGATAGTACAGAAAAAGAAAGCGACAAGAAATAGGGCGACATGTCATGGGAAGCGAGATCGATAGGTCAGTCGTGGTCCGGTAATCTTGAGGACGGACTGTATTTATTTAGTAGTAACTGCTTGTATTTCGATTTGAATGTGGACATGCTCGTTGCCTGTCGGATGGCCGGCGGGATACTGTTCCACACATCAGGTCCGGCAAATTTGATAGAGCGATGATCTTTTCGGTCGATCATATGATATTTGGACGACGTGAATGCGCGTGTGTTGTACTTGTGCGCTTTTGATTCCGATGGAAAAAAGTCATTGAAATATTCGGTACAACGACCGCAGTGGAACTGATACATAAACCTGGCGACTTCTAGAACCCTATCCGTCTCACTATTTACTTGAACTTGAACAGGAAAAAATCCATTCTCGTTGATTTGAGTAACAAAACAATAAATAGATTTCGCTTACTGCTTTGGCTTACCGCTTCCCTGGATTGTGTGTATCATTATAACTAGGGCGAGTTTTTGCTGCAGTCAAATCCATGGAAACATGCACTTATTTTTAACAAAAGTTGCAGTAAAAAGTTGCATTTAATTTTCACAGAAGTTGCACTAAAAGATGCATTTATAGACAAGTTCATTGAAATTATTACCAGTGTTGGGATCAAGTCACTACCTTCGAGTCACGAGTCATTTCGAGTCATTGCACATTTTGACTCGAGTCAAGTCAAGTCAATCGATTTTCGAAGGTGACCCGAGTCGAATCAAGTCACTCAATTTTTGGAGATGACTCGAGTCAAGTCGAGTCAAGTCAAGTCAAGTCACGAGTCAAGTCACTATTCAAGTCAAGTTGCCTTTTTGAAGTATGAGGCATGGTTACGTCATTGCATCTTGCTAGCCGTCTGAAATACTGATCGAGCTGACATTGATTCCGAAGCGATGAACGAATATAGAGTTAAATATACACGTAAGAAGACGCTGTATCGATCACATATACGTAGAACTGTTTAACTACGTAAGTAAATGCATAGCCTCAGTTTATAGTTACCAGCAAAAATAGAGAAACTAATTGATAAAATGCAATACATTACCCATTTATATATTGATATGATACAATTCGAGCCCGCGCCAATGGTTGAGGAGTATACAAACTATATTCGAATTCAATTTCAATAAAACAAGAGGTTTGGCTAAGGTAAGAACAGAGAACAGAAATGGATATTTTGCTTACTAAATTACTTTACTGGCAGTTTACGATAACGTAAGCTGTAAGCTGTAAGCTTCATTCACTTCGTTTGCGGACAATTTATTTGCGAGAGAACAATGGAAGATCAGTAAAACACACGATCATTGGTCGCTCTCACGGGTAACACCCGCCTTTCACGAACAATCCGAACATATGGAAGATACAGTAATTTTTACCGACACCGATTATTTGATGACTCGAAATTGACTCATGAATTTTGCTCCAAGTCACGAGTCAATCCACATTTCTGATACGCCGAGTCAAGTCAAGTCAAGTCATTTTAGCAAAGTGACTCGAGTCAAGTCAAGTCATACGAAAAATCAGTGACTTGACTCGAGTCACCCCAACACTGATTATTAGGATATGAGATACTCGAATAGTTCCGTATCCAAGGCGCTGTAGTAAAACTAATGTTATCGACTTAACAAAATCAATAGCCTGGAAAAATTGACCCAGTGAAAATATAATTTTCCGTGGTCTAGCCTGAATATACGTCAAATCAGAAAGTACCCCAAATTTAAATGATAGTGAAGTAATCAAGCGATCCATTTACATACAGTGCCAAATATTTCCACTAAAAGTTATTTGCATAAAAATCAAAAACAATGCATGAAAAATCGAAAAGAGTTGCAAAAAGTTACATGAAAAAATGAACAAAAGTTGCAATATAAGATTCCTCCAAACATCTCAAAATACCATGCAACATAACTTCTGAGTATGTAGAAAGGCTCCAGGAAGTTGTAAGAAAAAGTTCCAAACATTTGGCCTACAATGTATCACCGCAACTTTGTAACACAGTAAAATATTTCATGAGAATTATAACAGAACTAAGCAATTTTTAACCCTTGTAACTGGGCCTTTGCACAATAATGTTCAGTAGCCCTGCTGTAGAATATTCCCATCTATTAACAACATCACTAATTCTAGTAACAACAAACCGAGAATGATATCACACCTGTATTCTCACAACCGGGAGCTCTCCATTCCAGGAAGAATTGGTGGGCGATGCTGAAAACTTCTTGCCAATACTGTGCTGAAGATCCGCGGGCGTTGAACAATTTGGTCTGAGTGAAATTTCTCCAATCACAACTTTTGTTGACGACTTCGTAAATCTCCTGCCTCAGCGAATCGAGACCGCTAAAGTAAATTTCAATCAAACTTCTCAGATTAAATTAGTGCACCAGAAAGAACTCTAGGATCAAGTTAATGCTGCCAATAGCAAAAGTGGTGCTTTTGAAATGTTCGCATAGGACCAGAAGTGATCGAAGTAGCCATCCTTGGCACTCCAACAGAAACCGAAATATCGTCGCCCCTAATTGAGAACCACTGAAGTAGTGCAAGGGTCAAACCCTATCGTAGCACAAAATGTACAATTTCTTCGATACTGATCAAAGAGAGTGTTCACCTGCATGTCTTAAATCCTTCTTGAAGTGAATTGACACCAAACCTCGACAAAGCATAATAGAGGTTGTCTATAACATCGTTGCTGCACACAGGCGATCCAATGTTAAAAGGCGGATCCTTCCACAAAGTGCCGTTGATGAAGATCGGACTGGTACATAGCATTTCGAAAATCTCGTGCATAAAAGGTGAGTCGTAGTCGTACAATTGCGCAGTGATGGCCTGTTAAAATTGTTACAGACTGAGCTTTTGTTTTTGCTTTCTATTATTCACACAACATTGGCGCTCATCGCCTATGAGGTCATTTACGCCCAGTACATTAATTTCAGTAATGTCAGATTTCGTTTACGGTCTTTCCGTCATATTACACCATCCCTCTCGATTTTTATGCACCCGCAACCTGGTCTTTTACTGCCGATTTGTTGGCTCGGCTCGCCATCACTCTCGGCTATTCAAAACACTGCTAAGGCAGCGAGGTTAGCGATGAGGAGCGCAGATAAACCTCCGACACATAGAAGCATGGCAGAGTCGAGACTCGAACCAACAACCATTGGTGTCGTGACAGTGTCGTTTGTGTAGAATAGCCAAGTAGTATACAATAACACAGGGGCCGGTAACCTTTTGCGTGCAGCGTGCCAAACTGTCAAAATATGTCATTTGTTAATATTTTACGTTTCAAGCAAGGAATACTATCAACCGTTTTTCTGCAGCTGGCAACGGCATCCGTTGCAACAGTGATTCTTGAATTATTGGTCGCGAAAGATATAAATTTTGGTCGCTACCGCACCCGACCTATCACTTACAGATACGTATCATTTTCATAATTTATTTTCAATCGCGCAATCATAGATCTTCTGTGGTTGATTTGGTCGTTTCCAAGTCCACTGTGTTCGGTACCATATCCAACAAGTGGCCGGCCAATCAGTGTTGTCACAATGTTATGGTCTTATGATGATGAAAAATGTGCCCCACTCGGTTTGGTGTCACATTAAGGTTGGTGTGACGCTGGATTTGTCTGCAAAGGTCACGGTATAGTAGGGTTTTAATACGTCTTCTTTTAAGAGGATTTTTCCTCTTTTTTGACATTTTTAAAAGTGTTCTCAATTTGAGAATTCGTCCTCTTTTTAGAAAATATTAGTTAAATGTATGTTAAAATTCAACTGAGATATAGGAAATCAGCATTCAAGTAACGGTCCGGTGGGAGTTTCGGTAGTTGAGCCAGAAAGTTGACTTTTTTTAGTCAAGCAATTACAAAGTCGCAACAAATTTACCATTTTTTCCTGATTTTACTCCGGTATTGTAAATTTTACGTCTGGAAATTTTTGAAAAGTGTCCTTTTTTTCAGATTCCCAAAATATGGTAACCTTAGGTAAAGATTGTCGTTGCTCCAGATATATTGTAATCGCTTGCCACTAGTCGAAACTGAAGGAATATCTCCTTCTGAGAGACGAATATGATTCCGAATTTCGACGCGGGCTCGTTATTTTCATTGGCAGGTCTAATTTCATACATGCGGCTCGAGCTGCGGCCACTGGACTATTCGGCGCTGATCATTTCGGCGGCGCCTGGACAGTGGACTAATCAATGTCTAACGTTTTGGCCAGCATGTGGCGGTTATTTGGTTTCAAGGTTTTATCGCCGCCAACCATTTTGGCAACGCATACACCGCACAGGTGTCGTATGGTCGCATGTTGTCGCATGAAAATCCCCAGCGCCGGAATGCCGGTCGATAAGTTGCGGTCCGTTAGGCTGCACAGTGAACACAGTGAACACTCATAAACTAAAGCATCCAAATGGTTTTACGATATTAGGTAACGTTCCGTCATAACTGATAATACGGTTGACTCAGCATTTCTGCACAGTATGCTTAGCTTTTACAATCATTTTCTACATACATATATATTTATTTATTGGAAGTTCCCACATTATAATCAAGGCAGCAGGTCCAATAAATCGCGCTAAGCGCGGAAAATAATTTCAAGATAAATAAAATCTGCTCTAAAAGAGTATATTTTCTGTTGATTTACGATATTATTTTGGATCGCCTAAGACAGTGGTTCTCAACCTTTTTGTCTTTGCGGACCCCTAAGCTTCAGTTCTAATTTAGCTTAATTTAGCGAGATAGCGTAGTGGTATAATCCACAGCTGCAACACCACTGGATTGCCCGTTCGAGGCCGACCGAGGTCGACTTCAAAATAGAATACCTAACCATGTGTTGAAGGTTTATCTAAGATCCTCCTCGCCATCTCATCCATGTAAGAGGTGCCTTATAAAAGCGTGGAAGTGAGCCATGCTATAAGTCGGCAGCTACGGAATAAAAATGAAGAAGATTGGCCTGGTCTGAATGACCATAGTAGTCGACAAAGACCATGAATACCTCAAACAAGCTCAATTATCGTGCAACCATCATCTGTGTTTTGCGAATATAAATTGCAGGCTGATAGTGCCAAATAGAAACAAATTAACATCACACTATTTATGTGGAAATTGGGTAGACAGTAGCGAATTCTGTAGCTGCTGAAATACGTGGTCGTGTCTTGACAATTCGCCTCTTCGATTTGATATCAACGAGTGCCGAAAATTTATTTCTACAAATATAGGTGGTGGCGAATGGTATAATAACGGGCACCAACGACCTCTTTGAGCATGATCGCAACATATATCACCAAAATTTTTCATTGAACATATAACTTCCATCCTAGTCATCCTAGTCACAGCAGCTCATCTTGAAGTTGTTCTGGATAGTGGTTGTGTATGTCACCGGAAAACTGGAAATATGCAAAAATTTGAAGTCAGGCTGCTAGACCAGTGGTTCTCAACCGGGGGTCCGCGGACCCCTAGGGGTCCGCGAAGCAATTTCAGGGGGTCCGCGAGACCTCAAAATTTTCAAAATGGTTGATGACCTGATTTTAATTTTCTTTTTATTCGAGAAAGCATGAGGCAGTTTCGCAACGCAACTGCTAAGACCTCATGACTCGCATCATTATAATAATCGTCAGACATGAAATATCCTACTGTGCAAATTCATTTTAATTGCCAATAACCGTCTGAAACAAACATATTGCGGTTTAGAGACGTTTTGTTGGGGCTTGTGGAAAAATATATATATGGAGATAGTAAGGTCAATCAGGATGACTCCGTAATGTTTGTGAATCTTCTCGATTTGAAGTAGTAGGTCTCATCAAATTAGCTAACAGTCGTTTGAAATAAAAATTTCTGAAGTATTTTCTCTAATTTGCCCCAATGAATGGATTGAAACCTCGCTACGAAATCCATTTTATCCTGTGATATACATACCACTATTCCAGAATCACTTCAAATTGAGATGCTACACAAAAATGGCTAGGCTGGACGTGATATGTTCATTACTAACACGTTTCTTCATTTGGGTGCCATAAATGTTGCGATCACACCAAAAGTATCGTCGGAAGCGAAGCGTTGCGCGTTAATATTGCATTAGCCTCCATCTATCTTTGTGGAAATGGATTTTCGGCACTCATCGTTCATATCAAATCGAACGCACGGTCTACGTAGCCTACATCAAGAAATACAGCTGCAGATTTGAAATACTACTGGTTGACCAATTTCTACATAAATAGTATGATGTAATTTTCTGGAAAAGTCATTTTGTTGCTGTTTATCACAAAAAGCCAATACAATTCACATTGGCACAAGACAGATGACGGTCTAGGCTCCCCCTCGCCACCTCATCCGCGTAAGCGGTGACTTACTATAGCCTAGAAGTGGGCCGTGCTATAAGTCAGCAGTTACGGAATGAAAATGAAGAATATCGGCCTGATGTAAGTTACCACAGTAGTCGACAAACACCAGGAATACCACAAAACAAACAAACAAACAGATGACGGTTGCACCATAATTGAGCTAAATTTGAACTAAAACTTGAGGGGGTCCGCGAGGGTCCGTGACGGCCAAAAGGGGTCCGCGAAGCCCAAAAGGTTGAGAACCACTGTGCTAGACCTTATTATTCCAACTTTTTTATTTTTACCACAAACCCCAACAAAACATCTCTAAATGGCAATATGTTTTATTATCAGTAGGCTATTGGCAGTTTGGCAATTTAAATGAGTTTGCACAGTAGGATATTTCATCTCAGACGGCCATTCTGTTGATGTGAGTCATGAAGTTGTAGCAGTATTGAAGCGAAACTGCCTTGTAATAATCAATCATTTTGTAAATTTAGAGGTTTCGCGGACCTCCTGAAAATGCTTCGCGGACTCCCTATTGAGAAACACTGGCCTACGAGCTTTGTACATTTTGAATACTTCTGTTTCATTTTTTTTGCAAAAACGTGGTTATAAATAGTTTGCGTCAAATCATTTGGCGTGCCGTGAAAAATCATCTTGCGTGCCACAAATGGCACGCTTGTCGGGGTTTGCCGACCCCTGCAGTAACAGCTTTATGAAAAGACAGCTAGGCAGCATATATGTCATGTTTTTGTAATAATGTTCTGCTGAGCCATTAGCGGGTTGTAATCAGAGGTGGTCAAAGTTGTAAGCGTTGCTACCAGCGCTTTGGAGCAGAGGCAAATGTTAAATTGCTCCAGCGCTCATTGATACCGTTGCTCAGGCTCCAGCACCGGTCAGTCGGTAGTCTGTATCCTCAATTGCAGCTATATTATTGATCGAAATTCAGTTCGCGGTTGCATCTATGGCTTTATAAGTGAGCCAGAACTTCTTTGGTTGGTACAAGAACCCGTTGCTAGTGTGTATAAGAACATCAAAAGGTTTATAGTATTGCTTTCAGAAATGTAGGTCTAACTAAATTGGTGTATCTATTTCATATATTAGATGTTATATCAATTAATTTAAATTCAAAATTTAAAATGTGAAATTGAGAATTTTTATCACCCTTGTATTGTTTATTCACGAGAACTATTGTCCCTCTTAAGCCCCCAGCCAAATCAGAGACGATAAACGCAATGGAGGCACTAGTGCCGTTATTCAATGACCATAAACTTTTTACAATTGCTTTACAATTGATGTAGGTCAAGTTACTGGAGGATTGCAACACGAGTTACTTCTAGTCAGCGCTGACGGAAAATTATCTTGTTACGAATGCTGGACGTAACCAATAAACTTATTTGACCAGCTTCGCTCATTCGTATGACAATTGCCTAGCAGCAAAAGCACAACAATAGCTTTAGGCTGTCAGATCCTTGGGAAAGCCACAATGTTTCTCAGTAAATATGTCAACATAGCAATTTCGAACACGCCTATTAAAATCATATCACTACCTCACTCACCTGGTATATTTCGAGGCCTCCATACCAATACATGCTCTCGAAAGGACAAAGAAGATCCGAGCATGAGTTTAGGACATCATAGATACAGTTCACAGTGCGCACAACTTTTGAGCTGAATGAGAAAGCGAATTGAATGGATGGACTGGTATGTGTAGCCCGATAAGTACGTATAGCCTTAGAAAAATGAGCCTTAAATCACGTCAGTCATTCCCAAGTGCATCCTCTCAAATAATTACACAAGAACGATAGATTACTAGAATCAACTGAGGCCGTTAGGGTGCTTTATTCTAATAGGGGTGTGTCGTGCAACCTGCTGGTGCGGCATTTCAGCGACTTTAACATTGACTCGAAAATTTGTCTGTAAGCAGACTTGTACAAACTAAACATTTAGTAAGTTGATGGTTAAGTAACTAACGATTTCCTGGGTAATTGTAGTTCTAGTTGTGGTTGCGGATTTGGAAAATTGAGTAGTTCTAGTTCTAGTTATAGTTGCAGATTTTGAAAAAAGATTAGTTGCTGAACAACTAGAAAACACGTGTCGTGGTTTTGGGCGAATAGACATGCCGCTGTGCAGCCATTGCTCGCTCTGAGCCATCACCGCCAATAGTGGCGTTGCCAGCGGGTGACTTTTTGGGGCCGGAATCTCTCCCATTTCAAACTCGAAACTCCGTTGTTTTGAAATGCCGATTCAATGTCTGATATTCCCGATAAAATAATAATTAATGTGTTGACTAGAAGAATGAAATCCAGTTCTATACGGTTCTAAACCTTTAATGACTTGGGAACCCCTACGTCACAGATAAGCAACTATTTTCTGATAATGACAGGCAGAAAATAGATTGGCTAGCTAAGTCAAAAGTTTGCACTATATTCGGCGGTGTTTGTATTTCTAATAATTTATAAATTGAAAGCAATGAATTACGTGGTTAACACAGGCTTCTGGGTGGATGTGTTACTATATAAGGGAATTGAAATTTTAGAGTCAAAGTACAAATATAATATTTATCCCACGTAATTATTCAAAACAATGGTAAACAAGAAACATTTTAACTCCTTTTAATCACACCAACCCGTAGACACGTCTTTCTAAAAGACAACAAAATGTATGGGATGTTACAGCTTGGTCAATATCCAGAGCGGTGTGTAGCTTATTGATAAAATCGTACTGTTGATTTGATAATTTCACTGGCAGGTTTTTCGAATTCGACTTCTCGCCGCTTCAGCCGTATTAATGCGTGCTCATGTCATAATCCCGACATAAATTAACCCATGTCATACCGACTTTATTATGAATATAGAATACGCCTGGGATCGGCTACCCCTGGCACGCGTGCCAAAAGTGGCGCGCAAGATGATTTTTCATGGCACGCTGAATGATTCGATTAGATGTGCATTATTATAATCATTTTTCTTGCAAAAAGAGAAACAAACGTTTTCAACATGGAAAAATCTCGAAATTAAATCCAAATTATTTCATAAATCAACATGAAGTAGGATCTTTTGAGACCAGGGCTGTGGAGTCGGTAAATTTTATCACCGACTCCGGCTCCGACTCCACACATTTTCAATATACCGACTCCGACTCCTGGGTCTTTAAACGTACCGACTCCGACTCCAGCATTATTACCAATTTACTTCGAAAATAATATGCCACATTGTCGGTTGAATGACTATCATACAACCATTAAACATATGCAAACATATGATTAACGGTGGCATGCTAAATTGTTTCATTGTGGAACAGCTCGAATTATCCACTATGTAATTAACATGAAAGAAAGATTTGCTAAATATCCTTCCTTTTTTCAAGTTTTTTTAACATGGACTCTCTAATTTCCTGAAATGTATGAATCATTCAAATATGGCAGATATCCAATCCCGTATGATAAAAATGTAGATAAAAATCCAAGTGTAGCTCTTGTGTATGAGGTAGCAACTAATAAAGAGATTGAACTTACTAATTTTGTCATTGCACACTATCCTGATTACAAGCACACACACTCTAACTACTAATAGACATTGGTCATAAATGGAATTTAGTTAAGTAGTCAAAGACCATAGCCTATGTCTAGTCTACATGTACTTAATCAAGTATTCAAGGATTGGGACTTGCAGTCTTTCTTAATCATTTGTTCGACCCAAACAGCTAAGCTACACCAGTGTTGGGATGACTCGAGTCATGACTTGACTCGAGTCAGACTCGAGTCAACTTTTTCGTATGACTTGACTTGACTCGAGTCACTTTGCAAAAATGACTTGACTTGGCTTGACTCGGCGCTTCAGAAATGCGGATTGACTCGTGACTCGGAGCAAAATTTACGAGTCAATTTCAAGTCATCAATAAGTAAACGGTCTCGACCAAATCCCTGTATCATGTGTATATTCAGATTATTACCGATACGCCGGTGGCACTTGTGAGAGCAGCCAGTCCATCAATTATTGTACGTTTCACTGGTCCTCCATTGTTACATCACAAATATATTGGCCGCAAACGAAATGATCACAGCTTACGTTGCTGTATAGTAGTATAAGTAGATTAATAGCAACGTATCTCTGTTTCTTAAACGGCTCAGTGCTTACATTGCGCAGTGGTCACCTTTACCAACCATCTTGTATGATTTAAATAGAATGAATATAGTTCATGCATTTATATTCTCACAGATGTATAGCTGAGTAGTGTATTGCACCACATCAATTTGTTTGAATTTCTCGAGGCTTCGTATTCGAATCTCTATTTTGGCTGATAATAACATTAATAACATACTGTAGCATGTAACTATGCAGTTACTCACGTATTTTATTAGTTGTTCTACGTGTGCGTGTGCGATACAATGCAATTTTGCATGTATATTTAACTTTATATTCGTCATTTTATTCAAGATAAATGGCTAATTAATCGTCTTTCTCACAGCTGGCAAATGTTATGACTTTGAATCATCACTCTTACTTCGAAATTCAATTTGACTTGAATTGTGACTTGACTCGTGACTTGACTTGACTCGAGTCACCTCCAAAAATCGAGTGACTTGACTTGACTCGAGTCACCTTCGAAAATCGATTGACTTGACTTGACTCGAGTCAAAATCTGCAATGACTCGAGATGACTCGTGACTCGAAGGTAGTGACTTGATCCCAACACTGAGCTACACTACAAATATTTTTAATTTTGTCAAGCGGGAAGCATCGTTTGGTCATATTTACATCATTTTTACAATTTAAAAAACCAGCCGATGCATTTGCTCTGTCACAGTATCATGGCATAATTCCAAAAATTGCATCAATTTTGACTGCATCGCGAAAACGCATATTGCGATTTTCTTGTGAAACTGAGTTGTAATTTGCAAGTAATGTCTAGTTTTATCTATATCAGGGGTGGGCAACTTTTTCGGCCAAAGGACACATGATATTTACGAACCATTGCGCAGGCAACTGGAATGTCGATAATCTTTTTTTAGTCGTCCGATAGGACCAAACCGAATTAGGTAACATTGCAAACAATACTTATATTAATACGCTCTAAAATTGATAACAATACATCATGCAACTGTGCAGTGCGCAAGCAGGCCCCGGTCGCGCGAAGTGCGAAATTTTTTTGCAAGTTAATGACTGAATTATATCAATAAATATGTTGCTAACATACATTGGGGGTCGCATCTGTATACCACTGCGCTCATTTGGCAAGGACAGGATTATTCGATGTTTAGACATAGTAAAATCGACGGTATCAGTGAACATGCCTCTATCATTTTGTGAAAATGTTTTGTCGACGATCTCGTTGCGAGTGCACAAGCGAAGTCGCGTGTTGTCGACACGTTATCTCCTAATTGCAAATATAGTTAGACTCAATTCTGTGAATAATATGTATTTATAATTTTCGGAAGGGGGCTCAAATACTGAATGCAAGAAATCTAGTGACAATGAATTATGCGAAGTACCGAGAAAAATTTCAAGTCAAATAAATCTGCTATGAAATATTCTACTTTATGGTCATATGCGAAGATCTGGGATAAATGTGGCTGGCCCCTGGATACGTCAATGCGCCAGAACTGTTGTTTTAGTCATCATCAAATTTCGCGGTCATGCTAATCAAATTTTGGTTGGCCTTGCAATTGTACCTGATGTCATAAATAATTTCGAGAATTATCTCGCAGGCCACACCTAACCTTCTCGTGTGCCAAATTAGGCCTGCGTGATACGGGCTGGCCGCACCTGATCTGTATGGTTATTAATAACAGTGATTGGTGGTACATTCAAATTCTGAAGAAAATTCTTTGAAAGCAAATGTTTTCATGATAGAGAAGTCGGAGTCGAAGTCAGGGTCATTCTCACAAACTCCGACTCCGACTCCAGTCAGTATTTTCCCACCGACTCCGACTCCAGCTATTATAGTTTTCACGACTCCGACTCCATCAAGCGAAAATTACCCAGACTCCGACTCCGACTCCACAGCCTTGTTTGAGACAGATTTTATTTTTCTTCAAAATTTTCCCCGCACTTCCCACGCATAGTCCATATTTGGCCCGTGGGCCGTAAAATGCCCAGGTCTTCCCTATGCTAATCTACAAGCCTTCGGGAACCCCTAATTTTCAGTGAGTCACAAAACAAAAGTCTACCACATGTGCGCATACCATTCGTGTTGCAATCTGTAGGACTACCAGGAAAGCTACTCAGGCAAACTTATACAAACTACCCATTTAGTTGGTTAATGGTCAACTAACTAACGGTTTTTTGAGTAGTTCTAGTTCTAGTTGCTGATTTTGAAAATTGAGTAGTTGTAGTTATAGTCGTAGTTGCGGATTTTGAAAATTGACCAGTTCTAGTTCTAGTTGTAGCTGCGGATTTTGAAAATCGGGTAGTTCTAGTTATAGTTGCGAGTTTTAACAATTGAGTAGTTCTAGTTCTAGTTCTAGTTCTACTTGCACTTTTTGAAAATCCAGTAGTTTGTAGTCTGTAAGGCACACGTAATTTCACATTTCTTATATGACGAGTCCAAATCAAGTCACATCTTTTAGAACAGTGACTTCAGTCGAGTCAAGGCGTTCATAAAACATGCGTCATTCAAACACTGCTGTGAGATGATGGAACAGCATTGCGATGATAATAATTCAACCTATGATAAGATCACTAGTTTTACAAACACCAGTGATTTTATTTGTAGCTATATATGTATGTATATTGTATATACCAGTATTAGATAAGGATTGTGATCACGTGATCATCGTGAAAACCTATGTTCATATTATGTGACTGTGCAAATCTCATTTAGGCTTACGCCAACATATATAATGACTAGGCCTCTAAGAATTAGTTGCTAAATCTCCATGAATGAATTTTTTCCCTCTGAAGTGGTCAACATTAGACGAAACAGAAACACCCCCGACTAGTTTCCAGAAGTTGAGTTTCTTCAAATGATAAACATGCAAACTTTCTCTGCGCTCAGTTCTGGCACAACATATTGCACTGATGCACAAATGTTTTATAGCAGAATAACTTTGAGCAATCTCTGGTACTCTGTAAAGCTAAGGTATATCTAGTATGCTTCGAACAAAGGTCTCGGATATAGCTCAGCCTATACAGCACTGGCATTGCATGTACGCAAGTTACCTGCAAGTTTTGAATTCCGGATGTGTAACATTTTCAATGTACGGCAAATTTTTGTTGATGCATTCCGAGACCATTGTTAGTGTTTCCTTCAATGTGCACTCCGGAAAAAAGTTCTTATCTGTGATCAGATTGAGTAGGACATTTAGCAAAATGCTAAAACAACAAGTCCAACTTACCTCCTTCCTCAGATTCAGCGCATGTTGTGTCTGTAAAGCCAAGCAAATTTATTGAATTTCCAGAACCTGGTATACACAATGTACTGCATCCTAAGACATTACCAAGGTCAGTATCACTGTGTATTTTATTGATCATTACATCATTCCAAATATCCATGTGAATGAGTTTACATGAAAAAATAGGAAGCAGACGAAACTACTTATAAGTAGCGTTAAAATCGGACAATCAGTCTGGGACGTGTGACTAGGAGCCATGCACAATTCGCGCATTGAATTAAAAGTAATAGAACATAACATTAAAAGGGAAAGTACAATGAATATATAGTGGCAGGTGTCAATGGTGGAGTTGATATGCCAGTTCATCGTCCAGCAATCTTGAGCGCTGACTAGTATTCATTAAATAAAAACAATTTGTATTGGTATGGCCAACTGTCGGATTGCCGTCGAAATGCTGTTCCAGCTTCCAGTCACTGTCCGTCATGCTTGACGGAAAAATGTTGTTTCTTGTAATTCGTGCCAACATATGGGAGCACGCAAGTTTTTTATTTTGTAGTTTGACTCCAGAGCGAGAAAAGGAGAATACTAAGATCAGAGGTGGTCAGTAACGAAGTACTTCTACTTATTCGAAGGACTCAAAGCAGTTTTCCACTACTTGTGGTACTTACTCAAGTAAATCTAATTTTCCACTACTTCCAATTCTACTTCAAAATAATTTGTGATCTACTGACTTACTTTTCATTATTTTCAGTTTGTCAAGTAAAAGTAGTTTAATCCTCCAATTGGAAAGTAAGATTGAGGAATTTCGGGGCTGTTTTCTCACAGTACCAACATTTAATTTTCATAGAAGTTACGTAAAGCCCAGAATTTTCATAGCGCTTCTCGCAAAGTAGATATGGAGTAACAAAAATGTTTTCATGAAAGTATCGGTGAATATAATTTAGGTATCGGGATGCATGGCTCCGCTCACATCGCATTGTCGCCGGTATGAAATATTTCATCCCAGTAAATATGGCCATCATAACGCTGAAAATACAGTTCTACAATCTATCATTTACATATTATCGTAATGTAACAGTCCACTGTGTGTCCTAACCTGGAAAAAGTTGGCTCATGTCATGCCATGACATTTTTTAAAACGGGGTGTTTGAGATTAACTAGTGTCGTATTTCGATAGCAATACTATCATTTGCGTCGAATGATGCTGACGAATGCTTATGCTGTCGAACATTGATACCTCCTGTGATGCATCAATATGAATAAAGCTCTCTGCACATTCCGCATAGCTCAATTTGCAGCTTTTGAAAGTCCATGCGAATGTATTATGGCGGTTTTCACAACTACTTACTCACATGAGTAGATCTAAAAGTAAGCAAATTCTACTTCTACTTCAAGTAATTTTAGGCTGCTTTTAAATGTACTACTTCTACTCGTGCCCGAGTAGATTTTTTGCGTCGCTACTTCTACTTCTACCTGAGTAGCCTTCTTGTCTACTTTGACAACCTTTGACTATGATCCACAACAGACCTGGGCATTTTACCGCCCGCAGGCCAAATTCTGACCAGCGCCCGACACTGACCACCAGTATGGCAATGCAAACACTTATGAAGTGTTCAAAGTTACACTTGACGCCATCAATGCTAGGGTCAGGGATGGGTTAGGGTTGTAAATGCTCATATGATACACTATCCCTGTGGTTCTCAACCGGGTTTTGATCGAATGCCCAGGAATGCAGCGAGAAAATGAGGGAAAGAGGGTTGCCGTTGACATGTAACAATTATTTTATTCCGGTCAAGACATACAATGTCCAATACAATGTAATGAACATACTCGGATGATGAAAGCAGAAGATATGGTCTCTTTAATGTAGCATCCACCTAGTCTTAATGCCCGATGTAACAGTGTCTTTTTCATTCCTTTTCTTTGTGTACCTCATTGACTAGGACTGGGGAAATGCTGAAAGGACAGCGATGAAGGGGAGGAGGGCACCTTCGTTTTGACACTTTCCTATCTTTTCATTGTATCGTTAACCTGGAGTATTGATCGGATAAAAATTGTGAATAATAAACTGAATTGAACAATTGTCCGTGACAGCTTTTCTTAATTTCATACCGAAACTTGAACACAGGTCCACAAATATGACTGCTCAAACACATAATCAGTCATAATAGGTTAACAAATCAATTTGCTGAGAGGCCCACGAGTTGGTTTTACTGTAGATCAGAGGTTCGTAACTGTTTTAGGCCCTGGACATTGAAAAAAAAATAGTAAAAGTTTAAATTCACATGCATTCATTACTTACTAGCTGGTATTCTGCAATTTGGTCCACTGAAACCAGGTAAACATGCACAGGTTAAAGCTCCGTTGTAATTAAAGCAACTACCTCCATTCTCACACCAACCGCTATGACAGGTACCTAGTGAACAAACATGATATATTCAGGGCAATTAAAAATTTTGTAGATAGGTATCAATTCTTATCCACTCACACTGTACTGTATATATACTATACATAGACAATACTAGGTTACTTACCTAGCGGAATTTCGCATGTCAGGCCAGTGTGATCTGTGCCAGTGCAGTTGCAAAATTCAATTCCTTCTATATTCGTGCATGTACCATTGTTACATGCTAGATATGTGCACTGGTCTGCAAATAAAATTAGCGTTAGTGTGTGGCTGGGCATCCTAACCAAAAATGGTTGAAAGCTTCGGCCTAGGTCGATACCAGTACCCTTTTTCTTGATTATTCAATTGATCCCTTGGCTATATAGCTTATTATGTGGTAAAATTATGGATTTTTATATGGTATCGAAAAGTTCTAAATTCCTGAAAATTTGCATATTTTGGACATATGGCGTGGAGCAAAAAGTGCAAAATCAAAGTCAACAAATTTTTCGTTCAAAATTGCTTCCCTTTGTTAGGCTATATTAGAATTAAAACTAGAGCATAACAACATTTCACAAATTAAACTAGAATTAGAATTAGACCGTAGAAACATTTTACAAATTAGATTAGAATTAGATTACTAGCATTTCGCTCTAATATAGTGAAATTACACAACTAGAATTATCTAGTTGTCCAAGTCTGGATGATACAGCGTTGTAACAAAGTCGCAAGTCAATCTCACTTTTACAGTTTTGACTCGAGTCAAGTCGAGTCATTTTCAATTCACCACCGAGTCAAGTCCGAGTCCAAGTCAGCGAGCAGAGGGTCGAGTTCGAGTCATGGTATTATGACTTGAGTCCGAGTCCAAGCCATTGTGTTGACTGCTCAGTTTCCAGTTAAGGTCTTGTTAAACCCACTTTTTATAACTCTGTTTGGTGACATCGATTCGTTCGTATTTATATTATACTAATTTTCACCACTTTTAGCAGTTTCTGGTCGCCGTTTCGAGTGCCAGTACCAATAGACATAATCCCAATAGTGTGGTTACTTCCCTATTCTTGGAAATTGCAATGTAATGCCAGTCTTGGCTGTCTGAGTCATGTGCAATGACTCGAGTTCAAGTCGAGTCACTTCCCTATTTTGAGAAAATGACTCGAGTCAAGTCCAGTCATCAGAAAATCGTGACTCGAGTCATTACAACCCTGGATGATAGGCTCGAAGGTCATACTGTACCTTGCTGTTAATTATATTATTTTGATAATGCTGTTGATTTATTCATTATTTGTTGTGACAAATCAATAGTGGATTAATGTTAGTCTATCTAAAATTGAAATCTCATCATTTTAATTTCGTCATGCTGGTTTTGATAGTTAATAGAACTTCTCATAAAGTTTTGCCTTTATGGCATGGTTATATGACTCTGTCCCTACTCCAGACGTTAACTTAATATGAAAGTTATTCATTAAATAGTTGTTTTACCGAACGACATAAAAAGTAGCGGACTGTAAAAGAGATCAAATTCCTCGCAGTAACATTAAGCGAATCTGAGTCTATTTTTAATTGTAATGATTTGAATCAAGCCTATATTTTGAGTAACAAAATTATATACGCTTTCACGTCAAGAGTAATATTTAATCAACGAAAAATATAGTTACAATAATATATTACCACCGTTGGAGCCTCAAAACCTGAGCTAGCCGTAGCTCAGCAGCGAACAACATGTTGCCCAGGGCAACGACACATCTGTCAAGTAGTTATCGCAGCAAACATTTCGTTCATATTGTTAAATTTATTCCACTGGAAGCTTTTCGACTGGCTCTCTTCAGGAGTGAACGCCCTGATGATTTGCAGTAATGACAAACTGGATTGTGAAATAAATACTATCAAATCCATTTTCCTTGTTAATGGCTATCCTGAGCACATTGTCAAAGTAACTATTGAACGTAAAATACAAGATTTCCACAGAGATAAGCCGTTTGGACCGAGAAGATGCCCAGTTTATTTGCATCTCCCGTGGATAGGCACAGCTTGCAACAGGTTTGAAAAACAGATTAAGTCCTCCGTGAGTCATTGTTTCCCACAAGTGGAACCCTGTGTCATATTTACTACGAAATCTTTACTACCAGCAACACGTAAGGATGTGCTTCCTGCGATTGATCAGAGTAACATAATTTACCAATATACGTGCCGATGTGACAGTCGGTAGGTGGGTCGCACATCTCAACGCTTACAACAAAGAATTCGTTAACACGTCCCACGCGTCAAATTAGGAATTCGCAGGGTGATGACATGTCTGCTTCATCATCACAGTCCCTAGTTACCATGCATGATTATGAACAAGTAACAGCATGTAATACTGCCATCGGACAGCACCTATTGAAACACCCAGAGTGTGCAAATCATTAAAATATCAATCAGTTTTCCATAGTTGCTCGTGGTCGTTCTCTTTTTCATTTAAAGGTCCTTGAATCAACCATTATAAAGCTGCAAAAGCCGATCCTCTGCCGCCAGAAGGAACATCTCTACACGCTGGGAATCTTCCATTAGTGTTTTTTTTTCATTCGGCTGTTTTACAGCTGATTTTGTGTGTGCTGTACGCCACTACGCTGTACCGTAACCGTGCGCTGTTTACTGCTGTTCGCGACTTGTGTACTTGTCATTATTACGTCACAACAACAAAATTATTTCCATATTTCGAACTTGGTTAACCTCATTTACTGGCGTTCACTGCTGAAGAGAGCAAGTCGAAAAGCTTCCAGTGGAATAAATTTAACAATATGAACGTATTATTTGCTGAAATATTGAAGTTCTGTGCTTCAAAAAGCCTATTCAAGTAGTTATCGACCCTCACCATGGCGATAAAGTTCAGCGAAATAATCGTCGTCCATAAATACAAAATCATATCGAATGACTTATGTAATACTAGGCTTACCATACGTCCTCTTTTAAGAGGATTTGTCCTCTTTTTTGACTTTTTTGAAAGTGTCCTCTTTTTTGAGATTTTGTCCTCTTTTTTGAGATTTTGTCCTCTTTTTTGAAAATTTAGAATTTAGGTCAGATTTAGATCAAATTGCGAGCGATATGCCGCAAATTAGCCGAGAAGTGACGATCCGGCGGGTATTTCGGAGGGAAAAGCGGTGATTTTAGCTCTGAGCGAAAAGAAGACCTTTTTTTTTTTTTTTTTTGAGTCATCCACCTGGCAATGTGGAGAGAAAAACGAGCTGTGAGCGGAAGTGATGACCTTTTTTTTTACCGGTTTTTGAGAATTCTTCTCCAGTTTTGCATGTCTGAAATTTCTGAAAAAGTGTCCTCTTTTTACATTTCCAAAATATGGTAAGCCTATGTAATACATATCCGGGAACATTCACCTTGAGACCTTCGAGTCATTGTTACTCTTATGACATCATGATATGTGTCACTCGAAACTTAATGCTTGAACCTGAATCGAATCATCCGGATACTTGATCTTGCCCGGTCTTAGATGATTCGAGAAAGCGCGCATCTAATCAAGTTTGTAAGTACAATGGGTTCTATCTCTATCATCACATTGAGTTGCTGTCATCGCGGCAATTGCTTGTTGATTATAAACGACTTTTTGGGCTGCAATGCTGCATTCCCGATAGACGTTTGCAAATCATTATTCCAGTTCGCAGATATGCACACTCCGGAGACTATCGCGAAAATCGCTAGCGAATTGTAGTAAATCGCGGAAAGACGACTAAGAAGCGTTGGGTGCAAATACAATATAATTTGGAGAAGGTGTATTTGTTTGAAAGAGGGGATGGTGATTCTCAGAGCGAGCCTATCGAAGTCTTACTGAAGCTGCGTTTTTTTCCCTTTCATGTCGCATCGTATGTTTAGTGACTCGGGGCCCCGAGTGACTGATTAGTGATTACTAGGGCAAGTTTTTACAACTTTGTCAATTTTTTTACAGCTTCCGACAGCTTCCTAGATAGTAGCAGAGGTGGTCAGTAACGAACTACTTCTACTTTTTCGAAGTACTTAAGTAGTTTCCCTCTACTTCTGGTACTCACTCAGGTAGATCTAATTTTCGCTACTTCTACTTCTACTTGATAATATTTTGTGATCTTCTTACTTACTTTTCGCTATTTTCATTTTGTCAAGTAGCAGTAGTTCAATCATCCATTCAGGAATATAGCCCGAGGATTTCCGGTGCTGTTTTCATGGAGTATAAACATTAAATTTTCATAAAAGTTGAGTAAAGCTCAGAATTTTCGTCGCTATTCGCGCGCAGTGCATACGGTGAAATCAGTATGATTACACGAAGCTATCGTTGAATACAATTTGGGTAGCGGGTTGGCGTGGCTCCGTTCACACCACATTGTCACCCTTCACCCATATGAAATATTTCATCACAGTATATAATGGCTCATCACAACGTTTGAAACTGATGTTTCGCAAACTCGCATTTACTTATCATATCGTCATCCAGCATGTCCATGGCGTGGAAAAGTGGACTCTGACTTTTTTTTATTATTAGAGCTGTTTCACCATACCACATGACCACCTTTTGAACTTTCTGGACAAAGAACATGAAATACATGTTCCGCTTTTAGAAGTAGTATTTATATTTCACTTTCAATTCCCAGTATCATACACCCTGAGTTCTAATTAATATCAGTTCTTTTTTTGGGGATAACATACATGTTGAAGTATAAAAGCAAGTGTAGTAATGCCGTTAATTTCCGGAATTGAAGCTACACAATCGTGCAACGTGTTTACACAGTACAACTTCTCCGTATTGCTCTACGACTAAACTACGGGTCTTATAATATGAGGGAGGGCGCCATACCATGATATTTTCTAAAATGTGCTGTTCGAGAAAACAGAGGATTAGTATCGCATTTCCATATCGATACTCTCATTTTCATCCCATGATGCGGACGAATGCTTATGCTGTCGAAAATTGGATACCTACTGGTATACATCAATATGAATCGAGCACGGCACCTTTCGCATAGTTCAATTTGCACCTTTTGATAATCCATGTGAACGAATTACGATCGTTTTCACAACTACTTATTTACTTGAGTAGATTTAAAGTCGGTCAATTCTACTTCTACTTCAAGTAGTTTCAGGTTACTTTTGGAAGAAGTACTTCTACTCGTACTTGAGTAGATTTTTTGCGTCGCTACTTCTACTTCTACTTGAGTAGCTTTCTTGACTACTTTGACCACCTCTCGATAGTAGATACTCAGAATCTATGTACTATGATGTTTTAAGCTGTTTGGAGGAACTTTATGCAAATTCTTCTATTTTTCATACCAATTTTTACTGCAACTTTGATCAAATATCACGTGAAAATGTAAAGGAGTGATTTGAGAACATTCTATAAACTATTCCTAGTATGATTCTATTCTCATTTATTTGCATAACAAAGAGCTATATGATGGGTTAGTGGCATCTCACTGTTATCGGGTCCAGTTGCAGATCTAGAAGGTTTGGGGTGTGTTATTTGACTTGTTTCAGGGAGCGAGGGTAATTGCTGTGCTGTTTGGCTTTTTGGGGAAAAAATATTTTTCTTCCGAGTTTCTCATACCCTACTAGTTCAACAAAAAATATTTATCAGTGCAACTTTTTATTGCAACTTTTGTCAAAATCAAGTGCAACTCTTTCGCGATTTGAGTGCAACAAAAACTTGCCCTATAGGCCAGTGATTCCCAACCGCGGCTCCCAGCTAGCCTTCTTGCGGCCCATAAAAATATTAGGAAATCGAGTTATGACAAAAATAAAATTTATATTTATAAAATACACTTGCTTGGCTTGCCAAGATAAATTATATATTCGAGTGAAGAAATGTCAATTTGAAATCGTATGCGTCTCTTAGTTTAGAAGCCTACGTTTGCTATATCAAAAAATATAGAATCGCCCAGACAGGAGGTCGCGAAATAACATGTTACGGAATCATAATAATGGGCCCTACAGTTTCCAAGACACCTCACTCAGCTCTACCGGTAGCTGATTACCTGAGCAGCAAGGACAAGAAATTGATAGCAATATATATACAATTCCCGATCATATTGACCGATTTTATCATGAATTATCGGAAATTTTCGCGCTTCGCGCTGGCTCACTTAACAGTACCGCTAGTTTCGGGGCAAAAGCGAAAAAGGTGATAGGAGTAGGTTTATCAGCCTATGGGAGCCCAAGACCTAAGTTTATTATTATTTTATTGGGGGGGGGGCTGAAGAAGTGCTGTTTCGTTCCTGTCGACGGGTATGAGCCCGAAGATGTTTAATTATTATTGAGGGGCCCTACCTTTTCAGACACACCTCCCTCGGCTCTACCTGTAAAACTGATTACGCGAGCAGTGAGAGGATAAAAATTGTTGACAATATGTATGCAATTCTCGATCATATTGACCGATTCAGTCATGAATTACTGAAAATTTTCGCGCTTCACGCGTCCAGGCGATAAAACCTGACTCACTAAATCGCCCCGAAAGCAGCATAGTTGGTAGTCCTAAAGCTCACGACCGAAGCGTCCGCATAATTTGATAGGTCTGGTCTTTATCGAAAGCTAGTTTCGCACTGATTCCAAAAATACAAATTGAAATCTTGCCAGGGCAATAAAACTACTCCAAAATAGCCACCAAAGGTCGATTGTTCTGAACAATGGGAGCGCAGCCACACAATGACATTGTCAATGGCCAAGGGCGTCAAGCGGTTGATCAGAACAATGCCAGTTTTCATATTTTGATGACTATTTGGGGTCCGTTTCATTGCCCTGGTATTCGTGCCCTGGTATTCGTGCGGCCCCAACCGTACTCTGAAATTCTAAATTTGGCCCTGACACCGAAAAAGGTCGGGAACCACTGCCCTAGACTGATTACTGAAGAATGATATACAATGCGTCACAATACATGTACTGTACAATTGTACACATGTAGTGCGTCGTTACTTTGCCGGTATCAGTTCGCTATGCGAAATAGATAGTGATTATTCAAACCGCACGATGTGGCAAGCAAGGTTATGCTGATAAATGTCCATTATTCAATATCCATATTGTCCACGCCCTGCCCAATAGCTAAACGATCGAAATTGCGGGTATACCGTATACCCGCAATAATCAGAAGGCGCGGCATATCAAGATTCGGGATAACTAACAAATTAACATCTTGTGAATTTAACTTGATTCTCCATATAAGTCTAAAAATGGATTTTGCCATTATAAGATTACAACTTACAACAGGGCTTATAGCAGGGGTCTCTGTCCATTATCCAACCCGAGGCCTGCGACACAGGATAATTGGCACAGTATTTTGAATTTACATGTCATCATTTTAATATTATGAGAAATTTACATGCATTACTGGACTTCTTTGTCTATTAGTTGATGTCCATATTAGGTAACCTACCACATAGCAGTGATTCTCAACATAAGCTTATAGCCAGGGGCCATATGGACGCCATGGACTTCCCCAAATGTTTTGTAATTTAACATTAAGTAGAATAGCAGACGTATTTAACCTGAAGTTGTGCTTCGGGATTTTCGCGATTTAGTGTTACTAGGTACTCCCATCCCGGCATCCTGGAATTCCGGCGCCAGTGATTTCCTTGCCAATTCATAAATTGTTTCAGCCAACATGCGACTCCGCGGCGTGCACTTCCAGAAGCATTGACGGCATCAAGATGACCGAGTCATGGCCCATGGCCAAAAACGTCGATATTTATTTGTTCAGACGCCGAAATAACTGGCGCCGGATATAGTCCCGTCCTTGCAATCTGAATCTCGTGCTGATTATGCAACTAATAGAGGAACTGTTGCACCCCATGAAGAAATTCGAACTGGGTTTCTAATGCGTCTCACCGAAGTAGTTTTCTTCCAGTTTGGTCTAATACGTGGGAGCGATTCAAATATTTTTTGAGTAGCGACAATCCTTACTGGAGATCACGAAATACCAACATGTTGCAATAAAGAAATTAATAACCATGGACCCGCCCTAAGCTAACCCACGAGAAACTGATGAACATTGTTGACCGTGCGCCATAAATATGCCTCAAGAATCAAGATGTTCGCATATAATTACGTGTCCTAAAAGTTTGAAGATTTTTGAAGAGTGAGGCCCGTTGCGCGAAAAGTAAGGATGCTACTGGCTTACAGTGCTACTTACTTTCAAGGGCGTCTTGCGCGTTGATCATCGGTGCCACGCTGAGGAGTACGCTTGCGAAGAAGATTAACAACTTCATGATACCGTCGTAAGTTCGCTCTATTGGTCTGTATTAGATAATTGAGCTATATATAGATATGACTGAAGTTTAAAGTAAGCGAGCGATCAGCAATCAAAACTAACGTGCATACTAGCTGACGTTCTGAATTCGGTTACGGACAGACAGCATCCATTTTCCTCGGAAAGCCATTGTATTCGAACTGCAGCTAAAAGATTTTCACGAAAGGTTCCGTTCCATTCTTTACCTCCAACCCGTTACGAAATTCCTGGCACGAATTACCTGACTGTTGCACTTTATAGACGCGATCGAAGCGGAGAAGTAATTTTAGATAGTTGTCATTGTCAGTCGATCACGGAATGATACGAACCACGGCGGTATAGTAATGGCAAGTAGCTGTACGGTACTGGCGATCAACGGACGACATCCAGCCTGGCATATTTGCATTTTGAAGCTTATTCCCGGTACCAACCCTTTTCACTATAGTCGCTGTTACGCCGTCAGTTGAGCCAGTTCAGTTCCAGTTCGACGTTTGACGTTTGTGCAAGGTTCATGTATGCCTGCCTAGTGCCTACACTACACTGCACGGTAGGCTACCTGTAGTGTATCTGTACTCGTAGCCTGAAGTTTACAGTACATGGGTATTAGGGATTCGTTAATTCTTAATGGATGTGTGGTGAGACAGCTGCAACACCAATGGGTTTTGGGTACGAGTCAGACCGAGGTCGACTCCAGAATATTTACTCAAGTGTAGGACGTCTATCCGGGCTCCACGCCATATCATCCGTGTAAGCGGTGTCTTATAAAAGCCTAGAAGTGAGCCGTGCTACAAGTCGGCAGCTACGGAATAAAAATTAGGAAAATTGACCTGGTGTAAATGACCATGGTAGCCGACATCTCTACAAACACCATAAATATCTTTATAACAGCAACTCGTAGCCTATAAAGTGTATGGTACTGTGCCTGTACAGGGCTGTTCAAAGATAACTTTTTTAGGATTCCGGCTATTCACTGATTAAATTGTCAGGTTACCCTAAAAAACGCTGCACACCAAATTTGGTTCAATTCTAACAAGTATAGGACTCCGCAGATCAAATTAAGATTTTTGATTTAGTATGGAGAATTAAGAAAAAAATTCAAATTTTTCTGCCAACCCCATGAAATTGTTGAGCTGTCTTCAAAGACGTTGCAAAACAAATTTGAATCAATTCCGACCAGTAGAAGCGGAGTTATGTGAGTTTGTCGTTGATAAATCGCGGATTATCAACCGATCAAGGATAATCCGCGGATTATCTTCGAAAAACTCACATAACTCCGCTTCTACTGGTCGGAATTGACTCAAATTTGTTTTGCAACGTCTTTGAAGACAGCTCAACAATTTCATGGGGTTGGCAGAAAAATTTGATTTTTTTTTATTTTCCATAATAAATTAAAAATTTTAATTGGATCTGCGGAGTCCTATACTTGTTAGAATTGAACCAAATTTAGTGTGCAGCGTTTTTTAAGGTAACCTGACAATTTAATCAGTGAATGGCTGGAATCCGGGAAAAAAGTTATTTTCGAACAGCCCTGTACGGGTGTACCGGAAATTGGTCAGTTCTTATGGGTGTGTGTGTCTTCGCGTGATAACTCCACTAATCAATCTGACTTGGATGAGTACATTGGATTGGAGTTTAAGCGACAACGATAGTGAGGTACTGCTTGATCACAATCTCTCTGAATATAATTTGCGCATTCCAATATATAATCCAACTAATTACCTTACATAATTGTATGCATATGTAATGTTACCATTCAGAAACGATAAAGAGAAAATGTTTTTTTCATTGCTACTCGTTACTCGCGCCCTTCTCCGGCTATGCAGGCTATCCTGGGATATGTCCTACCTATAAGTAACGCACGAACGCGACTGGAACCAGCTGTCGGGAAGTTCGAGATGCCATATATGCCTATGATTTATGTAAATCTTCCTGCAAATTTCTATAGCTGCGGCTTTATATATGTATTGATAAAAATCTCATATTTCTTACTGTATACTATATCTGTCAAAAGATACCTTCACACCTGAATACATGCAAGTTACGGTGTTTTGGCAAGTACCAGCAGTAAGCACGCATAGTTTCATGCTGTACGAAATAACCGCTACAAACTATAGCGGCGGGAGAGATTGAAACACCGTTAACAAATGATTCGCTTCAGCGCTGGGTGAAACGTTATCCCCTATAAATCCCCATTGTTTATGATGCCTTATCGAATCTCCGGTAGCTCGCTTACAGCAGGCTTACGTCTACCGTAACAAGGCGTTTAGATTGTGTTTAAAATTCACCCTAACGTAACGGTTTCGCAAGAATTACCGTCGTATAACGTCTCAAGTCATGTAGTGAATATTTCGCCGCTGAAACGCCGATGTGCGCTTCGAGTACGAGTGACGACTGAGGACTGAGGACCATTCTATCTATAGCATCCCCGCTTGAGTCTTATGACTTTCTATCTGCGCTAAGCCGTCAATCGAGCTGCCTGGACACTGGACACTGGACAGTAGAGCGCGATTAAGCCGTGCTACAAGCAAGCCTCGTTACATCGCCTAGGCTCGGGTGGGTGTCTGATCTCAAAGGCTACCCAAGTCGTTTCGACGCCTTCTTATCTTTTCATTGCATCGCAGTCTTGTGGTGTTTGGAATTGAAAATTCTTATTAAAATGAACCCACCTGAAGTGAACAAGTAAGCTGAGAAAGATGTAGCCACCAACATATAGGCCCGCGATGAAATCGAAGCGATAATATTTCAAATCACATTCCCAAGTATTAAGTATGTATGTACCAATCACGATCTATTGATCGTCATTACATGCAAGCCGACTTATTTTAGTTGATTACAGACCAATTTAATGCGCTATTTGGTCTGCGTCGGATGTTTTTAGTCTCTGCGATGCCGTTTCCGTGCCGCGTAGCATCTGTAAATGACTCAATGCGCGTAAGATCATACGAAATCAAGATATTCAACGTTCTAAATGAACATATATTGGGAATCACGTTAGTGTAGAAATAGAGTATATATTTCAGTTTGTAAACACCATGACTACCTCATTACTTGCCCTCTTGCAATAAGTCTTCTTAGTCATTCACCTATCAATTATATGTTGTAAATCTATGGTTCTGCTTAGCTAGTACTGGACTACTTGGACTCACGATCCTCGACATAGAGCTGATGCAGTAGTCCCACATTTCCATATACTCGTATAACATCGAATGCACATTAGGGCTGTTCATATGAAATCCTTAGGGCGTCACCCATATAAGTAACCGAAAGTGATGCACGAAGGAATTTGTCTCTGTGACCCATGCAGTCACGAGGTGCACAGTACAATGCACGTGCACGTGTTTAGGGTCCCGTGATAAACCGTTCAAAATGGGGAGAAAACGCGTTTGAAAAGAAGGTTGCGAAAATATAATACATCGAAAGCATAGCTCTTATATTGTGACTGTTTTTCAAAAAGGAACTAGCATGTTTGTTGTCTCATCAGAATGATTTCCATCGCGTAATTAAAATGCGCTAGAACATGAGTCAGCAACCTTTATGAAACCAAGAGCTAGGGGAGATGTGGTACCGGTGGATCACTGGGACCGAAAATACTTTGAAAATTCTCTATGATAATTCCATGATTACACTCCGTGAACTTTTCTACAATTGCATGCTGGTAACATCTTTCCTCACATACAAAAAAATTCGACGTGCGCGAACTATTGGGTCTCTCACAGATGTTTTTTGTTTTGGGGGGTGTAAACTAAATTTAGATCGACATATACATTTTTCTTCGTAACCTTCAACACGAACAAACCAGCAATCATTTTTATTGTGAAGTCTAGGGCTTGTATCAGGCTATATAATGGAACCTATTATTTTTTTCAGTTCTTTCCTTGAGTGGAATTTTTTTCGATTCATGTACAAAATTAGTAGGGTGGGGACCGATGATACAATAGCCAAATCAAGCAAAATAATCAAGCATACTAATCATGAAACAAATGAAACATGACTACGTACAGAAAATCTTTATGTAATAATTGAATATGATGTTTTGTCGCTATAACGAGGTCTTTGGACGTCACACTGTCGATTTTCGGGTAATATGTATGTACCCTCAAATTTATAAGCCCGAGCCTAAATCGAAACGTGATTTTATGACAACATTTGAGTCAATATTTAATCTATTTTTTGACGATTGCGACCGAAAATTCTTCTTTGGCTTGCTGTAGATTAGATTATAATACTGAGCAAGAAAAGTTGTCACATCTGAGTATTTTAGGGTATATGTGTCATAGGTCCCCGGGTCGTGTGTCATTGGACCCACCGGGTGGGGACCGATGACACGTGCGAGCAACAAATTTTAAACGTCCATAAATATTTTTTGAAAAGACGGATATTCATGTATATGTGCGCGATAGGTAGAGCTTGTATCAAAGTGCTGAGCCAGCAAAAGATCTGCTGTTTTCGGCTGAACATTTTGGGGCCAGCGAACATTTTCCAATTTTTGATCCATCGGTACCACATCTCCCCTACTTCCTGCGTACTGTTTAATGCGAAGGCTACCAGTTTGATACACGCATAAATGGATTGCCAGAAATAGTTAATTTGCTCAATACCTTTACCTAGATATGTTAATTTGTATTTTTGTAATAGTAATAAATATTTATCTTTGTTGAAACACTGATCATCTCAATGATTTCTCACAATATATATAGAAACAGATAAATGTATAGGCTATTTTACTCTAAGTGAACATTTTTTAAATTTAACATTTTCAAATTATCACATCTGAGACAGTCTTGTGAAATCGGAATATCCCACTTAACTAGCTAGTCAATAATATTTTTAAACAAATCATGAATTAATTTGCACCATGTTTGTACTCGCGTAGAATACAAAAGTCAACCCCAAATCTTGCAAGATATCTTGTCACACGTTGAAGTGGACACTAAATGTGTTATCTGTCTCTTTGTCAGTTAGTGGTAATCCTGGCATTGCATAGGCCTAATGTCAATTATATTGTGTTCTATACTCTGGTGTGTAACTTGACCCTGCAAGTGAGTCTTGCATATGTACATCAGTGCGGGCTGAGCACAATAATTCGAGTACTCTAATCTGAATCGAGTATTTCGAGTACTGACATTGTACGCTCTTTGCAACTAATATTGAGAAACATAGTTTTGTTACTGTTTTCGATCGCGGGTGGCAGTAAACCTCGATTGGTCATGTCGCAGCATACGACACCATGCAATAAGCTACTCAGAGCTACGTTATTGGAAATAACATATCTGTGCAGTATAGCGATCAACCCACTGCATCTGTGAGGCCCGTATATTTGTCCCAGAGAAGAAGAAAACGTAATGGTCAAAAACAGTGTACTTCAACCTGGTACACTCTTTTAACATCTATACTCAAAACTCGTACACCCTTGACAAAGATTCCGTATAGTAAACCTAATGCGGAGTCGTTCAACCTTGTTTGCAATTCACGGCCGTATTTCGATTACATATATACCAGTGGTTCTCAACCGCCGGTCCGCGGACCGGTGCCGGTCCGCGATGACATTCCTGCCGGTCCGCCAGGTATATCACAATTTCATACCTTAATTTCAAGATGCAATTTTGAAGGCGATAAGTACAGAACAGATACGAGCTGACTCATCGCTAAACAGCGCAGTTTGCGCGATCATTCGTTTTCGATTCATTCATTTTGTGCTGGACCGTAACTGGTGCACCCTAAACCACCCAATTGGAGAGGGGCCGAGCTTGAAAAGGGCCCAAAATTATTTGGCTAATGAACCTAAATCATAGTACATTTTTTTGAAACTGATCCCAGCATTTTTCAATTTCTTTTCGCGCTTTGCGCGATTTAGTGTCACTAACTGCCTCGCTTATAGGTGCCCTTCTCCGAGAAATACGCATGATTTATAGAAATAGGCATTACGGCGTCAGCCATTACCGCGCTACGACGTACCAACACATAATGACGCCTGGGCTAACATGGAACTCTGAAAGTTGTGTCAAATATCCGGCAGCGAGTAAACCGATTCAGTCATGAATGATCGAAAATTTTCGCTATTGGCGCGATTAAGCTAGATAAACTCTCTGCTTACACTGAGTAGAATTAATGTGCTCACAAGTACAGGTGAAAACATCTACCTAACTGTAGGGTCTGGGGGCACAGCCCCCGGAAGTTTGGCTTATCGCCCTGAGGGGGCCCAAGACCAATGTTTTGGGGGTGGGATGACGAAGTCATTTTTCTGCCCGGATTTGCGTATGGCCGGTATAGCTGCTGTAAGGTATTTTCCTGCGGCACGCATTGTATTCGCAGTTGCCAGAGTAGCCTGCGACTGGTGGCAGTGGGCAATGAGCAAGGTAGCACGACAAGGTGCTTGGTTCTAACCCGAAACACATATTCTCTCGCGATATTGTCAAAGACAATAATATTATTAGTGTTGGCGTGGTCGGTTAAACCTACGGCCTTCGGCACAAAAGACTGTAAACGACTCTCGGCAGTAGCACGTTTATCTGTGCCTGTACTGTACTGTGCCTGTACAGGGCTGTTCAAAGATAACTTTTTTCGGATTCCGGCTATTCACTGATTAAATTGTCAGGTTACCCTAAAAAACGCTGCACACCAAATTTGGTTCAATTCTAACAAGTATAGGACTCCGCAGATCAAATTAAGATTTTTGATTTAGTATGGAGAATTAAGAAAAAAATTCAAATTTTTCTGCCAACCCCATGAAATTGTTGAGCTGTCTTCAAAGACGTTGCAAAACAAATTTGAATCAATTCCGACCAGTAGAAGCGGAGTTATGTGAGTTTGTCGTTGATAAATCGCGGATTATCAACCGATCAAGGATAATCCGCGGATTATCTTCGAAAAACTCACATAACTCCGCTTCTACTGGTCGGAATTGACTCAAATTTGTTTTGCAACGTCTTTGAAGACAGCTCAACAATTTCATGGGGTTGGCAGAAAAATTTGATTTTTTTTTATTTTCCATAATAAATTAAAAATTTTAATTGGATCTGCGGAGTCCTATACTTGTTAGAATTGAACCAAATTTAGTGTGCAGCGTTTTTTAAGGTAACCTGACAATTTAATCAGTGAATGGCTGGAATCCGGGAAAAAAGTTATTTTCGAACAGCCCTGTACGGGTGTACCGGAAATTGGTCAGTTCTTATGGGTGTGTGTGTCTTCGCGTGATAACTCCACTAATCAATCTGACTTGGATGAGTACATTGGATTGGAGTTTAAGCGACAACGATAGTGAGGTACTGCTTGATCACAATCTCTCTGAATATAATTTGCGCATTCCAATATATAATCCAACTAATTACCTTACATAATTGTATGCATATGTAATGTTACCATTCAGAAACGATAAAGAGAAAATGTTTTTTTCATTGCTACTCGTTACTCGCGCCCTTCTCCGGCTATGCAGGCTATCCTGGGATATGTCCTACCTATAAGTAACGCACGAACGCGACTGGAACCAGCTGTCGGGAAGTTCGAGATGCCATATATGCCTATGATTTATGTAAATCTTCCTGCAAATTTCTATAGCTGCGGCTTTATATATGTATTGATAAAAATCTCATATTTCTTACTGTATACTATATCTGTCAAAAGATACCTTCACACCTGAATACATGCTGGTTACGGTGTTTTGGCAAGTACCAGCAGTAAGCACGCATAGTTTCATGCTGTACGAAATAACCGCTACAAACTATAGCGGCGGGAGAGATTGAAACACCGTTAACAAATGATTCGCTTCAGCGCTGGGTGAAACGTTATCCCCTATAAATCCCCATTGTTTATGATGCCTTATCGAATCTCCGGTAGCTCGCTTACAGCAGGCTTACGTCTACCGTAACAAGGCGTTTAGATTGTGTTTAAAATTCACCCTAACGTAACGGTTTCGCAAGAATTACCGTCGTATAACGTCTCAAGTCATGTAGTGAATATTTCGCCGCTGAAACGCCGATGGACTGTGCGCTTCGAGTACGAGTGACGACTGAGGACTGAGGACCATTCTATCTATAGCATCCCCGCTTGAGTCTTATGACTTTCTATCTGCGCTAAGCCGTCAATCGAGCTGCCTGGACACTGGACACTGGACAGTAGAGCGCGATTAAGCCGTGCTACAAGCAAGCCTCGTTACATCGCCTAGGCTCGGGTGGGTGTCTGATCTCAAAGGCTACCCAAGTCGTTTCGACGCCTTCTTATCTTTTCATTGCATCGCAGTCTTGTGGTGTTTGGAATTGAAAATTCTTATTAAAATGAACCCACCTGAAGTGAACAAGTAAGCTGAGAAAGAAGTAGCCACCAACATATAGGCCCGCGATGAAATCGAAGCGATAATATTTCAAATCACATTCCCAAGTATTAAGTATGTATGTACCAATCACGATCTATTGATCATCATTACATGCAAGCCGACTTATTTTAGTTGATTACAGACCAATTTAATGCGCTATTTGGTCTGCGTCGGATGTTTTTAGTCTTTGCGATGCCGTTTCCGTGCCGCGTAGCATCTGTAAATGACTCAATGCGCGTAAGATCATACGAAATCAAGATATTCAACGTTCTTAATGAACATATATTGGGAATCACGTTAGTGTAGAAATAGAGTATATATTTCAGTTTGTAAACACCATGACTACCTCATTACTTGCCCTCTTGCAATAAGTCTTCTTAGTCATTCACCTATCAATTATATGTTGTAAATCTATGGTTCTGCTTAGCTAGTACTGGACTACTTGGACTCGCGATCCTCGACATAGAGCTGATGCAGTAGTCCCACATTTCCATATACTCGTATAACATCGAATGCACATTAGGGCTGTTCATATGAAATCCTTAGGGCGTCACCCATAGAAGTAACCGAAAGTGATGCACGAAGGAATTTGTCTCTGTGACCCATGCAGTCACGAGGTGCACAGTACAATGCACGTGCACGTGTTTAGGGTCCCGTGATAAACCGTTCAAAATGGGGAGAAAACGCGATTGAAAAGAAGGTTGCGAAAATATAATACATCGAAAGCATAGCTCTTATATTGTGACTGTTTTTCAAAAAGGAACTAGCATGTTTGTTGTCTCATCAGAATGATTTCCATCGCGTAATTAAAATGCGCTAGAACATGAGTCAGCAACCTTTATGAAACCAAGAGCTAGGGGAGATGTGGTACCGATGGATCACTGGGACCGAAAATACTTTGAAAATTCTCTATGATAATTCCATGATTACACTCCGTGAACTTTTCTACAATTGCATGCTGGTAACATCTTTCCTCACATACAAAAAAATTCGACGTGCGCGAACTATTGGGTCTCTCACAGATGTTTTTTGTTTTGGGGGGTGTAAACTAAATTTAGATCGACATATACATTTTTCTTCGTAACCTTCAACACGAACAAACCAGCAATCATTTTTATTGTGAAGTCTAGGGCTTGTATCAGGCTATATAATGGAACCTATTATTTTTTTCAGTTCTTTCCTTGAGTGGAATTTTTTTCGATTCATGTACAAAATTAGTAGGGTGGGGACCGATGATACAATAGCCAAATCAAGCAAAATAATCAAGCATACTAATCATGAAACAAATGAAACATGACTACGTACAGAAAATCTTTATGTAATAATTGAATATGATGTTTTATCGCTATAACGAGGTCTTTGGACGTCACACTGTCGATTTTCGGGTAATATGTATGTACCCTCAAATTTATAAGCCCGAGCCTAAATCGAAACGTGATTTTATGACAACATTTGAGTCAATATTTAATCTATTTTTTGACGATTGCGACCGAAAATTCTTGTTTGGCTTGCTGTAGATTAGATTATAATACTGAGCAAGAAAAGTTGTCACATCTGAGTATTTTAGGGTATATGTGTCATAGGTCCCCGGGTCGTGTGTCATTGGACCCACCGGGTGGGGACCGATGACACGTTCGAGCAACAAATTTTAAACGTCCATAAATATTTTTTGAAAAGACGGATATTCATGTATATGTGCGCGATAGGTAGAGCTTGTATCAAAGTGCCGAGCCAGCAAAAGATCTGCTGTTTTCGGCTGAACATTTTGGGGCCAGCGAACATTTTCCAATTTTTGATCCATCGGTACCACATCTCCCCTACTTCCTGCGTACTGTTTAATGCGAAGGCTACCAGTTTGATACACGCATAAATGGATTGCCAGAAATAGTTAATTTGCTCAATACCTTTACCTAGATATGTTAATTTGTATTTTTGTAATAGTAATAAATATTTATCTTTGTTGAAACACTGATCATCTCAATGATTTCTCACAATATATATAGAAACAGATAAATGTATAGGCTATTTTACTCTAAGTGAACATTTTTTAAATTTAACATTTTCAAATTATCACATCTGAGACAGTCTTGTGAAATCGCAATATCCCACTTAACTAGCTAGTCAATAATATTTTTAAACAAATCATGAATTAATTTGCACCATGTTTGTACTCGCGTAGAATACAAAAGTCAACCCCAAATCTTGCAAGATATCTTGTCACACGTTGAAGTGGACACTAAATGTGTTATCTGTCTCTTTGTCAGTTAGTGGTAATCCTGGCATTGCATAGGCCTAATGTCAATTATATTGTGTTCTATACTCTGGTGTGTAACTTGACCCTGCAAGTGAGTCTTGCATATGTACATCAGTGCGGGCTGAGCACTAGGGATGGTGTGAACGTGAGGTTCACGTTCGCGTTCTGTGTGTGAACTTCGGAAATTTAGAGGTTCGCGTTCACAACAGAACCTTGGTAGGTTCTGCACTGTGAACCTTTTTCATATATTGTAATTTTCACTTCATTATAACATCATTGGTTCAAATCTATTGCATTTCAACTGCGGGCCACTCCATGCATGGCGCTGGCAGCATTCAAAATCAACACTAAACGAGCATGCACCTTGACAATCTCATATGTTTTACTTGCTTTGTTACAAAAGTTTGCGCGAATTATCCAGTTTTCCGTTTGTGAATATTTAGTGACTCTCTGCTGTGAGCTTGACCCGCAATCACACAACATCACGAGCGAAATACGTAGTCAGCGAAGGATACTTATTCAACCAATCAATAAGATTGATATCGTTTTCTGATGTAAAAATTCGAGAAGGCGTATGGGGTCACTTTGGACTTCGTATCTTTACTGCATCATTAAAACCAAATCTGTGCGATTGAGGAGTTGGCTACTGTTGTATAACTTCTTAATGAGGTAATATCGGTAGCAAATATAGAAACCCATTTTACACTCTGATCAATATCAATGTAGCAATACTCAGACACCGAATACATTGTCCGGTCTGGCCTAGACCGATAAGGGATAAGCGTATATTCCCTGGTAAGTCCTCTTCAAAATTGTTGGCAAAGCGACGAAAGATATTGATTTTATGGTAGTATTATATCCTTTGATTGCCTCAGTTGATACATATAGCGACGTTTAAAACGCCAATATGTACTTCAGAATTGTTGCATTATGTGGCCCAAGTCGTCGCTAGGTATTGTGTACATTAATATAGGCTATAACTTCATTGAAAGATAGGGTTGGAATTAGCAATATGACGTCACGTGACGTCATGAGGTTCACGTTCGTGTTCACACAGAACCTTTTAAAAAGGTTCGCGTTCACACGAACCTGAACCTTTCAGGGGTTCACACCATCCCTACTGAGCACAATAATTCGAGTACTCTAATCTGAATCGAGTATTTCGAGTACTGACATTGTACGCTCTTTGCAACTAATATTGAGAAACATAGTTTTGTTACTGTTTTCGATCGCGGGTGGCAGTAAACCTCGATTGGTCATGTCGCAGCATACGACACCATGCAATAAGCTACTCAGAGCTACGTTATTGGAAATAACATATCTGTGCAGTATAGCGATCAACCCACTGCATCTGTGAGGCCCGTATATTTGTCCCAGAGAAGAAGAAAACGTAATGGTCAAAAATAGTGTACTTCAACCTGGTACACTCTTTTAACATCTATACTCAAAACTCGTACACCCTTGACAAAGATTCCGTATAGTAAACCTAATGCGGATACGAGCTGACTCATCGCTAAACAGCGCAGTTTGCGCGATCATTCGTTTTCGATTCATTCATTTTGTGCTGGACCGTAACTGGTGCACCCTAAACCACCCAATTGGAGAGGGGCCGAGCTTGAAAAGGGCCCAAAATTATTTGGCTAATGAACCTAAATCATAGTACATTTTTTTGAAACTGATCCCAGCATTTTTCAATTTCTTTTCGCGCTTTGCGCGATTTAGTGTCACTAACTGCCTCGCTTATAGGTGCCCTTCTCCGAGAAATACGCATGGTTTATAGAAATAGGCATTTCGGCGTCAGCCATTACCGCGCTACGACGTACCAACACATAATGACGCCTGGGCTAACATGGAACTCTGAAAGTTGTGTCAAATATCCGGCAGCGAGTAAACCGATTCAGTCATGAATGATCGAAAATTTTCGCTATTGGCGCGATTAAGCTAGATAAACTCTCTGCTTACACTGAGTAGAATTAATGTGCTCACAAGTACAGGTGAAAACATCTACCCAACTGTAGGGTCTGGGGGCACAGCCCCCGGAAGTTTGGCTTATCGCCCTGAGGGGGCCCAAGACCAATGTTTTGGGGGTGGGATGACGAAGTCATTTTTCTGCCCGGATTTGCGTATGGCCGGTATAGCTGCTGTAAGGTATTTTCCTGCGGCACGCATTGTATTCGCAGTTGCCAGAGTAGCCTGCGACTGGTGGCAGTGGGCAATGAGCAAGGTAGCACGACAAGGTGCTTGGTTCTAACCCGAAACACATATTCTCTCGCGATATTGTCAAAGACAATAATATTATTAGTGTTGGCGTGGTCGGTTAAACCTACGGCCTTCGGCACAAAAGACTGTAAACGACTCTCGGCAGTAGCACGTTTATCTGGACGAGGAAATTTCACCTCGACTCAGCAGACTCACTACCATAAAACCACATGGATGCCATCATGAAGATAATTAGTTGCAATCAAGACCCTCTAAATGTCACTATCTAGCACCATATAGTTGCAAAAAACGGTTGCATACTTAACATTTTGGCTTCATTTCAATTTTGAAAGTTCACCGGTCCGCCAGACATTTTTTGAAATTTTACCGGTCCGCGAGGCGAAAAAGGTTGAGAACCACTGATATATACTATAGTATAGAGCCGCATCTTATCGAAAAGTCTTATTTGTTCCATTTGGACTACAAATACTCGTGTGAAATTGGCGACAGGGAACTTCACACGGCAGAGAGCCCTTGTGGTGTTCTGTGCCATCACTGACTTATTGAGATATAGCCTAACTTGCGTATAATAGTTTCCGATTGCAGAAACAGCACATCCCAGCAAGCTTATACTATGTATGTACCAAGATCGCGAGTATAAATGTCAGGAAGAGTATATTCAGGATTCGTTTATTTCAACCTCGTGAATGAATTTCGTCAATAAATTAGTAAATTCACATTTTGCTGTCAAATATTTATCCTTTCTCAGCCCACGTGATCAGATTTCCGGCAGAGCTGATGGTGGAATGTCATTGAAAATTTTGGGCAAAAAGTATTGATGATACACTTCTGTTTTTTATTAAATCTTTTGTTGCATGATGTTATTTCTTGACCTCCCATCAGGATTGTCGGTATAGTCAAAATTTATTGGAATTGCCCAAACATACCAGAAAAGCCTTCGTGGTATTTCTTTATGGGCCGCATTATTTCCTCTGAGATTCGCATTTGCATGGTGGGTTCAGATCGCAAAAACACTATTGTATTAAAACGAAAAATTCTTCGTTAATTCAAATTTCTAATTGACGGCCACTGTAATTTGATTATGTGTAGACGGCGGGCAGCATAATTATTGTTTTCGGCTGCATGTGGCCGTATGTCCGCAGATTGGCCACCCCTGGCCTAATCGAAACATAGATGAGCAAGGCTGCAACCTGCAACGATGTGTGGCGAGATGGCGGATAGTGGTATAAACCACAGCTGCAACACCAATGGGTTGCGGGTTCTAGTCTGAGGTCGACTCCAGAATTCCTACCTAAGTGTTGGAGGTTTATCTAGGCCCCTCCTCGCCATGTGATCCGTGTAAGCGGTGTCTTATACCGTGCTGCAAGTCGACAGATACGAATAAATATGAAGAATATCAGCCTGATGTAAATGACAATTATTGTAGTCGACAAACACCATGAATACCACAAACATACAAACAAAAAAACAAGGCTGCAACGATCTAACACAGTGATTTTCAAATCGACCTCCGAGACTCCCTGGCTGCGCCTCTGCAATTATGTACGCGGCGCTATTTAAAAGCATCTCGCAGGAAGTATGAATTCAGAATGTACTGCGAAAGGAACCAATAAGAACCAATGAAAAGCAACTCCTTATGACATCACAATAGGTATGTACTTTACAGGTTGCGTACAGCTGATATGATTGAACAACCTGTTCTGCAGCATAAACTTGTCTATTTAATGTGATAGCTAGTCATCGGTCATCTGGTATGTACACCCCAGTAAACCTCATCCGAGGGGAACACCCTTTTATAGTTTTAGGGTGTACGATTATAGATAACTAACCTACCGTAGGTTAGTTGAAAATATGGTTGGTGGTACTAAACTTGAGTATTGCTTTCACAACTACATTCATCGCAGCAAAGAATTTATTAACTCGAAGACTTTTCCTGTGCCCCTTATCGAGAGTTAACGGCACAATAACAAGCATACAGAAAGAGATTCAAACGAAAACCAAATTGGTAAAGTACGACGTAATAATACAATAATAAAAAATTAACGCTAGGTAAAGTCCGCTGTAACGGTAGTCATACCAAGAGACGAGAGAAAATCAAATTATACAATAATACACGGAAGACAACACACAGACAAATAGCGGTATTTATTAATGGGATATTTTGAGATTATATAGAAACTCTTTCTGCCGACATAAATCCAGATTGGTCAATTTTATTATAGTTGATTCCAAGACAGACAGATGGAAGGCAGATATGCATTTAGCCAGGGGTGGCCAACCTTTTTGACCAAAGGGCCACATTTCATTGGCGAACCATCGCGCGGGCCACTAGCCGCGCGAAGCGCGAAACTTTTTGGAAGTTGATACGTCGATATTATTGTTACTTAAGTATATTGCGGGTCTGCTGTATATTGCTGGGCTCAGTTTGCAAGAACTGGATTATTCGGCGCCTGGACATATCGATTTCGAAATCTGCGGCCAACACGCGTTAATCAATTTATGCCTATGTTTCATCATAGTGTTCTAAGGTGGTGTAGACACTAGCGATCGTTCCACATCGGCAATTTGGGAAGGCTGTCGCCAAGGTGCATTCTCTGCCGCTTGAGCATAGGGAAAAGTTGCGTTATAATCAGATGTAGGAATTAACTTGGTTAGCGCGGTATGTTTTCGGTGCGCAATTCTTGATGATGAGATATCAATTTATAAATTAAGATGTCAAATTTTGCTGCCGGTAAGGTTTTTCAGACAGTGTAAACGGCATGTTATCGTGTTACATTGCAACTGGAGTAACCTGTCATAGCTTCCTTGTTAATGTTATCGCTAGTGTCTACACCACCTTAGCAGTGTTGGGATGACTCGAGTCACCTTTTTGGTATGACTTGACTTGACTCGAGTCACTTTGCTAAAATGACTTGACTTGACTTGACTCGGCGTATCAAAAATGTGGATTGACTCGTGACTCGGAGCAAAATTCACGAGTCAATTTCAAGTCATCAAGTAATCGGTGTCGATAAAAATCACTGTATCTTGCGTCTGTTCGGTTTGCTCACGAAACGCTGGTGTAACCCGCGAGAGCGACCAATCATTCAATGATCGTGCGTTTTACTGAGCCTCCATTGTTCTCTCACTCTAACAAATATATTGACCGCAAACAAAGTCGAAGCTTACAACTTAACTTTGTCGTAAACTAGTATTATAAAGTAATATAATAGCAAAATGTATATTTCTCTTCTCTGTTCTTACCTTAACCAAACCCCTTCTTTTATTGAAATTGAATTCGAATATAGTTTACCTCACCAATTGGCGCAGGCTCGAATTGTGTCATATCAATTTGTAAATGGGTAATGTATTGCATATCCTATCAAATCGTTTCTCAATTCTCTATTTTGGATGGTAACTATGAACTGAGGCTATGCAATTACTTACGTAGTTTAGCAGTTCTACGTAGCCTATATGTGAGCGATAGAGCGCCTTCTTGCGTGTATATTTAACTCTATATTCGTTCATCGGTTCGAAATCAATGACCAATCAACCTGTATTTTAGACAGCTAGCAAAATGCAATGACGTTATCATGCTTCATACTTGGAAAAGGCAACTTGACTTGAATTGTGACTTGACTCGTGACTTGACTTGACTTGACTCGACTTGACTCGAGTCACCTTTGAAAATCGAGTGACTTGACTTGACTCGAGTCACCTTTGAAAATCGATTGACTTGACTTGACTCGAGTCAAAATGTGCAATGACTCGAAATGACTCGTGACTCGAAGGTAGTGACTTGATCCCAACACTGCACCTTAGAACACTATGGTTTAATCGTCGACGGTCTTTCTGCGAGCGCAAACGCAAGGTCGCCCGTTGGACGACACTTTCTCTCGTAATCGCGATCACAATTAGACTTAATATGTAGGCGATGGTTCGTTTTCAGGAGGGGTAACAATATTAAAAGCAAGAAATCCATCTACAACATATTGCGTGAAGCATGATTTATTTTTTACTTAAGATAAATCTACTGCAGAATATTCTGCTTTATTGTAATGTACGAAGATCGACCAAAATTCGACCGGCCCATGGATCCGCCAATGCGTCGGAACTGATTTTTTGTCGTCACATCCCAAATGTTGCGGCCAGACTAATCAAATTTTTGGTTGGCCATGCAAGTTCACAATCGGGGCAATCCATTTTTGGTAATATTACTAATTTCTAAAATCACCTCGCGGGCCACTCAAAACCTTCTCGCGGGCCACGGGTTGGCCGGCCCTGCATTTAGCAATCACAGTGAACATACTGTCATTTTAATGACTGGCACACACCGGGTAGTTCATTAAATGTTGACCAATTGCAGAGTTAAAAGCTGAGACCTGGTTATAGGAAGTAGAGTCAACCGCTTCCTTGCACCGACGAACAAGCACAAAACGGTCGATAGGTTTGTTTACTGACCTAATCGATTTAGGGACATGTTGGTTCACTCGTTCAGCCAACCGCAAAGATGTGCGACCCACATACCGACTATCACGGGGGCATTGGAATTTATATGCAATATTAGCCTACTTGTTTGTAAAGCAGGAAGCACATCCGTAGGTTAGTTATGTATAGTACGATACACCCGGTAGAAGATCCCTGGTCTAAAAGATACCGCATGATAATTAATGTGATGTAGAACTGGCAGTATGTCGTTTGTAGGTATGTAATACGTAGTATACATCATTCATACTATTGTGGCTTCTACATCAGTATTACCCGACTTAACCCAAAGCCCAGCACCGTAACTGCCGCACCCCAAACCCGCCAATTGGGGGGGGGGCCCGAGCTCAAAGGGGGCCCAAAATTATTTCGTGAATTAGCATAAATCATAGAGTATTTTTTGAAAATTTATGCAATTTTTTCAAAATTTTTCGCGCTGCGCGCGATTTCATGTAGCCGTTTCTCTATATTATAGGGTATTGGGCCATTACCGCGCCACGACCAACCATGACATACAATCAAGTTTTAGGCCATATAACATGCGACTCCAAGAAGTGTGCCAGAACGATCGGCAGCGAGAAAAGCTTGGCCGAAAAGGTCTATGCTCTTATGCAGACCGAAGACCTCGTTATATAGGCTATACAAAATGCCTATAGGTTTAATTGTCCATAGGCGCCTAAATGACTGGCACCGAATGTTCCTGTCTTTGCAATCTGAACCTCACAAGACAAATACCATCCCGCTGGGAAAAATTTTATTCCGGTGAAGAAATACCAATTTGAAATCGTGTGCGTCTCTTAGTTTAGAAGCCTACGTTTGGGCGATTCTATATTTTTTGATATAGCAGACTGGAAGTCACGAAATAACATCATGTAACGAAGTCATACCAACTGGTCCGTCCGCCCGAAGATGTTTAATCAATATTTACGGGCCCTCCCGTTTTCAAGACACTTCACTCAGCTCTACCGGTAAATCTAATTACGTGAGTAGAGAGGACAATAAATTGATAGCATACTATATATGCAATCGCCGATCTGATTGACCGATTTTATCATAAATTATCGAAAATTTTCGCGCCTCGCGCTGGCTCACAATACAGTACAGATAATTTCGTGACAAACGCGAACAACGTGATGGGGGGGGGTCGTTTTATCACCCTATGAGAGCCCAAGACCCACGTTTTTGGGGGCCTGACGAGGTGCTGTTTCGTTCCTGCCAACGGGTATACGCCCGAAGATGTTTAATTATTATTGAGTGGTCCTACCTTTTCAAACACACCTCAATCAGCTCTACCGGCAAATCTGGTTACGTGAGCAGAGAGAAGATAAAAATTGATACCAATATATGCAATTCCCGATCATAGTGACCGATGAAATCATGAATTCTAGAAATTTTCCGCGCTTCGCGCGCTCAGGCGGCAAAAGCTGGTTCGCTAAACATACTCCCAATGAATTTGATGAATAGTGGTAAACAGTGTATCGCTTGACTGACTGTCCTGTGAAGAGTTTTGTACTTTAACTAGACTGATTTACTACACGCGGCGTAATAATATTGATATCGGGTACTTTGTATTCCCACGCTACTAATTCACGATTATATAGCCAACAACGAATACTCGTACGGCCAGAACTTCAATCAACTCTCGTTGAGTTCGTCCTGGCCAGCAATGTGTTAATTTATTAAGCAATTTATAGGTAAAAATGATTTGCGACATGTAATACGAGATTTTTGCCGTGGCGCACCAGACCGACAAGGTGATAAGCGCCACAATGTCTTATTTTCACAATCAATAACGTAACGTTCGATTCGACATGATCGAAACGATCACGTTATTGGCCACTGTGCATGTGCATATTCTTCGGAAGGCCTTGAATGCACCACTGGACTAAAATTACACTTGTCCGCATGAATCACCGCATAATTTCGATTCTTCATTTTCAATCATCTCTACCTCCTGCTCTGCAACCCTTGCCAATTCTTCATCTACCGCAAATCTGTAATCTAACCTCTTCATATATTGCATACGAATAACAATTTGACTGTATTACTGAAATTTTAGAAATTTACTCCAATCTCGCCATTTTTCATTGGGGGCAGGTTGCTCCCCGGATTATGTGTATATTTACCAGTTTTACTGTGAATAAAGAATATAATAATGATACAACGAATGACGATGCAACGATACAACGATGCAACGATACAACGATACAACGATAGACCAGTGTTCCAAAGTGAGTTGCGAGACATCATTCTGTCTCGCATTTGTCGTAACCGCAACATAGAGTCGATTTTGAGACACATAAAGCTAGTTCGACGTTTCCGCCATGACTCACTGTACCGTAAGTATGGTTTGCAAAATGACTTCGCAGTCGATTCATTTTGATCGATATTACCAAAAGAAAATAACTTGACCCCGGTGGTGATGTAGATCTGCGCGCATCCGTCTGTACCGATGTCATAGTGATATTCTTTTCAGAAATGTAGTTATCTACGAATGCCGTGGGCGGAGTGGATTGTATGCTTGAATGCCTACGATCCCCGAAAATTCACTAATTCATTTAACCACAGTATGACTCTGGTAACACTAGCGAGATAAGTATGGACTCACTACCATTATAATATGTGATTCCATATTACACTTGCAACAAGAAAAAGCACTATGCCAACAAGTCACAGAAAGGTTGGCAGTCTATACCGCATGTATCTACGTTCTACGGAAGCTAAATCGCTAAATAAACCCACTTTTCGCCGTGTTTACACAACCAACGGGATGATATTTGACAACAGAAAAAGGCAATAGTATAATTTATAACATTCCAGGGAATTCCTATCGAAACGGTAGACTGCATGACAATAGAATTCCAGTGCTATTGAAATACAATAATAGATAAGCTGGGAGTTTAAGGGATCGGATATTATATTTTTGAACTTTAGAACACCTTCCTTCTTGTCCTCTAGACATTTCCAACAATATCAGCATACATGTTAAGATTATAAGTAAAAGTAATATTATCTACGAATGTGTGTCACTCGATGATACCGAAATCATTATGTATAGCAGGGTTTCTAAAATTATGGGTCGTGGACTCGTGGGTAGTATCACCAATAAGCGGGAAAAGAAGAAAAACGGTTACGACAATATGGCCTGATCATAAATATGTGCGGAGCTTTGTATTACAAAAATTGTTTGATTTATCTGGCATTGGTTATTAAGTTATGGGGGCCATAACTGCGGCACCCCATAACTTTTTCAATGCGCATAATTCACAAAAATAATTCTAACCGTATTCGCAATTGTGAAATAACGGTATATTCCCGGTATCGCTTAACACTGCCGGAGACCGTTTGGATGCTTTAGTCTAGGGGTGGTGGCAACATGCTGCGGGCGAGAGACTATTAGACACAGGCATTCATGGGCTGACCCATTCCTCACATGGCATGACACGGGAAAACATACGTTTGAGCCAAGTGCGGTGCAAAAAAGAACCCCCGATGTAGATGGTTGTCTTTGAAACAAAGGGTGTTTTTAATTTTTTTTCAAACGTTGTTCTATTTATGCCTTGATTGTGCAAATACGTCTGAAAAACATGTAGTATGAACCTAAGGACGATTTGCATCCATGATAGTCGACGTATACGATGTGGGGTGGCTGGAACCCTTGAAATCGTCGTCGGTTCAACAGTTTTAGCTTGTAGATATAGATCATTTGTACGGAATGGGTGTTCTCATGATGATGACCGCCGACCGTAACAAATGCTGCATAACGATGTAGCCCTGGTTGACGATTATTTTTGGTCTGTTTATGACAGTGGTCGGAAGCCCTTTTCGTCGAAAGAGCCATATTTACCCTGTATTTTCAATTGTCAATGCCAATCCACTGTTACATCACAACTAAATTTTCGTGACGTCATGGATAAAAAACAAACATGAAAGCAACAATAAGAGCATGTTTTAAACATAATTGTTTAAATTGATTTTTGTTTAAAATGCAATCCATATTATGTTCAACTTCTCTAGCCACAAAATCGAAACTATACATTCGGGTGGTTCAAAAATAACTTTTTTTCCGGATTGCAGCCATTCACTGATTAAATGGTTAGGTTACCCTAAAAATCGCTGCACACCAAATTTGGTTCAATTCTAACAAGTATAAGCCGCCGCAGAGTCAATTAAAAATTTTAAAAAATTTAAAACTTTTCTGTCAATCCCATGAAATTGTTGAGTTGTCTTCAAAGCCGATACAAAACAAATTTGACTCAATTCCAACTAGTAGACGCGGAGTTGTTTGAGCTTTTCGTTGATCATTCTCGGATTATCCACCAATCACTCTGAAATTATTCCAAATACATGAAATCTCTTCATACTTCACTATCAAATCACTTTCAAAAGCTACCATGCGGTTGAAATTCAGCTATTATGTCACATTTCTAGTTTATCATGATAAAACATGAACCGTAGATGATTCGTGACTGAAACTTGTGATTTCGACTCGGGCGCGACCGTTCGTAAAGTTATTCGAATTCTGACTGAGCGGGTGATAAAATAAAATTGACTCGAGTAGAGTCGGGTCAAACGTAAAAATCAAAGAACTTTTTACTCCGGACACCGTGACTTGGCGCGACCACAGTCGCAACAAACTATCAAACTGTCGTGGGGAATTGTCACATATCAAAGGACCGTAGCTTGCGTTGTGTAGCGTATATAGCTATCTAATTAGGTCAGTATGGAAACCATTGGCATTCTGTTGCCCCCAGTTAGTTACATCTTGGGTGATCTTTGGTCTTTTTATCCATGCTATTATCGTTGGTGGCGATTAAGGTAGTGGTACACTCCACGGTTGTTACACCAATGGATTCTTCGGCGATTGGACATTTCTATTCCTGTGGTTCTTTACCAGGGGATCATGAACCCCTTAGGGGTTACGAAGCACCACATCAGGGGGTGCGACTACGAGATTCATTGTGGAATTGGACCTATATCCTACCTAGAGCTTAAAATTATTTTGCAAATCAACAAAAACGAAATATTTTCTGGGCCAATTTATTCAACTGAAAAATATTCTTCGCGCAAAGCGCAATTTTATGTTTGTACGGTTTTTGATGATAATTTTATAGCATAGTTTCCATCATAAATTATGTTGAAAATGGACAGGGGGTATGAGAACTCTTATTGAAAGCACAAGGGTTAGGATGGCTAAAAAAGTTGAGAACCATGCTGTTATTACTATGGCACAAACAATATTATATTTAAGTTGTTATTGATCTGTTCCAACGACATGAACAATAGCCTGCTTATCAGGACTATACCAGACTCCGGATGAGGCTGCACTGCGCAAATGCTCCAATATCAGATCAATCTTTGGTAAACTCTAAAATGTTCTACCCCTGACGAGTGTCAGCCGAAAATATTCGGGTTCATTTCAATATGAATATACTATTCAATGCTACCTATAATTGTGGCAAGTCAAATGTCCGCTAGCTTCAATTTTATAACGCGACAGCTTTTATGGTGTCATGGTGAATTTGTCATGCTGGTATCTATAGCTCATTCTTTTGACAAATTATGCCACACATAAAATAATTTTATTCAAATACTAGAAAATGTGCTATTTTTTGTGCCAACCATGAATAGTAGGGTACATAGGCGCCGACTTTTATTTTCGCATGGGGTGGCGCCAGGTGCGTAGCTAGGGGGTGTCGAAACCCCCTCCTTTGGAAATGACCATTCTGACGCTAATATTCAGTTGCAATTCAACAAGTCGTATAATCAGTGTTACGCGGGCCGCGATTAATTAGCGAGATTTCTGTGTATGCATACCGCACAACGTAACGCGACACGATCTGCCTCTTAGATATTTGCGAAATTAGGTCAGTGATTGCCGCGCACTCGGCATTCGTCACTGGACTGAGCAATAACACGGCGCAACAATTCTGGAACACAAAAGACAGATAAGATTATGATTACAAACGAGCGCGGCCAATCAGTATTAGCCCTTACCGTCAACACAATGGGGTTTTACTTAGTATTGAGTAGCTCGCATCGCGACAATTGGTTGCTGATTAAAACATCGATTTTGACTGCATTGCTGCATTTCCAGATTTACGTTCGCAAAGCATAATAGGATTAATATTATGGGCACGGGAATAAGTTCCAATTAACAGGGACTCACAATAAAACACTGTTCAGCTTTGCGCTCCAAAAATATTTATCACAAAAATGGTCCACAAAATATTTTAAACGCGGCTTGCGACCCTCCATCGATTCAGATAATGCACTTTAATTTGTAGAAGGTCAACGTATATTTGGTCGTCAAATCGCGAGAGAAGATGGTGTTTCTCAGAGCGCGCGATGAAATCTACGTTTCTAACGATGAGGTCGAATTTGTACATCTAAGGATCGTTCGTTTGCTGAAATCATCATCAGTACGCTGTGCGAAATACATAGTAGTGATCAATTTTATCGGACTGTACAATCATGCGGTAAGGTTGCCCTGATAATGAAATTACAGACATGCCGCAAACCTGCAATAATTACAATTACAGGGTGCGCTAGTCATACCTAAATACCCAGCTACGGCAATGGCAACGAGCACAATTTGTTCAGACGCGGGCGTAACTTTAATCAAATAGATATATAAACACGAACTCAAAGATTCAGAGACTCAGAGACTCAGAGATTGTTACTGTTTGGCGAAAGTGTTTCTGCGGACGGTAGCAGGCCTGCAAGCGGATACGCTAAATCAAACCATGCACCGACAATAGTGCACATGAGATATCGATGACCCATTTCGCATACAAATGATTCTCGCTAATTTGCAGTACGCAGCATTGATAGTACGAATTAGTGAATTGGCATTTCAAAGGGACGGTATTTCTAGTTATAAATCAGAAACTCCCTGGCTACGCACCTGGGGTTTTAATGCCGACAACGCGCTGGTTAATATCAGCCCGGTGCCTACGGCTTACGTATGCCCAGATCAGCCAGTCTGAATTTGATCGTAAAATGGTGCGCTTTTAATTATACACGTGTGATTGCAGCAAGAGCATTATGGGCGCATGCCGCGACCTTATCAATAGAAATACATATCCCAAAGGTTTGAAATTCGATCCGCTATATGGTTGCGCTCGATAGAGTCCGTCCAGAAATGAAGTTTATTGGAACATAGAAGGTTCCCGTTCAAACTAGTCGAATAAATTCAGAATTTGCGCTACCGAGAATCTCGTTGCATCAATACTTGGCAACGTAATTCAACGCCGTGCACTGCACAATGCGCAGTATTAATAACAAAACAAACACTGACAAGTGACACCGAGGGAATACGAGATGTATAAAGCAGACAAGAATTAGTAGCCTACAGATGATAGCAAACGAGAAAGCGCGCATCTAATCATTAATTGCTCAGCTTGCGTACAGCACAATTGGGTTCCGAGTAGGGCTGGGCAAAATCGAGTACCTGAGTGATTCGATTCTGAATCACGTAATATGCTTCGAGTCGAGTCGAGTAATCGAGTACCAACAATTATGACGTCATAACAGAATGTTATGCGTCAAAGTTCAAATATGTACCGTTTATGCCACCACAAAGAATATAATGCCTGTTATCCATCTCATAAATGATACTTTGGTATTTTTCGGACCATATCGATTTCATTCCACTTGGTGACAATGTTGTGAGATTATCATGACTTCGGAAATGTTCTACGTCCGGTAACCTTCGTAGGTTTGTACTATATGTTTCGTATGCTACGATACCCCCAATCAAGGTTTCAAGGCTTCAACAGTGAAAATTAGAATCGAAACTATAATTTTCGTTGATAAATTAACTTTCAGTGGCGAGGAGCGTATAATTGCAGTACTCGAAAAAACCATCTTTTACTACTCGACTCGAATCATTAAAATTAATACTCGATTCAGATTCGAGTACTCGAATCATTGTGCCCAGCCCTAGTTCCGAGTCTGACATCGCGACAATTGTTTGCTCAAAATGACATTCGTGTTGCATTTCCCGATAAAAGTTGGCAAAGCCATGTTAGAGTAATGAATATGAGCACTTTGCGTAGAAATGACTTTCAATTCGTAGGCATAGGCCACGCTACACAAACGCACTGTCCTATTTCGCGCTCGAAGCCTCCAATTAAAGAAACTATCACGGAACTAAAACACGAATTATTTTGTAAACGAATATGGGCGCAAATACAATTTAATTAAGAGAATGAGAACGTGAATTCGCTCGTCTGGTTGAGAGAAGATGATGTTTCTCAGCGCAAGCGTGTCGAAATCGACGTCGTAAACGAGGTTGCTTCGATCGTCTGATTACTAATCACGGATTACAATTTACAAATCACTGCTCAAAAAATTCGGTGTCCTAAACATACAAGATATGCGGAAACTAAAAATTGCAAAGTTTATGTATCAGTTCCACTGTGGCCGCTGCTCCGAAAACTTCGATGACTTCTTTACCTCGGTATCAAAAGTGCATAAGTACGACACACGCGCGTCCACGTCGTCCAACTATCATATGGTTGACAAAAAATATCATCGCTCAAATATGCCGGACCTATGAAGTGTGGAACAGTATCTCGCCGGCTATCCGACAGTCGTCGAGCATGGCCACATTCAAGTCGAAATACAAGCAATTTTTGCTGAGTGAATACTAGTCAGCCCGCACCATTTACCGGACCACGACCTGAGATATCGATCTCGCCTTCCGTCACTTGCCAGTTGCCACTTTCTATTAGCTTCTTTTACTTTCATTCAGTGTGCAATGTGCATGCCTCCTCTTTACATCGCCTAGGCCTAGGTGGGTGTCTGATCTTAAGACTACTCCTAGTCGTTTCGACATCTTCCTATCATTCCTTGTATTGCAGTCTTGTGATGTTTTGAAGTGATGAAATTCTATGAATAAACTTGAACTTGGGGCGTTTTAAGCACTAGTTCATCGTCGCCGACGAAGCTGCGTATTCAATTATTCGCGCGCGTATCGGTTAATGGAAAATAGTTGGCATTTACTTTACGCGCTATCACGGACTCGCTAATTGACAGCGCTGATGATTTGAAATCGCAGACGGGGGGCGTTCAATCTTATTGTATGCGGTGGCCGCCACCCCATAATTCTGCCATGGGGTGGCTGCGCCACTCCGCCACCCCGTAACTCGGCGCCTAGGGTAGATGTACCGATGAGACACTGGGACCGAAAATACTTGAAAAATTCTCTGTGATAATCCCATGATTACAGTACGCGAATTTGTCTACAATGGCATGCTTGCAGAATCTTTCCTCACATGCAAAAAACTTCGACCTGCGTAAGTTATGGGATCTGTGACAAATTATTTACGTTTTAGGGGGTGTAAAGTAAATTTGGATCGACATATACATTTTCTATATAACCTTCCAGACTAACAAGCCCGCCTTAATGTTTGATATGAAGTATAGGGCTTGTATCAAGATATATAATGACACATATTTTTTGAATCAATACCATCCTCGAGTGGACTTTTGTTAATTCAATTACAATATTTATAGGGTGTGGGGGACCTATGGTACCATAGCCAAATCATGCAAAATAGATGGACTAAGTAATTACTTAACATCAGAAACACGCCTACAGAGGCTGTAAATCAAAGTTACCAGTGGTATCGCTATTACGAGATATTTGAAAGACAAAATGTCGATTTGCGGGTAATATGTATGTGGCATTAATTTTGGAAGTTTGGGCGTAAATCAAAACGTGATTTTACACCAACATTTGAGTTGATATAATCTATTTTATTCTTGAAGGTGGTGACGAAACATTCTTCATTGGCTTGCTTTAGCTGAGATTATTGCAGGCTACACAATAAAACAAATTGACAAATTTGAGTTTTTGAGCGTATGCCCCATAGGTCCCATTGTCGTGTGCCTTTGGACCCACCGGGTGGGGACCGATGATACGTTCGAGCTACAATCTTTAAACGATTATAAATATTTTTTGAAAAGGCGGATATTCATGTAAATGTCCGCGATAGGTAGAGCTTGTATCGAAGTGTTGAGACAGCAAAAGATCTGGTATTTTCGGCTGAAGATTTGAGGGCCAGTGATCATTTAGCAATTTTTGATCCATCGGTACCACATCTCGCCCTACATTAGGAAATTACATTTCACGATGTTTGTGGAATGCCAGTCTGCAAGGTCACGTCAAATACGACCTACTTGTGAATTATACTGTGATTACCCCTATTATTGATGGTGCGGCCCGCAGCGTCATCAAAAAAACTAGGAAATTGGCCCGCGAACACATTTGAGTTTGAGACCTCTGTTTTAAACAGTGTTTTAAACAATGGCTTTTCTCTAAAAAATGTATTTGTATCTCTCAATTTTTATCAGTGATTTTGCCCACTATGCTAGAGTGTACGAACTTTTCGCGGACCAGTAACGAACTCCTCGCGGAACACCGCGGTTGCCGAGTGCCGATCACTGACCGACAACAGAGATGAGCATGGCTTCAGATTTGCATTCTAAATAAAAATGGATTTGGTGATTTTGGCTGGTCTCGGAATGGATCGGATGTATATTTGCGATCATTTTGAAGCTAGATTAGTTTTGGACTTGGTTACGAAATTTCATATTTTCTTTATAATCATTTTCCATTTTCATGTGAACAAGTTTCAGCTATCACCGAATACTACGGTTACCAGATTTTGGAATCCGGAAAGAGGGACAATTTTTAAAAAATCATAAAAGTTAGTTTACCGAAATTGAAAACAGCTGCTTTGTGATATTTTCTGGAAATCTTGTTGTGTCGACTAAAAAAGGTCACCACTTTGACTTGACTCCCGAATGTGGTGTTGACTGAAAGAAAGAAAAAGTACATTTAGGCGTCCTCGGAGGTAGTTTTTAATTTCCTGAAAAGGGAAGACAAATACTCCTAAAGGAGGATATATGGTAACCCTACAAAATGATATTGCCCTACCCAGGACTGAAAAGGTACTTCGTCAGTCCCCCCCCCCCCCCGCTCTCACATTACCAAACTACCGTTACAATGCAACATTCCAGGCTGATTTTGGGGGTTCCAGCGCCACGAGCAGAATAAAATTTATATTTTCAGAATCAGTACCGCGGTAGCTTTCGATTGATACCCGTTTTATCATATTTTGCGCTCGGCAAGCCGGTCAAAAATTACTGTCAAATTGCCTTTGGCCAAATAGAATGTGTGAGGTAGATCAATTTCATTTAGCGGTGAGATTTGCTTGTGTCCACACCAGAGTTGGATCAATTACAATAATTCAGTTCAATTCAATTACAATTACAATTACTCCCTTGCATGTTTCAATTACATTACAATTACAATTACTCAATACTAAAAATATCAGATTACAATTACAATTACAATTAGTGTTAAACATGTAAGTGATGAGGTAGAGAGGTGTTCTTTGACAACTGTAGCGACGTAATTAGCAACAATCTCAAGCTATTCATGTTTCATTCATGACACGTAGAATACTCTTTAATTATAATGGTTCAGCACAGGTTTCAGTTTAGCCCACTGGTTCTCTAACGTTTTGACAGTGGAATATTTCGTGCCCCCATATCGTCATATCACACAACGAAACCAGAATGTTAGCAATCATTACATATAGTTTGATGGTGTGGAAGGTTATGACTGTTGATGAGAGAATCAGGGTAGTAACCAAGTCACAAAGCTCCGAGTCACAAGTCAATCTCACTTTTATAGTTTTGACTCGAGTCAAGTCGAGTCTGTGCAACTTTGCATTTATTCATAGGTTAAATACCGTAATAAATGATCAAACTGAAATACAAAAGAACAGTTGCATCGACTAGCCTAATCCCTATTGCTCCAACAACTCACAAGACGTGGGTGCCAATATATGCATGCACGCACGTCGCACAATCACAACAACAAGAAGACGAGATCGCTCATGCGTTTAGGGAAACTATTAGAGAGAGAGATAGTAGTAAGAGATAATCACACAGAGTCATTTTCAATTCACCACCGAGTCAAGTCCAAGTCCAAGTCATCGAGCAGAGTTTCGAGTCCAAGTCATTGTGTTGACTGCTCAGTTTCCAGTTAAAGTATTGTTAAACCCACTTTTTACAACTCTGTTTGGTGATATCGAATGGTTCGTATTTATAATATACGAATTTTCCCCACTTTTAACAGTTTCTGGTCGCGTTTTCAAGTACCAGTACCGGTCTTGGCTGTCTGAGTCCGTGACTTGGTTCGAGTCATGCGCAATGACTCGAGTCCAAGTCGAGTCAATACACAGATTGTCTCGAGTCGAGTCATTTCCGCATTTTGAGAAAATAACTCGAGTCAAGTCAAGTCATCAGAATATCGTGACTCGAGTCATTACAACCCTGAGAGAATTCTCCAATATGAAATTCGGACTATACACAGAGCAATAACTATGAAATGGAGGTGAATCGCGCCAGGCGCGGAAAAAATTTCAATATACCGGAGCTTCGCGCTTTAAATTTCAATATACCAGAGCTTCGAGCTTCGCGCTTCAGATGCTTTCACGCCGTCCAAGGGGGGCACGCCCCCCAGTTTGAGAACCACTGGTTTCGCCTATATTGTAATTCACAAAGTTTTCTGTTGCTACTGAAGCATGGGAAACAGTTTAGCATGGCGGAATTATCTGGTTATAACGCGGCACGCATAGAACACCGATGTAAATAGGCTAATTATTACAGGTGGCGACTGCGTAGTGTGTATTAAGGCCTTAAGGCAGCGGTTCTCAACCGGGGGTCCGCGGACCCCTGGGGGTCCGTGAAGCATTTTCAGGGGGTCCGCGAAGCCTCTAAGCTTGCAAAATGATATTTTGCCTAATTACAGCTACAACTTCATGACTCACATCAACATAATTGTCGTCTGAGATGAAATATCCTATCTGTGCAAACTCATTTTAATTGCTAAATTGCCAATAGTCTACTGATAAAAAAAAACATATTGCCGTTTAGAGAGGTTTGTTGGGGTGATATACATAACCACACTCCCAGACCAACTTCAAAATGAGCTTATTGATGAAAATGACTAGGATGGACGTTATATGTTCAATGACAAATCCGAGTCTCAATTTTGATGGTATATATGCTTCGATCATACTCAAATGGGTCGTCGGTGCCCGTTATTATAGCCTACCATTCGCCACCACCTATATTTGTGGAAATAAATTTTCGGCAATCGTTCATATCAAACCGAAGAGTCGTATTTTCAAGACACGACCACGTAATTCAAGAAATGCAGCTACAAAACTCGCTACCGTCAGCCCAATTTCAATATAAATAGTGCGATGTTATTTTTTGCTACATTTGGCACTAGCCAGAAATTAATATTCGTAAAACACAGATGACGGTTGCACGATAATTGAGCTTGTTTGTGGTATTCATGGTGTTTGTCAACTAATATGGTCATTCGCACCAGGTCAATTTTCTTCATTTCTATTCCGTAGCTGCCGACTTATATCATGACCCACATCTAGGCTTTTATAAGACACCTCTTACACGGATGAGATGGCAAGGAGAAACTTTGATAAACCACCGAAGCATGGGTAGGTATTCTGGAGTAACCGCAACCCAGTGCTGTTGCTGCTGTGGATTATACCACTACGCTATCACGCCAAATTGACCTAAATTTAAACTAAAGTTTTGGGGGTCCGCGGGGTTCTTGACGCTCCAAAAGGGGTCCACGAAGACAAAAAGGTTGAGAACCACTGCCTTAAGGCCTTGCGGCGGCGTCGTCATCCTGGTCCGTACCGGGTTTTCACTGGCGTGACGAATAAATGATTGTTTGATTGATTGATTGATTTTTTGTGGTGTATTGAACTGATAAAATTGCTAATAAACCAATGATGATGATGATGAACTTTCCAGCTCAGCTCCCGGAAAACACCCGCCGGAGTGTTACTTCAGTGCTGATGTACTGTATCTTAGTCGAATTTGGGCCTATATTTAACCAGAAATCTCCAAAAAAGAGGACATTTGGGCGTCCCCCGAGGACACTTTCAAAAAAAAATCGAAAAAGAGGACAAATCCTCTTAAAAGAGGAGGTATGGTACTATAAGTTACGGCCCTACCGAATACTGGAGTTGGACTTGGATTTCAATCTTTGATGTGGACTAGGGATGGTGTGAACGTGAGGTTCACGTTCGCGTTCTGTGTGTGAACCTCGGAAATTTAGAGGTTCGCGTTCACAACAGAACCTTGGTAGGTTCTGCACTGTGAACCTTTTGGTAAATTGTAATTTTCACTCCATTATAAGATCTTTGGCTCAAATTTATTGCATTTCAACTGCGGGCCACTCCATGCATGGTGCTGGCAGCATAGAAAATCAACACTAAGCGAGCATGCACCATTCACCTCGACAACCTTAAAAGTTTTACTTGCTTTGCTGCAAAAATTTTCTCGGAACATCCAGCTTTCCGTTTGTAAATATTTAGTGACTCTCTGCTGTGAGCTTGACCCGCAATCGATATACGTAGTCAGCGAATGATGCTTATTCAACCAATCAATGACATTGATATCGTCTTCTGATGTAAAAAATCGAACGGTCGTACTGGGTCAATCTTGACTTCATATCTTTACTGTATCATTAAAACCAAATTCGTGCGATTAAGGTGCTTGCTACTGTTGCATAACTTGTTGTTTGTGGTATCGGTAGCGAGTATAGAAACCAGTTGTACACTCTGCTCAATATCAATGAATCAATACTCAGACTCCGAACACACTGTCCGGTCTGGCTAGGACCGTTAAGGCGTAAGCTTATATTCCTTGGTAAGTCCTCGTCGAAATTGTTGGCAAAGCGACGGAAGGTACTGATTTTATGCAATTATTATATCCTTTGATTACCGCAATTGATACATTTAGCGACGTTTAAAACGCCGATATGTGCTTCATCATTGTGGCATTATGTGGGCCGAATCTTCGCTAAGTATCGTGTACATTAATATAGGGCATAGGCTATCACTTCATTGAAAGAAAGGGTTGGAATTAGCAATATGACGTCACGTGACGTCACGAGGTTCACGTTCGTGTTCACACAGAACCTTTCAAAATGGTTCGCGTTCACACGAACCTGAACCTTTCAGAGGTTCACACCATCCCTAATGTGGACCATAGTGGAGCAGGATTTGGATTGGAAAGTCATAAATCCGCTATCGGTACAGTTTACTTTCAGCATAGTGTGCTTACAGCTGTAGTTACTGCTCTCCCTGGGCCGAATACTTGTATGAAATTTCCTAAGCGGAAAAAAGATATGACCTACCATAACTATTTTAAACAAATTTACTCCTGGAGGATGAGTTGATACCTTTTCTGGGTTCAATAGTGGTCTAAATTACATAACAACCTCAAACAACTTATTTAAGCAGCATAAGTACCAGGAAACGCCGCCTAAATATGTGTGATGTGATGGCATTCGCAACAATACGCAATTGCTTCTGTCAATATATCTGATGTGTACGATACCTGATTCTTTGTTCCGCGAATATGAGTTATACCTTTTCTGAATCTAATAGCCATATATTTTACACCCAAACTGCTGACAACTCATTTCAAGGTACACAACCCTCCGCAAAATTCACCCAAATGCGTGTGATATGATCGCATTTTGCGACAAACCACAACACTTCACACGATTTGACCATGTCAACGTATCTTATCGGTAGGGTGACTTATACTTTGTTCCGAAAGATGAGTTATACATTTTCTGAATCGACTAGACATCTAGGCCTACTTTACACCCGAATCTAAAATGACTTAATTTGAAGTACATAATCGTCCGCAAAATTCACCTAACTGTAAGTGATATGATCGTAATTTGCGACAATTCACAATCGCTTCACACGATTTGACCATGTCAATATATCTTATCGGTAGGGTGACTTATACTTTGTTCCGAAATATAAGTTGTACCTTTTCTGAATCTAATAGTAATCTATTGTACACCCAAACTGGAGACAACTTATTTTGAGGTACACAAGTAACCCTAAAATCCACCTAAATATGTCGGATATGATCGCCCGAGAGGGCAATGCAGAATCGTTTCATGCAATTTGACCATATCAACATATCTTATCGGTAGGGTAAGTTAAACTTTGTTCCGGAAGATGAATTATACCTTGAATCTAATAGTCATCTATTTTACACCCAGACTGCGGACAACTCATTTCGAGGTACATAACCCTCTGAAAAAATTCAACTAAATGCGTGTGATAAAATCGCATTTTGCGACAAACCACAACCGCTTCACGCGATTTGACCATGTCAATATATCTTATCGATAGGGTGACTTATACTTTGCTCCGAAATATAAGTTACACCTTTTCTGAATCTAATAGTCATCTATTGTACACCCAAACTGGAGACAACTTATTTTGAGGTACACAAGTAACCCTAAAGTTCACCTAAATATGTCGGATCTGATCGCATTTTGCGACTATTCACAATCGCTTCACACGATTTAACCATGTCAATACATCTTATCGGCAGGGTCTTTGTTCCGAAAGATGAGTTATACATTTTCTGAATCTGATAATCATCCATTTCACACCCAGACTAGAGACAGCTTATTTCGAGGTACAAAAGTAACCCTAAAATCCACCTAAATATGTCAGATCTGATCGCTACAAACGGCAATTCACAACCGCTTCACACGATTTGAGCATGTCTGCGCAGTCCCGTGTGATGTCACCAGGAGTATTATTGACGGAAAAATTGTCGGAAAAATTTCATCGTCGACTCGAAAATGATGACGGTGAGGTGTGCGACCACTTGCTGTTTCCACTGATATCGGAAGATCACTTTATACTCATTTCATTTTCAAAATCAAATAGCCAAATTGCAATTATAAACTCCCTGGCTGATCACAAATTATGAAACTGTTTGCTATCGAAGTTGAAAAGCAATTTCAAGGGTTTTTTCTCCGGAAATTCAAAATTGACGAACTCCAATTCGAAATGAAATGTTTGGTAAAGCAGACTGACGGAATGAGCTGCGGCGTTTGCGTTTGCTTGGCTGCCAACACTTAGTGCAAGGAGATATTGCCACCGAGATTACCAGACATGATGCGTAGTAGGATCGAAATCATCTTTTTCGTCTTTGCTAATTGAACACAGCAGTCTCCACTTCTTTTGATGAAGGATGATAAGCATGGAGTCCTCACTAAAGCTTATCCGGCATTGAAAAACACCCGAAATACATGCTGGTTTAATGCTGTGACACAGTCACTATGTCACATTTTGAAGTAGACGAACTCTTTGATGTCGTTCATACCAGGCAATAAATATTTCGAATTATTGAAGCTAGTAATGACAAGACAGGAGATTGCTGATGATTTTTATGACCTGTCGGTTAAAGAAGCATGCGATCTCTGCGATTTCGTCTATGGCGATCAGCAGGGTTGTAACCAAGTCACATGGTTCCGAGTCACGAGTCAATCATACTTTTGTGGTTTTGACTCGAGTCGAGTCGAGTCATTTTCAATTCATCACAGACTCGAGTCCGAGTCCAAGTCACCGTTTAAAGGGTCAAGTCCGAGTCATGGTGTTATGACTCGAGTCGAGTCCAAGTCACAGTATTGAAGTCATGTTCAACTCATGTTTTCAATCCTGCTTGGGTAATATCGAATTCCTTGTTTGCGAAACATGCTCATTTTGTCCCTATCAGAGTCTTGGCACGTGTTTATTTAGGCAGATAACGGACAGGTCCCGGCCACATTTACCGACGCTAAAGATAACTTTACTAATATTAGAACTTAAAATCAAATATCTCTCTTGTCAGTCTGATACATCACCAATACAAGCATTCAGTTTTTATTATGAACACATCGACGATAGTTCACAAATAGCTGATAGAGAACCAACGAATTCACGTCTACATACTATCTGATAGAGAACCAACAAATTCACGTCAAGATACTAGTTGATAGAGAATCAATAGATGCATGTTTATGTAGAGGTATTTACAACAGGCCAGCATGCTGAAAAAGCATGGATGCAACTATGTGCATTGTGCAGTGACAACAGAACAGAAACCCTTCGATTATACTAAAGGTTTTCCCAATTGCATTACAGACTACATCGCAGATACAGCATTGGAGAAATAATTGTTTAATGGGGCTGTTCAAAAGCATTTTTTCAAATTTTCCGGCTACTTCTTAAAATTGCTAGATTGCCTAAAAAATCAAATTTGGCTCAATTCCAACCAGTAGAAAGCAATGCTATGAAAGAAAATTTTAGACTAATTACAAATAGAGATTTTCGAATTTTACCGGCTATCTCATGATATTGTTACATTGTGTAAAAATATGATTCCTAGCAAATTTGACTCAATTCCAACTAGAAAAAGTGAAGTTATTAGAGTAAAATGTTTTGGATGTGAAAAAATAGTCGGCTTACTACTATGTAATTATATTATATGAAAGAATTTCTCACTAAAATACTCCATTTATTTTCAAATCCAAAATATTCTCCTCTCACATCATTGATTCCACTTTTTTCAAATTAAGCCAGATTCAGTGTTCCTTTTATGCAACATAACAATTTTATCAAGTAACCACCAGAGTTGGATCAATTGTAATTTGTAATTGAGCTGAATGTTATAATTACATTTTTCAATGTAATTGTAATGTAATTGTAATTGAAGCATTTTTATTTTGTGTAATTGTAATTGTAATTGTAATTTGACAAAAATTTTGCTCAATTACAATTTCAATTACATTAAATTGCTATTGAGACCTGACAAGCACAACATAAAATAATTGACTTATAATGCATTCTCTTTAAATGTCGACAAGGAATTTGGTGGATCCATTCGCGGAAGCCCTTGACTGCGCTCTTGCGGGCGAAGTTTTTCCTTTTTACCGCTATGCTGGCCTCGGCTTCCATTGTATACAATTATTAGATTACTAACCAACGGATGGATTCGCAACACGTGACTCACGATTGAATACGCCGAGAAGCGAACTGCTGAGCCGGCTAAAAGCAGCAGAATTGATAGTCCCATAGCTGGCGATCCAAGCGTCGAAATTTCATATGTATGGTCCTAATCGAAAGCTAGTGTCGCACTGATTCCGCAATAAAAGTATATTTCCAGGCAATGGTACCATCCCAAAATAGTCGTGAAAGTCTGGGAATCGGCATTGTTCTGAACAATCGCTGGGCGTAATTGGTCATTATTGTGGTCATGCTGCCGCGGCGCTCTCACTTTTCAGAACAGTCGGCCTTAAACGGCTATTTTGGAGCAGTTACATAGCCCTGACGAGATTTTGATTTGTATTTTCGGAATTAGTGCATCAATAGCTTACGATAAAGACCAGATGCATCAAATTTGGACGCTTGGATCGCCAGCTCTATGACTACAAAGTTTGCTGCTTTTAGCCGGCTCTGCAGTACGTTTGTCGGTGCATTCATCCGTGACTCACATCTTGCGCATCTATCCGTGGGTTGGCAATCTACAATACGATTTCAGATCACGATGCTGCATCGTTACTTCGTCTGGCTAACTAACCAGACCACTGGATATTATATAACGTCTTATCTGACAAAGCACGGTTTTGTTTTTACTCCTCATCCTAATTCCTACGTCCCTCGATAAAAAAAATATTATTTCTTTAATTATAGACGATATACGCAAATCCAACACGTGTATATATTATAATACTTTTTTCAACGACATACTGCATACTGGAATAGTTCAAAAACGTTTTTTTAAAAATTAATTAACGGGTATTTGTGTATCATGAATGAAACATGAATACTTGAATTGTTGTTAATTACGACGCTACGGTTGTCAAGGAGCACGGTTGAATTTATGATTATACAATGACATGTTCAACAGCAGCAATTGTAATTGTAATTGTAATGTAATTGAAGCATGCAAGGAGTAATTGTAATTGTAATTTGATATTTTTAGTATGGAGTAATTGTAATTGTAATGTAATTGAAACATGCATGAAAGTAATTGTAATTGTAATTGTAATTGAACTGAAATAATGTAATTGATCCAACTCTGGTAACCACCCAGTAAAATAAAAAGGAAATTATTTAAAACAGCCATATTGTACAAACATCACACAACATTATAGCCATTCATTATTACTCACGTGCACAATGCACATACCTAGCAAAACGTCAAATGGACGAGGGGCATTGTGTGTTTTCACAGACAGCAGATCAAATCACTGAGTTACACCTCAAAAATACTAATGTGGAAAGGAGATCCTCAAATATGTTAAAGCGGCATGGCCGTAGAATGAATCCACATCTACTGATTACACGCTCCACTAGTGCACTAGATGCAGGAATTGACAAGCATTTTTGAACCACACTGAAGAGCATTGAATACTCATTCTTTCTAGTCGCCCAAAAATGCAAAGAATCATCGCCTTCAAATCTACACATGAGCTTATCAGTCTCTTCACCATCTGAGTCATTTCATTGGCTCTAATTGAACTTTGATTCAATTGTTTGCTTGTATAATTGAAAAGTCTTGAGTACTTTAATTGCGGAGGATCTATTACCTCTTCATCACTGGACGATTTTGTACAATGCATTGCTACTATGTATAATTTTCTGTTGTTTTTACGGCGGCATATCTGATATCAGACAAGTGCTACGAAAGCAGTGGTGACAAATAGCGATGTCGGCAGAATTCGTCGGATGCGTTAATCTAGCCATTATGATTCGCAAATTTCTTCATCTTCAAGTCATATAAAATAAGCCGAGTCAATGACTTGGGTCGAGTCATGCGTAATGACTCGAGTACAAGTCGAGTCAATCCAAATATTGACTCGAGTCGAGTCGAGTCATTTTCCCATTTCAAGAAAATGACTCGAGTCAAGTCGAGTCATAAAAAAATCGTGACTCGAGTCTGACTCGAGTCGAGTCATGACTCGAGTCATTACAACCCTGGCGATCAGTTGGATTCTGAAGAGTTGCTGTCATCACCTTACGTATCAACTGTCTTGGAATATTTCAACTGCGTACCATTCGTGACCGTTGAACGTGAATCTCCATGCTGCAGCTGTGGTAATTCAATTTATAAGCAGAATAATCGAATAATCGATCTGATGCTCCCAGTACCCACTTCTTGCACAAGCATACAAACTTGTTTGGACCATTTCAAAAACGAAATTGATTTCAGAAATGGCAGCGTCTGCAACTCCGCCAAAAACTTGGTCATAATTAATTTGGCGTCGATCTCTAATGTTCTAATCATTTCGTTGTCAAGACAATCAACTGGCACCTCAACAGCCGCTACGTCAATTCAAATTGACGAAAAGATCAAAGTATTGCTTTGAAATCCGCAATAACTCATAAAGGTTACAATGATGCTGGTGGTCATTCGATGTCGCACTCATTCAATTGCCTTGGGGGGGGGGGGGCTATATGTTTCAACGACTATCAGGTACATTTTGTGGACGTCAAAAAAGCCTTCGATCTCATCAGAGCAAATGGCCAAATATTTTTCGACGCGGCTTAATTGTAAAAAATCAATCGCCCGTTCTTTCATTTTCGTTGAAAATAAAAATTATTGTTTTTACACCTGAACATCGGTCATCACTATGGTTATTATTCAAAGTATATGACGATAACAATCAGAAAAGAGATAACTAATCTTCCGGAACAAAGTTTAAGTTACCCCACCGACAAGATATATTGCCATAGTAAAAGCGTGTGAATCAATTGTGCATTGTCGAAAATGCGATCGTATCACACACATTTAGGTGAATTTTGCAGAGGGTTGTGTACCTCAAAATGAGTTATCCGCAGTCTGGGTGTAAAGTATATGGCTATTAGATTCAGAAAATGTATAATTAATCTTTCGGAACAAAGTAGAAGTCACCCTACCGATAAAATATATTGACATGGTCAAATCGTGTGAAGCGATTGTGCAATGTGCATTGTCGTAAAATGCGATCATATCACACACATTTAGGTGAATTTTGCAGACGGTTGTGTACCTCAAAATAAGTTGTCTTCAGTCTGGGTGTAAAATATACGACTATTTGATTCAGTAAAGCTACAATTCATCTTCCGGAACAAAGTTTAACTTACCCTACCGATAAGATATCTTGACATGGTCAAATTGCAAGAAACGATTCTGCATTGCCCTCTCGGGCGATCAGATCCGACATATTTAGGTGGATTTTCGGGTTACTTGTGTACCTCGAAATATGTTGTCCGTAGTCTGGGTGTAACATAGATGACTATTAGATTCAGAAAATATATAACTCATCTTCCGGAACAAAATATAAGTTACCCTACCGATAGGATATATTGACATGGTCAAATCGTGTGAAGCGATTGTGAATTGTCGCAAAATGCGATCATATTACACACATTTAGGTGAATTTTGCAGACGGTTGTGTACCTCAAAATAAGTTGTCTTCAGTTTGGCTGTAAAATATACGACTATTTGATTCAGTAAAGCTATAATTCATTTTCCGGAACAAAGTTTAACCTACCCTACCGATAAGATATGTAATATGTGGACATTATGGTCAAATCGTGTGAAGAGATTGCGCATTTGTCGCAAAATGCGATCATATCACACGCATTTGGGTGAATTTTGCGGAGGGTTGTGTACCTTGAAATGAGTTGTCAGCAGTTTGGGTGTAAAATATATGGCTATTAGATTCAGAAAAGGTATAACTCATCTTCCGGAACAAAGAATCAGGTACCGTACACATCAGATATATTGACAGAAGCAATTGCGTATTGTTGCGAATGCCATCACATCACACATATTTAGGCGGCGTTTCCTGGTACTTATGCTGCTTAAATAAGTTGTTTGAGGTTGTTGTGTAATTTATACCACTATTGAACCCAGAAAAGGTATCAACTCATCCTCCAGGAGTAAATTTATTTAAAATAGTCATGGTAGGTCATATCTGTTTTCCGCTTAGGAAATTTCATACAAGTATTCGGCCCAGATGACAGGATGACAGCAGTCAGTCTGTAGTTGTAGTTCCGCATCCACTGCTACGCCTTCCGCGTACAAAGTAATTTTTCCTTGATTTCCGTGATTTGGGGACCTTCTCAGCGTTTCAGCGTCGAGCCGTCCACCCTCTCGTACAGCGTTAAAAGTGACCTAGCAAAGTTTCATCTAACATCGGATCTAATGATTTATGGTGCTAACTGCTAATGCAGTAATTGCAATAAAGACACCAAGATAGGCTGCAAATTATTTCCGGTATTTGTAATGGAGGATTTAAGATGTAAAGGACGAAAAAAGGAGGCATACATGTTGCAAATAGTTGGTCACTTGACCAGCATTTCCATTTAAAGCAGAACTAGGGAAAACGGGACAGTACCTTAGTACGTTGAAAAGCATAGGGAGACCTGGATTATGTCCAACATATCCTCAGACTGTTGTCAAAAGATAGGGAAGGTTAGCGGTATTTGAAATAATATTTCTATTTTTGCAATCAAAATTATATCTTATTGTGGATATTTCTTGTATTCTCGTTGGATTGGTATCTGGACTATCTGATTTCGAAAGTAGTTTTTGGAAAAATCTGTACAGCATCATTCAGATGTTTTTCTAGGACTTGTATTTGATTCGCTGGGCTTATCTCAGTACTTTATTCAATCGTCAATGTTCACACAACTGTAAGCGTTGCATTGCATCTCTTGTCTTATATTTCCATTATATCTGTGGGCTAATGTTTTGGTATGTTTGCGTTATATCATGCATCGAACTGAGTTTTGATGTTTTTGTGATAGGCCTACCCGCACTTACATCACACACTTCTATATAGTGTGCATTCATCGAACCAAGATAAAAAAAGTCTAGGGAGTGAAGCGAATAGGCCTATTTTTCATTTTAGCCATACTCCAATATCAACAAAAATATTCAGTTAATGTGATATACAGTGTTACAGATGTTACAAACTTTTCCTAAAACTACCTTCTACTTTATATGTCCCAAGTGTGAACTGTTATTTGTTTTTGTTAGTATCAAGTAGAAGTGGCAAGTGGTAAAGTCGCAAAACATGACTGCTTGACGACATAGGTCAATTACCTAGAAACCATTCAAGTAGGCCTACTCTGGAAATTCCTTTTTACTGGCTACCTCTGTCTCTGGCGGCTAATTTATATTTTTGAATTGATAGGTTCCTGGTATTGGTAGTTGAATTGAAGGCAGGTATGGATCTGAAAAATGCAGACATTGAAAATTTTGTGGCTGAAACTGATACAGTCAACTTAAATCAACAAGGTGAACAGTTGATTGTTGGTAAGTATGATCCCCGTTCAGAATTCTTAATTTTGAAGTATTGCATCATAATTATAGTAGTGCCTACCGGCTACCGCAAATTTATGTAATCATTTTGTTTTGTCTTGTGTATCCATTGGTAACTTGACAGTGTTACAGAGCAATGTTGTAATTTGAGTACAAAGCCAATTCACAAATTCTAACCCGTCCAATCAATTGGTCATACATTGGACAACGACAACGGACATACTGAGGTAAAATTAATCAGGTTTAATGTTCGTGTTCCGATTATAATGTGATGACTGGCCATCTTTCCGTCAAACATGACTACCATATATGTCAATATCAAGTAACAATCATTGCAATTTTGCTTGATACTAAATTTTAGATGCAGAATTTGAGTCTCTTGTTTTAAAGCCTACCATCTGATCTCATGCAGGCCAGACCAGTGAAATATTGACCATGTCGACATCAAATCCTAATTTTTCTGTACAATGCTGTAACTTGATCCGCTGTTGTTAGATAGCCTACATATCAAAATACCTATCATTGGGTATCTAGGAGTGTTGTGATGACTCGAGTAAAATTTTTCGTACGAATTGACTTTGCAAAAATGACTTGACTTGACTCAATGTTTCGGAAATGTGGATGGACTCGTGACTCAAAGCAAAATTTACGAGTCAACTTCAAGTCATGCATGAGTAATCACTGTCAATTGAATCTCTGTATCTCGTATAAGTTTGGACTGTAACGATATGCTGTTGTGGTCTGTGAGAGCAACCAATTACTCAATTATTGTTCATATTACCAAGCCTCCATTGTTATATCACAATTAAATTGACTGCAAACGAAGCGACCAGAGCTTACGTTGTCGTAAACTAGTAGGCCTAATAATGTAAATTGAAAAATAGCAATGCATCTCTGTTCTATAAACTGCTCTCAGGGCCATGTGCTCATATGACCAACCCAACCCTCTTCTATGATTTCATTCAAACAAGTATCGTTTATACATTTAGTTTGCTCATCAACAATTGAAGCTGGGAGCAGGCATAATTTGCATAAATTGTAGGCCTATATCATGGATTTGTAGTTGGGTAGTGTGTTGCATCTTATCATTGTTACCATTTATTTCAACTTTCTGAGGTGACTTGATCCCAACACTGGTACCGAGTAAGGCGACAAATTCAACTCAAAACAATGGAAATGATTAGGCTAAAACAAGATTAGTTTATCAAGTACACTAGTATTGCAGTTTTGAATCACTGAACCGATGCCGCAACAAACACCTATAGATAAATTATGTTTGCTTGAATTGATAGATAAATTATGTTTGCTTGAATTGACATACTTTTAAAATGCATTTTGTGTACAAAGATTGACCAGCCGACTCTAGGCTATTCTATGGCTGCACTGCACATGCACAATTGAGTCAAAAGTTATAGAACTGCAGAAGCATTGTGAAGGGTTGTAATGACTCGAGTCAAACTCGAGTCTCGATTTTCTTGAAAACGAAAAATGTCTAGACTCGAGTCAATTTGTGTATTGACTCGACCTGCACTCGAACTTGAGTTATTGCACATGACTCGGATCAAGTCATATGACTCGAGACTGGGTCTACCAAGCCAGGCATTTCATTGTAATTTTGAAGAATAGCAAAGTTAGCACACTATTATTATTTCAACAGCTTCTTTGAGGTACAGAACTTGAATATACAATTGAATAGTATATTCATATTGAAATGAACCCGAATATTTTCGGCGCTTCTTCGATATACGCCCGAGATCGAAACAGTGTTTCACGTAACACCAGCAAGTGCTTCCCATGAGCACGATACAATTTTATAAACGTCCAAATAAATTGTTTTTTTTGCCTTTGGAGAGACATATATTAGGGTTGGTGGTGGTTAGGGTCAACGTTGGGGTTAGGGTATCCCAAGAATAGGGTTGGGGGAGGGGGTATTAGCAAAGAGGAAGGAGGGATATTAGGGTTGGATGTGAGTTAGGGTAAAAGTTGGGGTTAGGGTATCCAAAGATTAGGGTTGGGGAAGGGGGATATTAGGGTTGGGGGAGGGGTATAAGAGTTGGATGTGGGTTAGGGTTAGGGTCAAAGTTGAGGTTGGGATATCCCAGCATTAGATTTGGGGAATGGGTATATTCGGGTTGGGGGGGGGGGGTTCGTAGAGTTGGATGTGGGTTAGGGTAGGGGTCAAAGTTGAGGTTAGGGTGTCCCAATATTACGGTTGGGGGAGGGGCTTGGATGTGGGTTAGGGATACACCAACCTAAACTTTGACCCCAACCTTAACCCTAACCCACATCCAACCCTAATACCCCTCTGCAACCCTAATATCCCCCTCTCCCCCAGGCCCCTACCCTAAACTTGGGATACCCTAACCTCAAATTTGACCCTAACCCACATTCAACCCTAATATCCCTCCTTCCTCTTCCCTATTACCCCCTCCCCCAACCGTAATCTTGGGATACCCTAACCCCAATTTAACGCAGAGCGAACGTTTGTAGTTGTATAATTGTATATCTGACTCCAAGAAGGTTGCGTTTACAATTCGCTGCGTGTTTCTTCTTTCGTTCGACGGACCGGCCTTATGGCTGACGTACCACGAAGCCTGTCTATTGTACACGTATTCGATGGATCACACTGACGAATATATTTTGTTCGCATGCACCACAAAGTAATGAAAATGAATAATGAATATAAACTAAATGGGACATATACAATGTAATTCATAGACGAAACCAGTCTATATGCGCTGACGAATACCATCTACGTGTATGCAAGGTCAACACCATAATTCATTCAGCAATCATGCTTCAAAACCCACAGAACATGTTATTCACTGTCATCCGTCACTCCTTCTACTCTCCCCCCTATTACTGTTAAAACCCGTCCAGCGGGAACAGCAATCATTCCTACCAAATCCATGTTGTTCGCGCGCAACAACAGAGGGCTTATGGCAACTCAACGACAATTCTGCCGTGACCATCTCAAATATGACGCACAGTTCCGTGACGCATAAGCGGGCCTACACGAGCCTAACATTTCGATGTCAGCATTTATTAATACATCGCATACTTCAGCAATGAGCTTCGGTGACCCCACCTTACATTCTACAACGGGGAGTCACAACATGATGCAGCAATCCTGCATTTACATAGCGTATTAATGCACAAGGCACAATTTTCAATCATGCGTATCTATATTCTACGCGATTTACTGCAACACATAATCATTCAAATGTCTTGGTCTAACAATTCGTCTCCCTCTGGACGTATATCTTGGACTTGACTCGTTGAGAGTTCTGCCTTCATTACATGTTTGGGTCTTAGATTTGGATTCATGTCCATTATTATCGCGATCAACCTCAACAGGTAAGCTATCAGAGATACGCTCTCGGGACGCGCTACCAATACTACTCGGACAATCGCTCTCGGGACGCGTCACTAACACTACCCGGACAGTCGCTACCGCTGTCATCACAACTAGACAAAATTACATGTACGTCACCCGGATTTCCCGCGGAGTTTACAAATCAACAACATTAGGCGATCAAAAAAAAAAAACACAAACATCACTTAATACCTCAAAACAACACATACACGATATTACGGCAACAAGGATACATTACATTGGGCATTCAGGAAACCGATAATATCACTCGCACACGAACTAATCAGCAAGACACTGTTATGGGTATTAAAAGGCCTAAATTCACTTGCAGTCATTTTATTCTAAATTGATATGAAACTTCCTAATTCATATCACGTAGCATTTAACGTTGATATATACCAACCGAACGAGAGTGTGCCCTATTTATTGTATTACATGCAAAGCAATGTTTGCAAATATCATGCACTACCGCGGTGCATATTTTCTCAATGATATACTCAACATAAGGGTATCGTCGTATGGCAGAGGCCTAATATCTCTTCATAAGGCTTGCAATATATCATTATTCATCACACATACATATCAAGCTATTCAGCTATTGGATGCATCATGGCATCGAATAAATAGGGTAGCCTTCTTGCCACGGGTTTACCCGCACACATCTCTTAACAAAACATCATGCTATATAAGCACCTGCGTCATACATCTGCAAGCAACGCAGTATTTGACCCGCAGGAAATGCGACCCCTACCTGGGTAGAGAAACCAATGATTGCAAGTTACTCTACTAAACTATACTTTGTCAATATCCCAATAACAGCAACCAACTAACGTCGTAGTGCAAGAGAATAAAATCGATCTACCTTAAATTTTTCTAATCCGTGTGATGCATTAATCAGCGATTTCAGAGCTCTGGGGTTCATGCCCGGAACTGCCTCGGCATAAAAGTTATTTAACTTCTGAGTAATCGTAACATCAAAACGGTCCAACAGAACTTTTTTAAGCAAATCGTAGCAATTAGGATCATGTGAGCTAGGAACACTTTCGTCAATAGCGTCGAATTGCGCGTCATTCAAGTTCCTCAGCAAAATGAGATATTTAGCTTTTTGCGACCGTACATTCTCGCCCTCGAGCTGATGTTCAAATATTCTGAAATACAGCGCCGGTTCCTGCTTGTTAAAAGGTCGATCGATAGTGATCTCGCGAGAAGTGAATCTATCCAGAGGTTCGTTGTCACTACTTTCCACTTCCATTTATGACAGTGAATAGCAATTGCTCATGCGAGAATTGAAAATGATTACCTTTTCGTTGCCCGTACACGCAAATGTCGCACTGCACACAGACGAAGATTCCGCCGCAAAAACAGATCAGCTTCTAGCACGAATTATTGGCTATATCACTGAGAAAACAAAATTAAAGTAAGCCACATGGAATTTACACCGCAATACTAGAAATCATCTACTTTTAATTTACTTAATTCATCGGAAATGGAATATTCACACCACAATACACATTTACAACATATCTCGACTCTCTGACATGACTCAAAGAATTAATTCTGATATTTATGCAATTCACTACACACTCCACCGTCTCTGAAACCGAAATAAAATGCAAAACCCTCTCCGGGAATGCTACTTAACTTCAAAATATGTTACAATCCTCCGTATCTTCTGCGCAGGCGCTCTTCGTTGTCAATTCTTCTTGCGATAACGTCGCGATTGCTTTTGATGTCCGTCCTCGTCACTGATTGTGGATTGAACGTTCCCACCGTCGCCGTTTTGCAAGGCGAATCTTTATATTGATCGTTTCCGTGGTCCGTTGCTGTATTGCTCTTTCTCGCCGTCGTGCAAGGCGAATCTTCGATTGTCAATTCGTTTTGCGAGAACGTCGCGATTACTTTTGATGTCCGTCCTCGTCACTGAATGTTGATTGAACGTTTTCACCGTCGCCGTTTTTGCAAGGCGAATCTTCGTATTGACTGTCTTCGGTCGGCCGGCCGGTCGGTCTTGATTGATTGAACGTCGGAAGGTCAACCACTTTAACGCAGAGCGAACGTTTGTAGTTGTATAATTGTATATCTGACTCCAAGAAGGTTGCGTTTACAATTCGCTGCGTGTTCTTCTTTCGTTCGACGGACCGGCGTACACGCCGTACGACCTTGTTGGCTGACGTACCACGAAGCCTGTCTATTGTACACGTATTCGATGGATCACACTGACGAATATATTTTGTTCCGTCTCCACGACTTGTAATTTTATTGAATCTCACGTACGGTTCAAAATGCAATATCTTTCTCGCAATTAGCGAAGCACTTATAAATGTCTATCGACTTCCGAACCGGCTCATAATCATGCATGTATATCGACTTCCTCACCAGCTAATAATCACCAACGAATGCATCAACGTCTCTACGTGGTATTACATGCACCAAACATCGTACGATTTATACTTCTTATCTATCATTCACACGACAAATAAACGACTCACAAATGTCTTATCAGGTCTCAGTTCAGGGAATTAGGTAAGCTTCACAACACTCCCTATTGTTCAAATCTTAAAATGGTGTGAACAATATATTTCGTTAAACCCAACTTTGACCCTAACCCACATTCAACACCAATATCTCCATTCCCCCAACCCTGATATCAGTCTATTCAAAAATTCAAATGCAAAAAAAAATATTTCGACGTTTATAAAATTTTATCGTGTTCATGGGGAAACATTTACGGGTGTCATGGGGAACACTGTTTTTATCTCGGGCGTTTATCGAAGAAGCGCCATATTTTCAGCTGACACTCGTCAGGGGTAATCGTCAGCAACTAGTAGAGAATTCGAAAGAACAGCGTATATCAACAACGATTGTTGATTACCCCAGACGAGTGTCAGCCGAAAATATTCGGGTTCATTTCAATATGAATATACTATTCAATTGTATATTATTATTTCGTCTATCAGTCTGGTACTTGAAAATGCGACCAGACACTGTTAAAAGTGGAGAAGATTAGTAGCCTAAGTTATGAATGCGAATCATTCGATATCACCGAGCAGAGTTGCAAAAAGTGGGTTTCACATGACATTAACTCGAGACTGAACAGTGAACACTATGACTCGGGCTCGACACTATACTCCGTGACTTGGACTCGGACTTGACTCGGCGGTGAATTGAAAATGACCCGACTTGACTCGAGTTGAAACTATTAAACTGAGATTGACTTAGGTTACAACCCTGGCATTGTGACCGAACAACTTTTTCTGGTGGATACTGGACACGGAGTGACTGAGAATTATGTGCGAAATGACAATTTGAGAGTTGCATAATCATTTGTTGAATTCGTAGACTTTCATGTGTTCTCCTTTTTCGAAGATTTGTGGTGCTTTTTTTCTTTCGTGAGCTTTGAGGTAGGGCTGAAACATGCTAATTATGAACCTAAATAGGCATACCAGTCATCATTATTTCGCATTCGCCTTTGTCCTCTAACGTCTGTTACAAAGGAAATAGTGAAATTTAAGATTCTTTTACACATACTGGGAAAGTATCCCAGACCGGACCGGGCCCGAAGGCAGTATGTTTGACATGCTTGACCTAGTTTTTATGAACTCCATTAGTAGGCCTGTGTTTTACCTTGGGTAAGGGAATAATACATATAGCAAGTCACGGATATCTGACGAATTCCTCTCAAATCACAAACAAGTCTGACACCAAGTGTTGGTTCAAATAATTGCAAAATGTTTATTGGTTTGAATCAGATCGTTTTAGTTCTTGATCCATTCTCCTTCCATCAATTAGGAGGACGAGAAGGGGAAGAGAGCTTGGCTGCATACAACTTAGTTGCCGACGCTGGTGATGTTGACATTGATCAAAGTGGTGCTACAATGATCGTACAAGGTACTGGTATTGAAGTTTCCCCATATATTTTTCAAAGCTTCCTTGTGATAGCATGAGTTCCTCGGGGACAATGAGCTTACACTTAGAGACAGAATCTATGTTAACCTTTAAGACGATGTCATTGAGCGATTGAAAAAATGCGTCAATTCTTAAACTTGGTTTTTATATCCCGGTAATTCAGTACGGTATTAGTGCTTTTTCATACATGTATGATAGGGGTCTTAAAAAATGACTTTTTTTCTCAAATCGTACTGACTAGGTTACTTGATAAAATTGTTAGGTTACCTAATTTAAGCCTACACACCAAATTTGGTTCAATTCCAACCAGTAGCCGCATTGCTACAGGAGAAGAAAGTTTCTATTTATTATATAAAAATAAATAACAAAAAATTTGAAAATTTTCTGTTCACCTCATGAAAGTGTTAGGTTGTCTATAGAAACGATGCTCACCAAATTTGGTTCAATTCCAACCAGTGGAAGCGGAGTTATTGCCGTCGAAAATTTTGGATTATGAATAAAATAGTATTTACGGTGACCAATAGAAACTTTCTTCTGTAGCAATGCGGCTACTGGTTGGAATTGAACCAAATTTGGTGTGTAGGCTTGAATTAGGTAACCTAACAATTTTATCAAGTAGCCAGTACTATTTAAGAATAAAAGTCGTTTTTGAAGACCCCTAATGTATAATCATCTTGCAATCGCACTGAGAGGCTGTGTTTTTAATGCTGATAGCCACCAGACATCATGGGCTTCAACTGCAGGCAGTCAGGACACCGAATTCTCTCACTTGTCCTTCCTGAACTAATGTTACAAAAGAGATTTTGATTGTTGCCATTATATGTTTATATTTATTTACATGTATCCCCGTCCTATATTTCATCTGCTGCAAATGGTAGTATAGTTTGTTCCGGCAAGTTGCATTTGGGATTTATTAACAACTTGGCGACCCAAAAATATATAATCGAATATATAATTTGCAAATCTACCTCCATGTTAACACCGAAACCAGGATTATGAGTCCTCTGATTGTGATAATTACGCAAAAAATACCATCAACATGAAAATCTGGCTATAAGCAAACTGGCTTGAAAATTCAGTAGCGGTACAGCAGTATTGAGCTGACTATTCAGAGTACCTTATGCTGATCCTGATACTATTTCAGCACGCAACCCATTAGCATTAGATCTTGTTGATTTGCAAACCATGTATGAAAAAGAACATGCATGGGGAACTAAGGACATCGGTCATCATTTATTTGAGGCATTGTGCAAAATGGGCAAAATAGTTGGTACCATCCCACAGCAAGATAACGTTATTTTTCATCATCTTCGCTATCAAGAAAATCAGTTTTTAATTTCATTCGGCTCCCCATTTGATTCTCATTCGAAATGTGAGCCGTCTAGCCCCTTCCAATTCTATCAAACTAACGGTATACGTGTAGGCTACATGTTAGTAGAATTTCCGTGAACATTGCAGGCGGTGATGGAGAAGCCGTTGTAAACCGGTTGAAAGATGTTGACAACGTTCATGTGAGGCAAGACAACACGGAGACATATGTCGGTAAGTGTTTGCGACTGCCGACACCTTTACTGTGATGGTTACAGAACCTTGTATCTATCTAGTCGCCGGCAGTAACTCCAAGCTCACGGCCGTCAACCACTTGTCAGGAGTTACTAATTACCATCAAACCATGGATAATGCCAATGTGGTGATTGATGGAAGGGGTAGCGGTGAGTTCTTTCGGTATCTATTGTGTCTCATATTGTACTATGCAGATATCGCATGTGTTTTGCTTCTGTGTTGATGGTACGATATTCCCCTACAAGTGTTTTGCTGATATTCCAAGTGTTTCCCCAGGGCAATGCATCTCTAAATATGTGGTCTCATTAAAGTGTGAGGTAGCATTTTGGCAGCAGAGATTTTTGCTCGGAAAGCCATTTTATTTTAACTCTAGCTAAAAGTTCGAATGCGGTTTCTGGGGAAGATGGTTTCTGTAAAAATGTTTTTCAAATGTTCAAATTTAATATGAGACCACCTCAGATTTACAGCGCAGTACCGTATTTAACTCCATAAAAAGGTGAATTGTACTGTGTTATTGACCAGCATTTTTCACCCCGAATATTGAATGACTTGCACCGTCACTTGGTCTACCCTGGACTTGACTCAACGGGACTGAAATCAAAACTGAACTGCTTTGGATGCATGGCTGCCAGCAAACGCTAGAATTAGAGTGGGTTGTTTTGGTTTTGCTTTTGTTATTGATTTCGAGTGAAGTGCAAATTACGACGCAAAACACAAGCTCAAATCAAAAACACAGACCTATTACAACTTACTAGTCATGTACGCTGTAGGCTTCAAGTCTAGTGGTTTTTGCCAAAATATCAATTACAACAGAATTATCGAAGTTCAGACCACTGGTCTCCCAGAGTGAACGCTAATAGGATCCCCTGTTTATTGATATTTTCACAAGCGCTTGCGTGTAAGGGGCCGGCAACATACGGCCCGCGGACAGCTTCTACCGTATGAACCCGAATATTTTCGGATGATGCTCGTCAGCAACTAGTAGAGAATTGGAAAGAGCATTGTATATCAACTATCGTAGAAAACGTGCATCACGCTTGGTGAAAAGCTCGCCCATCACTCATCCGCTCAATCTTGATGCTGAGCGATCAAAGGCCAGAAACTATGCCATTGGCAACCATTTGTTGGATAATCCCGCTTGTGCAAAAAATTATCGAGAAGACAAATTTTCCGTCGTCGGAAGGGACAGCTCACTTTCATCTGTGTGCCTTGGAGTCTACCTTTATCATAATACATCAGCCCAAGCTTTGTCTACAGAAGGAGCTCGTGTACCATCTTAAAATGATACATTGAACGCTCTCTTATTTGAGATTACATTTCAAGTTGGTGACGTCATATTTTGTGATACGATTGTTGATATACAACATTCTTTCCAATTCTCTACTAGTTGCTGGCAATTACCCCTGACGAGTGTCAGCCAAAAATATTCGGGTACATTTCAGTATGATTATACTATTTAATTGTATATATGAAGTTCTGTACCTCCGAAAAGCTCTTTAATCTGAAAGTATCATCAAATTTTATGCGTCTCAGAACGAATCCAAGTTCGCCAACCTGGGAAAGTTGGACATGAAACTACTTGGTCTGGTCGGGTGTACATATATTTTCGATCGTGAACATTAACGAGACAAGGATACGTTTCAATATAAATGATGCTAACGTGCAGTCTTTAATAAGGGTTCCTAAATACTACATGTAGTCAGCGTCCAAAGAACTTGTTGACAACTATGACCGGCCACAGATGCCTGATTGACTTCAACAGCTACTGTTAATAAGTTCATTAAATAGGCTACTGTTTTGGTGTCTGTGCTTTGAACTTGATGTTCACATTAATTACGATTTATTCCTTATATAGGTAGATAAATACGCGATTAATGTATAATGTATGTATTCTGTAATCCAGCCCGCCAAGTGCTTCATTTTCCCATATCCGGAGAAGTTGCCTGCCCCTGCTGTATAGCATCGTATGTTAACATTACTTCCATGCTCCGAAACCACCTATGCCCTCAAGTGCGTTGTGTAATCAGCGTTAATTAAATCTATTATTTTCTGAATAGTCGATGAATTTGAGATGTTGACCATTCTGCCGAGCTTTGAGTGGCCATATTCAATAATTTTCCACCTGAAAAATTAGTTCTAAATAATGTATCAATGAACTCTTGTAGAGAGGATATTTCTACGTAGCCTAATGTTGCTTTCAATAAGAATTCATTTATCGCACATCGTTGTGTTGCTGGCGTGGAAGTTTGTGCATTCGTCATACTGTTACACTATTAGTTTTCCATTCCAAATTCAGCGTTTGTATCTCGCAGTTGCGAATTCACTCATGTGTGTGCAAATGAATGGTATCGAATGGCACTTCAAAAATCGCTGACATTTTCATAATTCGAGCATTGTATGTAGCTGGCGTCAAACTAGCTGTAATGCGCGAGCTTTCTCACATTAGTGTTGCTCAATCGATAGCTTAGGCTTGTTTGTTTGAACTCTCTCCATCTATTTTGTGACATACCCAAGCTTAGCTCTTGGTCGAGTGGGACAAAGCGCTTTGTGAAATGCAAAACTTTGTGCAGTATGTGCCTATGTATAATGCGTCGCATATTCTCATTACAGGCGGGACAACGGCTCATACAGTTGTCGATGGAGGTGGCTCGGTTAATATGACGATAACAAATTCCACCTTCGTTATCAGAGGCGGCCGGTCGAGACGCACGTGAGCTGTGGATCCTATCCAGAATCGCTGGAAAAATTACTTTCAAACGCATAGATTCTTCAAACTGTGTCTTTTTCCTAATTCCGCCGTTGTCATGTTATCACAGAACCTTCCCTTGTCTATATCGCAGCGTAGAGTTCCTGACTATTCATTAGGAAAGTAGTTCTGTCAACTCACAAGCAACGGACCGTATATCCACCATATCGTTCCATAATGTTACGATTTACGTTTGATGGACAGTGTCAGTGACCTAAGTGTTTAGTGACCGTCGAGACTATCTTACCCTGAAACTTGGGTGGTTAGCAGGGGGTGATGGGATATCGGATGCTACTTGAAGATATAGAGCTGTTTCCTTGCATTGGAATGCTCATCTACATCATGAACGTCAGTTCTACATGCTGTTGTTCTGGATATTGAAGGCGAACCAAGTTCCCATAATTCTTGCGTGTGTATCGTTTAATAATAATAATTAATTATAAATTTGTGCTTTTCATTAACGTGTCATCTTCATGGTGATAATGATAGATATTATATTTTCTATGCAGACTTGTATTTACTGTCGTCTGTATGAAATAAAAATGATGTATATTTTCTTCGCGTGTTATTACCACTTTATAGTTATCGTATACACCAGTGGTCGGGAACCTATGGCTCTTTTGGGCATAAGATATGTCTCTTTGACATCTTTTTAATTCTGTACATAATTTTATCGATATTGCAGCAACTTGCTAGGAAATTTTATGAACGGCCAGAATAATTATTCTCGTGGCAACATAACCATGTATTTGAGAGGTCAAGGCAGTGGCGTTTCCATGGTTAAGGGCTCGGGCCCCTTCAAAAAATCCTAAAATTTGAGTTGCTGTAACGCTAGCGACCAGTATCCCTCGCGAATTAGGGGTGGAGGCCAAAAAGCTGAGTAAAAACATCCTGGATTTTCGCCTAATCTGCGAGTTCCAAGATCTCTCGATTTAGAAGTAGATGATTCGCATGCCAAAACATTGGATGTTCGTTCGAAGTTAGTAGATCTACAAATCCAGGATGTAAGACGCTATTGCGTCAAAATAGGCCTATCTACATGTCGCTAGATGTCCCGACAAATTACACGACGTAAGGTTACGCATTTGTGCGTCACAGACGACGCAAATCTGTCGGGCAAAATTGTCTCGCGAGGTTACCCGATAAAACAGCAGGGGAAATCGGGTAACGGAACTGTTCGTCCTGAGATTTTAGTTTGGTTTAGGTATTTCCATGGCTGTATAATTGATTTTAAGTCAGTTTTATAACATTATAGATGACTTTTAGCACCTGTGGGTATAATTATATCGTCGAATGGCGATATGTCTAAAGTACCGTACGAAGCGAACCTGATATGGAAGAGCCAATTTAGCTTCCGATACAAAACAACCCGCTTTGCCAAACATATTATAATTTAAGCTGTAAAAATGTTTGTTGTAGCATATTTGTGAACTTCAGGTGTTCACTAAGGTTATTCACGTTGAGAACCGGTCCTATTCGGAATATACATGGCACATGAATAGTAGGGTGGAGTGAAAATGACTTTTTTTTTCAAATCAAAAAAGGCCTTCCTCAATCCTGACAAATGACCTAAAACTTCAATTAAAAGTGACTTCAGGGTTTTGCCCCCATTTTCCAGCCGGCAACCCCCCAATTTCTGCGCGTGGGGGGGTAAAATGGCCCATCTCGGCAACCGCTGGTCGTAGAGTCATGATATATAGCTCAAAATCTGCGGAAGCATCATGTTTCTATCTGTCTTCTGAAGAAAGTTTTCTCTATTGTGAACACAAAATGAGTTATAGCCAAAAAACTATATATACGCACATTTTTGTTGAAATTCAGCATTTATTCTGACGAATTGTGATCTGTCATTAGTTTTTTTTAAAAGTAAAGTAACACACTGGCAATACCGAATATTGGGCCCATATTACAAATATATTCACAACACAGTCCTTTTAAAATCGGTTCAAAACATCATAATGAAACATTCACATTGAACGTCTTATATTAAAAATGCATTCTTTTGTCAAGTTTTTTCATCAGTTTACGAGACTTAATTTTTCGGCGAATGAGGCCATCTCGTCTTTGAAATCCCGAAACGTGCCCTGATGCTTCTGTTACGAGCTTTACATGATGTTCCATGCACTGTTTGATTGCGGCATGGATGAAACAAAATCAGAGGCTTCTCGCGGCATTCTTCCAACTCTGCATCAGTTAAGTGCTCAATCGCTGGAGAAAGTTGTTGATATAAGGTTCAATATCAACCGAACTGAAAAGCCACCCTAACCAAACTTTTTCCACAAAATCTGGAGTTCGACAGGGCGGTCCCGAGTCCCCTATCCTCTTCAATCTTTACATGGACTATGCCGTGAGGGTTTTCCTACACAGAGCGGAACTAACCGATATCGCTTTCAGCCAGTATCATTTTCGCACACCGGACTATGCACGAGAAAATAAAAGGGACAAAAACTACCAAGGAACAGCTGTCAACATGGGTTAAGGCTATGCGGACGATCTTGAATTCTTTTTCAAAGACCAATCTTCTCTCCAGGAAGGCCTGAAACTGCTATCAGAAGTTCTTACTGATTTCGGATTACAAATTAATGAGTCGAAAACAAAAACTATGATATTTAACCACAATGAAGAACTGGCTTACCCGACTTCAATCTGCTCTCTGCATAATCATCATATTGAAAACGTAAAAACTTTCAAATACCTTGGGTGTATTGTTCACTATAAGGAAACGAATGTGGGAATAACCGAAATCAACAACAGGATCAGCTCGGCTCATGCAGCTTTCCAATCCAATAAATACCTGCTTCGAAACTTCAGAATTTGGATTGGTACAAGAATAAAATTTTTAAATGCTTTTGTGAGAAGTCGACTCACATATGGCTGCAGCGTATGGTCTCTTTCAGAAAATCAAAGAAACGTCCTGGATGTCTGCTACAGACAATTTTTGCGAAAAATGATACATGGAGGCTACACTCGAAAGGGAACCGGCCACGCCTTCAAAATTAGTAATAAAAGTCTTCATAAAATCTGTCGCACTGAAGATCTCTCATCCTTTATTGATCACCAACAAGCTAAATTTCTTGCCCACATAATTCGGAAACCTAATGATAGTGTCGTGAAGTCGATAGCCTTTGAAGATGAAAGGAGAACCAAAAAAAGGAAGACCGTCTGCAACGCTGATGAACAATGTCCTTAATCGGAACGATACCGACATCAGGACATTTTCGAAAGCAGCACTTTCACGCGAAATTTAATTTATATTTGAAATCTTTATTGCTGTGTCCTTTTTCGGTGGATATTTCCATCACCTCGGTGATGGTGCTCTTAGTCTGAATGCAGACAGAGCTAGACCTATATATATATATATAGGTCATTTGTCAGGATTGAGGAAGGCCTTTTTTGATTTGAAAAAAAAAAGTCATTTTCACTCCACCCTAATGAATAGGCTCCTTTTTGCAGTGTTATGCGTTCTTATTTGACTCTGACAATTATGCAATGGAAAACATCACACGGATGAATGTTAATAAACTAATTATAAACTATCGAATGTAATGTGTAGTTTCGATAGATAAACCTGTGACATGTAAAACGGCGAATCTGTCGGGTAAGCTGTCGCCATTCGGGGAGTCCCCCTACGTAATAATCACTGTCGGGTAAATATAATGGACATGTAGATAGCTCTAATGACGCAAAATGTAGTGATCCGTGGAAGGTTGCCATGTCAACGTATCGACTTCGTAGTAAATATTGCTTTGGCAATGCTGGTTGGAAATGGCGTCGACTTTGATCATGTGCTATGAATGCCGTCGTTTCCTAGGTAGACTTCTGCAATTTATTTTAAGCTACTTTGCAGCTTTACTGCATATTACTCTGTAGTTTATTCACAGTTATAAGTTCTAAGGACGGCATTGCAAACTGGTACTGTTGTTATTACACCACCGTGATTGGCAACCGCTTTTTATGATATTTGAAAATTTTCCAATCTGAAATATATAATGTTCCCATCGTATTAACAAGTGTTTCTCATATCGCGTACTTTTTCTAATAGAATCACGGTGGTAATCCTGGTGGCGACCAGGATCAAGAAGCAGCAGTCTATACTCAGTCCGTTCTGGCAGAATCTTACTAATCTACCTTTCTGGTCCGTAGAAAATCCAGCAACGTGCAAAATCGCCAGATCTTTTATTTGATCTATATTTTTGGCCTCCACCCTAGATGTACCCGGCATCGCGCTGCGTAATGTTGGATTGCACCATACGTTGGTTGATCAATAGAATAGCAGACATGGGGACGCCTATATCGCAATCTGGTTTTCAAATACACATTGTCTTCCTGATCTACGCCGAGAAATTAACTGCCTTGGAAGTGATATTCCAATTACACATCCAAATTACAAACAACGTTGCGCTATCCACGTCGGAATTGATAAGTGGCTTTCTAATATTGCCGTTAAAATTTAGGCGTGTAGTGTAACTTTTATTACCGCCGAATCCGAAGTGGATTAATATTTAGTTTCGGAGTCAGGGCTATGGTTATATCAGATTTATAGATTCTGAGCTATTTACCATGAATCGCGCTATCACAGGATTACTACTATTATTTGCAGACTAGCCGTTACGGGCTAGTCTGCACGCACTTCTATATACTCGACTTTGACAACGAAATTACTACCCTAGTCAGCTATAGAGGTGATTTTGAAACTTGCTACAGTGTTAGATGACATCATCAAGATATATAATTCGGAAGCTAGTCGCTCATCTGGGTATGCAACACAATCAAAATCCACATAGACCGATACCGGCCTTTGCGAAAAATACGCTACGACAGTGGTTCCCAACCTGTGGTACGCGATGGTCTTCCAGGTGGTACGCGAGTAGATTCTGTTTCTTTCGACCGAAGGGAGTTATTATAGTTCAGTTGGGATGGATTTTGAGTTTTCTGAAGCCACCGTCATCGTCGTAGTAAGGGTACGTCGAAGAAACCGACTTGTTGCGCTCATGCATGACTTTCGATGCGCTGTGAGCAAACGTATGCCACGCATCGACCAGCTAGTGGAAAATAAGCTAATGCAGCCATAGCATTAAACCAGGGGGGCCAACCTGCGGCAGTAGAAGGAAATTTGTGCGGCCGTGGACATGTATTTCAATTTGTATGTGTTGGCGGTCGTCGACATGAAAATTGAATTTACGAATTTACTCCCAAATTTTTAGCAGATTTTGATTAACTTTGAAATTTTCTTCGCGCTGGGCGCGATTCAACGTGACTTCATTTTTTTTTCGATATTAATGTAGTAGCGCCCTTTGCAACCTAAGCACCATAGTACAGATGTGAACAGCAACGAAAAATGATGCGCCCCAGATAAAAATACCAACTTGGAATCGTGTCCTTCTCCAAGAAATTTGTTTCTATGGTGCGTTTGGCCGATTTCAATATCTTTCCAATATACCCCCAATCCTGATGGGAGGTCAGGAAATAGCAGTATTCAACAAAGTGACTTATTACATTAGGTCCATCCGAAGACACATAATCATTTATAACTAATGCCCTAAATTTTCGAAAACACACCGTCCATCAACTTTACCGGAGAATCCGATCACATTGGCTGAGAAAGAATAAATATTTGATAGTAATTTGTGAAACTACGAATACTAATGACAAAATTCATTCGTGAATCTGAACATTTTTCGCGCGTCGCGCGACCATCACGAAACCAAAATATCCATTCAAACAGGACCACCACAATTTCGGTACGTAGGCCTACACCGATATGAATAAACAGGTTAGTCTGGAGCTCACCGAAAATGGACATGGACAGTTTAAAATGGGTATTTGTCATACAGTTTGTTCATTACGAACTATGTCCTGGAATGCGGCCGTAGGCTACATGACCAGACATGGGGTAATCGCGATTAGTAATCGTAATCGATTACGACGATTACAGCATTCTCAAGTAATCGTAATCGCAATCGATTACATTCGAAAAAATTCCGAAGTAATCGTAATCGTAATCGACTACTTCCCATATCTAATCGATTTCTTTGTGAAAGAACGATTACTTTTTATTTGTACAAGTACTATGACATAAATAACTGAACATTCGTGAACAAGGAAGATGTATTATACCAGGTTCATGATAGCACAAAACGTCCGATTTTTAAATGCCCTTGCTCATTATTACATCAGAAGTAGCCTATTAGCTTTGCTAGTCATTGCATAAGAAGTATCCACAGTAAATAGATATTCGATGTGATTGTAAGAACACCCGCCGTGCTGTATATCAGGTTATCAACACGTTCCACACGCCAGTACCCCGCAGCAGGATAATTAATCACCACTGTACCGAGTAACTTGTGTATTAATGTTTGGTTATGCCAACGCAGTTTGACCGTTGCTGCTTAGCGAGCAGTAGGCCTATATGTGGTACGTATACGTACGTGCACCGGATAGAGATTTGAAATTTTGTACTCGTCAAATAAAACATTACGGTTTCCACAAAGAAGCAATAAAAATCAACAGCTGCTGATATATATCATAACCGAGCCGTTTTGCCGTTTCTCGTAGCGGTAGCTTTCAGTACATTATATGTATTAAGTTGAAGGCAGAGTTTTATGTTTTCTTCATCTTCTTCTCATATCACTCTATTCGAGACAGACGCCAATCGTTATTTCATAATTCTTTACTCAACATTGCGACCTGCCGCCATAGCCATGAGCGTATATATCATGTTAGCGTGGGTTTTAGCTAGAATCAGGACCAAAACAGCAATTCGTCACCCAGTCCAAACGTTGGTCTTTGGCCACCATAGGGTGATATTTTTAAGTTGAAGACTGAATTTCGTCAATAATAGCGGTTATTGCATTACCGTATATTATTATTAATTTTTAATCCTCTTTTTTTCTCTGCTCCCCGATGGTCAGATTTACCTGTAGAGCTGGGGGCACGTAATTCATAATTATAACGCCTGTTATCTTGTTATAATTACTTTATCGTATGTTGTTCATTCGTGACTTCCGGTCTGTTATATAATCAAAAGATAATGTTATATGCCAAACGTAGCAGACTAAAAGAAAAACTTCCTGAGACGCACACACAAATTGTCATGTCTTTAATGCTCTGTGGGTGTACGGGGGGCATTTGCATTGTGGGCTCGGATTGGAAGGACCGGACCAGTAGTCACGCCCACCCAGTGTGGCTATTGACAATGGACACATGCCCTAAGTTTCGGCCAAAGTCTTTCTTTAGTAGCACACTTTGTGAAGTCGCGTGTTGGTCGAAATTGCATATGTCTTTTGGTGTGTTGTGGCACGGTATTGACTGAAACCTGAATACCTATTGCTATAAAATAGGGTTGCATTTAAAACAAAAATCAATTTAAAGAGAGCACGTTTACAACAAGGCCCTTGTTAAAAACATGTTTTGTATTTTATTTTATTTTATTTTTTTAAGCCATGACGTGACGAATGTGGATTGATATTGAAAATAAAAAATATGGGGTAAATATGGCTCCTTTGACGAAATATCCGTACTATATAACTGTTGAACGGACTATTTTGAGGGGTTCCAACCATCCCATATCTATGTACGTCGGCTAAATCGGGTGGTAATTGTGGAAAGCATTTTTTTACACAATTATGGCATAGTTTAAAAAAAATTTAAAGCCTTTGTTTATAACATGTTTTAAACAGTGTGTTTTAAACAACCATTTGTTTTAAATGCAATCCTAAATTATGTATGCTTTTTTGTTGAGGGGGAGACGTATGCATTCCAAAATCAAGAGGGAATTTTCAAGTTAATTAAATATCTCGAGAATACTCTATAATTTATGTTGGTTTACGAAATACTTTTGAGTCCCCTTCGAGCTCGCTCCCCACCCTATTGAAAAATTTGGGGTGCGGCAGTCATGGACCTGGCAAGAATGCAAATTGTTGGGTGCAGTAAATCGTCCTCTATAAAAATCGACAATGGGTACTTTATGACGTAACAAGCAAATAACGCATATATTTTAAAAAGAAGTTTGTTATCTCATTAGGCCTTTTCAGCGCAATCCATATATTGTCTTCCAATATAACTTCTAAAATGCAAAATAAATGTAATCGTGAGTAATCGTGATTACTTTTCCAATGTAATCGTAATCGACTACTTCCTGATTTTGCTGTAATCGTAATCGCAATCGCGTCATTCGGAAGTAATCGTAATCGCAATCGATTACATTCATGAAGTAATCACCCCATGCCTGTACATGACTACTCGAAATGCGGCTGTTAATAGCAAAAAGGTTGGCCACCCCTGCATTAAACAAATGAACTTATGTTGTTTGTTTTTATTTCATTATGTTGTTGTTCCTCTTGTGACTGGTGGTGAAAAAACAATTCCATGCATCTCATCATCAACCCTTGCTGATAATGCCTAGTTTAATAGAATTTGTTATTACCAGGGTTGCCATACCGTCCTTATTTCTAAGATTTGTCCTTATTTTGAAGGTCCACATCTTAGAAAACTCACCTGTCCTTATTTCTAAGAAATGTCCTTATTTTCGACTTGCGTCCTTATTTTGTCTTATTTTCAACCACTATAGAACTTCGATCGTTTTCCTCTGGTATCTGTGTTGCATTTTATTCTAAAATTATGCTTTTGCGTCGAGATTCTATGACATCATAAATGAAAGGTACTCTCGTGACGTCCACAATATAAGATTTGATTTCTAATTGGTGAAGCTAGGGCAGTCTCGTCTGTACCAAGCTACCGCAGCGGACGTCATTTTAGCAGTAAACAGCAGTACCAGGTTCCTGCTGTTCAGTCTAGAATAAGCTGTGGGGAATGCAACATTTACTGCGCAGTAAAAAAAGGCGCAGTGCAGCCGACACTTGGGTTAAAAAGTAGTAAAGCCATAAATCATTGATAAATTTATTTGTATTTTGTGATACGATTGTTGATATACTATGTTCCTTCCAATTCTCTACTAGTTGCTGACGATTACCCCTGACGAGTGTCAGCCGAAAATATTCGGGTATATTTCAATATGAATATAGCCTACTATTCAATTATGATAAATTTATCTAAATTATATTGCATATATAGTTTTAAGGTAGGGTTGCCATACGTCCGGAATTTCCCGGACATGTCCGGAATTTGACTGTTCAAGCTAGCGTCCGGGAGGAATTTCTAAAATATGCCAAATGTCCGGAATTTTGAAGACTCGACGTAGGCTCATAATTTTTTCGTAAATCAACATAAAAACATTATTTTATGGGACTATTTATGCTGATGCATGATATTTTTCTTCGCGCTGCGCGCAATTTACTATAACATATATTGATTTTAATATGGAGACTACCACCCCCGCAAAAACTGCAATAAAATATAAATAAAAATAAGCTTCATTTACTGGAATAAGCCTTATTGTAATCGCAATTATAGGAGAACGGTATATTCCTTCGTTAAGGCCATTTAAAAATGCTTTATTCAAATATAGTGGTTCCAAACATGGGGGTCGTTTGCCTTTATTCTGGGGTTTACTAATATGTTGAACGTAATCTGATTCCAAAATAGCCGGTGAGTAAGTTTGGGCAAAGGTGCTGATTTCATTTAGTAATCATCTCATCAAATTTTGATCTGGGGCACGGAACGTTTTCCAATTGGAGATGGAGTCGCGACCATAAAAGATTGGAAACCACTGGATCCGGGGTGGTAATAAAGCTCCGCGGTGTTCACCGGCATAAGGCTGATAAACAATCTTATCGTAGGACATGAACTGACTTGACGATGTACAATTACGTTCCCTGTATATTTGAACTCATCATCCTCCACCAGCTCTATCGCTAACTCTGATCATGTGGGCGGAGAGTAGTATCTATATAGTAATATATGGAACAACCAATATTATTGACAGAATTCAGTCAAAAAATTGAACGACCAGATGCATATAGAAACCAGATTCGTATAGCAAGCCCCCCTCCAGAAGTTGCATCTATTACCCCATAGTGTGGGCTCAAAATCAGCGTTTATTTGGGCGGGACGGGGCTGAAAACATTAGCTTTCGGTCCCGGTTACACAACACACAGCCACATACTCCTGAACCGGGTCGTCACCATCTCTGGTCCATGGGAAAAGCTTTGCTAGTGTGGCATCATAAATCTTTTTAAAAATCCGCTAGTGGGCGCTGAAGAGTGTCCGGAATTTGGGTCGCAGAAATATGGTAACCCTATTTTAAGGCTAAATCTGAGTAGGTAAAATGAGCAGGCGCAAAAACATTTTTCGTGACGATTATATGAGAGAGAATTCAAAGGCGAGTGTTTCGCACATTGCAATATATGCAATTGTGACATTAACCTGGAGGCCATAGGAAAGACCACTATTTCAACTCACATTGATACCCAAAACACAAAAAGGGTGTCATAATGAGCCAGTTGAGGAATAATTTTTTCACAAGTCGTTCAGCATCACGATCACAGATTACAAGGCAGCTGCTGGTGATGGTCTGGGTATTCCATAACACCAGCAATCATTCCTCACCAACGATTGCACATTGCAATGGTTCAAAGCCATATTCCCCGATTCCAGCATCGCAAAGAAGTTTGCTTCGGTCAGGACCAAGACTACACGCATTGTTACTGGAGTTCTTGCTGCATACGCTCAAAAATGATTTTGTCTAAACTTGGTGTACGGCCTTTTTTCATCTTGGTTGACGCCTCTAATCACAACGAGGTGAAGAAGTTTGGTGTATCACCCTATGGTGGCCCAAGACCAACGTTTTTTGGGTTGGGGAAGGGGGCTGACGAAGTGCTGTTTCGGCGCTGCGTAAAGGTAAATCTAGACCTGAGCTGTCGTGAGATCCATGAAGCACTTTCTAATAACAAAGAGTTGCTGGAGCAGATTGTTTGCGCGAAAAGTATGGAATGCCTTATGGCACGGCTCGTATAATTACAAAGTATGCACAAAAACGCTTTTTAATGCTAATCCAATTTTCGACTGTCCTTATTTTTGGGTCCATGTCGATGACAACCCTGGTTATTACACCTCGCATAGGTCAAATACGTGATTATGACGTCATAAATGGTGGATGTAGGTGGTACGCGAGCACTGCATAAAACATCGAAATGGTACGTGGGTGGAAAAAGGTTGGGAACCACTGCGCTACGCGCTAGGCTGCGCGCACCTATATACTCGCGTAAAATCTATTATGAGATAGCGCACTTTGCGCACACCTATGCAATTTACAAATACACGCAATTTCAAATGGGCATTTCGGAGTCGGCCATTACCGCCCCACGACTCTACGAGACATACACCGACCGAAAACTTCGATATATATACGTAGGCCTATATGCTTAATTGTCCATGTCCATTAGGGCTGTTCAAAAATAACTTATTTTTCAGGATTCCAGCCATTCAGGCATTAAATTGTCATGTTACCCTAAAAAACGCTGCGCACCAAATTTCGTTCAATTCTATCAAGTATAAGGCTCCGCAGATTCAATTAAAACTTTTAAATTATAATGAAAAATTCAAAGAAATATTCAAATTTTTCCGTCAGCCCCATAAAATTGTTGAGATGTCCTCAGAGACGATGCAAAACAAATTTGACTCAATTCCAACCAGTAGAAGCCTAGTTATTGGAGTTTTTCGTAGATAATCCGCGGATCCATGGATCCCTCGTTTTGGTTTCAACTATTTCACTAAACGCCTCTCGGCCTCGGCCAAACAAGTTGTGGGGTTTTGTACAATAACGCCTATACCATAGTGCTTGGACGGCCATGTCTTAAGCACTGTTCTGCACTCCTATCCAAAATGCAGCGTATTTTCCGCGAGTTAGAGCTCATTAGTGTTTTTTTTTCTTTTCGATTTCCCATTTCCTGTCTCACGGGCATATGAGACAGTCAGTCAGTCAGTATGCTTTTATTCATCTCACCAACAAACACATGTAAATTGGTATAGATTGGGAGACGACGGGGGACCGGTAGGTCTTAGATTCAGTCGCCACCCAGCGGAGTTATAAATGAGTAAATATGGCAAGATCAATACTAACGATTATGACAGTTAACCAATGGACATAAAAATAAACAAAAGATAAAAGTCATGGAAAATCAGCAGTAAGCATCCAAGCACAGTACTGGTACACAATGCACAGTGTGCACAGCAAAAATATGCAGCAAAGCAAGAACAATGAAGACTAACCAAGTGGAACCATATTACATCACAGTCAATGCAAATCATGGACCATGACAGTATTTTTCAACAACAACAATAACGACAACAGAGGAAGGTGTAGCAAATAAAGGAGCAAATAAAGTCAGGATACCGCTTGTTTGGCCCTTTAGCTCAATCTAACTTGATCATTTATAACAGTTTAATAACCTCAAAGCAGCTTTTTAGACTACCACCAAAATCTGAGATTTTGTGACATCTCGCGACCCGAGCCACACCCATGCAAAGGAATTAATTTTTAGTACTACAGTATAGTAAGCTACGATTTTACGGACATGTCATTTTTGGCCAAGGTTTTGTCGCTGCTGATGTTTTTGGCACCGCATTTTATCAGCGGTATGTTGGCCAAAACTTTACGTCAGGGCCGGCCAACCCGTGGCCCGCGGGCCACATGTGGCCCGCGAGATGGTTTTGAGTGGCCCGCGAGGTAATTTCCGAAATTTCTAATATCATCAAACATGGATCGCACAGATTGTGAACTTGCAAGGCCAACCAAAAATTTTATTAGTCTGGTCGCAACACTTGAGATGTGATGAATAAAATATCAGTTTCGACTCATTGACATATCCATCAACCATTCACATATTGGTAGCCTATATCTTCGTACACTACAATACAGCAGAATAATTTGCGATAGATTTATCAAAGGTAAAAATTTTCTACAAGCTTAGCGCAATATGTTGTCCCTCGATTTCTTGTTTTTAAAATTGTTGCCCTTTTGTGAAAATTGAAGAACACCCAATGTATCAGATTGAGTCTAACTATATTCGCGATTACGAGACAAAGTGTCGTTCAACATATGCGACCTTGCGTTTGCGCTCGCAGTAAGACCGTCGACTATGAAACCTAGGCACGAAATGATTAACGCAAGTTGATCGCAGCTTTCGATATCGATATGTCCATGCGCCGAATAGCCCAGCCATCGCAAACTTATCCCAACGATATACAGCAAGCCCGCAACATAATTAAGTGACAATATTATTGACCTATGAACTTTAAAAAAATTTCGCGCTTCGCGCGGATGGTGGCCCGCGCAAAAGTTCGTCAATCGAATGTGGCCCTTTGGCTGAAAAGGTTAACCAGCCCTGCTTTACGTCTTCATGTGCCCCGACGAAGAAAAGGTTGGCCTCGAAATTAATGAATCTCATAGGCCGCTGAACTCGCTGGTTGCACAATGCACATGCACACCCCTAGACTAGTTCATCCCAGCGATTTTCGTCCATGTTTTCCAAAAAAACAACATTCGGACAAATCTTATCATGAATTCAAACCAAAGGTCGGCTGATTCTCATGATCAAGCCACATTTTCTGCGTGTCTCTCTTATTGACTACAGCACCCAACACAGTGACCTTAGATATCTAAGAACTATCGCAGGACCTTTTGACAATAAATTCAACAAATATTACATACATATTAACAGATAGCTCTCGCACCGTGTCAACTCGAAATTATACCCATACGGTCCCGACTTTAATAACCCTTGAAGGGGTAAAAATTTGCGTTACAGTAGCTTGCAAATGTGAGTCTGTAATGATGGTATTTCCTACTATCCTCGTTTCTCGCGCTAATCGAACAGTTATTACGAATATATGACGATTATTTAGCGAAAAAAGCAGGCTCAGATGGGCTGATAGGCTGTATGTCTGCAACTACACCAGCTTCCAAACCAGGCTTTTGGTTACGTAATGATTATAGTGCGAAAATATTAATTCACTACGGCTTGTGAGAGCTACGATTAGTGGTGCGTCAAGTTTAACAAGTTTTTACGATTGCGTCTCAACTACAACAGTAACACTGCCCTTGAATTTCCTATTTGGTTTATTTGAATTATTCCACGTCTGAAAAATTACCAATTATTCTCGATTTTCATTCGCACTCATCCGGATTTTTCATTCGCACTATTCGCACCACCTTCGTCATTCGCACTGCATTTTTTTCATTCGCACTATTGTCACACAGGTTGAAAAGCACTGACATTGACCGATTTAATCGTGAATTGTTGAAAATTTTCGCGCTATGCGCGTTTAGGCGGAGCAACGCGCGCCCTAAACAGTAAAATAATTTTCGATGATAAGTCGCGGCTAGGGCTGGGCAAATTCGAGTACCTGAGTGATTCGATTCTGAATCACGTAATATGCTTCGAGTCGAGTCGAGTAATCGAGTATCACTTATTATGACGTCATAACAGAATGTGATATGTCAAAGTTCAAATAAGTACCTTTTATGCCAACACAAAGAACATGATGCCTGTTAGCCATCACATTAACGATACTTAGTATTTTTCGACCATACCGATTTCATTGAACTTTGTGACAATGTTGTGGGATAATCATGACTTCGCAAATGAGATATTTCTAGTAACGTTCGTGGCGTTGTACAAGTACTTTATACCCTGTTTTGTATGCTGCGGTACGGCCAATCAAGGTTTCATGTCTGCCAAAGTGAAAAATAGTATTGATGCTATAATTTTTGTTGATAAATTAACTTTCAGAGGCGAAGAGCGTATAATTTCATTACTCGAAAAATTCGTCTTTTACTACTCGACTCGAATCATGAAAATAAATACTCGATTCAGATTTGAGTACTCGAATCATTGTGCCCAGCCCTAGTCGCGGCCAACACGACCAATCTGTTGGGGGATCTGGGGCGAAGCCCCCCCAGAAGTTGGGTTTATCACCCTATTGGAGGCCCAAGACCAACGTTTTTTGGGGCCTGACGAAGTGCTGTTAAGGTCCTGCATCCAGCCTATGACTGCTGAACTGATTTTACGCAAAAACCGGTATTGCTCTATAGATTTTGAAGGTGTTTCCATAGCGGGAGATATATAACGAGACTTCGTATCTATTATTATTCGGATTATGCGTTCTAACTCTGTGTGAAAGTGAAAGGCTCTTCCTAAACAGTTGGGTTAGTAATTTCGATACCGAAGTCGAGTAGGCCTATGTATTGTATAGGTGAGCTTGCGCAATGCGCAGCCTTGCCAATAACGGATTTTTCATAAAAGCCAGTGTCGGTCTATGTTGATTTTGATTGTGTTGAATAGCGAGATGAGCGACTAGATTTCGAATTGTATATCTTAATGATGTCATCTAACACTGGAGCAAGTTTCAAGATTGCCACTAACTGATTAGTCTGGTAATTTTGTTATCAAAGTCGAGCACCTATAAGTGTGATATGCCATTTAATCTAAAGCAAATTGTTCGATTGTTGCGCTGCGATTGACCAAATCCGCCAGTTTCAGTCGAGCGTGACCTAACAATGGGAAAACGGGAGTTTCCGTTCCATATAGTCACATTCGATAGTTTGACTATAAAAACGGTCAACTTTCCGGCTCAACTCCCGAAATCTGTCTTTTTTCACATTTACCGTTGGTTGACTAAAAAAGGTCGTCGCTTTCGTTTGAACCACGAATTTCCTATTTAGCGTATTTAGCGTCATTTATGCCCGTTTTCACTCGAATCTATCCATTATCTTAGTTCTAAAAGCTGTAAAAGAGGACGAATTGCCAAAAAGTAGGACATTTAGGCGTCTTCCGCGAACATATTCAAAAACCTGAAAAAGGAGGACGTATGGTAACCCTAATAATAATTCGATTTAATTCAAGATAAAGATTCATCGGACGTAGGATACAAATGTGTTCACTCTAATATTATTTTTAACAGCCTCTAATACAGAGGTCTCAAACTCAAATTGCTCGCGAGCCAATTTCCTGGTATTTGATGGCGCCGCGGGCCGCAGCACTAATAATAGTGGTATTCAATGTATTTCCAAATAGTCCTTATTTGACGGGACCTTGCAGACTTGCAGGCAATCCACACACATCGTGAGAATGTGATTTACTATTGTGAATTGACGACCGGCACGAAAAAACACCATTTTAAATATTTGAAAAGCTTATAATTTTGCGTTATAATTTTGTAGCTAGCGGACATCTGATGTGTCGCAATTATAGGTAGAACATTTTAGAATTTAACAAAGATTGATCTGATATCAGAGCATTTTAGATCAGCGCACCGTAATCCAGGTTTTCGGGAATACTCCTGATAACTATAGTTATAGGCTACTGATCATGTCAATACCAAAGTCAAATTAAATCAGCGTTAGATTTAATCCCGAATATTGGAACAGATCAATAACAACTTGTATTGATTGTGCCATAGTAATCGTGACCGGACAATACCGAGAATGCTATTACCGAGAATGCTATTATCGAGATGGACATTACCGAGAATGGACAATACCGAGAATGGACATTACCGAGAGTGGACTGTACAATACCGGGAATACCGTTATCGAGAATTGACATTACCGAAAATGACATTACCAAGAATGGACATTACTGGGAATTGACAATACCGAGAATGGATATTACCGAGGAAGACACAACCGAGAACGACAAGACCGAGAATGACACGACCAAGAATGACATTAGCGAGAATTTAGAATACCAAGAATGGGCACTACCGAGAATGGACAATACCAATAATACTATTACCGAGAATGGACATTACCAATAATACTATTACCGAGATTGGACATTATCAAGAATGGACAGTGGACATTTGGACAACCATTCATCGGTAACAGTATTCTCGATGATTTTAACTCTCGGTAATATACATTCTCGGTAATGTCTATTCTCGGTAATATAATCCTCGGTAATGTCCATTCTCGGTAATAGCATTATCGGTGATATACATCCTTGATAATTTCCATTCTCGGTAATGTCCGTTCTCGGTAATAGCATTCTCGGTAATAGTAGGTAATCCATAGCGATAGACATGTCCCATCGCTAAAGAATCCATTGGTGTTACAGCGGTGGAGGGTATCACGTATCACTACCTGACTCGCCACTTTTAATTGGCGATAATAATATGTATAAAAAGAGTAGATCCAAGATGAGGCAGGATGTTAATAACAATACATCAATGGGAAAACCGAATGTCAATGGTTGCCATTTCCATGTCAAACTGATTAGCTAAATGCATAGGCAACGCAAGCTACGAACTCTGGATATATTATTATCATTACCCATAACAGTCTGATATTTTGTTGCGTCCTTGGTTGTACCAACCTCGTTCCGAATCACAAGTCCTTCTCTGATTGCCACGTTTGACCTGACTCAACTCGAGTCGAGTTATTTTTATTTTATCACCCATTCATTACGAATTCGAGTAATTCTACAAAAGGTCACGCTCAAGTCCAAATCACAATTTCCAGTTATGAATCAGCAACAGGTAATGATTTTGGAGTAGTTTAAGGGCAAATTTTATGTTCTTAAATCTAAAAAAATAATGTGGCAGATAAATATTGTCGAATTCTTCAAAATCCAAAATGCCGCCCAAAATGATCTCGCGGCGGGCGGCATGTTTGAGACCTCTGCTCTAAGCCTCTTACTTGGTTAGGTACGCGAGTAAACAACACTTTGTTACAGACCTAATGTGCTAATTCTTATAGTTGAAAAAAGTGGAAAGTGCCAATGTCGTAAACGCAAAATTCGGGTGCCAACCAACATGAATATGTGCCAAAATTTCAATACTTTACATTCACATATGCCAAATGTCAACACTGGCACCGGTTGCTATTACCTACAAGGTCCGTACACGGCAGGGATGCCACTGGAATATTTCGGAAAAACCCAGATCCTATATTTAATTTAAATATACATAAAATGGCTGTGAAACTGAAATGACTGTGAATTACCGCTTCTGCAGCAGTAGCTTTACCTACTCTCTCCCCAATACTGTTACATTTAGGTTGATTATCGTTCGTAATGTCATGCTCTTTCTGCTCTGACACGAAATTAATTCCAATTTGCGTGGCAGGGGGCCTAACTGGCTGCGAATAGACTAAAAAAAAAATTTCCAAATTTTTTTGCCAACCCCATGAAATTGTTGAGCTGTCTTCAAAGACGTTGCAAAACAAATTTGAGTCAATTCCGACCAGTAGAAGCGGAGTTATGTGAGTTTTTCGTTGATAAATCGCGGATTATCCACCAATCAAGGATAATCCGAGAAATATCATCGAAAAACTCACATAACTCCGCTTCTACTGGTCGGAATTGACTCAAATTTGTTTTGCAACGTCTTTGAAGACAGCTCAACAATTTCATGGGGTTGGCAAAAAAATTTGGAAATTTTTTTTTTTTAATTTTCCATAATAAATTAAAAATTTTAATTGGATCTGCGGAGGCCTTTACTGGTTGGAATCGAGTGAAATTTGGTGAGCAAGGTTTTCTACTGCAACCTGACGATTTAAGAGGTGACCGGCTTGAATCGGGAGAAAAAAGTTATTTTTGAACAGCCCTAATGCACATTGCACACTGAATGAAAAGTAAAGAAGATAGCATCGAAAGAAAGCAAGCGACAAAATGGGGTGGCATGTCATGAAAGGCGAGATCCATAGGTCAGTCGTGGTCCGGTAATCTCGAAGATGCACTAGTATTCATTTAGTAGTAATTGCTTGTATTTCGACTTGAATGTGGACATTAGGGCTCTTCAAAAATGACTTTTTTTCTCAAATCGTACTGGTTACTTGATAAAATTGTTAGGTTACCTAATTTAAGCCTACACACAAAATTTGGTCCAATTCCAACCAGAACCTCTTTGCTACAGGAGAAGAAAGTTTCTATTTATTATATAAAAATAAATAATAAAAAATTTGAAAATATTCTGTTCACCCCATGAAAGTGTTAGGCTGCCTATAGAAACGATGCTCACCAAATTTTGTTCAATTCCAACCAGTGGAAGCGGAGTTATTGCCGTCGAAAAATTTGGATTTGAATAAAATAGCATTTACGGTGAGCACAACTATAATAAATAAACAAAGAATCGGCCACCGTAAAGACTATTTTATTCAAATCCAAATTTTTCGACGGCAATAATTCCGCTTCCACTGGTTGGAATTGAACCAAATTTGGTGAGGATCGTTTCTATAGACAGCCTAACACTTTCATGGGGTGAACAGAAAATTTTCAAATTTTTTATTATTTATTTTTATATAATAAATAGAAACTTTCTTCTCCTGTAGCAAAGAGGTTCTGGTTGGAATTGAACCAAATTTTGTGTGTAGGCCTAAATTAGGTAACCTAACAATTTTATCAAGTAGCCAGTACGATTTGAGAAAAAAAGTCATTTTTGAAGAGCCCTAGTGGACATGCTCGTCGACTGTCGGATAGCCGACGGGATGCTGTTCCAAAGACTCGAAAATTGCTATCCGCAGCTATTATGCTACGCGCTCAGCAATCGCGGATAGCATGAAGGAGAAAAAACGGGGGCGCATACTAGATGACCTCACGGCCGTATCGCAACTCCGTCGTCAAAACATCTCGATGGTGCAGGCGAGAAAGAATATCATCTTTCCCTATATATATCCGCTTCCGTGGTTCATTGCCGCTCACCGCATAGGAATAATTGTTTCGCGACTCATTTTAAAATCAAACGCGGCCAGCTCCACAACAAATATGATGATGCGCTGTGGTTCATGGTTTCGTGCGTGGCACATAGCCTACTCTACAGTGGCACAATACACGGCGCGGCACGTTGCACAATTCTATAATAACCTATTTTCTGAGAATACCTTGTGCTGCCGCGTGACTGTGCGCAGTCAACCGCGAGATGATCGTTTCTCATTACCGTCAACAGCAACATACTGGTGACAGCTAATGGCGCCGAGCCTCAATCGGAGGATATAAAGCAACATATCGAACATACATTGCGGTATATAATGCTCTAATTATATGCATTGTAAGCTGGATAGTATACTATACTACTAAAGTGCAGTAGGACCATAAGAATGCCAATAACTAAATATTACGGGTATCTCTTTCACCGACTTAACCGGGTAGTTTTACATCGGGATTCCCCAGGTACGCGTCGAGCATCAACGGTACATAATCATTGACAATAACGGAGTGTAACGATTTGTTTTTATGTGTTGAATGAGGTAAAGCACAGAATCACAGGCAATGGATGACGTAGAAAGTGAGTACCGATTCAAAGTAAATTTATGCTACTGTAAAGGAACCTTTAAATTGGTTATGGCTGGGCGAAATCGAGTACCTGAGTCACTGAGTGCTTCGATTTTAGACCGAGTATCAGGCGTGGAGTGGAGTATTCGAGCATAACTCATTATCTTATCACTACAGTATGAATGGTGTGGAATGATTAAATATTTACCTTTCATGCCATATCTCCATCCACTAACGTGATTAGCCTGGTACTAGGATACATGTTTTGTATTGCGACATCAGGTAGTAGCCGTCCGTTAGTCTGTGATAGTATACGGCAAGTCCGTGGTCAACGGATATCAGCTTACAGTTTATACTTAACTGGCACTTCCGCAGTAGCTGACACGAACGTCCTGTGTTCTGTCTAGTTCTTGACTAGCAGTTCAATAGACGACAATATTGCCTTTTCCAGATATATTGTACGGATGGTTAGTAATTAGGATAGTTTAAGAAGTAAGTACAGCGTACATGAGTCTCGTATATAATCTGAGTCAATTATACGATATGCGCTAGGTAATATACCAGCAATAAGTCACGTGATATAGCATTATACCATAACAGATATAGGAGAGAGAAGGGGCCAGAGCTCCACAGTATGTTGTTATGTGACCAACCAAGGTTTACAGCCTCCCACAATGGAAGATCGTATCGAAACTATAACCCTCGTTGATGAATTAACTCTTAGTCGCACGGGGCGTATAATTTTACTACTCGCAAAATCATCTTTCAATACTCCACACGGATCATTGGAATCGAATCGAATCATTGTGCGCAGACCTAAAATTCATACGTGTTCCGTTTGTCTCTGTAGATGCGACACATATCCACAGACGAATTGACGGTTATGCTGCTGACCGCCTGGAAAATGATTTAGTGGTTACAGGTAAGTGCACGTCATTGTAGAAACACAGGCTCATCATACAGTAACATATTTCATGCTACAATACATTACAACTGATGCATTCGAACCTCGAATTTCCGTAGGTACATGCACTGAATGCACATTGCACATATACAGTCGATTCCACTTAATTCTGACACCGTATAACCCACCCAGTTAACCGCTTTATTCGACCGATATACTCGGAAAAGGAACAAATGCAAAAACTGCATGTAAAACTCCGGTTAATTCAGACAATTATCCGTATAATTCGGATCGGACACAAGGTCGCAATTGTTATCGTTAGGTTATGGCACAATCAGTAAGTACATCGTTTGCTTTAACACAACATGAATGATTATGGTGAAACAAAGTCGATCCATCCGTTAACAATCTATAATGAACTCGTATAATGCCATGTCAGCCTTATAGTCTCTTTTAATTCGGTACAATTTCGTCCGTATTGTAGAACAGAATGTACAATTAAATAGTATATTCATATTGAAATGAACCCGAATATTTTCGGCTGACACCCGTCAGGGGTAATCGTCAGCAACTAGTAGAGAATTGGAAAGAACATTGTATATCTACTAGTTGCTGACGATTACCCCTGACGAGTGTCAGCCGAAAATATTCGGGTTCATTTCAATATGAATATACTATTTAATTGTATATTGAAGTTCTGTACCTCCAAGAAGCTCTTAGAACAGAATGGTAAGCTAAAAGCTATTTGTTTTTAATTTCCAGATATCCCTGTCAATTTCCTACTGTTTTGTGCAGTACTTTAATCAGGCGAAAATAGTCTTTCAGCCTTTGACGAACCACTCTGCTATTTTAAACCTATATGTACGTTTTGCAGAGTAATATAGTAAATAGTACGCAGTAATTCTTTACTCATTTGGTATCGAAATACAGTAGTGCAGGGGTCACCAACCCGGTGCCCGCGGGCACCAGGTAGCCCGCGAGGATTAGATGAGTAGCCCGCGAGCCCATTCTAAAAATAGGTGGAATAGCAGCATTCACCAATATTCGTCATATTATTACCAGTGAGCTTTTAAATATATAGATTGATTGATTCAGCTGTTCTTGTTTAAAACACACTAACATGTAACTTACATATACAAACACTTGAAAATATCTTCAATTACAGTTGATAATATATAGATGTATGTGATAGAATCACGAGAAATTCAAGATACGGCGCATTGCCTATACAGGCGACATGACGGAATGCCGTCCACGGTCGTCTTGAAATGGTGGGGGTTCCGTTAAGATAGCTCAACGACCAGGACAATGCCAAAGTAGTAAACAATATTACTATTCGGAGTCAGATAGCCGTGAAGTACTAGCAGATTTTCAATATCTGTATACCCATTACGTATTGCATCTTTTAACACAGCTTGTTTCTGTTACACTCAACGCAGTTTAATATACCACGTTTCTAACATTCTATAATCGTTGCTGCTGTCCGGTATAATGAAATCTTGTAATTTCTGGATGCTGAACAGTTGGAGATTGAAATTGTAACACTGCAAAATGACCCCCACCTCAGTCTGCAGCAAACGTTTGGTGCATTGTTGATACGGAAAAGTACAGTGGTGTATGCGCAGCAGCTATGAAGGTTGCAAGCGTCTATGGTTCAACTTATCGTTGTGAATCAGCCTTTTCAGACATGAACTTCATCAAAAACAAACACAAAACACGCTTAATTAATGCACATCTGGAACACTCACTCAGAATTGCAGTGTCAAGTTAAATACCAGAGTACAGCGCACTAGTTGATATCATACAATGCCAGGCTTCCCACTGACTGCTATAGAAACAGGTAACATGATGTCCAGTCCTGCCCAGTGCTATGAATATCAAAGCGGAAATTCAGTGTGATATGGGTAAACGGCGGGAGTGAATAGTAGCCCGCCGCTTCAATTATTACGCAAAAGTAGCCCTCGGTTGCAAAAAGGTTGGTGACCCCTGCAGTAGTGTACATTGTGCAATACCATAAACGCGATAATGTAACTCTTGTGCGCTTTATGCGACCAGTGCCAATTACGGCCGTATAGTGCAGCTGTAATTCACTAAATGTGCAACATAACGCGAAAAATGTAACGAACCACTCATTTCAGCTTAATTCGACGAATAATGAGCTGAACCAAAGTGTACGAATTTAGGCGGAATCGGTCATCCTATAAATCCTATCAATCCTATAAATGGATTTACACTCTAAGTATAATTAGTTAATTGATTATCCGTAATTCAGTTATGCCTATTCCGCCTGATTTAACTATGGTCCTATTTCAGCGCCTCCAGAACCCGGGTCCGGAACAACCATAGGTACATACGTGGGAGAAGGCGCGGTGCAACAGAAAACATCGATAAATACCGCGCATTTCATTGGGGGAATACCAAAAGGAGCCGCAGGTATTTGATATTAATGTTGGCGAGAACTACCCAAGTATTTAGGCCAGGGTATCTATATTTCCGATTGTGTTTTCTATCGAAGGGTACAGTAGTATGTCTATATATGTGTAATGTATGCGCATTTTGTGCATGCGCATTGCGCAATTTTGCAAGTGCAATAGGGTTGTCCAAAATTTTGACAATTTCACAAATATTGCATTTAAAGGCTCAATCTCTAGATTTTTCGATAAAACATCAACGAGCCTGGAAGAAGCTCGGAAAGTAACGCAAGCCGTTTGAAAGTATAGCCGTCGCTGTAGGGTTGCATTTAAAACAAACAGTGTTTTAAACAAAGGCCTTTAAAAAAATAATATTGTGTTTTTTCAAGTTGTACAATTATGCCATAATTGTGTAAATACTTTCCAAAAAACATGTTGTATGAACCTACGGACAAATACCACCCGATATAGCCGACGTGTATCGATATGGGATGGTTCGAACCTCAAAATAGTCGGTTCAACATAAATAGTACAGATATATCGCCAAAGGAGCTATATTCACCCTATATTTTCAATTGGCAATGCCAATCCACTATGACGTCACAATTGAATATTCGTGACGTCATGGCTTAAAAAACAAACAAACAAAAACAATAAAAAGCATGTTTTAAGTTAGGGCCTTGTTTTAAACATCTTTGTTTTAATTTGATTTTTGTTTTAAATGTAACCATACGATCGCTACACTATCAAAATGGCAGCCTGATAGCAAGCAAATAGAAGTAGTGTATCAGGTCAAATTTATTTCGCAGTAACGAAGTAGCCCAATTTACGCGGTGGTCATAGTAGTCATTAATGTTACCCAAGTATAAGAAGAAGTATTCTCAGGAAGTATAGTTTTATAAAGTGGGTCAGGATGACTTGTTGCAGACTTTGACCAGTCAATTGCTGGTGATAGCTTTCTAAAATGCAAGATGTACTTTCGCGATTTACGCTGAATGACTCGTGGTCGTGGGGCCTCTTTAAACAATTAAATGTAGTAACAGATTCATTGTGACGTTGTGCACAACTGCACATTGATGATGTCACCACTTTCAAGTTTAAAAGGGATGTAGAATTGGTTCCTTTCGTCCCCCTTGGTACGTAATTCGTAGAATGTTAAACTCATAACGTCTGAATGACTTGACACCTGGAATCCACTTGAATATTCGGAAAATTGTTGATTTCTTCCGATCGGGGATGAGTATTGAACTGCGTGCAGGAAAACTAAGCTGTGATTGCGTTACTTACATATCATATTCCCGTTAGAGCTCTTGGCAGCATGGCAAAACCAGCCGAATCGAGGCCCGAGCGACCGGAACACCGGAAATATTTCATTTTGCGTCAGGCTGATGGACATTTCTAATACCAAGCGCTACACATTGGATGGCAGCACGCGAATCAGTGAGCTCATCAAGAAGATAAAACAAGACGTAGGTGTATCGGTGGATCTCCGATTTATTGAAAGGAAAACCAGTGCCACCATCCCGACTGGAGATACTTTGCGAAGCGCTGGCATTCAGCAGGATCAAACAATATATGCTTACAATGAAGAAAGTCAACAAGAACTGGTGTATTCATCATCGGTGGATGGACCGATGCGATCAGTCCGATATTGATGCTATTTTATGTAACCGTTTCCAGAAGACCAAAGTTCCATTCACTATGCTTTCATACTATTGAACCTTATTGCTCGTATAATTATAATTCTACAGTTACTGCCAAATTTGTTTGTTCGAAGCTTTTCGATTGAATGTCACTATCATCAGGTAGGAGCGTCAACAAGAGATATCAAACATATTATAGAAATTTAGGAAGATGTTTGTCAATGTTAGATATTAGTGACAAGTAGCTTTCTGCGCAGGTATGTGAGTGTGAAGGTCTGGAGGTATTGTACTGTTGTCTATATGAAAGAGTGTATTATTTATTCTTGTACTACAACGACCAGCCGCTATATAATTTCCAAGTGAATAGCCTACCCCAGAGCAGCATATTTAACGAAAATTTTATTTTTCAACCACGCCGGTGTTCCCGTCAAGGTAATTAACTATTTACCCGCTAATAATGTGTCATTGGCCTAATGCCCCAATACATGGGTTATCAAACTACGGTACGCGAGAGAAATTTCGGGAGTACGCTGCCAAATTCATATTTCTGGCACTGCGAAAATTTTCCCCAGCAAGCATAGCAATTCCGAAGTACATGAGTGAAAAAAATTTTAAGGTTAGGCCCACTAAATGCATCGTTTAGGCTTAAAGCCGCAATGCTTTTCCGTTGAGTCTAATAATGTATTCGCAATGAAAAAACGGGATATTCCTAGGATCTCGTGAGGCTTTTTGACCCGTTTGGATGCATTAGTTTAGGGCAGTCGATCGCAAACTGGGAGGCGTTGGAGCATCTGAAGGGGGGCTCGAAGTCGCCTGAGAGTAATGCTGTTTCTTTTTATCGGAATGGGTTTAATCTGTGCTGAAACTTCCAATTTCCAGCAACGGCAATTATCCTCTTGATATTACGATTTTAAATGTCATAATTACGTCGTACAATCCATAAACGGATTTTAGATATTGACCGATTTCAGACCTTGCACCGATCAGAAGAAGTTTCTGAATTATGATTAACTGGTGAATACATGTAGACTGTAGAGGTTAACTGATGCTTTCATGGCATGTATGTATTTTGTATATGCATATGTGCAGAGTGCGTACAACGGCACGAGGTTATTGAGCAGATCCTTCCTTCATAGGCCATGTATAATATGTCTTTTGAATGTAAGAAACAAAGATTGAAATTGAAGTGGCATATAGCGTTTGAAATAGCCACTAGCCCATACTAAATTAGGACACATTTTGCCACTCTTAGGAAGTGCATTTTATGACAAACCAAAAGTACTCAATTGAACTATTCTGTTGCCGAACACCTGCGACCCGTTGAGAAGAATTGTTTGTTATGTAAAAAAGTGTCAAGTTTTAATGAAACACGGTCCATGCCGTTGGTATTTGATTTAGCTTATGATCAGGTACGTTTGAGCTGATCCCGAATGGGGTAATATCTATATGCTACGAGCTCCTATTGGTTATTGTCGTGATCCTCTTGATATACATACGGTTTTCTAGGCTTTTATTGACTAAAAGTGTAGACTAAGCTACAAAGAACAGAAAAGTTAAAATACGAGTAAATCAGGAAACACATGCTACTCTCGAAACGCCTTATATCAGAATGATTAACTAACTGAAGGACAAACGGACGAAATAAATACGAAAGGAAATGACGCAAAGATAGACACCTAGTGGATGCATAAAACACCACAATCTTCCCGGCCTAAAAAAATTGACCAAATGTAAAGCCATCAAGTTATGCGATCACCGTACCAGTCCGGCGTACGTCTTATTCTTGACGACCTCCTGATAAATGGCTCTTCAGCAGTTATGTGAGAATCGTTGTCATATCCACCGATCGACGTATCCAGAGAGTCCTTTCCAACAGCGGCTGGAGAACTATATAGAATGCTGATCTGAGGGTGCCTGAGCTGAACGATCCTGATCACTGAATTCTTCAGTACGCATGTCGACCGTAGGTTCGTCAGAGGAGAAATCAGACGTATTCTTGTTCTCTTTAGGTGGACAAGGGGCCAGGTCCTTGACCGATACAGTTGATTCCGTCCAATTCCCGTGACGAATCAAAGCATATGTGGTGTTAGCATCCATAGAAGTTCTACTCTGACGACGTCAGGATCACTCTTGTTGCGATCGAAGTTCCGTAGCAGCACAGTGCCACTGCCCAGGAGCCAATCAGGTATCAACACACCCAACACGGATCTCCGTTCGAAGCTGAAAAATCTGTCATGAGGACAACAGTTATAGTAGAGGTGCGGAGTAACGATCTTATCGAATGCCAAGCATCAGGAAGGACTTGTTCCCACAAACGTTCAGGTATTTTTTGAGTTGCTAAACGGAGTTTAATTGCTTTCCAGAGGGTTTGATTCAAACGTTCTCATTGAGCATTGCCAGTTGGATGATAGGGTGTTGATTTGCTTGTGGCAACACCTTTACGAGTCAGAAATACCGTTACGTCTTTCAATGGAAATAACGTACCTCGATCCCTGTGGACGTATTCGGGGAGTCCAACAAGGGAAAACAATGAAGAGCGGCAGTTGATCACAGTCGCAGAAGTCATGTCACGACACGCATAAGCGAATGGAGATCGACTATACTCGTCGATTATAACGAGTATGCAACGTTTGGGTCCTTAGACTGGGCCTTTGAAATCAATGCTTATATGCTCCCAGGGTCTCGTGGCTTTGGCTAGATGATTCACTTGGTTAGATTTAAAGAAACGCGGTTTACATTCGGAGCAGACAGAACAATTGGAACAGATGTTTTTGACATCCTCCATAGAAAAGGCAGGTTTTTCGCGCGAACAAAGTGATGAAGCCTGCGGACTCCAGGGTGACTCAAAGCTTCATAAATCTGCTGTAACGACATTCCGGACGACGATGAAATGGAACACAACCGAAAAAGAGCACCTGCCCCCACATGTTCCTCGCCGGGGCGATGAAAAATTTCGTACTTGAACTTATAGCATCGAATGCCATGCCATCGAAGTATACGCTTTGGGATTGAAAACATTCTAGTTGCTCTTTTTAATATTTTTGGTGTGACGATAGGGGCGCGATTTTTTACTATCATCAAGATAGCGTGCTTAAAATAGTTTGAGAACCACTGGTCTGGGGGTGTTCATTATGCGGGTTGCGGACTATTAGCTACCGGCATTGCGACGTCGGCCATTTCTACGCCAGGACACACGAAGACATAAAGTTTCGGTCAACATGCCACTCCGCGATGTGCGCTCCCAGAAATATTGAAGGCGATAAAATCTATGTATGTTGTTAACATGTCTAGGGGCCTTGGCTCGCGCTGCATAGCTCTGTTCTTGCAACAAGACCTCCGCGGTAGAAATGCGACTCGCACAGGAAAATACATTGCACCGTGAAACGGGCGGATTTAAAATCGTACGAGTCTGACCGAAGGAGTTTCACGGAGACGAAGATAGCAATTATGCAATTTACGCGCATATCAAGATTATTAATCAAATCCTTTCATTTACTTTGAAAAATATTCCAGAAATTAAATACCCATTGATTTGCCATAACATTAATACTAGGCTTACCATATTTTGGAAATGTAAAAAGAGGACACTTTTTCAGAAATTTCAGACATGCAAAACCGGAGAAGAATTCTCAAAAACCGGTAAATTCTTCCCACTTTGTGATCGGTTGACTAAAAAAAAAGGTCATCTTTTCCGCTCAGAGCTCAAAATACCGTTTTTCTCTCCACTTTGTCAGGTGGATGACTAAAAAAATAAAAATAAAAAAAAAAGTCATAAGCACCGTTTTTCACTCCGAAATACCCGCCGGAGCTTCACTTCTGGGCTAATTTGCGGCATATCACTCGCAATTTCCTCTAAATCTGACCTAAATTTTCAAAAAAGAGGACAAAATCTCAAAAAAGAGGACAAAAGGGCGTCCTCCGAGGACACTTTCAAAAAAGTCAAAAAAGAGGACAAATCCTCTTAAAAGAGGACGTATGGTAAGCCTAAGTAATACTATTTCTTTCGTTCGGGGATGAATAGCGTAATGCTGGACGTTGGAAAGAGTGTGTGTGTGCGCGCGCGCGTGCGTGCATGTATGGGCGTGGGTGTGTGTATGTGCATTTGTGAGTCTGTGAATCACATGTATAAAGGGTAGGGATGAAATGCTTCGTAATAGGATGGAATGATCTGGGGCAGTAATTCCCAAGCGCGGCCCCGAGGGCCGCATGTGGCCCCAGATAGCCTTCTTGCGGCCGCAAAAATATATTAAGAAATTGATTTGTGACAAAAAATGAAATTTATATTTATAAAATACTCTTGCTTGGCTTGGTCCCTGTAGTTTTTAATTATAGAATTGCAGGAAAGTTGTGAGTATAGACTGCTAACGTTACGTCACTGCTGTTTCAATGCAATGTGTCCAAACTTTCCAGTTGAACGAGCAGTAGCTATAGATGTAAATAGGTATTGATAACTTTCAGAACCGAAGGAAAATCCTGAAAAAATGGTAAATTTTTCCCACTTCGTGGTCGCTTGACTATAAAAGAGAAAGAGGCTCAACTCCCGGAAAATGCAGTTTTTCTTTCACATTAACAGGTGGTTGACTGAAAAAAAGGTCAACTTTCCGGTCCAGCTCCCGAAATAGCCGCCGTATCGTTCCTACAGTGCTGACTTAATGTATATCAGTCGAATTTGGCCCTACATGTAACCAAAATCCTCAAAACAGAAGACAAAATCTCAAAAAAGAAGGCAATTGGGCGTCCTCCGATGACACTTTTAAAAAAATCAAAAAAGAGGACAAATCATCTTAAAAGAGGACGTGTGGTACCCTATGTTACCCTATGATAACTAGATGTGCAACACGTGAGTCACAGGTGAATACGCCGAGATGCATACGGCTTAGCAGGCCATAAAAGCAGCATAAATGGTAGTCCTATAGTCAGGGCCGTAACTGCCGCACCTCAAACCCCCCAATTGAGGGGTGCCGAGCTCGAAGGGGGCCCAAAATTATTTCGTGAATTAGCATAAATTATAGAGTATTTTTTTTAAATTTATGCAACTTTTTCAAAACATTTTCGCGCTGTGCGCGATTTCAATTCGCCACATATATCTTGATTATTGGGTACTCTTCCCCAAGAGAAAATACGCAAGATTTATAGAAATGGGCATATCAGCGTTGGCCATGACCGCACCATGACCAAAAACTTCGAAATACCAAAAACTTCGTTATATATACAAAATATAGGCGCCTAAATGACTGGCGCCGGATGTTCTTGTCTTGGCAATCTGAACCTCACAAGACAAATACCATCCCGCAAGAAAGAAAATTATATGCCAGAGAAGAAATACCAATCTGAAATCGTGTGATCTTTCAGTTTAGTAGGTTTGGGCAATTCCACATTTTTGATATAGCAGACCGCAGGTCACGAAATAACATCATGTAAAGAAGTCAGACCTAGGGGTCCGCCCGCCCGAAGATGTTTAATTTTACATGCAATTCCCGATCTTATTGACCGATTTTATCATGAATTATCGAAATATTCGCTCGTCGCGCTGTCTCACTAAACAGTACAACTTTAATTTCGTGGCAAAAGCGAACAACGTGATGCGGGGTCAGTTTATCACCCTATGGGAACCCGGGGTCCCGACGAAGTGCTGTTACGCTCCTGCCAACGGGTATACGCCCGGAGATGTTTAATTACTATTGAGGGGCCTATACCTTTTCAAACACGCCTCACTCAGCGCTACCGGTAAATCAGATTGCGTGAACAGAGACAGGATGAAGATTGATAGCAATACATGCAATTCCTAATCATATTGACCGATTCAGTCATGAAACTAAAGAAATTTCTCGCGCTTCGCGCGTTTAGGCGAGAAAAACTGATTCCCTCGACGGACACCCAATGCAGCAAATAGCCTAAGTAGCGGTAAACAGTGTACAGTTTTGCAACTCGCCAGGGCAATAAAACTACTCCGAAATAGCCATCATGACTGTTTGGGTCCGTTTCATAGCCGCAGTATTCGTGCGACCCCGACCGTACTCTGAAATTCTAAATTTTGCCCTCACACCGAAAAAGTTTGGGAACCACAGGTCTGGGGGTTTCCCTGGGCCAGTTCCTATATACTCATCAAATACTTGATTGCACACAGGTCGCAAATCCTGTGGTTAGGTTAACATTAGTTCGTTTGTTAATACAATATGAGTAGAGTAATTATGGTGGAACAATGACGCGATGTATGCAGTAAAAACCAATATGAACTCATATAATACATGCCTTGCCAACATTTAGTTGCTGTCACTTCGGTACAATTGCGTCTATTTGCAGCCTTCAGTTAGCGTTGTTAGATATTCCATCAATGATTTCCTGACTATGATTTTAATTTTGCTGGCGGTGTTTGTCCCTGATTTGCGACATCCATCTTTTGATTATTGACATCAGTTATTGTATAGTACTTATTGCTGGAGTACAAGATTCGTCCTACATCGTTATTCCTCGATAAATAAACTATTATATTCTTGTACGGACTTCTAAAATAAACTGCATCATATCTTAGCAACGGCACGGGAAGAAACCATAAGATTCTGGCAACATTTTTACCGCTATTAGACTTGGATGTTTTTTCTATTTATTTAAATACGCCACGCAGGTATGCACTTTGTATCGTGACATGTGAGAACATATATCTTACTTCCGACTTTCATTGCAGTCTGTTTTCGAAAGCAAATGCCCATGATGATGTCATAGGTCGTAATCGTACATCATACGCCAGAAGAACACAAATAATCTAAGCAAGCATTTTGGGAAGGCGAACTGAGTATCTAAATATTTGCTCAACGAGGTAGATTACGACTACAGGGGCGTGCAATGTGCAACTTGCGGCCCGCAGATCAAGTTTGCGCCGTCGCGGAAAAAATAATTGAGCTTGGTAAAACTCCTGTATGCTGACTTTGCGCATGGATATTTTTTACAAAATGCAATCAATAACTTACATTTTTTCGCGCTCTGCACGATTTAGCTCCAAGCATTTATAAGTATTATATGTAGTTTACTAGCCAGATGTCGAAATTTATTTGATTAGTTTCAACGTTAGCGCCGCCTATTTTAAATATCGGCAAATCAATTATTCCAGAAATCGTTTTAGGGCATGTGGTTTTACGGCGATTTAATATCTGGCCTGTTTATCAAAAATGGTGTACACGCGAGCTGTACTTTACTAGTCAGATGTCGAAATTTATTTGATAAGTTTCAACGTTAGCGCCGCCCATTTTAAATATCGGCAAATCAACTATTCCAAAAAGCGTTTTAGGGCATGTGGTTTTACGGCGATTTAATATCTAGCCCGTTTATCAAAAATGGTGTACACGCGAGCTGTAATATGATGAGCATGACCTCACGTCATCAGAAACGTATTTGCTCTTATAAAGCTGTTTGTGTGCTGTAATTATACACCAGGCTGAAGAGCATAGCCTCACCTCCGATCACATTGCAGATACAAGTTAACATGTTCGCGATGAATTGTGCTTTGATTCGCCTCATGTACGCGACTAACAACGATTTGCCTTAAATTTTTACCCGGCCTTTCTCATCGTTGGTATATTCAATTGGTATGATTATCTTTCGATTGTATTTAGGCTGACGACAAGAACATCGCAATACGTAACTCATCGTTCTTACATTACCAGGAAGACGGCCTGTAGCTATACACGGGCTTTACTAAGGGGAAACACCTTGGTTTTGTATAGTAGTCGAAAGCAGAAGTTTGGAATTGACGATATAATACCGCGTTGCGCTATCATCCAGTGATCAGTATATAGTGAAACATTTTCCTAATCATCGAGGATCTAGGAAGGCTGTGTGAAAAATATGAGTGCAGGTTTGTGAAAAAGCATACTTATACGCTGTATAGTAGGAAAGGAGTAACCAACGATTTCGGCTATTTAGGTAATTTGAATCCGAGGACGATAGGAACAGTGGTACACGGACGCAAAGAGACGGACATACAGAACGGCCTCCTTTTTGTTGATCAGTGTGCGCAAAAAGAAAATAGCTATGCTCTATAGCAGTGGCTCTCAACCTTTTCGACCTCGCGGCACTCTTTGAAAATGCAAAACAGTTCGCGACACACTAGCGCAGCGGTTCTCAACTTATATTGTATGTGTAATACACATTGTGTCCCTTCTTGATTGCAACAAGCATGGGGGTCACTTTGATTTACCAACGATTCACGACGTCACAGAAACTTCGGGCCGCGCTTAGTTACTATTTCAAAAGAGTTGTTTGACAATAAAATCGGTCCATTACCGCATTGTCGACGTAATTAACCGTCGCATCAAACAGGCCAAGCACGATCGCTACTAACGCATACATAGGCGTAGTGTAGATGCGTATACTGGACATACATCAGTGGTTCTTAACCTTTTTCCTCCAACGCCCCCGTGCTCTAGCGCCCCCGCCCCATATTTTAAGGAATGTAATAACACAATGGGTTATAGATGTAAAACCGTAACAGCATTTCGTCAGCCCCCTCAAAAACGTTGGTCTTTGGTCCCGATAGGGTGATAAACGCCCCACGACCCCCCGTAGCGTGATTTCGATGTTGAGCAAAGTTTAGGCTATATGGCTTGGTCGCCTAGGCGCGAAAGCTTTCTATAATGGAAGAATGAATCGGTCAAGAATGTCGGCAATTGCAAAGATATATATTGCTATAATTTTTTATCCTCTCAACCCACGTAATAAGATTTACCGGTAGCGCTGAATGAGTTGTTGTCTTGGAAAATGTAGGGCACGTAATTACGAAGGGCCCGTTGGTACAATTACTTCGTTGGATGTTGTTGGCCGAAACTTCATATGTCTTCGTGCATCGTGGCGTGGTAATGGTCGACGCAGAAATGCCTATTTCCATTTTCGATAAGGAAGGGTACCCAATAATCAAAAATTTGGCCACGGTAATTCGCACGCAGCGCGAAAAAAACAGTAAAATACTTGTATAAATCGTCAAAAAATGATGTGTAGTTTTTGTTGAATGTTAATTTGCTCTGAAAACTCGTTAATGATATGTTTTACTATAGTACAACATCTACTGCGAAGCCATTTTGCTTCAGCGCCCCCATACCGCCCCTGAGCCCAGAGCCCCCCATATCCTCCCTGAGCGTTTCCGCCCCCTTCAAAATCCAAATCACCCCTTGGGGGGCGCTGGAGGCAAAGTTAAGAAACCACTTACATACATGGATGCCAAACGCAGTTCCACGCAGCTGGTGTCTTTGTTTGTAATTCGAACGTAAACGTGAACATCACTCCCAAATCAGTTCATTTCTCGCTATGATTGGGGAAACGATGAGGATTTGAAAACTACATTGTCACACAGACGACGTCATGCCCGCTGCTCTTCTCATCAGCATGTCCTGATGAACTGAACTGAATTCAGCCTTCAAGGCACGCGATGTGTCGGAGAAAGCGAATTCGCGTGGTATATTAGTTGTGGACATGCAATTGAAGCATGCAATTTTGATTTGTCAAATTGACAAACTTTACATCGAGACCGGTTTAGATTAATTATTGATCGCAGCTATAGCCTAGAACTATTTTGCGCATAATTTCAAAATTTCGAAGAAATCTCTTACGGCACCCTTACGAGACGTAAATGGCACTCTTCAACACTCTCGTATTTCTTATTTATCAATGCCCTGTCACAGTCGCGAACGTAGACAGTAAACACAGAAGAGGATGAATGCGTCAGGTCAATGATCAGATCGATATAATGCGTACAACGCTGCGTCGTAACTTGTAACATATTTCACGTCCACTCGTTCAACTATCAAAATTGCGATCTTTACTGACGTCTTGCGGCGTCTTGAGACGCCCATCGAATTCGTTTTCTAGCAAGCCTAACTCAACGCAATACCGACATGCATTAGCTTCCCATTCAGTAATAATAACCATAACTATTCTATTCACATAACCGATGTTTGAAGTTTTTAGTTTTCTTTCCTCAATTTCGGATATTGACATTGCTACATCGCTTGCGTAATTTGTCATTTGTCTGCGCCACAGGAAACAGTAGTATGATGCCCGTGTAGTTACGATCCATCTTTGTAAACGGTCGAAATATTTTTCCGCAGGAGGGAACCCTAATCAGAAAGGAACAGTTATCGGACAGGTAATCGCGAAAGACGGGGTCCTTCACGAGCGTCGCCAAGGTGGCATGGAAATTATCGGAGGAATTCCCCCAGGGCTGGCACAAGGTTGGTTGATCGATTTCGTTTTTTTCCCGCTCATATGCAAATGACGCGCATAATGTCATCTGTTCGTGTGGGCAACATATTATCAATGTATGATCCTTGCGTCTAATGAAACATAATGCAATCTGGATGACGCAACGGGGGAAGTAAGCGTTTGTTCCTTTTTCCTATATTAAATCGCAGTTAATGTATAGGGATAACGTTATATCATATTCATTGGTTTGATGATTCTACATATGGTATTTAGGCAAGCTAACGCCAAGATCTACTCTATGACGGCGTGGCATGGTGTCTATGTCTCACGAGTTTGTCAAACTAAGCTTATTAATATCTACAACGTACAGCAACAGATTTTGTTGAAATATTTATATATGATTTTTTTCGTGCCAGGCCTGAATGGCTACAATAGTAAATATAACGTTTTCACGATCTGTGTAGATACTGTGGAATGTCGGCTGAATTTCAATCAGACAATTTGACCCCGTCAAATAAGGCCTACCTCGAAAGATATTGAATGCCCCTATTGATGGGACGGCCGGCGGCATCATCAAAAACTAGGTAATGGGTCCGTGAGCGCATTTGGCTTTGAGACCCCGGTACTACATTCTTTTGGTGCTGTGATACTACCAATTCCGATTTCACGGCGTCCATGTTGGGAAAAAATATCGAAACTATAATTCTCGTTGATAATGTAACTATAAGTGGAAATAGTGGACTATAATTTCAGTACTCGAAAGAATCGAATCTGACTATTCGTCTCGAATCATTACACTTTATACTCGATTTCGATTCCAGTACTTGGATCATTCTGCCAAGCCCTAATCATGATATTTCGATATCACCATGTTACGTTGCGTTGGTAGTACTTACGTTGGTAGAGCGTTACGTTACGTCGGTAGTACTTACGTTGGTAGTAGCCTACCTTACGTTACGTTGGTAGTATTTTTGCGTTTTTAACGGGAAATATGTGCGTTATGTTCTAGAACTGGCGAAGGGTTCCAAGACATAGCGACCTGGCGCAGGATCATCGCAACGTACAATATGTATAGTCTTCAGCATCAACTCATCCGATGAGCATCTGGATGTCACTTTTATTTAATGTTAATCAAGGAATGCTATTCATACGTAAAATTGATTCTTCTGTTTTGTCAACTCTGTTACTTCCAGACTTGGACAACTAGATAATTCTAGTTGTCTAATTTCACTAAATTAGAGCGAAATGCCAGTAATCTAATTCTAATCTAATTTGTGAACTGTTTCTATGCTCTAATTCTAATTCTAATCTAATTTGTGAAATGTTCCTATGCTCTAATTCTAATTCTAATCTAATTTGTCACATGTTTCTCTGCTCTAATTTTAGTTCTAATCTAATTTATCGTTTTCCTGAAAATGCCTTTTTGTCCGCGGCATTCTGCAGCGAGTTAACAAGAATAACCCTCACGCACGGGGAAATCCAGTGCCAAGGATCCATCGCATTACATACACCGTACCACCATAGTGGCCTATTTATTGTGACGAACAATAACTAGGCTGGCATAGTAGCTTGTAGTCTCCGAACAACATTCTTGTTTCGATCACAAACAGTAGCAGCGGAGAAAAAGAGATAGTTAACAGGCTTGTTCACTTTCATGCCCATAACTACATCAAGTAAAAAGAGGATGGTTGCTTGAGATCTAACCAAAGAAAATATATTAGAGAATGAAGTGGAAAGAGATTTTGAAGCTGAGCATGAGATCGTGGACTGCGATGTTTTGAGTTACTGGAAAGGAGAGAAGCGTTTTCCACATCTTGAGGCTGCTTCTCGAGAACTCGAAGGTATGACTGCAATATTAGCTTTTTTGCAGCCATGCAAGTGAGCCATACAATAATGCAATATCGAGACAAAATAATAGCCCACACACAGTTGAGCATTTGAGCAACCATGTTTTAAAGCTTTACGTTAGTACAACGTCGTGCTCACTAACATGGGCGATGAGCTTGGTTACGACAAAAGAAGAAATATTCTATTAAGGAAGTACATATAAAACATGAAACATCGTGATCATAGACTTCATTTTATTATGAACTATAAGATGCGCACGATACCTGACCAGGCTTTTCAGCGACTAATGAATCGATATTGGGGATATGCGGACATGTTACTAGCTGAAAGACTATCTCATCTTAAAGATTGATCTTGTGGGAAAGCCCTAGGCCGTTTTCTTAGCGTCTCGGTCTTGGCAGTGTCTGGGCTATTTTACGTCAAGGCAATATGCTCATTGATCATATCAGCTTACTCTCCTACGATGTTTCCATGGCCGAAGCCATTTCAGCTAGTGAGGAATAGTGGTGTTTGGCACAGGCAAATGGATTATTTTGAATCAACTACAACAATTTGATACTTGAAATCAATTTCGAATTGTTTATCGCGTTCTTCCAAAATCAAAAATCTAATCGTTGGCCGCATGTGGCCCGCGTGTTGGTGACGCCTGGTATAGTGCAAAACGAGACAAGCTTGATGTACAGACGTTATCCATTCTCATGTTTATGGGAATTCACTGTGATTTGATATGAACTGAGCTTGATTTATTTATTTATAATTCACAATTTCATTCAATTTTCAACTTTTTGCGAATTCAGAAATTCTAATTCTAATTCTAATCTAATTTGGAAAAAGCTGTGTAGCTCTAATTGTAATTCTAATCTAATTTGGAAAAAAACTGTGTAGCTCTAATTGTAATTCTAATCTAATTTGGAAAAAACTGTGTAGCTCTAATTCTAATTCTAATCTAATTTAGAAAAGCTGAAAATTTTCTAGTTGTCCAAGTCTGGTTACTTCTTCAATGTCTTATCACGCTTTGTCGTGCGAAGGAAGTCTGTTCGCTTCGTTGTGCTTTTGACAATTACGTCGATCTTTCGAGGATTTTGAGAAACGTGGATCGGTAGAGCCCTTCATGTAATATTGCTCCCCCGAAACGCGCAATGTATATGTGACAACAATACATCTACACTGAAAAAAAATTACCTCGATTTACCGCGAAATGTCTGGAAGCAGGGTGGCCAGCCACTTGGCAGTAATATAACATTACCGTCACTCAATGTAAATTCAACTTACAACCGTCCGGTAATCTAACTTTACGTGCCAGACTGTAATGTTACAGTCACCTCTGGTATATTCAGTCTACATTTTCTCCTGTGTACTACTGTACATCTACCATCGAGACTGTAATTTTACCGCCTTACCTAACCTACCTACCTACAACCCTACATGCTGTCCTTGTAAATCAGATTACATGCCATCTTGTAAATTCACGTCTCAGCCTACATCCATACCTATCCCAAAGCAACGCGATGCCAAAATACCGCAAAAGTTTCTTCACGCTCTCAAGACGACATTAGGACAACTGTATATTCATTCATGATTCACGATGAAAAAGTATTGCTGCTGGAGGTATAATTCTTGTTTAGGAGGCATGCAAATATAGCACGAGTGGTCCCAAGAAAAGGTGAATTAATTCCAACGCCGGATAAACTTCCAATTGTTTCTTTTTCTCGTCTTCATTCCTTCTGTGTGACTAGTATCTTGCAGTTCCACTAAAAATAATTCATGCGTAAGTCGCTATACTAAGCCAAGTTGCTAACCTAGACATGACTTATAAAGACTAAGACAAATAGGCTAACAAAAATATAACAAGTTTTGAAGTACCGGTACTGGTATATTGTGAGTTGACGACTCCTCATTTGACATGATATAGCAGAGATTCATGACTTAAATGATCAATGTATTGAAAGAAAAGGTGCCTCATTTGATGCGGCATGTGAGCCAAACATATCGAGCAGTGGATGAAAACATATCTAAGCTATGACCCGATAAATGTCAATAACAAGCTAACAGTTTCAACTACTCCGCGGCAGAGTATGTGGTGTCGCAGGTCATTATACAAGTCAACTAATATCTCAAAATAGAACTGAGAATGGGGCGACTGAAATATTTAAATCATGAAACCAAAGTCATCCGGGTGGTGTGCACAGTCGTAGATATTCACGGTAACTAATACTATACAGTAGGCTACTGTACCTTTTACGATGCGTATCCCATTCATCAGTCCTGAGAATCTTCAACGAAAGTCTCTACTTTCTTCAATCTCAAGTCACAAGCTTCGCACCGTCAGCCTTTGCATGCCCAAAGCTCAATATTAATGGCCGACCAGTCGGCTCGACACGCAGACGACTTTGAAATAAGTGATATTCATCCGCTCACATATGCCACCAATAATATTTACTGTCCACGTTATAATGTTCAATCCAGGTTGGTTTTTCATACAGAAACATCTATCAACACCTATAGTCCCTTTCTTTTGCATCTAATTTCGTATATATTGATATTTATTGTTCCACGTGTGGTTCCCTACTCACTTACCTAACCGGACGCTATTTGTGATGTCACAGTTGATTGTTGGTTGTTTACTACGAATCTCAGAAAAACCTGCAACGCGCAACCTAAGGTAACCTATTATAGGTCGCCGTGTCCGCCATTAAGAAATGGTCAGCTGAGCCTGCTGCTGTGCTGATATTTCTAGTTTCAGGAATAAGATTATATATCCTAAACTGATTTTTGTAACTCATTAGCCCTATCTGTTACAACAAATCTAACCGCCGAGACCGACCGTGTAGCCATAGCCTTATAATATAATGTCTATGGTGTAACTACATTGTCAGCTGCTTCTTGCACCCAACTATGCACTATACCGAAATTGGTACTAGGGTCAACCAGTTCCGTGTGACCTAATCCTGTCTCGCGAACGAGGTTGAATCAGGTCAAATCGCAACGAAAATGATATCACAGTGACATGCTCTTCCACGTATCCACTGGTTGCTGGGGCTTGGAAGCTAATCAATTTTGCCAATAGCTTGGTAAAATACCGTAGCGAGTAACTGTCAGTAACCTTGCGAAGAAATTCTGGTAACTTGACTTAGCAGCTAAATTAATGTAATATTACATATCAAAATGTAAAATGACAAGCTACACGCTGCTATTGGCTGCGACCGGTAATTCGTTGTAAAATTTACAGAAATTTCTTTGTAAATCTACCAGATTTTTTTGTGTGTACGCAAGTTGTAGTATCATACTAGAATTTCCATCTCCGTTGCTGTTGTTGATTGTAGTATTCATGGTGTTTGTCGACTACACCATTCTATATCCGTATGCCATCTTCAAGTAATTTCGTGATTTCATCATACACTGCTCGTATTCGTTCCACGAGTCTTACATAGAGGTGACCACGATCTGGTTCAGGGACAGGGTTTCATCGATTTTAATGTAGCCGGACTGGATCCGGATTTTGAATTTGCTTTGAAACTCGTATTTCAGCGTGTTTTTTCACTGATATATGACAAATTGCCTTGGTTTTAGCTTGATTATTTTGTACTTTGAATTGAAAATTTACCAGCCTGATATTTTCGGAGTCTTAATTTCGAATCGCCCACCAGAGCTGGATGCATAGGATTCCGAAAATTGGTAATCCGACCGTCTCTGGGCTTCTATGTCCCATAGGCCTATACTTATAGTTGATAAACGAAATTCTATTACCCTATCAGTTTCACAGCATTAAAAGGTGGTGAAATTGTGTGGTGACTGATCTTCTGTGCTTCAAGTAAGGGGAAGTGGGAGGTGCAGTGACACTACTCCATGATTAGAATCGGACTGATATCAATATCACATTTTTCAATTTCAAGAGAAATGATTCATATGGCTATTAAACTAAAAAATGTGGGCAGAAGAAATCTACACTGGTCATTGTAAGTTGGAGCGATATATGTAAAACAGAATAGTAGCAAAGTCTTTTATGCGAATTGCTTGATCGCACCTTATCAGTTCATGTTATATAGTGATATCTCATCGAACTCGGTCCATATCCATCAATTTGGTTAATTAGTTATCGCATTTCATACTTGATACTTTTTAACTAAGAAACCGGCAGCCCAGACTGATGAGGCACCCATAGCGTCGTATTCTAGAACAGTGGTTTTCAACCTTTTCATCTCGCGGACCGGTACAATTTCAAAAAAGTTTTGGCACACTTTTCGGTTTCCCATTATAGCCTAAACCTCATGTGTATTTCTTGGGGGAAGAGCACGCAATAATGAAGATATTTTGTGATACTAAGTCGCGTAAAGTGCGAAACTTTTTTTTAAAAATTTGGATAAAGTTTCAAAAATTACTCTATAATATATGTTCATTCACGAAATAATTTTGGATACTTTGAAGCTCGGTCCCGCTCCATTTGGGGGGTGCGGGGGGTGCGGCAGTTACGTACTGTCCCGCACAAAATCAATTATTCGATAAAGAATGGTCGCGCAACCTGCGCGGTCTAGTGAATCAGCTTATACCGGTCGCTTGCATGTCGTCAAATGACACGGCTTGAACTTCAAGTGAAATCGAACACGTTTCCGGACCTAGTGTTACCTCACGAAGTTCTCAATCAGTTTAGAATTTGATGTCTTATTTTTTTCAATGAACAAGCCTAGGTCCTGCTATGCCACGCACCTAAATCGTAAGAGTTCCACATTGATTGCGTGACTGCAGCTTGTTTTGCATATTGAGACTAGACAAATCGTGTAGTGGAAGTCAATGTCCGAATACACAACAAACTTCGACATATTGGAATTGATGCTACCATAGGTATATACCAGGGGTCGCCAACTCAAATGGGGTCGCGGGCCACTTTTCAAAATTCGTAGAGCCCGCGGGCCGCATGTCTTCAATGTCGAGATATAATAGGAAATGCATAGTTTAACAGCCACGTTATGATAACTCTACGTCAGTACAACGCTGTTCTCTCTAACATGGGCGACGGGTATAGTTACCGCAAAAAGAAATCATATTTTTAATAATACAAATAGCCTTCAACAAATAAATGATGATCATTGCTTTCATCTATTTTTAGCGATATGAGCTCCGCACGATACCTGACAACACGCGTCAGCAACCATATACAAAGCAGATGTGGCCAACCTTTTTGCTATTCACGGCCGCATTTCGATTACTTGTGTTGACTACGGCTGCATTCTAGTGCATAGTCGTAATGAACTACTGGAGGCCAAATACCCACGTTAAACTGCCCATGTCCATTGCCGGTAAACTCCGGACTAATCTATTTACTGATATCGGCTTACTGTGCGCACCCAAATCGTGAGTAGCTATGTTAAGAATAAGCACAGGCATCCGTCGTCTAGTCGCGCGAAGCGCTAAAATGTTTTTATATTCTTGAGTGAATTTCGTCATTAATACAGGTATAGTTTCACATATTACCATCAGATATTTATCCTTTGTAAGCCCATGTGCTCAAATTCACCACTAGAGTTGATGCAGGGGGTGTCTTCGAAAATTCAGGGAAGTTATAAATACTGTGCTGCATCTTTGAGTTGGCCAATTGTTATCAGCCTAGTCCTCTTTGTTGCCTGCATGTTGTTATTTCTTGACATCCCTTCAGCATTGTGAGTATAGTGGAACTATATCGGATTTTCCCAAACACACGATCACAAATTGGTATTTCTTTACGTGGCGCATCAATTTCCTCTGCTGTTCTTATCTGTACTGTGCGGATTAGATTACAAAGGACACTACTATATTTATATCGAAAATCCACTCGTATTGAACCGCGCCGAGCGCGAAGAAAATTTTCACTAATTAGGGAGTCAATTCGCAAATTTAATTTGCCTGTTGACGGCCGCCAACACATCCTAATCGACATGAGTGTCGACGGCCGCATAATTTTCCTTCTACTGTCGCAGATTTGCCACCCCTGGACTAAGAATCAATATTGGGGTTACGTTAGCTAGACATGGTACTTGCCGGAAAACTATCTCCTCGTAAAGCTTGGTGTTTTGGGGGGCCTGAAGTCGTTTTCTAAGCGTCTCGGTCTTGGCAAGTCAAGGCAATATGCCCATTCATATCGGCAAGTTCTTCATCCATGGAATGATATTAACGTACCCCAAGCCGTATCAGCCATTGACGAATAGTGATATTGCTTACTTTGAACAACAACAACAATATGTTTAAACTGAAATCAATTTATGCATTTCAAAATGCTTTACCAAGCGTTCTTCCGAATTTTCAAAATCAGGTCGCGGGCCGCAAAATATGACCTCGCGGGCCGCATGCGGCCCGCGGGCCGCGTGTTGGAGACCCCTGGTATATACCATGTTCTCTTTTAGGCGGATTTGCCCTCTTTTCTCAATTAAGAGGAATCGTCCTCCGATGACGCTCAAAAATGCCACAACGTCATGTTTTTTTCGCATTTCGACTTACTTACTTACTTATACTTACAAGACTTTTAGGCGGGACCAGGGATATCTTGATATCTAGATATTTGTAGATATCCCTGGGCGAGACATAATGGTTATTTCCAAAGAATTGCTGTCGCCATGATGCATGCTAAATGCCGGTTTAATAAAAGTTTTCCTACAAATTGTTCTACCATGGTTTTGCATGCGCGCGTGTTGAGTTAAGTTCGAACTTGGGTTCTGTAAAGTTCAACTTGTGACTATAGGGTTGCATTTAAAACAGATGGCGTTTCAAACAGTGTTTTAAAACAATGCATATAAATAAATTTGTGTAAATAGATAAATAAATTTTTGTAAATACTTTCCAAACACCCGTGGTATGAGCCGACGAATGATTTACTACCGATGTAGTCGCCGAGGTGGTCAGTTACGAAATACTTCTTTTTTTGAAGTACTCAAAGTAGTTTTCCTCTACCTCTGGTACTTAGTCAAGTAGATCTGATTTACGCTACTTCTACTTCTACTTCGCAATATTTTGTGATCGACTTACTTTTCGCTGTTTTCAGTTTGTCAAGTAGAAGTTGTTCAATCCTCCAATCAGGAAGATAGCCTGAAGAATTTCGGGGCTGTTTTCACGGAGTATCAACATTTAATTTTCATAAAAATTGAGTAAAGTCCAGAATTTTAGTCGCGCTTCGCACGCAGTGGATGTGGAGTAACCAGTATGGTACCGTTCACACCACATTGTTGCCCTTCGCCATATGAAATATTTCATCACAGTACATATGGCTCATCATAACCTTTAAAAACTGGTGTTTCGCAATCAAGCACTTACTTATCATGTCGTAATCTAGCATGTCCATGGCGTGTTCTAATCTTGAAAAGCGAACTCTGGCTTTTTTTAGTTTTAGAGCTGTTTTAGCATACCACTTTTGGAATTTTCTAGACTAAAGACATGAAATACATGTTCCGCTTTTAGAAGTCGTATTTACATTTCACTTTCAATTCCCAGTATCATATACTTTGCGTTCTAATTAATATCAGTTCTTTTGCCTGGATAACATACATGTTGAAGTATAAAAGTAAGTGTAGTAATGCCTTTAATTTCCAGAAATAAAGCTACACAATATGGCATTTTTGCTGTCCACTATATTTTTTATTAATGTTTACTGATCGAGCAAATTGTTTACGCCCGTACCCTATACATTGTATACAACTTTTCCGTATTGTTCTTCGACTAAACTACCGACCTAGTAATATGGGAGAGGGCGGCATACCATGATATTTTCTAAAACCTGCTGTTCGAGACAACAGAGGATTAGTATCGCATTTCCACATCAATACTATCATTTTCTTCCCATGATGCGGACAAATGCTTATGCTGTGGAACATTGGATAGGCCTACCTCCTGGTATGCATCAATATGAATCAAGCGCGGCACCATTCGCATAGCTCAATTCGCACCTTTTGACAATTCATGTGAACGAATTAGGATCGTTTTCACAACTACTTACTTACTTGAGTAGATTTAAAATCAGTCAATTCTACTTCTACTTCAAGTAGTTTTAGGTTGCTTATGGAAGAAGTACTTCTACTCGTACTTGAGTGGATTTTTTCCTCGCTACTTCTACTTCTACTTGAGTAGCTTTCTTGACTACTTTGACCACCTCTGAGTAGTCGACATATACAATATGGCATGGTTAGAGCCCTCGAAATCGCCGTCGGTTTAACAGCTATAGCACATTGATATAGAATGTTCTGATGAAGACGACCGCCGACCGTAAAAATACTGCATGACGATTTAGTCCTAGTTAAAGATATTTTTTGTCCGTTTATGACAGTGGTCGGAAGCCTATTCTGCCAAAGGAGTAATTTTCACCCTAGCCTACATCTTCCATTGCCAATGTCAATCCAATGTGATGTCACAATTTTATATTCGTGACGCCATGACTAAAACAAAACAAAAAAGAAATGAGCAACATGTTTTAAACAAGGGCCATATTTTAAACATGTGTGTCTTAAATTGATTTTTGTTTGAAATGCAAACTTAATTGTGAGAGGAAAATTTGCAACATAACCTCACATGTAAAAAGGCCTATTAATAATGCCTAGGTGTTGGTTTTGAAGGCGTAGCCTACTATTAGTGTCACTGTGTATGGTAGGCGATGTTATTGATATTTCTTACAGAAGCATGTCTAGGCTTCAACAATTCTACTTTTGTTTTATTTGCAGGCAAAATGTCCTCTTTTTGGGTGCTAAAAATATGATAAGCCTATATAGCTGCTCAGTGCTCATGCCGAAGATTCGGAATCTAAAATTATATCTCTCACGGGCAGATGACACTTATTATCTGCCACAACGTTTGTTTGCGTCATGATAAACGCTAAACAGCAACCATACTGCAAGCCATTTATGGTGTAGGATTGACGGGCTCGTTATAGTATTTACTAGGCAGCCCCAAACAAAAAGCGATGACGTAAGTTTTCCATTCTAAAGCACAGAATTAGTTCATCGAACGACAGCAACATGACTGTGACTCAATCACAATGCGTGGAGTATTATGCGGACACATATTTTCAATTATTTCCTGAACTACCGAACGGCGATGGTGGTGCTGGGAAGCCTTGATGAGTCGTCAATAATGATATTGTTCTGCTTCGAAGTACATATAGGTGTTTATGATGATTTTTCGACATTCATGTCTTTCATTCGTTTATCGGTTACTCCTCGCCTCAGTTGCTAGATGTTGAGGATTTGAGACATGCCTTCGCATAGAATCCGATTAGGAGTGTTGTGCATTGTTACCTTGTTATGTACTGCTCACCTCGCATACGCAGCCAAGGAGAAATGCAGAGGTGCTTTCGATGTCTACTTCGTTCTTGACAAGTAGGTGCACGAATTGTATGGGCATGATGAGGACCTGGGCCATCGTAGTTGTTGTTGTAGTTGCTGTTGTTGGTGCAACAGAAATAATATACTTGGACGACTTGATCCAATAAATACTGAGTGAAAACACAAATTCCGGAGGGGTGACATGTTTCAGAGGGTTTCAATGTGGTGTATTCTGGCATTGAAGTCGTAAGATCTTAAATGAGATATTTGCAATGGAGTTGTCCTGTTTATAGGTCAGCGACAGAGAAAGATTTCTAAAATCATAGATAGAGATCACTTGAATTTTGATCGTATAGTTTTACAGGAGTACCTCCTTTCTGGCGGGTTCTGGAGGTACGGGGGAGCGTCATTTTCGAATGCTAGACCCTATACTTGTGTATTTTGCACTAAGCTTCGAAGATAGGAATACCCACAATGTCTTTGATGGAAGCTTTCAAATACTCTCTTCTTACGCCACTACAATGAAAGCTCTCGGAAAATCACCTGTCATCGGTCTGTAAATCATTGTTTTTGACCAAATATGGTTGACAAATGGTCACTTAACGTTAGTTTGCGGTCGATAGCTCCTAAAAGAACTCTCCTCTAGTTCTGAAAGGTAGCCTACCTCATATAGCCTACTAGCCCGTTCCTGATATAAAATATATGCTTCGAATCATCACCATGTACAAATATGATATAGTTTACTGCAACTTGTGATCACCTTTGACAACATGCGTGAGTTCTACCATCTCTACTTTTGAGGTCTTCGAGTCTTCTGAAAGCAGGAGGAATCAACCATTTCCAAAGCGAAACCGTAACGTTCGTTGAAAGATTGTCAAACATGTTTGTTAGTCCGTTGCTGCGGATGTCATTTATAACATTTGCCGGAGCTGCTAACACGATAATGCCACTAACTGGAAACAGGTGAAATTACATTATTTTTATTAGAAATATTACCATTAGAAATCGGACTAGTGCTTATCGACTTTATGGCCCTGTGAGTCACATCGTCTGGGTAATACAAGTCACGCAGTAACAGGTGAAGGTAAAGCAGCTGGTATGCTTGAATTTTCTGAAACAAATCTCATCGTGATCGATCGTGGCAATGTTTCTAAATAATTTTGATCGGGGTGATGAAGTGATCATGACAGTATATATTGGTTATTGTGCAACAGAGTCACGATGTTATGGGAAAGACAAGTTACTAACCAATATTTATTTTCTACGTCGGATGATAAGCTCGTAGCCGTAAATTAGTCACTTTATAGAACAATATCAGTTTAGTTACAGAGGCTCAATGATAAGGATAACGCCTTCATCGCTCTATTCAGACATATATGAGGGAATACGCAGTGGTTCCTAACTTGGGTGAAATCGCCACCCAGTGCCGATTTTGAGAAACAAGGGGGGAGAAAATACTATCCGGGCCGATAGGGGATGTTAGAACTTCCAGTGAGATACATTTAATTAACGCGAACAAAATATGCATGTGAAGGTGGCTTATTCTGCATATGAAGCGGAAATTGACTAAAGAGGTCAACACAACGGAAAGTAGTCGCACCGTCTCGAAAAAATGACACCTTTAAAAGTTTTGTTAGGTAAAAAATGACATTTTTTATTTTTTAGTCAATTCACCAATGATCAGATTTACGTGAATAAATCTCCCGTATATATGTCCTCTTCTTCGTATCCGTAAATATGGGGCGAAAATTTGTGTGGAGCTTCATAGGGGGCGATGAGTTGAAAAAGGTTGGGAACCACACTGGTCTAATATGTAAGGAAGCGGTCTTCAAGTAGGTTTTTGTGCAAGCTCAATATCATAGCGATACAAACATTTTGTGAGCCTGCGAGTTTGTGGAATACCAACATTAACATGAACTTATATAATTATACTTATTACCACTGATCTTAACAGTTGCTATATTCCTTACACAAAGTAGACTACCTTTATTTAGTTGCTTTTATGTGCTGGGATTCGCAAAAATTTCTGTATTTTCACAAACTCACGTACTTACAAAACGTTTGCAATATTTTGTCGCGTTTGCAGACCCTGTACTACGTACAATTATAGCGGTATATTATGTCGAGTGCGTGTAGTGTAAATGAGACAACCGTCCACAGCCGTTGAACTATTTTAAATTATAGGACAATCATCAGAGAAAAACTGGAAGTTCTAAAAAGTATCATACCGTATGGTCGAACTGCGATGGACAAAGGTATCAAACAAGCAACTGACCAAATTATGGGAACTAAAGACAAAAGGGCCAGCATCATAATCGCGCTCACGGACGGCCGACTAGACGCTCCAGACCACGCCGTCGGCCAGGTATGAGCTATAATCGGAGTAATCAAAGTGGCATAATAGCTGTGACCCGTCACTTCAATTGCTATCACATGATGAGCAGATATGATGTAAAATAAACTAAAACCAATGCAACGTACCAATGAAATACAACCGAATCTGTATTGACAAGTCGCATTACATCGCCAATGATGTCCGAAGATATCGGCATTCGGCAATGCCAATATTTAAATCCTACATATTGGCGAGTATCGAGGTATTTTTAGAACAAGAATCAACACGAGTCGATCTTGTGCTTGACCTGAAATATGTATACGATGTTTTGTATATCTGTTGCTTCAATTTCATCGTTTGCAACACCTTGTTGTCGGTGCTGCCTATAGTAGGGATGGTGCGAACCCCTGAAAGGTTCAGGCTCGTGTGAACGCGAACCTTTTTGAAAGGTTCTGTACGAACGCGAACCTATGATGTCACGTGACGCCGTATTGCTAATTTCAACCCTACATTTCAATGTACACGATACCTAGCGACGACTCAGGCTAATTATGCCACAATGCTGAAGTAGATGATGACTTCTTGAACGTAACCAAATGTATCAACTGGAACTAACAAATGCTATGATATTTCCATAAAATCAATATCTCCTGTGACTGCCAACAATTTCGACGAGAACTTGGAAGGGAATACAAGCTTATACGCCTTAACGGTATAGGGCAGTCCGGACAACGTCTTCGGCATCTGATTATTGCTAGATTGATATTGAGCAGAGTGTGAAAGGGTTTCTATACTAACTACCGATATTACCGCATAAACAAGTTATACAGTAGCCAACACTCCAATCGCACGGATTTGATTTTTATGATACACTAAACATATCAAATCCAGATGGATCCCATACGCCTGCTAGAATTTTGCAGTAGGCAACGATGTATTCTTTATATCAATGCCATTGATTGGTTGAATATGCATCATTCGCTAACTGCCTACATGTAGCATATTTCTTTCTTGATGTTGTGTGGTAGCGGGTCAAGCTCACAGCAGAGAGTCACCGAATATTCAGAAACGGAAAGCTGAATATTTCGAGCAAACATTTCCAACAAAGCAACTAAAATTCTTGTGATTGTCAAGGTGCATGCTCGCTTAGTATTGATTGTTGTTATGCTACCAGCGCCATGCGCAGAGTGCTCTGTGGTTGAAACGCAAAGAACTTCAACCAAAGATGTTATAATGACGTGAAAATTGTACTATATGAAAAAGGTTCACGGTGCAGAACCTACCAAGGTTCCGTGGTGAACGTGAACCTCTAAATGTCTGAGGCTACCGCACAGAACGCGAACGTGAACATCACGTTCACACCGTCCCTACTGCCTAGGCCCGACCAAATAAAATTTAACCCCTATCAAACAGTTAACATTACCATGCAATCATAGTTTTGGTTTCATACTGGAAACTTGATATCAGTTCACATCTGAATTGATTTTGCGTCCTTGTGAAGCATCCTTATTTTACGCCCCTCTCTATAACTACAAACTATAGGCTATTCACAGCAGCTATATACCGCAAGGGCAAATATCAAATCCATTTTCAGCGATAATCCCATCCATTTCAGGCGAACCGGGCTCGCGCTCTTGGCTCACAAATGTTCATGGTCGGAGTTAGTGAGTTTGACGAACAGCAATTATTAAAAGTTGCTGACGGGAAGCAGAACTTTGTGTTCAAGGTAACGTATTTTCGTTACAAATTCACATCAATTGGAAACTATCTTTGCTATGGAATGCCTACAGTAGTATGTCCTGTTTGCACAAATTCAACCTATTAAAATTTCAGGCTAGGGACTTCGGAAATCTAGTGGCGATCGCGGACCAAATCCTGGATACTTCGTGCGTGGAAATATTGTCGGCCGACCCAAATATGGTTTGTGTTAATGGTAAGAGGATATTAATATCTAGGGTATTAATTCAAAGTCACTCTCAAAACAACGTGATATTTATAGTTAGACCATACAGTAAGCGAAGATGCATTCTAGGAATTAACAAAAAATCGTCTATTTTTCGCAAATTAATACAGTATATCATGAACTCGTTCCATCTATAGCTTGATCCTAATTCAGAGAATGAAACAGATCCATACTGCGACATTACGTTGAGACATCAAAATTAATCTCCGGCGAATATTGCTGAAGTCAAATTTGTGGATATATACCGGTGCACTGTACATGGTGTTTTCAAATGTTTTCGGTTAATAACGTACATCCCTTAGTAAACTATCATGTTATATAATATTATAATATTAGACATATCGTATTCAAATCCAGTATACGAGATGAAAACATAATATCAACTTTTTTTTTACTATACCTTCCGTGTACGTCAATACAAACCATGCCCTTAATGCAGATGTAGGAACAGACTATACGATTGAGTGTTTTTGCACTTGGAAATCAAAATCATTTCGGATTACACTTTTTCGCTCAGATTCGTTCGACGTGCGCATCCATGGAAGAGGATTCAATCGCAATGGCGACCTTTCAAGGACAATGTGCAACTTTTGGGCTGATGGTAATAATATATGTGAGTATAGAATTTTCCCTTTGGCCATTTTTATTCAAGTTGCCATAATTATTTTTTAAGCAAGCATATTCTGGGACCATACACACCTTGCGTATCACATAGGGCCAATACAATATACATAAACAATGAAACTATATACCAGTCAACTCCGCTAAATTGGGACAGTTTGGTTTCGCTCACATTTAGCCGAATTATGCGGAGAAACAAATCTGTCCGAGTTGAGCGGACAATCAATTGTTCACTTCATGGTCGTGCGTAAAAGCACACAGTACATTCAAATTACGGCACTGTTACATGATAAATTAATTGCTGTTACGCTATACTGCAGTACGTAAACTAGTTATACCTACAGGTTAGTTGTATCGTACAGTGTTGCCAATACAAAACCATTCAACAAATACTGTGTACTGGTCACTGGATTACTGTATAAAACACACTTATAAGGTACGAATAGTACTTTATAATATCCCCGCCAACGCAACTAACTTCCGAACTGTCAAGATATCGTCTTTACTTTTTTCTCCGTCTACTTTAGTGAGCAATTTCACTACTTCTGCTAAACTTTTCTGTACCGTTGCGTTCTACAATATGCGCGCATTTGTACCCAATTGGATATTTAAAACAAGGCATGCAGGCAAGCATATGTGACTTGAAGGCGCTCAGACTGCTTCATAGCTAATAAATAAGCACATGTGACATTTGAAATGTAACCAATCATGGCATTGCAGATGAGTGGGGTAAATGTGACGTCATAGCTGGGCCGCAACGTGTCGAAGGTAGTCTTTAATTCGTTTTACGCTCCTAGTGAATCAACAACTCGATCATAAACCAAAAATTACTCTGCAAAACGTGAGCAGACTGCTTGGACTTTATCTTGCATTGCAATATTATACTTCTCGGGATTTGTTGTTCACATCTTTAGAATGGTAGTTAGTCCATTTGCAGGCAGTGAATCAATCAAGCAATCTTTCTGCAGAAAAGCAATGCATTGATGTATGAAACGTCCCGTTCTTAAAACGCCGTTTCCACAAAAATAGATACGTTATGGCTGACTTCAAATCCTATACCATGATAGGTGCAAAAGAAATCAGAAGTTTATTGCCATTTGCATCACCATGACTATGTGAATATAGCTTCTTTGTTTTGACTGAAATTAAAAGCAGTGCACGAAAGAGACTGCTTGAAATTGAAGACGAAATGAGGGTATGTTGTCAACAATGCAATGTAACCTCGTTTCATTCGTATATATGCTTGTGTAAATAAGCATAGCAATTGCATTACGACGAGCACTTGATTTAAAAAATCAACTTTATGTAGGCCTACTGTGTGCCGCGAGAGGGCCTACTGTGCTACAGTCCAAAAAAGTTTGAAAACCGCATATCTAAGCGATATGGTCATGGTCATATCCTGACTCTTCAATTGTATTGACCAAGGATATCTTAGATTTAGTTCGATGAATATCTACTAATACATTTTTTGTTTACAGTGAAGAAGCCGAAGAGGGGATCTGACACATTCCTCGTCTGTGAATCCCCTAAAGAATTCCTATTCCGAGACGACAAAATAATCACTGTGCAAGTATCGTTGAACAAGGGACTGACTTTCATTTCAAGCAACGTCACCATATCCGCCTATAAATGTGTAAGAATTGTGCTGCGAGATTTAATACGAATATTACGTGCCTTCCATTCCCGCAACCTTCCACTTAACATTGAGCTATAAAAACCTAACATCATTGTCAGTAGGCTACTACTCGCGTAATGGATGATTGTTACGATACACAATCACCCCCATCTCTCTTCCAGACATTCAGCGCCTCGCATCTTTGGATAACACTGATATTCCTGTTGCTACTGTTGCTCCTTGGGCTGTGGTGGATGTGGAACGTGCTGACATGCAAGGTTACTATTTTGGTGGCACAAATTCTCGATTGGCACGCAGCAGCTCATATAGGCACTTCGTCACCTAAGGAAACAAAGAGATGCTACCACAGCAGTTTACGAGCCCACCTCTGCCTTTGCTGCAAGCGATAGCTTATCATAAACCTGTAATGTTTCAGAGTCCCCGAAAGGACAAACCGAAGCAAATGAGACCCCCGCCACCACCGCCTCGACCGGATTCGGTACGTTCTTAAGTATCCCTACGATTTAGTGTGATGCAAACAAAACAGCCTTAGTGGTAATTAAAACCACAAGACAGTAGTAATATATCTTGTTGGCTTTGATATATACTGACCACTGAATGTGATGTCAGCAGACAAAATCCCGGTCTATAGAATTATAATTATTAAGCGGTTCCACTGACAGGTTTTGTTAATTCCTGTGATTTATACTCGCTGATTCGGCACTTCGCATTTCCGACATATTGACTTTCTCATATCAATGTCATGTGTCATCCGCAAATCGACCCTGTTCTCGCTTTTCATTCTCCTACGCGCAATCGCGCAACAGGTTAATTCGACAAAGAACCCAGTCGATCGCGTCAATACTGATTGCATGCGCGTGACACTTCACCAAGCCCGTACCTTCGCTATGAAATGTGCATCAAATCGCCGCGCTAAATTCCGAGCGTAAAATTTTGAAATACTGTATTTCTACAGATAATTTACATGATCATGATAAATAATCCGTCTATGACCATGACCAACCATTGCAATAATGGCCAATCGATAAATTCTTTACCGTTGCGAACTCAGGGTTTGTCAACAGCATTATATAACTTCAAATGAACACAGCAGAGATGGGCTTGGATTCGAATTTACGTTTCAATAAAAAAATTAGGCTGAATTTCGAATGGTCATGGATTTATGAATATCTTACTGTGGTTTCGTCATGGATTGAATATGCCATTTTTAGTACTTTTCGATTTTCTGACATTTCGACACATTTCAGTCATTACCGGATATATCGACTTGGACTTGATAATGATAAGAAATTGAATTTGGATTTAAATTTTAACTTAGATTTGAATCTCACATGTAGAACAAAATTGGACTTGACAATATTAAATCCGCTCATTTCTGGAACACAGTACTTGCACTCAGTAGAGATCTACTTCAAGAGTGCTCCAATTATTACCTATAGACAAAAGCTGTATGCGAATAAAGTCCAAACTTCAAATAGTCACTGGCAGCTGCTTAACTTCACGCGTATCTCTCCAGTCGGCAAATGAGCCGAAGCACTGGCCCTCTGTCGATGCATCATTTTACGGCGGAGCAGGCGCTGGTGGAATCAAACCCGTACCAGTAAGTAAACGATTAAAACGAGGAAGGAAACTCCTATTAAAATATAGCTGTAATCTCGTCGGGTCATTCTTTCACAAGGTGAGATGGGGAGACAAAGGATCTACGGAGGCAGCTGCTCACCTCGAAAAAACAAAGGACGCCAAAGAAATTGTGATTGATGTGAAGGGCTCGGACGAGAACGCGAATTCCGTGCAAGTGTCGAAGAATACTTCGACTTGCGTAAGTGCATACGCTATGTATATTTATATATACATAAATGTCAAAGGTGGTCAGTAACGAAGTACTTCTACTTTGTCCGATTACTTCTCCTTTGCCTATTGTAATAGGCTACTTAATCAGGTGGTTTCGTTTTTATATTACTTTATCTTCTATATTTGGCTGTTTGTTAAGTAACACTAGTTACTTTTGACATTTAGATTGTGTGAGGTAAAAGTAGTTATGAGATATGCTTGCATCGCTTTTTTGAGTGAAATCGTGATGACATCTGCTGGGTGAAAAAGCCCTGCATCACGGTAGCTGAATTTATTTAGCAAAATTGTACAAAGTTGCACTTTTCCAAGTTGTCAAATCCTATTATCTACTAAAGGTGTGCGACCCATCGACCAAACCTAACTACTCATTCGGGTACTTTTCAGATCTTTATGTTCTATTCATACTTGCAGTAGTGTTTACGTGTCCTTGATATTGTACTCTATACTTGCACTTTGCACTTGAGTAGCAAGCAACACTGACTACTTTGACCTCATTTTATAAATGCATACACACTGCACGGACGAACATAATGGACAATTGTGCATTGACGGAGCTAAATATTTTTTACTGCAGGGCATACTCTCAAAATTATACCGCTGGCTGGAGAAGAAACGGCCAGGAAACGATGACCTGGTAAGGATGTCTAATTGTTTATGGCAGGGCGGTGGAACCTGCGGCTTGTGGGTATTTTGAATTGAGATCGCCCCGCAAATTGCGGCGAAATACGTTTCCAATATACAGCTTATAGTCTCCTACGTTTGAGCAAAGCTGAGGGGGGTTAGGGGAATTGAGAACGAATAAATCAAATATGCAAATGCTGATTTTACACATGAATATTTCTGACAAAATTTAGTGTATAACCTGGAAAATAATTTATCGCGATTTACCGCCAGGTAGGCCTACTATTTAACTGTTATGTGTTTACATAAACACAATTTTATTGATGATTTTTGCTATCGACGTTACCAATTCTTAATGAGATGATCACGGTTTCACCGCGTTGTTTTTATCTGGCCCGACTATCAAAAAGCTTGGAAACCCCTGATTTATGGTGTTACTTTGAAAATTGTGAGATCAAAGCGGCCATGAAGAATTTAAATTGCAAACGAGCAATTAAAGTCGCCGGTGTTTCTCTTTACGGAAAAACTGTGACCCGTTGTCCACAGAATTCAAAATACATTTTTCCAAGTATAGAAGGGAAGGGATATAAATATTCTTTATATCGCGCCCTTGCTATGTTCATAAGTGTGAATACCTTGACTAATAACAATTGGTTCTGGAAAGCTGGGCGGGGGAAAACGTCCTCCAGCTTTTAATTCTGCTTTCTCGACATATTACGTGCGTATCGATTGGAAATCGATTGTCCGGTTACATTTGCTTTCGCGGTATATCGTGATAAACTTCATAGAGCCCCTTTGAATTTTTTTACTTTCTTCTTTTTTAGAAAAACTGTTCGTGCACGAGGTCATCGTAGATCGGGAGCGTGTAGCATCGTATTTACTTTTTATATTCATTCGAGTGCTAATTACCGTTTTACCTAATTACGTAATTATGCATTTTAAATTACTTGAACACAAGTCAAAAAATTGTGTAAATATATCTGTCACTGATACCGTACGTTTTTAAACATTTCTTATAAAATTTGTTTGTTTGTGAAGCGATGTATTCAGCCTTTCGTAATTTATTTCTGTCTTATCATCGATATTCAATTTCCAACTTCTTTTTCTCCTGTTTTGTCTTATCAATCGCACTACAATTCAAGCTTGGTAAGTTCCAAATGTCTCGATCGGTTATTTCCTCAGTCGGCATGATTTCAATTACAATCGAACACGGTAATGAGAGTATATTAGTGATATAGGTTGTTTTGACTCGGCACTGGTATTCCAATGAGTGCCGACTTGGCTGACGTCGAATCCTGTCTGCCGCACTAAATCTGCTCTAGGGAACTCGGTAAACGTTGCGTATCGGTCGTCTATTCTCAATAAAATCGAGCAATCCAAGTGAAAACAAGAATCCAGATTTGCTTGAATCAAATAGTACGATGCTTTAAGCGAGATTCGCACCGGTGGTTGCTCGTCCGATAGTTGAAGAGAGAGAGTAAGAAACAGTAACGAAGAAAATATATGTAGACTACAGACGGCGCAACAATCAAATTAACCAATCAAATCAAGCAACCCAATTAAGAGTTGTCGACGAGGAAACCGAAATACAAATGGAGAACAGTTGAAATAAACTGATTCATTAAAACATGGTTCGTCAAACATATAGGTAAAGCGAAAACTGCACTTATACCGTTGCTATTACATTTTTTGAATTGTACAACAGCAGATAGAAAACTTATTGGATTGGGTCATGTGTTATATGGTCGACCTCTACCGAATGAGATGACATGATGTCGCTTAAAATCGCAGCATAAGCTCAGGGTATATTGTGGAGAACATGGCTACTTGAAAGCAATATTTCTAAATATATTTACCGTTGACTTGTATAACTTCAGCAACGTCTATAAGGCATAGCCTACACCATATATGGTCTGTGAAGTAGGCTAGTGATATACTCTTTGAGTCCATGTATAATAATCGTAGACATCGGCTTGTTTAACTGGAGGAATATCACGCTGCCGTTTCGTACGGCGAGGGGAGCATGAGTACCTTTGCCTTACTTGATTCCACAGATATTCAAGATTTGCACAAGAATAATATATATATTGTTGAAAGCTGTGTACTTGTCGAGCCTCAATCTGTCATCATAGCTGTGATGCGTATTCCGTAATAGATATAATTAATGCTCACCCAAGATGGAATTAAACTTCAATATAGTTGCCCGCATTATACAATGCCGGCCATTTGGGTGCGGTATTTACAATGCTGGGATAAGCAGAACCGACAGCATGACGCTCCGTTCGTATCCACATCAATTTTTTTATGCAAGCATTACATTACACTAAAATGCAAAAACCTATTATGGTGTGTACTGTTTATCGTTATCACACCGTGACATTATTCCATAACACTAATTTATTCGCGACTAATCGTAAATATAAACTGCCATTGCTCGGTGCTTTTTAAAATCAATGGGCTGCACTATTCACTTATCGTTGCACTCTGCCGAACTATCTAAAATATTTAGATATTCCCAAATATCCTCAACCATTGTTTCAATCTTTTTAAATATATTCGAAATTAGTGGTCCTCAACATTTTTGACCTCGCACATCGGCAAAACTTGAAAACAAATGTTGCGGAAAGATGGACCTTCAAAAATCAGAATTACCCCTAAATTTAATTACGAAAAATGTATACAACTCAAATGTAATAAATATTTCATAAATTTCATTTTATGCAGTATTTTTGATATTAGATATTTAAACGTGGCTCTATTGAATCTTCTGCGAGGCGAAGCTCGCGAATTCCTAATACGGACCACCAAGTTGATTGTGATTGTTCGGTATCCTCTGAAAGAAATTCGACTGTGCGGTTTGCTCTAACCTCTTAATACTGACATATGTCGCTTACTTGTACTTTCAGAGTTTAATGATGTTTCTTTAAAAGTCTCCATAGCTTTCACATGTACCAGGTGTCGGGAACGTATGGCTCGCGAGCCATACATGGCTCGTTTGGCTGCATTGGAAAAAGATTGAAAAAAAAACTTCCTAATAGTATACCGCCGTAACAATGTAGGCGTGTAACGCAGAAATTAGCGACTAATACTTTGAAAATGGAGAAGTCGCTCAATATTCAGATTTTCGGAATCAGTGCGAAAACATCATTCGATGAATATCAGCTATTATAACTTTTAAGCTCTTTACGATTAATTGCGCTATCACGGGTGTGCCTTGCCTCTCCTTTCGTGCTTTATTTTCGAACAGGAAATTTGCAAATTACGTGATTTTGGGAGTACGAATGTTCTAAATCTAGTCTTTCATGAACATCGATAGACAATACCAGTATTCATTGAACGTTTCACAACGTTCCTTCACTCATCTTGACGACATGTGAGGCACTGCATCCCTCGCCTCTCCTGGCCCCAAGTCACTGACGTATCACACCCTAAAATAGGTATACGGACTGCTGCAGTGACCATGTTTGGCTCCACCTAAGTGGAGTTATTCTCGCATTTAAAAAGCTTCGAGACGAACCTACTATCTCGTTTGACTATGGCGAAAGTCTCAACTTTGTACGAAGCTCAACCTCACCAATTATTATTATTTATCAACCACCCTACAAAGCCATCAGTAACAAATACCTGCATGATACAACAAAAGACGCATGAACTGTAAAAAGCGTGTAAATAGTTTATTCACATATTTACTGTTGTCTACATCTGTTGGAAGTGTAAATGTGAATTGTCTTAAACCTCAAAAAATAGCATCTCATCACCGAAATACTATTGAAAAGATGCAACTTGAGAAAGATCCATGTAACTTAAGTTTGTCATGCTTAAATAAGGCAACCAGCATGGTTAGTACTAGTTTTTACTGAGAAAATCTGGCCCACGCGACGAATACCACGTAGTGATATCGAATTAGTGCTACCATGTAGTTATTAATTTTCAACTGTGACGTAACAGTTGGTTGGCATATATGGCTCTTTGGGAGTAACAATAGAAAATATAGGGCCAATATGGCTCTTCAGACGGAAAAGATTCCCGACTCCTGACAAATAACGTTTCCGAAACGAGTTGTATAGGCCAGTGCTCTTCAACCTTTTTTGACGTGGTACACCCTTTTAACGTTTTCTCCAAACTCGTACACCCCTGTTCATATAAAACACCCAAGTCGGTAAAGGGCCTAATTATCATAAGGATTAGCAAGCTATGGGAGCTGCTAAATACTAATTAGGACTCGAGATTACCGTATTATCTAATATATCGATAAAGCGTAACGACACATGTCTGTTATGTCACTTTTAATTACATTTGTTGTACATGTTTTTTTTATTTATCGAAATTGCCTAGCTAGTCCAAAGGATCTCAATAAAAGACTACTCGCAATCTTGTGGCGTTTGTAATTGACGAAAATGATTATATAACGAACGAATTTATGGACCAATGTGCATTCAAATACAAATTACAAAATAATGCCAGACATTCAATGCGACCGTTGCTGCTGTATTTCGTACGCCAGCTGCGCGAAGTTAGGCAGTAGCCTTTTTTCGAGTGCTCCTCTCATAAGCATATCGACATCTTTGATGCAATTTCTTTTATGTACGGTCGACTTTACTTTTGATTCAAGGCTTGGGTTATCGGTTTCCCAATTACTGTTCTTGATGAAATTGTTCAAACATTCAAAATCTGAATAGTCACATTTTGAAACATTGTTCTGCCATAACTTCAACTTACATTTAAAAGCTTTAACTTTGCTGGCAACCTCAAATACATCAAATCCTCTGCCTTGCATTGATAAATTCAACTGATTGGTGGTCTCTAATATTGCAGTTAAATAGGACAGATTTGCAACCCAAAAGATATCTTCAAATTTAGCAGCCATTACATGCCCTTTTTGAACCAGGAAAAATGCACCTCTTTCCGCAGTTGAAATACTCGCTTTAAGACCTTTCCTCTGGACAACCGGCGTACCTCGGTATGGTATAACAAACTTATTACTTCTTTTTCCATGTCTTTGCAAAGATCTGAAAACATTCTATGTGTCTTGGAATGTGAACGAATAAAATTTACAATTTTGACAACATCATGAAGAACAATCTCCAGAGGACATTCCACCTTTTTTTCTTGGTTTAATTTCTTTACTACAAGTGCCTCTCGATGTATCATGCAGTGATTTGACACACAATCCGGTGCGACTTGTTTAATTTTCTGAACAACTCCATTTGTACGACCTTGCATGGCTGCTGTTCCGTCAGTAGTGACTGATCTACACTTTTTCCAATCGAGAGTATGTTCCACAACGAATTTATTCAACGTACCAAAGATGGCTTGAGCTGTGGTACGAACTCCAACTTTTACACAGCACAAAAAATGTTCGACAATAGTTTCTGCTTCTGCATCAGCGAACCTACAATATACAATCAATTGCGCTTCATCTGAAATATCTGTCGTTTCATCAAGCTGTATGCCATAGGCAGTGGCATCCTTAAGCTTTACAACTAGTTGTTTCAGCAAATCCTGAGAAATATCATCGCTTCTCCGTTTAACTGTAGTGTCTGATAATGGAACGGCTCTTACTTTCCTGAGAGCTTTTTCACCTCCATGCAAATGGTCAGCTGCGATTTCAAGACAAGGAAGAACTACGGATTCCAACTCTGTGTATGGCCGCTTTTTCTTCAGTAGAACATGAGTCATTTTTAGGGAAACGATCGCTAATTCTTTTTTCACTCCTTTTACTTCGTTTTCAAAGCAAGAAACTTGCTTCTGTTGATGACGCAGAGATTTCTAAAAAAAATGCATTTGATTTGTTTTGGTGACTAGGATGTTGTGTTTTTAAATGTTTGTTTAGATGCCGCGGAGCCAGGTTACTATTACTAAGGACGACAGGACAAAACAAACAGCGTGCTGGCGGATAAGGGTTCAGCATTTCTTCTTTTGTGCGATAAAATCCATACCGGATGTAATCATCATTCCATTTGCGTTTCTTGGCGGCACCGGACATTTTCTTTCGAATGGTTTTCGTTGAATCAGATCTCTGCTGCTGCAAGTTGCTGGTGATACTTTCAGGACACTGTTCTGCATTTGTCTAAGTATATGTTTCACCAACATTGCCTGGCTTGCGTGATTCAATAGAATTATCACTTTCACTTACGCTGGGCTTCGTGAAGAACTTACGTACGTCCATGTTTATTTAAATTGGGGCAAACAACCACGTGAACACGGTAACCGCTGTAATCTCTTTCAAATTTACCAATATAGTTAAAGAGCTTCTTGGAGGTACAGAACTTCAATATACTATTTAACAATATAGTTAAGTACACGCCTAAAGCATGACAATACCTGGATCACACAATATTACTCGTGTTGGAGAACTGACGTTATAAAACGTCCACATTCAAACGCTATTATAAAATTTCAACGAGTTCCGCTGCGCTGTTAATTCGCGAGTTCGAGATCTCCGGGTAATACTCTACGTATTCACTATTCGCCAATGCCCTGGCCAGGCATTAGCGGCTGTCAATCACTCCATTTCGCGAACGAATAGGTACACCACCTCCGCGACGACGGATTATTTTCACGAATCAAAATTTCCGAGTCTGATCTGCAATTCTGGCAACTTCAGATGATTCAGATATTTCCCATATTTTGATATCTCGACCCTTGACACACCTATTCTGATCTCTATGTTTTATTAATAGTTCAAATCAAGTACGGGATTCAGAGTCTATTTGCAGCCAGTTAGGCCGCCCGCCACGCAAATTAAAATTTATTTCGTGTCAGCCCCAAAACAGCATGACATTACGAACGATGAGAGAGTAGGTAAAGCTACCTGCTGCAGAAGCGGTAGTTCGGACCAGCGAAGATAGCAGGCACACCAGCCTACTGCGTATCAAGCCTGCCCCACACAAAGTCGATAGTAGCACATGGGCTGCAAGAGATGTCAGTAACCTAAGATCGCATGTCGCTATACACTGTCGTTTGTCGCTAATTTGCACCACTAATAACAAAATACTAAATTGCAAATGTATGGCGAAATATTGGACATAAAATCGGCGTTTTAAAACAATAGGATTTCGATCTCAACAAGGAAGCTGCTTCGACCCTGGCTGGCTACGTCAGTTCATTTATGTGCATTGCAGATTTATTAACGTCGAGAAGGACGCACCGATTCAAGAAGTCTGAGCTGTCGCGGCGGTTTCCCCAAGAATCACTAAAAGACAAATCTCTAGCTAGCTGAACACATGTTAACTACATCCTTTCCAACACCGAACGGAACCATTGGTGAATTGCAGACGGCTAAATGAATAGGAGAAATATTTGCTTATGACATCACAATCTAGCGGTGCTCAGTTTTACACTTGAGATGAACATCGCACCATATTGCTCATTAACCTGTGCGTCAACCTGTACTGACGAATAGACCTGCCTTTGTGATAGCTAGCCATCGGCTCATTGTAATTAGGATCTGGTACACCCCTGTACACCCCATCCGAGTGGTACACCCTTTGCAAATTCTGGTACACCCTAGGGTGTACGACCACCCCGGTTGAAGAGCACTGGTATAGGCTACTTGTAAACAGATTCGTGCAACACTTGCCCCATTGTGACGTGTGCGCCCTATGTATACCATGAACTATCTATTACGACAGCATGCCAGTTACAAACTTCTAGATCAGTGGTTCTCAACCTTTTTCACCTCGTGGACCGGTAAAATTTCAAAAAATGTCTGGCGGACCGGTGAACTTTCAAAATTGAAATGAAGCCAAAATGTAAAGTATGTAAGGGTTTATTGCAATTATATGGTGCTAGAATGTGACATTTAGAGGGTTTTGATCGTAATTAATTATCTTCATATGGCATCCATGTGATTTTATGGTAGTGAGTCTGATGAGTCGAGATAAGATTGCCTTGTCCAGATAAACGGGCTATACCGCCGAGAGTCGTTTACAGTCTTTCGCGCCGAAGGCCGTGGGTTCAACCGACCACGCCAACACGAATAATATTCTTCTCTTTGACAATATCGAGAGAAGAAGCGTTTCGGAGTAGAACCAAGCACGCTGTCGTGCTACCTTGCTCATTGCACACTGCCACCAGACGCAGGCTCCTCTGGCAACTACGAATACAATACGTGCCGCAAGACAACATCTTACAACGGCCATGCACAAACCCGGGCCGAAAAATTACTTCGTCAGCTCACCCCAAAAACGTTGGTCTTGGTCCCACACAGGGCGATAAGCCAAACTTCCGGGGGCTTCGCCCCCAGACCCTACAGTTGGGTGGATGTTTTCTCCTGTACTTTTGAGCACATTCATTCTACGCAGTGTAAGCAGAAAGTCTATGCAGCTTAATCGCGCCAATCGCGAAAATTTCCGATCATTCATAACCAGGCCTGTTTATTTTTGGATATTGGGTTTTATTTTTGGAGATTCTCCAAAAATAAGATTTGAAAACATCCAAAAATAAGATTTTTTTGGATGATGTTTTTCAGTGAAATATACAAGTCAGAGCGATGTAAACGACCAGAAAACTCATAAAACACACAAAACAGCACCTATGTGAGGGAAGGGGTCACCGAAACGCTAAAACTACTTCAACTCAATAATCCACTTCACGTTTCTGCTGACCTTGCCTGCCTGCCTGCCCGCCCCTCAGCCTATACTCCTATAAGTTTCACAGTGCGACACGTAGAAAAGACGGGAAGGCAGCTTGAGTGAGGCAAAGGGAACGGCGAAATCATATACAGCCACCTCTGTCACAATCACTTCGTCCACACGATGACGGGACTCATCTGCTGATGCTTCAGACGGCAACCCAACTTGATCCAGAGTAGATGGAAAGCGTGTGACCCAAGTTTGTTGACGCTCGTTTATTGTCAATGAAGAGGGTGGCCTCTTGGTTGACTGGAAACCGTACCAAACTCCTTGATGTTATGGACGAAAACAGACCGACGTGTGCAACTTCGCTGCTGTGGTGGATCCATCTGATCGTTCTCGATCGCATGGTCACGCTCGCACATAGCTGAGCACCACCGTCACGAAGCTTCATGGTCTTGATGTTCTGATCATGGAGCAGCAGGAGCTCATGCGCCTGGTCGAACGCCTGTGTCCAGGTGAGGACTGGGACGAGGACCGCCACAAGGAAGGTTTTCTGGTCAGAGGGTGTTGGGATGTCAATTTCAATGAGGCACGCAACTTCGTGGAGGATCAGAGGTTTCAAGCGCATTACTGACGAGCGCTTTTCAGGAGCAAAGGCTTGGAAGATTTGAAAGTTTGAAGAGTTAGACATTCCTCCATTTTTGGACCCCTAACCTCGATGTTTCCCACAATTGCGACGTTCGAGGCCGATATCTCGAAAATCAAGGGAGGGGGGCGTCTCGCAGTGATTAATATTCTTTAGAAGGCATCCTCCAGGCCAAATACTAAATTTGTGAAGAATGTATTGGAAAGTTAGATCAAGATCACTGATGATATCTATGTGTTGGAGGACTTGAACACATGATAATAGGCCTAACATACTTTTGGTGGATTTTTGCAGTAGTAATAGGGCTCAAAACACCTTCAATTCTTATTTTTGGAGATCCTCCAAAAATAAAATTTGAAAACATCCAAAAATAAGCTATTTTTGTTATTTTTGGAGAAATCCAAAAATAAACAGGCCTGTTCATAACTGAATCGGTATTCTCGCAGCCGAATTTTCGGCACAACCTTCGTAGTCCCATGTTAGCCTGAACTTGTGTTGGTACGTCGCGGCGTGGTAATGGCTGACGACGAAATGCCTATTTATATAAATCAGCGGTTCTTAACCTTGTCTCCAGCGTTCCCCAAGGGGCGATTTGGATTTTAAAGGGGGCGGAAACGCCAAGGGGGCGAAGTGAGGGGCGCTGGGCTCATGAGGCGGTATGGGGGGCGCTGAAGAAAAATGGCGTCGCAGTAGATGATATAGTAGAGGCATATGATTATATAGTAGAAAAATAGTTGTATATATCCCTGAGTTATAATTCCAAATTAACTTTCGCCAAAATATGTGAAATCCCGAAATGTTTCGCCACGAAACTTATACATTCGCTGTTTCCATGAATGCAGTGGTTTATTTTAATTCATGTAAAAAGAATTGCGCGTTCTTTTGAATCGCCAATTCCCCGTTAAAACACTCCCGTCACACTAGCTCGGGTTATTTTCCGCAAAATGTTTCCAGCTAGGTATTTGTATCCTGCAGCGCATATTGTGTTGAATTCGAAGAGGTACTTATGAGAGTGATGCCCTTTGTACATTAAAGATGCTTTGAAGCTTTGCGGCCTAAATGATTACCGAAATATAATTGTATTTGAGAGCTACAAAATTAATTCGTCAGAGTATTTCTTCCTCGTATCATAAAAGATGATACTGATTAGTTTTGTGATCCACAACGCACATGAACGTTATATAATATGGTTTACTTTGTTTGGAATACATTCATCTTAAAGTTAAGAGCTGGGTGCAGTGCTAAATTCAATGTGAGCAAAGATCTCTGCCACATTCTCAGTTCATTTACTATAGTAACACAAAACAACAAAACAAATACCAATACAATTAATTTTCCCGTATTGCCAAACGCAGAGGTGAATTCGGGATGTGTACATCGGGCTCAAACCATGAGGCGGTAGGCATACCCGATAGTTGTTATAAATAACGACCTTGATTTGATCCGGAATATAGCACATATACCAGTATTATATCGTTAATTACTCGAGTGATCCTCGTGCGCGATTCAAGCGCGAAATATTTCCAATAGTAAAGTTCCAACCAGAAAAGACCTACCGGACTTCGAACACTTACCCATTGTTTTTACTACAGTCCTTAAAATAGGGGGGCGCCAGACCCAGGCAATTTTTGAAAAGGGGCGCTGGAGGGAAAAAGGTTAAGAACCACTGACATAAATCATGCGTGTTTCTCGGGAGAGGGCACCTATAAGCATGGCATTTAGTGACACTAAATCGCGCAAATCGCGCAAAGAAGTTAAAAAATGTTGAAAAAAGTTTCAAAAAAATTACACTACGATTTATGTTCATTTGCAAAATAATTTTGGGCCCTTTTCAAGCTCGGCCCCTCTTCAATTGGGCGGTTTGGGAGCCCCAGTTACGGTCCTGCCCGAAATGAATGAATCGAAAACGAATGATCGCACAAACTGCGCTGTTTAGCGATGAGTCAGCTCGTATATGTTCTGTACTTGTCGCCTTCTACATTGCATCTTGAAATTAAGGTATAAAATTGTAATATACCTCGCGGACCGGCAGAAATGTCGTCGCGGACCGGCGGTTGAGAACCACTGTTCTAGATCAATTTAAAATTCGACGTTGAATTTCTCAAATTGATGGACAACCACCCATTGAGACATAAATTTCTAATATATCTGGGGGCCGGTGGAAACTACCCTCGGACCGGCCGTTGAGAACCACCGTTCTGAATTACATCCTTCGCTTCAAACACGATATGTCGCTAGCGAGTCGCCAATATTTTTCGCAGTGATTGATTGTTTTTATGGTATTCATGGTGTTTGTCGACGACTACTACGGTCATTTACGCCAGGCCGATATTCTTCATTTTTAGTCCGTAACTGCCGACTTGTAGCACGGCCACTTCTAGGCTTTTTGTAAGACACCGCAGTGGTGATGAAGATGCTATAGATTTACCAATACATCGCATGATGAAAAAGCGGCGACGACTGCCTCCGGAATATGACAAGTGCGGTGGTTTCACTAGGCGTAACTCAATTGAGCTCACATTGTAAGATTCTTTGTTACTTGTTGCTTACCATAAATACTTTCAACTTTGTGCTATAGATTATTCCCACGAGCTAGCGCGATTCACTGAAATGCGATATGCGACCTTACGAAGTAAGTCACGGAGAGGTGTTTAAGTTTGTTCAGTATGTGGATTATTAATGGATTTAAATTCTAAAATGAAGGTATACTATAAGAGTATAGAACAGGGGTGGCCAACCTTTATGCCAGTCACGGCCGCATTTCGACTACTCATGTAGCCTACGACCACATTCCAGGGCAAAGTCGTAATGAACTAGCAGGACGCCAAATACTCATGTTGAATTGTCTATGTCCATTCCGGTGAACTCCGTACTAATCTATTAAATAATGTAGGCTGAACATTTTTTTCAGATTCATTCATGTAATTCGTCCTCAAAATTGGTAGTTTTACATATTATTTCTCATCCCATGTTATCAGATTTATCGGTAAAGTTGATGGAGGGGCGGTTTCGAAACTTCAGGGCAATTTATTAATGATGATGCATCTTCGGGCTGGCCAATTATTATTAGTCACTTTGTTGCATGCTTTTCTTTGCATTTCTTGACCTCCTGTCAGGATTGTCGGTATAGTGAGGAGCACACGATTCCGAGTTGGTATTTCTATATGAGGCGCATAATTTTCCTCTGCTGCTCGCAACTGTACTGTGGGTAAAGTGGGCAGCTATAATAAAATCGAAAATGAAGTCGCATTGAATTGCTCACTGCGCGAACAAAATTTCAAGAGTAATTAAAATCTTTCAAGAAATCGGTAGTCAATTCGTAAATTCAAATTCCATGTCGACGGCCGCCAACACATACTAATTGAATTAAGTGTCCACGGCCGCATAAATTTGCTTTTACGGCCGGAGGTTGGCCACCCTGGCATAGAGCTTCAATAGCAATATTACCGATACGAATTATTCCCAGCCAATATTCGTCACCGCAAATAATCAGCAACGACGTATTAATCAGGCTACGACCACGGCCTGCTAGAAAACCAACGAAACAGGGAGTTCAGTGAGTACTTTGGATTCCGAGGTGCAATAGTCCTTGAAATTTGTAGGACAGTGACCGCGATGAAACTGATACATAACGAAGGAGATGGTAGATTACTAGTAACGAAATTTTAAATTCTACCAATCCCACTGGCCAACGATAAACATGTGCTCACCGTAAATGTTAAGAAATATGAAGATATATAATAATCCAGTTATAGCACATCTGTTCTTCAGCGCCTCAATGATGATAAATACAGACCTGTACTTAGAAAGTACCCACTTATATGCTGAATGTATTTCCTGAGAGTCGTCGCAGCTTGGATTGTCATTCTGCGCAGGCTTTCGAGTTGGTATAATCTATGTCGACATCATCAAACTACTGGTAAAGGTTTCAAGGATATTCATTCATGAACATCAGCAGTATATACCGATAATGATTCTAGGTTTATACAGTTTTGTGTAACTCATCCAGACGACAATACCTCACTCACCTCTCCTGGCGGCACATCCTTCAATGAATAATTGAGCATGGAGTATTCACAGTATTTAACCTTTAGTAAAGTACAGTCATACTTATGAACATATAAATTTGCTTGTCTATTTTGTCTTATGCGAACAAAGACCAGCACCTCTATATTTTTTTCACATACATTTCCATCCTCGAGTATAGAGAGCTTTGGGAAGTATTCATACGGAAGCACTGAATGTTCTTGTGCTGAGCTCAGATTGGACATCATCCGGTATATATCCAAATTAGTGACCGTTAGATGTCCCCGTATATCAGGCTTCGTTTTACACAACTCAATACAAAATCAAGGAAAAATCGCAAAATGTAGCTAATGTTAGTGGCAACATCGTTACGAATCCCACCATTTGCATCATCTTGTCCCTACATCCACCATCGCTCTATAAGCCAACTTATGGGGTAGCACGGAACACCATTATATAATATTCCCAAGAGGACGACAATCAAAACAAAATATACAATAATCCACGTCATGTTCGATGAAGTTGATGACATGCTATTAAAAGCAGTCCGTAGCCACTTTCAGTATGCTGTATAGCGCAGATTCGAGAGAGGGACAGTTAGCATTGTCGCAGAGTAGGCCTAGACGCGGGTTTTTTAGTGACTGGAGACTGCTATACGATATACTTATTTCCATGAAACTATATATTCACGGGTTGATAGATAGGTAATAGGTTCGCAGATTGCCGCTCTTCCGTAAACTGTTTTGTCCTTGCTGGAATTTTGATTGGAATCATTCACTTCACAATCGGGCTCGCCACTCGCCACTGGCAGAAGACGGCTACGCGTTCCGTTCCCGTGCAAACAAAATAGCATCAAGTGTTGTTATTAAAATTTGCGGTGAGTTCCGGTCAGGGTAAGCGAAGATTTCTCAGCAAAGTCGCTTTACAGTAATACTTCTCACGGATATATAAATATATGTAACGCATACGTACCGGGATACAGGCATAGCATCATTTTGTTCACCAATAAGAAATACAAGGCGAGAAATGTGAGCCGACACATCACGCGAGTGCAGATATTAGTTACGCTATATGCCCAATCATGTAAACCACTCAACTACTTTGTAGCTTTTCAGTCAAATTGAATCGCTAATACCCATCGGAATTGCAATCGTACGCAATGACAGTCCTTGGCGTGTATACGATGTAGTGTGCGACCCTGTGACAAAATTACATATTATATTGCGCAGTCTCGCCTGTGTGGAATGATGAAACCCGCCGGCGCTACGATAAGTGGGCCCGTGTCTCATGGCACGATGGGTATCAATTAACTACGGTGGACTCTAATCTGATTTTTCATAGCGAGAGCACGCTGCGGTAATAAGAGTAGAAATTCACGAGGGCCGTAAGTTTCGGTCTGATCTTAGCGGAAAAACTGCGCTATTAAAAGTTACTGCCGGCTGCGACGTGGGTGCATACAGTCGTGCGATGTCATTACAGGTACGTCGAGGCTCAGGATTAAATACACAAACGCAGGCAAATCACTCAGCAGTCAGCATGGTTGGTGACTGAGTGCGTATTTGAGGATTTCAAGTGCGAGGCGGAAGTATGTTGAATTTGATAAGAAGATTTCCTTTACTTATCGCCAGTGAGCATGCGCCGGATGGCAGAGTTGTAATAGTTAAAGTATTATCGTAGGGCGGTCGGATTACATATAGCGTTTACTACCGACGGCAGCCGCAATAGAATCCATAATATTCAGAGAAACTGCATTAAAATAGTATCAATATTTGTCGCAATCGCATGCTTTCGTGTACAGCAAATATGACTAACCGCAGCATGTTTTGTAAACTCTCCATTTTCATGAACACTCCAAATATCACCGGAATATTGGTTTTCTGTGTGCGAACTTGATGCATTGCAAGTGACGCGTGATACCAATACCGCGATCTGGTAAAGAGGTAGGATAATTTGACAGCATGTAGACTCAAAACCTGTTATTTTTCTTTAGAACATCGATAGGAATTTAGAGTTTTAATGTACCAGTCTTGTTATTACTGCCATAATCATTAAGTAGTATCCGTACACTTAGACTCCATCACCCAGCCTGACATTTACAAGTAGTTATTTAATGACTCAAATTAATCCGTCGATAAAATTTCAGCGGGCCGCTTATCGATGAGAGTGGATATTTCTTGTGTTTACGACGAACGTGTTGACGACGTAAATTTACTACTTCTTAATTTTCTGTCGCTCCGCAGACCATATTATTAAACATTTTAGTGAAAGTTTCTAATAGTTTGCATCACTGAAGAGAGCATATGGTTGTCAGCAGTAGTAAGTCCGTCATGAATGCACCGGTACTGAGACGGCTCAAGAAATCGAATAGTTCGGTGGGGACGATACCAACGTTCAGAGTTGTCGTGTTCGGACAATCCGGAGTTGGAAAAACCGGTAAGTGTGAAGGCCTTCTTCGACTTGGAGTGACACTGCATGTATCCGAGATCTATGTTAAATTGCGCCTATTGTAGGATGGTAATTACGCTCAAGAATCCGGTTGTAACGCAAATGGCGTCGTTTAATGACCCCAGGCTACAAGGTTAAACATGTGATCCTAAAATTTTGTTTGGTTACGGATGAGTACATCAAATCACCCATGCTGTTAACAAAATCAAGGCGAAATTCGGCCGTGCTTACACCGTCCGATTAACATCTCAGTGACTAACGTGTATAGTAGCGACGCTACATTCGGATAGCGTAAATGGCGTGTTTACGAAGGCCGGCGTGAGATGTAAGTTATATCGCGTTCTTACAAATGAAAGGCCACGATTTCCTTATCGGCCCACTTGAGTTGCGAGTTAACCGCATCGATTACGTAGCCGCGTGTATAGTGTTCCAAACAGGATGGACCTTCAGTTATCTACTTCAAGTACATTTTGACGTCACTATATTCCTTGTCGCGTCCGTTCGATTCAAAGAGGAATGATTGATAACCGCGTTTTGCCATAATGCCCGTTTCATATATGTGATGTCATTTTACTTATAATGCGCAACGTCACTTGAAACCACGAAAGCCAGTTTAATACAGCGTAGCCGTTAAACGTACAATGCACAATCATACATACAGAATACGCACAGTATACACACAGGCGACGTAGGTATTTATGGTATGTCTTCGGGGTGCTATATAAAATACATGTTTCGTGACTATCAGCGATTTATGAAAGACGCGTGGGATCCGCTATCATCACCTCCAAATAAAATAAAGTTGCGTCGCCCCGTGCCGTCGCACGACACAAATGAAAACCTTATAATTTTGGACTCGGTAAATACGCCGAAGTCATAATAATAAGAGCCGTCTTCAACGGTAGCCATGCAATGAACAATATAAACCAGTCATCTATGTGGCTTTATTCATAATTAAACGTCGGTAAACCTGACGATTCGTCGCGAACAAATTGTAGGATTGCCTGATTTATCGCGAAATGAATAGAAGTCCGTATTACGGGTTATTGTTTTCGAGCGCGTATCGCTCGCACCTGTGGCGGTTGACGCAATTGTTTCAGGTTCTATTAGTTCTTTCGAATCCTATGTTTTGTATTGTTTTTCGGCAAATTTGGTGCGGGAAATGATGGGAGTTTAAAATTAGCCAATTTGAGGACATTTGGGTTGTTCAGGATTGTCCGTTGTCCATTGTCCAATTGTCCATGCCGGGAAAACAAGGTATCATTCCCACACCGTGTCATGTAAGACAGTCAATGTGCGCTGCTTTTGTGATTTATGGCTTGCTGAATTAGATCTTGCCGGGTGATTACAGAATGTAAGAACTTGCCCACTTCTGCGTAAACGGATATTTTATATAGGCTAATGATTAATTCTGAAGTGCAATGCACAGGCACATGTCATCTTAATTTTCAGCGACAGTGTGTTTCCTTATAAATGCTCCAATGGAACTCACGTTATTCTGCATAGCATAGTGCGGAGCGGATCGACAAATTCTTTGGTCCTACTCCGATCCTGTTTTTTAAAGCTGTGGTCCGACTCCTTCTAGAAATGACCATGATTCCACCCCAAAAACTCTGATAATAATTATATACGCACAGGATCCGGCTCCGGCCAAAATGAGAAAATCCTACCGGATATTCAATCCGGCTCCGGTCCATGCTCCGCCCGATATAGCATAGACGACATGAAACATGTAGAAGATTCACTGAAATATCGGCGTCCAATAATTTTTCGACAACGATTTTGAATTCTACCACTTCGTAACAGTAGGCTCGATGTAAGTTCGGAGCACATAACTTTCTGGTAACAACCGAAAGGAAACATTGATAACGCCCTTGTGCAATACTTTTTCCGTCAGTGAAGTACATGGATCACTTGTGCCTACGTTATATTGGAAGGTTACATGCCAAGACGACGCAACATATTACCGGATTAACCTCGGATTGACTGGCTAAGCACATCAGCAATATGTAGGAACCGTGACCAATTCGAGATTTCGGATTTCATAAGAGAAATCCATTGCATGCTACATAGTAACGCTGGTTTAGGGCTTGGCGCTTCGCGTGGAATGGAATTCATGGCGACTTTAGCCATTGAAATGCATTAATTGAGAGTGCAAAGTGATTCTAGTACGTTTCAAAACCAACAGACACTTGCCAACGATGATATGGGCTTAATGTTGCTACCATCCCCGTAAAGATAATAGGGATAACTTGCTAGAGAACTCGGCTTCAGTGGCAAAATGACTATCATCTTACAGATCGTTTTAAGGTTTAGGTCTATGGAACTTGCACATAGAATATTTATTTCGAAAAATTTCTATAAAATCGAAATGAAATTGGAAACCATCGATGCGTGACGATATCAGAGGATAGCAGTTCTAGGAAATGCTTGTCACAGGTCGCTTCATTCAGAAAGTTTATTTATTCAAGCAACGCTATCGTCTTTATCGCCACTACAAGGCGATTTTGTTACGCTGACTCGAGCAAGTATATAATTTGTTGTACTTGCTGTACGAATTGAAGAATTAGCTCACGTGCTGTGCCGGCGGTTGTATTTGTATATGATATGTTGCGGCCATCTCGCAAATGTGCGAGTTGTGTCAAGCCATTCACAATCTAGCACGGTTGTAGCTGGTATCTGAGCCAGGCTTGATTCCCTATATTGCGAGATAACGTAGAAACGACAACATGCATTTGTGGTCCACCCCCTCAGTTTCTTTTAACACTACTACCACAACCACCAAGAAAATACATGAAATGAAATTACCAGCCTAATCTGATGGTCCCTATTTAGCGACATAGCAATCAAATATACTGTTCCAGAACTACAGAATTTCTGTCTATGTTTAGGAGGTTAATGTGAATTCCCCCTAGCCATCCGATTCGCAGAAGCGGTGTCTCACAAACGCCAAAAACGAAAGTAGGCTTTGCCCAGCTAAAAGTGGGCAGATCTCGAATCATGAAAAGGAATATCGGTCTGGTGTAAAATGACCATGAATACTAAAACAACAATAGTGCTTTTCATGTAGATCAACCGTCAAGCCATGCACGTATACATTCATTGAGTTCAAAATCGCGATAATAATTCCGTGATTGAAGAACTTCTTGGAGGTACAGAACTTGAATATACTGTACAATTGAAGAATTTATTCATATTGAAATAAACCCGAATATTTTTGGCTGACACTCGCCAGGGTAATAGTCACCAACTAGTAGCGAATCAGAAAGAACATTGTATATCAACAATCGTATTACGAATATGAAGTCACCGGCATTTTATTTCTAATAATCGAGATCGAGGCGAAGAGATCGCTCAAGTTCAATGTAATATCTTTAGATGTACAGTGTACGTGTACACTAGGGCTGTTCAAAAAAAAACTGTTTTTCCTGAATCTTGCTGGTTACGTGATTAAATCGTTAGGTTGCCTTAAAAAACGACGCACACCAAATTTTATTTCATTCCACCAATAATCGCGGATTTCGTACAGTTTGAAAATTTTGAATTTACCCAAAGATGCAAAAAAAAATGTTTGTCAAATTTTTCTGTCAACCCCATGAAATTGTTGCGCTGTCTTCAAAGACGATGCAAAACAAATTTGACTCAATTCCGACCAGTAGAAGCGGAGCTATTTGAGTTTTTCTTCGATAATTCGGGGATTATCCTTGATCGGTGGATAATCCAAGAATTATCATCGAAAAACCCAAATAGCTCTGCTTCTACTGGTCGGAATTGAGTCAAATTTGTTTTGCATCGTCTTTGAAGACATCGCAACAATTTCATGGGGTTGACAGAAAAATTTGACAAAAATTTTTTTGCATCTTTGGGTAAATTCAAAATTTTCAAACTGTACGAAATCCGCGATTATTGGTTGGAATGAATTCAAATTTGGTGTGCGTCGTTTTTTAAGGCAACCTAACGATTTAATCACGTAACCAGCAAGATTCAGGAAAAACAGTTTTTTTTGAACAGCCCTAGTGTACACGTACTCTTTCTGTAGGCACAAACTAGGTTGGCGTATTTTGATGAAAGTCGACTCCAAGGCAAACAAATAAAAGTTCCGTGATTGTATGTCGGGAGTTAGAATCGGATAGAGATGACGTCGCTTTCCAAAGAAAGCCACAAAGACTTCCGCTGATTCCAAAATTAGACTCCAAAGTCAGCAATGTCAATATTTCAGGTCGTATGTCTTTGGGCTTTCACGGCACCTGGAATTGAAACTGTCAAGCCTGGAATTAATTCTGAAAATTAGCGCGTTCGCTGCGTAATGAACGTAACCTATCCGGCTATTCGCTCACTTTATTTACACTGCGTAGCGTGGCTGATGTCTATAACGACTCGAGAAGCCAGTATTACAGAATCCCAAGCCTGTATAAATTAATAACCTTGATGCTCTAACACCGCATTATATACGAAGGGTGTACTTCGCGGTTAAATACAGGGAAGCGAGATTTCCAGCGGCCGAGGGAATTTCCACGAAATTCGTACAAATAAGATATAAGTATATCCAATTCTCCGCAAATGAAGACTCGAAACGGAATTAATCCATGCAATCCGCGGTGATTAAACAAACGTTGTTTTATACGAGAGTTTTACCTGGATGTAGCAGTTTTGGTGTGAGGCTACTACCTGACACTTTGCCTCAGGGTTGAGATTCTAATTCAAGTGGGATTGGGATGGTGGATACAAATTTCAGCAAACTCGGGTTATGTTTGAAGGGTATACAACTATACATTGCTATTAAAAAGTATATCGTCAGAAGCGTTCACAAAACTCTACTTTGTCCGATGTCGGACCCTACGTGATATCCGTAACTGTAGTAGAGTAGTTCTGGCAGCGGTGTACTGCATTTCGAAACCGACCAAATTGCCTCTTTTCTGCATATCATGGATGCATAACGATCCGTAGTCCATCTCAGTAACTGAAGGATTGAGATTCTCATCTAATGCCATGATGCGAGTAAGAATTGCAGAACATAGGACATTGCATAGGACATAGGACATTGCAGACATCCAAAATAAGTCCATAGAGACAGCTCAGCGGTTTGTTTTACGAAGTTTACCGCGCAACAAAGACATGAGCAGTTAGCACCATAAAAGTCATTAAGTGTTTCAAAAGCAACGTCACGTAGTCACATTACGTGGTCGGCACAACACTTATTAACATCGGTGAAAAATAGCATGATTCAGATAATAACCCCTGCATCTCATATACATACTGTACAATCTGGAGTCTGCATTTAGCAAACTCGCAAACACGAATGCGCGTCTGCTATTGCTCATCGGAGGTCACGGCTTCGTCGAGTGTTATTGCCATGGGTTTTATTGCTCGGCGCATGTGCTAATTACGAAGTCTGCGTATATAACCGCTTACTTAAAGTTATAACAAAAACACGTTGTAATGACCAGCGATGGTAAACAGTTACTTAATCATAGTGAATGCTATTCGCAAGTCTTTGCTGTCATCTGTATTATGTAGGATGTTGATGATGGAATTAGGAACTGCAGTATCTTTCCGTGCGAAATCATCATGTGAGTTTGGGTGAACAAGACTATATGCTATATGCATCAATGATGCTTTACCTCATGTAAATTGTATAATAATTATCAAAAGCCGGAAAAAACTATATTATAGGGTTTCATTTGCTACGATACTTACGGTGTGTTCAATTCATTGTATGGATGATATCAATTCGGATTCGGAAAAACTACATCCGTATAATGGCTTATGTTATTCTATTATAGGATATACGATGATGACTAGTTGTGAAGTTTCCTAGCAGGATTCCCTGGGCTTGCTTACGTATTCCTGCTTCATTACAAAGCCATGATCAGCATCTCAATCTCGTTATGTTTACGGTTGTGGCCAAGCGTGTGCAAAATGAGCTCGCTTGCGGGCGGCGGAAAAAGCGAATTGCCGACCGCACCTGATTTGGCAGAAAAATATGTCACAACTTGCTTTCCTCTACCCTACAAGGAGTCTGGGATTCCACAATTACGGACCAGTGACGTCGTCGTTCGTTACTTACGTCACAGCGGTATCACACATCGTGTAGATGAGCCATGACAACATGATAAGGTCCGTCATCCCACTGATGATACGCAAGAAATTTGTGATGTGGGCATTTGATAGAAAGCGTGTCCAAGCTGCTAATTTATATGGTGCTGCTGAACTGCAGTCGGCGTTGATTTTATCAATAGACATGCATCTCTAAACAATGACATTCATATGCTTTTTCGGAATTTCATCAACGAATCACATTTCCTGTTCGCCCTTCCGTTGCTTCAATACCGCGAATTGACAAGGACCAGTTGTGTTACGACCGATTTGAAAGTGTTAGCTGTTCATATCCTGGCGAGTTTGTGTACGGTATCTTTATATCACATGGGTATTTTCAAGTTTTTCGCAATGGCGTTAGGAGCAAATCAATTCCGCGGTGATTACTGGTACACAAGTCGGCCTTTACACCCATTCCAGTTGGTGTGAGCCAAATACGCTCTCTCAGATCATGCCATCCCACGGGTGGTGACTATTTGACTACCCATCGTCATCTCCTAGTCTACATTTCCATTTCTGTCGCTACAAGAGCTATCGAATGTTGCATTTTGGAACTAAATCTGATTGCTTACAAAGACTAATCTATCTAATGACATGTATCGACCGTATTCCATTAGTAAACACTAAGGGCATTCCCGTTTGTGACTGATGGCTAAGGAACAATAAATGATATATGCGTAAGGTACATTCTCCCAAGTGAGTCAAGCAGTGTTTAGGACGGTTGCAGCTGCGGCATCCCGAGAGATGCGAATACAAATAACATATTGCCATCGGGTGTCGCAGGTGCTTACGATGAGGTGCCATTTTCATACTTGCCCGCATGTGACCGCGCGACATACATTTATCGACTCCTAAACGCCAATAAACTTGATGAATTTCAACGACATTCCGATCAGAGGTGGTGGGTAACGAAGTATTTCTACTTATTCGGAGTACTCAATTACGCTTTGCCTCCTAATAATTATTCAAGTGGGTATGTTTTGGCCCACTTCCACTTCTATATTAAACAGGTTTGCAGGCAGTACTAACTTGCTTTTTACACTTCGGGTCTTGAAAGTGTAGTACAAAGTAATTTTGACGTAAGTTACATCACCTCTATGATTTGCGTTAGTCGCAAAGATGCATCCTGCAATTTCTAATATAGTCAGGTCCGATTAAGTGCCAAAAGTATGCGTAGCTTCGACCATAGCTATACCTCCACTTGAAGGTTAGAGATGTATTGCAAATTGCTACTTGCAATTCAGTGGAAATTTTCGGTACTTCTTCTATTTCTTCTTGAGCTGCAACGCCAACTGCTTCGACAACCTTTGTGTGCTATATTTTAAAGGCCGAAGAAATTCATCCAGCCCCTTCCAACTGCTGGGTTTCATTTTCAAATTAATTACAAACTTCATGACGCGTGCAACAATAAATACTAAAATGCCATCAGCACTTAACATAACGTCAATAGAATAATATATTTTCTCGTTTACTGCGTGTTTATAGATATATAATATACGTTGTCCTGACGTAAACGAATAATCTGCTGCGGAATGAAGCGTTGCGAATTGCTTGTATTTCAGTTTCTCGAGAATGCTCCAGAATGGTCTAACGCTGCCGTAGGACTTCTTAATTCGCTACGATGCGCAAATTCTATGCTGCGTGCTACGTAATCCTACGAAAAGGGCCGTGGTGCATGTCTTGTAGAGTGGTCGAATCTAAGCACAGTCTTTCATGAAAATTTCCGATCAGCCACCGTAGTCGCAATTGTATCAATTTCGTATCAGTCAACGTTTCGCGCATGAGTGCATTGATTTACCTATAGATTTTGATCGGAATACGTCACAATAGGCGTAACGCTACTTGGTTCGTTTCTTTTCTAAACCAATCTAAACATAAATAAAATTAAGGCCGCGAATCTCATATCTTTGATGACCCAACATATGCCGAGATACACTCTCATCTTTTATATATCGCCTATATACGGCTCTGTTCGCACCTTGAGAATGCGACTAGTTTATCTTCATGGTGATCGCGCGACGTTTACTGATGACGGACTTAGAGCGAAGTCAAAACAAACCTTCGGTTGTAGAGGCGGAATTCAGAAAACATACCGGATAGTGTATGGGCCGAAATATGCCAGCTGAATGGTCTTAGGATACGCGGAAGATTGTCCTCGTCCGCTCATGTGTTTGGACTCCACTGCGAGTTATACTCGAATGCACATTTGGCGTTTGACATTAATTACGGCGAAATCTAATCCTGTGACTTGTCTCAATGTCTCGTTAAAATAACACATTGCGTGCAGGTAAACGCATAACAACTGAAAAGCCAGCCACTTTGAATATGAAAAATGTAACGGAGTGTATGTCCGAACCGTTTGCGGCAATCCTTTTTCGAATTATCTGGCGTGTAATTCTGGTGCTTGATATACTGCGTGTAGTGCATATCAAGTTATATTATTGTCATATTCTATGCTCTGGTAGATTGACGTAAATCTGTTCGGTAAAAATTCATGGTGACAACCACTCATATCAATTGAAAGTAAGCAACGATCTTGGCATCGTCAATTCAGCAAAACCCATGAGACTGTATGTTATGACACGCGCTTGACGTTTGTCTTTGCTGTTTGGGATGCGGTTCGGTTCTCATTGTTAATTACCATACGCGTATATACATTTCGATAGGCGTTCTGTGATTCCAGTAAGTGTTATTGCCAGGCATCGATCAAACTATAGTACACATTCATTGCCATCACTCCTGCTGTGTTCAAAGCTTTTGCAAGTTCTAAAACTTAAATCATGATCCCGCCAAGATTTTCCGCTTTATTGATTTTTCGTGAAACTCATCATAAAGAAATGTCGTGAGTGTAAACGTGTAATGTATAATTTATGAGCATATTTACCATGCACACAAGTTGAACTTCACCAAACCTCTATCAGATATAATGACAGCTCGATTCGTGACCGTAATTACAGATTTTGGACGGGTCGAGGTGCAAGGTCCGAGCTCGCAGCGCCTGATCGCCGGCGTTGCTCGGTATCACAGCTACAATCAAGATGCCATCGGGCCAATGCCGTGTTATTATACGCATACCGTCACCTTATCTGGGCCGTATATTAAACGCTCGCGACGTGGGTTTACCGAAATCTGTTATGGGGGCGCTACACACTCGCTGTATGTTTACTCGTCGCCAAACACTTGAAGTAATTAACAGAGGTGTATAAACGGATTTGTGTGGAGTGAATGACACTCGGGAAAGTCGTCTGCGACATCTTCTACTTCAGGCTTCCCGTCCAACGCGTCTTGATTATGCCTGTGTGCTGCGACGGTCTGCCTTGTTAGACACTTGAAATTCTCCTCAACGCGTTTCTACCGAGCAACGGGATATGACTTGCGAAAGTGTGTGGAGGAAATACAATGTTAGCTCAGATGGGCTGGGAAATAGTGCGGAACGCTAAAGGGATGGGATTAATTTGAAATCATTTTGTTGACCGCCCGGTTGCTTAGTTGCGCGTGGGATACAGCAACCATTGATGAGCGTGATATACGATGGGTTCGAGGTCAAGTTCGAACACGGTTAATCTGACAAGATTAATTATATCCATCCCTATTGATGTTCACGGTTATGTTGTGATTATCATAAAATAGCACTATACAAGTTCGTAGTTGGAATGTGGCTGCGATTGGCTACACTTCGTTCATTGTGACGTTTAATTTTGTGTAGGACATCGAGATTGCGTAAAACAGTCACTCGAAGTCAATATTAATCCTAGTTGTATTGACTCAACAACTTTTCTGGTTTTGTAACTTGCATCACCTATACCTATGACACATTCCATGGATATAATATCTACAGCCTTAAGACTATCGATATTTCATGCTGCTCTTAACACAGCTAAGTAGGTCTATCGACCGTTTCATTACACCTCGTGTAACGGTCAATATAAGTGCAACATAGAAAATCCCAGTTTCGCCAACGCGCTTTAATTACAAGTTCCAATGTCCCGTCATTTCTCGGCGGCCGTCAATTGAAATACAACTCTAATCGTTTAAAATTTACACGTGCGTTTCGGTGATTGCATTTTCGATTTTGTTTTTCGGTGTAAAATATGCGTTAAAATATATGTCTCATCTACGTTTGCGTGTCATCGGTGGAGTTTTGTGTAATCCTGTATATTTTGACATTTGATTAAATGTTTATCCTGTTTTAGCGGCTGAGCTGCTGTAAATACTTTATATGTTAAAATCGGTCAAAACACATTGGCCGGGTGACGCCCCGGGAAAACGCCCACAAGGCTTTCTCAATATAATTAATATTATGCCTAATGAAACACTGTACGTCACCGATGCCAAACTTAAAAATCGGTGGTATGACTCTCGCAATGTTTTTGTTTACACGGGGCACTTCAATCCAAAGGTTTTTTCTACCGGGAAATGACAGTCTCTCTTGGGTGAATAAGCGTGCTGGCGTTTTGTATTTAATTAGAGCAGACAGAAATATTAGTAATAGTGTATTATTCGATTTTAAATTTCGACAAAAACAAAAGGCAAGGCTTATGGTCCCCCCTGTATTATACATAAATGTCTGCTCGATGTGAGATCATCCGTAGGAAATTTGCTCGGCACGTACGTACCGAAGATGAAAAGCATAATAACAGTCATTACAACACACACATCGTAAATGCAAAATGAAAAGTAAATAGCCTCTCTGCCTTTTTGGTTACAAGCGCCACCGACTGAATTTTCCTCCGCAAATTCTAAATATTCGTCAAATTAAACGACACCGCCAAAATCTTTTAGATGAATCTTCCGACGCTACGTTAATTGTGACGTCATTGTGATTCCTAAATTCACTATATAGAATGTGATTAAGATACTTCCTCCGTTCTGGGAGTTTGCAAATTCGGGTTTTTGGTGTCAATTATGGCAAGTGACAAAGATAATGTATTCATTGTAACGAAACAGTCCCATTCTTGTTACGTTTGGCGATTAACATGGTGGCCGCAGCTACTACGCTGCGGTTTTATCGAGTCCGTTTGATCGATGATTCCCTTTAGTTATTCCCGATGGAGACTGTTGACGCAAATCCCACGCCGTAAAACTTGTCACTATACCGGAACAAATATCACATGAATGTCTACTCCCTGTTAGCTTAGCGCAGGATTACTTTGTAGGGATGTTGTGGGATCACTGTTTGGTAATCTACATCAAAAGTTTACACTTCACAGTGCACAAAGATATACCAGTGGCATTGAGATATTTGCTTTGAATTTGAGGAGTGATTCATGCGAAAAATTCAACCGAAGGAACAGGGGTATTCTTACTGTTATCACACTCTGATGTGCATAGCCCGCACCATCGCACTCTGAACGAAAATAGTGTAATGTTCCGATTTCCACCCTACTGTACAAGGTGTAAATTAAGTCATCGGTATACTTTCCGGCACCAAATTTTCTTTTACGCCCTTTCAAGTCGGTCTAAATGAGTCAAACTCACCATTTCATATTAATATATTTCGCACGGATGTAGTGGATTCTGTTTTGGTGTAACACGTCTAGAAAGCTCAAAAAGGCGGTACAACATAGCAGAACCAAGCTGTACAGTCCTGATATTTATCTCAATAAAAATGCTGGTTCGTTTGGTATATTGACGCAAACTGGAACGGGTGTAAACGCCGAACTATGTACCAAAATGCTCCAATGGAATGGATAGCAACCCATGTCCTGGTGGGAACTTGGTAAATACACTATTTAAATACACGATTTATTAACAGTGCGGGGCAAATTATTCATATGATCCGTGCAGACTGAGTGGCAATTGATCCGACTGATATATGTCCGACATGCATTCGAGCAATACTAACCACAATGGTAGTCGCGGGTGGGTTATTATCTCGGGTGATAATCGCTATTGCGATTCGGAAATATTGCGTGCCCGGAAGAAGAGACGCCGAGAAATACTCTGGGTCAGAGTTCGGCCTGTGCATATTTGTTTACGCTCGCTTTACCGGGTTCTATTTCACGTAGCATCCCGAAGGATATAGCTGCCAATCTTGCGTATCGTGGGTTAACGATTTTTCGGTACGGATACAACGGAATGCTATGGATTTCTCCTACCATTTTGTTGCAGTGTTGGGCCTGGACTACACCAGCTTTCGTGGTTTGTTTTGGGGCAAATGGTCTGTGATGTTACAAATGACCAGTCGCGCTCGAGAATGCCCTTAAGCTTACAACTTCACGGGCTGTCGGCTACTTTCTCACATCCACGCCTATCGAGAAATAATTTAATAACAGTTGCAGGCATTTTAAGAACAACACAGATAGTTACAAACAATTTAAATTGCGTGTTGCATCACCACTCGATTACCGTACACCGAGACAAAACACGAGAAGTGACTCAACGACGGTTACCATTAAATTGAAGTCGTTGAGAGGCGTGCTAGCGCGCGGCGATTGTAATTGCATATTTACGACAGTCTTTTGATTACGGTCCGCAGTTGTTGATTTCGTCAGAATTTCATAACCTTCCATTAGAACTGTTTGACTCAGATAATTACACCTTGCGATAAAATGTTGCTACGGCAAAAAGATACGCGTAAATCGCATGCGATTTTCTCGATCATTGCATACGCGGAAAGTCCGGTAGCGATAATTATGGAAGTGTTTGTGGTAACGTGTTTTATGAAAATCTCAAATAGCAATTATTCCTCATGACTAAAAGCTATAAATCCCCAGCTATATAAATGATTTTCAAACCGAGTTCTCAATCTCGCTATTACTCACGCGTTACACGCCGAATTATATGATTAGATTATACAGTTAGCGACATCGAAAGTTCGTAGCAGCGTGGCATTTATCAGATGTCGGCTCACCAAACGTTGCAATTTGTCAGTGCTTATCTTATCAAAGCCTATATGGAAAAGTCAAATTTCCATGTTTCCATAATAATGTGGATAATTCCGCGTATACATAGACTTTCCGGATGCCGGCTCTTGTAGCACTGCGTGATTTGCGCGAATTAGCGGAAGCGCACACGTTCCTAATTATTGGCTTGCGCGTTATCGCTGTAACGGATTTCTGTCCCGCATCGATTCGATTACATGAAATTTGTCCGACTGAAATATCGGTCGGTTCGAAATCGCCATCTGCCACATGATGCCTGACGCTCTCGTAACCGAATTACGAACGGCCCGCACACCATCGTCACAACGTGTACCTGTACCTGCATTGGATTTGCAGCTCCAAAATGAATCCATATGATATTGTCATTTTCACATCGGGAATTCGATGCAATATCTGTATAATAATTGTGGTTAACCGACAACCTATGAAAATTGATCCCCTGTCCATGTGTGTATTTGTATCTCATGTCCTAATCACCGATTATACCTCGACCCTGCACCGCAGTCGTGTCAAACTTAACTTTGGTCGCGGGCCGGATTCACCCCTTTAGATCTCTTCTAGGGCGAACCAGTCAAAAGATTCCAAAATGTTACCTCCAAATTCATACCTTTGTTTTTCACTGGAAAGCCTATATATAATGGTCCGATTCGATACACTATATTACGAATTCTAGTGGCTGTATTCTAGCAACACCTTCATTCGCAAACAACGGATACAAGCGTTGTCCATCGTCCATTTACTCAGAATTACTTCTTGGTATCGATCTGAAATGTTCGTTTGGATGCGAATGAACATTAAGAGTTTCGAAGGGTCGAGTCAAATATTGCCTAACCCGCATATAAAGACGTGATTACGTACCTTACTGATCTACATTTCATGAAGTGTGTTTCATTTAATCAGTCGTTTGTATTAGGGGCGATTCTTGTCACGGATGGCGGATATACTTGGTCTGGATCGCGTGTACCGTGGTATGGTTCATGTGATCCGGTTTCGGATGGAACATGACTTTTTAGCAACGTTAGACTATCCACTATATACATCTGTCAGTTGTCAAGTGTCGGTGCAACTTGAACTTCCATTATTTTCCTAAGGCATTTGATATGCTCGTACGGCTCACAGTGAAAACTCTGTGTCTGTCCAGTGATCTCGTTCATTTACAGAATGTAGAATAGCATGAAACGGGAATGTAACTAGGAATTGAGTACACGCAAACACACACCTCACTTTATATGATACGGAAATGGCAATTACAGCAGTTGTATTAACCGACAATTAGGACAAATGATATTGAAGTGTATCAGTGAAGTGAAACATATCGTAGGACAATTTCCCACGAGATATAACACGTTTTGTAATATGTTCACTGAAAGTGTCCGTTGATGAGAAATACACAGACATAATGGTTGCTATTCCTTTCACGAGTAGGTGAATTGCAATTTAAATTATAAGTTGAGTACCCGAGAACGATGACATATATACGATCGCGATAGTAATACGGAATATCCTCTATAATTAGAATAGTCGTCCATATCCATTACTGCATTGAATATATGCATGTGTTCTTACTGTCCTTGCGTCAATGTATGCTTTCTTATAATTCACCTTGAAACACAAGATACCATTAACCATAAATGGAGAATTATGTATACAGTTTCGAGATTTATATATAAATTTGAAACCTAATTTTTTGTGAAAAATGTGTTGAAAATAGGACCCTAGTCCCATTCAATTACGCGTGAACCGGCAAATATTTCTCTGTAAACTCTTGGTGTTTGTGCGATAGTCACCAGGTTTGGAGTGAGCACTTATTTGGCATAAAAGTGTCAATGTCACCAATATCAGTTACATGCTTGGCAACCATATTACTAATCGATCACTGTCATGACCCAAGATGTACGACGCAACCAATTGTATCGTACACCGACTGTAATTTGTCGGAGGTCAACAAATTAATTGCGCTCGCATAAAGCGCAAGCCGAGATATGGCCTTTTACTGTCAAGTTTCCGAAACATCGTAATCCGTTTGCGGCGCGGATTGACGTTTTGGCGTATTGGCGCTCTCAAGAAGACAAAATGGTTTGCGAGTAGAAATATCAGTTTTGACGCGAAACAATAAGTGTTTCACACGGAATCGGTCGTTGGCACACCATAGCGTGACATGCACAAATTGCACATCCGCAATCTCACTGTAATGAGAAATACATTGAAACCTACAGCTCAGTAATCTATTCATATTGAAATAAAGGCGAACATTTTCGGCTGACACTCGTCAACAGTAAAAGTCAGGAACTATATAGAATTTAAAACAACATTGGTGATTGTCGATTGTTGAATGTTGATGTACAATGTCCTTTTCAATTCACTACTATTGTTGTTTGACGACTACAACCGACGAGTGTCAGCCGAAAATATTCGGGTTTATTTCAATATGAATATATTGCTCAACTGTATATTGAAGTTATGCACCTCCAAGAGGCTCTACATTGAAATCTGTTATGGCACAGAGAAGTAGATACACATATATCGTCACACGTAGAATCCAGTGATCTCATATTAATGTTTTTCGGATGCCAGCACAGAGGGGGTAAAATCGACTAAAAATCACGATGCTTGATTGTACGCAATAATGTGAGTGATATCACTTCAGTCACACTATATAAACTGAAAGGGTTCAAATATTCTTTTCACCACTCTGTTTACTCTTAATCATATAGTTTTTAGAAATTGATACTACGCGATACAGTTTTCCCGCCATATCATAGTATAGATATAGAATGCGCTTCAACACCAAATGGAATTCAATCACTTATGAATTCCATTCCATTACTGGGTCCAGTTGTATTAAATGTGGCTGCTGCTTTGATCCGTTATCATCCGAATGTGGTTCATATATGCCCATATCAAAACAAACAATATGTAATTTCCTTGATATAAGCCCATGTATACGTGATTGTGCCTTGGATGTAGCACTAAGTCGCTTAATCAAAGGCTTAAACGCGCTCGCGGTTGAGATTAACATTGGCACATTGTATATATGCCGAGTTTAACCCCGGATCGCGCGTATATAGACGACGTATTTGACTGAGAATTGATCTCGTACTTGAAATTTGTCGCCGAACAACTGATACGAATCGGGAACTGGACTTGCCACCGGTGTCTATTTCGTATCCGGTGCTATGCCTTATTTCATGCTGACGCCAAGTTAGGAGAAATGAATGCATTTGTATCGTTGGAGATATCTATCATTCGCTATTAGATACATTATAATACGCGTTGAGCCAATACACTCAATGACTGCCTACGGCCAGGAGAATCCTCGCATCCAAAAGTTCGGCGTACAATGCGGCGCTATGATCATACTTTAATGTCAGCTGTCGAATACCAATTTTAATTTCCAGACATTTCGTAAACATCGTGACATTTATTTACGTTTTCAGTCCTATTCAATGAGCATATACCAACCAATCACCACTGGGGCAGAATATGTGACATACAACTTGCCTATACTCAAATTACACAAGTATAATAAGTCGGCCTGGCCGTCATTGTCATACGGCGTAGTTGGTGGGGCATTACTGACTCCTATATTGAGAGCAAACACGATATAAAGGTCTATCGTATTTATTATAACCTTCAATAAGATACTGTTCCGGAAAATGAAAAATTTGAGACTGCGGCATATAATACTACACTCAAGAGCGGAATTATCCTATTTCAGTAATTCTTCAAACACATTCGAGTAGGTTCTTTGTGTGTGGGCCGGCCTCCCATGCTTTTTTCAGAGATCAACACGCCTGTCGGTTGTCACCTCGTATATGCATAGGTAATAACGAGCCGTTCCAATTTATGTAGGCTGATGCTTTAGTAAGCATGTAAAGGCTAAATTCTACAACAATGTAAATAAGGTACTTGAGATTGAGATTGAGCCAGAAACTATGCATTTCGCCGGAAATTCGACACCCAGTCAAGTCATGCGATTTCCAGCCACAATGGCGTTCGAAGAGCTTTCGCTAAAAATAAATGGTGTGAAAACTATAAACAAATATTTAATTAGAACTGCATCTTATATTTCGTTTATTCGTCAGAAATATTCCTTCAAAATTGTCTGCTCTTTTTTCCACTCATGATTTCCAGTGTGTTTTATTGTATTTTCCATCTATTACTGCAGATTTATCAGTTCTAAATCAGATCGTAATTGATAACGCAAACAGCGTCGAACGCTTTTGATATCGCAAATATCGATCCTTTTCCGAAATACCATGTAGCACATGCATGAAATATGGCCTAAATACTGTTGATTTTTTGTACACGCAAGCTTAATTACCCTGTTACGGGAGATAAATCGGATATCGCGTCGAGCCTCGTTTGTCAGAAGAGTTTAAGAAATCTCTGTAGTATCTGCCTGAGTGATTTTATAGTTTGTAATCAATCACCCTTGGGTGAGACTCATATGACCGACGGCGTTTCATAGCTCGCTATTTGGATCATATCCGGTATCACCCGTATATCTTCTTCGTGAAATGAAGCAGCGGGTGTCCGCGCTGATTCATGTCAATCGATAAATCGCGGTAGGGCATGGTCGTTGACAAACAAGTGTTATTGCGCCGTGTTGAAACGCTGCATCACCGTAGTCAATTTACGGCTACCAAGGTCGCAGACGCTTGGATATATACGGCCGTTGTCCTGTTATGGACTGTGATTATCGTTATTTAGTATACTCATAAGTGGCGTCGCCAAATCGCGTCTTTATGCACGTGACATTTCACTGACGACATACTTGGTCGGCGGTATTATACTCAAATTGTTTTCACACAATATTGGCATTGGAAACCCTTGTATTTCTCAATTCCTGTCACGTGCCGAGTACTGTAATGTGAAGATATCACGGTGCAATAACGCCATTCGTTATCGACCTGAAACATATCGTTAAGCCATCACAATTTATGAATTGGAGGCATTTTGGGAATTCACTAAGTAGCGAATGAACACAAGATGGGCTTCTAATTATGCTGCGAATACCTGAAAATTATGGTCAATATTGAATCGATCTCTATCCAGTCGATATAGTTATTTTCCAATTCAAAGAAATTGCCAATTACTGAGATATGTAACAAAATGGCTGGTGTCTATTCCAAATATATGCATATGACAAATTACAATGGACCCCAGATCTTCCATTGTCGGCTTGTTTATAATGGAACAAAATCAATATGACTTCTAATTTACACCCTATTCTTTTTCAGCAATGAGCGTTCGATTCGTAACGAAAAGATTCATAGGAGAATACGATCCAACATTGGGTAGGTAATACTTCCGGTAAATTTCGTAATAGCATACGTGATCCGAACGCCATATTACAATATTTTATTTGTCACTTTTATCTACCATGCCACTGCTACATTACGGTTAATAGGTACGTAAACCCGGAAATGAAATCTCTTATAGATGGACAGGGGTCAGGTTTATTATTATTATTCGCTCGTTCGGTATAAATTCCTCACAATTTACTTTTCGAAAAGTATCTTTTCATTGCAATCTTACAGCTTACGGCTAGTGATGCTTATGCTTGTAAATCTATTTCCTTAGCGGCAAAATACATACGAAAGTCATGTTAGGGTTTGCCAATGAATGCATTATTGCATATATCAAAGAGCTTCTGTTGCTGAAATCATCGCACATTGAGTAAGACTCGAGTTGTGGTCATCGATTCAACTTATAATGTGCACTGATTCTTATTTGCGAGATCATGAGCCTTAATATGGCAGCATCGACTTTTCAAATCAAATATACGGCGACACAACTGGAAATATGACATACATTTCCATATGCAGTTGAAGCTAATAGATTGCGAAATCGCATGAATTTGAGTTATTTAATTATAACTCGATGTTCTCTGTTTATGCGCACCGAGAATGACATATATTTACAACAAATTCCTTCATTTATCAAAGCACTGCAAGTCTAAAATCTATTTTCGTATAACATTCTGAAGTCTCGGACAAGTGTTCAGATGTCCGTGAACATCAGTTGATCCGTTCCACTGATATTATATCACGCACTGTCGCATAATCATCGAATACCAATTGCATGTTGACTCCATTGTTGAGAAATCTTAAAGGGATATATGGGGTATCGCGGGCTTTGATGTGTCAATCTAATATTTTCGGCTTTGCCAACACCCCCGAAAGGATTTACGATTACACGCAATGGCTCAGTAATGCGGTAAGTCAGGGGCCATGAGTCTGCGAAAGGCATTGGACAATTCTTGCTGACGCCATCGGATTATGTCGAAGCCCACTCTATGTAATACTACATCAATGTATCCTGGGTATTCCAACTTTTCGATGGTCGGTGTATATGTACATTGAACGTACATGTACCGTACCAGTTCCATCATGCTCTATACCTACACAACGTGATCAGTTCACAACAACTAGTTTTTTTTTCGTATCATTGAAATTGAACAGGCCTGCGTAATGTTTGCGGTAACAAACATGGAATCCATAGTGTTAATAAGGATAGTAGATTGAAACTCTGAAGAATTTCAATTATAGTCTTCGTTACCACACACTTGTTCTTAATACGAGGCGGCACTATCGGTAATTATGATGCTCTTTGTCGCCAGCCCGGGGTTGCTTTTACGCAGTACATTTTTCGCATCAACGGCTACTTCCGATTCTATCAACTAAGGCGTATTTGTATGGTCTATTCAGAAAACATTTACCAACATTACTGTGCAATCCGTGGAAGCACTGTTCTATTCGAGATTATGGACACGGCTGGTCAGGTGAGTCATCCAGTAGCACAACTTACCCATTGGATTATTATGTCACATGCTCACTCTGTGATTATGATTTTAGACTTTGCCGCACGCTACATATATGGTATTTATGGCGATGCTATGTCGTGATTCTAAAAACGATTATAATAACTACAATCAACTACAGAGAATTCATGAATTCGGTTTCATTTGGCTTTCACACACTGGCATACACCATATTCAATTCTAATTCTATTCTGCTGTCTCATTCATTTGTCACGTTATCACAGGACGAAAACGATCTGATGATGGAAGAGAGAATTAGATGGGCGGACGCGTTCTTGCTCGTATACGCGATTAATGATCAAACCAGCTTCAGCGAAATCACGAGGTTAAAGTTCACCATCACGCACACGATGTCACAGTTACAGCACAAGGTATGATAACAAACGAAAATACAAAGATATTAACATTCAGTCACTGTAGCGAAACGAATTCTCTCTCTATTACGGCACCGTTAATTTATTTCGATATTTTTCAGCAATCTCAGCATGATCCTGTTATTACGATCGTTGGCAACAAAACAGACTTGGAACCAGACCGAATGGTGGACAGATTCGACGCGGAAAATTTGGCTCGAAGCATGAACTGCGGATTTCGGGAAATTTCAGGTACAGACCGGATTCTAATTCTGAGATGCCTCATATGATCGTAGCTCAAAACTTTTCCAAATGAGTGCATGATACACGCTCGCCGCATTTCTATCAGTATACCGTAAGGACTCGCGACTCAGCCGAAAGGTACTTGCTGACCGACTACTAGGGCTGTACAACTCTACAGAAAGCTTGTGCTAAATCACAAAGCAATTAAAGCAAGGTTTCTGAATCGAAAATCGAAAAATGTTTGAAAAACGATGAAAAGCCTGAATTGTCACCAGTAATAAAGGCCGACCAATATTGGATTTTGAGCCGATGCCGAAAAAAACGATAATAATTAGCGTCGGGGCCTATACGATATTCAAGTATGTATCATAGGGCCCGTGTCCGGCCAATACCGAGAATGCTATTACCGAGAACGACACGACCGAGAATGATATTACTGAGATAGACGTGACCGACAATGCTATTACCGAGAATGGATGTTACCGCCAATACTATAACCGAGAATGAACATTACCGAGAATATACAATACCGAGAATGCTATTACTGAGAATTAACATTAGCGAGAAAGACACGAACGATGATGGACAATATAGAGAAAATAATAAAAACACTCAACGGCATTTAACACGATGAAATGCAGATCACTCGCGAGACGCGACGCTTGATCACTTGGTCAGTACTGTCAGGTATTGTGTCCCCACGCCGTTGTTGCGCTAATATGGTGGGAGGCTAACCCATTCGCCCGAATATTTGAGCAGGACGATCAGTAATAAAATAAAATTAAAACGCCGGGCACATGTTACTCCTGGTCCGTGGACATATGAGCATGCGACATTACAGCATGCGAGACTTCGGCATGCGACAATTTGGCATGCGACACGTGAGCATGTGGGTTAAATTACGGGTTAGGGGTAGGTTAGGGTTGGATTTATGGTTGGGTTAGGGTTAGGCCTTAGGTTAGATTAGGCTAGGTTAGGTTAGGTTAGGCTATGTTTCGGGTTAGGGTAAGTTTTTGGGTTATACAGTCACATGCTGAAGTGACGCATGCTGATGTGTTCCATGCTGAACTGTCGTTTTCCATTGTATCGCATGCTCATATGTCGGGCAACCGTTACTCCTCTAAGCAAACTGAATCATCTCAAAATTTGTCACGATACCTGATGCCGCCATGGATATATGATTATTCGTGAAATCTGGCTCTGACTAGTATGATATAGAGATGAGGTTGATTAGATCGGTTCCATACCAATACCGAGAAAACCATTACCGATAATGGACATTACCGAGAATCGACATGACCGAGAATGCATTTACCGACAATGGACATTACCGAGAATGAACATTACCGAGAATGATCATTACCGAGAATGGCCACCAACGAGAATGGACATTACCGAGAATGACCAATGCCAAGAATCTAGCTTACTGAAACGGTGTTTTCGATAAATTTATATCTGAGAAACGACACCGAATGTGGCAAAGCCGTGATGCACATACACAGAACCTGTACAGTGTACAGTGTACATATGCAAAACATGCCTGCAAATTCTCGGTAATGTCCATTCTCGGTGGTGTCCATTCCAGGTGATGTCTATTCTCTGTGGTGTTCATTCTCGGTAATAGCATTCTTGGTAACGGTTTTCTCGGTATTGACCGGACACTGATTAGATCTCCTGCTTCGTTACTTTTGTAAGTATATACTTCGTCCTAACTCGCGATCCGTAATTAGAGGTGTTCTCGGTCGTGTCCATATCGGTAATAGCATTCTCGTTATTAGTATGGAACCCGCAGACCCCGCTAGCGGCTTCATCGATAACCCGATCCCGATTTATTCAGCCGTTAGTCAAAAGATTTGTAATCTACCTTAACTTTAGAGCATATATTTGAACGGCTTTACGGGCATTCCCATGCTTCGACATGAAATACATTAGAAAGGCTACAGTTGGACAGTGTACATTCTGTACAATGTAAAATTGGACATCTCCAAGCTATAAAAATATATCAATATTAGCCAGTCTAGTAGTCACAGACTAAATTGCCCAGACTCCCTACACTACCATGTTGTGGAGTTCGGGCTCTAACCAGGATACTCCGAGCACTTCGGTCAATGTCATGAATTTGAGCGGTCGCGAATAATATTGCTAATGATGCAAGTAGACTATAAATCGAATGTTTACTTTTGTACTATAAACGATCAGCCATAAAACTTTCCATGTTTGCTTTCACACAGTCCGCGACGGCGTTAACGAAGTCCTGGACGTGTTCGAAGAGATTCACGAAGCCTACAAATACCGCGTCACTGTGTTCCAAGCGCTCAACGACACCGGCGCCACCCTCTCGAGACGAAAGAACAAGTCCTTCAAGTACGTCGACCGCATACCGCGCATGCAAGGAAAGAGACAAAACGCGTCCCCATTCCAAGACCTGAACCGGTACGAACTGACAAGCGCGATTATGACCAGCAAGATAGACGAGGACACCGACAGAACTGACCACAGTCACGGTTCTCTCGCGAGAACGCACCGCCATTCCTACACCCGTTCCACCATGTCTTTACCCGCCGATCTGATTAGCGGCGGGAGCAACGAACCCACCGAATACAAGCGACCGTTGCGACGGCGAAACGCGGTCATCGGCCTCGGCAGTAGCAGCAACAGCTTGCTCTCAAACGATCAGAGCTCGGACGAGGACAAGCAACGCAGGCCGAGACACCAGACCATGTACAGTAATAACTGCATCCCCGAGAATTTCGACGATGTCGGAAACGCGATACACTGCGACAGCAACAACAACTCGAATATTAAAAAGAGCAGTAGACGGTGTCATTCTCAAGAAAATTTCGGAGTCAGCAACGGCCATCGTTCGCTGGAGAAAATGGGCAAAAACGCGGTTTCTTTTGATGCTTCGGCGGACTTGACCAGTCGGGTTTCTTAATTGGCGTTAAATTTAAATGTTTACTTCTTCTACACACAGCTACCGATCGCAAGAGCAATATTTGACCAGTGTTGGGATCAAGTCACTACCTTCGAGTCACGAGTCATTTCGAGTCATTGCACATTTTGACTCGAGTCAAGTCAAGTCAATCGATTTTCAAAGATGACTCGAGTCAAGTCAAGTCACTCAATTTTGGCAGGTGACTCGAGTCAAGTCAAGTCACGAGTCAAGTCACATTTCAAGTCAAGTTGCCTTTTCGAAGTATTTATGAGGCATGATTACGTCATTGCAATTTGCTAGCAGTCTGAAATACAGTTTGAGTGGTCATTGTTTCCGAACCGATGAGCGAATATAGAGTTAAATATACACACAAGAAGACGCTTTATCACTCACATATAAGTAGAACTGGTAAACTACGCAATTACCTAGCCACAGTTTATATAGTTACCCGCCAAAATAGAGAATAGAGAAACGAATTGATAATATGCAATACATTACCCATTTACAAATACATATACAATTCGAGCCTACGCCAATGGTTGAGAACTATATAAACTATATTCGAATTCAATTTCAATAAAACATGTGGTTTGGTTAAGGTAAGAACAGAGAACAGAAATAGACATTTTGCTATTAAATTACTTTACTATACTAGTTTAAGATAACGTTAACTGTAAGCTTCGATCACTTCGTTTGCGGTCAATTTATTTGTGAGAGAACAATGGACTCTCAGTAAAACTCACGACCATTATTTACTGAATGGTCACCCTTACGGGTTACGTCAGCGTTTCGCGAACAATCCGAACATATGCAAGAAACAGTGATTTTTATTGACACCGATTACTTGATGACTTGAAATTGACTCGTAAAATTTACTTCGAGTCACGAGTCAATCCGCATTTTTGAAGCGCCGAGTCAAGTCAAGTCAAGTCATTTTTGCCAAGTGACTCGAGTCAAGTCGAGTCATGCGAAAAAGGTGACTCGAGTCGGACTCGAGTCAAGTCATGACTCGAGTCATCCCAACACTGTATTTGACCGCGCTCTACCAGCAGGTCCCCTTTCCCTTTACACTTTATGTTATTGATTTTGACACGGTCTGTTGGATTCAGCATGGCAATTCTGCGAGTGTTTCTTAACTATACCTACTGTTACTTTCTTGATTGTACTTCTTACTGTACTTTTCTTGGTCGAATAAAAGCATTTTTCAGTATTTCGTCGCTATATTGACACCGTAGGATTTACGTGCTAGGATAAATGGGTGCATGACTAACTTGCTGGGCACAGCGCATAGCTCCATGTCCTCTGGAAGAAAGTATTACAGCTACCGGCAAGTTATCAACAATTTTTGGGGTTAAAATGGCATCTAAAATGTAGTAAGAATCTGGATACGTTCAACAGTCGATAAGTAGTAGGGTTACCTCTTTCAAGAGGATCTGTCCACTTTTTTTCAATAAATTGAAAGTTTCCTCGGAGGACGCCCAAATGTCCTCTTTTTCGGGAATTTGTCCCCTTTTTCTAGAAAAAGTGTTAAAATGTCATGAAAAACCCGACCTCGACAGAGCGAATGTCGAGTTTCGTAAAAAATAGGGTAAAATGGAGATCGAGTCGAAATGGTGATCTTTTTTTCTTCGTCCACACAGGTAGGCCTACTATTGACCGACAGCTTTTAAAATTAAGCATTCTTTTCCGGTATTACAGCTGTCAGAGTTTTTATCAAAATTGTAGCGTTAGGTCATAAAATTGTCAAAATTGTTTACAAAGCCAAAATATTTTGCAACCTGCATTCAATCAGTTTTATTAATATTTCTATCATTTCAAAACACCACAAAACTGCGATACAATGAAAAGATAGGAAGGTGTGGAAACGACTTGGTGTGGTCTTTGACATCAGAAACCCACCTTGGCCTAGGCGAGGTAAAGAATGGGCATTAGGGCTCTTCAAAAATGACTTTTTTCTCAAATCGTACTGCCTACTTTATAAAATTGTCAGGTTACCTAATTTAAGCCTACACACAAAATTTCGTTCCATTCCTGCCAGTAACCGCTTTGCTACAGGAGAAGAAAGTTTCTATTTATTATACAAAAATAAATAATAAAAATTTTCTGTTCACCCCATGAAAGTGTTGGGCTGTCTATATAAACGAAGCTCACCAAATTTGGTTCAATTCCAACCAGAGGAAGCGGAGTTATTGCCGTCGAAAAATTGTGATTTGAATAAAATAGTATTTACGGTGACCGATTCTTTGTTTATTTATTATAGTTGTGCTCACCGTAAATACTATTTTATTGAAATCCAAATTTTTCGACGGCAATAACTCCGCTTTCGCGGGTTGGAATTGAACCAAATTTGGTGAGCGTCGTTTCTATAGACAGCCTAACACTTTCATGGGGTGAACAGAAAATTTTCAATTTTTTTATTATTTATTTTTATATGATAAATAGAAACTTTCTTCTCCTCTAGCAAAGCGGTTACTGGCTGGAATTGAACCAAATTAGGTAACCTAACAATTTTATCAAGTAGCCAGTACGATTTGAGAAAAAAGTCATTTTTGAAGAGCCCTAATGGGCATGCACACTGAATGAAGAGTAAAGCTGACACTATAAAAGGCAAGCGAAAAAATGAGGTGGCATGTGGCGGAAGGCGAGATCGATGTTAGGTCGTGGTCCGGTAATCCTGAAGGTTGACTAGTATGCATTTCGCTTGTATCGTAGATGATTGCACTGTCGGTGAACCTATCATTTGAAATTTTACAGCTTGTAGCCTACTTTATAGGCCTACCGTTGTAGACGGCCCATTATCTGCTCATTGTGAATCATAAACGGTCAAATGAAACAAATAGGTTGACATGGCGTTATGCTCAACGTACCGCAATATCCTAACTGAAGCAAGACTGCGTGTCCATCGGTTCTTATATATCAAGAAGCGCATGATGAAAATTGTGATGTAGGCAACATTGTCACATTGCACAGCTTCAGTGTCGCCAGCCAACAACTGCTGCTGTTGGACGTTCTTTCTCCATTATTGGCAAGCTATAATTAGTAAGGACAGACACTTTCTACCCGAGAATGTAGGAAAGTCTCTTGTGTTGTACTGCAACAAATATTAATTATTTCTACTATAACGCGTGATGTAAATACTGAAATTCTTCATAGGTCCAGATTTCGTTAAACTAAAGATTTTTGTTGTAAACATTTGTCGGTTTTTAAGTCAAAAAGGTATTTTTAGGCCAAACTACTTTGTAAGGACAGACAGTTCCAACCAGAAATGAAGATAAGTAGAACAATTCTAACATTTGTGGGAAGCACCTAATTTACATACATGAGGTCAAAATTTAGTCAAAATTAAGTTTTGTAAGGTCAAAATATCCCCTTTTTAGGTCAAAAATCGCTCTACTTATAAGTAGCCAACCAGTATGGTTTACATCATGATACAAATTTGTATCGATGCTATATGAGTCGACGAGGAGTACAGTACCATGTATGTCATCCGATATCACACTAATATGCTAATAAGAAAAATCGGGTTATTAAATTGTTGTTAACACAAGTGTAAATTCCTATCATTTCCTTATATAGTTTAATTGAAGAGTATATTCATATTGAAAGGAACCCGAATATTTTCGGCTGACACTCGTCAGGGGTAATCGTCAGCAACTAGTTGAGAATTCAAAAGAACAGCGTCTATCACCAATCGCAACACAAAATATGACGTCACCAGCACGAAATGTCGAATACGAGAGCGTTCAATGTACTATTTTTAGATGATACACGAACTCTTTTTGTTGACACAGCCTTGACTGGTGTATTTTGATATAAGCCGACTCTAAGGCACACGAATGAGAGTGTGAGCGACCCTTTCCGAGTATGCGAAATCTGTCGTCTCGATAATTTTTCGCACAGGATTATCCAACAAGTGTTTGCCAATTGCAGAATTTATGGCTTTGGATTGTTCCGCATCAATCTTGAGCGGATGATTTAAGGGTGAGCTTTTCACCGAGCGTGTTCTAATGAACACGACACGACAACGCAACTGCTCCCTGCGCTGCAACACGTAAAGACGTGCTTCCTAGGGATGGTGTGAACGTGAGGTTCACGTTCGCGTTCTGTGTGTGAACCTCGGAAATTTGGAGGTTCGCGTTCACAACAGAACCTTGGTAGGTTCTGCCCTGTGAACCTTTTTCATATATTACCATTTTTACTTCATTATAAAATCTTTGGTTCACATTTATTGCAATTCAACTGCAAACCACTCTATGCATGGCGCTGGCAGCCTAGACAATAAACACTAAACGAGCATGCACCTTGACAATCTCGAAAATTTTTCTTGCCTTGTTACAAAAGTTTGCTAGAAAAATCCAGCTTTCCGTTTGTGAATACACTACATGTAGTCAGGAAATGATGCTTATTCAACCAATCAGTGAGAGTGATATCGTTTTCTGATGTAAAAATCTAGCAGGCGTACGGGTCAATCATGACTTCATATATGTTTACTGTATCATAATAAGCGAATCCGTGCAATTAGGGTGTTGGCTACTGCAGCATATCTTGTTAATGGGGTAATATCGGTAGCAAGTATAGAAACCCGTTCAACACTCTGCTCAATATCCATGTAAAGCAATACTCAGACACCGAAGACATTGTCCGGTCTGGCCTAGACCGTTAAGGCGTAAGCTCATATTCCCTGACAAGTCCCCATCGAAATTGTTGGCAAAGAGACGTAAGATGTTGATATTATGTGATTATTATATCATTTGATTGCCTCAGTTGATACATTTAGCGACGTTTAAAACGTCAATTTGTAGGCTTCTTCAGCATCGTGGCATTATGTAGCACGAGTCATCGCTATGTAGGTATCGTGTATATTAATATAGGCTATCACTTCACTGAAATATAGGGTTGAAATTAGCAATATGACGTCACATGACGTCACGAGGTTCACGTTCGTGTTCACACAGAACCTTTCAAAAAGGTTCGCGTTCACACGAACCTGAACCTTTCAGAGGTTCACACCATCCCTAGACTGCTTCCCTCACTTCAACAAAGCAACGTAGTTTACGAATTTAAATGTCACTGTGATTGTGGCTACGTGGGAAGAACGTCAAAGCGCTTGCAGGAACGCATAAATCAGCAGGTCCCTAGATTCATTAGAACACGCTCGGTGAAAAGCTCACCCTTAACTCATCAGCTCAATATTGATGCGGACTAATCAAAGGCCATAAATTATGCAATTGGCAAAGACTTGTTGGATAATCCTTAGACGTGTCAAAACTACTTCAAGTGAAAGACGAAATGAAAGTCTGAGAATTACTAAAAGTCAGAAAATCGCAAAGTATATTTTGTCGAGGGGAGGGTGGTCACATACTTTCAACAGTTAGTCGAAAGTAGCTACATACGCAATCGCAAGATGTATCGCCGCAGCCAACGCAAAATGACTATTATTATACCACCCATGGGTAGAATCTTCCAAAAATATATTGAGCTACCGTGATTCAGAGGCTATTTCACACGTTTCTTTTGACGATTTACCTCATGATAGTGGTGCAATATTATCCCTGAACTACTTTCTGTTTCTACTTCACAAAAACTAAACTGCAAACGTAATTAGTTCATCCAGAATAGTGTTCCGGTAGATGTTGAAGTAGTTGTAAAACATTATCATTTCAGTAAGTACTGCAAGTAGCCAGAATCTACTTTAATACCTCGAAAAAGTATAGATATTCAACATATATGATATCTCCAAGACGTGACGTGATAGAGCAAAAATAACGTCAGATTCGTATTCAGCACCCACAAATTGGGTGTAATTGACCCATATAAGTTCTGGCGCAAAAATCGCGTATACCTGTGTAACCTATATAACACGTCTTATTCACATCTCCGTCGCCACTGATGACTGATCTTCTTCTCCATTTAGACAACGGTTAGGCCTATAGATACAAACATATTTCTGTTTAGAGATGTTTTGTTGGAATTTGTGGATATTATAATTATTTCAAGGGTATAGATAGGCGTTCCTTCTGGCGACAGAGAATCGGCGTTCGCAGCTTTATGATCGTAGACTCCCGGGCCTTCTAATGAAAAAGAGAACGGAAACGAGCAACTACAGAAAATAGACTGTCATTGTAATGATTAGCACATTCTGAATGTGATAAGAGATGCTGTTCAATAGCGGAATTACAAACAGTAAATTGATCAGAATCACGCATAGCGTCAAAAGACTGCGATGGTGGAGTTGTAGAAACATTAGATATTCTAATTTGCCGTCGGACATACTGGAGAATTCTTTGCGACTAGCGCTGAGACGTGCCACCTAAATACCGACTGCCACATCGGCACTTGTATACATAAATTATATTGCTTTGATTTGTCGTTTTGCGTTGCAGGATCAGAGATTTCGTCGTGAATATTATCTGCGGTTCTACTTGTGAAAAACAATGCCGCACTATAGTTGCAAGTGGCCGTTCTATTTTTCATTTGAAGGTCCTGGAGTCTACGATCATAAAGCTGCGAAAGCCGATTCTCTGTTGCCTGAATTAACGCCTCTACACTCTTCGAATATTTCATTAATGTTTGTGTTGTTGTTTTCGGTTATTTATAACCGAATATGTATTCGTTAACGTTTGTTTTGTATCGCCACTACACCGTATCTTGTCTGCCTACTAGGTGTTTATTTTGGTATTTTTGCGTCATAATAGACAAAATAGTTACTACATTTCGAATTTGATTCACCTTATACTACTGGCGTTCACTAATGATGAGAATCAGTCGAAAAGCTCTTCGAAATAAATTAACAATTTATTTATTTATTTATTTATTTATTGGAAGAAGAAAAAGAGTGGCGCCTATCACCGTCAGGTTTTGTGCGCCCCGACATTACTCAATTTTAATTTAGCAGCAATTCAAATATACCGATCACAACTCAGCACATATTCTACCACGTATTTTAAAATGCTTGAATCCGTTAGTAAGTTCACGAGGCGAAATGGAATATTCATACAAACACAAGCACGGCGGTGGCGAGATAGCGCAGTGGTATAATCGGCTGCTGCAACACCAATGGGTGCGGGTTCGAGTCCGACCGAGGTCGACTTCCGAATTCCGATACGTAGGTGTTGTAGGTTTACCTAGGCTCCTCCTCGCCACCTCATCCGCGTCAGCGGTGTTTTACAAAAGCCTAGAGGTGGGCCGCGCTATAAGTCGGCAGTTACGGAGAACAAGAAGAATATTAGCCTGGTGTAAATGACGATAGTAGTCGGCAAACACCATGAATACCCCAAAACAAACAAACAAGCACGGCGCAGGAACGTTCTATGAAATTCATGCGAGGGGCAGGTCATTATAAAGTGCTCAACCGTCTCAGGTTCATTGCAGGAGCTACAATGTGGTGATGGTACGATTCCAATCTTAAACAAGTGTGCGTTCAGTCCTCAATGACCTGAGCGCAATCGAAATAATATTCGGTTGCTAATGCGATTTTCAAGAGGTGGCGTACTATGATGAAAGGATTCACGAAAAAGTTTGAAATGAGAGCCTTTATCTTCTTCGAGGTAATGTTGGTTCCAAATTTGCTTGCAATATTTCAGTATGACTTGCTTAGCTTCATGCCTTGTCAAAACTGTATTTGTAGGATTCCGCCCTTCAGATGACGTTGCAGCGGACTTTGCCAATTGATCTGCCGTCTCGTTGCCTTTAATATCGACGTGTGCTGGTATCCAAACGAAGATAATATGTATTTTCTGGAATTCAAGCTCAAGTAGATTAGTTGAAATTTCATTTGATAACTTACTCATCCTTCGGAAACGCGCTTTTTGTAGATGCTGCAATGCACTGCAACTGTCCGACATTAGTAAATATTTCTTGACATACGAACCGTTTTTTAAAATCCACTTCAGTACCTCGGAGATAACAGTTAGTTCAGCTGTGAAGCTTGACGAATAGAAGGAACGTCGTTTGGTTATCGACACGTGGTTTGGGATATACACTGCACATCCCGTTCCAAAGTCGTTTTTGAGCCATCCGTATAAATATGGTCGTATCCAATGTAGTTTTCTGTTCTCTATGACATGGAATCCTGACGTAACTGTTCAAATGAAGTATCGGACCACTTGGAATACAGTAGATGAAAATCTACGCAGGGAACAGGAATTTTCCATGGTTGCACAGTTGTGTGTCGATACGCATCTATGGTGAAATGTTGGAGCAAGTCGATTTTTGACAGAAGGTTGAAGGTTCGAAATTTTGGATTTGTCAAACTGTATATTTCATGCCAGGTATCATCTAATAATTCCTTTACTGGTTTGTTGTCGGCCGAATGGGCAAAAAGAAAACAGCGATAATTAAGGCAGAGGTGTAAATGCCGGGTGTGAAGCGGCATCTCGTTACATTCGGCTTCTAAAGCGCAAATCGGAGTACTACGCATTGCACCGCAGCAGAGCCTCAGAGCTTGATTATGCATTATATTCAGTCTATCCAAATGTTTTTTTCGCGGCAAAAAAGTATGCTGGCATCGCGTAATCGATTGTACTCCTAATCATCGCTCGATACAATTGTAACAGAGAAGATCGACTTGCCCCCCCCCCCCCGCCAATAAGTACCGGTTAGGAGTCATATCATATTCAATCGCTTCGTGCATTTCGAGGCAAAATTTTCAATGTGATATTTGTATGTTAGTCTTCTATTAAATGTGACTCCCAAACACTTGGGATGTTGATGACTAAAATATCAGCTCCGACGCATTGGCAGATCAAAGGTCCCGTCACATTTTTAGTAAATCGTCATACATTATACAATGAACTAAAAAAAGTAGTAAAATTTTTCTTCACGTTGCGCGTGTTTAATTGTCACACGATTTCTTGCTTTGTAGCCTACCCATAACAATTAACAATTGTTTCGCGTTATTCTGAAGTTCTGTACCCCAAATGACTTTTTCAAATGAACAGCTAGGGGGATGCCAAATGTTCAACCCAGTTGGGGTCTCTTTAACTGCCATCCACCTCGACCTAGTGCCCCATGTTGCAGTCTTCCTCGATGTTATTCTTTCTTCGTTAGTTTGCCAGTTGGTTGGTTGGTTTGCTGGCTGGCTGGCTGGTTGGTTGGTAGCATGAAAAATCAAAAAAGTTGCAAAAAGTTTAATGAAAAATTTATTGAAAAAAGTTGCATGAAAAAATGGAAAGAAGTTGCAATATAAGAATCTTTCAAACATCTTAAAACAGCATACTACATAACTTTTGAGTATTTAGGAAGCTTCCGGAAGCTGTAAAAAAAGTTGCAAAAACTTGCCCTACTGTTGTTTGTGGTATTCATGGTGTATGTCGACTACTTTATGGTCATTTACACCAGACCAAGTTTCATAATTTTTATTCTGTAGCTGCCTGCTTGTAGCACGGTCCACTTCTAGGATTTTATAGGACGCCGCTTACGCGGGTGAGATGGCGTGGACTCGGTGGAGTAGCCTAGATAAACCTCCAACACTTAGGTAGGAATTCTGGAGTCGACCTCGGTCGGACTCGAACCCGCAACCCATTGGTGTCGTAGCTGTCTTGCCCTACTGATCACTGTGTTAACGAATTAAGGGGGAATTGTCCTAATAATTGTCCGTGTTTTGTCACGAGCAATTTTTACTTTCTTTCATTTTCCGAATAAAGTGGTTTTCCGCGTTATCCTGACCGAATTAAACGGACTCGACTGTATTTGTGCATACAAATTATAATATGCAGTATACACGACAAAAAAAAATCTATATATATATACAAAAGTAACATATTCGACATTTGTTAAAACGGGGTGTAACTGATTAAGTAAATGCATCACAACGACAAATTGTGATTATAAGACACAATAAATTTACATTCTACCGTGGACAGAAGCAATCAAGCCATAATGAGCGGTGAAGGGGCATTTACCCACGGCCAAACAATTACATTGATATCACAAATGAAAATAGTAAAAATTGCCACTTTAAATTGAAAATATTTAAAGATTAAAGCTCAAGCAAGTTTCACCGTTGAAGCATAACTGGGGGTATATAGTCTTACAACAAAGTCCCGTTAGCAGTAGTTCCAATATAGGGAAACACTATATCTAAACTGCACATCGTCAAGAAGTCGAAATTAATAGGCCTTTACTGCATTACTGACCGGCTGACTGTGTTTTACGTTCGACATAATTAGATTCCATTTTCGGAGGTTGTCAGTAATCAACTACTTCTACTTTTTGAAGTACTCCAAGTAGGTTTTTGCACAACTTCCTCAAATGGTTATCGTTTTAGAATACTGCTACTTCTATTTTATCGTTTTCAGTTTTTTCATGCAAACTAGGCCTACAGTGCTTGCTTTTTACTTACTTGGAAATCGGTAAATCTACTTTTACTTCCGCAGAAATTTACGTCGCTTCTTCAACCTGTACTTGAGTAGCAATGATGACTACTTTGACCACATCTGTCCATTTCTTCATGTTCCAGAATAGATTTACAGATTTTAGCTACATGTCGGTTTATGAATGTTGGGAACCTTTTTGATGCGTATAGTTTCTAATATTATTGCTATTTTTATGCGACTTTGGACTATAGGCCTACATCGGGCAGTATCAATATCGGATATTGATTTGTAATTGAACATGATAATGCCAGATCAATTTAGCATTAAAATTGTAACTGGGATTGAACGTTGATATCATGTATAAATGTGTTAATATCCAATCCGCCCATCTTTAATGTTTCAGTGCAATTTCGGTTGGTGATCAAAATGCTCAAAAGAATGTCATTGTGTTGTCCGGCCGGGATTCGTAGTCTTATTGGCTTCGTTTGCAATTTCGTACCTGAACAGTATAGTAATATTGAAATGAACCCGCATATTTTCGGCTGACACTCGTCAGAGGTAATCGCCAGCAACTAAGACAATTTGGTAACTGAGAAAATACGAGAAATTGTTGGGAACGGAGATGGTCACGAAATGAATTGACAGTGTATGCCAGTGGTTCCCAACCTTTTTCGATCCATCGCCCCCTTTTCAAGGTCAACACCGATCATCGCCCCCCAAATTTTGTGCACCGATAATTGGGCATACAGACTGTAATCACCGGCGGGTTGATTAAAAAAAAAAGGTCATCTTTGTCCGCTCAGAGCTGAAAATAACGTTTTTTCTCTCCGAATTGCTAGGTGGATGACTCCGTCATCGCCCCCCTATCGCCCCCTTCGCTATTTTCGCCCCCCGTCGCCCCCTTTGTCCATTTTCGCCCCCCTATCGCCCCCTTCGTCATTTTCGCCCCCTAGATCGCCAAATCGCCCCCTGGGGGGCGATATCGCCCATGTTGGGAACCACTGGTGTATGCGAACCGTCATGATCGACGCGTCCACAGTTCAGTTCTGCTATAATATAGCCTACAATGCTCAATTGTGCATGAAATAACGCTTGTTACTTGAGTAAAAAAAAATGGCGGTTGTGTTTTGGTGAAGTAACGTCTAAGATATTCAAAACACAATTGACGCTAAAGAAAGGAACAATATATCACTAAATTTGTATAAAAAATCTGTCGACAAAACCTGGTACCGGCGACCACCATGTAACAAGCAATTATGCCAATTGCTCGCCCATAGACAGATGGAAATTAGCCATCGAGATCTATGTGCATTTACGACGGAAACAAGATTGAAAAATCTGATAACGCAGGAAAATGAAATGCGTAAATCAAATACACTAAAGTACTTATCAAATTAGGAATTGTTCTGCTAAATTGCGTCCACATATATTTGTTCTTCCAATTCATCTCACAAGGACATTGGCACGAGATATCCGTGGTCGGGAGCACCATCTGACGCCCCTTGAGATGCATAGAGTTGCAGGTCGGGGACTGGGAGATTAGAATCGTTCGTATTTTAACACGATTGTCATACTTCAATATATAGATAAGTATCATTCATATATATGCACAAAAGTATCATCCATTTAATGAGCTATGTGGCACTTATTCTCATAGATTTTTTCCTGCAATGACGAAGAGACTGAGGAAGGACAATATATGTTTACAGGTATCAAGGATGTCTTTCAATAAAAGGTAATTCATTTTCTGTTCAATTGGAACGTTACAGTCTATATTCGAAACCGTGATTGCGAGAGTCACCGTAGGCGGTGTCGGCTGTATCTATTAACAACAGCACACAACGCTGCAGCAAATTATGTCTCAATTTTCGGGTATGGATCAGCTTCCAAACCAATGCACAACATTTTCTAAAATCGAAAACAGATACATCTACAGCCAGATTGTACACCGCCTCGTAAGTACTATTTCCCAGAACGTAAAATCTTGACGACCCTAGCAACGTCTCGAAAAGAGGGGCTTTTTGGGTCGACTTCTCCCACAGAGAGCCGTGTACGCGAGATAATTCCTTGCATTTCCGCAAATGATGGAGTGGCTGCTCCCGTTTTCTTTCGACCATGATGGTTAGTACGCACACGAGAAAGAACTTTGTCTTTACCTCATTGTAAGCGCAATTGACATACTGAAGCATCTTCCAAGCATTTTTGGCACTTTCACGAAATTTAAAATTTGTGTAATCTGATACAGAAGCTTTGAATGAATCGTCAACGAAAGAAGTACATAGAAAAATGCGTCTGCACGTATCTTTCTGCTCCGCTATAATCGGTCGATTTATCAACGACCGCGCAGAGAATTCCTTGAGACAAGCGAAAATGAATGGCTGGAGTAAAATAGCCTTCTTTGTATCATCTGATGTGGAGTCGAGCAGTTTTATAAATAAACTGTGATCACTCGCTCTGATATTTTCGCACAATGCCATAAGCACTATACCCTCAGTAAATTTTACCATCATACCCACGTATTTGCCTGGCACTGCTTTGTAACGAAGAGTTTTCTTCATGCTATATTCAATCAACATCAACATATCACCGTACGATACTGACGAGAGTATCTGCAACGCGTGATGGAATTTCACCTCTACTTCCTTCATAACCAGAGGCCTTGTGTAATCGGATTTTACGAAAGTGAAATCTGCATGTTTTCCGGTATTCCGAATCATGCCATAGTCGTATTTATAATGTGCTGATGAATTGACACTCGTCCCAACATCATTCATCGGTTTACTATCGTTTGCCGTCCGTTTGTCCGCCATATTGATGATCGATCGGTAGAATTCCAAAGCATGGTCACCTCCATAGTTATCAATCAAAATTTTGCAGATACATGACACTATCTTCCGGTATTGGAGTGGCTTAAGACGGTGAGTGTTTGAATTGACATGCCACCCAATCACTTTCAAAAATAACAGTTGACATATCGGGTCGTGTTCCTTCGGTCCACATAATATTTGAGCCTTTACCATACCAAGGACATACAATGTTTTTGTGTAACAAGTTAGGTTGGGTCGCCCGGATGCAGCTGCTTCGAAATATTCCACCGCTTCCTTCGGTGAAAGAATCGCCAATTTCAATTCAAATTCACATCCTGCTACTGCATCTAAATAAGGATCTGGACATTTTTGTTTATTCAAAATCAGTTCCAACACACAATGGTCAAGAATAAGATACATGTTTGCCTTGTTGTATTGCTCGCGCCTAAACAGGATACCTATCATATTATTGAAATATCGCGGGCCGGGTTCGAATTTGCAAAGTATTTCACATGACCATTCGCAGAGATCGTTCACAATAGCAGGTAAATTTGGGGTGAATTCACGAAAGTTCGGAAACGGGTTACCGCATATCTGCAATACTATTGAGCATGAGCAGTCATGCAGCGCCATGATTTGCGCGGTAATGAATTGGTATGCGGTGGCTGGGAGTATTTTCATGGTCTCGTATTGTTGTAAAATATTCTTTATTTCTCCAAGACTATCAAAGAGCAAAGTTTCGTGGTCCTCGCGATATGACTTCTCGTATGTACAACGCACACCGTATCGGATGTCAGAATTTCTTGTAGGAAAGCGCAATTTCTTACAATCTTCCTTCGATACGTGCGTCCTATATATTAGATCTCTAACTGCAATTCTGAGAAAATGGGTGGCGACCTCAAGATGTACCATGCGTTTCGTGCCCATCACGCTGTTCAGGTCCTTGAGTTCGATGAGATTCCTTTGCCCGTTTCTAGTCTGATAAAAACGCATGCGAATCTCCAAAGCCATTGCTACTGCATGCGACAATTCATCATAGATCATCGCTTCAACAATACGTTCACGCTTCAAGTCATCGAGAATACTAAAGCTGCTCTGGTGGGGTAAATTGAAGTGATTTGCAAGAACGCGTAAAAGAACAGTTATTGGGCGATAGAGCTTCTTTTTGACATCAACATAATAATTTCCAAAAAATACCGCACTTTTACCATTTCTAAGCAGGTCATATTGCTGATCGCGTAGGATGTCTCCGTGCAGGGTTTGTTTGTTATTTTGGCATTGCGCAAGAAAACAATGATATACATCTACATTACCATAAACGTAGCAGGTGGTACCAAGGACGTCGTGCAGCATGTATCCATTTTTTAATTGTTCGCTTGATGTCATGTATTTCGCCATATCAGATGCGGTCTGGATGAGTTCAACCGCATTATTTTTATTTTTGGTAGGTTTCTGTCTGCCAATAGGAGTTTTGCACGCGTGTGGCATCATCCCATCAAATGATAATCCGCATGGAGTGTACTCGTCTCTGAACCATTTTTCATTTTCGTCGGATGAGTAATGGTCACATAGATATTTGATATCAACATTAGGAACGATTGTTTCTCCTAAGCCGATGACAACGAGGCAGGAGAGAACGGAGATCCATCTAAAGTACTCTCGCATACTCTCCACAACGTTTGCTCTGTCATCCAGAATGATTAGGTGCTCGAAATCTGAGGACAGCGTCACTTCATCCCTGGCAATTGAACCGAGACCAGCAATAGCGAAGTCGCAAGGCGGCTCCCCCATAATTTCCACGCACCTTTTTAAAATTTTGACCATGATGCGTTTATAACTTTCCGAATTATACTCGGTTATTTTCCTAGTCTCATCACATTCGGATTTTCCCGTTAATTCATAGTCTCGATCCTTAGCACATCGCAATCTCTTCAGCCGACCTAAGCTCACCTTTTCCGAATCTCTTAGCTTTAGGATCTCCTGCTTTATTTCTTGGCAGAATCGAACCATGTTACAGTCGTCACCTTTGAATTCGTCCAGCTCATATATTTTTTAAAACAAGTCGTTAAAGTTTTTTGTTGCTTTCCTTTTATCGTAATATTTGCCAACGATTTCAAACCTAACAATCGCTGCATTCAAAAGCACAGCCGCCCTGATGAAATGCAATTTTTGATTCATGGCAAAGCGTCCTTCGGTCGTTGCCATGGCGATGTGCAACTGCCCCAATCTCTGAAATTGTCTCCCTGTTTCGTACAGGTTTGTATTTATTTCTCTTCCATATTTGTCACAGTGAGATCTAATCTGTTCACAAATACTCTTTAACACGCCATCGCAAAACGTTCTATCGGACAAATAATTATCGGAAAGAAATGGACTGTTGTGTTGATCGCTTGAGTTCAGGGTTGACTTCTCATCCATATATTTTTTAAATGATTCAGACGATTTCACGGCGGAGATGTACTCATCTGAGATATTCATAGACTTCATTATCGACTCGATGTCTTTACCACGAATCAGTAAAGCACGGTGTTCCATTAAATTGTCGAAAAGTTTATCGCATCTGCGAATATCCTCATAGATGTCCCTTATTCTTCGTATCAGAGACATGGTTAGTTTTTGGAGTTACCGATGAAAAATTATAAGAATTATTTTCTGAAAATAATTACACTTATATAAATTTCAGAATTTTATGTAATATTTGTTATATTTGCTTTTGCTGATTCGTGATGGGGAAATCGCATATAACTTTTGTTGATTTCCCTCTTGGATATCCATCACTGAATTATTATGTTTAGGTTTGCGGAGTTTGAGAGTCATAGTTATGGAACATAGGACATACGTTTTCTACTGAATCCAACATTACTGACTTATGGCAAGCGCAAGGCCCAGTTTTGTTTTGGGTTTCGCAGATAGTCTGATATATAGATTGTCTGAGAGTTGAGCACACGTCACAATAGCAAACGGCATTTAAACCAAGCGACACTTTAGCATGGTCCGGTCATACTTGGCATGTTTACATCAGGGTTGTAACCAAGTCACATTGTTCCGAGTCACGAGTCAATCTTACTTTTGTGGTTTTGACTCGAGTCAAGTCGAGTCATTTTGAATTCATCACCGAGTCGAGTCCGAGTCCAAGTCACCGTTTAAAGGCTCAAGTCCGAGTCATAGTGTTATGACTCGAGTCGAGTCCAAGTCACAGTATTGAAGTCATGTTCAACTCATGTTTTCAATCCTGAATTAGCTTATAGCTTATAGAGAATCAAGGAATTCATTCTACATGCTATCTGATATAGAACCAACGAATTCACATCTAGATACCAGCTGATAGAGAATCAACAGATGCATGTTTATGTAGACGTACGGTTTTTCTTTCACATTATCAGGTGATTGACGAAAAAAAGGTCAGATTTCCTGCTCAGCTCCCGAAATAGCCGCCGGAGCGTTATTAATATGAGAGGAAATTTTGGATTAACTACAAATAGAGATTTTCGAATTTTACCGGCCACCTCATGATATTGTTATATTGTGTCAAAATATGATTCATAGCAAATTTGGCTCAATTCCAACTATAGAAAAAGCGAATTTATTAGAGTGATATATTTTGGATATAAAAAAAATAATCGGCTTACTACTAGCATCTAATTATATTATATGAAATAATTTCTCACCAAAAACACTCCCTTTATTTTCAAATGTAAAATTTTCTCCTCTCATATCATTGATTCTACTTTTTAAAATTAAGCCAGATTCAGTGTTCTTTTTCTGCAACATAACAATTTTACCAAGTAGCCACCCAGTAAAAGAAATAAGTTATTTTTGAACAACCCTATTGTACAAACATCACACAACGTGCACAATGCACATATACCTAACAAAACCTCAAATGGATGGAGTGTATTGTGTGTTTTCACTGACAGCAGATCAAATCAATGATGAGTCACAATTCAAAAATACTAAAGTGGAAAGGAGATCATCGTATATGTTATAGCGGTATGGCCTTAGAATAAATCCACATCTACTGAAACACGTGCCACTGGTGCACTAGATACAGGAATTAACAAGCCTTTTCGAACCACATTGAAGAGCATTGGGTACTCATTATTTCTGGTCGCCCAATAATGCAAAGAATCATCGCCTTCAAAGCTGCACGTGAGCTTATCAGTCTTATCAGTCTTATCAGTCAGTCTACTTGACCATTTGAGTCATTTCATTGGTCCTAATTGAACTTCGATTGTTTGTATGATTGAAAAGTATTGAGTACTTTGATTGCGGTGGATCTATTACCTCTTCATCACAGGATGATTTTGTACAATGCATTGCTACTATATGTACCATTGTCTGCTGTTTTTACGGCGGCATATCTGATATCAGACGAGTGCAACAAAAGCAGTGGCGATGTCGGCAGAATACGTCAGATGCGTTGATCTAGCCATTACGATTCGCAAATTTATTCATCTTCAAGTCATATAAAATAAGCCGAGTCAATGACTTGGGTCGAGTCATGCGTAATGACTCGAGTACAAGTCGAGTCAATCCAAATATTGACTCGAGTCGAGTCGAGTCATTTTCCCATTTCAAGAAAATGACTCGAGTCAAGTCGAGTCACAAAAAAATCGTGACTCGAGTCATTACAACCCTGGTTTACATAAAGTTGACACCTGCGCATGGCTTCGTTTGAACACGATGAAGCTTTGGCACGATACACCATTTGCTCGCAAAATGCTTCGTCTGTACAGCATAGTATTAAGGAACTTGAAAGCTTCTTCAATCAACGACATCCATTGTATCATGCTACTTAACAAACACCTCACAAACTAGCAACAATCACCTCACAAACTAACTATAAATACGTACATCAATTAGGCCCGCGACTCCGAGCCACCTAGTTTAAATAGGAACAAAATAATGTGCCTTCTTAAAACTGGCCAGTCCGCCTTGACTGCATGCGGCAATAGTTAATCGCCACGAGACACTGATCAACAAATCAATCAGCTTTCTGCGGCAGTACGATTATTACGTATATAGTGCAACTCGGCACGGAATTGCTATACGTCTGTAAACTATCATATTCCTATCTTTCTCAGCCGTGACCACCGCCCATGTCGTGACAATGTGAAAATATGTTGATTGGCAAATTAGAGTTCGCCAATGCGTCAGCAAATAACACCAACTCGAAAAATTTCTAATGGTCTCATAGCGCCGGGATGACGGTGATAAAACCCAAACCGTCCCCGTATAGTGGTCTACTCGCTCATCTATTCTCAACAATACGGGACTACAGTTTATTGGTAACGTGTACACCTAATACCATCACACAATAGCTGTGTATAGAGTATATTGTGCACTATATAGTACACCATAGCATACACTATACACGGAGTAGGGACGCTTGGGAGAGAAAGGGTAATGTAGAGCACTTGGTTTGAGACTTTTGGGGATCTTAATGATCCTGAAATACATACCATTGTAGTTTTAATTCAACCATAGTTACCATTGTAACCTCACCAATATCAATAATCACGGCGGATATTGGTGGAAATACAGTATGCCATTTCACTTTCGCAGAGGCTTTTATCACAGTTTGCAACATCCTATCCAAGCTTTAAAAGAGTCACAACACAAAATTTTAAAAATACGAGTTTGTGACGTCACAATAAAATGTAGGCTATCGAATGAAGTTTATTATTGTGTGGTGATACGGTGCGTCCCCACCTGGGCTGCAAGGTGTTTGAAATCAGGCTGATATGACGTCTAAGCAGTGCGGGCAATTCCTTCAAGTGCTGATGAGAATTGAAGGAAGATTTCATCTCAGTAATCTCGACGACATTTTCTTGACCAAACTCTGCAGTTAATGCTGGCCTTAACAATACACATGGAAGAGCCGTATTCACAATGCTAGCCCGGAAATGATTGTGACCTGCGCTGGCGTAATTAATTATCAAGTTTATTGTTGAACACAATGATTTATCAATAATTGATGAACACTGAACGGGCATCCATTGTTGCGGGTGAAACGTTTATGTGAACTCGATTCGCGAGTTCAAATGCAAATTTTAACCCTGTAGTGCCACCTTCCCCTAAATTTTACAAGTCTTGCGTAACCCATAAGGAAAGAAACAACACAAAAACAATACGCATATTGTTAATACGTGTACAATGCATCATTTTATAATCAGGTTTAACCTCCATAGTAAAATCGCATGTGCGTTGTGCATTGTGCAATCAAAGGCTGAGAGAGCCACATGCGACTCGCAAGCCGCAGTTTGCACAGCTCTGCTATATCCCAAGCAAGTTATTGTCAGTTAGCCATTTTTGAAATTTATATCGAGCTCCTGAAAAAGTGGGCCTGAATGTCCGTTCAACAAGTCGCTGCTCAAAAGATTCGGTGTTTTAAACATGAAAGATATGCGGAAATTGCCAAGTTTATGTATACAGTTCCTCTGCGTTCGTTGCCCCGAGTATTTCAAAGACTTAGTTCCTCGGAATCAAAAGCGCGTAGCCTATAGCACACGCGCTTTCTCGTCGTCCAACGATCATATGGCCGACCTAAAAGATGATCGCCCTGTCAACATTCAAATCGAAATACAAGCAGGCTCTATTGAATAACTACTATAGTCAGAGCTTCAGAATAATGGACCACGATCAGATCTATTGACCACGCCTTCGTTGACATGTCATCTAATTTGTTGTTTTACTTCAATTTACTTTTCATTTCGTGTGCATGCCTCCTCTCCACTTCGCCTATAGGCCAAGGTTGGTGTATGTACTGTCTGATTTAAGGACTACTCCAATTCGTTTCGCCACATTCCAATCTTTTTCATAGTATCGCAATCTTCTGGTATATTTATTGGACTAAAGTTTAATAATAAACTCAGCTGAAAAGGACTTTTATTGAATCCATGTCAAACCACTTATATAGCAAGGCCCACCTCTGTTTTGTGCGTCGAAAATTATTTGATATTTATTACACGAGAATTGAGCATACCACACAATAGAAAACGACATTCCAGGGTTGTAACCAAGTCACAAGGCTCCGAGTCACAAGTCAAAATCAGATTTATAGTTTTGACTCGAGTCAAGTCGAGTCATTTTCGATTCACCACCGAGTCAAGTTCGAGTCCAAGTCATCGATCAGAGGTTCGAGTCCGAGTCATGGTATTATGACTCGAGTCCGAGTCCAAGTCATTGTTTTGATTGCTCAGTTTCCAGTTAAAGACTTGTTAAACCCACTTTTATAACTGTGTTTGGTGATATCAAATGGATCGCATTATAAGATACTAATTTTTTTCACTTTTCCTCACTTTCAACAGTTTCTGGTCGCGCTTTCTAGTACTAGTACCAATAGACGAAATACCAATCGGGTGGTTGCGTTACTATTCTGTAATATTACAATGAAATGTCGGTCTTGGCCGTCTGAGTCTCGAGTCATATGACTTGGTTCGAGTCATGCGCAATGACTCGAGTCCAAGTCGAGTCAATGTACAAATTGACTTGAGTCGAGTCGAGTCATTTCCGTATTTTGAGAAAATGACTCGAGTCAAGTCGAGTCATCAGAAAATCGTGACTCGAGTCGGACTCGAGTCATTACAACCCTGCGGACATTCAGACCACGCAACACTTTAGCATAGTCTGGTAATATCAACTGGGCAAACTAGCCCTGCATTACGGTGCCTAAGAATATTTTCGAAAATTGCAGTTATTTGTATTGTCATTAGCCATTTTACTTTAGTCGGAAAGGTGCATCTTGCTAGTTCGAAAGTAGCCACCTTCTTAACTACTAAAATCATTCGACCACTTAACTAATAAAATCATTCGACCACTTGATCAGATCTACTTTTTGAGACTACTTCCTTAACTCCAACCTTACTCCCTTCCTTCCTACTCAGACCTTCATTTTCTCTCAACTATACTCAAAGATACTGACTTATATCCCTACATACAGTTTACACGTAACGTGTACAGACTGCAGAGTATACACTATCACACAATAGATGTATAAGGTATACATATAGTGTATATGAAGTACGGACGGTTGGAAGAGAAAGGGTGATGGAGCTCTTTCATTGAGACTTTTGGAATCGATCCTGAAATACCATTGTAATTTCTACTCAGCCTTAGTTACTAACAAAATCTCAACTTTATTCGGAACTATCATTCATCACGGCGGATATTGAAGTGCTGTAAGGACAACATCATGAAGGTAGGCTCACTTGCGTCGAGGCTTTCAGCATGGTCTGCAACATCGTATATCTCAAACAGATTATTGCTACCTAGCCACTGTTGATATTTAGATAAAAATCAGAAATATTGATAAAAATCAGAACCATTGAGTTAACATCACCACAGATTGTAAAATTGCTACCAGTGATGAACCAGACCAACTCCGTTCTTAACTTCAACACGCATATGTGCTCCAAACAAAAGAATTCAATTTAATATATATGAGTCATGAAAGAAACAGGAAATATAAGGTTGAATATAAGCACACACCACATGGCCCATAACCTCTTTACGGATTTTCCTTGTTTAGTGTTGAATTTCAACAGTGATCTAAATGCATCCTTAATCAGTTATGACGAATGAAATACTAACACCAACTATTCTCTATTAAATTACCAACAACGACATGTGTTATTGAGTTAATGATTTAACTAGAAGGCTTCAATATTCGTCAGCTGAGACAGCGCCTGCCATTGAAATTTGATAAGGGCTAATTTCCATTATTTAGCCACGTCACTATCATTGCTATTCTGACGCGAGTCAGCGAAAACCTTGCATGAAAATAAGACGCGCAATGTGTGGCAACTAAGCTCAAAATGTTTTAGTAGATAAATCAGACAAGTTTGCCAGGATCATATAATCTTTATGTGTATGCCCCTTTTGTAAACAAGTTTGAGGCACTACTCGTATTAAAATAATCATATGATCCAACTTCGATGCTGTCATATTTAAAAAAATTCTATTCTTATTATCCTTCTTTAGCGATCAGATATACATATTGCTTCCGGTATGAGCTGCTTGCGCTAATATTAGGTTGCCTTCCAATTCCGTTCCGCCACGAGTGATTTTGAAATCCCTCTTATATTTACGCTTTAGAAGCTGGAGAAGGTCTCCGGTAGTGTTCGTTAGTGATCCCCTCATTTTGATTGTCTCCTTTTCCTGTCCATCTATTTCCACGCTGATCCCGATGAGCACACCGTGGCCTGTAATTTGGTCACAGGAACAGAACGTTAAAATACTTATTAATAGCGTCAATAGTGCAAAAAAATCAGGCACCAATTATTAACGAAAGTTAATAAATTATTAACGAAAGTTATGCAGCATTCTAAAAGGTCTGTACACGAATCAAGAGACAGTGATGACCCTATTTCCATAAGAGCAATAGCGTCTGTATACCTACATCCTACATACAGGTCAATGTCAATCAACATATGTTTTAGCGCGAATCGTGCAGTCATATGATCGCTCGCAATACCCATAGATTACCATCAAGACTGATTCGATAGGTATTTTCAATTTATTACCACAGTGTGCAATTGTGCATAATGCCTTACTTAGCTTCCTCGCGAAATGGTTTGGCAGAAAATCGATCATATCATGGAGTGTAGGCTATGCTATTTCGCACGTTAGAACCGGACGAATTCGTTCTCAGGATGGCAGTAACTATTCGTCCGGAACATGTGTGAATGGATTCCGAGAGTAAGTTCGACTGGAGTAAGACGACGAACAATTAGAAAGCGCTGTCGTGAAATACCAAAAATAAAATTACGTCCAGCTGTACAAGAGAGCTTCTCGTATGGAACCGGGCGAATAGCCAGTTAGCCAGTGATAGCCACTACCCTTAAATTTAATCTGTTACGTGCTAGCGTCGCTGTTCTTACGGCGACAAAAAAGCCCAGAAAAAGACCCGATGAAAGAGCGCACCCAGAAAGAAAGGAAAGAGCAAGAAAGGGTAGTGGAATAGAGACTAACATCGACAAAAGGAACTGTGACATCGGCCACTAGGTCGTGTTAGATGTCAGTTTGAGAGACCGCAACTGCCCGGCATCCTCCTGGCTCCTATTTGTTCATTACATCGCATTGTGTCTTATCGCATTGTACATTGTGTGTGTCTTGTTCCGAATTTAAGATAAATCTGACGATTATTGATTGATGTGAGCATCAGCGTTCGGTAGTAACAGTTAGCACGCATGAAGCTCGTGAGTTGGCGTCATTGTACAGTACGTGTACACATAGGCGCCGACTTTTATTTTTGCATGGGGTGGCGGCAAGTGCGTAGCCAGGGGGTCGAATTTGTACATCTAATAGGATCGTCAGTTTGCTGAAATCAGCATCAGTACGCTGTGCGAAATACATAGTAGGGTATCACGCAGGTATCACGTCTGACGTATGTCTGTGTCCACTAAGTTCGCAGATATCCGTTTCGGACAATGCCTGAAGGTATTTAGTGCGCAGGCATCAGCTCCGGAGCATGTCTGGATGAAAATAGTGCGCAGATATCAGGTATGAGGCATGTCTGGCGCAGCACAAACATATTCCAGACACGATGTCCGATTGACAACACAAACCTAACACACTCCAGGCATGATGTCCGACCCCCCCCCAGACACGATGCCCGAGTGGCAACACAGTCCTAACACACCCCTGGCATGATGTCCGAACACGCCCTAGACACGATGTCCGAATGGGAACACATTCCGAACACACCCTTGGCCCGATGTCCTAGTTGCAAAACTGTCCGAACCCACCCCAGACACGATGTCCGAGGGGCAGAACAGGTCGAACTCACCCCAGACACGAATTTCCAATGGCAACACAGTCCGAACACACCCAAGACATGATGTCGGAGCACATCCCAGACATGATGTCCACACACACCCCAGACTCGATGTCAGAACGCACCCTACTACTACTGCATTTCCATGTGCAAATGAAGTGTGCTCTTGAAACTGCAATTTCATCACTTTACAGTCTAAAAACCAAAATCAAACAGCTATGAGCGAAGTCTCCTTGAAGCAAACTTTCATTTAAGATCCTATTTTCCAAAATATTTTAATATGTTTTTGAGCAATCCGCAGTCTAAATCGTGTAACGCCTGACTGATTTTAGACCATTGACCAAATTCCCCCTCAATTTAACCTTTGACCCTAACCTACAGGGCATTAAATTTTACTTGGAAACATAGACGATCAGACAAGCTTCAGATAAATCCAAGTGCCGTATCTCAACTGTCGTCTAACATCTAGCTACACCTGCTTGAATATTGCATTGATAAAACCTGAAAGTGCAGACCGGAAATGAGCAGAAAATTGTCAATTTTCAAAGTGACGTAACTTTTGACCAACAAGTCCAATTTTCATAAAATAAAGTTCATCTTGTTTGGAATTAGCTCATCTGAGCGTGTACCAAATTTCAAGAGATTTGAAGAGGTAGTGGTGGAAACATCGGTTGTCTGTGCAGGGAATTGCCCAGTAGTGATCAATTTTATCGGACTGTACAATCGACCGGCAAGGTTGCGCTGATAACGAAATTGCAGACATGCCGCAAACCTTCAATAATTACAATTACAGGGTGCGCTAGTCATACCTAAATACCCAGATTCGGCAATGACAACGAGCACAATTTGTTCAGACGCGGGCATAAGTTTTAATCAAAAAGATACATAAACAAACACTAACAATATTACACTCAGAGATTGTTACTGTTTGGCGAAAGTGATTCTGCAGACGGTAGTAGGCCTACATGCGGGGCGCTAAATCATACCACCGCCGATAGTACCAATGAGATATCGATGACCCATTTCCCATACAAATGATTCTCGCTAATTTTCAGTACACAGCATCGATAATACGAATTAGTGAATTGGCATTTCAAAAGGACTGGATTTCTAGTTTTAAATGAGAAACTCACTGGCAACGCACCTAGGGTTTTAATACCGGCAACGCGCTGGTTATTCAGCCCGGGACCTACGGCAGACGCAAGTCCCGATCAGCCAGTCGAATTTGATCGTGAAATGGTGCGATTTTAATTATCCAGGTGTTATTGCTGCAAGAGCATTTTGGCTGCACATGCCGCAACCTTCTCCATAGAAATACAAATCCCGATGGTTTGAAATTCGATCCGCGACATAGTTGTGCCCGATAGAGTCCGTCCAGCAATGAAGTTTATTGGAACTTAAAAGGTTATCGCTCAAAATAATCGAATAAATTCATAATTTCCGCCACCGAGAATCTCTTGTTGCATCAATATTTGACAACATAATTCAACGCCGTGCACTGCACAATGCACAGTGTTAATAACAGATCAAACACTGATAAGTGATAAGTGTCTTCGAGTGAATACGAGTGTGTAAAGCAGACAAGAATTAGTAGCCTAGAAATGATAGCAAACGAGAAAGCGCGCATCTAATCAGTAATTCCTCAACTTGCGTATGGCACAATGGAGTTCCGAGATTGACATCGCGACAATTATTTGCAATTGAATATGCGCACTTAGCGCAGGAATGACTTTTAATTCGCAGGCATACACAAACACACTGTACTATTTCGCGGTCCAATTGAAAAGGCTATCACGAAACTAACTCAAGAATTATTTTGTAAACGAACATGCGTGCAAATACAATTTAATTGAGAGAAGTATAACGTGAATTCGCTCGTCCGGTAGAGAGAGCTGGTGTTTCTCAGAGCACGCGTGTCGAAATCGACGTCGTAAACGAGGTCGCGTCGATTGTATGATTTGATTACTAATCACGGATTACAATTTATTTGGCCGTTAAAGGGGCACTGCGCTCTAAAAATGATGTGGTCTCAAATTGAAGGTAAAAACGAACAAAAATTTTTGGCCGCAGCCATTTCCTTCAGTACGCCACCGTAATGGAGCTGCAATTTATTGAAATTTCTACAAGACCAGCTGCCGCGGCTGCTTAACCCGTTACATGGCACGATGTCTTCATCGTCGCACTTGCTCGACGCGATAAGGCAGTCACGCAGAGAACGAAACTTAGACACATTTCCTTCATAACATCGGCTGACAACTATCTAAAATTCGTTCTCTGCGTGACTGCCTAATCGCGTCGAGCAAGTGCGACGTAACGGGTTAAGCAGCCGCGGCAGCTGGTCTTGTAGAAATTTCAATAAATTGCGGCTCCATTGCGGTGGCGTTCTGAAGGAAATGGCCGCGGCCAAAAATTTTTGTTCGTTTATACCTTCAATTTGAGACCACATCATTTTTAGAGCGCAGTGCCCCTTTAATCACTAGTTTAAGCTGCGTATACAATTAGTCGCGCGTGTATCGGTTAATAGTAAATAGTTGGCATTTACGCGATAATCACAGACTCGCTAATTGACAGCACAGACGGCGGGCGTTTAACCCTCCTCCCGCGGTCGGCCTCAGGACCGAATTTTAATGCATTTAGAAAAAGATTCATAAAATCTGAACCACGGGACTTGAACCGACGCCTAATATATCGCTGTAATCAGGAAACAGGCGCCTAACCAACTGAGCTACTCTGAAAGCGAGAGAGTAACAGGTGATGCCCCTGTACCGGGAAGTGTTCTCAACTTTTTGAAAATAAAAGAGAATTCGACTTTTGAATTTGCTGCTACGTCATACACGGAGCTGCTCGGGATAGAGTCATCGCCTGACTGATTTCACAGCAATATCAGGATTCCAAAACGACCTGAGTGAGGTTCTTACGATAATACAGTCGATTGTAACGAGTGCTGATGTACCGATGGCTACAGCTGGCTACTGTGTGTTCGACGCCAGGCGTCTCGCATTCAGCGCACATACACGCGGCGCGTGTTATTGTTCGAAAATGACGTAGTATGGCGGACGTTGAAATTATTCATTTCACAACGCCGTTATATGGTAATCGCTTATCAATTCTTTGTACGAGATAGTGTTATGTGTTGAAACGAATTTGCCGTTGTAAAACAACTATAACTGAATTGGTTGAATAGACAGGTAGTCATACCTGCAATATGAATAGTTGAATACACATTCTTACTGATATTTTAGTTGGCATTTCAAATCAGTTTATCAAATATTATGCAAGCCATCGACGGTGGTGGTGTAGACAAACGCTTTGAGACAAGGCCTATCTATTGAACAGATAATAGGCATCCACAACCACCTCAGCTATCGCAGAAGAATAGTGGTTTCTGTACCACACGCGCATCGCAGCAATCAGTTTGCTTCGAAGTGCCGCCATATTTTGGTAAAAGAATATAGTATATTGCATGATACAACAACAATTTGCCGTTGTAAAACAACTATAACTGAATTGGTTGAATTGACAGGTAGCCATACCTGCAATATGAATAGTTGAATACACATTCTTACTGATATTTTAGTTGGCATTTCAAATCAGTTTATCAAATATTATGCAAGCCATCGACGGTGGTGGTGTAGACAAACGCTTTGAGACAAGGCCTATCTATTGAACAGATAATAGGCATCCACAACCACCTCAGCTATCGCAGAAGAATAGTGGTTTCTGTACCACACGCGCATTGCAGCAATCAGTTTGCTTCGAAGTGCCGCCATATTTTGGTAAAAGAATATAGTATATTGCATGATACAACATATGAAATAATGCATCACGCGTGGAATACAACCGCAAATTGAAATGGTAACAAACCAAATGTAGCACCAACAAATGGAAAACCATGTCATGGGTACAATGATGGCTTCGTATGAAACAATGTAGATGACGTAGTGGCCTATATAGCATTGGCGACTCAACTTTTTATAAAGATATACCTTGTTATGCGTAATCTGCAACATGAAATCTGCGCCAAGCACAACAGCAAATAAATTGCGGCGTGTTATTGTTTTGGTAATAACATAGGATCCCTGACGTTGAAATGATTCATTTCACAATGTCGGTATATGCACTCGCTTTTGTCCATTCTTTGTACGAGATAGTGTTATGTGTTGAAACGAACTTTGCCGTTGTAAAACAACTAGGACTGAATTGGTTGAATTGACAGAGTCATACCTGCAATGTGAATACAGTGCTTCACTGATATTTTATGGGCGTTTCAAATCAGTTTATCACATATTATCGAGCGGTGCGTTTCGTGCGCTACCACGGGAAAGATGCGCAACATTTTCACCAGAAATGTCGTAAATTTGCTGTCATATCAAGAGCGGAGATCATGTAACTCACTGAAGATGGTAGTGTTGATGTATTGGTATGAAAAGTACGAATAATCCATATGCGTAATCTGCAACAGCAAGTCCGCGCTAATCACAACATGGAATATATTGCTAAAACCCACGCATGTTATTTCGTAAAATATGTTTACTTCCAATTCGAATAATCTGTCCTGCGACCAATGTTAGATATAAGCATTACAATAGATGGGCGATGACATAGTCAACAGCTGTTTGGAGTAAAGAGCTGCATATGAATATGACGTCTGTAACGGAGATGCGCTGGTCACGGGCGCTGGTTTATCTCGCGCGCGCACATGCACTCGAGCGCCGCCGCAAGTTGTATTTTGCGCAAAACGTTTTTGTGTATTCAATCGGTATTTTGATGAGGTTATTTCATAGTCTAATAGGTTATTTATGGCTCGACGTATGCGTATTGATACTAGCTATCCATCTGAAATAGATGTAACTTTCTGCGACCAGTATAACGCAAGATATTCGGGATTAAGTGAAGCGTGTTCGTGAAAATACAATCCGGGCTCATGCATGAGCCAACCGCGTAGCGAGGGTTAAGCATTGTGTATGGGGTGGCCGCCACCCCATAATTATGTCATGGGGTGGCGCAGTGGCGTCTATGCGTGTACAAGCAATTCATGCGCCCCATAGTTCCAGTGTTATATTTGACTCCATATTGGCTTACCGCGCATCACGCGAAATTCATTGGATAGCATTATAACTTAGTCGTCATATCAACATGTGGAAGAGGGAATGAGGGAATGAAGGGATGCAAACAAATTTGGGAAAGGAACAGTCTGGCGATAACAACGTGAAAAACGATCATTAGAAAATAATAACGACGTCACGTTGAGCTTCTAATAAACTTGTAAGATTTTCACATCTTCTCAATATCGAGTGAATATTCGATAAATCAGCTGTTCAGTTACCTTCATTATCGACAAAACTCTGTAAGTTAGGTCAGTGGTCTCCGAAATGTTAGCTTATCAATCAGTGATGATGAGCAGATATTGGGTTTTGAGAATCCAAATCCGCCCGACGGGTAGAGTAACTGAAGAACAAGCCGTCCGAGTCAGAAGAATTTCGTCAGAGAATACGAAAAATCTGTTCTTGAATTACGCTGTCGAAGAATCCTAATATAGTAGGCTACAGCTGATCTGAGATACAGCCTTCATAAAGGTCATGGTTAGCGTTAGCTCTTAACTGATCTGTATTTGCTTAGACCACAATGGTTCCCAACCTTTTCCCCATATTTACGGATCCTAACAGAGAACATACACATGGCGAAATTTATTCACCGAACTCTGATTGCTGGCGAATTGACTGAAATAAAGATTTTTACGTCTACTTTACGTTGAGTTGACCTCTATCCTGGTTTGATATCGTGCTGCACTCCACTATGCCATGTCGATTTCGATCGACGTGGGTAAATGACTGCGTGCGCTATAGACCTATTATATCTCGTCTCGGCTTCATGGCTGTTCTGTGTACTTTTACTATAACGTATCGTATGTTTATATTGCAAAATCAGGTCGAATAAGAGTCATATATGTAAACAGTAGCATAAAATGCTACAAAGGTTCCATCTCAGATCGTAATACCGTTTACCGCGCTACACATCTGCCTTGTCTTTGTATGCATCAGTTACAGTTTTCATATCTTCACCTGTAAAGCAATTGAATGAATATGAATATATGTAGTATTCATCATCCTGTATGATAGCCATATAGCCACGACATTGCGAACCTTCATAGCCAACAACCATCATGCTGTGGCCACCTTCGGCTCGAATCTTAGCATCCGCATCTTTACCGTAGTGACGCATCGCTGTGACTCCCTCTCCGCCACCTTTCACCGCCACTAATAGGTAATGAATAAACGAAATTAAATCAATCCGTTGGAACAGTTTTCGATTTACGCCAGGGGCGGGCAGGGGCAGGGCAGCATAGGCCCGACTTGTTAGCTCGAGGGCCGTATTCAACATCAGAGTCCATTTGCGTGGCGAACTATGAACTGTTGAGTAAAATTAGGATCAGGGCTGGGCACAATGATTCGAGCACTCGAATGTCAATCGAGTAATATTTCTAATGATTTGAGTCGAGCAGTTAGCAAGAGCGTAGCCAGAAAAATGAGGGGGGCAAAAATGTGATGAAGTAGATGACGCCCCCTTTTGAAGATATGAAAAAGTATAATAAAAATCTATGGTCTTGGGCCCATAATGGGTGATTAACACCACTTTTAGGGTGATCTTTCACCCACATACATTATCGTATGGAAGATCGATGTGCGTCTACTTCTGCACCCGGCGCGAAAATGGATATAATATATGCATCGTATATATTTAAAATATATCAAATATTGATTTGATGATGCGCGATGACACGCGTCAGAAACGTTACCGAGATTTTAAATGCTGGTCAACCTCGATAAAATTTGTTAAGGAAAGGAAAGGACGCGTAGTTGATTTTTGTCCTTGGTATTTTTGTGGCATATACACCGACACATGATAGACATACACACGATCTGTGCATATGCATACCATGAGTGCATGATGTGCATATGCCGCTGGACAAGGAAGGTGCAGATATAGCCTTGTACGGCTTTCTAAGTCTTGCACCACCCCTCTATGTTATCCCAGTCATGCATGAGCGCCAAGCAGGGAAGTCATGGATACCAGTGTTACTAATCAGGTCTTTGGTCTGACCCGGCCGGGGATCGAACCCACAACCTACCGATCAAGAAGCCGGAATTTTGTTAGAATAAGGGATGATGAAAGTCGGTTGCGAGGAGTCTTCGAAAAAGGTGGAAATTGGAATCTGTGAGCATCGATCTCTTCGCAGTTTTGCTGATTCATTTTCGCACAACTCCAGGACAGAAAATTCTGACAGCATCATACCCGCTGACGCTTCAGCAAATGGCGTAGCCTACTGTGTTACTGTGTAAAACTTGCGTTCTTCACGTCATTTGTGAAGACGTAATCAAAACAATTTACTGTTGTCTCAAACATTTTATTAATTCGTTTGTTTTATTTAGCAGCTCATAATTTAGTGTGCCTATAATGATGATGCTCGGTTTAAAGTGGTATTTCAAATTGCAGAAACGGATTGATTATATGACAAGCCATACATATTGTGTTACTACCGACGTCGACACGGAAGAATACTTTTTATTCGATTTTGTAATGAAAGTAAAGAATTCACCTCCAACTTTCCACTCTTTAGATTGCTTTGAATGATCCAGAAACATAAATTTCGCTAACTGTTAAAAAGCGATGACGCGTGACCGCGATATCACATAGATTTAAATCTACAGGTATAGTGTGCCATGGGGCAGTATACAAAGTTTTTTTAGCTGCAGTTCAAATACGGTGGCGTTCTGAAGAAAATGGTTGCTGCTGAATTTTCTTTACTAATTTGATCTTTAATTTGAGACCACATCATATTTATGGCGTAAGTGCCCCTTTAGCACCGTGATCGGCAACCAGTGGTCCGCCAGGAGTTCGTTACTCGTCCGCGAAATGTTAGTACACTGTAGCATAGTGGGCAAGATCACTGATAAAAATTGAAAGAGAATAGAGTTAATCTCTTTAACTGAAACATATGTGTTACAGCCTTACTATGCAGTGCACCCTTTATTGGCGCTATACTGTATGAGGTGTAATCAATTTTCAACGTTGAACATTGGTATTCACTGAACACCGGTCTGCAAAATATTCCATTTGGAAACCGATCCGCAGAGAGAAAAAGGTTGCCGACCCTTGCTTTAGCACCTCATGATAGGCATATTAGTAATCAATGTTGAAGGCTATGACCGCAAATCCCATTCAAATAATTACCGGAAACCCACACGACGCTAATGAAATCATCACGTGGTCATACGTAATAACCAGGACCGATATCTATAAATGAAGTATTTGCGCATCGGGACTCGCAGACACTGGAGGCAAACATTCTAGTAATGACTTGGCGTGCCGGATTCACTGCGACGAGATTAACACATATGACGTCACAATGTCTGGGCCGGAAGTTGAGAGAGGGACGAAATACGCTTTTTACAATTTTGCTACGCCAGTAAAAACAAATTTTAGCCAGTTTGTACTGATCAAGTAACGTGTATTAACAATAACGGATTTTGTCCCCGGTAAATTGATTAGCTAATATAGCTTTTACCAAAAAACGCAAGGATATGCGATGTTAAACCACATCGTGGAGCTAAGCTCAGATAAATTCGGATTTATCTGCGTTTTCGGTACACTATGTATATACCAGTATAGGAAACATGAATATATGCATCATGCCAGTATAGAGGTTTTTCTCGTATCTAGATCAATGGCAAATATAATTTTATTGTAGTATCTATGATCTTCGTCTTTGACCGTTTTCCACGGCTAGCAGGCTGGTGTTATACCGTTGCGGGTCATCTGTTGTGCACCCTTGTCGAATCACTGTTTACTTGTCACCATTACGTCCCAAACACCGAATTGAACACAATCACTGAATCCTCCTCTATTCATTCATTCATTCATTCATTCATTCATTTATATAATAATTTTAATCGACAATACGTGTATTGAAAATTTAAATCTTTTCTTAAAATTAATCTATGATATTTCTGTCTGTGCGAATCATCACTATGTAATGAAATGACTGAAAGGAGTTAAAATAATATGATGAAGTTCATCAATGAAACCCCCATATGTAATAGCTATACCAAAGACAAAAATCAACGTCCTAGGGGCCGGTTGTAAGAGATAGTTTGTCTATAGCAGTGGTTCCCAAAGTGAGCGCCAGCACCCCCTGGGGGCGTTCACGAGCGTGAAGGGGGCGCTGGCCTCGAAATGGGAGATTGGGGGACGCTGGCTCTAAAAGTGGGCGGTAGGGGGCGCTGAGAGAAAATGGGGCGGTGTAGGTTTAGAAGGCAACTGCTGCGTATAGTGTTGAAACTATTGATAAATAAAACAGCTAAATTTGTAGTAAAAATGCGGAATCCATTCAGCCATGGCAATTTAGGGTCGTCCGTCTATCTATTCAGTTGTGCCGGAAAAGTTCATTGTTACTTCACAATGCTGAACCTGCCCATCAATGGACTAAGTTAGCGGACGGCAGTATCCCTGAAAAGCGTGGTTCACTGTGTGTTGTGAGAATTTGAGCAGGTATTGCTCACTGCAAGGTGTGATGGCATTACAGAAACTGCCTTGCGTGATTTTACTTTGTCTCAAACGATCGTGGCTTTACCACAGTACCGCGACCGTGGCCTTCGACACAGCGTTTCTGGTTGCGAGAGACGATATCGCTTCCACTTGACGGGCATATTTTCCAAAATTTATGAGTAGAATATATCCGTTCTTAGTAAAGATGAACCTGATAAAGGTTAAAATACCACTGTCCGGATTCAATGATAAGCCCGTGATATTTCACCGTAATTTGATGGAGAAACATAAGGCAATCAACTCAGAAAATTGCACGAGGAGATGGTGATTTGATTACAGGATATATTCCAATAAGAAATTCCTCTCCGGATATTCAATCCATTCCTAGAAGTTTACGAGCATGAAATAATTGGGGAGCTGATTACATTGCAGTGTAAAACAAGTTTGAGTTCAACCCAAAGTACAGTATCTCCAATCAATCGTTCTGGATACACAATTGAATCAAATAGCAATACTCTCACTGGAGTCGGTTAGAGTTTTTCGTCATTGCCCTTCCCCGCTCATATTTGATAGAACGTGTTTTAAGTGCCGTGATAAGGTGATAAGGCTCACAGCAGAAATCGACTTCACAGTACGGGACGTGAACCCTGGATATTTTAGAATAAGATTGTTCTTATCACGACTCAAACCCAATATGTCGAGGATGATGATAATAATACTAGAGCTTCATCCGTCTCCTTATAAGTTTTAATAAATGCAGAACAACTTTCGTTTTATCATTTAGGCGTGGTGTGAGGGGGGTGCCGGGGAGCGCTGGCACTTTATTCGTTGTCCAGGGGGGTGGTAGCTAAAAAAAGTTTGGGAGACACTGGTCTATAGGAACACATACAATGCCAGTCCGATACTTACTGAACTTTTTCTCATTTCTGTATTCAGCATCCAATTTCCCCTGCACATTTTCCATTGCTATTACCGGTGTTGATGTTTTCCTTGGTAGAGGTATGCAATTATAAATACATGGCTTAACTTAATAGGCGATATAATTAAATGGAAATCGAAAATATAACTACAACTACTGCACCCAAGGTATGCGTTATTTTGTGAATATGAATAAGAGGGTAAGAGGATACGAAAGATAAGAGAGGCGACTGATTGCCGCCAGCAGCCTTTGAAATCATATGTATATTTTCGACTAAAGCGGGATGTCAAATTGACCCATTGGGTCAAAATACGCGTGATTTTCGAAATTCTAATCTGTTCGGAGGCGAATATGAGGCTGCAGCATCACCATCACCCGGTTTACCATAGAAAGTTCAATAAGAAGCTTGATGCAAACCTATGCAACCAATGCGGGTCTTAATATCATCAATGCAATCTCGTTCCACTTGAATATAAACAAGCATATCCATTATCCACCACAACATTTTTAAACGATTTTCTTCGTTTGTAAGTACTTCGACAATTTCGTGATTTTTTCGGGTGCCACAAGCTGAAAATGCTTGGGAACCACTGACGTAGAGTCTGATCGTATTTTGTAAAACTGTAACTATGATGCCCAGGAACTGATTTCAGATGAAGCTGTGAATATATATACTACAGTTGCGAGACTACACTGAAACATATATCGTTCCCTACCTGTTCCAGTAATCTTTCGCAGCTTTGCCAACTAAATAGGCAATTGCAATTCCAGCACCATATTTTAGTATCGTACCTAGATTTTCTCGCTTGAATATCGACTTCAGTAGATTGCGAGAAGTTTCGTCGCTTACGTCAAATTTTACTGGACCGAAACTGCCATGCAATCCACCACCCGATGGTGCAGGTTCGTCGACCATTGCTGCGTCCGAGGTAAAAACCGAACGTTAGGTGAAATAATCTGATCATTGCGAAATAAGACAGCCATGTTGAAATCCACATGATACACCAATTACAAATATATTATTTTCGGCATTAACATTACTAACAGCACTCGTTCACCGAATATGGCGTAGTTTGTAAAGAAGGGTGTAAAATTTGCTAAAAAGTAGATATCGAAGAGGTTAAACGTTTTTCTTTTCCATTCAAAATTCGATCGGGAATTAGGCCCACTACATCCAAATTGTTTACAAATTACTACAGCATAGCAACAGCTAACGTGGTTGTTCTGAGACACTGCAAATCCCGAGATCACGTAGTAAATTAAGGAATAATACGTATGCGTGCAGTGCATTTCAAGACCGCAAATCGATGCAGTAATGTGAAAACTAATGCCAAATATCAGCATCTGTTAAATGTGAATAACCGTCCTTTACATATTAAACTTTCAATCGCGATTAAAATCAGACATCACATGTTCACTGAGTTCGCACTGCATTTTTTCATTGGTTTCAACCTAGACTGGATGGGAACTCCAGCAGGTATTGTGGAGTCCAGCAGTTACGTCTGCCAAGCCACCAACGAAGGGCTGCAGGAGGAAGGGTTGCATCGACTGCGGAGATGACGTTGGCCCATACCTGACTTTTTCAAGCTAGTCTACAATGGGTATATGGATAGCTGAATATGATCTGTACTTGAACAGCAAATACAAATCCTGCCATATAGTGTTGCATTTAAAACAAAATTCCATTTAAAACAAAAATGTTTTAAACAAGGCCCTATAGTTTCAAACATGTATTTTTATTGTTTTTGTTTTTTATTTTTTTACGCCACGAGTCACGAATATTCAATTGTGACATCATAGTGGATTGACATTGGCAATTGAAAATATAGGGTAAATATAGCTTTTTTGACAAAATAGGCTTTCAACCACTGTCATATACGGATCAAAAATATCTTTAACCAAGACTACATCGTCATGCAGCATTTTTGCGGTCGGGTGTCATCATCATCAAAACATTTATTCACACCAATTTTCTATATCTATGTACTATAGCTGTTGAACCGACTATTCAGAGGGTTCCAACCTTGCCATATATCGTATACGTCTGCTATATCGGGTGCTAATCGTCCGTAGAATCATACAACACGTTTTTTGGAAAGTATTTATACAATTATGGCATAATTATACAACTTTAAAACATGTTTTATTCAACTATTTGTTGTAAACGCAACCCTAGCCATCCCCATACAAAGTTCGCAAATTCATCTGTGCACTGACGTACTCACGAACCACGTGAGAGGGTCTCGCGTACCACCGGAGGTGCGCGTACCAAAGTTTGGGAATCATTGGTCCATTTACGATATCGCATGCAATATAGTTGAGCCATACGGTACATCTGTGCTCAATGCTCATGCCCACTTCTCACAGCTGCTTAATCATATATGCGTAACGTAACTATCCATGATTTCAGTCACCAAAATTTAAAATCTCTGTGCGGTGGATAAAATTTAACCATAAATTTTATATTTTGCTTGTTGAAAATTGAGGTTCCGCATGAATGTTTTTGTTTTTACTTTAAACTCAATCTCAACGGCGCGGTTTATATTTATATACTAATCTGTGATTGCAATACAGTTGTCTATATAGTCACTGTCATAACGCGTTTCAGAGACTCGCGTGCGACATAAGTTTAAAACGCAAAGTACCACTGGACGTTCTTAAAATGTAGATTTTTTGAACTCTTTTAATGGAAATAAAAATCCACTTCAAGAAACTCTGGACATCTTGAATGCATATGTACCATGTACAATCACGAAAAACGCATTACGCCTACTTTTGTATCGAGACGCAGAAATTGTGTCGCATTTACCGAGTTGAACTGTCATATAACCGCGGTTCCAAGTTGAATTATTGTTGGCGCATGTATCTACTTGTATACCGTTGCCTTAATCCGTCCACCACCAGACATTCGTTAATTCTATTTTGTAATCGTAATCGATTAATAAGATTACAGCCTTTTCAAATAATCGTAATCGTAATCGATTTCATTCGAGAAAATCAAAGTAATCGTATGTGTATTGTGTAGTCAATTATTTAACATATCTAATTGATTCCTATCTAAAGGGACTACGACTCAACGTTTTACTAAGACGAATTATACAGTTTTGAACAGTGTTATTGACAGTAGAACAGCGTATTTGATAGTAGAAACGTCAGATTTGTAAATTCCACTGATCATGGTTATTACAAGAATTAGCTATGTTGGTCATCGCGTCGCAACGATCACTACGCGATTTAACTTTTATATGTAATCGTAATCAACTACCGCGAGATTCTGCCTGCCACCGTGCTCTATTGTTTTATTCGGTAATTTGATCGCTGAACTTTTCTAACCAAGCGTGACAAGATTTTACTTACACTTCAATACTCTTCAGGTACGATGATTACGCCAACGTTGCGCAAGTCAAATAACGAGTTTGTTACTGGATTGGATATGTCACAAGACACGTTAACAGGGCTCTTCAACCAGGTGTATCGTACACCCCAGGGTGTACCATAATTTTTAGAGGGTGTACCACTCAGAAGAGGTGTACTGGGGTGTACCAGATCCACATTACAATGGACCGATTACTATCTATCGCAGGAGTTCTCAACACGCGGCCGCGTGAAAGCAAATACTAGACCTACTGATACTACTGAAATTTTTATTGCTTTGATAATCAGTCTTCGTTTGGACTCTAGTTTAAGAGAATCCCGCTTGGCTGTGTATACACTTTCATATAGTGTTACACTCACCACGACTGTCAAATACAGATCGCGACAAGGTAAGAGGAATTAAACGAAGAAAACATGGTGTTCAACTCTGCCTGGAACATTGAAGTTTGCTGTCGCAGAGAGTGAATAACATCACACAACAAAGGGATTAATAAAAACCGAAAGATGAATCATCATTAATTTTGTCCCCAAATTTTTCGAAGTCACCCCCTCCATCAGATCTACTGGTAAATTTTATCACGTGGTCTGAGAATAATAATAGAGAGTAGTATGATAAGCTACCAACATTATCGACGAAATTCACTCAAGGGACTGAAAAAATCTTCGCACCCCGCGCGACTAGAAACCGAATCCCAACAGCTTTTCCTGACATTTATACTCGCGAATTTGGTGCGTGTATGGTACGCCTGTGGGGATATTGTGCTTCTACAATTCGAAACTTTTATACGCAAGTATATCTCAAGAAATCAGTGATTGCACAGAACACCACTAGTGTTCTCCGCGATGCGAAATTCCCAGTAGCCAATTGCACATGAGTATTTGTCATCCAGATGGTCCATGACGACTCTCCACTCCACTGGAATGCGGCCGTATGCTATATATGTTATCGTAATGAAGCTAACTGTCACTACGGAATCGGTGTATTATGCGGTCAAGCGTGTACGAGTTTTGAGTAAACGTGAAAAGGGTGTACCACGACAAAAAAAGGTTGAAGAGCCCTGCGTTATGATACTGATGCTTCTCATTCTCCTTACAGACGACCGCAAACATTGACAAGCTTTTCCCGTATATTCCTAGTCGATCGAATAGTTTCTAAATAACTGAATATCGTATTAGAGGCCACAATAGGGATACACAATGCAATGCATATAAGTCACAAACGAACGTGTTGAAGCGGCTCCGCGATACACATTACCGGTGCATCACCTGTCAATCTGTCATAACTGACTTGAACGACTGTATAGCTCAAAACAGTAAACATGTACGCGTATACGTATACTCAACACTCACGCAATCAAGCAACAAAAAGCAGAAGTGACACAGTGGAATAGTAGGAGAAACGACACTCAAGAACTTCCTCTTTTTAGTTTCTCTATAAGTGTAGGTAGTTAGAAATACCAGAATCGGGATAGACCAGAATCAGCGTGAAAAAAATGTAGGGAGATACGATGTAGCCGATTGATTCATGACCTGACCAGACGTTTGCTTTCGAAATTGTATTGGTCAAGTTTCGATATCGCGGCGTTATCGCGGCGTTATCGCGCCCAGGTTGGGTACAGGGATATCTAGATATCCCTGCGTTGGGTAGCACACCCGCAGGCAAATGCAATAGGCGAGTGGCGGCATAGTGTCATACAAAAGCCCAGGGCCGATGTGGCAATCCTAGAAGGTAAGGTAAGAGGCCAGATTATGTCAGTGGTTTCAAGTGACCAGACCATGATATCTGCAACACAACTAAATCAGCAACAACTCAAACAAGAAACGAGTTTGAGTTCCCAAATTTTCGAAATCACCTGGACGATTATTATCATTGTTGGGTTGCGAAAACTACTATAAGACAATTCTCTGAAATACAGTTACGTGAAATTTCTATATGACAGTTGTCGTAACACTGTAAGCAATCCACAAAAGGGTAAAACGATCTCCCCGTATACGTGTTCGGTGTTTGATACTGATACTGGTTCTGTCATAAGCATGGCGATTTTTTTTACCAAAAAACGGCAGATATTGCCCTACTACTACATATCTTAATTTCTGTTTGGAACTGTCTGTCATTACGAAGTATTTTGGCCTGAAAACATTTTTGGACTTGACGCGGTTCCGCAATACACATTACCGGTACATCACTTCACCTGTCAATCTGTCAAAGCTGTCCTGGACGACTGTAACTCAAAAGAGTAAATATACACAACACGCACGCAGTCATGCAACAAAAAGCGGAAGTGACACAGAAGAATAGTAGGGGAAACGCCACTAAATAACTTCCTCCTTTTAGTCGCTCTATAAATGTAGGTAGTTAGATAGACCAGTATCGGAATTGACCAGCATCAGACTGAATAAAAACGTAGGGAGATATGGTGTAGCCGATTGCTGCATCACAAGACGTTTGATTTCGAAATTGTATTGGCCAAGTTTCGATATCGCGGCGTTATCGCGCCCAGGTTGCCCACCAGGTTGGATAGCACTAGCGCAGGCGAGTGGCGGTATCGTGCCATACAAAATCCGAGTGCCGATCGGCAATCCTGGTAGATAAGGTAAGAGGTCAGATTGTGTTAGTGGTTTCGAGTGACCGGGCCATGATATCTGCAACACAACAAAATCAGCAACAGCTCACACGATAAATGAGTTTGGGTTCCCAATTTTCGAAATCCCCTCGACGATTTTCATTGTTGTGCAACTTCGTATAAAACTACTATAAGACAATTCTCTGAAATGAAGTTACGTGACATTTCCATATGACAGTTGTCATCACACTGTAAGCAATCCACAAAAGATTAAAGCGCCTTCCGCGCTTAGGTGTTTGGTGTTTGGTTCTGTCATAAGAGGGCGATCTTTTTGCCTTAAAAACGAAAAATTTTGAGCTAAAATAACAGTGACATTTTTCACCTCAAAAAACTTGATTTTGACAAGATTTTGACCTCGCGTATCATGTAAATTTGGTGGTTTCCCGCATAATCTTAGAATTGTACAATTTATCATCATTTCTGCTTGGAAATGTCTGTCCTTACGAAGTAGTTTGAACGGAAAAAAAAACTTTTTTGGACTTGAAAACTGACAACTGTATATTTTAAAAAACTTTATTCTAACGAAATCTGGACCTATGAAGAATTTCAGTAGTTACATCACGCATTATGGTAAAATAATTAAAGTTTGTTGTAGTACAACGAAGGATACTTTTCTACATTCTCGGGTAGAAAGTTCTGTCCTTACTAAGTAGTTTGCTAAGAATGAAGAAATAACGTTCAACACCAGCAGTTGTTGGCAACACTTTGTGGGTACAATGCTGGTGACACACCGTGTTGCTTCATTCTGACAATGCTGTCTACCTACGTCACAATTATTCATCATGCACTTCTTGATATAAGAACCAATGCACGCGCAGTCTTGATTCAGTCGGGATATTGTGGTACGTTGAGCATAACACCATGTCAACATATTTGTTTCATTTGACCGTTGAGCAGACAATGGTCCGTCGACAACGGTAGGCCTATTAAGTAGGCTACAAGATGTCAAATGACAAATGATAAGTTCACCGCCTGTGCAAACATCTACGATACAAACGAAATGCAGGTTGAAAAATTTGTTTATGACTTTGTGGACGGTTTTAATATTTTTTTGACAATATTATGAATTTTTTGACAAGTCAAAAAAATCGCCCTAGTTATAAACCAGATTAAGTTTGCTTTCAAAGTATCAAGTTTGGGATAAATCAATCAGAGGTATTGCGCAACACTTTCGTCATCGTGAATCATGTCGGGATCAAATGAGAAAAGGTAAGATGATATGGCTATTTTACACTGTAGGCCTACATTGATATCGGCTACATACATGATTGGTCAAATTACCCACTTGTAATACCAAAAGATACTTTAATGTTTCACCCACGTTGTTTGTTTATTTCATGTCTATTTGTATTTCCGCTATTCAAATTCACGTTTCAATCTCAAACTATCTTTGGGCTCGGGGTAAGCAGTATGCATCGTTCTTAAATTGAAAAATGGACCATTTACGTGTGAGGTTTCCGACTAAAGATCGTTCCTTATTTTTCGTCATCAGTTCTAACCCTTTATAATCTAGTACATTTATTCGGATGGATATAAATTGGTGATGTTATTGATAAATCATATATAATGTATCATGGCGATGTCACGAGATACTGCTGTCGGACTCGAAGGTTGAGTGAAGTTGGGTTGGGTTGGGTTGGATTAGTTAAGTTAGAGAGCGATATCATACGCATAGCATAGGTCATATTCTTACCAAACTCGCCCCCTTACTTAACCCCAATCGGATATTCCTACCCACAACAATAGTATATCATTACATTACATCGCCGAAGTATGTTTTGTCATCGCCAAAATACACGGATGACATCGTATGTATGCTGACATTACTAACATCGCCAATTTATATTCACTTCATTTATTTTGTTTTTTTTATTATGTAGACCAGAAATTGCAAAAGAATCTGTTGAATCCATTGTAGATTATATATGACAATGAATAATGCTGGTATCGGGGCCATCCTTGAATCGTCACATCCCAAGAAATTTAAGGCTGGTTCCATTGCAGATAGCAAAATGTGAATACGTGTGACAGGAGTGCTGGTCCTGAATTATAATAGGAAACGCACGAAAAAGGAACTTTTATCTCCCCTTGTCATTAATGTCACCAACTTCATACAGCTGTGCCTTCTAAGTTTGTCATTGGTGGAGCTGCATTTGTGATTTGTGTGATGGTTAGGCCTACGCCATGTATCTGCCTGTTAATACTCATGATGGCATGGGTTTTGTAACATGAGCCACGAGCCGATGTAGGCAATGCAGCGGGAATGTGGGTTGAAGTCACGAGCTTCAAAATTTCCGTTTGTGGGTCAAATTCATCTCACCAAAAGTTGAGTTATTCCTCATATCATGCACTTGGATTATAAATGAAATAAAGTGGGAATCGGTTATATCTTACTCTCCCCCATCACCCTCATACTCGATCTGATGCTCTCTCCTTACATGATTAGTGGTGTAAATCTGTACTTAGGAACAAGCCAACAACAGGAGCGGCAATGAACTATTTTAATGGCAAGGTGGACATTGACAGTCAAAATGATAAAAAATTTAGTAAGTATCCAATTTGCATGGTGCTTGTTTTCAGTACATGTGATAGTGACAGCCGCCTGGTCCATGCGAATTGCTTGGAATAGAACTGATAACAACTGGATATTACTTGATTAGTTAGTCGCATAATCTACAGCAGTGGTTCTTGAACATTTAAGATTGCGACCCAAATCTGACGTTTATTGGACGGGGCTATTCTGGGCCGGCCATTTCGACGCTTAGAAATACCAATATCGAAGGTTTTGGCCGATCAGCGAAAGCCTTTTTTGGTCAAGGCTTTATCGCCGCCGATCATTTTGGCACCGTACTTTGCCCAGTCGCATGTTGGCCAAAACGTCATGTTCCATGTGTCCTGTCGCGGAATTGGTTGGTCCCGAAATACCAATGTCAAATATTACCGCACCCGCACGTTGTACACCCCTAGAGCAAAACATATACTCCGGTGGCGTTAGCTGAAAGTAGGAATATAGTGTTCTCCCACAATTGCGAATATAGTTAGATTAATTTTTGTAAATTTTGCGTATTCACAAAAAATATGGGTGTGGAAATTACGGCCCTGATTTTTTTCCTCCCTCTACAGTCTACCCCGCCCGAGTTATAACACAAGTTACAACTGTCCAGGGAAATCAATGTCAGACAAATCTTATCATGGCATCAAACCAATTTGTGTAATACCAAGGTCAGCACACTTTAATGATCAAGCCATATTGCCGTTACCACTTTTCTGCATGTCTCGCTTATTGGCAATATGACCCAACACAGATACTCTGGACTGCAATTTTTCTTTGTAAGGAATTCAGCAAATATTACACACATATTCAAAAATATCTCTGGTGCGGTCGCGATACAAATTTATACCCCTCGCGACCCATACTTTAAGAACCCTTGTTCTACAACCTTGACACTTGAATGTGTCAGTGCACTTTCAGATCGGCCGAAGCTGGTAGTTTGAAAACATCTTAAGTCATTTTGATTCCTTCAGTCATCTCTTCAGCGTATCGCAATATTGTGGTGTTTTGAGCTGATCAAAATATCTGATACACGAGGGAACTTACTTTCCTGACAATCAATAACGATCCACACTACTCTAACCATATACAGTTCGTTTATATAGAGATAATTCATTTATTTGTTATTTAGTGGCGGTCAAGGAAAGTGCTGGCGATGGAGTCACGGCAATGAATTTCTACGGAGAAAATGCTGATGCTAAAGTTAAATCCAAAGGTTGCGTAAGCATGATGACTGCTGGCTATGAAGGTTGGTTGGTGTCCGATTATATACGACGCGCGTGTGTGTGTATTCCTGGAAATCATCAATTCATGTTATTTTCCATTGCTTATTGCAGGCAAAGATTTGGAAAAAATAGCCGATAAATTCAAAAAAGTTACAGGTTAGTTGCAAAATAGCAGGAATACTCAACTATATTCAGCAAAGGCCCACTTACAAAGGTTAAAAAGCTACCTAAGTCTGTTATATTCCTCATGAATTAATTTTAATAAATTATATTAACGATTATTTAAAGTGGAAGGTCTTAAACTGAGGTCCACGGACCCCTCGGGGTCCTCGAACTAGTTTTAGGGAATCAGTAAAAGGGCAATGTCGAACTACAAGAAGAAGCTACAAGATCATCTCATCCGCGTTACCGTGGTTTATAAGAAGCCTAGAAGTGGGTCGTGCTACACAGGGCAGGAACAGCACTTCGTCAGCCCCCCGCAACACGTTTGTCTTGGGATCCCACCCCATAGGGTGATAAACCGAACTTCTGGGGGCCTTATCCGACTGTATACTATACACCGCTGATTGTCAGAGAGATTTATTGTACTGTTTAGTCAGATAGCTGATGTCGCCTATGTTGGTGCGAAGCGCGAAAATTCTCTACCATTCATGTTTGAATCTCTCAATATAATAAGGAATTGCATATATATTGCTACCAATTTTTATATCCTCTCTCTGCTCACGCAATCAGATTTACTGCGAGTTCAGATCGCCAGGACATGAACATTCGGCCCCAGCTATTTAGGCGCCTATGGGCAATTAAACAGATATGTATTGTACGATTTCGGTCAACATACGGGCAGTCCTTTTCGGCCAAGGTTTTCTCGCTGCCGATCGTTCTGCCACACTGCTCGGAGTCGCATGTTACATGGCCTAAAACAGTGGTTCTCAACCGGGATACCGTGGACCCCTGGGGGTCCGCGAAGCCTCAAAATAGTTGATAACCTAATTTGTATTTTTTTTTAATTCGGAAAATAACGAGGCACAGTTTCGCTTCATTACTAGCAAAACTTAAGAGCTCGCATCAACAGAATGACCGCCTGAGATGAAATATCCTACTGTGCAGATTCATTTTAATTGCTAAATTGCCAATAGCCTATTGATACAAACATTTTGCTCTTTAGAGATGTTTTGTTGGCGATCGTGGGAAAAAGTTGGATGAGTAAGGCCAATCACGGTGACTTCTAATTGTTTACAAAAATCTATTTTCTCCTGTGATATAGACCTATACATAACCATTATTCCATTATAACTTCAAGTTAAGCTGCTAGATAGAAATGACTAGGCTTGTCGTTATATGTTCCATGACATGCCGCCCTATGTCGCTTTCTTTTTTCTATATTATCTTCTATATTTTTATTCAGTGAGCATGCCTCCTCTTTACATCGCCTAGGCCAAGGTGGGTGTCTGATTCCATAGACTACTCCAAGTCGCTTCGCCATCTTCCTGTCTTTTCATTGTATCGTATTTTTGTGGTGTATTGAACTGATAAAAATTGCTAATAAACCAATGGTGATGATGTTCAATAAAAAAAGGTTTGTTTGTCAATTTTGGTGCCATATTTGTTGCGATCATACCCAAATGTGTCGTCGGAAGCGTTTCGCGTTATTAGTACATTCGCCTCCACTATATTTGTGGAAATGGGTTTTTATCAAATCGAAGGCGCGGATTTTCAAGACAGACCGCGTATTTGAAGAAATGCAGTTGCAGAATTCGCTTTGAAATAATAGAAGTCAACCCAATTTCTACATGAATAGTATGATTATATATTTTCAACAAAAGTCATTTTTTTGCTGCTTATCACTAAGCCTACAGTTATCATTTGCATAAGACAGATGACGATTGCCCGATAATTGAGTTAAATCTGAACTAAAACTTTGTGGGAGTCCGCGGGGGTCCGTTACGGTCCGGACGGGTTTCGCGAAGACAAAAAGGTTGAGAACCACTGCCGTAGACCCTCTCAACAATTGTAAGAGTGATGATGTCATTGATGTAGATCTTAGCTGGTGTTTAGCGATGTTATATGGAGACAGATATGGGTTGGGCCGAATGTTGAGATGTGCAACGTTTGTGATTGAAGATGAAACAATTTTGCTACTATTTTTCAGATGGGCATACGGAGGTACCGCAAGCGTCACGCAGCGGAGAAAGCAAGATCTCATTGACAGTCCGGGTGAAATCGGTTCGTGAAACCATTCGCCTTACACTTCCCGACTGTTCTACTGTAAAGGCCGTTGTCAATACAATCAAGGAAAAGACAGGTGTGGATGTACAACTACGTGTGAATGGTGGGCGAGACAGGATTCTCGACGAGAAGAAAACTTTACGCGATGAGAATATTGTCGATGGCGAGGAGTTATGTGCTGATAGTCTCGCTACAATAGACACGCCAACGGACGTACGAGACGTTAAAAACAGATGCTAAATTATAGTTGTATGGATGGATGGATACAGTCGATTCTGCTAAGAGAGGGAGAAACTCTGCGTTTTGGATTATATTAACTATTTCCCCTGTAATGTAGTCGCCAATGAGCGTTTAGTCAATACTGATGCATGACCGAACTTGGGCTTAATTTGTAAGTCTGTCATAAGTAAACGAAGTTGCATTAATTGACCACTTTGGAGTTAATATTATTATATTGTGTGTTATACCGATGCTTGATATCATTTTTGGCATTTGGGATTTGGAGTAGGCTATTTCGTTACAATAGACCAAATGTTATTGTGTGTAGGTAGCTTAATGCCCAAAACCTGTGGTTCTCAACCGGGGGTCCGCGAAGCATTTTCAGGAGGTCCGCGGAGCCTCTAATTTTGTAATATTATTGATAACCTAATTTGTATTTTTCTTAATTAGGAAAAGCATCAGACAGTTTCATTTCATAATTGCTAAAACTTTAGGACTCATATCATTAAAATGGTCGTCTGAGATGAAATATCCGACTGTGCAAACTCATTTTAATTGTCAAATTGCCAATAGCCTGCCGATGAGTTATCGAGAGAGAGAGTTATCGATCTCAGCAAATTAATAAACAGTCGTCTGAAATATAAATTCCTGAATTTTATTCCTTATCTGTCCCAATGAAGGAATTGAAAACTTGCCACCAAATCCATTTTCTCCTGTGATATAACCACTAAATAACTTCAAGGTGAGATGCTAGGGATAGAAATGACTGGACGTGATTTGTTGATTAAAAACGCACACCAAAAGCTGTTGTCGGAAGCGTTACGCGTTAATATTACATTCGCCACCACCTATCTTTGTGGAAATGGAGTTTCGGCACTCGTTCATATTTAAATCAAAGACGCGTATTTTCAAGACAATGAATACAGCTGCAAAATTCGCTCGAGAAATGATAAAAGCCTACCCAATTTCTACAGGTAGTGTGCTGTTATTTTCAAGAAAAGACATTTTTGTGGCTGTTTATCACTAGCCGACAATAAATATTTGCACAAGACAGATGACTGTTGCACGAAAATTGAGCTAATTTTGAAGGAAAACTTGAGGGAGTACGCGGGGTCCGTGACGGTCTAGAAGACAAAAAGGTTGGGAACCACTTCCCTAATATTTATATTTTCCGTTGTTAATTTCCACGTAGGCTATTAGCAATTTGGCAAAGAGACTTACACCAGGGATATATAGAACTCTATCTATCCCTGACTTACACAAAGAGACGTACACTATCGTGGAACCAAGAATTCATTTTTTAAATGTACATTTGTACATTGTACACCGTACAGTGTTACCGTTAAATACCTGACGTTTCTAGTGCACAACTTCGTATGCTTTATGTCACTTCACCTGAAAATCAAATAACGCCATATATAGTTAATTCGTTTTCGTAACTACCAATATGTGATACGTTGGGAAACCAGTCAACCTGTTCAAAAGAATAGATGACCAAAAAAACTTTTTTTCCAAATCAAGCTTGCTATGTGATTACATCGCCAGGTTGCCAAAAAACGATGCACACCAAATTTGACTCAATTCTAACCAGCAGTAGATGCCGGATTCTGTCAAATTTAAATTTTGGTCATTTTTTAAATAATAGTATTTACGATGGCAAATTTCGCGACTACGGCACGACCAACAATCGTGTTCTAGATATGCCTGAAGAGGCAGGGATATCTTTTCCACTCGTCTCTATCTTGACAAGCGCCTATGGTGGAGTTTGGATAAAAACATCGCCGGTTACCAAAGAAAACGATATGACACGGATTAGCTTGAAATTAGTCCACTTCATTGAAATAGCCACATTAAAAGGATGGTGAGATGATATTCAAATAGAATACTTTGCACACTGAAATTAACTACCACGAAAAGGAAATGAACTGACAAGCAGGTAAAATATGGGTAAATATACTTCTCAAGTGATAGTCAATATCTATATTGTTTGTCGGACCAATGTAGTTAACAGAAGTGGTCAAAGTAGTCAAGAAAGCTAGTCAAGTAGAAGTAGAAGTAGAAGTAGCGAAGACAAATTCTACTCAAGTACGAGTAGAAGTACTTATTTCATAAGCAACCTAAAACTAATTGAAGTAGAAGTAGAATTGACTGACTTTAAATCTACTCAAGTAAGTAATTTTGAAAACGATCGTAATTCGTTCGCATGGACTGTCAAAAGCTGCAAGGAGCGATGCGGGAGGTGTAGAGAGGTTGATTCATATTGATGCATCCCAGGAGGTGTCATTTTTTGACAGAATCAGCAGTCGTCCACATCATGGGATGTAAATGATAGTATTGATATGGAAATACGATACTAATCCTTTGTTTACTCGAACATCCAGTTTTAGAGGATATCATGGCAATGCGTCTTATCCCATATTATAAGGCCCCTAGTTCAGTCGAAGAGTAATACGGAGAAGTTTTGTCGGATACGGCTTTAACACTTTGCGCGATTAGTATACGATAATTAAAAATTTTGCAGATCGTATAAATGCCATATAGTGTTTAGCCTTAATTTCGGAAATATAAGGCATTACTACGCTTGCTTTTATACTTCAAGATGTATGTTCTCCAGACAAAAAAATGAAATATAAGTAGAATTCAACGTATAATGCTCGTAATTGAAAGAAAAATACCAATACTACTTCTAAAAAGCGGAAAATGTATTTCACGTCTTTTGTCCAGAAAGTTTCCACGGTGGTCTGCTAAAACAGGTCTAACGTTGAAAAAGTCAAAGACCACTTTTCCAGATTAGGTCACGCCATGAGCTGCTAGGTATAATAGGTAATTGCTAGATTGCGAAACGGTAGTTTAAAACGTTATGGGCGACAATGCGGTGTGAACGGAGCCACGCAACCCGGTATCTAAATTATTTTCAGCGATACTTTCGTTAAAACATATTTGTGACTCCATATCTACTGTGCGCGAATCGCAACGAAAATTCTGGGTATTACATGACTTTTATGAAAATTGGATGTTGGTACCAGAGTTGGATCAATTGTAATTTGTAATTGAGCTGAATGTAATAATTACATTTTTAATGTAATTGTAATTGTAATTGTAATTAGAGCATTTCTATTTTGTGTAATTGTAATTGTAATTGTAATTTGATCAAAATTTTGCTCAATTACAATCTCAATTACATTTTCATCGAAACCTGACAATCACAACATAAAGTAATCATTTAATCAATCATGTATTCGTCGCTCCAGTGAAAATCCGGAACGAACCAGGATGACGACGAGGGGCCTTAAGGACTTAGTTAACAGTCACCACATGTAATAATTAGCCTATTTACATCGGTGTTCTATGCGTGCTGTACTATAACTAGATAATTCAGTCACGCTAAACTGTTTCCCATACTTCACTAGCAACAGAAAACTTTGTGAATTACAATATAGGCTAAACCAGTGGTTCTCAAACTGGGGGCGTGCCCCCTTGGTCGGCGTGAAAGCATCTGAACGGGGCGCGACGCTCCAGTGAACTGAAATCTTTTCCGCGCTTGGCCCGATTCACCTCTGTTTTATGGTTATTGCTCGGTGTATAGTCTGAATTTCGTATTGGAGAATTCTCTCGTCAACAGTCATAACCTTCCATACCATCAAACTATATGTAAGGATTGCTAACTTTCTGGTTTCATTGTGTGCTATGACGATAAGGGGGGCACAAAATATTCACTGTCATAAACAGGGGCGTGTCTAAAAAATTTGGAGAACCAGTGGGCTAAATTAAATCTTAATATTTCGAAAATAGATAAAGAGCAAATAAACTCTGACCAGTAACGAGGCTTGTTGCAACAATAGCAAAAAAAATCAAGTTTCCAACCAAGGCTTCATCAAACTTGATCACGCGTTTGTTGAGATGTTATCCCAATCTTACCTTCAATCTTGGCCAAATTTACTGGGGCCAGACACTTTTCGCACCCTAATGTTAATCAAATGCAATCGAACAGTTTCCGAGCAAGTGAAAATGTAAATGCGAACCAAAATATTGTAATTCTTAGTTATCAGGAGGTTCTTTCCTTTTGCATTTATTTTAATTTTACACACCTTATCGGTATCATCCTTGATGACGCCTTACCAATTATATTTCATTATCCTGACTCAGCTCTGAGTAGCATAATCGTTTGATTACATTTCATTGACTGTCATGTAGCCTATCCGCTGTTAGTCGCTCAAACCTTTGTTTCTTAACAGCCGCTTGATACATTTTTCTGTGCTTGTTGTTTTCAGTACTCATGATTAGGAATAGTTCGAATACGTTCGAGTTTTTTTTAATTAAAGGGTATTCTACATATCAGGAATGAAACATGAATGGCTTGATATTGTCGCTAATTACGTCGCTACGGTTGTCAAATAACACCTCTTTACTGAAGCAATTACCTGTTTAAAAGTAATTGTAATTGTCATTATAATTGTAATTATTACATGTTTAACAGTAATTGTAATTGTAATTGTAATTTGATATTTTTAGCATTGAGTAATTGTAATTGTAATGTAATTGAAACATGCAAGGAAGTAATTGTAATTGTAATTGATCCAACTCTGGTTGGTACTACGTGAAAACAGCCCCGAAATGCCTTAGGCTATTTTTGTTATTGGGAGATTAAACTACTTCTACTTGACAAACTGAAAATAGCGAAAAGTAAGTAAGTAATTCACAAAATATTATGAAGTAGAAGTAAAAGTAGCGAAAAAAAGATCTACTTGAGTAAGTACCAGAAGTAGAGGAAAACTACTTGAGTACTTCGAAAAAGTAGAAGTACTTCGTTACTGACCACCTCTGTGTAGATTTCACGAAATCCAGACGAAATTTGTGACTGTACTCTTCACAATGCATTGTAATATCATGATATCATATTATTCGCTTTTCAGCACTCCTTTCATCCTCTGGCAAGTGAATTGTGACTTATGGAAAAAAATTATATTTTCAGTGGAATTAGATTATGCTTCATTATATGTAGTGAACTCGGTTCATGAAACGATAGGATGCTTGAGGAATCTCGCCTTTGGTTCATTACAATCATCACAATTTTTCCTCCAATCAAAAGTTATCGTCTTCTCTTCACGTCATTCTCCATATTCAGTGACAACCATTTAATTGTCTTCATGCGTCCTAGTAGAACGCCGATGTTTTCAATTATACTTTGACCAGGGGTTTGAGGTGATATTGAAAGACACCCAGATGACTAGTGTTCTTTATAAACTTGGTGAGTTACCATTTGGTTTTCTTGAGGCTTGCAAGGTTTTCGGGCATATAAAGCATAGCATCAACACTTATGTGAAGTAACTGAAATGTCGCTTATACATCGTATGTAGCCTGTAAGTACGCAGTTCAAAGTAGACGTTGACTAGACAGGTCTGGGACTGGCAGCGAGCATAATTCCTGATATGTTGAAGAATTGCTGTGCCCTATCCCAGTTAGGGTTGCATTCAAGACGAAAATGAATTTGAAACAAACATGTTTAAAACGATGCCCTAATTTAAAACATGTTTTTTATTGTTTCTTATGTTTTTTTTAGCCTTGACGTCACGAATATTCAATTGTGACGTCATAGTGGATTGATATTGACAATTGAAAACATAGGGTAAAAATAGCTCCTTTGACGAAATATATGTACTATTGCTGTTGAACTGACTATTATGAGGGTTCCAACCATCCCCTATCGATATATGTCGGCTACATCGGATGGTAATTGTCCAGGCTCAAAAGAATGTTTTTTGTAAAGTATTGACACAATTATGGCATAATTTTACAGCTTAAAAGAAAAACAATTTTATTTTTTCTGAAAAGGCCTTTTTTTAAAACACATGTTTTAAACAAAGTGTTTTGAAACACCGTTTGTTTTAAATGCAACCCTAATCCCAGTTATGCAGGGCATACCGACGTCTCTCATCCGAGATTCAAAATTTTTACTGATTACATAGTCGCCATTCCCAAAATCTCATCCATAGAGACATCAATTGCATTCCTCAACAGCCCAGTGTTCGAATATCCGGTACTTGACATTGACTGTTCCAGGGTGTCAGAAATGGGGCTGATTGCAATTGGGAATGAGATGCGCCACAATGAATAAAATTAATGAAATGAAAAAGCATTTCTGGTACTTCACATATGCGTTGATACTAGAGCTTTTTGTGTGCTCGAAACTGCGCGAGCTTCAGGGAAACCAAATGGTAACCCACTGAGCTCGTAAAGTATATTGTTGTGTTGACACCATTGTCAGAATGAAGAAAAGCGCTGTGTCATCAGCAGTATATACGCACGCACAACTTCGATGTTGTCAGCCAACAACTGCTAATGTTTCTCCATTCTTGGCAAGCTACTTAGTAAGGACCGACACTTTCTACCCGAGAATGTAGGAAAGTATCTCTCGTTGCACTACAACAGATTTTAATTATTTCTACCATAATTCGTGATGTAACTACTGGAATTCTTCATAGGGTCAAATTTCGTTAAAATCAAGTTTTTTCATGAAACAATTTGTCAGTTTTGGAGTCAAAAAAGTTTTTTCAGGCCGAACTACTTCGTATTTGTACGGACAGGCAGTTCGAACCAGAAAGGAATAAAAGTAGTACAATTCTAACATTATGTGGGAAACCACCTAATACGTTAGGTCAAAATTTGGTCAAAATTAAGTTTTTTACATAAAAAAAATGTCGTAAATATAACGATTATAAATAAACTCACCACTCACCATACATCCACAATTTTCCAAATAGCTCCGTGGCCCACCTCAAAATGCTCCTGTGGACCACAGGTTTAAACCCCTGTTCTAGAACATTCTGAAAAGCTTCTTAGACGGATTGCTAAGTAGGCCTACTCCAAATCGTTCTTGAAATCGGCGGTTTCGACCACCCAATTATCGATGAGACATCATTGCAGTGATTATAAACCTATTCTATTGGACTCTCGATTTGAGCTTCAAATGAGACCTGGATAGTTGGAAGTCATGCTCTTTCTGCTTTAAGTCACAGGTCACAGCCTGACGCCTGATGTTTGGATAACATATATTGGGAGCTAGCAATAAGAACACATTTACATGATTTTATTTGAGAAATTACAGATATATGAATGTCACTTACAGGGAGTACTCGTACTGACTTCCAGCTGGGATGAAAGACATGGTATTAAAAATTGAAAACAAAATCCTATCATTCTAGCAGATGTCATATACGACCATGGCAAACAGATTGAAGATGATCGTCATGGAATGCACGTTGTAGACTCGTATAGACCTCTTCATAGGCTCCGATACTTATATCATTGGAATATGCCTCTTCATGACTCCGCGACAACGTAGAAATAATACTGTGACAATTGTAGGTGAAATTTTTTTTAAGTTGTAAAATTATGCCATAAATGTGTAAATGCTTTCCAAAAAACATGTTGTGTGAGCCTACGGACAATTCCCACCAGATATAGCCGACGTATGTCGATATGGGATGGTTGGAACCCTCAAAATAGTCGGTTCAACAGCAATAGTGCGTAGATATTTCGTAAAAGGAGCTATATTTACCCTATATTTTCAATTGTCAATGTCAATGTCACAATTGACTATTCGTGACGTCATGGCTTTTAAAAAATCATAAAAACAATAAAAAACATGTTTTAAACTAGGGCCTTGTTTTAAACATGTTTGTTTTGAATTGATTTTTGTTTTAATTGCAACCCTATATACGTCGTTCGCTGTTGTACAAGGTGTATTCAATCTGAAATCGTAATCATCGCTATCCATAGATGTTCATTGGCATGCAATATAGAGTTTTCTAACATATCTACTTCTACCATAACGAACAGAATTCTCAGCCAGCGTGACTTATGGTACACATGTGTATAAACACCTGTACGACGAGTATATGATGAATTATTAGGAACTTAATTCACGGCAGTGAAGTACAGTGACATTTAAAATGAAAATGGAATGTACGATTTCATTCCTTGATTGTGTCTGTCCTGAGATTTCTACAGAGTTCGGACTTTGAAATAACGTGTAGTGTGTTGCCTATGAATTATATTAAGCTAAAAGTGCCATGAGCGACAAGGTCGTTGTGAGAGTATAATAAACAAAACAAATTTTTGTTGCTGGATTACTGGTCAAAGAGGGCGTTATGTGAAAAAGGTTTAGGAAACACTGATGTAGTGCATTGGTAACATCGCATGGTTACAAGGTACAACATGTAGTTACACTGTTATTAATGGTAAACAAGATTCAACTTGCAAATTTATACAAAAAAGTACTCTATATTTAAAAAAAGATTAAAGAAATTAAATGCAAGCATGTCATTGTGATGACCTTTATTACACTGACTAACCAATGCTTTCATTAACTGAAAACGAGCAATATACGCAATACAGCTATGCCAGCAACTAAGCTACCGAGAAACAACAAATTTGGAGCGACACAATATATAGAGAGACAGCTAATCAAGGTCGTGGCGAGATAGCATAGTGGTATAATCCACAGCCGCAACACCAAGGGATTGCGAGTTCGAGTCCGACCGAGGTCGACTCCAGAATTCCCATCCAAGTGTTGGAGGTTTATGTAGACTCCTCCTCGCAATCTCATCCGTGTAAGCGGTGCCTTATAAAAGCCCAGAAGTGGGCAGTGCTGCAAGTCGGCAGCTACGAGATAAACATGATAAAAATTGGCCTGGTGTAAATGACCATAGTTGTCGACAAACACCACGAGTACTACAAACAACAACAACAACAACAACAACGACAACAACAACAACAGGTAATCAAGTAATAACACACTATTCACCACAAAGAAAGTGAATGCAAGCGAATTTGGGCCAGTAGAGACCGTGGAAGTATAAATGAAAGAACAAACGCATCAGTCGTGAGAATGCAGAACGCCTTGTATATATGTAGGGCCTACATGTGTGTATGTATGTATATACAACTTCGTCTATGCAGCATCCACTATAAAATTAAAAAGTAACACCAAAGGCAACATTTGATAAATCCACGGGGACGAGCTATTTTAGCAACAGCTCCACAAAAACAAATCGTAACAATGAGATTAAATAGATTTCTATCGTATCGTGGATAAAAACAAGTCGCGAAGAAAGATGACTGACTGAATGCTATATGTTCGGCATGAGAAATCGCATTTCTTCGTCTTTGAGGATCGATTTATAGATTTCGGCAAATTTTCGGTCTATGAATTTTGGCAGCCTTTTTCTACACGTAGTTTCGAAAAATATTGAATTTTTGTGCGATGTTCACTTGTATTCGAACATGATAATACGTAATACCAAATCAACTTGGGATCAAAATTTAAACTTGGATTGAAAGCTGATGTCTGGGATAGATGTGAAATAATATTCAATCCGCCCATCTCCGATAGCTCAGCAGCAATTAAAAAAAATACAGTCCCTTGTGTTGTGGTGAACTGAAATGTCTACGGATTGAGGACAAAAAGAACAAGAAAATAGCAATATACGGTGTCTTAGAATTGTGTAAAACATATTCATACACATACAAAATAGAGTGGAAACCAGCCATGTACCAAAAAATTGCTTCAGTTGCTCAATGCTCATAGTCAGTTCGTCTTCGCGGCATTTAGGATTCAGGTTTCTTAACTCTCACGCCAACGCTAACAAAGCTATAAAATGTTAGCCATCGTGACCAAATGACGGAAAACAAAATCGGAAAATCTATGGGAATGTAGGCAAATCAAATGCGCAGATCAAATCCACTAAAGTGCTTATTAAACTAAGAATTGAACTTCTAAATTGCGCACGCATATTATGGCCTCGCGAAATCGTCTCTCAAACCCCTTGCCACGAGATCTGTGGCGAGTGGCTGGGGTAGCATTACCAGATCCCAGATAATTCATTTAGTTGCCGCTCGGAGCCTGGAAGATTACAAACACGATTGTCCAAACTTACAAATGGATATTCATAATATCAGCATTATCCATTTCTAGTATTTTTAATGTGATTTATATGCTTTTCTGAAACCTTATGATCTATGTACGTAACTATATTCGCGGGCTTCGCCGTACGCTACCTCCACTGTATATAATAACAACAGCATGCAACGCCGTAGCAATCGATGCCGTAATTTTCGTGTATGGATCAGCTGCCAACTCAATACACAGCAGCTTCTAAACTCAAAAACGGATGCGTCCACTGCAAGATTGTATACTGCCACGAGAAAATCATTTCCCTGTTCGTAGAGTCGTGACACCCCTGGCAACATCTTGTAATGATTACCCGGGGCTTTATGAGTTGACAGATGCCACAGAGAAGCCTGTACGAGAGATAATTCCCTACACTTTCGCAAATGAGGAAAGGGCCGCTTTCGTTTTCTTTCAATCATGATGGTTAGCACGCACATGAGAAAAAACTTTGTCTTCGTCTCACTACAAGCGCAATTGACACGTTGAAGCATCTTCCAAACCTTTTTGGCACTTTCGCGAAATTCAAAATTTGTGTAATCTGATACAGCAGCTTTAAATGAATCATTAACGGCAAAACTTGAACAGAGAAAAATACTTTCGCATATGGCTTTTTGCTTTATAATCAGTGTTCGATTTATTAACGAACTTGCGAAGAAATCCTTGAGACAAGCGTAAATGAATGGCTGGAGTAGAATACTCTTCATCGTACCAGCTGAGGTGGAGTTGAACAGTTTTATTAAAACACTGTAGTCACTAACTCTGATATTTTCGCACATTGTCATAACCGCAATACCCTCGGTAGTTTTAACCGTCATGTCCACGTATTCGCTTGGCACTTCCTTGTAACCGAGATCTGTATCCATGATATATTCAATCAGCATCAGCATATCGCTGTACGATGCCGACGAGAATATCTGCAACGCGTGATGATATTTGACCTCCACTTCCTTCATAACCAGAGGCCTTGTGTACTCGTATTTTGCGAAAGTGAAATTGGCATGTCTTCCGGTATTCCGAATTATGCCATAGTCATATTTATAATGTGCTGACGAGTTGATACTCTTCCCAAAATCATTCAAAGGTTTACTATCGTTTGCCCGCCGTTTGTCCGCCATATTGACGATCGATCGGAAGAATTCCAAAGAATCGAAACCTCGATTGCTATCAATCAAAATAATGCAGATAGTCGACAATATCTTCCAATATTGGAGTGGATTAAGACGATGTGTGAGTGAATTGACTTGCCGTCCAATACCTTTCAAAGTTGAAACTTGACATATCGGGTCGTATATCTTCGGCCCGCATAATATTTTAGCCTTTATCATACCAATGAGATACAATGTTTGTGTGAAATCAGTTAGGTTGCGTCGTTCAGATGCAGCTGCTGCAAAATACTCTACTGCTTCCCTCGGTGAAAGGATCACCAACTTTAATTCAAATTCCCATCCTGCTACTAAATCTAAATAATGATCTGAACATTTCTGTTTATCACAACACAGCTCCAGCACACATTGGTTAAGATATTTGTTTGCCGCGTGGTATTGCCCGTGTCTATATAGGATATCTATCTTACTAATGAAATATTGGATGCCTGCTTCGAACTTGCAAAGTATCTCATATGACCATTCAAAGAGGTCGTTCACAATAGGCTCTAAATTTGGGGTGAAATCACGTAAATTCGGAAACGGGTTGGCGCCTCTATCCAGTGCTATTGAGCAGTCATGTAGCACCACGATTTGTACGGTTATGAATTGGCAAGCCGTCGCCGGGAGTATTTTCTTAGTCTCGTATTGATGTAAAAGATTCTTTATTTCTCCAAGGATATCAAAAATCAAAGATCCGTGGTCTTCGCGATATGACTTCTCGTAAATACAACGCTCGTCGTATCGAATGTCAGAATCTCTTCTGGGGAAACGCAAATTCATACAATCTTCTCTCGATACGTGCGACCTGTACATTAGATCTTTGACTCCAATTTCAAGAAAATAGGTGGCGATCTCAAGATGTACCATACGTTTCGTTCCCATTATTCTGCTCAGATCCTTGAGTTCGATGTTATTCCGTTGTCCGTTTCTAGTCTGATAGAAACGCATGCGAATATCCAAAGCTATTGCCACTGCATGCGATAATTCATCATATATGCTTGCGTCAATAACATTTTGACGCTTCAAGTCATCGAGAATACTAAAGCTGTTCTGTTGGGTTAAATGGAAGTGATTTGCAAGAACGTGTAGAAGGACAGTTATTGGTCGATAGTACTTCTTTTTGACATCAATATAATAACTTCTATGAAATTCCGCACTTTTACCAAATCTAAGCAGGTCATATTGCTGCTCGCGTAGAATGTCTCCGTGCATGGTTTGTTTGTTATTTTGGCATTGTGCAAGAAAACAATCATAGACATCTTCATTACCATAAACGTAGCAGGTGGTACCAAGGACGTCGTGCAGCATGTATCCATTTTTCAATTGTTCGCTTGATGTCATGTATTTCGCCATGTTAGATGCGGTCTGGATGAGTTCAACAGCATTATTTTTATTTTTGGTTGGTCTCTGTCTTCCTATAGGAGTTTTGCATGCGTGCGGCATCATTCCATCAAATGATAATCCGCATGGAGTGTACTCGTCTCTAAACCATTTCTCACTTTCGTACGAGGAGTAATGATCACAAAGATATCTGATATCAACATTAGGAACGATTGTTTCTCCTAATCCGATGACAACAAGGCATGAGAGAATGGAGAACCATCTGAAGTACTCTCGGATATCCTCCGCAACGACCACCTTGTCATCCAAAATAATTACATGTTCGAAATCTGACGACAGCGTTACTTCATCTCTAGCTAATGAACCGAGACCAGCAATGGCGAATTCACAGGGGGGCTTCCCCATAATTTCCCGGCATCTTTCTAAAATTTTTACCATGATGCGTCGATAATTTTTCGAATTATTTTCGGTTATTTTCTTAATCTCGGAGCATTCAGATTTTCCCGTTGATTCAAAATCTTGATCGTTTGCACATCGCAATTTCTTCACACGACCCAAACTCGCCTGTTCCGAAGCTCTTAACTTTAGAATCTCCTGCTTCATTTCGTGGCAGAATTGAATCATGTTACAGTCGTCACCTTTGAATTTTATCAGCTCATAAATCTTTTTAAGTAAATCGTGGAAGTTTTCTGTTGCTTTCATTTTATCGTAACATTTGCCAACGATCTCAAACCTAACAATCGCTGCATTCAAAAGCACTGCCGCCCTGATGAAATCCAATTTTTGATTCATGGCCGAGCGTACTTCGGTCGTTGCCATGGTGATGTGCAACTGCCCCAATCTCTGAAATTGTCTCCCCGTTTCGTACAGGTTTTTCTTTATTTCTCTTCCATAATTGTCACAATGATATCGAATCTGTTCACAAATATTCTTTAACTTATCGTCGAGACACGTTCTGTCAACTAAACAACTATCGGACAAAAATTGAGTGTTCTGTTGATCGCTTGAGTTCAGGATTGGCCTCTCATCCATATATCTTTGAAATGCTTCGGACGATTTCACAGCGGAGATGTACTCCTCTGAGATATTCATAGACTTCATTATCGATTCGATGTCTTTACCACGAATCAGTAAAGCACGGTGTTCCATTAAATCATCGAAAAGTTTATCGCATCTGCGAATATCCTCATATCTCTCTTTTATTCTTTGGAAGAACGACATGGTAAATTGTCAGGGCTTCTGATAGAAATATGTATTATTCTGAAAACAAGATCACTCTTAGAAATGTCAATTCCTTTGGTGCTTGTAGTCTTATGAGGGTCTGTGCGTTGCGAAAATGACAAGCTTCAGCAGTTGAATTAGGGTTGCATTTAAAACAAAAATCGATTTAAAAAAAACGTCTTTAAAACAAGACCCTTGTCTAAAACATGTTTTTCAATTCTTTTTCGCCATGATGTCACGAATATTTAATTGTGACGTCAAAGTGGATTGACATCGACAATTGAAAATATAGGGTAAATATGGCTCCTTCGACGAAAAGGGCTTCCGACCACTGTCATAAAGAGACCAAAAATATCTTTAACCAGAACTACATCATTATGCAGCATTTTTACGGTTGGCGGTCATCATCATCAGAACACCCATTCCGCACCAATGACCTATACCTACATTCAAAATCTGTTGAGCCGACGACGATTTCGAGGGTTCCAGCCACCCCACATCGTATACGTCGACTATTCTTGGTGTAAATCGTCCGTAGGCTCATACTACATGGGTTTTCGGACGTACTTACACAATTATGGCATAATTAGACAACGTTTGAAAGAAAAAAAACAATTTTTTTTTCTCAAAAGGGCATTTGTTTAAAACCAATTTTCCCACAAAATGTTTTGTATTCATTGGCGCGGCATACGACGGATGAGCCGTAATCAAACGTTAAACAAGCATATTCAATTCATGAGTGCTCTGCTCAAGCATCGGATGGGAGAAACGCACTTGGCTAATTACCAGTGCCACCACATGAATTGCTAGTATATGCTAGGTATAAACTGCCCAAATCGTGCTATTCTAGAAGATGGCATCATACTGTGTGAAATTTGAAGTAGGCTACTATATTAAAACGAAATCCTTCATATGATTTCTGCAGCTGCATGTCAGACAGAAGCGAGTATTTATTTACGCAGTCGTGCTAAGTTAACAGGACCGTAACTGCCGTACCCAAACCCCCAATTGAGCGGGGGCGATCTCGAAGGGGCCTAAAATTATTTCGTGAATTAACATAAATTACAGAGTATTTTTCGAAAATTTATGCAACGGTTTCAAAATTTTTTTCGTGCTATGCGCGATTTCAAGTTGCCTAATATCTATTGGGTACTCTTCCCCCTAGAAAAAATACGCAAGATTTATAGTAACGGGCATATCGGCGTTGGCCATAACCGCTCCGCGACTCACCAAGACATAAAAAGTTTCAGGCCATGTAACATGCAACTCCAAGAAGTGTGCAAGAACGATCGGCAGCGAGAACACCTTGGTCGAAAAGGACTACCCTTACGCTGACCGAGAACTTCGTTATATAGACAAAATACATATAGGTTTAATTGTACATAGGCGCCCAAATGACTGGTGCCGAATGTTCTTGGCAATCTGAGCCTCACAGGACAAATGCCATCCCGCAGGGAAAAATGCCAATGAAGAAATACCAATTTGAAATCGTGTGCGTCTTATAGTTTCCTTTAGTATATACATTTGGGCGATTCCATATTTTTTGATATAGCAGACAGGAGGTCACGAAATAACATGTAACGAAAGTCATAACAACGGGTCCGCCCAGGCGGAATATGTTTAATTATTGTTTACATGCCCTACAGTTTCCTAGACACCTCACTCAGCTCTACCGGTAAATCTGATTACGTGAGCAGAGAGAGAATAAAAATTGATAGCAATATATATGCAATTCCCGATCATATTGACCGAGACCATCATTAATTATAAAAATTGTTCGCTTTTCGCATGTTTATGCGATAAAAGCTTTCTCATTAAACGGACATCCAGTGCAAATGATAAGTAGCGGTAAACAGCATACAGCCTTCGATCACATCTACTTTTTGAGAATACTTCCTTAGCTTGTTTCTTTATTTCTACTCAGACCTGCATTTGTACGTTTGTACTTTTGCCCTTTAGTTTTGACGTGACTCGGAAATCACTACTTTTACTTGTAATCGGGTAGAAATTTACGACGTTATGATCTACCCGCACTTGGAAAATAGCAAATCAGGCTACCATTCACGTTAAAAATTTAGAGCAGATGTTCCCAAGCTTTGTCTTCGCGGATCCCTTTTGGAACGTCACGGATCATCAAAAATTGTGATGTAGTGTAGACCAGTGCTCTTCAACCTTTTTCGACGTGGTACACCCGTTTAACGTTTGCTCAAAACTCGTACACCCCTGTTCATTAGGGGTCTTCAAAAATGACTTTTTTTTCTCAAATCGTACTGGTTGCTTGATAAAACTGTTAGGTTACCTAGCTTAAGCCAACACACTAAATTTAGTTCAATTTCAACTAGTAGCCGCATTGCTACGGGAGAAGAAATTTTCTATTTATTATGTAAAAAATAAATAACGAAAAATTTGAAATTTTTCTGTTCACCCCATGAAAGTATTAGGTTGTCTGTAAAAACGATGTTTTTCAAATTTGGTCCAATTCCAACCAGTAGAAGCGGAATTATTGCCGTAAAAAATTTGGATTTGAATAAAATAATATTTGTCTATTCGCAGCCAGTTAGGCCACCCGCCACGCAAATTGGAATTTATTTCGTGTCAGCCCAAAAACAGCATGACATTACGAACGATAATCAACCTAAATGTAACAGTACTGGGGAGAGAGTATGTAAAGCTACTGCTACAGAAGCGGTAATTCAGATCAGCGATGATAGCAGGCGCACCAGCCTACTGCGTAACAGGCCTGCCCCACACCACACACAGTCGATAGTAGCACATGGGCTGAAAGAGATGTCAGTAACCTAAGATCGTATGCCGCTATACACAGTCTATTGTCGCTAATTTGAATCACTAATAACAAAATACTAAATTGCAAATATATGGCGAAATATTGGACATAAAATTGGCATTTTAAAACAAAAGGGTTTCGATTTCAACATCGAAGCTGTTTCGACCCTGGCTGGCTACGTCACTTCATTTATGTGCATTGCGGTATTTATGAACGTCGGGTAGGAAGTACCGATCCAAGAAGTCTGAGCTATCGCGGCGGTTTCCTCAATAATCACTAAAAGACAAATGACTAGCTGAGCACATGTTTGTTCACAGCATACTTTCCAACACCAAACGGAAACATTGATCTATTTCCGACGGCTAAATGAATAGGAGAAATATTTACTTATGACATCACAACCGGTACTGACCCATAAACCTGCCTTTGTGATGGCTAGCCATCGGCTCATTGTAATTCGGATCTGGTACACCCCTGTACACCCCATCCGAGTGGTACACCCTTTGCAAATTCTGGTACACCCTAGGGTGTACGACAACCCCGGTTGAAGAGCACTGGTGTAGACAACATTGTCTGAATGAAACAACACTGTGTGTCACCACTCACCAGCAGTGTACGCACAACTTCAGTGTTGCAAGCCGACAACTGCTGCTGTTGAATGTTCTCCCTCCATTCTTGGCAAGCTACTTAGTATGGACAATTGGACATACACTATCTATCCAAGAACGTAGGAAAGTATCTTTCGTTTTACTACAACAGATTTTAATTATTTCTACCATAATGCGTGTGGTAACTACAGAGATAGACTCTTTGCAAGTAGATTACTTTACTACTAGTCAGAACCGTAACTGCTGCCGCGCCCCAAACCCCGATTTAATGTTCCCTAAGCAAAAATACTTATGATTTATAGAAATGGGAATTTCGTCGGCGGACATTATACATCGCTACGTCGCACCAAGACATATGAAGTTTTAGGTCGTGTTATATGGGCGACTCCGAGAAGTGTGCCAGAACGATCGCCAGCGAGAAAATCTTGGCCGAAGAGGACTGTCCATATTTTTACCGAGAACTTCGATGTATACACTACTAATATAGCCTATGCTTAAATGTCCATAGGTGCCTAAATGGCTGGCGCAGAATGTTCCTGTCCTGGCAATCTGAACCCCAGAAGACAAATGCAATTCCGCAGAGGAAAAGATTTTTCCGGTGAAAAAATACCAATTTGAAATCGTATGCGTCTTTTAGTTTTGTACGTTTGGGTGATTTCAATATCTTTTGGCATAGCAGATAGGAGGTCACGAAATAACATATATAACGATGTCATTATACCAACGGAACCTCCCGAATATGTTTAATTATTATTTACGGGCCCCACATTTTCCAAGACAACTCCTCAGTCAGCTCTATACCGGTAAATCTGATTACGCGGGAAAAGAGGGGATGAAAAAATTTATAGCAATATATATATGCAATTCCCGATATTATTGACCGAAGTTTGGCTTATCACCCTGTGGGGGCCCAAGGCCAACGTTTTGGGTAGAGGCCTGAGGAAGTGATGTTACGGCGATGCTATACTAGTCAACGTCAACGTAAGCTATAAGCTCCGATCACTTCGTTTGTGGTCAATTTATTTGTGATAAAACAATGGCAGTGCAGTAAAACGCACAATCATCGAATGAATGAATGAAGATTGGTCGCCCTCGCACTCGCAAGTCACACCAGCCTTTTGAGAACAACCCGAACATGTTTAAGATACGGCGATTTTTTTCGATATCATTACTTGTTGACTTGAGATTGACTTGCAAATTTTGCTCTGAGTCACAAGTCAATCCACATTTCTGAAAAGTCGAGACCAATCAAGTGACTCGAGTCAAGTCAAGTCATGTGAAAAATGTTACAAGAGTCTTGACTCGAGTCAAGTCATGACTCGAGTCATCCAAACACTGCCTACCACCTCGTTATATTGACCGGAACAGAGGCCGATAACTCGAAAGTGTTGAGAGCCACTATTTTGGCTTGATCACAAGTTAATAGTACCGAGATCAGTTTGGCACAGGCAAATTTTGGTGTGCTAATTTGGCATGGAATCTTTTGAAATCGGGTTCATGGTGTTTACTCTTGTCTATTGTCAGAATTTCATATTTGAGAATTCTCTCATCAATAGCCATAACCTTCAATGCCATCAAACTATCCGTTGGGATTGCCAGCATTCTGATTTCTCTCTTTAATATTTTGTGATATCACGATAAGGGGCAAAGGGGGGGGGGCGTGTCTAGAAAAGTTTGATAACCACTATCATAGCGTGTTTCAGAGACCCGCGTGCCATATAAGGTTAAAACGCAGAATACCACTAACTTTTTTTAAATATTTGATTTTTGAATTCTTTTGATGGAAAAATCGACTCTAAAATGGTTCTAAAATGGATTACCATTACAATCTTCTCAAATACTTTTAACCGCAATCGATTTCATTCCAGAAAAATCAAAGTGACCGTATATGAATTCGATTATAATTATTATTGTGCATATCCAGAGGTGATCAGTAACGAAGTACTTCTACTTTTTTGAAATACTCTCGAGTAGTTTTCCGCTACTTTGGTACTTACTCAAGTAGATCTAATTTCCCGCTATTTCTACTTATACTTCGTAATATTTTGTGATCTACTTATTACTTACGTTTTGCTATTTTCAGTTTATCAAGTAGAAGTAGTGTAATCCAGCAATCAGAAAGAGGAATTTCGAGGATGTTTTCACGTAGCATTATACATTTAATTTTCATAAAAGTTGAGTAAAGCTCAGAATTTTTGTCGCACTTCGCGCACAGAGACTAATATGATTTCTTGGAACGTATCGGTGAATATCATTTAGGGAGCGGTTTGCGTGGTTCCGTTCACACCGCATTGTCGCCCATATAACATATGTTATTGCAGTTAGTATATGGTCCATCATAGCGTTTGCAACTACCGTTTCGCAATCTAGCATTTACCTGTCATATCGTAATATATACAAAAGTCATGAAATATATTTTCGGCTTTTTCGAAGTAGTATTTATATTTCTCTTTCAATTCTCAGTATCAGACTTTGAGTTCTAATTAGTTTTAGTTCCTTTATCTGGAGACCATACATGTTGAAGTATAAAAGAAAGTGTAGCAATGCCTCTAATATCCGAAAAGAAAGTCACACTATATGGCATCTTTACGATCAGCCATATTTTTTATTAACGTTTACTAATCGCGCAAAGTGTTAACACCGCATCCGACACAACTTATCCATATTGCACTTCGACCAAACTACGGTCCTTATAATATGGAGGAGGACGCAATATCATGATATTTTCTCAATCGGGGCGTTCGAGTAAACAGAGGATTAGTATGGCATCCCTATATCAACGCTATCATTTTCATCCCATGATGCGGACGAATGCTTATGCTGTCGACAATTTATACCTTCTGGGATGCATCAATATGAATCGAGCTCTGCACCTTTTGCATAGCTCAATTTGCAGCTTTTGGCAGTTTATGCGTACGAATTTCGATAGTTTTCACAACTACTTACTTACTTGAGTAGATTTAAAGTCAGTCAATTCTACTTCCACTTCAAGTAGTTTTAGGCTGCTTTTAAAATGGCTACTTCTACTCGTACTTGAGTAGATTTTTTCTTTGTTACTTCTACTTCTACTTGAGTAGCATTCTTGACTACTTTGATCACCTCTGTATATCTAATTGATTATTTCTAATAAGACTATGACTCAACGTTACACTAAGACGTATTAAACATATGTGAACATAGAACAGTCGGATTTGTAAATTGCACTGATCATTACAAGTAGCCTATTAGCTATGTTGGTGGTCATTGCACCGTGACTAACGAAGAATATATTATATATTTATATCCGATTTTACTTTTGCATGTAATCGCAATCGACTACTGCGATATTCTGCCTGTCACCGCTAAACTTTTCTAACTAAGCGTAACAACATTTTGCTGACACTTCACTACTCTTCCAGGCACGATAATTACGCCAATGTTGAGTCGAATAAAGAGTTTGTATTTGATATGTCTCGAGACACGTTGTAATACTGAATGCTTCTCATTCTCCAGAAAATCGGAAACAGTGACAAGCTGTGTTTCCTTCTTATCCCTGCTCAATCAAATAGTTTCTAAATAACTGAATACCGTATTTCCCGGTCACAAAAAATATATACATATAAGCCACAAACGAATGTCTTGAAGCGGTTCCGCGATACATATTACCGGTACATCACCTGTCAATTTGCCATAACTGTAAGCTGTCTCGAACGATTGTAACACAGAACAGTCACGCAACACGCAGGCAGTCAAGCAGCAAAAAGCAGAAGTGACACGGATCAATAGTAGGAGAAACGCCACTCAAGAACTTCCTCTTTCTAGCCGCTCTATGAGTGTACGCAATCAAACACCCGGTCATACAGTAATCGGCTACAGCGTCTCAGCGTATCGCCCTCCATTTTTATAAAGTCCTACCTACACTGGGGGTAATCAAAAATGACTTTTTTCTCAAATCATACCAGCTACTTGATAAAATTGTTAGGTTCCCTAATTTAAGCCTGCACACCAAATTTGGTTCGACTCCAGCCAGTAGCCGGATTGCTACAGGAGAAGAAAGTTTCGATTTGTTGTATAAAAATAAATAATAAAAAAATGGAAGATTTCTGTTCACCCCATAAATGTGTTACGTTGTCTACAGGAACGATGTTCACCAAATTTGGTTCAATTCCAACCAGTGGAAGCGGAGTTATTGTCGTCGAAAAATTTTGATTTGAATAAAATAGTATTTACGGTGAGCACAACTATAATAAATAATTAAAGAATCAGTCACCGTAAATTGGAATTGAACCAAATTTGGTGTGTAGGCTTAAATTAGGTAAACTAACAATTTTATCAATTGGCCAGTATGATTTGAGAAAGAGGTCATTTTTGAATACCCCTAGTGTAGGTAGAACTGTATAAAAATGGAGGGCGATACGCTGTAGCCGATTACTGTATGACCGGACGTTTGATTGCGTAATTGTACTGGCCAAGTTCCACTTAACCATGGTACAGATATTGCGGCGTCATCGCCCATCGTGCCCAGATTGGGTAGGAAACGCACAGCTGAGTACAATAGACGAGTGGCGCCGTGGCGGTATAGTGTGAAACAAAAGCTCGAATTCGATATGTGCTTTCCTAAAAGATCAGGTAATAGGCCAGATTATGTCTGGGGTTGCAAGCGACCATGACATTCGAAACACAACCAAATCAGTAATAACTCAAGCGAGAAATCAGTTGTGGTTACCCGATTTTCAAAATCCCCTCGACGATTTTTATTGTTGGGCAACGACGTAGGAAACTAGTTTAAGGCAATCCTCGGAAATGAAATTACGTCACATTGCTATATGACATTGTCATCACGGTAAGCAATCCACAAAACTACGAAAGTTATATAGAATGGTAAAATGCCTTCTCCGTCTACATGGTCGGTGTTTGATTTTGGTCCGAGTGAGGTTCTGTGACTTCTGTCATAAAGCCAGATTAAGTTTGCTTTAGTATCAAGTATAGGATATATTATAGCAAGCAAAGGTATTGCGCAGCACTTTCGTCATCGTAAATCATGTCAGGATCAAATGAGAAAAGGTAGGATTATATAACTATTCAACATATTAGGCCTATACAACAGAGGTTCTTAACCTTTTCTTCTCCCGCGCCCCCTTGTCGCTGTTGCCAGGTGTTTTCGTGCAGCGCATTGTGTTCATAGTACGTCGGGTGGTAGTGGGAAATGGGCACGGTAGCACAAGGTGCTTTGTCCGACTCCGAAACGCCTCTTTTCTCGATATTGTCGAAATGAGGAATAGTATTCCAATCTAGTAGGCGTAGTCGGCTTGTCCACGGTCATAGGCGCGAGACTTTAATCGACTCTCAGCCATAGCACGTTTATCTGGGTAAGGCGATTTTACCCCGTCTCATCAGACTCACCACCGTAAAATTTCATGAACACCATCATGGATTATAAGCCAGCCTAATAATCGGCAATTGGCATACAGCTTTCGGATCATATCGATGGTACGATCTATTAAGATGAATCTAGTACCACATATTTTTCAGCTTATGATCATATAATCTGCAGCTTCACAACTATCGAATCCATATTTCCGATATTTCAATTATATATATTCAATTTTTCACGTCATTGTAACGTGCATTTCAGTGGTAACACTGTACAATGTCCAAGCGTACTTTTATAAAAATGAATTCGCGGTTTCGCGACAATGTCTGTTCATTGTTCAGTGCTACACGCCACATATTCGATTCAACTACTATAAAAAGTCAAGTATATCACTCTGGCATTGAATACCGTTTCTTTCGGTGCTGCATAAAGTCAAATAAAAACGATATGCATTTATGTAATGCTATAACACCGCCAAGCTGATGTAAATCTGGCAAAAGATGAAGTCGCCACGTCAACTTCGTACTCTTATTAGCTTATTAGGGCGGTGGTTCTTAGCCCGGGGAGAACTTACGCTAATCTGAAAGCCCGCGGTAGCCCCAAATTTCATTTCATAAAAACAAACAGCTACCGCACTAAGGTGCACAAAATGCATCAACAGAGTATTTATATCTATTTATTATTGCAAATTAGTGTGTTCTCTCTCCGATGCGTTGAGTGTGAGTCTTGACTTCCCGCAAGGCACCCTTAACACTGGCTCGGGAAACCCTTGGCGTTCCCGGGAACACCAGTCAAGAACCACTGCATTAGCTTGATCTGATGCGTTTGCATTTCCAATAGGAAAGACAGGAGAACGATGGAAAATGAAACAACTGGCAACACCAAGGCGCTGGTTTGAGAGCCACTGTCATATTCTATTGCAACAATTCCTTTGTATTACGTGGTGTTGTGATCGAAATCATTTGAAGTTCTTGCGCGATATACGATATTCACTGATTATGCCATGTATATTGAAACGAGGACAATATACTGAGCAACAGACCTTTTTGTGTTTTATGCATCCATGTTATGTTGATGCATTAAGCATTAACTGATATTTGATAGCTTCGCCGTACGCTACCTCCGCCACGTGAAGTAATAAGAGCGAGCAGTGGTCCAGCAATGCATTTCTCACTTTCCCAGTATGTAGAAGTTTCCAACTAAGTGCCGCAGAACCTCTCCAATCGAAAAAGGAAGCATCCACGGCCAGATTATACACCGCAGCGAGCGCACTATTTTGTCGGTAGTAGAATCTCGACACAATCTGATTCTCCCTGAAAAGTTTGGCCTTATCGATATTTCCTTGCGTGTCCCACAAATAGGCGTGTTTGGCGGCGAATTCCCTGCATTTTCGTAAATGTGGAAGGGGACATTCCCGTTTTCTTTCGATCATGATCGCGAGTAGGCACATGAGAAAAAACTTCGTCTGTAAGTTTCTACCGGTACAGTCACCACGATGAAGTATTCTCCATACGAGTTTGATGCTTTCGTTGAATCTGAAATTGACGAAATCCAACACAGCAGCTCTGAATTAATTCCCCACGAGAAAGCTTGAATTGCAGAATATTCCTTTACACACTTCATTTTGTTTCGTAACCATCGTTCGTTTGATCAACAATCGCGATGAAAGTTGTTTCAAACAAGGATAAATGAATGACTGGAATAATACCGTCTTCTTGATTTCAATAGGTGCGGAGTCGCACAGTTTTTCAAATAAGCAGTGATCAGAAGCTCTGATATTTTCACACAAAGCCAACAAGGCTATGCATTTGGTGTGTTTTATCATGGATCGCGTGCATTCCAGTGGGCGCAATTTTGGACAAGTAAGTAATTCATTCATGCTATATTCAATAAGCATCACCATGTCGTCGTAACTTTCCGCAGAGAATATTTGCCACGCATGATAATAATTCACAATGACTTCTTGCACAATCAATGGCCCCGCGTATCGTGATTTTGTGAAGGTAAAGTTGGAATGTTTGCCGATATTCCGTTGAATTCCGAAGGAATATTTGTAGTGTTCTGCGGTGTGACTTTGGCGTCCAGTAATCTTTACATGTATTTTACTCGGAGTTGTCGGTTTTTTTGTATCTCGACTGATAATTGGCTGCTGCTTAGCGTTTGCAACGCTGGTGCCACCTTGAATTGAAAGCATAATACGAGCTATATGGCTCAATAGTTTTCGGACTTGGCTAGGTTGGAAAATGCCACTATTTAGTTGAATCTTGTTCATGATCGTTCGCATTAAAGAAGGAATATCTTCAGATTTATTTCTTTCACATAACATTTCCGCCTCTAACTTGCCGATATGATGCATTGCCTGCACGAACTTTGTTGAATTGCGCGATTTAGAAAATGCTGCACTGAAGTATTTCTGCGCTTCGCGCGATGATAAGCTCTTCATCTTCACTGCGACTTCCCATTCTGCTATAGAATCCAGATCTGAATCGGGAACTTTTTGCTTCGTCAAACTCATCGCTATGCATTCGTCAAGATATTTGTTTGCTTCGTCATATCGTTGATGCGAATACAGGCTACCTACTCTGCACAGTAAAATTGAAATGCAAGGTTCGAACTTAGATAGCACATTGCAGCACCAGTCTACTGGGTCTCTCATGACGCCTACGGACATGGAATCAAGGACACACGGGGAATTGACGGTGCTCAAAAGCCAATTTGACAAGCAGATAAACAACGCACTGATTTGCATTGTTAAACATCGATAAGCTGTAGTTGAGTCTATTTTGTTTGTCCGGTATTGTTCTAGAAGTTCGGTTATCTTTACCAGTACGTCGAAAATGAGACTCTCGTCGTTTATACGCAATGCGATCTCACACGCATAATTCACTTTATACCAAATATCACAGGTTCGGTATGTGAAGTGTAATGCATCACGCTTTTCTTCCAATATGAACTTTCTGTGCAACAGATCGTTAACTGTACTAATGAGCAAACGGGGGGCTTCTTGGAGATATGCAGCGTGTTTAGCTCCGATCAAGTCTTTCAGATCTTTGCATTTGATGACATTCTTTCGACAATGCCTCGTCTGAGAGCAACGCATGCGAATCTCCAAAGCTACGCCGACCGCGCGTGACAATTCAGCGTATGTTTCGATGTCAATAACGCCTTTGTGCAACAGATCATCAAGGATGGAAAAGCTGCTGCTGAAGTACGACTTGAAGATATTCGCAATTATGTGTAAGAGAACTGATATGGGTCGATATATCGCCTTTTTCACATGAATATTGCCTTCACTACTTTCCAAGAGAATAACGTGTCGAAGCAAGTCACGTTGCTGCTTATAAAGAACTGCACCAGTCTGTGATAGGTTGATTTTGTGACATTGTGCACGAAACGCATCATAGACAGTCATATTGCCATATACGAAACAAGTGGTGCCGAGGATGTCATCCAGTACATATCCATTTTCAGCTGTTCGCTAATTGTCATGTATGTCGCCATATCGCGTGCGGTCTGTATGAGTTCAACCTTGTGCTTCCTATTTTTGGTTAATCTCACCTTCCCGATAGGGCACTTGCAGGCGTGTGACATGATACCATCCAACGATAATCCGCAAGGCGTATACTCATCCTTGAACCAGCATTCACTTTTGTCTAGAGCGTCGGGATCGCACAGATACTTGATATCAACACTGGTAACGATTGTCTCTCTTAATCCGATTACGATGATACAAGAAAGAACTGTGAGCCATCTGAAATATTCTCGAATCTCCTTGGCGATCAAAACCTTGTCATCTAAAATTATTGCATGTTCAAAATCTGAAGACATGGTCACTTCCCCCCTCGCTAACGAACCGAGACCAACAATTTCGAAGTCACATGGGGGGTCTCCCATAACGTCTATGCATTTCCCCAAAACTTTCACCATGATACGTCGATAATTTGTCGAATTTTCTTCGGTCAGCTCTCTAATGAAGGTAACTTGTCCTTTGCCATTAGAGTCCAATTTCGAAGCCCCTGAACATCGTAGTCTCTTAACGCGGTTCAGAATTTCTCTTTCGTGTCTTCTGATGTTTCCCAGTTCGTGCTTCAGTTCCTGGCAAAACTCTATTAGTGTCTGATCGGTTTCACTCGACCCGATTATCCCGTAAATTTGCTTGAATAAGCACTGCAGCTTTTCAGTAGCCGTAACTTGGTCGCAGGAACTATCTGCAATTCCAAATCTAACGATCGCCGCATTGAAAAGCACAGCTGCCCGGATAAAATGCAGTTTTTGATCCGTCGTCGAGCAGACTTCGTTCATTGCCATGGTAACATACAGCTCTCCTAATGCTTGAAAATGTTGCCCTGTTTCGTAGAGATTTTTCTTCATTTCAGCCCTTTATCATTGCAACACGATCTAATCCGTCTGCAAACAATTTTGAGTTCACTGTCGAAAGAAGTCCTTCTGGAAGAGCTATTATCAGACGAAGATCCATCAGTCTCTCTCGTGTTACATGGATTTCCATGATTACCGGTCAGGTCTCGTTTGTCTTCCTCAGAACTGTTAGATGCATCTGGTGAATTGACAGTGGAAATGAAATCCACAGTGGCCCGCAATGATTCCATCGTCGTCTGCGATTGGTGTTCTTGACTCATCACGGCGCCATATTCCATTATATCAGCGACAAGTTCATCGTAACCTCGAATCTTCCTGTATATGTGCGCTATTCTTTGCACCTGCGCCATCGTAAAAGTAGCGTCCAACGGCACGGCGACAGACAGACTACAGCGCTATAACACTACTTCCATCGTTATAACTGAACCTTAAAATAATATAATATAACTTTGGCATACATGATATAACCTGTAGATGCCAGATGCCATCTAATATTAATATTTAATAATTTAATAATAATATTAATATTTATTTATTGTCATTTGTTTTGTGCCATTGAATATAATGTGTATACTCCTTCAGGTGGCGACTGTGTACTAAGGCCTTGCGGCCCCTCGTCGTCATCCTGGTCCGTACCGGATTTTCACTGGTGTGACAAATATAAATGATTGATTGATTGATTGATTGAATATTCGGGATGGCACATCGGTCGATCAACAGGGGTGATGATCAATTGATCATGTTTGTGAACATTTTAAGATGTCAGTGTGTTCCAGCTAATAGGTCATTGAACCCACCGGGTGGGGCCAATTATTCCTTCGAGAAACAATTTTTAAATGTTCAAAAATTATTTTGGGAGACGGATATTTCTGGTTACGTTCCGCTGAGACCAAAGTCACCAAAACTCAGCTGTTCTCGATTGAATGCTTTGGACCCGGGGAGCATTCGCAGTTTTCGGTACATCGGTCACACATCTCCCCTGCTAATACAATCCGGATTCACTTGATTCGTTTGCAGTTAAGGGGCGATCTGAATTTAAGCCTGTAGGCCGGGCGTGGCAAACCCAACTAGGGTCTCTGGTCGGATTCAAACATTTTGATCGCTGCTGTCTGGACTAGTTAAATCAATGTTTCTCAAACGGTGGGGAATTCAATGGTTTCTGGTGGGGAATAGATGCATTTGTTCAAAATTATATACGAGACAGACCACATATTCACGGGGACATATGCGCAATTACCGTTACCAGTTAACTCAGGGGTGGGCAAACTACGGCCCGCGGGCCGCATGCGGCCCGCGACACCGTTCTGTGCGGCCCGCGAGAGTCTAAAGAAACTTTTTTTAAATATTGATAAATACATACTCAATATCGAATTAATGTAGGGACTTGATTAAACTTTTTCTTAGTATATTTCACCATGATAATCTTAAGACAATGGTTCCCAAACTGGGACGCACGCCTCCTTGCGGGTGTGAAGGCATCTGAAGGGGGTGCGAAGCTGAGCTCAACTGTAAAAAATTTTCGCGCTCCGCGCGATTGTAATCCGCTTTATAATTGTTGCTCGGTATTTAGTCAGAATTTCATAGTTACCTGCCATCAAACTATCCGTTAGATTTGCTAGCATCCTGGTTGCGTTTTGTGACATGACGATAAGGGGCCGCGAAATGCTTCAACATCATAAGGGGGGGGCGTGTCTTAAAAAGTTTGAGAACCCCTAATCCAAGGTAAATACTTCGTTTAATTTCTGGCGCGACAGCCCGATCTCAAGGCCGACGCAGTTTGAAAGGTTTCAACTGCTAAATATCACAGAAATCCTAAACGAGATTGACATAATTCGGACCACGAGTGGGATTTCAGATTGGTCACTCTACTTTAATAATCTCAGTTATGTGCTTATAAAAACCGATTCGCGCGTGTCTTAGGTAGATTCGTTCTCGGTATGCGTAGAATTGGGGTATTTATATTTTATCTACACATAGTAGAAGTGTGTTTGAAGCTAGCATGGTTATGATGCTGTCTGCATTTTGTGTCCTGGAACTGAACCAAAAGTGGAATTAGTAAATCTATGAACAGACCGCTGCTCACAGATTTTCCGACTTTCATCTCTATAGTTTTGACAAATTGGTTATTGAGGTCGACCAGCCGATGAAATCTCGACACTATGTTTCTGACGCGAGTACGATACCATCAAAGCAATGTTTGGTTTGTTTTAAATAAGCACATATATCAACCATCAAAGCAATGTTTGGTTTGTTTTAAATAAGCACATATATCAACTCCATGTCCTCACTATATTATCAAATACCAATATTGCGTTTCGGTTTATAATCCCAATTTTATAGAGTATAGTGCGGCCCGCGAATGGATTTAGATGTTGAATGCGGCCCGCGAGCTCAAAAGTTTGCCCACCCCTGAGTTAACTGCTCTGGAATGTATGTATCGAAAATTATAGCGCGTGTTGTTCACAAAACCTCATTGTTAACTGTGGGTGGCCTATGATGGCGTCACAAACGCATCCAGCACGACTAGTTCGACATGAAACATAACGCTTTCACGAAATTTTGAGCGTTACTGGTATCGGTTCACAATACGTTTTATGTTGCAGTTATAGGCGATTTTTTTTGCGTACTGGTGTGGTTGTGCGTCTTGTGTAGTCGAACCAGCAAATGGCTGCTGTGATGACAAGAGTGCTGGGTAGTGGGGAACAGGACCGTAACTGCCGCACCCCAAACCCCCCAATTGTGGGGGGGGCGAGCTCTAAGGGGCTCAAAATTATTTCGTGAATTAACATAAATTAAGGTATTTTTTTGAAATTTATGTCACTTTTTCAATTTTTTTCGCGCCAGGTGCTTGATTTAATTATGCCGAATATCTGATTATTGGGTACACTTTCCCCGCGAAAATACGTAGAATTTATAGAAATGGAGACTTCGGCGTCGGCCATTACTGTGCCACTACACACCATAAGGCATATGAAGTAATAGGCCATATAACATGCAACTCCGAGAAGTGAGCCAGAACGATCAGCAGCGTGACCTTGGCCGAGAAGGAATGCCCTTGTGGTGACGCAAAATCTCGATATATATACAATATACAATACATATATGTTTAATTGGCTAAATGGCTGGCCCCGAATGTTCCTGTCCGATTTGAACCCCACAGGACAAATGCCATCTCGCAGGGAAATATTGTTTGCCAGTAAAGCAATACCAATTTGAAATCGTGTTTGCCCTTTGTCGATTTGATTTCCATGTCATTTGACATAGCAGATAAAGGAGGTCACGAAATAGCATAATGTAACGAAGTCAATAGACCAACGATTCCGCCCGAAGATGTTTAATTCTCATTCAGGGGTCTTACCTTTCCAACACACCTCACTCGGCTCTACCGGTAAATCTGATTACGTGAGCCGAGAGGGGATAAAAAATTGAGAGCAAAATATATGCAATTCCCGATCATATTGGCCGATCAAAAACGAATTATATAAATTTTTCACTCTTCGCGGGTTTAGTCGACGTAAGGCGACGCACTAAACACTAGACCCAATGTAGCTGATAAGTTGCAGGGAAAAGCGTACAGGCTCAGCGGGGCTGAGGGGGTTATGGGGGCCCAAGACCAACGTTTTTTTGGCGGGGCTGTCAAAGAGCTGTTATGGTCCTTGTGGGGAATGAAGGCTCGGAATAAATCTGAAATGGGAATGAAGACCAAAAGGTTGGGAACCACTGAGTTAAATGAATAAAAAATTCTTAATAACGAACGGAACATACTCATAATTATTCAACATCAATCGCCGGGCAGTTGTGATCATGTGATATTTTGAACTGATGTGTAATTTATATGAACGATTTTATGTGATGATTTTACCCGATCACTGCTAACATCCATAATTTCTTGAACATCCAACAGTGGACATTGATGATGAATCGTAAGCCTTCAACGATCAAACGCACATCTTCCGCTGCCGCGGATATGCCAATCTCCAAACACTTGTCCTGGTGGTTTATTAGCACTCAAAACCTTTATTTCCTATAATTTTATTATCTGAATAAGTATTACTTGATAGGGCTACCAAACGTCCTTCTTTAGGAGGATTTATCCTCCTTTTTAAAGATATGTCCTCCCTTCGCCCAAATGTCCTCTTTGACATTTTCACCTCTTTTTAGCCTAAAACCCACAAAAAGTCCACGAAAAACGTCAAATTTTGGCATAAAAGATAGACGACGGGTTACGCGAGAGTGAAATATGAAAAATGACCCTTTTTCATTTTTTTAGTGAACACCACATAACTATATAGGTAAAAAGTTGGTCATTCGGGAGTACAGCCAGAGTTCTTTAGTCAACACAACAAGATTTCCAATAAATATTTCAGAATTACCTGTTCTCAATTTCGGTAAACTGACTTTCATGGTTTGATAAAAGTGCCCTCCTTTCTCGATTTCAAAATATGGTAACCCTTTACTCATGTACCAAGTCGAATGTCTCAAGCGGGTGGCCAATGTTCAAGAGCCTATTGCCAATTCATTACATCAGAGATGCGCGATTTCTGCTGTAAAAGCATGAGGTTCATCGGATAAATGCAACTCCACTTCCATTCCTCTATCGCTGTTCCCCTCAGCAAACGTCTAATTGCGGTTCAACGCAGATCGAGGGCCACTGTTAAAAACCGCCGACTTCCTCTTTCTGTGTGACATTCGCGCGTCTCATACAATACAAACAATAAGTCGCATCTATAGACAATATGTAACTGTAGGATTGAAAATCTATTGTACTCAAATATTAAGCCTTCGTCATAATTACAACCTGATCTACAATCAGTTTCGTCTTGCAACAACGGCTAAGTAATTTGATACCTTCCTCGATCTCGTGCCACTGACTCTTTCCTCATCGGCACGACATTGTACTAGCGATTGTAGCGGACGACTAAAGGGTTCTGGCTCGGGCGATATTGTCGACGAAGTAGTTGCCATTGAAAAGAGCGCGGTTGGTTTCATTCGACATATGCCATTATGACGACGCGACTGGAGCGACATGTTCTTTCATGTTCTTATAACCTTCTGTTGAGCCCACAGAGACCTATTTGCGATCCTCCAAGAATATTCGTAGCCCAGGAGCAATCTGGCACCGCGGGACCCAATATCACTCGTACAGTTTCTTCTTCTGCACGGAAACGGAAGCCCTGATGTCGCTTGATTGAATAAATTATGTCGTAAAATTCATTTGTACGGAAGTCATCATCAGGGATTCCTGGCCTTCAGAAGCACTAGTGATGGTGTGAACGCAGGGTTGTAACCAAGTCACAAGGCTCCGAGTCACAAGTCAATCTCACTTTATAGTTTTGACTCGAGTCAAGTCGAGTCATTTTCAATTCACCACCGAGTCAAGTCCGAGTCCAAGCCATCGAGCAGAGGTTCGAGTCCTAGTCATGGTATTATGACTCGAGTCCAAGTCATTGTGTTGACTGCTCAGTTTCCAGTTAAAGTCTTGGTAAACCCACTTTTATTCCTCTGATTGGTGATATCGAATGGTTTCCATTCATAATATACTAATTTTCCTCACTTTTAACAGTTTCTGGTCGCATTTTCAAGTACTAATACCAATAGACCACATCCCAATAGGGTGGTTACTTTACTATTCTTCGAAATTACAATGAATGTCGGTCTTGGCCGTCTGAGTCTCGAGTCATATGACTTGGTTTGAGTCGTGCGCAATGACTCGAGTCCAAGCCGAATGAATACACAGATTGACTCGAGTCGAGTCGAGTCATTTCCGTATTTTGAAAAAATGACTCAGGTCAAGTCGAGTCATCAGAAAATCGTGACTCGAGTCGAGTCATGACTCGAGTCATCACAACCCTGTGTGAACGTGAGGTTCACGTTCGCGTTCTGTGTGTAAACTTCAGAAATTTAGAGGTTCACGTTCACAAACGAACCTTGGTAGAGGTTCTGCACTGCGAACCTTTTTCATATGTCATAATTCTTACTTCATTATAACATCTTTGGTTAAACTTTATTGCATTTCAACTGCGGGCCACTATATGCATGGCGATGGCAGCAGAAAAAAATCCACACTAAACGAGCATGCACCTTGACAATCTCAAAAATTGTACTTGCTTTGTTACAAAAGTTTGCTAGAATATTTAGTGACTCTCTTCTGTGAGCTTGACCTGCAATCATACAGCATCAAGAGCGAAATACACTGTAGTCAGCGAATGGTGCTTATTGAACCAATCAATGAATTTGTAATCGTTGTCTGATGTAAAAAATCTAGCGGGGGTACGGGTTCAATCTTGATTTCATATGTTTATTGTATCATAAAAACCAAATCCGTGCGATTGGGGTGTTGGCTACTGCTGTATAACTTGTTAATGGGGTAATATCGGTAGCAAGTATAGAAACGCGTCTTACACTCAGCTCAATATCAACGTAGCAATACTAAGACGCCGAATACATTGTCCGGTCTGGCCTAGCCTGTTAAGGCGAAAGCTTATTTTGCATTGCAAGACGTCGTCGAAATTGTTAGCAAAGCGACGGAAGATATTGATTTGATGGAATTATTATTTCATGCGGTTGCCACAGTTGATACATTTGTGGCGGCGTTTAAAACGTCAATATGTAGGACCTACTTCAGCATTGTAGCATTTTGTGGCTCACTGTAATAGGGCTGGAATTAGCAATATGGCGTCCAGTGACGTCATGAGGTTCACGTCCGCGTTCACACGAACCCGAACCTTTCAGAGGTTCACACCATCCCTATTAAGCAGATTTTAGTGATTTATCCATTTTCTTTGCCCGCTTGAGCTTATAGCTTAAACGTACCTAGAAGCGGTGGTCTGAACGTGAGGTTCACTTTCGCGTTCTGTGCGTGAACCTCAAAAATTTAGAGGTTCACGTTCACAAACGAACCTTGGTGGTAGGCAGGACCGTAACTGCCGCACCCCTCCTCCCCCCCCCCCCCCCCCCCCCCCATTGGGGGGCGAGCTCGAAAGGGGGCCCAAAAAAGCTACTATTTCAAAAAAATTCGCGCCTGGCGCGATTTCAAGTTGCCCAATCGCTTGACTATTTGGTATTCATCCCCCATGGAAAAACACGCAAGATTTATAGAAATGGACATATCGGACCACGACGCACCAAGACATATAGACTTGGGACATATTACACGCGACTTCAAGAACTGTGCCAGAACGATCGGCAGCGCAAAATCCTTGAGCGAAAAGGGCTGCCCTTATGCTTCCCGAAAACTTCGTTATACATAAAAAATACATATAGGTTTAATTGTCGATAGGCGTCTAAATGACTGGCGCCGGATGCTTCTGTCTTGGCAATCTGAACCTCACGAGACAAATAGCATCCCGCAGAGAAAAATTATATGCCAGTGAAGAAATACCGATTTGAAATCATGTGCGTCCTTTTAAGTAGCCTACGTTTAGGCGGTTCTATATTGTTTGATATAGCAGACAGGAGGTCACAAAATAACATCATCGGCGTCATACCAACGGTCCTTACAGTTTCCTATACACCTCACTCAGCTCTTCCGGTAAATCTGATTACGTGAGCAGAGAGGACAAGAAATTGATAGCAATATATATGCAATTCCCGATCTTATTGACCGACTTTATCATGAATTATCGAAAATTTTCGCGCTTTTCGTTGGCTCGCTGAACAGCACTGCTACTTTCGTGGCAAAAGCGAACAACGTGATGGGGAGGGGGCGGTTTATCACTCTATTGGAGCCCAAGACCCAAGTTTTTTTGAGGGGCCTGAGAAAGTGCTGTTTCGTTCCTGCCAACTGGTATACACCTGAAGATGTTTAATTAGAGGGGTCCTACCTTTTCGAACACACCTCACTCAGCTTTACCGGTAAATCTGATTACTTGAGCAGAGAGACGATAAAAATTACACAAAATAACATCATGTTACGGCGTCATACTAACGGTCCTTACAGTTTCCTATACACCTCACTCAGCTCTTCCGGTAAATCTGATTACGTGAGCAGAGAGGACAAGAAATTGATAGCAATATATATGCAATTCCCGATCATATTGACCGATTCAATCATGAACTATTTAAATTTTTCGCGCTTCGCGCGTCCAGGCGAGGATAAGTGCCTCACTAAAGGGACAGCCAAATAAATCCCAAGCAGCGGCAAAGCGCGGACATGCAAAGGGGGGTCTGGGTGGCGAAGCCCCCCATAAATTCGGTTTATCACCCTATGGGGGGCCCAAGACCAACGTTTTGGGGGGAGGCTGACGAAGTGAGGTTACGGCCCTGGTGATAGGTTCTGAACTGTGAACATTTCTCATGTATCACAATTTTTCACGTCATTATAACATCTTTGATTTGAATTCTTTGCATCTCAACTCGTACCACCAGGCGTACGGGATCCTTCTTGATTTGATGTTTATTGTATCACAAAAACCAAATCTGGATAATTCGGGTGTTGGCTACTGTATGACTTGTTTATGGGGTAATATTGGTGTAGAAACCCATTTTAAACTCTGCAGCAATAGTCAGACGCCGAATACATTGTCCGGTCTGGCCTCGACCATTAAGGCGTAATCTTATATTCCCTTGCAGTCCTCGTCGAAATTGTTGGCAAACCGACGGACGATATTGATTTTATAGGATTATTATATCATTTGATTGCCTCAGTTGATACATTTGGTGACGTTTAAAAAGTCAGCATGCACTTCAACATTGTGGCATAATGTGGCCGCAAGTAGTCGCTATAGGTATCGTGTACCGGTACGTACGTACATTAATACAGTACACTGAAATGTAGGGTTAGAATTATCAAAATAACCCTTAAAGCCAAACTTAGCAAAATGACGTCACAAGGTTCAAGTTCGCGTTCACTTCCTTTCGGGGGTTCGCACCATCCCTAGGACCTAGAGAGACTATGATAAAAATCGGACGTACAATATTTCTACTTGAGTAGCAACGGTGATCACTTCGACCACTTCTGGCTCATAGCAAAATATTACGGCAAATCAGAAACCGCCTGAAAACGTAAAGGTTATTATAATAAGACGTATAACCATGCAAAACACAAATGCCTCGAAATCATTCATAGAAGTCACTAGAATTAACCAATGCTTATCTTTGGCTCTGTTATGGCAATTAAAACGGGTGGCCTAACTTTGTGTAGGAATAACCATCTTGATGTGTCAACAGAAAGTTCGTGATTCTTATGTCTACAGCTCTACACATTATCCTCATAAATGTTCACTAGTTGAGTGTTTTAAGAGACGGCTTTTCTCGATTCCGATAAAATGTGACGTTATATCCAAACTAGAGACGAATTAGCATATCCACGCGAGTTAAAGCATGATAAACTCGCTCAAGTTAGCATGATCATCAGTATGAATCTTTGGAAGAGAACACACCCTGTGTCTTTTAATGCATCAAAGCAAGCTTATCGCACCATGGGTCAAGTACCAAAGTGTACAATTCCCTTCTACATTATATATACGAACAATGTAATGTTTATTGTTTATAAAATTTTACGTTTTACGAAAGAGCAGTGTGCTCTATCACAAAATGAAGGGGCGGAATAAGTTTGCAGAGCAAATCTACAAAGACAACGGTGGTAACTTAGATAAGTGTATACAGCTACTATATACATAGTCGGTAAACCACGAGCGCTGTATAAAGATGATAACTGCTACCAACTAAAAATAATTGCGTCCACATATATTTTCAAAATTGAGAAGATAGAACCAACTAATAAAAGTTTACCGAAAACTCAGCCACTCTGTGGTACAACAGCCGCCCAGGCTTCGTCATACATGATTTCAATAGCAATATTTGATCTGTTGCTGTCATGCTCCCACCGTAAAGCCAATAACGAAGGTCGAAATATGATCAATTTAGGAAATTGAGCGAAATTCATGGTGAAAATAAAGCCGACGTGATAGAGCAATTCTGAACTCATAACCGGATTCAGCAACCGTAAACTAGCCGAAATCAATCATCAAAGTCTTTGGCGCAAACGTTCTTGAAATTTGTTGACCAGTGTTTCATTATCTGCTAACAGAATTCGTGGAAGAGTAATGGTATCGCAGGTTGACGCGATTTGACTGCCTGCGACTCCATTTTCTCGATTTGTTTGAACGAGTGGTCTTACTTCGTCGGCGAAGCATGCCTAGTTTCATTGATTCCCTCTCGCCGCCGTTTCGTGGCATAGGCTACGCAGTACAAATCAGGATTAAGCCGCATTGTAAGAACTGATGGCCGATCATCGAGGCACTTATTTAACGTAACCTCTTAAGTTCTAACAAATCGTGTTCTCTATCCAAATATCACCACTCTTCCACAGTTTTCGTTTATAAAAAAGTCATATGGCAAAAAGATTGCATATCGTAAAAATAGGGTTTGAATCGGGGATCAGCTGAGGTGGAACTGGAACGTCGAGCCACGAGTCGTCGCTACTCGTCTTGCTTCTGCTGACGAGTTCCTGAAATGAACAAAATATCATAATATCAAGGTTGTGAGGTTTTCACTTGAATAACATACGTGCAAAACTGTTGCCTGCCTTACCACTTCTATCGCTTATTTTCAAATAACCTAATTTTTACAATTTTCAGAGAAAGCTAAATCACATAAAGTTCATTGCTTTCGACCTGAATATATTTTGCATCGGTCTGGTAGGCTGAATGTCCCTATATATAGAATTGACTGCGATGTGTATGTATACGCAGTGAAATTGGGAGGAGGTAACAGTATTTCATCGAGTCGACGCAGCAATAATTAATTATGATTATAATTTGCGACTTAACCATCGAAAATGACGTCATGATTCGAATGCCAAAGTTATTGCGGCTCACAAATCATTTGGGACACCGTCACGACCTTGAAATGGACCATATAGAAATATTGGATACAATGAATATATGCCTGCTTAAATGTTCGCCAACAAATATATATGTCTTCTTATTATATCGGGCTAAAGAAGTAACATTATCATGATGAAAATTTTCACTTACCATTTGTAATATTAAACTCCATATTTTTGCGTCTAATTTTAGCCTCCGCATTCGGGCCGTGGTACTGCAGCGGCATGTTCCCGTCCCTACCATCCACTGTAAAATGAAATAGCTGAAATAGCGACTTTAACATCGAGTGAGATAGCGTGATGGCGATTCGTCCCGCTTCTTCGTCGGCAGGTTGTGGTTTCAATTCCCGGCCGGGCCAGACCAAAGACTAGAAAACCTACTATCTCGCTGGACGCTCAGCATCCACATATAGCACGGAGGAGTAAAACTGGTGGTGCAGACTAAATAGCCCTACTTAAAAGTAGGGTAACCATATGTCCACCTTTAGAGTGATTTGTCCTCGTTTTTCAGGAAATCGAAAATGTCCTCCGAGTACGCCTAAATGTCCTCTATATTGGAAACCTTTCCTCCTTTACAGCTTTGACAGCCAAGCTCATGGACGGGATCAACTGAAGATCAACATAAATGACGCGAAATACGTAACGCAGACGTTCGAGCGGGTCATTCGGAGTCGAACCAGATAGACGACCTTTTATATTTTATTTCATTTTATCAACAACACCACAGAAATATGGGTAAAAAGTGGGTAATTCGTAAATGAAGACAATGTGGTGAATTTTTTTAGTCGACACTACAGTAATATCGGTAAAAGTGGGTAATTCGGGAGTGCAGTCAAAGTGATGATCTTTTTTTAGATTTCCAATGAATATATCAAAATCAGCTGTTTTGAATTTTCGTAAAATTTTTTGATTTGATAAAAGTGTTCTCCATTCCCTCTACTTGAAGGTCGTATCGCATCTCCATCGCCGAATCAACTCGATGGTACAGGCGAAATAGACATGATCTCTCAATAATGAGTTTGCATCACAAATAACATTTTACCTATGTATGTTCCGTCTTCCTCGACGATATCCACTTTCCCTCTGTTTATTAGCAAAGCATTATTTGCTGATGACGGAGCAGGGTCATCCGGTGGTCTAAGAGGTAAAATAGGGTAACAATTCATGCTTTTGTCATATTTCAACTTTATTTATTCTGTCCGTGAAGTTCAACAAGCATGGACTGTAAATTGTTACAATAATACTAATAGATGGATAGGGAGCACTCTTAGCGTAACGAGTGCGTATTTCCACCCATGTACCGCACCGCACCTCTAATATATGGGTGTGAATATACACCCATGGCACACACGAGACCAGAACCTGTACCTCAGACCTATACCGCGGTATAAATCGACTACATTTTAATCCGACATTGGCACAAATATCAGATTGTAGGAACATCAAGGCTTAATATTTCCACCAAATAGTCAACTCAAACCTTCTGGATACCGAACAGCCACCAGCAATCAAGAACTTGTCAGACCTCGACCATTGAGGCCCAGAGATTATTTTTCCGTGTATACTGTATACCTACTTGAATTATATACTATACTTGTCATTAATAGTTGATTTATCAACGAGGATTAGAGTTTGGATGATATTTTCCACTGCGGAAAGCCGTAAACATCGATTGGTCCTAAAGTGACATACGAAACATGTATTACAAAGCTACGCACATGAGTGGAAATACATATTTATGGGCTCACGATCAACCAACAGTGCTGCGACAAAGCGTATGCAATGAAATAGGTGTGGTTGAAAAACTGATAATCATCTTTGATCCTATATGTAGAACACGGATTATATTTTTGTGGTCGCATATAAGGTACATACTTGAACTTTCGCATCATTCATAATCTTTTGCTAACCCTATACTTGTGATTTGCTCATATTTATTGTTCAGTATTATTGAATCTACTGCGTAAGTGCGTATCGCAATCAATTAAGTTGGGCTCGTTCATTATAATATCCCGGAAAGGCACGTGAACAGTGCGGAAAAAGGTTATCGAGTGAAAATTGGGGTACTGTTTAAGTGTTTATGGACGACGGGCGCAATAACCATATGTCCAATCTACTTTGAAACTATTGCATTAAGAAAGAAATATTCTGTTTGTCTGTCAGTATTTCGCAAGGAGAGAGTACAAAATGCTCCAACACAAAACGTGAACTGAAGTATTGTCACATTAAATGTTTGATTAGGCTGCGAAACTTTATCTCAGATCTCAACGAAGTCATAAATGGATATCAGTAAATGAGCCTTACGCTAGCCACGTGCAGGCAGACGAACATTCGACAAACGACAAAATTAAATGTTTTGAGCCGCCGTATACTCGGATCAGCATTTCGTCATTACAGAGAGAGAAATGTAGTACCTACACACAAAAAAATCTGGTAGATTTACAAAGAAATTTCTGTAAATTTTACAACGAATTACCGGTCGCAGCTAATAGCAGCGTGTAGTTTGTCATTTTACATTTTGATATGTAATATTACATTAATTTAGCTGCTAAGTCAAGTTACCAGAATTTCTTCGCAAGGTTACTGACAGTTACTCGCTACGGCATTTTACCAAGCTATTGGCAAAATTGATTAGCTTCCAAGCCCCAGCAACCAGTGGATACGTGGAAGTGCATGTCACTGTGATATCATTCCCGTTGCGATTTGACCTGATTCAACCTCGTTCGCGAGACAGGATTAGGTCACACGGAACTGGTTGAACCTAGTACCAATTTCGGTATAGTGCATAGTTGGGTGCAAGAAGCAGCTGACAATGTAGTTACACCATATACATTATATTATAAGGCTATGGCTAGTACACGGTCGGTCTCGGCGGTTAGATTTGTTGTAACAGATAGGGCTAATGAGTTACAAAAATCAGTTTAGGATATATAATCTTATTCCTGAAACTAGAAATATCAGCACAGCAGCAGGCTCAGTTGACCATTTCTTAATGACGGACACGGCGACCTATAATAGGTTACCTTATGTTGCGCGTTGCAGGTTATTCTGAGATTCGTAGTAAACAACCGACAGTCAACTGTGACATCACAAATAGCGTCCGGTTAGGTAAGTAAGTAGGGAACCACACGTGGAGCAATAAATATCAATATATACGAAATTAGATGCAAAAGAAAGGGACTATAGGTGTTGATAGATGTTTCTGTTTGAAAAACCAACCTGGATTGAACATTATAACGTGGACAGTAAATATTATTGGTGGCATATGTGAGCGGATGAATATCACTTATTTCAAAGTCGTCTGCGTGTCGAGCCGAGTAGCCGACCGGTCGGCCATTAATATTGAGCTTTGGGCATGCAAAGGCTGACGGTGCGAAGCTTGTGACTTGTGATTGAAGAAAGTAGAGACTTTCGTTGAAGATTGTCAGGACTGATGAATGGGATGCGCATCGTAAAAGGTACAGTAGCCTACTGTATAGTATTAGTTACCGTGAATATCTACGACTGTGCACACCACCCGGATGACTTTGGTTTCATGATTTAAATATTTCAGTCGCCCCATTCTCAGTTCTATTTTGGGATATTAGTTGACTTGTATAATGACCTGCGACACCACATACTCTGCCGCGGAGTAGTTGAAACTGTTAGCTTGTTATTGACATTTATCGGGTCATAGCTTAGATATGTTTTCATCCACTGCTCGATATGTTAGGCTCACATGCCGCATTAAATGAGGCACCTTTTCTTTCAATACATTGATCATTTAAGTCATGAATCTCTGCTGTATCATGTTAAATGAGGAGTCGTCAACTCACAATGTACCAGTACCGGTACTTAAAAACTTGTTATATTTTTTTTAGCCTATTTGTCTTAGTCTTTATAAGTCATGTCTAGGTTAGCAACTTGGCTTAGTATAGCGACTTACGCATGAATTATTTTTAGTGGAACTGCAAGATACCAGTCACACAGAAGGAATGAAGACGAGAAAAAGAAACAATTGGAAGTTTATCCGGCGTTGGAATTAATTCACCTTTTCTTGGGACCACTCGTGCTATATTTGCATGCCTCCTAAACAAGAATTATACCTCCAGCAGCAATACTTTTTCATCGTGAATCATGAATGAATATACAGTTGTCCTAATGTCGTCTTGAGGGCGTGAAGAAACTTTTGCGGTATTTTGGCATCGCGTTGCTTTGGGATAGGTATGGATGTAGGCTGAGACGTGAATTTACAAGCTGGCATGTAATCTGATTTACAAGGACAGCATGTAGGGTTATAGGTAGGTAGGTAGGTAGGTAAGGCGGTAAATGTAGCCTACACAGAAGAGAAAGTAGATTGAATATACCAGAGGTGACTGTAACATTACAGTCTGGCATGTAAAGTTAGATTACCGGACGGTTGTAAGTTGAATTTACATTGAGTGACGGTAATGTTATATTACTGCCAAGTGGCTGGCCACCCTGCTTCCAGACATTTCGCGGTAAATCGAGGTAAATTTTTTTTTGTGTGTACATCTGGAATAAGGTTCACACGTAGAAAGATGACGACGATCCGCCTAACATTACCCCACCTGTTCCAGTAATCCTTAGCAGCCTTGCCAACAATCCACGCAATCGCAATTGCCGCGCCGCATGTCAATAATTTACCAAGATTTTCTTTGTTGAATACGGATTTCAGTATATTTTTAGAAGTTTCATCGCTAACGATAAAGTTTGTTGTCCCGATGGTACCTTGGATTCCACCACTCGGTATTGCAAGATCGTCTGTCATTATAGTGTTCGATATTGGTTCCTTAGTTTTAAAACGATTTAACCTGGACATTAGGAAATAAAACATTCATGTTAAAAATCCACATGATGATGGCATTACAAATAAAATATAATTGGACAGCATAATTGTAGCGAGATTCGTGAAAAAAGTCGTTCACCGTGTGCGCTCAAAATGTAGATTTCGGAGAAGCTAAGCCAGTGGTTCCTGACCGGGTGGGAATTTTCCACTTAGGGGGAATTTTGTGATTTCATGGGAAATCTGGCTTTAAGGTTGTATAGACAGGTACCTATTAGACCCACCAAATACTTCCTTTTATGGCAGATTTGTAAAGTATGTAACTAGTTCTTTCCAAATGCGCGTTCCTTCTGGCTGATTAATTGTCAGATCATTCTTTTTCTTGCGAATATTCCCTCTGATATTTTAAAACTAGTCCCGGTGTGCTAAAAGTGTGGTTCGCGAGATGATTTTGTTGGGCCTGCGACAGACACTCTACCAAATTGCTCCTATGTTTCAGTCATTGATAATAAAGGACCCACCGGAAGCTAACTCGCGAAAAAATCTTGAATGGTCTTAAACGTGTGACACACCCTGAAATTTCGAAAACAATATTTTCATCATTTCTACCAACACGACTAGTCAATTACTGCACACTGGTTTGTCATAACATTAAAATTAGCGTTACAGTCCCTCATCAACCTCCCTCCCCCATGTTTGTAATTACGTCCTTGGACAACAGCCCGCCTAGGGTTAAATTGGTACGGGAGGGGTCAGTGATATACCTTGTCAAAGTGTAATGTGATTCGAATTGGAAATAGTATGGGCACTAGGGTTATGACTAAAACAAAATTTCAAAATTTTGTGTGGCCTGTAGTCACAAATGATGAACTTTTGTGTCCTGATTTCAAAAATCACAAAAGTTAAGACTGTTTAAACAAAAACCTCCCGCACAAATTTTTTCCAGTTTTCACTGTATGAAGGATGGGCTTTCTTTTGTAGATACAGACTAAATTATTTATATATCGACTGATTTGAATTTAACTGACCCAATTCCAATTGATAAGATTTAAAATAGTATTTTGGTAAATTTTGATCGCCCAGATTGGATTATTCCTATCGTGTTGTTGTTTACAGTCAAAATTAAATAATTAAAAAATAATTATTAATTCCTATTTTAGATGTAGACTGTGTATATCCTATAATTTCAATTTGTCTGACACAAATCAAACTAGGTGTTCGAAAGGCGAAACTAGAACAACTCTAGATATTTTCGGCGGTTTAGAAAACCGATTAGAAGAATATGATGCATAGGAAAATTTGAAAATCTCATAAATCACATGTGACACCGTAGCATCTGTGTATACTGGACAGCAGAATGGCGTTGTTTCGAAACTGCAAAATGCAATGATGAGCAAGGGTTTTCATAAACCAAAATATATTGTTTGCCAACATCATATTATCGATTCTTAAAGCATATATTAGAGTTCTTCAATCCAACGTCTTCAACAAATCCAACTCTAAGCTACAAATTTGGAGATGATGTGGTAAAACACTACGAAAACTTGGTGCAATCCACCAAGCAAGAATTTCAGATAAAAATATTAGAAAGCCGAGGATGGAGGGATGATTTCAAGTTTATCTATGACCCGTGCAGAGCATGCCGCTCTTTCAGAGAAGATAGTATAGTATGGATTACTACTAATCAAAGGGCATAAACTTCCATCTCTACGCAATGCGAGATGGTGCTCAAGGTTCATGATTGCGTACTTCCAAATCCTTGATGGAGAATAACTCTGAAGATATCATGCTTATTGATCGCAAATGCGTGTCAGGAAGACTGGTATTCTAACCAGATGTCTTAAGATGGAATATACTAGAGCCCGACCAATTATCGGTTCGTCGATAATATCGCCACGATATTACGCTTTGACAGAATTATCGGAATCGGCCATTGGAGCTGAAACATTATCGGCAATTTGCGTGTGTCGTCACAACATGGCGGTAGGAAGTCAGAAAACTATAATCTTTGACCGCTAGACTGAGAATATTGATATATTTCATATAGCTTACACTTTACAGGTGTCCAGATGCAGCCTTTCTAGTTTATTTCATGTTCAAGTATAACCATGGCTGTAAAGATGTTCAAATAAATGCCCCTAAGCTTTGAAAATGGGCTTATGTATACATCCAACTTCTTTTGAATGTCGGCTGACTGTATTGGGGTTATCAGTCAAGGTGTGAGATACCGGTTTTATCGGTATCGACCTAAAAATCCAATATCGGTCGGGCTCTAGAATATACCTAAGATTAGTTGCTGCTATCTTTGCGGTCGAATGCCCTGCAGCGATAAAGTGCCTCACAACCCCACTGGACGTCGGATATTTCCGTCGTACATGTCCCTGGCACTAACATAATAACAGAAGGGGAAGTCAAATTGATGGATGAACTTTACAATAAGTACAAAAGGACATACATTTGAAGATTAAATTTTTAGCAAAAAAAAATCTTTGTATTTTAAATTTTTTCTATAATTGGACCAGTGTCGAAAATTGAAGTTAGTTTGTGCGGGACATTTTTTTCGATTTGAACAAAATGATTATAATTTTATTAATTTGTACCAAAATGTTCATCAATTCCTGCTACAGGCGATTTTTTTTTTTAGTCATAACCCTAATGGGCACTCCGTCCTGAATCTTTTTAAAGCCGCTGAGCCAGTCTTATTTTCATACATAGGGCTTTTCGTGGAAAAATACATTTTCTTGATCATCTGACTGCCTTCTTTTGGGCTGGGGTTTTGTCTTAAATATTGATCGAATCGGCCTGCGAGATGAAAAGGTTGGGAACCACTTATCTGAACATTTTCCTTTGAAAACCGCAATTTTGCAAATTCGTTTGCTCACTGCTACTCTAGTATATAAACCATGGGTTCCCAAGTTCGATTGGAAATGATCCGCGATCCACCTCTGAATTTGGAATGCTGACTACGAAATAAAAAGGTCAGCACCTTCGCCCGCCCAGACCTATATCGATATAGATACTCACGGCCGATGTGAAAATGTGTCGACTTTGTGGCTCTAATAGTAATTATGTTACCGTACCACTCTGTTGATAAAATACTCATTTATTCAATTACAGCACCAGGCAGCATGGCGAGATGGCTGGTGTTAAGGCGACAAGTTTGTCTATGCGTGACGCTGTTATTGACAGAACACAATTTAAATATGGCTCTACTGCTGGTTTATTCCAGGCCTTGTTCTTAATTTCCAGCATTGGTGAGAAGCCAGCCACTTACACGGTGTCTTGCGAAACGCCTAAAATCGTAGGATCTGGATAATTAGAAATATCGGTCTGGTGTCAATGACCACAGTGGACGAAACGACTACCACAACAACAACAACAACTTCGAATGAAATTGCACGAAAATTGTTACTGTTATTATTACTATGTCCAGTGCTCCATCTCCATATACTCCATTGATACACTAATACTTCATCTAGCTAAATGTAAATCGTGGTTGCTTACTGTTCAATTGCTGATACAGTATCCAAAAATACATTATAAAATTATTCAGTTGTAGTTGGATGAGGGGAGGAAATGGTGTACCGACTACGAACTCATTTCGCTCCATGATACAAGAGCGCCATTTCTCTTTAGTTAGAAGACTATCTACTGCATTGGTTGTGTTGTGAAATGTCACAACCAAAATCTGTGAACGATAGCCTGCCACATCACGAGCGCGAGTTGTGATTGACAATTGCCGGTAGCTGTTTAGAACAGTGGTTCTCAACCTTTTACGCCTCGCGAACCGGTAAAATTCCAAAAGATATTAGGCGGACCCGCGGACCTTAAAAAATTGAAATAATCCAAAATGTACTGTATAAAGCCGTTATTCCGCTAGTATGGTACTAAAGCCGGGGTGGCCAACCGATGTGCTATTCGCGCGGCTGCATTTCGATGACTTATATGGCCGCCCTGGACGCGAAATTCCCACGGTAATCTGAATATGTCCATTTCTGAAGAATTCCGGGCTAATCTGCCATTTTCCATATCGTCTTACTGTAGGCACCGAAATCGCTTCATAGTGGTCATGTTGAGACCAAAGACGGTAATGGTCGCGCGAAGCGCGGAAAAAAATTCCGATTCACGAATGAATTCCGTCATTAATATTCGTAGGTTCTCATATTACTATCCCTTTCTCAGCTAATGCGATCAGATTCATCGGTTGAGTTGATGGAGGGAGTGTTTTAGGAAATTAAGGGCAAGTTATAAATGATGGATGATGCATCTTTGGGTTGGCCAATTGTTATTATAGTCACTTTGTTGCGTGTTCTTGTTGATTGACCTCCTATCAGGATTTTCGGTTTAGTGGAAAGATTTTGGAATCTCCCAAACGTACCAGAAACAAATTTCTTTCGTTAGGAGCGCACGATTCCAGGTATAGGTATTTCTATGCGGGCGGCGCATCATTTTCTCCGCTGTTCGCATCTGTACTGTGGAGCTCAGATTGCGAAGAGCACTACGACTATATTAAAATAGAAAAATTAGGTCTCATTGAATTGCGCCTGGCGTGAATAAAATTTGGAAAATGAATAAAATATATCAAAAATTCGGGAGGCAATTCGTAAATTGAATTTTCTTGTCGACTGCCGCCAACACATACCAATTGATTTACTTGTCCACGGCCGCAAAAACTTTCTTCTACGGCCACAGGTTGCCCCCCCCCCCTGTGTGGTTCTCAACCTTTTTCATCTCGCAGACCGGTAAAATTTCAAAAGATATTTGGCGGACCGGTAGACCTTAAGGAATTGATATCAACCCAAATTGTAAAGCATGAAGCCGTTTTCCCGCAAGTATGGTACTAGAACAGGGGTTCTCAACCTTCTTTGGTCGTAGCCCATTTTCTAGTTTGAAAATGTCCTGTGGCCCACATCTTATGCTAGAGAGTCATAGGACTTCCTGTTTAATGCGTGGTAATCGCCGGCGCCGATATGCCTATTTCTCTGAAACATCCGCATTTTTTAAATCTTATTACGACCAATATCAAAGGCCGGGCCCGTGGCATAAAGTCGCGCGAAGCGCGACGAACATTTTCAGTTGAATATATCTCCTCATAGAAACGACCATTGAAATAGTTTTGGGCCACTTGAACTCCTCCACAATAGGGGTTTTTGGGTGCGAAAGTTACGGACTTGGTAGATCGTATAACTCTGGTGTACAATATGGCCGTCCGCTGTTCGACTCACGTCGCGAAACCCAATGATCTAATTCCCGCATCCACTGTTTGATTGGGGTGTTAGTTCTACTATAGAAATTAAACATGGAACGGCAACGACTGATTTTGCAGCTTCGTTCCGCTTCGCCGAGGCTGGAGTGGAGAATTGTTTTGCGTAAGCGACTGTAGGATTTCTGGCAATACAAAAGCTATCTTCTCGAGCGCAGAAATTACTGAATCTGGTCTTGATCGAAAGCTACTGTTGCACCGATTCCGAAAATATAAATTAAAATAATGATCAGGCACTGATCCACCTAGAATCTGTCCTCCAACTCTGAAATATCTCTGCAATACACAAATAAACGCAACTTCAAATGGGCATTTCGGCGTCGGCCATTATTTATCACCCTTTGGGGGCCCCAAGACCAACTTTTTTTATTGGAGGGGGGGCTGGCGAAGTGCTGTTACGGTCCTGCATCCAGCCTATAGGCCTACCTGCGGAACAGATTTTACGCCAAAACCTGTGTTGCTCTATAGATTTTGAAGGTGTTTCCATAGCGGGAGAGATGACGAGATTTGGTATTTATTATTCGGATTATGCGTTCTAACTATGTGCGAAATTTAAAGGCTCTTCCTACACAGTTCGATTAGTAATTTCGTTACCGAAGTCGAGTATGTATTGAATAGGTGCGCACAACCTAGCCAATAACGGATTTTTTCGCAAAAGCCGGTATCGGTCTATGTTTATTTTGATAGTGTTGAATACCGAGATGAGCGATTAGCTTTCGAAGTGTATATCTTGATGATGTCATCTAACACTGCAGCAAGTTTCAAGATTGCCACTAACTGATTAGCGTGGTAATTTTGTTATCGAAGTCGAGTATGTATTGTATAGGTGCGCACAAGGCACAACGTAGCCAATAACGGATTTTTCGCAAAATCCGGTATCGGTCTATGTTGATTTTGATTGTGTTGAATACCGAGATGAGCGACTAGCTTTCGAAGTGTATATCTTGATGATGTCATCTAACACTGCAGCAAGTTTCAAGATTGGCACTAACTGATTAGCGTGGTAATTTAGTTATCAAAGTCGAGTATGTATAAGTGTGATATGCCATTTAACCCAAGGCAAATTGCTCGATTGTTGCGCTGCGATTGAACAGTCGCTAGATTCAGTGGAGCGTGACCTAACAATGGGAAACCGGGAGTTTCCGTTCCATAGTCACATTCGATAGTTCTACTATGGTGGGGAATATAGTAAAACCATTCTGGGCCAGCTTCAAACAATTCTTTGGTGAGAAGTGGAAGAAGAATTTTTTATTATGCAAGCTTTATGTACCAAGTACAACGCAATGTTCTCTCTAAGCTGCGCACGTGCGCAAATGCGCAGTGCTGACACGGTCTCTGCGCACATAAAATCGAAGTTGCGTACAAAAAATTGGAAGTGCTGAATTTTTTTCTAGTCGTTACGCACTGTTGTCCAAGGGTATGCGCAGTATGTTGATGAGTGTGCGCAGACTCGTCAAAAATTAGTGGGAACATTGTACAAGTACATAGTATGTCTTGTATTTCTTACTGAAGTAGTGATGTCAGAAGATTCAATATAATAATACAATCAATTCATGTGACTCAAATCCATTACAATTCGTTGCGGTGGTGCCCCATACTTCCACAGGAAGTTGATAATGCACAAAAAGTTGCAATTATGGGTATTTCTATGTTACAATAATATGACCTGCCGAAGTAGCCTACAGTAAATCTACATCAAATACACTTCAGTTCGAGTTAAATGCACGCCAAACGGCATACGACACATGACCCCGCCGGATTACTTGGTTGCTTCAGCACTAACTTCCAGGTAATATACAATCGAAATTATTTTCATTGCTGTAACCGTATAGGTTGCCATAGCTTGGGAGATAAAAGCCGCCGCTCCCTCCCCAATTTCCGACTTGTACATTGTGACTCCGCACGTGCCACTGTCTCATCTAAGTCGGATGAATAGCTTCATGTAGCATCCGTTTAATTCGATAATACGAATATATTTTTGAGCGAATAACATAACAAATATAATTAAACTTCCACTAATTCTACAATTTTCCAAATTGCTCCGTGGCCTACCTCAAAATGCTATTGTGACCCACCAGTGAGCCATGGCCCACAGTTTGGGAGCCACTGTACTAGAGAGTGACATGTTGAGGGTTTTGGCCGTAATTAAATAAGTTCATGATGTTGTATTCATGTGATTTTACGGCAGTGTCTGTTGAGTGCTGAGTCGACATAAATAGCCTTGCCCAGATTAAAACCCTTTGCGCGGATTGCCAAGGATTAATCGACCACGTTAACTCGAATAATACTTTCTCCACGACAATATCCAGAGAAGAAGCGTTTGGAGTCGGACCAAGCACCTTTTGCGCGCTGTGGCGAGTCGCTCGCATGTCGTCACCGCAGAGGCGCAGACAGCTTGATCTTTAAGTCAAATCGAACATGTTTCCGAACCTAGTCTCACCTAACGAAGTTCTAAATCAGTTTATAATCATATGCTGTTTTTACCTTCCCAGTGGACAAGCCAACAACATATTGTATCTTGAAATTAAGGTGTCAAATTTTAATATATCTCGCGGACCGGCACCGGTCCGCAGACCGGCGGTTGAGAACCACTGGTTTAGAAGGTCTATCAAGTTGTTATATTCGGTGATGAACTTGGTTAAAAATAGATAGTGCGCATTGCGCATGCGTGCGTGTTCCTGGTGATGGATAGATTCGTTCACGGAGCGTGTGGTTATTAGTCAGCTAACGGCGACCATTATGAGCTCATCTGAATAGAGGATATCAATATGACTGCTATAATAGGGTGTTCACTGTTCACTGTTCATGGTGGGGAAATGCTACAGACAGTTCAATATCCGTTGCAAACTAGATATGACCTGAGATTGCTGTACTGTTATCTTCGATGCTGCAATTTATCACTCTGTGGCTATTATCTATATTTAAGGATAACACCAAACCGCACTCAGTTGAGCTTACAGCTAAGCCACTTCTTACCTAACGCTCGAATCCAAGTCACCGCATATACAGTTTCATGGTGTCGCCGTCACGAAACATCCTCTTGATGACATATTTTGATGACATTACTTCGCATCAATGAATGAGTCAATATATGTTTACGCCGCGCAAGCGATACTACAATATTTCAAACGCACGGTCTACTACATGACTATAGCAACGGCATGGTTATACGCACACATTCATGATCTGTTCCCAGGGACATTTGATTTATACAGATATCATAAAATATGTAATAGATTATATACTATATAACTTACTTCCTGAGAAGGGATTGATTGTAAGTTGTTAACACATTCGCTACCGATCCAACGTTTCTGGAAACTGTATACAATGCTTATAATGCAGTCACTTAGCTGCGTAGAACCGCCACAAACACCGTTTTTAGATGAAGTAAATGTAAATTGAATACTCCTATTTAAACCCCTTGAATAACTCGACTTTTAATTAACTTGTGCGTACAACACTAACTGATGTCATGCGGTAACACATGTTCTTGTTGTCTGACCTGCAATCATGTTGTACAATTGACAATTTTATCAACGTGCACTCGCGCAGCCAACAATAAGCTGCGAAAACGCCCGCAATACTATTCTCGCACTATATTACGCCGACGATATTCCAGACGAGTTATTAGTAGGAATTCTGTCGGTGTACTGTGTCGCTGAATCGCGCAATCGAATTAGTAAACCGTGACGCGTGACACTCGTGTTCCGACTTCCGATATTGTCTACCTATGTTGATGCGATCAATGGAGCACTGACGCTCTGACAGCATAGTGTCCTATATCAGTGGTTCTCAACCGCCGGTCCGCGGACCGGTGCCGGTCCGCGACGACATTCCGGCCGGTCCGCCAGGTATATTACAATTTTATACCTTAATTTCAAGATGCAATATTGAAGGCTCGTCCATTGATAAAATAAATAAAACATCAAATTTTAAAATAATTCAGAACTTCATGAGGTAACACTAGGACTGGAAACATGTTCAATTTGACTTAAAGTTCAAGATATGTCATTTGACGACATGTGAGCGAGAAGTACAGAGCAGATACGAGCTGACTCGCCGCTAAACAGCGCAGTCTGCGCGATCACCCGTTTTCGATTCATTCATTTTATGCAGGACCGTAACTGGGGCACCCAAACCCAATTGGAGAGGGGCCGATTGAAAAGAGCGCAAAATTATTTTCCAGATGAATATAAACCATAGTGCATTTTTCTGAAACTTTTTCCAACATTTTTCAATTTCTTTTCGCCCTTTGCGCGATTTGGTATCACTGAATGTCTTGCTTATATTAGGTGCCCTTCTCCGAGAAATACGCACGGTGTATAGAAATAGGCATTTCGGCGTCAGCCATTACCATGCCACGCAACCCATAATGAAGTTTAGGCTAACATGGGACTCCGAAAGGTGTGCCAAAAATTCGGCAGCGAGAAAACCGATTCAGTCATGAAGTATCAATGATTTTCGCTATTGGCGCGATTAAGCTGGATAAACTCTGTGCTTACACTGAGTAGAATGAATGTGCTCACAAGTAGGTACAGGTGAAAACATCCACCTAACTGTAGGTGTAGGGTCTGGGGGCGAAGCCCCGGAAGTCGGGATTATCGCTCTGTGGGGCACAAGATCAACGTCATTGGGGGCGGGCTAGCGAGGTGCTTTTGCGGCCCGGATTTGCGGATGGCCGGTATAGTTTGCTGCAAGGTGTTTTCTTGCGGAAGCATTGTATTCGTAGTTGCCTGAATAGCCTATGCGTCTGGTGGCAGTGGGCAATGAGCAAGGTAGCACTACAAGGTGCTTGGTTCGAGTTGGCGAGGTCGGTTAAACCCACGGCCTTCGGTGCGAAATACTGTAAACGACTCTCGGCAGTAGCACGTTCATCTGGATAAGGCAATTTTACGTCGACTCTACAGACTGACCATCATAAAATCACATGGATGCCATCATGAAGATAATCAATCACGATCAAAACCCTCTAAATGTCACTCTCTAGCACCATATAATTGTAAAAAACGGTGGCATTCTGGCTTCATTTCAATTTTCAAAGTTCACCGGTCCGCCAGACATTTTTTTGAAATTTTACCGGTCCGCGAGGTGAAAAAGGTTGAGAACCACTGTCCTATATGGCAGAGATGAGCATGGATTAGGATTAGGTTTTGAAAAAACAGGATTTGTGAAATTTTGTCGGATTTGGATTGGATTTGGATTTGACATTCTTTTCAGAACGGATTAGGATTTGGATTGGATTTACCTATTTTTTGGGAGATTGAAATGTCGTGTGGCGAATGGCGACAAACTTTATTCAGATCCGTTATTAATGTACTTATGGTTACTAAGTTATCTTGAATCAAGTGAATCGTTGGTTGTGAAAGAAAATTTTCGAATCCCTCCGTTGCATAAATTAGAATTTTTTCTGAATTTCCATTTGGAATCAGATTAGGATTGGACATGGACTTGAATATGAAAAAGTTATGGATTAGGATTAGGATTTGGATTTGAAGATTCGGATTTGGATTGGATTAGGACATAGAAATTTCAAATCCGCTCATCTCTGCTATATGGTGTCGACACAAGCAAATCTCACGGCTCAGTGAAATTGATCTACGTCACACTTTCCATTTGGCTGCAGGCAATTTGACGGTAATTTTTGACCGGCTTGCCGAGCATCAAATTTGATAAAACGGGTATCAATCGAAAGCCGCCGCTGTTTTGATTACGAAAATATAAATTTTATTTCGCTGGTGGCCCTGGAACCACCATAATCAGCCTCGATTTTTTCATTGTTGTGGAGAGTGGCATTGGGACGCAACAATGCTGTCTGGCGAAACGAGAGGCGCGGCGAGAGTGAGTGCTCAACTGGTCACTGCTCAGCTGGCGTCGAGGCAATGATACCTCTGTATTACTTCGGCATTCAGAGAAATCCGAAAGGGGATTGAAAAATGATACATCAAATTCCAACGTCACCGTTTAGTTAAATCTCCTATATATTTCTGACAAGGGCTAGGCTATATTGGCCTAAGCTTGGTAATAGAGCATTCCAATGAAAAACAAAGGTAGGAATTTGGTGGTCATATTTTGGAATCATTTGACTGGTCCGGCCCGCAGGCTATCTAATAAATAATTGGATCCGGACCGCGACCCCAGTTTAGTTCGACACTCATGCTGCAACCCTTTAATCAACATTTTACTTGCTGCATTCGCGGACCAAGTCCTACCCTTACAGGTCAAGGAAATGCTGCATGGTAATTTGTGCTCACACTCAACCGAAGCGACTATAGAAAGTATCGGCACCCTCCATCTACAGCGCAACGTGTCTCTGGAGCCCTACACAACAAGCGGGCTAAGCAGGGATGTCTAGATATCTAGATATCCCTGGGGCTAAGCCAATCGATATCATAATAATTTGACATCTCAATGTATACAACTACCTAGACCAGGGGTGTCAAACATATGGCGCGCCAGGTGATTTATTCTGGCCCCTGAAGCAATTCTGAGTAGATTTAAAAATACCATTCAGAATATTTCTAAGATTTTTTGTTAGAAATACTTCCATTAAATAATCTCTCAAGACAGCAAATTCCGAGTATGATCATTGCTGTTCATGTTCATAGGCCACATTATAAACATCCGGCGGCGGACTTGAGGTCTCACTCGTGTCGCTATTAGGAACTATAGTCGGCGACATTGAAACCTAATTCCGAGAAGGCACAAACGTGCACCCACTGAGTTCAGAGTGTTATGGACAAATGGATTGAAAACTAAATATTCACAGAAGCGAAAACGCCGATACGAAACCGTTATATGCAGGATACATAGAGAATATAATAGTTACGCAGAAGTATAAATCAAATATATGTAGTTGCACTGCTGTATCCCCTCTGACTCAAAAGGTCCCCGGCCCCAGGCCCAGAGAAACCCGAATCGCGATTTAATAATATATGACGGTATCCAAATGTCCAATCACCGTATTTCTTATGGCAATTCGGCTGTTTGCGATACTGGTGTTGCTGTAATTGAACCCGGTTCGTAATATAAAGTGATATTCTAATATATGCTTGATTATAAAGTATTCAATGAAAATCAAGGGTATGGATTTTGAGGTAACATTTTGGTAGGGCTCGCGAGTAGGGCTGGGCAAAATCGAGTACCTGAGTGATTCGATTCTGAATCACGTAATATGCTTCGAGTCGAGTCGAGTAATCGAGTATCACTCATTATGACGTCACAACAAAATGTAATATGTCAAAGTTCCAATATGTACCTTTTGTGCCACCACAAAGAATATAATGCCTGTTATCTAGCAATTTGAAGATACTTTGGTATTTCTTCCACGCTACCGATTCCATTGCACTTGGTTACAATGTTATAGGAGGGTCATGACTTCAGAAATGTTTTTCCAGTAACGGTCGTAGCTTTGTATTATATGTTTTTTTATGCTGCGATACGCCCAATCAAGGTTTCAAGGCTCCCACAGCGGAAAATAGCATCCAAACAATATCTCTCGTTGATAAAAATAACTTTCAGTTGCGAGGAGCGTATAATTTCATTACTCGAAAAAATCGTCTTTTGCTACTCGACTCGAATCATCAAAATATTACTCGATTCAGATTCGAGTACTCGAATCATTGTGCCCAGCCCTACTCGCGAGTGATCTGCAGGTTTGAATCCGTCCCGTCACGCATGTTGAGTTTGAAATCCCTGACGAAAATTCGTGGGGTCCTAATGCACTCTGTGGACCCAGTTCTATCCTTACAAGTCAAGGAAAGGCTGGTATTTGTGTGCTCGCATATAGAAAGTATTAACAGCGCAACGTTTCTCTGTGACGCGATTGCACTTCGAAACACAAGATCATTGCCCATTGCCGCGACGCCAGCTGAGCACTCACTCTCGCCGCGCAGCCATCATTTGCTTCCGACCTACGCTCTCGTTTCGGCAGACAGCATTGTTGCGTCACTATGCCACTCTCCATAACAATGAAAAATTCGAGGCTGATTGTGGGAGTTCCGGGCCACGAGCGAAATAAAATTTATATTTTCGTAATCACTACAGCGACAGCTTTCGATTGATACCCGTTTTATCAAATTTGATGCTCGGCATGCCGGTCAAAAATTACCGTCAAATTGCCTTCAGCCAAATGGAAAATGTGACGTATGAGACCAATTTCACTGAGCCGTGAGATTTGCTTGTATCGACATCATATAGGACACTATGCTGACAGTCTCGGTCACAATGTATTCTAGTAGGCCGACGATATTTTCAGAGCCCAGATAGAGGACAGAACGAAAGTAGTATTGTTACGTTTGAGTTTGACGATGTTTAAATTTCTTTGGCAGTTGCAGGCAGACTTTACAATATACAGCAAAGCAAAAGTTACAAAAACAGACACAAAAACAATAAAACAAGTGTCGCTCTAAACTTAGCCAACTAAGGCTAATTATAGTATCTTCTGGAAATAAATACGTCTCGTCTAAAAGTCTTATTGCTTGAAAGTAAAGCAACTAATTATATAAATGCGAAAAAGCAGGACGGTATTTGGATGTCCTCGGAAGTTCACTTTCACTTATCTGGAGAAATGAGGACAAATCCTCCTGAAAGAGAACATAAAGTAGGTCTAATTTTAGGCATACAAAGCCTGTGACTGTGACTATGACATAGTTGAGGGCTTTGATATGAAATATGTTGTCCACTATGGATATCCAAGTGCGTCCACCACCACTCCACCAGAAACGGATAACAGACTTCATAATACACGTATCGACCACCATTATGTAATATACCAAAAATCGCAAAAAGAGTGATAACATCGCGACAATAAATGCAGTACTTTAGTTTACATATAACCACCGACCAAGTTGGTGTATACCTATTGCTATTTCCAGCTATTCGTGGATGTGACGCAATAACTTGTAGAGAAGACTGTAATCGGTCACACCGCGAGCCCCGTCGTTGGAGTGAGGTAGAAACAGGAGAAGGTATCTGCTACATTACCATAAAATAAAGTATTTCTGACTTATTCAAACATCAAAGCGTTATGCTCCATTATAATTTAATTGTTGACAACAATATGGGCGCATACGTGGGTGCAATCGTGATTTGTATAATCGTAATTGGTGTGCATAAAACAGTATGTCCAAACCCGAGGTTCTTAAACTGGGGCCCACGGACCCTTTATTAGAGCCCGGCGGGCACAATGATTCCAGTGCTCAAATTAAAATCGAGTAATAATTCACATTATTCCAGTCGAGCGGTGAGAGATGATTTTTTCGAGTAGCCTACTCAAATTATACGATCTTGGCCACATTACCAACAATAATAATTATAGTTTCGATGCTATTTTTCACTTGTGAATCTCGTTTAATCTTATCGCAACGTACGGAACCAGTGGTACAAAGCTATGCACGTTCTTAGAAATACCATATCTGTGAAGTCGTGGTCACTCACAGCATTGTCACAAAGTGCAATCGAAGAGGTATGGTCAGGCCGTGTTATTTTTGGCATATGCCAAAACTGCCAAAAATAACTTATTTTTGGCATTTTTCGATTTTTATTTTTGGCAGTTTTGGCATCGTCCTCTAAATAGATAGTTTCAGCCTCGAATTAGTCACAAAAACGCTTTATTTGGGCTAGTTTGTCAAAAGACTCCTAAATTCATTTCTCGCCCAGTGAATCTGGGAAATATCGGCTTCAACAGTAGCCGTTGACGGAAAGAATGTTGCCAGTCATCCACAAAAGGTTTTCAAAGCTTCAAAATCTTTGGAGGGCCGAACCGGCTTCCATGCATCATGAAAACAGATCACTTCGCCAGTGCCATCGATCTCATCGCGGAAGGAATTTTCTTCCCGATCCTTTTCCAGGAGTTTCCTGTGTTGTCTCTCAACACATTCTATTTAGTAGCCCGACTATCATTTCTCCTTCAGTCTACCGATATATTTTCGGAGGACTTTTGTCACTTCAGGTGGCTTTATTATTACCAACTCGCATGGAAGAGTCCTGTGAAGGTTAGCTTGTTTAAGTACATTGACGCAACAAGACTGTCTGGCAAAACGAGACCATGCAGCTCAGAAATAGCCAGACGGTTTGTTGCGTCACAATGTTCAACTTGATCACAATGCAAAAATCGTGGTTGATTTTGGGGGTTCCAGCTCCTTGAGCAGAATATAATTTATATTTTAATAATCAGTACTGCGGCAGCTACTCATTGATACCCGTTTTATTAAATTTAGTGCTCGACAAGCCGGTCAAAAATGGTCGTAAAATTGCCTTTGGACAAATGGAAAGTATGACGTAAACCGAATGCAGCCAGCCGTTCAATCACGCTGTGCCCACACCATTTAGGACACCATGCTTTCACCCCTAATGGGTGGGCTGGACCCAGATTAAGAAACCTGCCTTTCACAAACGCTCTTCTCGCTTGTAACGCGGTCCTGTTAACACAGCACCATGAACGAAATACACTATTTGGCAGGCCGTGTTATTTTTGGCATATGCCAAAAATTGCTTATTTTTGGCATTTTCAAATTTTTATTTTTGGCAGTTTTGGCATCTGGCTCCTGAAATGCCAAAAATAACACGGCCTGGGTATGGTCCAAACATACCAGTTACCCTTTAATGCAGAGGTCTCAAACACGCGGCGCTCGAGCGAGACCATTTCGTGCGGCCCGCGACAGCATTTTGACTTTCGAAGTATTCGACAATATTTAACTGCCAAATCTATATTTTTTCAATTGGAAACCGGAAATTCGCCCCCAAACTAATCCAGCAGCCTGGAACTACTCACCAAACTTCACTATTACATTACATTAAATCTCTTTCAAAAGCTACCACGCAATGGAAGAGGTCAATGAATACTTCGGCGATTGGACATTTCTTTTACTATCGCACAATAATCATTATATTCAAGTTGTTATAGATCTGTTCCAATATTCGAAGGCAAATCTGACGTTGATTTAATTTGACTTAGGTAATGACATGTGATCAATTGCCTTGTTATCAAGAGTATGCCCGAAACCCGGATTAGGCTGTACTGCTCCAATGCTGTGATATCAGATCCATCTTGGTAAAATTTTAAAATATTCTACCTACAATTGTGACACGTCAAATGTCCGCTAACTGCAAAATTATAACGCGACAGCTTTTACGAGGTCCTGACGCATTTGTACTGTCGCATGGTGTCTACAACTAAATTTACAGCAACTATACGCCAAGTACGGCAACAATATTATTCGAATACTTTAAAATAGGATTTTTTTTCGTGCCAAGCGTGACTTCACAATATATCCTTGATTGATCTCTTCCATTGCGTGGTAGAACTTTCAAAGGAGATGTAATAGTGAAGTTTGATGAGTAGTTTCACGCTTCTGGGGTAGTTTGGGGCCAATTTCCGGGTTTCAATTAAAAAAAATCATATTTGGCTGTTAAATATTGTCGAATATTTCGAAAGTCAAAATACTGTCGCGGGCCGCACGAAATGGTCTCGCGGGCCGCGTGTTTGAGACCTCTGCATTGGATCATAATGGCATTGCACGAGGGACCTGCAGAACCTGTCACTTTCCTCAGAAAGTCACCGTATTGGAACTGCAGCGAAAATATTTTCATGGGATACACCATCACACTCTAGCAATCTCTGTGGTGTCATCTCTTCATCGATTCTTATCCATTTGCGAAATTGTCCCCTTGTCGCACTTTCCCGCGGTTCGACATCGTTTTGGAGTTCGCCCACATATAGGGCCTCGCATTAACACCCAGTATATTAGGGATACATATTTTAGGGTTACCATATTTTGGAAATCCGAAATAAGGACACTTTTTCATAATTATCAGACTTGCAAAACCGGAGGAAAATCCTGAAAAAGTGGTCAATTTTTTCCACTTCGTGGTCGGTTGACTAGAAAAAAGTTCAACTTCAAAAGCTCAGCTCCCTAAACTAAACACCCGCCGGAGCGTACTTCGGTGCTGATTTTCGGCATATCAGTCGAATTTGGCCGCGAATTTGACCAAAATTCTAAAAAATAGGACAAAATCTCAAAAAAAGGACAAAAGGGCGTTCTCCAAGGACGCTTTCAAAAAAGTCAAAAAAGAGGACGAATCCTATTAAAAGAGGACGTATGGTAACCCTAACATATATATTCAGAAAATCTTCGGATTCTACTAGGAACAATTTTGTACACGGTCTGGTGTTATGAATGGTATATATTGCTGGAGGGCAATGACGCAATAGATACGGAAGAGGGTAGACAGACGCGGGTAGATGGAAAGAGGTCCGGCGGCAGAGTGGAGTTTGGTTAAACACGCTGTGGAGGGCCAGACCTGTGTTTTGGGGCGAGCCCGTCAAAAGCTATTATTACGGACTTGACATTGACAAGATCCAAAATAACCTAACCGAGACTGCTTCTGTCCACCTTAGGATCTCTTTGATGCGATTTTAATGGTAAATGATCAAAATACAAGTATAGCCTTTACAAAGGCTATGATACCAGGAAAGCGAGTCCAAAATATAATTCGAAATCACCGATTAACTCACAGTCGAGTGACTTTGCTGCAATGTAGGTGAATCACGTGATCAAAAACCGGTAAGGTCTCCGGCGATCCGGTCGCGCCAAGGCAAATTTGCTGACTGCTGCGGTGCAAAATTGTTCGTTCTGTATTCCATTCTGTGTTCCTCGACCTTACTGCGTTACACTGTAACAACTGCCGATGCTTGACGTTTGAAAATTTCCAGTATAGGATTAATAATCATGGAAAAACCAGAAGAAGGTTGGTTACTGAGAAAATTATCTGTCATGTGTTGCAAGATGCAACTTGTCTTCTTAACCGTCCATGTTCAAGTTGATTGACCCATGTATTTTTAAAATAATAATCTGTCTTCTGTTCTACTGGGTAATAAATAAACTAGACCCATGATGACTCCATCAGTCCATTCTCACACTTGGAATTAAAGTCCTCGTGAATGGTAACATGAATAGATAAAATCAACTCGGCAATATTTTCACTATAGTCCCTATACATACATACAGTGCATTTTCAACTTATGCAAAAACTGAATGACAAATGACAGACGAAGCATAGAGATGTGACAGCAGTAATATATTTACTACCCGACTCGAAGATACTGACAACTGGGATATCTTTTATGTAGAGAAACCTCAGTCTTCATTTGGACATTTGGTTGCATGTTTTTAAGAGGCATTACTATAATCGATGCCGCCTGCTAATTTTTAATTCGCTGCACCTAGGTGGCATCAAAATATCCCGAATATATTGATGTTGTTGCTCAATACCTTCCATTTAATATATATAAAATAACGTGCATGCATTGGAAAAGCAATACTCAAGTGTTTGCAGTTATTCACTTGCTACAAATTTCACACACTGGAATACGAGTGTTACTGTGGTTGTAGCCTACTTCTCGTCATATCGTAAAAGCAAGAAAATACACGTCACACAATTAATTGCAGAAAAGGTAACTTGACTCCCGCTTTCGACCAGTATGTACCAATGTTTCAAGTCCGGTCATATTCAACCGATAAAGGATAATAGATCGCAAATAAAGAGATATTACTGAAACTGTGAATAAAGGTGAAGTGAACGTAATCCAAATCATCAAATAAAGTGCAGCTATGGCTCCTTCCAGTTTGCTGTTGAAACACAACATGACGTACATACCCTGCTTATTGACACATAGTCAGTTATCACGAATCCTTCACAGATAACGCCATGGACGTGACCGAAAAGACTACCGTGGCTCCAGAAACGGATTTACATGATCACAAGTCTGCAACGGTGTCTGATTCACAACCCACCAAGTCTGAAGGAACAAAGGAAGAACCTATGGATATTGATAAGAATACCGTTCCCTCTGAAGAAGTCATTCATGAGAAGACCCCACCTCAAACACACGTCAAAAAAGAGGATTTATGTGACAATGTTAGTCGAGAAACAGAAGAAAGCCAAGCCAATGATGACATAACACTTCCACTCAACAACAATCCACCTGAGACTTTGAAACCGGCTGTCTCTTTTCTTGCTGGGTTGTTTCCGGAAATTAAACCATCTTCTGAAAGAGTGACAACTTCGGAAGACAGCAAGGGTGCTTCCTCGAGCTCGAATGCACACGAGAGTCAACCCATCGACCAACAGCAAAGCCAGGTGTCGCCGGAAAAGGATGCTCCATCAGGTCCAACTGCTGCGCAAGCCGAAACTATCCTAGATGACGCTCCACAAGAGACTTCCCACGAACTACCCACCTCAAGAAGGATCTCCCCTAGATTACTGAACGCTGCTCCCGAAACTGTCGAAGACTCAAGCGTGTCTGTACCAAGTCCGCCCACGACTGTTTCTAATTCTCCCAAACCGACTTCTATGCCTAAGCCTGGTGGAAAACAATTACCAATCGGTGGGAAACAATTACCGATTGCTGGTAAGACAATACGACAGCGAAAGGCGTCTAGTGCTTCTCCCAACGGTGTTGAGCCAAAGAGGGGAAAAGGCAGACCTCCGGCCGCGAGTCCGAATGGGAAACCCAAAAAGAAGCCCCCGGCAATGACTGACGATGTGCAGGTCAGTGGAACTATTGTCGTATGTACTGTGTCCATGTCAGGCATGTTTTGCTGACGGATTTATTCCTGAGTGCATGCCTATTTAAGGGTAATTGCAACTGATAGTACGGTAATGTAATTGACCGCCAATTAACGTATCTAACGTATATATTTCTCAGTTAGCTGTGTATTGGTCACGATGACAAGAGCACCATTCTTTGCTAGCTCGTGTTAATAAGCTGCATAATTGCTTGATATGTTTTTTAGTTCCAATTCAGTCTCACGTCTGTCAATAGCTAGCGTTCTCTCCAGAAGACTTCTAAAAGATTGTTTCCTGTTATATTTGAACTGAGCTCATAATACATTTCGAGGTCGATATTTATTGCATGTGCTATTTCTCAAGACCCCATCATTGTACCAATCATTAGTGGGTCACTCGTGTTCCACCCAGATTCGAGGCCGCAAAGGTGTTTTTCGATTCAATGAGCAATATTATTTATAATACTGAATATGATGTAATTCACTTTCATATTGTTTTGGATTTCAGATAAGCATGGACTGTATTCTATTCCTAACATATCATACTTTTCATTTCTAATCAAAAAAAACTTCTAACGATAGCATTATTGGCTATAGTTTAGTTTTTGTATTGCAAAGTGAATGCAAATCTGTTAATCCTGCTCAAGATTAACAGATTTCGATTAGCTGGAATCCTACCTTGAATATGTCAATTCTACGTCTCCAATTGCTGTATTCAATTCTGCATTGGGGCTGCTGTTGACTTGAATATTTTTTCAGCTTCAAAACTAGATCTTCTGTAGGCTAATCTATATGTAAAGCCACAAGTTCGTGCATGAATCTTTCCTATGTCTGTTTTTCAGGATGGACGCAATGATTTTTATTGCTGGATCTGTCATAAGGAAGGAGAAGTGCTGTGTTGCGAACTATGTCCTCGAGTGTTTCACGCAAAGTGCCTGAGCATGACCAAGGTGCAGTATAAATGTTTTTTGAAAGTCCCTCAATGAGAATTTCTTATTGATATTGGTCACCATATCTAATGTTATTAGCCTACTGTCCACAGATGCAGTTTGATGGTGCAAGTCTATTATTGTAGCGCACAAGATAGGTTTAAATAGTGATTGGGTCTATAGTCGCGACATGACAATTTGCGGGTAAACATAGTAAAATAACTGGCCATTGTATATTCGCTTTGTTAAAGATTTGCATAATTTGGATGTGTTATACTCTGCAGGAACCCGAGGGTGACTGGTTCTGTCCCGAGTGTGAGACGACGACTAACGCCGAATGCAAGGAGACGCAGAGTAAAGCCATGGCCATGTTGACATTAGATGAGTTTTCGTTGCTTCTCAAAAATGTTATCACACGAATGAAAATTCCGATGGTGAGTATTGGGTAGTATTGAATTATGAATGATGCTTGTGCAGTAGCGTGCAAATTGGGTTTGTTTGCACTTCAAGGTGGATACGGTTTGTACTGAGATCATAAGTAGCTAAATGAGCACTCAAGAGGCATATTCAGGTTTAGCGCAGCGTTTCTGAGCCTTGCACTCGCCCATTGCCGCCCTGGGGCAGGATGTAGTGATTTGAGTCATGCCACCCAATGCTAAATCCTTGAACACAAGTCCCAGTATTGAGATCAGCAAAAAGTCTATAATGCTAAGAAACTAATATGCCTTAATTGCATCTTCAAAGCCCTGTATCTGGCGTGTGTTATGACTTTTGACTTGGTTGCTGCATTTGAATGCATTCTTTTGTGTCCAAATTTCGTCACAATTTGATGCCACAATGGAAAATTCGTTGAATCAGCTTGTCAAGCAAGACACACTTCCTCTTCCTCTTGAAATGGCTTGCCGTTGTACGTGTTTCAATGTTTCATTATTTGCTATTTATTTAGCGGAAGTGTTTATTCTGTTATCACCTTATTTCTACGTTCTCATTACGTCAATGGTCTGCACCTCATCTGCATTCCGCCCATACTATATTCATCTTGATGTATTGAAAAGGTTGCTATTATTCACTACTTGAAACTTTGATGATAATTCATTGTGTTCGAGGAGATGCAACAGTAGATTACCGTTTAGTGGTTGTTGCTTGTATTTTATGGAATTATTACAAGCTCAACTAGTTGATTAGGCTACGTCAAACTTTTAATTTTAGTTGTAGTTGCCAAGTTGAGATGTTAATAATGTAATTATCAACTCACCGAGAACAATGACATGGAATTTCAAGGTGCCGAAACTGTCGACACCTTTAGCAACTGCTATCAGCATCTTCTTTGAAACCCCGGTCGACGAATGGGCTCTTATATGTCTGTAGGTTGAGTAACATTACTCATTCATGGGCTAAATATTCTTTCACTACTGCGATATTGGTATTGTAGTGTTATTTGCGATCATTTGATCTTGATGGCATCTATTTGTGTTTTGTGAGTACAGATTAGCTAATTATCTGAAATTCCTGCATCGTTTTGTCGCCGACTTGACAACATTGTTTAGAGGTGACCTGAATTTTCATGCTTTTGCCTATTTTATGTGAATATTTCTGCATTGTATTGTTAAGTTCGCAATGTGCAGTGCATGCCTCTTTTGGGATTGATCAATGCGATCATCGATATATTTAATTGCCGTTTTGGACTGAGAAAATCGGTTACTACCTATGTTTGCCAGATTTTACCAAATCATTGTCACACTTGACTGGCCTTTTGTTATTAAGTATCCGTGAGGGTGTTTTGAAATGTTAGAAGCAAACAAATGGAACGACTCTGCCCAACAATGAATCGGAAATGCGCTTGCATTGATGTTTTGGTTTACATGGAAATGAATTGCTGGCGTAAATCGAGATTTTCACTGATATTCAACCACCAATTTACAAACAAATTTGAGACTGATTGCCTCGCTGACTGAAATATGATTGTTTGAGTTTGATTTGTTAGACCTGGATCTGGGCAGCAATTAACAGAAAAAGTACATCACAATGAATTGAAAGAAAAAACATGTGCTTAGAGTTATTTTGCTATCTCGCGATCACAATTATCTATTTCATCCTAGTTCTATTGTCTGATTGTGTATAATCAACTTATAACTATTCTGTCTTCTTTGTTATAGTCGGAAGCATTCCACGAACCCGTTGACACGAAGATGTTCCCTGACTACCGAGAATATGTTTTCCATCCAATGGACTTGAGCACGATTGAGAAAAATGTCAGAAAGAGGAAGTATGGCTGCCCGGAGGTGCGTGTTTCGCTTTTTTACACATCAACTTTGTTTTTAACGGCGCCGTTTTTCGTGACAGGCGTTCATTAGCGAATTCAAATGGGTGATACACAACTGCGTCATCTACAACAGTTCACAGTCCAAGCTGACGCAAACCGCCAGGTCCATGTTGAAAGTTGCGGAGGCAGAGGTTTGAATACCTTTGTAAATCGGTGGCGCGCAAGTCTGACTTTTGCCATTCGATTACAGCTCAGTGAAATGGAGGTGTGCCCGGAGTGTTACTTGAAATCTTGCCGAAAGAGGGATAATTGGTTCTGTGAACCGTGCAAGGAGCTTCATCCGTTGGTGTGGGCGAAGCTGCAAGGTTTTCCGCACTGGCCAGGAAAGGTGTGTTGTCGATTCCGGTTACAAGATGCGGATTATTCACAATATCTGCCATTGATTGTTGATCCATAAATGTAGTCGTCTTATATGTGTAACTGCGAATTTTTGCTTATTTAATATTTAGAACTGTTACTGCAATTGATTACTGGAATTGTAATAGCGTTGATTCTGAAAATGTGCCTAAATTTTTCCGGCTAATGGCACTGGCATACCTCAAAATCACCGTTGAAGATAATTAAATTCAGGCCCGATTCAAGTAGTGTTCAATTGTTCACGCTTTCATTCATTTACTACTTTGATGAGCGGAGATTCGCACTATCTTGTGTAAGAAATTAGCAGCCATATGTTAATCTAATTGAAACTATACGTTTGTATCGGATATATGGATGTTTTCCTGAAAATGTCGTTCTCAACAATCTTGGATCATCGAAAAAAGTATTTGACGACCTTACGTGTCTTGTTCTACTGTACGACATAATTCACCGTTGCGAATGGCATAAATTTGAAGTTGATTTGTGGTCATTCTGGATTTCCATTTGTTCTCTAGCGGTTAGCAAATATCTAGGATTGCAACAGTGATGGATCTTCACATTGCAGGCATTGCGAATCGAAAAAGGAATGGTAGACGTGAGATTTTTCGGGCAGCATGACCGAGCGTGGATACCTCTCAGCGGTTGTTACCTTATTTCGAAGGACCTGCCGATGCCGTTGAAGAATAAGAAAAAAAGCAAAGGGCCATTACTGAAAGGTAGTGCGCATTATTTATCTTGTTGCATATATGTGAATTGAAAAGTGAAGATGCAATGCTGCAGGGGGCCTGGAAGGAGCTATGCAAGAGATGCAGGTTTATATCGATAACGTACGGAAACTTACAGGGGACTTTGACTACGCGCCACCGAAAACTTTGTTGACACACATCGATATGTACGGAAAATCTCGAAGAGGTACTTGACCATGACATACATCCATATTATTATTATTATATTACTGTATTCATGGTGTTCGTGTTGGTGGCCGGCATTGACAATTGGTGGAAAATAGAAGTTGTCTTCCTACAATCCTACTCTTAAATGGAGAATGGACATTTCATCATGCCATTACGCCAAGAACTGTTGTTCGTAGTGGTCTCAAACGCGTGTGACTGACTGTTCAATGAGACTGTCACACTACAGTGCCGAGTGTACCACTCGGATAATTCTTTCATTTTGTCGCTCACACCAAACATATTCAATTTATTTTATCAGCGTTTTCGAGCATGAAACTGGCCGAACAGTCCGAGGTAAGTGTGATCCGATTCCATGCTGGTTATATTTCTTGCGATTCTGTAGGCCTCGCTTTCGATCCGGAAGTTTACCATGCTAAAAAACGGACAACTGCAGTGCAGTGGTGGTCATAGTAGCCTGTGTTTGCACTAAGTATAAGTGAAACTAAATTTCTACTCAATTATGAGTAGAAGTTGCGATTTCTAAAACATGACAAAATTACTTCATATGGACGGGGAAAATGAAAGGTCTTGAAGCGCTCCAGTAATCAAATCAATGTATCAAAAAGTGATGTGATTGAAAGGCTCATGCTTTCAGCAGTTAATCATCGGTGGTTACTTTGTAATTGCAAGATGTATCTTCACGACTATTACAAAATTACTAACGAAACTTCACATAACGAGAATCTTCTAAAATATATTCTGCTACGGTACCGCAGGGACTATTTCATGTGGTTCTTATGACACTGCCACATGCCACTCATTAAAATGATAAAAACAAAACTACTTTCTACTTGATTTAAGTTTTAAAAGTAAGTAGTTCGCCTAGAAAATCATAGTAGAAATCTAGGTACTCTTACAACATAGTCACTTGAGTAAGTACTGCAAGTAGTCAAACACTACTTGAGTACACAGAAAAAGTAGAAGTACTTTGTTTCTGACCACCAACGGTGCCGAGGAGGGGAACGTTAACAAAATAAGTACATTTATCTTTAAAAATTATTTCGTTTCAGGCGAAAAGCGCGTCCCCTACGACTCATTCCCCGCAGTCAGAAGGTAGAAATAATCCGTTACCTTTGGCGACGGAGAATTGGCTTTCATTTGAATTTTTGTACGTTCCAGCAAAGTACGATCCAAGCGGCAAAGAGCTCGCCAAAGCGCGCGTCGCGGATTCTCTGGCGTCGAAAAAAACGAAAACTGTCACCACCAGCGGGGAGCATCCGACTCGGTTGTACGCGACGAAAAAGAAGCGGGCCTCCATGGAGTTCTTGACCAAGACCATAGAATCGTGCAAGGCCTCGTGCGGCATCGACACGCTTCAGGTTGGCGGATTACCGTTGTCCTGTACAATTGTTCTTTTTCTCACATGATCGGAATTGGCGGAAAAAGAAACGCAGCCGCCGTTTTTACATGCGGGTTTAACATACTCTTTAGATATTATTATTATGGCATTGGTGACAGTCAGTCTGACAGACAGATCTATTCATTTAAAGCAAATTTGTGCTCGTACCTAAGAGCAGGCATGTGGCGGAGTTCATGACGCTAAAGACTACAGCTGTGTGTCGACCAGACATGGGGTGATTACTTCATGAATGTAATCGATTGCGATTACGATTACTTCTGAATCACGCGATTACGATTACAGCAAAATCCGCAAGTAGTCGATTACGATTACTTTGGAAAAGTAATCACGATTACTCACGATTACATTTATTTTGCTTCTTAGAAGTTTTCTTTGGAAGATAACAATGCGATGAAAAGGCTTCATGAGAGAAGGTCTTGCTTTTTAAATGGGATGTCATGGCATCATTTCCTGTATATGACATATTATACCATTGCATGATTTACAGAAATAGGCATTTCAGTGCCGGCCAATACCGCGCCGCGACACACCAAGACATGCTATCTTGGCCGAAAAATTGTGTATTCTTTGATTGTCCATAGCCGCGCTGGATATGGTCGCGACGAATAGTCTACTCAATCTCAGCCCCACAATACAAATGCCAACCGGTTCACCCACTGAGGAAAATGATGAACCCCGTGTAAAAATGACAATTTCTGGGTGCGACTCACAAAAGTTTCTCGTTTAGTTTTATCGTCTGCTACGTTAGGGCGAATCCAAGATCGTTTTATTATATAGCAGAAAGGAGGTCAGAATTCCCAACATACAATACAGTTATAGTTGTAAATTTCGTGCCTAGGCGCGACTTGACAGCAAATACACAGCGAATCCATATCGCATCAAGTCGTGTTTTCCAGTTCTTGTGAAAATCTCGGTCGTTAAAGGGGGGTCTGGGGGACTTCACCCGCCAGAAGTTTTATTGATCGCCTTATGGGGGCCAAAGATCACCATTTTTTAGAAGGGGGTAGCGAAATGCTGTTTCGGTAGGCCTACTGATTCTAGCTGCAATCCACGCTAACATGGTGTGCAAGTGGATGGCTAAAATGGCAGATCCAAATGTTGAGTATAAAATTGCGAAATAGAAATTGTTGCCCGTTTCAATTAGGGCCGGATGAGAATATGATAAGGTAAACATATAGATTACTTTTGCCTACAATCCACTTATTACAGATATTCCGAGCCGCCGTTATACGAGTAACGGAGAATAACGGCTGGGTTATGATTTTTTTCAACAGCCGTTGGTTTTTAATGCTTCGATGTAGAAATTGTCATGTTTAATTTGACGAGTAAAAAATTTCGAATCTTTGCTCGGTGTATACGTAAATAGGCCTACCGCTCGCCAACCAGCAACAGTTGAACTACGTTTACCTAAGCATAACAAAACATCAATACATAGTGCATACGTTACTATTCGAAACTAGGCAGAGTGCTGATTATTATCCTGCTGCAAGGTAGTGGCGTCTGCAGTGTATTGATAACCTGACATGATGCTCTTACGATCACAGTACTAGGCCTACATGTATATTGAATATCTATTTACTATATGCGAATAATTCGTTACGCAATGAAGAACCAAGCTAATACTTGAGAGTTGTGACGCAATAATGAGCAGAGGCGTTTGACAATCCGACATTTATGCTCTGCAAAACCTGTTTTAATCGCACTCTTCATTGTTCACGAATGTTCACTTTATGTCATGGGCATTGCACAAATGAAAAGTAATCGTTCTTTCACAAATAAATCGATTAGATATGTGAAGTAGTCGATTACGATTACTTCGGATTTTTTTCGAATGTAATCGATTGCGATTACGATTACTTGGAAATGATGTAATCGTCGTAATCGATTACGATTACTAATCACGATTACCCCATGTCTGGTGTTGACAAATGAGAGATGAAAGAATGGCGAAGTCTGACTGTTCAAATTCACAAGTTACTGCAGTCAGGCAGCAATGAGCTTTAATCATTTTCAATACATAAAGTAGTAAAATAGTAATGAACAGACGAATCCAGGATTAATTTCTGATGGTGCGCGTTATTTTCAGCGGTCCTGTCGACTAATTTTTCAAGATCGCCGATAAAACCTGTACCCTTATGTTCCTATTATTATTATTACTGTAACGTGGTTCCAAGGTTACGACATCATACTGAATTCATTTCAGGACATCAAACTGAACTCGACTTCCGAGGAGACGACGTCTTCTTCGTCTGACGACGACAGCTCGGAAGGGAAAGAAAAAACAGCAGGTGCGGGTACCTTTTTCTTGCCGCCGTGCGGCCCCCATGACGCTTTTCTGTATTTTTTTAAGATTCTGGACCTGCAAAGTCCGAGAAGCCTTCGACGTCCAAGACGGCGGTAGACGACGACTCTGACGCCGAGCTTGTGATAGATCTGGGTGACATGGAGGAAGCCGGGGATGACAAGGTACGCTTGCTTGATACGCTATTGTTCCGTATCGTGTCCTGGGTTCAATTTCGAAATTCCTCGAGAGATAGGATGATATGGTCAAAGAAGTCAGCATTGATACTCTACTAGGAGAACAGGTGGAGTAATGCTGTAAATCTCTCTGTTACAGACAGAAGTAGCAACTTCCATGATATACAAAATTAGCTAAAACTACTTTGAGTAGAAGTTGAAGGGTTTCAAAAGTAGAATTGATCCCGGTGTTGCTTACTTTTCATTTTCAACGGCGACGACTAATGACAATGCAAATAGATTCAAGTTTCGAAAACATATGCACTTTTCGTGATACTCGGGCTATTTCATCTCAGGTGTCATGACAATTTTACCCGTTAAAGCAATACAAACATATGTCATTGTTTGGCACTAATACAACGATGCTTATGCAGGGTGCAACTCTATCCTAGTACAAAGAATCGGGCAAGGAGTTCGTAACATGGGGCTCATCAGACGCCAATGTTGAAACTACAGCTATAAACTATATAGTCCTTCAAAATATCTGTTTGTAGGGGGTCCACGTAACCACCCAAAAATAGGGGTCCGCTCTAGTTAAAAAAAGGTTAAGAATCGCTGATTTTTGCAGCAAACAACACATTCATATTGTTAAATTTATTCCACTGGAAGCTTTTCGACTGGCTCTCTTCAGCAGTGAACGCCAGTAAATGAGTGTACTTGTCATTATTACGTCACAACGAGAAAATTCTTTCTATATTTCGAACTTGGTTAACCTCATTTACTGGCGTTCACTGCTGAAGAGAGCCAGTCGAAAAGCTTCCAGTGGAATAAATTTAACAATATGAACGTATTGTTTGCTGCAATATTGAAGTTCTGTACTTCGAAAAGCCCAATCGCTGAATTAGGCATAGTTGGATTGCATGTCGTATGTCAACCATACTAGGTCCCAGGCACTTTTTCATATTGTGTTTATTATTTTATTTATTTAGAAAAACAAGGATACATCAACGAAAACAAACCCGTCTCTCCCCAAAAAGCAGAAAACGGATACGGCCGTTGATAAATCGGCGGTGTCCAAACCGCCGTTAAAATCCATTCTGCACAGCGGCGCAAAACCGCCGGAAAAAGACGAACGAAAGAAGATGTTGGTGAAGGCACTGTCTGAAAAAATAGGTGAGCTCCAATTGAAATGGACATGATTTTTCCGCTATAATGACACGGGTGTTGATATGTGCAATTCACAAAAGCGTGTTGAAGTGTAATCTGTAAATGTAATTTCAACAGAGGTCCTTTCCGAAATTCCAGTATTGACTTGAACCGAGGATGGGGAACCTACCTCTGGCTCACTGGATTTCCTAATCCAGGCTGATTCACAATTTCGTCTTGATATACACAGCATAATAACATGTGTGTGTGCCAATTTTCTCATGAAAAGACTCGCATTGGAATATAATCAACCACACTTGCGCGATGCAGTCTTTGAAAAATCATGAAATGCGTCTGAACTCTTGCCACATCTTTGCACCCTTTACACCGGTGGTTCCCAACCTTTTTTAGACACGCCCTCCTTTATGATAGTGAAAAATTTCGCGCCCCCCTATACCGTCATATCACAAAATCCAACCGTGATGCTAGCAACCTCAACAGATTGTTTGAAGGCATGGAAGGTTATGACTGTTGATGAGAGAATTAAAAAGTATCAAATTCGGTCTATATATAGACAAACACGCGTGAATTGGGGGTAAACCGCGCAGTTGGCTGCTTCTTCGCGCCCCCCTTCAGATGCTTCCCCCCAGGTCCGGAACCACTGCTTTACACGTTGTACGAGTGGCGAGGTAGCGTAGTGGTATAATCCACAGCTGCAACACTGATGGGCTGCGAGTTCGATTCCGACCGAGGTCGACTCCTGAATTCCTACCTGAGTGTTGGAGGTTCATCTAGGCTCCTCCTCGCCATCTCATCCGCGTAAGCGGTGTCTTATAAAAGCCTCGAAGCGGGCCGTGCTACAAGTCGGCAGGTACGGAATAAAATTGAAATTGGCCTGATTTAAAGGACCATAATAGTCGGGTAGTGCCATGCATACCACAAACAAACCAACACATTGTACGAGGTATAGTTTGATACCACTCAAATCGCTCTTCGTGAGTCACTTTGACCGCAAGCACCTATACTTTTGTACCGATGCGTTTTCTTGAATATGCAGGCGGCAAAAGGAAGCACGATCAAGATACTGGCTCCTCGAGCGCCCAGAAAATTCGACGAACGCAAGAAGGCCAATCTCCGTCGCAATCCGACTCCAGCTCCAGGCCGTCCAAGAATAAGGACTGGAAGAAATCGTCGCTGTCCAAAGACCTTCCAGTCAAGGTACAGGGTTGCCCATTATCGTATAGTCGATCGTCATCTGGCAGAGATCTCTTGTTCAGTCGAAATCCGGTATTCTGAAAAACGCAAACGATCCGAGTGTCGTCCAGCGAAAGGAAGGCGGCTTTGAACGAAGGATATCCGACGTACGGTCGCGTTTCGTTCCTGTTTCGTGCTTGTGATCTCACAGAATTTTGTATATTTAGCAATTCAAGCACAAAGCCAAGGACGGTTCATACAAATCGATTTTGAAAAAGCCGTCGCAGCAAGACAAGTCTGGGCGCGCCGTGCAGGTTTGATCGCTATGTGGTGTTCATTTGCAGTGTGCAAGTAATCGATGAGGTGGTCAAAGTAATCATCATTGGCGCTCCAGTTGAAATAGAAGTAAACGTACGGTAATAAACTCTGAACCACTTTAAGTGGCAGTAGAAATCAAAGCCTGAAATGTACTCTCAGTTAAGTAGTTTCAAGAAATAGGTTTGGTGAATTTACAGTGAGCACATTTGATTTGATATTGTCCAAATTAATTTGTAGAATATTTGTTCATTCCCTATCTACAGAGGTTGTCAAAGTATTCATCGTTGCTACATATTTAGAAGTAATGTCATAATTTACTACTCAATTACAAGTGGAATTAGCTATTTCGCAGACATGTCAAAATGGAGTAGAAAATATAGATATGAAAAGTAATTTCGTCGATGAGTCCCATACTTTTAGCGTTTCATCAGTGTTGGCTACTTTCTAAATTGACCAATGACGCTACAGATAGGTGCAATCGTTGAAAATATATTCAGTTGCCGTGATACAGGGACTCTTTCATCCGGTTTTCATGTCCGTTTCACTCAGAAAAGTAATGCATGATATCTTGGAACTCTACTTTACAAAATACCAAGTGCAAAATATGAGTGATTTTGCCTGAAAAACTGTTGAGTAGAAGTGGAAGTAGTCTACAAATAAACCCACTTGATTAATTAGTACTACTCGAAACTTGAGTGCACGGAAAAAGTAGTAGGGTTACTGACCACCAATTCTGTAATATTCTCCATATTCCTGGGATTAGTTGAAAGTCTAGTAATCGCTGTTTTTTTGTCACTACATTTGTTTGACTATGCGCAGATGCCGACCGAGGCTGATTCGAGAAAGCTGTTCAACGGTGGCCGTATTCCGCGTAAAAACCCGGCAAGCACCGTAGCTGACGAAGAGTCAGGCAAAGGCGACGGTCATTCGTCCGTGGACTTTAATGCTTCGAGAAGCAGGGGTAGGTAGCGTCTCATTTCTAGACGTTGTGGACGGGGAATATCCTGAAATTTGGGTAACCAGTGAATTTGGAATTGAAAATGTAACTACTATAATTATTGTTGTGAATGCGATGCATCAAAATTGTTTCAATGATTGCAAAAATAATTGTTTCACAGAATAGTGACTAAGAGCTTGAATTCGGCACTTAGTTTAGCATGTGTTAATGCGTTTGGTTATGGGTTAGGTTTAGGTTTGGAATAGAGCTGGGACTGCCAAATTCACTGATAACTGAAATTCCAAATGTAAACTCTATTCCCGTGTCTTATCGCTCTGCGTATCAGCTGTGTGCTGAACTATAGTGTCTAGTTTCCCTAGATCACATACAGTTGCGATTGTCCCGAGCAAACTAGAACATGTTGTCTAGGAATGATACCGCAATTTAGGCTGCTCTTTCTGAAATTGCGGCAAGCTCTATTCATACTGAAAATATTGTCGCTGGTGAGATGATCTGATGAATTATACAGTGCGTCAATTTTCCAGGATGGTTTTTATATCTTGTTCCCCTGTAGTTCAATTTAATAATGGACCGAAGATTATCTCGCCATCGTTAGCCCCTTTGCGCTGTCTTCGATTGATGATGATAGAAATTTTGAGCTCGATGCTTTGTTAGTCATTTTACTAGCTCGACTAATCGTCTTTCAGCCGGCGACAGTCACGATTACCACTCACGTTCCAACACCAGCAATCACGTCGGAAACCACAGACCCGCGGATCAGCATCAAGCCAGGTCGGCGGCAAACGAAGACGTCGTGCAAAACCGCGTGAAGAAGTACAGCGACAGGTACGTATCGTCTCTCAATTCATGGCTCGCGGAGGAGTATTCGAGAAAGAGACGCTGCCGTGCTTTGAATTGAAACAGTGTGCAAAACAATTCATTATTCTGAAATTAGTGTTCAATATTGGTGCTAGTAAATCTTGTTTGTAATGTCACATTCAGCCCAAGATATATTCAGACATTGCGATGACGGGTGTTTGACTTTGCGGAGCCTCATCTATAGTTTCACACAAACCTACTTATCGAGTAAATTTATACAGGGTTGTGGTGTGGTCAATATATTAGATTGCTACCTGAGGTCGTTATGACAGCAGTTTTAGGGGAATGCATAAGTTGCTTTGTCTGAGAGATGTTGCCGATGATGATGAATCATAACCATGTCGAAAATGCAAACGAATAGTACAAAAAGGACTAGTATTGACGACGTGTTCATTTGTCCTTGTGCCTGAGCGATTCGTTGCAACATAAAATGTTCGATGACTCCAAAATTTGACTCCCGAGTCACTAATAAGTAACCCTCCGGTTCTCGAGTGACTAGTTGAGTTTAGCAACACCGCCTCATTTATGGGTGGTGCTTGAACTGGCGCGTCGCCGTTGGATGCATTTAGGACAAGCCATGCAGTTGTTTTTAAATGTTAATTTTCAATATGCGGTTTACGTGCTGATGCTTTCTTTCAGGGTGATGGACACTGTCCAGAAGGCCTTCCGTGAAATGTACAATGACATGATGGCGCACGCCTCGAACGGAGCGCCGGAGTCCGGATTTACAGACGCGAACGTCGCCGCGCAGGAAACGGCTCAACTTCGATTGGAAGTTCAGAGGTTGAAATGGATGCACGGACAGGAGATTGCGGAGCTGAAACACAACCACGGTACGTTTTCGTGGTGCTTCGAATTGATCATTTTTGAGGCATAAAGAGGCGTGGCGAGGGATGTTCAGGATAAGGTGTTTCGTATATAACGACAGTTGGTATTTTGCGGATTCATATTGAGAGAATATAGACCCAGTATCACGGATTCACGGTATTTCGGCCCGAGATTGAGTGGTTGCCATAGCGAAAAGATGCTGACTTGGGTGGGTTCTATGCCAGACACCCTTCTTGCCGCAACCCTACCTGAGCTTGGAACCAGAATTGATTTTGTTCACCAGGAGTGGGTTATTTGAGAGCAACCTTCAGGAATCTAACCCAGTTGAATTGTAACATTGTAGTACCTTCAGGATTTCAAAATACTACCAGACTGTGCGATGGACTAATTTCCAGCTAATCCAAGTCCACGTCATACATTTTTTCGTTTACTGGCGATGTCTTCATTCAAACGCCACCATAGACCCTTGTCGACATCAAAACAAGTGGAAAAGACATCCCTGCCTCTTCAGGCATACCATGAACACGATTTTTGGTCATGTCGGTGTGATGAAATTGGTCACCGTAAATACTATCATTTCTAAAATAGCCGAAATTTCAAGTTCACTGACCTCGGCTTCTACCGGTTGGAATTGCGTCAAATTTGGCGTGAAACGTTTTTTTAGGTAGCCTGACCATTTGACAACAATGTTTTTTTTGAACACCGCTACTCATGAAAGAACATGCGTATACCTCTCAACAGAACATGATACAGGGCCAAGTGATGCAAATGAAGTAGCATGTGTTGGTAGAAGCAATGTCCGATCGTGGTACGGTAATGTCAAACGCAAACTAGTATTCATTCTGTAGAATCGGCATATATTTTGTCTTGAATATGGACAATTGGACAATAATGGACATGCTTGACGATTGACCCGAGATCAGACATATGGCTTACTCTAATCTGGGCGCGAAAGTAACGGTAGTATGCGCTCAAAAGTCACTGGTCTTCCAACTTTTTAGATCTCGCCGTGGCCGAGATCCGGCAGAGTCTGGAATTCGAGAAGAAGCAGATGCTGCTGGATGCCAAAACGCAGGCGGACACGGAGAGGAAGCGCGCCATCGACGAGACCAAGAGCAAGCAATGGTGCGCGTACTGCAAGAAGGAAGCGATATTCTACTGCTGCTGGAACACCAGTTACTGCGACTACCCGTGCCAGCAGAAGCATTGGACGCAGCACATGCACGCCTGCAACCAGGCCGACAAGGAAAGTTCTACGCAGCCGACTGTGACCAGCAAAGGTATTGCTCTGTCCACTTTTCGGAATAACTGGGTCAATGAGTTGATCGTGTCTGATTATACTGCAGAACGGAGCGATTATATTTTTCAGATACTAAATATGCTTCTTGTTACCAAGTATTATCATGTGAGAATTCCTTCACATCACCGCACCCACTACATGAGACGCTAATTATGTTAATAAAACGACATTGAGACAGTGATCAATCAGGCCATTCTCACAATGTTGTTGCTATGTTATAGTTATGGTAGTTATAATGTAGAGCAACTGTTTATGTGCTGTATCTTTCATCCGATGGACCAGACCTCATTCATGTATATTACTTAGACGTAACACGTGGCAGCCTGTCTTAAAGATACAAAGACTATAACACAACGACGTTTGTTGTAACCGTCCGAACGGATGTCGCCATTATTCAACTAGAAATAAATTCGAATCTATCGATTATAAATGAATGAATTACATAACACACATATGAAATTGTATCTGATCTAGTTTAACTGGTAATATTTAATTCGTGGGTGAATGAGAGGTAGGTGTATATATTAATCAAAATTTTCCCTGTTTGTATGGTGTCGCAGTGAGTGGTACCAGACTCGGAATCGAATCAACTAAATGTGTTGCTACACTATTCTTAACGCTAATTTTCTACCAGTCGTTACGCATCTATGAAAAATTGTTCTTCTCTCCTGTCCTGTGATGAACTAACGACAACACTATTCACAACATACTAAAACCAATTTATTCATTCGTGTTTATCGTACAATTTTTAGCATTAGTCCGGCGCACGGTTGACGGCTCTCCAGTAACTTATCATTCTAACCCCGTCACCGTTACTTCTATTTTCATTCACAGCATCCAGGCAACCCGCTTCCATACCGAAAACGATCCAGCCCATGGCCGCCGACGATCCCGTTACCAATAAGAGTGCTGCCGCGGCCCTGTCACAAACCAAAATTAGCGTCAAAGTGCCCCGGTCCACGGCCGGCTCTAAAACGAATTTGGAAGACAAGCTCTCGATCTCGAGCGCCGCTAGCATCGTATGCTCCGTGTCTTTGAGCAAGTCCACGGACGGGACAAACGCGCTGTTGTCGTCGCCGATTACCAAGTTCCAGAAACCGTCGCAGCCTGTCCTGACGCAAAAGAGTGGCGGCTCTACCATCGGCGCTATCGGGGCTCGATTACTGGCTGCCAAGCAAACCCCGAATCCCAGCGAGGTCGCCACGCCGATTGTGACATCAAAAATTTCAAACGTGTCTTCATCGCCGACGTCGTCAAAAGCTGCGGGATCGGCTGTTACCGACCATGTCAAAGAGGCAATGGAATCTCCGTTAAGCCCGGAGCCTGCTCCCAATTCTCCAATGCTGGCTAGAAAATCATCGACGGAGGCGGCAAAGACAGCCTGTAAGCTACAGCCAGACAGCCATGAAGCTGCCGCTACGAAAGACGAGACAATTTCAACCCCGGCCGTCGTCGTGTCGTCGACCGGCACGACTCAGTGTAAACCGGAATCTGCCGAAGTCATACTTTCTACCGCCGGGTCCGCTTTCACCAAAGTGGTGCCAGAACCAGACAAGCCGTCAAAACCGACTGCCCCCGACTCCACTGCGGAGTTGACGAAGCAGGTGAAATCCGAAAAAATTGCTGCCGAATTCAAGCCTATCAGCGATAGCAGTGATCCCGACACGGACGAACCAATGGTCGTCGACGAAAAAGCAGACGAGGTACAAAGTGCCGTGCCTAGCAGTTCAATCGAATCTAAGAAAATTTCAGTGGCACCTGAACCGGGTAAAGTAGACGAGACAAAACAGCCGGCCTGGGTTGGGGCTGAATCCAAATCCGAAAAACCGGACGCTCCCACAGCAAAGGACGAGAAACAATGAGATCGTGTACAGTACCTAGTTGCGTATGCAGGTCCTCGACTTGCTGGCCGACAAAATATTCCAACGCCTTCCAGAGACACGTGACCGGATAGGCGCGCATTATTTCTAGGGCTGGGCACAATGATTTGAGTACTAAAATTTCACGACCATTTTCCATATACGGTCGATACTTCTTTCCTGATGTGGAAATCTCGATTGGTCGTGTCGTAGTATGTGCAATATAGATATGGTCGAAAAATTAACAACTCACTGACTGGCATTAATGTCTGTCTGGTAGCATGGAAGGTACATATCTTAACTTTCCGCATTCGTACTACAGTCATCGCTCGACTCGACGCCCTATACTTGATTCAGATTTGAATAGCTCAGTTACTCTTATTTTGCCCAGCCCTACTACTCATTTCCCTTATAAGCTGCTACGTTTCGCGCGAATCATGTTTACCGCGTTTCCACTTTTGTATATAAAATGTACGGATAATTTTATTGTCGGGTCAATAAAAAGAGAGGGTAATGAGCCGGCCAGGTCTACTGATTTTTTTCACGCTTTCCTGGCCTTTTTCGGATGTTCCATGCCGCTGCTGAATTCCGACATCAGGTCCGGCTTGCGGTGCATCTTGCGTTTGATAGCTTGCTTGCGACTCAAACGGGGCCTGGCTTCCGTGTTGTTGTTGGGTTCAACTTGCTTATCGGTGTCTGTTTCACCATTTTCTTCTGCTTCCACCGCTTTTTCTGCGGCCGCACGAGAATCTATTTTCGCCTGCCTGTACTCGAACGAGGTTCGCACCGGCAAGTGGCTCACCGATTTCTCCAAAGTCTTGACAATGTCTTTCGGCGCATCGCGCAATCCGAAGCCTTTCGCAACGTGACCCAAATGCAGGTGCTTGACGTGAAAAATGGATTTCAAGGCAGACGAATATGACGCGTAGGCTCTGATAAACGACATGTAGGCGGTTCTCGCTAGCGTTTTAGTCTTGATGCTTTTCTCGATGAGGTGTTCAATCTGGTTCTGGAGCGAGGTGGCTTCGCTTTTCGCTTGTTCGACCGTGCGTTGCCACAGCGCTGGATGAGATTTTGCTTTCTTGCTGACGCTCTTGCTCAGAGTGAGGATGTCGTCGACGCTCATTTCGGTGACTTTGATGCTGAACTGAGTGAGCAGCTTGACGTACTTTACTTCCGCCGGTGTCAGCATTAACAAAGCGTTCCCTGAAAAACAGCTAGGCGGTTCAAAGTTGCCAGCTTTGGTACTTATGCAGGAGGCGGCATGTAGTCAATTTTGGAACTCTAGAAGTAGCGATTTCCAAGACATACCGGACCCAATTCCACGGAGAGTAGAAAACGAAAGTAGTTTCAAAAGATACATTTTGTTTTAGCAGTGATAGAACGTGATATACTAAATCTATTACATTACGTCCAGTTAAAGACAACAGCAGAATGAAGGTGGTGCAAGCACTTTCTGCCTCTACTTGTGCACTATAATAAATTTGCATCACAGCATTATTGAATCGTGCATAATTTGCATCACAGCATTACTGAATGATGCAAAGAAGAGATGAGATATCTATCAGAACTTACCTGTTTTCCCTGCTCTCGCCGTTCTTCCAACCCTGTGAATATAATCCACGGGTGACCCCGGCGACGTGTACTGCACGACCCAGGCCACGCTGGGCAAGTCAAGACCCCTCGCGGCCACGTCCGTGGTCAGCAAGACACCCGATTCGGCCGAGGAGAACTTGCGGAAAACGTCTTGCCTCTCGGTCTGCGACATGCCGCCGTGCAGTTCCGAAATGTCCACTTCCTCCAACTCGATACCGTCCATCTCCAAGTTCTCTTGTACGGCAAGGTCGAATTCCAACCCGGGATGGCGGAGTATACGACGAAATAACTGATGGTGAAACTCCACCGAGTCGCGGCACGATAAAAACACGATCATCTTTGTCTTGATGTTACGCGAGAGCTTCGCTTTTAGAAATGTGGTCAAACTGACCAGTCGCAATTTACTAGGAACAATAGCCACGTGCTGTTTTAGGTTATCAGGCTGAGCGAAAGTAGTTTCCTCATCTTCATCATCATGCGAGGTTGAATTGGTGACGTGAACTTTTGTGGGATTGTCCAATGTCAGCGACGCCAAGCATTCCACTTTATCTGACAGGGTGGCAGACAGCAAAACTGTCTGGTATTTCTGTTGGCACTGCGTTTTGAGCTCTTTCAATACGGATTCAATCTGAGTTTGAAAGCCCATGTCTAACAAACGGTCCGCTTCGTCAAACACCAAGTAACGTAGGTTGGCGAACGTAAAATTTTTTGTTGTCTGCATATGATCCAAGACGCGCCCGGGGGTACCGACGACGATATTTACGCCTTTTCTAATACGAGATTTTTCGGATTTGCGATTTTCACCGCCGATAATCCAGGATGGTACGATGCGACAGAACGGCTTTGTGAGCGAAGTAAAAACTTCGTACGATTGCAAAGCGAGCTCTCTCGTAGGGGTGAGGACAAGAGCGACTGGCCCCGTGGACCTCGTGATTTCCGGCTTCGCTTCTTGCAACATGTGCACGATCGGTAATGCGTAAGCGAGAGTCTTACCGGAACCTGTTTGTGATTTTACAAACGCATCTTTTTTTGACAATAACACAGGTATGCTTGCTTGTTGAATGAATGTCATGTTTTTCAAGCCTAATTTTTCCGTCACGCACGACACGAGATGCGGATGGAGGGGTAGGGACGAGAAATTTTTTTCTGTGAAAACTTCTTCGCTGATCTTAGAAACGTCTACTTGGTTAATCTTGGGGATTTCCGGATTTTGATTGAAGAGCGATGATTTCCAAGGGCCAACGTGAGCTTTAATTCCAGGTTGAGTGTTGGTGCTCGGTTTTGATGATTTATCTTGCGTTGTTATGGTACCTGCATGTTTTTGTTTCCTCATAACGTGATTTTTCTTCTTAAATTGCTCAATTACTGCCACGGAAGCTACCCCTTTGAAATGCAACGCAGTACTTTGATTAGTACCATCCCTCGCTGACTCAACATTTCCAGCAGGTTGAAAAGATTTTTTCTGCACTGACGAGGTATTAAGAACCTGCCGAGTGGTAGTTCCCAAAAATTTTTCCCTGTTTGGATTTCTGTAGTTCTTTTTGCCAAAAAATTTGCCCCTGCTTTTCTTTTTCTTCTTGACTGCTGCAAACGATATGTTGAGACTCAAGCCATCATCTACATCCGCCATCCCGAATGATGAACTTCGGTACCGCAGTTGATTCAAGCCTCGGCACACCAAATTTGCGAATACCGAACGCGCTTAGGGCAAACTATTTAAAAGCTATTAATGCGAAACCCTCCCCGAGATCAGAAGCAACACATGACACGGAACGCGTGACATAAACATTTGGCGAAAACGATCGAGCTACGAAGGTACGATCAAGATTGAACCCTGTATATTTAATGAAGCGGAGGAAATCTAGATTCCATGATATATGTGATTACTGATTATGAATGATGCACAAAATCATTTATAATGATTTTTGTATCTTTCAGCTTTATATATCCTGTAAGAAAGATAGCTGACTCATCGTTATGTAGTTTCATCATTACCGCGAGGTCGGTTTTGACAATGTATATGAGAACGGCGTTTTGAAGAGTCCATCCTCAAGATTACCGGACCACGACTGACCTATCGATCTCGCTTCCCATGACATGCCGCCCTATTTCTTGTCGCTTTCTTTTTCTATACTGTATTCTTTACTTTCATTCAGTGTGCATGCCTCCTCTTTACTACGCCTAGGCCAAGGTGGGTGTCCGATTCCCTTGACAAATCCAAGTCGCTTCGACATCTTCCTGTCTATTCATTGTATCGCATTTTTTGTGGTGTATTGAACTGATAAAATTGCTAATAAACCAATGATGATGATGATGATGATGATGATGATGATGATGAAGCTATAATTATTTGCACTTGTGTGGCGTCAAATTCTACTTGCAGATACTCATACAAAAGCACAAGGCAACTTTATTGAGGTCTTAAATTCATGAAATCGTGTGTATGGCTGTATATGCCGAATGCTGACATCCTTTTCGAAAGTCAAGACTCCTGAGTTAGCGATTGCTGGTGACATTTGGAGATGCGCAAGATTTGTTCATGCGTGATACTGAGTTCAAAATAAGCGAATGTTTTCAAGCACTCGATTGTTTCGATCTACCATCCAGAAGAACACGTGGATGATAAGTGTTGGTACGGTAAATGAAAGAGAAGGAGTCTTATAGTTCTATGTCAGAAAGTCTGCATCTGTTGCTCTTATGAATGGAAATATTCTATATGCTACGGTATTTTTTTTTCCGATCACGGGTTACTCCTGTGGATACCTAACCATATCCTAATCGACATAATCGTACGTTCGTACCGGCGTGCGGGTGTGCCTGTGTCCTTATATACTGCTAGGCCAGTTACAGTTACGGCTATACCATATTTTGAGTTCCGGAAACGATCACACTCGTTACAAATTATAAAAGTCAGATTGCCGGACTAGAAAACTGGTGATTCTAAAATTTGTACTAGAATTCATTCCTCATAAAAGAGGACATACCGGTAATTATGATCTAACCTTGGGAAAGTTTGTGACCGGTTCTGAATAGACTCGCCTCATTTCTACCGTAACTGAGGCTTATGTAAACTTTCGACAAAGTTCTTGTATATCGGCCGACAAGATTGCGCAATGGTGGGGTGTCCAGCTTCTTAATCGCCTGCATGATCGTGATCTGCAGGTCATGGATTTAATCCCCTGCTGGTCAGTAGCCAACTTGTCAAATATATTACCGATCGTTTGATATTGATGCAACTGTTTCTTTAGATTTTTGGCTTGTGTCCGTTGACCTATTGGGTAGATATTGGATTTAATGAAGTGTATTTTCTCCTTCGTTTAACTAAGAAGAAGGGTGATGAAGTACTCATATAAGTTTGCGAATTTGCTAGGGACCGTCTACACAAAAGGAAATGCAATATTCCTTCCAAATGCAGATACCCTATGCAGCCCAGTCGGCAATCACCTGACTTTGTTCAATCTGAAAGAGAACACATCAGAGACCCTTCCAGTCACTACTAAGTATAACATTTCCCAAATCGCCTTTTCTCCTGACTGTGTCCTCGCCATTATATTGGATGAAGAAGGCAACTCTTATCTCGTGAGTCTTCAGAGCAAATCCATTTTGCACAAATTCCGATTCCAGAAACCTGTGAGCTGTATCAAGTTCAGTCCTGATGGCACAAAGTTTATTGTGTGCATGGAAAAAGTCGTGCTGATGTACCACGCTCCCGGAAGAACGAGAGAAATCAACCCGTTCAAGTTGATTCGGAGCTACCACGATGTTCACGACGACGTGACTAATGTAGACTGGTCGGATAATTCGTTGGCATTTGCGATGTGCAGTAAAGATATGATGACGAGGATCCACTCGATTTCCCCGGGCCAGTATCTTAAATATATGTTCGGTGGTCACAAAGATGAAGTTGTGGCCTGTTTTTTCGAAAGCCAGTCCTTCGATTTATACACGGTGGGCAAAGAAGGCGCGCTCAATGTTTGGGAATGCGATGTGGATTTTGATTTCTTCGGCGAGGATCCCGATACTGCCAAGGAGAGGAAGTCGTGGAGTTTCAAAAGATTGGCCAAACATTATTTCAATGCGGAGGGTGACTTCAATTTTGTGACAAACGCCAGCTACCACAAACAAACCCATATTTTATGCACGGGATTTGAATCGGGATCATTCCTCATACATGAACTGCCTGGGTTCAATTGGATTCACTCTCTCAACATGGCCGACCATCCGCTATCATCGGTATCGTTTAATTCCGCGGGAGACTGGATTGCTTTGGGGTGTTCCACTTCAGGCCAGCTTTTAGTGTGGGAATGGCGAAGCGAGTCTTACGTCATGAAACAACACGGGCATTTGAATAATATGGCTTGCCTTGATTACTCTCCCGACGGACGCTTTCTAGTGACTGGCGGAGAAGACGGCAAGGTTAAAGTGTGGAATGCTTCCAGTGGATTTTGTTTTGTTACATTTACTGAACATAAGTCTGGCGTGACGGGGGTGGTTTTTACCAGTAACGGAAATGTGGTAGTGTCGGCATCGTTAGACGGCACCGTGAGAGCATTTGATATGCACCGATATAGAAATTTCCGCACCTTCACGTCTCCGAATCCTGTACAGTTCATCTCGCTAGCGGTCGACGGCAGTGGGGATATAGTATGCGCCGGTTCCAAAGACAATTTCGGGGTATTTTTGTGGTCAATGCAGACCGGCAAACTCCTCAGTATCCTTGCGGGTCATGAAGGCCCTGTCGTGTCTCTGGCGTTCTCGTCGAGAGAGTCTGTTCTCGCGAGCGGTTCCTGGGACGGTGCTGTCCGGCTTTGGAACGTCTTGGAAGGGAAGGGATCACGGGAAACTTTGGCTTTGAATCACGATGTTTTGGCAGTCGCTTTCAGTGCAGACGGCGCGACTGTGGCTGTTTCATCGCTGAACACGGAGATCACCTTTTGGGACGCTTCGACCGGCGTGCAAACCGGTACCATAGAGTGCAAGTATGTATTTTTGTATGTGGTGTGCGATATTCTGTCTTGAATTTTCTCAGATCTTTTAGCGTTGATTGAAATTATATTGCTGACATTCAGATATGATCACTTAAAGTGCTTCTAATTTTCTGAGTACTCAAGTAGATTTACCAACTTGTACTACTTAATTGGTTTGGATTACTCGTAGTTTTTTAGGCAAAACTAATTACTTTGTACACTTCTGTTTTTGTTTGATAGAAAGTAGTTTTGGAATATGCTTAAATCATATTTATGAGGGAAATTGTCATGACCACTAGGTGAAAGAAACCCTGTATCACGGTCACTCAAAATTTTTGAAACTACCCGAGTGCTCTTCATATCTTCATTTTGTAGTTCTAGTTGAAGTAAATTTGAAATGTCATTGAAATTGCTACACTGCCGACTACTATGCCACCTGTGCTTACAATCCCTTCCAATTCCAATTTTCGTTACAGATATGACATAGCATGCGGCCGTAGCGAGCTCGACCGGACATCCAGCAAAACCAAGGCCGAAGGCAAGATGTTCGACGCTATTGCGTTCTCGACTGATGGCTCGTCCCTCATTGCCGGAGGGAAATTCCTAAACATATGTATCTACAGCGTTGAGGTGGGTATTGCATATTGCTTTGATTATTTTCCTTTCAGCCGCATACCGTTTTTACCAACACATTATTGCTTTGACAGGGATGCCTTTTGGTGAAGAGTTTCACGGTCAGTCAGAACTTTTCACTGGATGCAACGGAACAATTCTTGAACAGAAGGAAGATGACGGATTTTGGCCCACAGGCTTTAATTGACACAGATGTTGCGAAAGTAAGTCTGCCCGGCGTAATGAAAGGGGACATGTGCAGCAGGGCGTTCAAGCCCGAGGTGAGAGTGTCCGAAGTCAAGTTTTCTCCGACCGGAAGAGAGTGGGCGGCCGTGACGACGGAAGGCATACTTGTGTATTCTCTGGACGGCAATTCAGTGTTCAGTCCGTTTGAAGTGGATATGGACATTACGCCGGATCAGATACGAGAAAAATCGAAGCTGGGACAACACGGTGTCGCGATCACTATGTCGCTGAAACTCAACGAGAAGGATATCATCCGAGAGGTAGTTGAGAACGTGCCACATTGTGCCATTGATGTCGTGTCAAGGCACTTGAAGCCGCTCTATGTCGGCAAGCTGCTATCTTACATCGCCGGGGAGATAAGCGGAACACGGCACTTGCAATTTTATGTGATGTGGACCAGGTACCTACTGCTGCACCACTGCTCGATGCTAAAGAGCAGATGGAAGAAAGTGCTGCCTGTCGTGAATAATCTGCTGAAGTACTTGGTGGTGGTGAAGGAAGACCTAGGGTCGATTTGCGACCGGAATGGACATCAGATAGAGTTCATCGTGTCGATGTCCGAGCATCCGAATAAAAGATTAAGACTGGCCGTACAGGATTCGGACGATGACTCTGGCATTGGTAATTTCAGCGAAGAGATGGCTTGACTGCCGAACGCGGCACCGAATGGTTCTTGATTAAACGGGTTCGCGATATAAAAACAATGCGAAATGCCTGTATTCAGCATTTTTATTGCATTGCACGGGATGGCGATATAAGAACAAATACAACACAAAAAGGACGCATCACAATAGCACTCAGGTTTGCTCCACGCCGGAAGACGGGACAATCTTTTATCATCTGGTGAAATGAAGACACACTACTCGGACACCGAAAACGCGTACTTTTTCTATGTAGAGAGGTAATAAATATCAGATCAAGTTAATCCATGAACTTCCTGTTGCGATTCTGACCGAAAAGCCTCACCCTTGTCTCAGGCAATATCTGGTGAAAATATAGGCATCGATTCGTTAGAAGCGGTTAGGTTTAGCGGGTCACACATTATCTCACCTGCTTGCTTATTAAATCGAGTCTTGCTTCGAGGGTGTTTTCGACTCTAATACGCCCTCCTTGCGCTGACATCACGACTCCACCAGACGTGTCGCCTCCCAGCCAGTTTGTTTCGTTGATGGTGACGTTTGCATTGATGCCAGATTGATTTTTGAAAGAAGCTGCGGCCTTGGGTATCGCTTTCTAATGCAACATGGTAGGATTTAGAGACGTGCCTAGCTACCGGTCATATGCATGGACTTACCTTGACGACGGAGTGGTCTTCTTTCTTACATCTCAAGGACACGTCGCTTTCGAGAATTTGGAACAGGCCTTGGGCTATCAATCCCTCCAGGAGCTCTTGATAGCGCTGCTGATCTCTTCGGACTTCGCTCAGTCTTTCTCCAGCTTCCTCAAGAATACCCTGTAAAGCTTCAGTTTTAGAGCGCTGTTTATCAATCCTGGAATAAAACTAAGTTACGTCGATATACTCTTCTCGTTTCTTCAGCAAACTGAGTCGCGCGGAGTTGACCATCTGTGATTGTTGGCTGTAATGGGGGGAGAAATGCATTTGACTTGCGAACTGGCCTCAAGAATCAAGTGTTCAGGGGGATTTGCATTGGAGTCCGATCTATTTATTGACACTATGGAAATTGCATAAAATACTCTCGAGAGATTTCAGGAAGTACACCCGGAAATGAAACGTCTTGCACTTATATCTATGTCAGAGGGCATACTATTATATGCAGTAAATGTAGCTGTTTAACGCATTTTTGACTGTCTATAATCGTTATAAAACCCACTCCACCTATACGGTCCATGTCGACCACCTTGTCAAGGCGAAATGTGTTGAATGCACATATTACGGTTTTTTATTATTATATGCACCAATTAGTCACTCACATCCTTCTTTGTTGTTCAAGTTGCTTCTCTTTTTTGGCATAGAATTCCATGATTTTTTGCCGTTGTTGCTGCACGAGCCTTCCTTTTTCAATTTGAAATTCTTCCTCAGCCTAAAATCAAATAATTTGTTAGCGGAATGGGAGAAACATAGCCTTAAACCTTAATTACGCCTGCAATCCAATGAAGTGACAATAGAAATATAGTTGGGTTTGCCATGAACAATATAATATGGTTCATTTATGATGAATACAGTATATCTATAACAGCTCTAAATGCACGGGCAGTTATAAATTATATTGCACAGCTGAGGTCAATACAAATGTATTGTGTTGATCAGAAACATATTGAGACACATCCGGAACACGGTCAAAACAATGGAACTAGGCTTGAAAACTGTGGTTACAAGATATCATACCTATCAAAATATTTAACTGCTAGGAACCACACAAAAAAGTTTGCAAAACATGAACGGATAGCAAAAGGAATCGGTACAAATCTATGCACATTGAACAATCGTCATTCATTTACAGATCAATTCACATCAAGTGAGAAGTTATATATGAATAGAGTGGTTACTGCTGCTGCACATTACTGCAGTAATAGTATTAGAATACTATAATACATGCACCTTTGCATCAATCTCTTCGGCCTTTTCCTGAGCTTCTTGGTCTATGAATGCAATCATATGGTCTATCTGAAAAGAAAATATGACGTGAAAATTGCAGGAATGCGTGAAATTGTTTAGCTTTACTACCAGACGACTTCTATGAGTTCTATAGATTACGATGCGAAACACTGAACTAAGCGGTCCTGATATGCGATAGCCGACAGCCACTACACTACAAAAAATAATAAGACAATTTTGGTCTTATTGTCTTAAAGTGACTTTTTATGATCGGTCTTAAAGACTAATCGGTCTTAACAAGAATTTTTCGTCTCAAAATTAAGACCGAAATTGCTTGAAAATAAGACCGTTGTCGCTTAAAATCAAGAGACAAATTACATCAAAATACTCAGAGTGCTTTGGGGGTATTCACATGTCAGTGTTAGTTTCTGCATGAAGGGAAGCCTAACATACCTGGATTTGCAATTCATTAGATTCATATTACATAACGTTGTCATTGTACATTCCACTTACCACTTTGTATACAATCCTCAAAACAATATATAGTTCAATTAGAGTATATAATAGTATTTGTGGTGGGTGCGACATGCCACCACCATTGTGTCAGTGAAAAGTGACAAGGTACAGTACTTTGAATTCTTGTTCTGGTGCAAATGCATTCTGCATTTGACTTATTTGAAGTGTGACATGTGACCAGCGAGAAATGAACAACATGGCACCACCAAATACGTTTTGGCTCTCTGCTCTCAAGCCACCCCTAGATTGTATTTGCAATGACCTTTGATGGATCAAAATTTGTCAAAGAAAGCTAATTACGTCCTGCGCTCCTGGCTCATGACAGTTTACCATTCTGATTTATAAGACCACGGACCATGATGTTTCTTGATTAGCAAAATTTGTCTTAAAAACAAGACCGGAAAAACTGATACATCAAAAACTGTCCCAATAAGCACAATGTGTCTTTCAAGATGTGTTTATTGATCTCAGTTTTAAGACCGAATAATCTTGATAATTCAATGTGGTCTTAAGTTTGATCAGTCCTAATTTTAAGACCGAATAATCTTGACAATTGAATAATATGGTCTTATAAAGCTGAATCAGTCTTAATTTTAAGACTGAATAATCTTGACAATTCAATATGTTCTTAAAAAGTTTGATCAGTCCTAATTTTAAGACAGAATAATCTTGACAATTCAACATGGTCTTATAAAGCTGAATCAGTCTTAATTTTAAGACAGAATAATCTTGACAATTCAATATGGTCTTAAAAAGTTTGATCAGTCCTAATTTTAAGACAGAATAATCTTGACAATTCAATATGGTCTTATAAAGCTGAATCAGTCTTAACTTCAAGACAGAATAATCTTGACAATTCAATATGGTCTTAAAAAGTTTGATCAGTCTTAATTTTAAGACAGAATAATCTTGACAATTCAATATGGTCTTATAAAGCTGAATCAGTCTTAATTTCAATTTTCAAGACCGAATAATCTCTACAATTTAAAATGGTCTTGAAAAGCTGAATCAGTCTCAATTTTAAGACTTCATTTCATCAGTAAGACTACATTTGCTGAAAATGAGAGCAAATCTTCTCAATGTCTTAAATTTGAGACCAAAATTACAAATTATTTTTTGTAGTGTACCTTACCTGTTTCTTCACATCTTCTTCGCTCAGACCCATGGTGAGAAATTAAGTGCTAGTTTAGCTTTAAGATATGAACGAAAATCTGAAAAATTTATTGAGCCTCTTTTTGCAATTAGAGTATTCCGTCAATATTCAATACATAAACCCAAAACAGAATCCCAAACCTTTCGCATCCTGCTCAATAAGAAGATGTGGACGGAAAAGCTAGTCACTACACCATCACCATATAAATCCTAATCTTCGGTTGCCTGCTCACTGGGTGTCAGTAGAAGTTATCACATGACGCCACAGATCAGTGGGCTCAGGGCAACAATTTCGAAAGAAAATTTTGTCGACTTTGATTTTGCACCTGATTTGGGTTAAATTTGGTGTGCAGATTAAAAAAAAAGCGGCCACTTTTCTTCCCTCACGTCGAGTTTTTGATCTACAGCATGCTCCCAAAGTAATCAAACATTCACAAATTTAGCCATATCGTCGCTGTGGATTCAAGTAGCTTATTATGTCCATTTTACACATTTTGAGAAAATTAACTTTATGTAAGTCTTCATTCTCTTCTAGCCATGGTTAAATTTGAAGCAACATGGAAAAAATCAACAGGGTCAAGATAAGGCCGAAAATATATGAAAATATTACCTAATTTTCTCACAATTTGAAAAGGCGAGCTACTTTTATTCTACCGTGACGATAATACTTTTCCATTCGTAATAGGAATGCACTTACACATCGCGACACGGAAATCTTGTAATAAGTTATATACCAAAAGGGTCAATCTCATAATTGCATAAGTAAAATGACGGAGGTATATCGACATATAGGTCGATCTAGCGTTGTGGTGAGCGTCGCCGCTATCTACTCATGCGGCCCGGGGTTCAAGTCCCGCCTTTGGCGGTATTCTGCCGGGCTCCTCGTCCCCGTGTCGCGGTTCTAGCGGCAAAAATAACCCAACGAAGAAATATAGCAAAGGGAACAAGACTGTGACATCAGGAAGTCGGCCGAGGTTGATGCAAATGGTCGTTCGGCATCCTCCCAGGGTTGTAATGACTCGAGTCATACTCTCGAGTCACGATTTTCTGATGACTCGACTTGACTCGAGTCATTTTCTCAAAATACGGAAATGACTCGGCTCGAATCGAGTCAAACTGTGTATATTGACTCGACTTGGAGTCGAGTCATTGCGCATGACTCGAATCAAGTCATATGACTCGAGACTCAGACGGCCACGACCGACATTTCATCGTTCGTAATTTCGAAGAATATAGTAAAGTAACCATACCATATTTAGATTTCGTCTATTGATACTGGAACTTGAAAATGCGACCAGACACTGTTAAAAGTGAGGAAAATTTGTATATAAATGCGAAGCATTCGATATCACGAAACGGAGTTTTAAAAGTGGTTTTAACAAGACTTCAACTGGAAACTGAGCAGGTCACCACAATGACTCGGACTCGAACCCCTGCTCGATGACTTGGACTCGGACTTGTCTCGGTGGTGAATTGAAAATGACTCGACTTGACTCGAGTCAAGACTATAAAAGAGAGATTGACTTGTGACTCGGGGCCTTGTGACTTGGTTACAACCCTGAAATAACCCAAACCGTTAAAATCGCTGGTCATCAGCCCGTTTCCAAAGCAGAAAATGCCAAATATTTCGGGGTTTTACTGGACTCGAACATGTTCTGGATGAGTCATATTCAGTCCCTAGATAATATATTATCACCGAAGTCCGGCCTGTTCTACTTCCCTAGTCACTTATGCCAACCTGGGTTATTCTCAGGGCCGTAAAAGCACTTCGTCAGCCCCCCCCCCAAAAAAAAAAAAAACGTTGGTTCTGGGGCCCCATGTGATGATAAACCTCCTGAGGTTATACACTGTATAACGCTACTTATCATCTACATGGGGGATCGTTAGCTGAGTCAGCCTTTCAAGCCTGCACGCGCGAACCGCGAAAAATTTCTATAATTCATGATTGAATCGGTCAATGTGATCGGGAATTGCATACATATTGCTATCAATTTTTATCCTCTCTCTGCCCACGTAATCAGATTTACAGGCAGAGCTGTGTGAGGTGTGTTTGAAAAGGTAGGACCCCTCAATAATATTTAAACATCTTCGGGCGTATACCCGTTGGCAGGACCGAAACAGCACTTCGTCAGGCCCCCCAAAAAACTTTGGTCTGGGGCTCCCATAGGGGGATAAACCTACCCCCAATCACGTTGTTCGCTTTTGCTACGTAATTAGACGTACTGCTTAGCGAGCCAGCGCGAAGCGCGAAAATTTTCCATAATTCATGATAAAATCGGTCAATAAGATCGGGAATTGCATATTGTCCTCTCTGCTCACGTAATCAGATTTACCGGTAGAGCTGAGTGAGGTGTTACGGAAACTGTAGGGCCCGTTGGTATGACTCCGTAACATCATGTTATTTTGTAACCTCCTGTCTGCTATATCAAAGAGAGAGAGAGAGAGAGATACGATATTCTTTTTCGCCTGCACCATCGAGATGCTTTGACGACGGAGTTGCGATACGGCCCCATGAGGTCATCTAGTCTGCGCCCCCGTTTTTTTTCTCCTCCATGCTATCCGTGATTGCTGAGCGCCTAGCAGGATAGCTGCGGATACCAATTTCCGAGTCTTTGGTATGACCCGGCCGGGGATCGAGAAGCCGGACGCATAACCATTACACTATCTCGCTCGGTAAAATATAGAATCGCCCAAACGTAGGCTACTAAACTAAAAGACGCACACGATTTCAAATTGTTATTTCTTCACTGGCATATAATTTTTCCCTGTCTTGTGAGGTTCATATTGTCAAGACAGGAACATTTGGAGCCAGTCATTAAGGCGCCTAATCAAACATATATGTATTTTGTATATAAAACGAAGTTTTCGGTCAGCATAAGGGCAGTTCTTTTCGGCGAAGGTTTTCTCGCTGTCGATCGTTCTGGCACACTTCTTGGAGTCGCATGTTACATGGCGTAAAACTTTATATTCCTTGGTGCATCGTGGCCCGGTAATGGCCAACGCCGATATGCCCATTTCTATAAATGTTGCGTATTTTTTCTTGGGGGAAGAGTACCCCAAAATTAAGATACTTTGCAACTTGAAATCGCGCCTAACGCGAAAAATTTGTGAAAAGTTGCATAAATATTCAAAAAATACTCCATAATTTATGCTAATTCACGAAATAATTTTGGGCCCCTTCGAGCTCGCCCCCCTAAATGGTGGGTTTGGGGTGCGGCAGTTACGGTCCTGGTTCTTCTGATGCTCTTTAACCCTTTTGAAATTTGGTCAGTTTTCGCGAAACTGACCATCACTTTTCAAATTCATACCGTGACCCCAGCAAGACTTACATCTGGGCTGTTTCAGTTTAAAAGTGGGCGGACTATATCCCTCTACCGTTTCCGCCCTCGATCGACACCCCAAGACATGTCTAAGGTTTTTTATAAGATTAAATAAACAAACTTTTTCTCTAAAAAATCTCTTTCTTTCTCTCATTTTTCAAGACTGACCCCCAGGATAGCGCCAGAGAGACAGAAATGCTGGTGACGTCATATTTTGTGATACGATTGTTGATATACAATGTTCTTTCCAATTCTCTACTAGTTGCTGACGATTACCCCTGACGAGTGTCAGCCGAAAATATCCGGGTTCATTTCAATATGAATATACTATTTAATTGTATATTGAAGTTCTGTACCTCCAAGAAGCTCTTCAGAGACAGAAATGATGCATGAGTGCGTAGCCACCGTTGCCTGGTTTCAAACAAGCCGTCAACCATGGCCGTAAACCACGCCGCTCGCCAGATATCGAAAAATCAAAAATAATTAAATATTTACATATGGGCGTGGTCAGTAAACGGTCACAATGGTCAACTTCAAGATCAACCCCGGATCGGACCCTTACCGCCCAGTTAATGGCATGAAACAACGTGGTATACTTTCTCTTGTCGTATCCAGCCATTTGCAGGCATAGTAAACCAGTTTATGACTCATATTCGGTCACGAACTTAACTATGTTCTGGAAAATCACCGAAGCGTGACCACAATTACCAAACCCCTTCAGAATACTCCCAAGAACAAGTTTTGATGTTTGAAACGGTGAAAAATTACACAGAACACCGTACAAGTCGACTTCTGATGTTCTGGCAGAATGTCTGACAAGATTTCCCACTCGGAAAATATCTGGAAATTTTTTGTGATAACCACTTTTTTCTGCATGCGTATTTTCGGCCGAACTCCTCATGTAAGATGGTCGGTGCTCGAAAATTATCATGCCTTATACCTTCGAATTAGGTATCATATAAATCAGAACATTGCTAGCTTTCCCTACGAACAAAAATGAAGCCTCTAGGACAGTGGTCCTCAACCTTTTTGGCTTCGCGGACCCCTTTTCACCGTCACGGACCGCCGCGGACCCCCTCAAGTTTTAGTTCAATTTTAGCTCTATTATGGAGCAATCTTCATCTGTCTTGTGCAAATATGAACTGTAGGCTTGTGATAAACAGTAAAATAATGATTCTTATTGAAAATAACGTACTACTTATGTATAAATTGGTGCACTATTATTATTTTAAAGCTAATTTTGCTTGTTGTAACAGTAAGTCTGTGTCGTGCCTGGACCAGTAGATAGCTGACTGGCGACTGGCTGTCTTAGGTTGGCGACTTCTTAACCCACAGTTTCACTCGGTACGGATGTATTGCAGCAGAGAAGCGTACGTCGATGAATCTCAAGTCTCAAGGGCCGTCACAGAGAAACGTGGGTTTATATACCCAAAAATGCGTAACAATGAATGTGATTGTAATGCGTTAGCCAATGAGAACGGGTTGGTAAAGTTCTAGTGACAGGAAAAAGGCAGTACTCTAGCTAGGACTATGTTTGGCGTAACAATGCTTACGAAGCTTGCGCAACACTAGCAGAGATAGTAGAGTTCTACAAGTTGTCATGATATACTAAAATCCTAATACGAGCACGGTATATTTCCGTCATAACAGATACCTGGCGTTAGCTAGGGACATTGGATTAAAAGGAGCAGCGGTCTGCTACATTGTGTATTTCTTGAAGTGCGTGGTCGTGTCTTGAAAATCCGCGTCTTCGTTTTGATATGAACGAGGAGTGCCGAATACCATTTTCGCAAAGATAGATGGAGGCAGGCGCGTAGCCAGGGGGGGTTTCGGGGGTCGAAACCCCCCCCTTTAGAAACGCGAAACCCCCTCCTTTAACGCGAAACCTCATCCTTTTTAAATGACCGCTCTGACGCTAATACTCGGTTGCAATTCAATAAGTTGTATTATCAGTATTGCGCGCGGCCAATAACGAAAGGCGCGGCCAATTAACGAAGTCGTATTGCTAATTAGCGAGATTCGTCCATGCGCAGCGCATTGCACTGCACAGTGCACAATGTAACGCGACACGATCTCCCGCTGAGATGATTGCGAAATCAGGTCATTCATTGTCGCGCGTTCGGCAATTATTACTAGCCTGATTTACCGCGTCTCCAACAAGCCTAATTCCGCTGGCTTGAATAATCACATCTGCAATAGGCCCTGTGCGCACGATATCGTCACTGGCCTTCACAATCACATCTGCATTGGCTTGGTGTGCACGATGTCTTCGCTTGCCTACACAATCGCATCTTCAATAGGCCTAGTACTAAAGATATCGCTAGCCTAACTACCGCGTCTTGGGCCTACCATGCTTTGGCTCCTATTTCTCGATGGCTTGGATAAAATGCGATTAAGTATATGCTGATTAGCGATTGTGATTAAAGAGTGACATCTCGTAACTGAACGACATCGAATGTCCGCAATCATGTTCGACGCGTGCGTACGTACACGTACATGCGTAATTGATTTCCACTAGTCTTCAGTTATAGTCCAGTAGGCTTGAGTTATAAAAGAGGTAGGGTTGGAGCCACCTGAAATCGGCGTTATTATAGAACATATTCCATAAAACCTCGTACATTTTTACTTGCGCAATTCGTCGCCGAGGCTACGTAAGACGCAAGGCGCATTGATGAGCGGGCGTATTTAATTGTTGGACGCTGTGATAAGCGCGCGAATTTAATTGTTCGGCGCGTTGATAAGCGCGTGTTTTCAAATGTTCGACGAGTGAGTATTTGATTGTTCACGACAGATCAGGGAGTCGTTAATTAACAGCACTTCCGGACTCGTCGACAAGCTTATCATACGCCTATAATCGCCAACACGGGAATGTTTTATAATCGTTATTTACGCATCACATGTACTTAACCCTAACGAATCGATGCTATGTTACAAAATTCGGAAAAAATCGACCCCCCCCCCTTTCATTTCAAACCCCCCCCCCCCTTATTTTTCGGCTGGCTACGCGCCTGGATGGAGGCTAATGCAATATTAACGCATAACGCTTCCGACGATACTTTTGGCGTGATCGCAACATTTATGGCACCAAAATGAAGAAATATATATTTTATGAGCATATCACGTCCAGCATCTATAGCGCAGGCACGGGCAACATACGGACCGTGGGCCGGATTCGGCCCGCGACGGCATTTTGATCGGCCTGCAGAGAGCTTCTACCGTCAAAGTGAAATCCTAATCTAAAAGTATAGAGAAATTTTATGCGCCAAAATATGGATTCAAGTTTTCCAACCCGAGAAAGACTGTCATGAAACGACTTGTTCCGTTCGGGTTTACTTTACATATATATTTACGAGCAAACATTTTCGACCATGAACAATTGAACATTAGGGCTCTTCAAAAATGACTTTTTTTCTCAAATCAAACTGGCTACTTGATAAAATTGTTAGGTTACCTAATTCAAGCCTACAGACAAAATTTGGTTCAATTCCAGCCAGTAACCGCTTTGCTACAGAAGAAGAAAGTTTCTATTTATTATATAAAAATAAATAATAAAAAATTTGAAAATTTTCTGTTCACCCCGTGAAAGTGTTAGGCTGTCTATAGAAACGATGCTCACCAAATTTGGTTCAATTCCAACCACTGGAAGCGGAGTTATTGCCGTCGAAAAATTGGGATTTGAATAAAATAGTATTTACGGTGAGCAGAACTATAATAAATAAACAAAGAATTTTTCACCGTAAATACTATTTTATTCAAATCCAAATTTTTCGACGGCAATAACTCCGCTTCCAGTGGTTGGAATTGAACGAAATTTGGTGAGCATCGTTTCTATAGACAGCTTAACACTTTCATGGGGTGAACAGAAAATTTTCAAATTTTTTATTATTTATTTTTATATAATAAATAGAAACTTTCTTCTCCTGTAGCAAAGCGGTTACTGGCTGGCCTTGAATTGAACCAAATTTTGTGTGTAGGCTTAAATTAGGTAAAATAACAATTTTATCAAGTAGCCTGTACGATTTGAGAAAAATAGTCATTTTTGAAGAGCCCTATTGAACATTAACAAGACAAGGACGCATACCAATATAACTGGTGATGTGAATTTCAGGGTTTTATTTTCTCCACAAACATCAACAAAACGTCTTTAAACAGCAATATGTTTGTATCAGCAGGTTATTGGAAAATTGGCAATGAAAATGAATTTCCACACCACGATAGTTCATGTCAGACGATTATTATTATGATATGAGTCATGAGGTTTTTGCAATTGTGGTGCGTGTCGTGTTATGATATGCTTGATTGAGCATAGTGATGGGTTCCGTATTGTTTTGATGACAGACAAGCATGTGTCTGCTGGTAATACACTTCGAGTCCGACTTGTAAAGGTATCTGTCTAAGTAGACAGCTAGAAGCTCAGTGATAATACTACATGGTGGCAGCGGTGGGATTCGAACCCACGCCATCGAAATGACATCGTGTGGTTGAGAATGATAGATTCGGAATTGGAGACCATGTATACATTCCTGATTGCGAAAGAATGGGTATCATCAAGGAGATGCATGAAAATCCTAGAGCGATCATCGTTGAAACGAACAATGGACTAAGGAGGCGTAACCGAAAACACTTACGGAAGTACAACCCCCCGGAGGAACCAAAACCATCTGTTCCGCATCAGAATAAACCGGATGCGTATCTTCTGGAATCTCAGAGACGTGTTAACAGTACATGACAATCTCTTGCTAAAAAGCAACAGACTCGTCATACCACCGCCGTTGCGCGAAGATGTTCTGAAGCACCTTCACCAATCGCACCTTGGAATAACCAAGACCAGACAACTTGCAGCACAAGCTTGCTGGTGGCCGGGTTATTCAAAAGACATTGAACATGCAGTACTCAACTGCAACCGCTGTGAAAAGCATCGACGAGATCGAACTGAACCGATGATGGGGACCGAATTTCCGACACGCCCATGGGCTAGAATTGCTGCTGATTTTTTCCAACTGGATGACAAGTACTACCTTTTGATCATGGATTACTACTCCAGAGACATAGAACTGTTCTCAGTAAAGAAAACGATCTCGTCACGGGACACAATTTCTAACTTCAAGAATGTGTTCTCTCATCATGGCATCTGTGATGTTTTGCTTACGGACAATGCTTCGGTCTTCGTTTCCTCTGAATTTTCTCAGTTCTCCAGAGCCTGGAATTTTCAGCACCTCACCTCTTCTCCGAAATATAGCCAGGGCAATGGCTTCATCGAGAGAGGAGTGCAAACTATAAAGGCCCTGCTCAAGAAAACAGATGATGTCTATCTGACGCTACTGAACTATAGGAACAGGCCATTGCACACTGGGTTATCGCCCGCCCAATTGAGCATGGGGCGCAGATTGAAGACAAAGGTGATTTGTCATCCTGACCAGCTACGACCACAGACTGTTGATGCCGAAGATCTTCGAAAAAGGGAGACGGAGTATAGACAGAAAATGGCTGCGAGTTACAATAAAAGACATCGTGTGGTTGAGAATAATAGATTCGGAATTGGAGCAGTGGCGGCTCGTCCTATAGGGCAACTGGGGCATTGCCCCACCTAAAATTCTGTTCAATAACAATTCTTTACCATTTATAGACGCACACCTATCTATATAAACCGAAATCACAGCGAAAATCGTATACTTCTTGTCCTTTCGCTTGTAAATGCCCATATATAGCGAAGTCTATGCGAAAATCGAATTCTCTTCTGTGTTTTCGCTTTGCGAACGCCTAGCCGGGGCTTGCCCCGGTAGCGCTCATAACAAGCTTTCACTGTCTATTCTCTCAAAACCGCGCACAATAAAGAAACGGTGATTTACTCTCTCCTATTCATAAAATTACCGAGCAACCGGGGCACGATAGCTCTGTGCCCTTAAGGTGTGATGTAACAATCGTATCTATAGCTGAACTCTGTTACCGTCATATGCGTTTGTCGACCTTTGCTGGTATAGGTCGATTTTAATGGGGTTTCACACCATGAAAACTCTTGAAACTTGTTATGTCATGTCGTGATGGTGGTATTTAACACTGCCCCAAGTTTCAGGGTTTCTACTTAAAGTTTAGGGTAGTAATTCCGTTTCCGAAGTTGAGTGTGTGCTGATCCGTCATGTATCGCAAACAGATTTTACTCAAAAGCCGGTATTGGTATCCATTGGTTTTGACGGTGTTCAATACTGAGATCGGTTATGACATTTGGCACGGTAAGTCTTAATGTTAGTATCGAACGCTGTACCAAGTTTTAAATTTGTCACTGAACTGTGTTAGTGGTAATTTCGTTTCCTAATTCGAGTGAGAGCTGACTCGTCATTTATCGCTAACAGATTATACGCAAAGCCGGTGTTGGTCTCTATTGATTTTAACGATGCTCCTTACCTAGATCCGTCATAAGCTTTTGCACGGTATGTCTTGATTTTAGTATCGAACGCTGTGCCAAGTCTCAAGGTTGACACTCAATGATTAGGGCAGTAATTTCGTTATCAAGGTCGAGTATGGTAAAGATGTGCTCCGATCTGACACTTTAGCCTACAACACATTGCGGATTTCACGCAAAAGCCGGTATATCTGCGGTAACGTTAAGTGAGATGATGATATCATTCTCAGTTTGCATTCGAATATTTACTTTGATCGTATATTCTCCAATGTCAATTTCACCGTGAAATTGTGGCCTTCAAGTCATTTGCGTACAACCCCCCCGTCACTTGATCAGCCTATTCCTCAGTAAATTTTACGCAAAATTCGGTGTTGGTCTGTTCGCATTAATTTTGACAGTGTACCATACCGAAAAGGGCCATGAGGCCACTTCTCGATAATGTCATGTAACAGTGTACCAAGTTTAGGGCTTTCATCCACGTATTTATTCGGTAATATATTTTTCAAAGGCGATTTCGCAGCAGACCTATAAGACAGTAATAAAAACGTATGTGTCGTGTTACAGTCTCCAGTTTCAAGGCCAAAATCTCTTATGCTGTACCGAGACCAAATTTCCGAGGCTGCTATTCTTAGTCCTTTACAATGATGTTTTGGATTCAATAGGACAGGCCCAATCTATGAGATAACAATTGCGTATCTGTCCGAATTCGTTGACCTTTCCAATTAGGCTTACGCTATCTCTCGAGTTATAGTCATTTCCATTTCTGCAGATAATTAGTCAGGTCTAATGCGAACATGAACCGTGTTGAATCTTTGTTCCGTACGCCGTTTACGCAGTTACCACACTTCAAGTCACAGCTCACCAGCGGACCTCTCGTGGCACATACGTTAAAATCACTGTTGCCGGGAAATTCATGTTACCGTACCATCATTAAGTTACTTGTTTACGTTGGAAAACGCCATTGTGACGTCATCTTGATAAAAAGTCGCTTGCAGCCCTTGCCCCACCACCCGATATTGTCACGAGCCGCCACTGAATTGGAGACCATGTATACATTCCTGATTGCGAAAGAATGGGTATCATCAAGGAGATGTATGAAAATCCTAGAGCGATCATCGTTGAAACGAACAATGGACTAATGAGGCGTAACCGAAAACACTTACGGAAGTACAACCCCCCGGAGGAACCAAAACCATCTGTTCCGCATCAGAATAAACCGGTTGAGTATTGTCTTGTAGCGTCGAAGAAACCAGGACACCATCAAGAAGCCAGCGATTCAACTGAACCTACCGGAGAGAATCCCGCGAGACGATCCTCGAGAATTAGAAATCCGCCTCAACGATTTATAGAGCAATATTGATCATACACAGGTTTCAAGATCAGGGGCAGAATAATCCCCTAACCTGTTGTACACCTTGGGAGTAGTCTACCTCCCAGGTGACTCTGTCTGTTAAGTTTAAATGCCCTGCTCTTGCTAACCTTGCAGGGGTAGTGTCACCTTGTATATATTGTTATCGCTGCTGTATTGTCACTTGTATATAATGTAAGTAGTGTCGATGTCTCTTCCACTAAAAAAGGGAGATGTGGTGTTATGATATGCTTGATTGAGCATAGCGATGGGTTCCGTATTGTTTTGATGACAGACAAGCATGTGTCTGCTGGTAATACACTTCGAGTCCGACTTGTAAAGGTATCTGTCTAAGTAGACAGCTAGAAGCTCAGTGATAATACTACAGTGCGAAACTGCCTCATGCTTTCTCAAGTTCAAAAATAAAATAAAAATTGCGTTATAAAAATTTAGAGGTCTCGCGGACCCCCTGAAATTGCTTCGCGGACCCCCGGTTGAGAACCGCTGCTCTAGGACATAGACAAATAAAGATATGGCCATATGAAGTTGATCGATTGCGTATACGCAATCCGATTTTAAAAGGGTTAAATCCCTAACCCAATCGAAGTTACAATATGGCATCCTCTGTTGGGGGGCTGCCAGTAAAACTACACCCGAGCCACTGCAAAATCTACAACATAACGTACTCCGTATTAGCTAGGGTCCCAAAGGGGCCTGGTTGTCCATCAAACAAGTCGCTGTTGAAGAGATACGGTGTCCTAAACATAGAAGATATGCGGAAACTAGAAATAGTCAAATTTATGTATCATCAGTTCCACTGCGGTCATTGCCCGGAATATTTCAATGACTTCTTTACCTTGGAATCAAAAGCGGAAAGTACACAACACACACGGGTTCACGTCGTCCAAATATTATATGATCGACCGAGAAGATCATCACTCTATCAAATATGCCGGACCTGACGTGTTGAACAGTATCCCGCCGGCCACGCGACAGTCGACGAGCATATCCACATTCCAGTCGAAATACAGGCAATTACTACTAAATAAATACTAGTCCATCCTCAAGATTATCGGACCACGACCTGACCTATCGATCTCGCCTTCCATGACATGCCGCCCCAATTTTGTCGCTTGCTCTTTTCAATACTATCTTCTTTTACTTTTCATTCAGTGTGCAATGTGCATGTCTCCTCGTTACATTGCCTAGGGCAAGGTGGGGGTCTGATTCCACAGAGTAGGCCTACTGCAAGTCGCTTTTACACCTTCCTATCTTTTCATTGTATCGCATTTTTGTAGTGTATGGAACTGATAAAATTGCTAATAAACCAATGATGATGATGATGATGATGATGTGGTACTGATGGATCAAAAATTCAATATGATCTCTGGCCCCCAAATGTTCAGTCGATAACAGCAGATCTTTTGCTGGCCCAAAACTCTGATACAAGCTCTATACCTACCGCGGATATACATGAATATTCGGCTTTAAAAAATTATTATTTATGAACGTTCTAAATTCGTTGCTCGAGCGTATCATCGGTCCCCACCGGGTGGGTCCAATGTCACACGACATACGCTCAAAAACTCGGATGTTCCAACTTTTCCTGGTGCGCATACCATAATATAAGCTACAGCATGGCCACAGGAAGCCAAAGAATAATCTTTGGTCGCCACCTTAGAAATAGGGGTCGAGAACCTTTTTCGACCGAAGAGGCATATTGACCCATAATTTCCAAATGTAACTCCCAAAGAGCCATAAATATCAGTCAAATGTTACGTCCCAGTCGGAAACTCGTGACGTATTGGTAGCACTAATACATGGAATTCGTACGGTGCGCCAAATGTTATCTGCTCACATGCGTATAGGATGGTGCCAAACATATGGTCACCAGTAGGGCTGGGCAAAATGGAGTACCTGAGTGATTCGATTCTGATTCACGTATGCTTCGAGTAAAGTAATTGAGTATCACTCGTTATGACGTCGTAACACAATGTAATATGTTAAAGTTCAAATATGTACCTTTTATGCCATCACAAAGAGTATAATGCCTGTTATCTTTCACGTTATAGATAATTTGGTATTTTTTGACCATACCGATTTCATTGCACTTGGTGACAATGTTGTGGGGTGATCATATGACCACGGAAATGTGCTATTTCCAATAACGTTCGAAGCTTTGTAGCCTCTACTATATATATGTTTCGTATGCTGCGGTACGGCCAATCAAGGTTCAATATTGAAAATGAGTACCGAAACTATAATTATCATTGATAACACTAACACTGCGCTGCGTTTGAAAATTAATTTTAAAAGGACAAAGATGTTTCAACTGTTTTTGGATCAATTTTTTGCACTGAACTTAAAAATGCACCATTTTTTCAATTAGGTCAAGTTTTTTCTTCATGACATATTTAATTATGCTACCATTTGATCATTATTGTGGACAATGGAACTAATTTCGATGGTAGCTTAATTGGTCATGCTTGTTGTCAATTTTTGCAAAATTGTATTTTTATTTGAATTTGAGGTTTTTGCAATGACAGCCGATTTAATACTACTAAAACATAATAACACAGTCGAAATAATGCACTTAGAACAAACCAAGAAATTGTAATTATATGTTCAATGGCGCTCAACGTAACAGAAGAAGGTATAGAAGTCATTATGTTGCAGTTGCACTATAGATACGTAAACAATATAAGATACAACCGATTTATGCTGACAATAAATGTAGCTTCAAAGATTCTCTTCCATGTTTGGAGTCATGCGAGCGGATCTCTTTTTATAGCTGGGTTACCATATTTTGGAATCGGGAAAAAACACTTTTTCAAAATTTTCAGACTTAGAATTGTGAGGTGAAATTCGGAAAAATGGTAATTTTTTCCCGGCTTTGTGGTTGGTTGACCCAAAAAAGGTAAACCGTCCGGCTCAACTCCCGAAATACAGATGTTCTTTCATACTCCGTTGGTTGACTAAAAAAAGGTCAACTTTCCGGCGCAGCTCCCGAAATAACAGACGCCGGAGCGTTACTTCAGTGCCGATTTACTGCATCTCGATCGAATTTTGCCCTATATTCAGCCAAAATTCTAAAAAAGAGGACAAAATTTAAAAAAGGAGGACAGTTAAGCGTCCGCGCCGCCTGCTTGGATGGTGCCGACGCTTACTCACGACGCTATCTCCGCTATGTTTATAGGTAACTAAGGTTTACAAGTTTAACGGTTTACCGGTTTACCTTAGTTATCTGTTATCTATTCTATGTCAGATCGTGACCCGGTAAACTCAATTATTTAATTCTATTCTATATCATTGGGTAAACTTGAGGGCTGACTCCTGATTACTATTGATCAAATATTCGTCAGATTGTAATTTCATCTGATCAAGACACACAGAATGTAAAATGGGCAGAGGTGGTCAAAGTAGTCAAGAAAGCTACTCAAGTAGAAGTAGAAGTAGCGACGAAAAAATCTACTCAAGTACGAGTAGAAGTACTTCTTTCATAAGACGCCTAAAACTACTTGAAATAGAAGTAGAATTGACTGACTGAAAAAGTACTTAAGTAAGTAAGTAGTGGTGAAAACGATCCTAATTCGTTCACAGGGATTGTAAAAAGGTGCCAATTGAGCTATGCGAAAGGTGACGAGCTTGATTCATATTGATGCATACCAAGAGGTATCCAATTTTCGATAGCCTAAACATTCGTCCACATCAGTAGTTAGTATGATCGCTCGTGAGGTGGGTGGGGCTCTTATGGGTGCGGTCGCATGCGGCTGGAAAACCGGGGGTGGCATGCGGCTCTTATGTCTTATGGCAGCGGTGGCATGCGGCTATTGCGTCTTATGGGTGCGATGGCAAGCGGCTCTTATGTCTTATGGCGGCGGTAGCAAGCGGCTGGGAAAGCGGGGGTGGCGAGCGGCTCTTATTTCTTATGGCGGGGGTGGCGAGCGGCTATTGCGTCTTATGGCGGGGGTGGCAAGCGGCTCTTATGTCTTACGGCGGGGGTCGCAAGCGGCTGAGAAACCCGGGGTGACAAGCGGCTCTTATGTATTATGGCGGGGGTGGCAAGCGGCTATTGTGTCTTGTGGTCGCACGGTAACCCTTTTCAGCATAGGGATCGGTCGCACGCGGCTTCGTTGTTGGCATGTCGTACTTTCGGGTATAGACATCTCTCGTGTGGTGGCTTATGACCGCGGCGGTACTTCGTACTTTCGGGTATAGACTGCGGGTGGTCGTACTTTCACCAAAAAGGGTGTGAAATAGTTTGCAAAATCTAGGAATTACTCGAATGGTAATGTTTTGGTAATTAGTTTGCCACAGAGCCGGCGTAGACGGCGATTCGAATATCAACAATAGCCGCGTTCACAAACTAACACTTCAAATAGGTGTGAAATAGTTTGCGAAACCCCGCGATCGGTGACAAGATAATGTCTCGGACATAACCATCTTTCGCGACTTGGTGTTACAGGCATATCGATCGCTCACGCAGTGAAATATTCGTAAGCAGTTTGTCACAGAACTTGATTTCACTCGTAAGATTTAATAAGTAACGAATAACAGACCGTCAGTGTCGGTAACTTGAATAGCGACAAATTGTCACTTATTTTTGCTCTAACCCTAATCCTTTGTGAAGTGAACGCTTATTCAAAAAGGTGTGAAATAATTTCAAAATCCTACGATCGCTCACAGGGTAATACTCCAGACATAGCGATCGCTCATGATTCGGTGTTACAGACATACCGCTCGCTCACAAGGTAATATTTCCGTAATTAGTTTGTCACAGAGCCGTCGCAGACGGTGATTGGTAAACCAACAATTTGACACTTTCTGGCGGTCGCTATATGTTTTGACACTTCGGAACGTGGTTGACTTTAGTTGTATGATAAGAATCATGCGAATATACAAGTAATGTGTCAATTTGTCAACTTGAAATGAAACTTACTACACAGCTCAAGTTGATTCGTATCTGAATGTGTTAATTCGGTACAATTCTAATTATTTTGAGAAATCTTTTTAACGTGATCTTTTGATTCGACCGTAACCTGAATATTACTGACGACGACTTTCAGCCACATCGAATTATTCGCACATTCCGCGCCGCTGTTTTCACACCTATAGAATCAATACCAACTATAACTCTACAAGAATCAAGAATCACAAGTATGTGCATTATACAGTTATTGTCTTTATCCACATGAAATCAAACTCTTAACAAAAACACGCAACTAATCATTTGCCAACTCTAGCATTACCAAAAAATTCAGGTATTGTTGATTGAAAATCCTTGAGTCCTTATTATCAAAAATGTTATAGTGCCGCATCCGAATCTATTTGCAGGATGTACTAAAAGTAAATTCAGATAATCCAAAATGAAATATTAGGACTTTGACATAGTCTGAATGGAAATACATTGACAAACATGACTACCAACTTTCACCCAGTCACATTTCGAGATTATACGCACATTGATTTGAAACAAGTAATGAAACATTACAACTCTATTCGCGGTCTGTCTTTACGTTTGTCAAAGAGAGTTTCAGAAATACTATCACTATGACATCTCAACATTTTAACATCTTACCATAAGCAAAAAAGTGAAATACAAAAACCTTGTCAAGTCAATCCGTTTGTAACTCACCCAACCAAAGCAAAAAATGTCCGTACGAAAAGTAGACAAGACTACGCAAGTAATCACTACAACCCACAAACATATCAAGTTCGGTTTTAGGCATATACCACCAACTCATCTTTTTTGTTCAACTGTAAAAGTCGTTACTATTCCGCAAGACAAAGAAATTACTATGTGGTATATTTTGTAAGACAAAAGTAATTACTTCTCGGTGTACGAGAGTAATATGTTTGAGTATACGAGATTTGCAGAGGTGGTCAAAGTAGTCAAGAAATCTACTCAAGTAGAAGTAGAAGTAGCGACGAAAAAAATCTACTCAAGTACAAGTAGAAGTACTTCTTCCATGAGCAACCTAAAACTACTTGAAGTAGAAGTAGAATTTACTGACTTTAAAAGTACTCAAGTAAGTAAGTAGTTATGAAAACGATCCTAATTCGTTCACATGGATTGTAAAAAGGTGCAAATTGAGCTATGCGAAAGGTGACGAGCTTGATTCATATTGATGCATACCAACAGGTATCCAATTTTCGATAGCATAAGTATTCGTCCACATGATGGGATGAAAATGATAGTATTGATACGAAAATGCGATGCTAATGCACTGTTTTCTCGAACAGCACGTTTTAGAAAATAGCATGATATGACGCCGTTCCCCATATTACAAGGTCTGTAGTTTAGTCGAAGAGCAATACGGAGAAGTTGTATGGAATACGGTGTAAACACTTTGCGCGATTAGTAAACGTAAATAAAAAATATGGTGGACCGTAAAAATGCCATATTGTGTAGCTTTATTTCCAGAAATTAAAGGGATTACTACACTTGCTTTTATACTTAAACATGTATGTTATCCAGACAAAAGAACTGATAATAATTATAACTCAAAGTATATGATACTGGGAATTGAAAGTGAAATATAAATACTACTTCTGAAAGCAGAACATGTATTTCATGTTTTTAGTCCAGAAATTTTCAAAGGTGGTATGCTAAATAGCTCTGAAACTAAAAAAATATCAGAGTCCACTTTTCGAGATTTGGACACGCCATGGACAATGGACATGCTAGATTACGATATGACAAGTAAATGCTAGATTGCGAAACATCAGTTTCAAACGTTATGATGAGCCATATATACTGTGATGAATTATTTGATATGGACGAATGGCGGCAATGTGGTGTGAACGGAGCAACGCCAACCCTCTACCAAAATTATATTCACCGATACTTCGTGAAATCATACTGGTTACTCCGTATCCAGCACTGGACGCGAAGTGCGACGAAAATTCTGGGCTTTATAAACTTTTATGAAAATTATATGTTGATACTCGTGAAAACGGCCCCGAAATACCTCAGGTTATCTTCCTGATTGGAAGATTGAACTACTTCTACTTGACAAACTGAAAATAGCGAAAAGTAAGTAAGTAGATCACAAAATATTACGAAGTAGAAGTAGAAGTAGCGAAAATCAGATCTACTTGAGTAAGTAACAGAAGTAGAGGAAAACTACTTGAGTACTTCGAAAAAGTAGAAGTACTTCGTTACTGACCACCTCTGGAAATTTGAAAGTCTGACCATCGTAGTTGAGAATTCATTTCTTACAATCGAACGCAGGTGTTATATCAAAAATGATCGTGATGTGAACATACGGATTGTCACATCGATTTGACATATGGGATTTTGTAATGGTCTATCATGACTTGATTATTAAATTATTCGCGTTAATTAGACCCGTCGTTGTGGTGAAGGTTATTATGACAGCAACAAACTTTTCACTACCATGGCTATTAACATATTGAGTTGTAAAACTATACTTGTCTGAAATGTTCTTGATTGGAAAATTATTCACCTTGGTACAAATCATTCTGCGTATCGCGGATATCAGAAAATACTTTACAAATGTAATTGTTTCAGTTACCAAGACTAAAGATAAAACAACAATTCCGTTTGCTGGTTAACAACCGGTGCAATACTTTATTGTCAGAATCTGTGACAGTGAATTGAAACACACTCACCTTACACATTACGAATAAATCACTTTAGACTCCGGGCGGCGTCATTTAATCCGTGTTAAACTCTGTTCACACTCTCTGTCGAATGCATGAAATGTAAAACATTACGAGGTTACACCCCAAGACTTTGATCATCACGAAAGTAAATAGAGGTATGCTTGTTGGATACATCCTATTCAACAGATTTGGTTGATACAAAACTCATAACAACAATAAAATCCAAGTATGTGCTACACTGAAATCTACAAAAATGTGTTTGTATTGCTGTTCGTAGTAGTGATATCGATTTGAGCCTCCAGAATAATTATCATCATCTAACCAAACTACTGAAAGTCGTTGATGATGTTCACTGATTGCATACTAGAACTATTTGTGCAACGCACACGATCAGAGAAATTGGAAATTTTCCCATTGTCATTCGTCAAAGTAAATGTCATCACAATACTCACTCACTAAATACTTTACTTGTATGTGATTGAATCACCGGTAATTAACTAGCTAAATCAAACCCCTAAGAAATTCCACTCACTCATCGGATATGAAACAGCGTCGCTTAATGTATGCTTTTCTAAATGTAAATCATACATGTCCAGCAGAAAACAATTTTCACTCACTCGGAAATGAAACCAATGTCTTGGTCTCCATTCGATATTTTGTTTGTGTCAAATACTTTGCAATGAACACATTTGAGTGGTTGAGCTTTACATCATCAAGCTGTTATTTGTAAATCAAGATTTCGGTAAACTTGTAAATGTATCGTTTAACTAACCGAAATTTAGTGATTGGTGAACTTACCAAACGATACACACCCACCTCCGAAATACTGCGTTGATCTTAATTTCCATCATCGTGATAATCGAAGTACATTTCTTTCGAATTCGTAACAACCGGCGTTTCTATGACATGATAAATTTTTGACAAGTTATGCTTAGAAGATTGGTTGCATATGGCGAAAAATAATATACCACTCATATCGATACTCATATTACTCGAGTTTCTCCGCTTAATGTAAATGCAAACTCAGCCGTCTTTTAACATCACAAAGACATTAATAAAAAGTAGGCAATCAAACGCTACAAGTTTAACTTTTGTAGGTTGTGTATGATTACCCCACGCAACTCATTTCTTACCAAAGGTATATGAAATATATTCATGGTACACGAAAATACTCGATATTCCCATGCCACGAACCTGTACAATGATTGGTGACGCTTTCAAGCTGTTTCGATACCTCAAGACCTTTATTGTCTGAATGGATGTTCATGTGTCTTAATAATCAAATAGTTCAACACAGAACTAGTATTAACAGAAACATCAGAGTTGTTTACACAAAAGTTTGTAAGTGTACAGTATGCGAATACCATGTGTAAGTCCAGCGCAATTGTGGTATCCATCCGGGTTTAGTTAACACAATTTACGACACCGAGGTCGCGTCATCTTTCGTAAGACAACAAACCAACCAAGGCTTCAGGATATACCCATGTCATAGCAATAAATCAGCTACTCCAACAATAGAGTACATATGTTTTCTAGTTACGGTGCTTACATCTTACACACAAATCAATCTACTTTGCTAACGAAAAGTGCTGAGTCATCACATGGCTGTCCTCACAACAATACAACTAGAACATACTATCATACAAAATGGTCGTTATAGTTTGCACACCAACGGTACATCGTACAAGTAACAAGTCTCGAGAACCCAGTTATTCAAAAAACGTGAAAGTGTTTCTACGCCAAGTCGTTATGTTGACGAAAGCGTATATTGTAATATCATGATCGATTTGCATTCGTTGGTCACAAAATGTCACTACTCTAAATAATTATTTTTCACTCAAACACAAAAGCACCCGTCACCATTCGTTTTCATCAAGCAAGAGTTCAAGAAACTTACTTACTACGACATGAATTGTTATTTTTATGTTGTGTAAATAGGTAATAATTAATTTTAGTAACACTATATCAACATCGTCGAGTTGTGCGAATAGATTTACATGTGGTCTGGTGGTTTTAATCGAAGTACACAGCACGGTCTAATGTAGAGTCATCTCTATTGTACAGCAACTCGGTAATCGAAATTAACATTTAAACAGCGATCTTGTTTCGTCACGCGAAAATATATTCACTATCGCGATACTCTGCACAGGGCGTGTAAATCCTTTTCACACTCGTAATAGTATACCAACGGCTACCGGCGACGACGTTTAACAATACCAACGACACTAAACATACGATACCTACCCAAGTAAAATTACCATTTTCACCTGGAGATCAGCCGTTACCAGAGTAAAAAATACCATTGTTATTTGGAGATTTATCGTTTACTCAGAGTAACAATACATTTTCACTTGGGGGTCTATCGTTTCCTAGAGTAACAAACCCCTTTTCCTTTGGAAATCTATTTTTTCCTGGGTTACAAACCTTTTGCACTTGGAAATATATTTTTTCCCTTGGTAACAAACCTTTTTCGCTTGGAAATATATTTTTTCCCTGAGCAACGAACCATTTTCACTTGGAAATATATTTTTTTCCCTGAGCAACAAACCATTTTCACTTGGCGGTCCGTCGTTTTACTGAGTAAAAATATCATTTTCCTTTGGAGATCTGGCGTTTACCCAGTGTAACAATACATTTTCACTTGGCCATCTATCTTTTCCTAGAGTAACAAAACCGTTTTCATTTGGAAATCTGACAAACACAACTGCCAATTTGGTATTTGTTGTATTGACGACAGTTGAAATAGATTACAACGAACAGTGACGGAAATATACACGGACTACCGGTTTCAGAGTATTCCCGCATCGGTCGTATCACATCAATATCATCGGTTAACCACATGAAATGCACTATTGTACATCGAAATGCATGTTTTGGAAAATTGGACAATAGGCTTCGATAGGTCTGTGATGTCCGGGTTCGTGCTTTGGATTGTCCAGAGTCAAAATGTCTGAATTAAACACACCTCGTCGATGGTTGGTACGTGGATAACGGTGTTCGGCAAACGGTTGGATTTATGTCACCCATCGCGATAACAATTCCGAGTCGAGTTTTCACCCACATGTTTACTATATTGTATCTTTATTGGTCAATGTATGTCTCGACATTCAGTTTGAAATCGGAAACCCTGATAAAGTACGTAACCGGATCCGGATATCAAATCTGAATCGATAAACCAACGAAAAATATTCAAGTAAACATGTTACACCCTGTGTTTCCACGAAAAAATACCATCCACACACACGTCGCGCTTGTTTGCCCACACAAGTATACGCGTAAATAGAGGGGAGCTGTAAGACTATGGATAACTAACCTACGGTAGGTTAGTTATCTATAGTAAGACATTACATACAATGCGTTGGTATACAAACATCGGGGAGTAAGCCTTCGATCTACAGACATTATCATAGCCGGTAATTTTGATGCAGATCGAATGTCATCACACCCGATAACAATGTCATACCAATAAGACACATTGCAATGACTTTGAGTCTGTAAATTCGATCTGAAGGATGACATACAGACACACAAACATCGAACCGTAACATGGTTATTCGCACGACTACCATTGGTTGTGAAAGTGAACTGTACAACATATATCAATAGAGCGTTCACAGTCAAATATGCGAACCGTGCCCAATCATATACCCAGATTTTTGTTGGATATGTACGAAACCGATAAATCGATACACTTCTGTTCCTTCGACATCAATAATACAAGCGTCATTCCAATGCATCGCTCGAATGTGAGGTTCGTCGGGTGTAAAATCCATGTCAAATAACACCAAAGTGTGCCTTCCGTGTTTTATTATTTCCACCGTCGCATCATGTCTGTGTCGTAACACTATGGTGTGGGGACTTGAAAAACGGTACTTTATAAAACGGATTGACATGTTCTTCGATATGATCAACTGAATCGACGTCAATAGCCTTGTGACGATACTGTTTCAAAATGTTCCTCGATATGACGAGAGCAACCTCGATCTCTTGTGGCGATGACCGTTTCGAAATGTCGCCGGACGAACTGGACCCTTACGATGGTGTGTTTTATGATTGCGTGTGAAATCACGAGGTAGTGTACTATTGTGGTGTACGATTGCAGTCTTCATTCCACAGAAACACACCTTATTGGATCGTAGTATCAGTCCGAATTTTGCAGAATCACTGTTCGCGATATTTATCCGGAGTCGTTATGTAGGAATAGCGACATACATGCATCGTGACTGATAGACTGATAGTTTTCGCAATCATTTCGAGCACCCATACTTCGATAGTTCACATTGGTCAAACGCTGTAGTCTCAGCAGAGAACTTCGGTGTCGACAACACGACGGATATTGACCGATGTATCCAGTCACTAGCGATCTGGGTGATCTGTCAGGAGATAGGGTCAAAACTATCTTGTGATGTTACAACGCGATGAAACCATCGAATTAATCAGTGAACGGTGTCGAAATATCGATGTAATAGCGCGGACTCAGAGTCATTGCAATGTGTCTTATTGGTATGACATTGTTATCGGGGGTGCTTGATGACATTCGATCTGCATCAAAATTAGTGGCTATGATAATGTCTGTTGATCGAAGGCTTACTCCCCGATGTTTGTATACCAACAGCCAACACATTGCATGTAATGTCTTACAGCCCCCCTCTATTTACGCGTATACTTGTGTGGGCAAACAAGCGCGACGTGTGTGTGGATGGTATTTTTTCGTGGAAACACAGGGTGTAACATGTTTACTTGAATATTTTTCGTTGGTTTATCGATTCAGATTTGATATCCGGATCCGGTTACGTACTTTATCAGGGTTTCCGATTTCAAACTGAATGTCGAGACATACATTGACCAATAAAGATACAATATAGTAAACATGTGGGTGAAAACTCGACTCGGAATTGTTATCGCGATGGGTGACATAAATCCAACCGTTTGCCGAACACCGTTATCCACGTACCAACCATCGACGAGGTGTGTTTAATTCAGACATTTTGACTCTGGACAATCCAAAGCACGAACCCGGACATCACAGACCTATCGAAGCCTATTGTCCAATTTTCCAAAACATGCATTTCGATGTACAATAGCGCATTTCATGTGGTTAACCGATGATATTGATGTGATACGACCGATGCGGGAATACTCTGAAACCGGTAGTCCGTGTATATTTCCGTCACTGTTCGTTGTAATCTATTTCAACTGTCGTCAATACAACAAATACCAAATTGGCAGGCGTGTTTGTCAGATTTCCAAATGAAAACGGTTTTGTTACTCTAGGAAAAGATAGATGGCCAAGTGAAAATGTATTGTTACACTGGGTAAACGCCAGATCTCCAAAGGAAAACGATATTTTTACTCAGTAAAACGACGGACCGCCAAGTGAAAATGGTTTGTTGCTCAGGGAAAAAAATATATTTCCAAGTGAAAATGGTTTGTTGCTCAGGGAAAAAATATATTTCCAAGCGAAAAAGGTTTGTTACCCAGGGAAAAAATATATTTCCAAGTGAAAAAGGTTTGTTACCCAGGGAAAAAATATATTTCCAAGTGCAAAAGGTTTGTAACCCAGGGAAAAAATAGATTTCCAAAGGAAAAGGGGTTTGTTACTCTAGGAAACGATAGACCCCAAGTGAAAATGTATTGTTACTCTGAGTAAACGATAAATCTCCAAAGGACAATGGTATTTTTTACTCTGGTAACGGCTGACCTCCAGGTGAAAATGGTAATTTTACTTGGGTAGGTATCGTATGTTTAGTGTCGTTGGTATTGTTAAACGTCGTCGCCGGTAGCCGTTGGTATACTATTACGAGTGTGAAAAGGATTTACACGCCCTGTGCAGAGTATCGCGATAGTGAATATATTTTCGCGTGACGAAACAAGATCGCTGTTTAAATGTTAATGCATTCATTTCGATTACCGAGTTGCTGTACAATAGAGATGACTATACATTAGACCGTGCTGTGTACTTCGATTAAAACCACCAGACCACATGTAAATCTATTCGCACAACTCGACGATGTTGATATAGTGTTACTAAAATTAATTATTACCTATTTACACAACATAAAAATAACAATTCATGTCGTAGTAAGTAAGTTTCTTGAACTCTTGCTTGATGAAAACGAATGGTGACGGGTGCTTTTGTGTTTGAGTGAAAAATAATTATTTAGAGTAGTGACATTTTGTGACCAACGAATGCAAATCGATCATGATATTACAATATACGCTTTCGTCAACATAACGACTTGGCGTAGAAACACTTTCACGTTTTTTGAATAACTGGGTTCTCGAGACTTGTTACTTGTACGATGTACCGTTGGTGTGCAAACTATAACGACCATTTTGTATGATAGTATATTCTAGTTGTATTGTTGTGAGGACAGCCATGTGATGACTCAGCACTTTTCGTTAGCAAAGTAGATTGATTTGTGTGTAAGATGTAAGCTATGACATGGGTATATCCTGAAGCCTTGGTTGGTTTGTTGTCTTACGAAAGATGACGCGACCTCGGTGTCGTAAATTGTGTTAACTAAACCCGGATGGATACCACAATTGCACTGGACTTACACATGGTATTCACATACTGTACACTTACAAACTTTTGTGTAAACAACTCTGATGTTTCTGTTAATACTAGTTCTGTGTTGAACTATTTGATTATTAAGATACATGAACATCCATTCAGACAATAAAGGTCTTGAGGTATCGAAACAGTTTGAAAGCGTCACCAATCATTGTACAGGTTCGTGGCATGGGAATATCGAGTATTTTCGTGTACCATGAATATATTTCATATACCTTTGGTAAGAAATGAGTTGCGTGGGGTAATCATACACAACCTACAAAAGTTAAACTTGTAGCGTTTGATTGCCTACTTTTTATCAATGTCTTTGTGATGTTAAAAGACGGCTGAGTTTGCATTTACATTAAGCGGAGAAACTCAAGTAATATGAGTATCAATATGAGTGGTATATTATTTTTCGCGATATGCAACCAATCTTCTAAGCATAACTTGTCAAAAATTTATCATGTCATAGAAACGCCGGTTGTTACGAATTCGAAAGAAATGTACTTCGATCATCACGATGATGGAAATTAAGATCAACGCAGTATTTCGGAGGTGGGTGTGTATCGTTTGGTAAGTTCACCAATCACTAAATTTCGGTTAGTTAAACGATACATTTACAAGTTTACCGAAATCTTGATTTACAAATGACAGCTTGATGATGTAAAGCTCAACCACTCAAATGTGTTCATTGCAAAGTATTTGACACAAACAAAATATCGAATGGAGACCAACACATTGGTTTCATTTCCGAGTGAGTGAAAATTGTTTTCTGCTGGACATATATGATTTACATTTAGAAAAGCATACATTAAGCGACGCTGTTTCATATCCGATGAGTGAGTGGAATTTCTTAGGGGTTTGATTTAGCTAGTTAATTACCGGTGATTCAATCACATACAAGTAAGGTATTTAGTGAGTGAGTATTGTGATGACATTTACTTTGACGAATGACAATGGGAAAATTTCCAATTTCTCTGATCGTGTGCGTTGCACAAATAGTTCTAGTATGCAATCAGTGAACATCATCAACGACTTTCAGTAGTTTGGTTAGATGATGATAATTATTCTGGAGGCTCAAATCGATATCACTACTACGAACAGCAATACAAACACATTTTTGTAGATTTCAGTGTAGCACATACTTGGATTTTATTGTTGTTATGAGTTTTGTATCAACCAAATCTGTTGAATAGGATGTATCCAACAAGTATACCTCTATTTACTTTCGTGATGATCAAAGTCTTGGGGTGTAACCTCGTAATGTTTTACATTTCATGCATTCGACAGAGAGTGTGAACAGAGTTTAACACGGATTAAATGACGCCGCCCGGAGTCTAAAGTGATTTATTCGTAATGTGTAAGGTGAGTGTGTTTCAATTCACTGTCACAGATTCTGACAATAAAGTATTGCACCGGTTGTTAACCAGCAAACGGAATTGTTGTTTCATCTTTAGTCTTGGTAACTGAAACAATTACATTTGTAAAGTATTTTCTGATATCTGCGATACGCAGAATGATTTGTACCAAGGTGAATAATTTTCCAATCAAGAACATTTCAGACAAGTATAGTTTTACAACTCAATATGTTAATAGCCATGGTAGTGAAAAGTTTGTTGCTGTCATAATAACCTTCACCACAACGACGGGTCTAATTAACGCGAATAATTTAATAATCAAGTCATGATAGACCATTACAAAATCCCATATGTCAAATCGATGTGACAATCCTTATGTTTACATCACGATCATTTTCGATATAACACCTGCGTTCGATTGTAAGAAATGAATTCTCAACTACGATGGTCAGACTTTCAAATCTCGTATACTCAAACATATTATGTTAATCTCAAGTCACCGACACCGAGAAGTAATTACTTTTGTCTTACAAAATATACCACATAGTAATTTCTTTGTCTTGCGGAATAGTAACGACTTTTACAGTTGAACAAAAAAGATGAGTTGGTGGTATATGCCTAAAACCGAACTTGATATGTTTGTGGGTTGTAGTGATTACTTGCGTAGTCTTGTCTACTTTTCGTACGGACATTTTTTGCTTTGGTTGGGTGAGTTACAAACGGATTGACTTGACAAGGTTTTTGTATTTCACTCTTTTGCGTATGGTAAGATGTTAAAATGTTGAGATGTCATAGTGATAGTATTTCTGAAACTCTCTTTGACAAACGTAAAGACAGACCGCGAATAGAGTTGTAATGTTTCATTACTTGTTTCAAATCAATGTGCGTATAATCTCGAAATGTGACTGGGTGAAAGTTGGTAATCATGTTTGTCAATGTATTTCCATTCAGACTATGTCAAAGTCCTAATATTTCATTTTGGATTATCTGAATTTACTTTTAGTACATCCTGCAAATAGATTCGGATGCGGCACTATAACATTTTTGATAATAAGGACTCAAGGATTTTCAATCAACAATACCTGAATATTTTGGTAATGCTAGAGTTGGCAAATGATTAGTTGCGTGTTTTTGTTAAGAGTTTGATTTCCTGTTGATAAAGACAATAACTGTATAATGCACATACTTGTGATTCTTGATTCTTGTAGAGTTATAGTTGGTATTGATTCTATAGGTGTGAAAACAGCGGCGCGGAATGTGCGAATAATTCGATGTGGCTGAAAGTCGGCGTCAGTAATATTCAGGTTACGGTCGAATCAAAAGATCACGTTAAAAAGATTTCTCAAAATAATTAGAATTGTACCGAATTAACACATTCAGATACGAATCAACTTGAGCTGTGTAGTAAGTTTCATTTCAAGTTGACAAATTGACACATTACTTGTATATTCGCATGATTCTTATCATACAACTAAAGTCAACCACGTTCCGAAGTGTCAAAACATATAGCGACTGCCAGAAAGTGTCAAATTGTTGGTTTACCAATCACCGTCTGCGACGGCTCTGGGACAAACTAATTACGGAAATATTACCTTGTGAGCGAGCGGTATGTCTGTAACACCGAATCATGAGCGATCGCTATGTCTGGAGTATTACCCTGTGAGTGGTCGTAGGATTTTGAAATTATTTCACACCTTTTTGAATAAGCATTCACTTCACAAAGGATTAGGGTTAGAGCAAAAATAAGTGACAATTTGTCGCTATTCAAGTTACCGACACTGACGGTCTGTTATTCATTACTTATTAAATCTTACGAGTGAAATCAAGTTCTGTGACAAACTGCTTACGAATATTTCACCGCGTGAGCGATCGATATGCCTGTAACACCAAGTCGCGAAAGATGGTTATGTCCGAGACATTATCTTGTCACCGATCGCGGGGTTTCGCAAACTATTTCACACCTATTTGAAGTGTTAGTTTGCAGTGTTGGGATCAAGTCACTACCTTCGAGTCACGAGTCATTTCGAGTCATTGCACATTTTGACTCGAGTCAAGTCAAGTCAATCGATTTTCAGAGGTGACTCGAGTCAAGTCAAGTCACTCGATTTTTGGAGGTGACTCGAGTCAAGTCGAGTCAAGTCAAGTCAAGTCACGAGTCAAGTCACAATTCAAGTCAAGTTGCCTTTTCGATGTATGAGTCATGATTACGTCATTGCATTTTGCTAGCTGTTTGAAATACAAATTGAGTGGTCATTGATTCCAAACCGATGAACGAATATATAGTTAAATATACACTCAAGAAGGCGTGTATAATACGAAGAACTGTTGAGCTGGATTTGTAATTGCATAGCCTCAGTTTATAGTTACCATCCAAAATAGAGCATAGAGAATAAAGAAACGAGTTGATAAGATGTAATATCATTTATACATATTGATATGATACAATTCGAGTCTGCGTCTATGGTTAAGGAGTATATTATAAACTATCGACTTCAATTTTGTTATGTTCGTGCATTTTACGTTGGTATCGTTTATCTGTTATTTGTCTAGGATTAGTAATTACCGCCAATCATTATTTCCTCGTGTGTCGTGCTTGTATTTATACCCTTTGTGTTCTGTTCTCTGGCTCTTTCGTTTACCTGTACTCTGGATCGTGTCGCCTGTCCTAAAGTTATTCTACTGATAATATACTGATTTCATATTGCAACCTCGTCGTATTGAGTTATTGTTCAAACAAGATCAAGAACATAACAAATTTCAATAAAACAAGAGGTTTGGTCAAGGTCAAAACAGAGAACAGAAATATACATTTTGCAATTAAGATACTTCACTACTTGTTTACGACCACGTAAGCTGTAAGTTTTGATCACTTCGTTTGTGGTCGATTTATTTGTGATAGAGCAATGGAGGCTTAGTGAAACGCACGATCATTGAATGATTGGTCGCTCTCGTGGGTTACACCAGCGATTCGCGAACAATACGAACATATGCAAGATACAGTGACTTTTATCGACACCGATTACTTGATGACTTGAAATTGACTCGTTAATTTTGCTCCGAGTCACGAGTCAATCAACATTTCTGATACGCCGAGTCAAGTCAAGTCAAGTCATTTTAGCTATGTGACTCGAGTCAAGTCAAGTCATACGAAAAAGGTGACTCGAGTCTGACTCGAGTCAAGTCATGACTCGAGTCATCCCAACACTGTTAGTTTGTGAACGCGGCTATTGTTGATATTCGAATCGCCGTCTACGCCGGCTCTGTGGCAAACTAATTACCAAAACATTACCATTCGAGTAATTCCTAGATTTTGCAAACTATTTCACACCCTTTTTGGTGAAAGTACGACCACCCGCAGTCTATACCCGAAAGTACGAATCACCGCCGCGGTCATAAGCCACCACACGAGAGATGTCTATACCCGAAAGTACGACATGCCAACAACGAAGCCGCGTGCGACCGATCCCTATGCTGAAAAGGGTTACCGTGCGACCACAAGACACAATAGCCGCTTGCCACCCCCGCCATAAGACATAAGAGCCGCTTGTCACCCCGGGTTTCTCAGCCGCTTGCGACCCCCGTCGTAAGACATAAGAGCCGCTTGCCACCCCCGCCATAAGACGCAATAGCCGCTCGCCACCCCCTCCATAAGAAATAAGAGCCGCTCGCCACCCCCGCTTTCCCAGCCGCTTGCTACCGCCGCCATAAGACATAAGAGCCGCTTGCCACCGCACCCATAAGACGCAATAGCCGCATGCCACCGCTGCCATAAGACATAAGAGCCGCATGCCACCCCCGGTTTTCCAGCCGCATGCGACCGCACCCATAAGAGCCCCACCCACCTCACGAGCGATCATACTATAACTACTCACATCATGGGATGAACATAATAGTATTGATATGGAAATGCGATACTAATCCTGTGTTTTCTCGAACAGCACGTTTCAGAAAATATCATGATATGGCGCCATCCCCCATATTACAAGGCCCGTAGTTTAGTCGAAGAGCGATACGGAGACGTTGTATAGGATACGGTGTAAACACTTTGTGCGATTAGTAAACCGTAAAAATGCCATATTGTGTAGCTCGATTTCCGGAAATTAAAGGCTTTACTACTACACTTGCTTTTATATACTCCAGCATGTATTTTATCCAGACAAAAGAACTGATATTAATCATATCTCAAAGTATATGATACTGGGAATTGAAAGTGAAACAGAAATACTACTTCTAAAAGCGGAACACGTTTTTCATGCCTTTAGACCAGATAAGGTTTCAAAGGTGGTATGCTAAAACAGCTCTAAAACTAACAAAAAAAGTCAGAGTCCACTTTTCCAGGTTAGGACGCGCCATGGACATGCTATATTACGATATGACATGTAAATGCTAGATTGCGAAACAGTATATCAGTTTCAAACTTTATGATGAGCCATATATACTGTGATGATTTATTTCATATGGGCGAGGGCGACAATGTGGTGTGAACGCAGGGATATGCCGGACCCCAATTGTGGAACAGCATCTCGCCGGCTATCCGACAGTCGTCGAGCATGTCCGCATTTAAGTCGAAATACAAGCAATTTCTTCTAAATCAATACTAGCCAGTCTTCAGGATTACCGGACCACGACCTAACATCGACCTCGCCCTCCGCCAGACCGCCACACGCCACCTCATTTTGTCGCTTGCGTCTTATATTCTCTGCATTACTTTTCATTCAGTGTGCATGTCTCTTATTTACTTCGCCTAGGCTAAGGTGGGTGTCTGATCTTAATGGCTACTCCAAGTTGTTTCGACACCTTCCTATCTTTTCATTGTATCGCAGTCTTGTGATGTTTTGAAACGATGAAAATATTAATAAACCTGATTGATTGATTGATTGATCTAGATCTCTAGTAAGATATCCCTGTGTGAACGGAACCACGCCAACCCGCTAGCTAAATTATATTCATCGATACTTTTGCGAAGTGAAATCATCCTGGTCCCACCGTATCCACTGCGCGCGAAGCGCGACGAAAATTCTGGGCGTTACTCAACTTTTATGAAAATTAAATGTTGATTATACTCAATTAAAACAGCTCCGAAATTCCTCAGGCTATCTTCGTGATTAGAAGATTGAATTACTTCTACTTGACAAACTGAAAATAGCGAAAAGTAAGTAAGTAGATCACAAAATATTACGAAGTAGAAGTAGCGAAAATCACATCTACTTGAGTAAGTACCAGAAGTAGAGGAAGACTACTTGAGTACTTCAAAAAAGTAGAAGTACGTCGTTACTGAACACCTCTGAAAATGGGACAAGACACAATAATGCGATGTAATGAACAGATAGGCATCCGCCGAGTAGACAACAGATAGGCATTTGCCGAAGGACCAGATGCGGTTTCTAAAACTGGCACCCATTCCTTGTGAGTGCGTTGTTTCATCAGGTCTTGTTCTGGGCTTTGTCGCCGTAAGAACACCTACGCGGGTGAGGAAAGGAGCCCAGCTACACCTCCGACCAGGAATCGATAGCAGGCGCTTATCATAACCACTACGCTAACTCTCCCGCGGATCCATTTTATATCGGCTGCTCCGTAGGCTCATATTACATGTTTTGTCGAAAGTATTTACACAAATAGCATTCACCCTATCACTGACGTTCGCTACTGATGAGAGTCAGTGGAAAAGCTTTTAGCGAATAAATTACCAATATGAAGTTATTGTTTCGCGTTATTCTGAAGTTCTGTACACAAATGGCTTGAATCTGATACTGAACCGAATTTTGAGTTGTGACCTCTAACCCCGATATAAATGTCGGGGAAATCCCTGTTGGGACTTCTATGTTTTATTTTTGTTATTTCTGTTTATGTCGTGATTGTGTTGTAAAACTATACGCAGTTTTTGCAGTACGTGACCAGGATTTAAAATTCTTGCTATTGTTATTAATCCAGAAATAATCCACGTTTATGACGGTAGCAGTAACAATGATTCGCCAAATCGCCAGTTATCTGTTTGCCATGGCACACTGGCAGTTTGTGCACAGCCTGTTTCCAATGACGGATGTAAACCCATTCGCCAGGGTTGCTCTAGAAATTTCCCATCAAATGAAAATTCCAGCTAATATAAATCGTACCATGATCGGAAGTGTTGAAAGTCAGATATACCCAGAATTGATTGCATGGAGTAGAAACACACAAAAAGATGGATTAGACCCCTGCCAAGAGTCATTTATAACACTTGCAAGAGATCTAATAAATGCAGACAAATCGGCAGAACAAGGTTAGTAATATCATGCATTCTTTTTAAGCATTGGGAACCCATGATATTTGACGCCGTTGACATTTTTACTTACCATGCATTCATTACCTATATCATTATTTGCAAGCATCCAATTCATTCTGTATTTTTGCATGAAGTCTTAGATTCGATGGGAAAGTTAGAGAGTGGCCTTTTAAAAGGAAATATACGGTGGACTGGAAGATATAGTGAATGTGCTGGTTTGAAATCAAGTCATTTTGATTCAAAATGGTGCATCATCAGGATCGGAGGAAACCCAGATGAAGATGTACAGGTTTGTAACGCATGCTCAATTGGATCCTACTCTTTGTGAACAGTTTAATGCATTGTTTTAGCTGAGCACAGATGCCAGTTTATCAATTGGAATATGCATGCCAGAAGCTTGTTCAGCCAGAAATTTGGATTCTGCACTATCCCCGCTATCTGCGTACGTAAATATTACAATTCAAACAGAATGTCCGGAACAACCTACAGTTTGGACTGGGATCGATATATTTTCGGTGTAAGGATATCTTAGCAATTATTGTTCTGTCAATTTTTCAAACTGAACATTAAATGCTCCTGTTTAGAATCGTTTTGCTTTTATTGATTGCGTTGTTAGTAATCGGGACATTTGTGGATTTTATCAACTCTGACAGCACAAACGAGGAAAACAACACAACTCGGAACTTCCATAACCCCAAAAGTAAGGATTATGCTCTGTAATTACATTGCATCAATTATCACAATGCTTCAGTGTACCGGTACGTGTAGTTTTCTTCTTCGAGAGCGAGATAGTGTAATGGTTATGCGTCCGGCTTCTCGAGCGGTAGGTCGTGGCTTCGATCCCCGGCCGGGTCATACCAAAGACTCGAAAAATGGTATCCGCAGCTATCCTGCTAGGCGCTCAGCAATCACGGATAGCATGGAGGAGAAAAAAAAAACGGGGGCGCAGACTAGATGACCTCATGGGGCCGTATCGCAACTCCGTCGCCAAAGCATCTCGATGGTGCAGGCGAGAAAGAATATCATATCTCTCTCTCTCTCTCTCTCCCTGTTTTGATTCAATCTAAGTTTTAGCCTTAACGAGTTTGGCTGGTGTATATCTGCTCATTCTCTTCTTGTGTCAGCTTAACATATATTTCATTTTTAGACTTATAGGCTAATATTGTTTTTAATTTGTAATTTTTAATGTTATTATTTGTTTGTTAATGTTCTAAAATCTTTGCACTATAAAACTATACTTCTCACAAAAAGTGCAATTTTGAACAACTATAAATGCCAGGCCTTTGAATGAATTTCTGCAAAATACATTTGGTTTGGTTCGAAATCGATCCTTATTGCTTGGGAACTGCAATTAATGTGCATTTTGAAACCTGTTGACGAAGTAGTGTATCACTAATAATTCTCAACATATATTTAGAGTGGAGAAAAATCCTTCAAGCTTTCTCTATTATAATAAACTCCAGAAGACTGTTCTGCACCGACAGTACACCAGATACGATCGATTGTTTGCATGGCATTAGATTTCTTAGTATGGCATGGGTTGTACTTGGTCACACATACGCTACCTCACTGGTTTATGTAGGTAAGTGAACTGAATATGTCGTGCTATATGCTGCTGAAAAAATTGTGTTTGTTACAGACAATATTCTTGATGTTGGAGAGAATCTTGTGAGTGCTATTTCACTCCAAGCTATCGCTAATGCAAATTACTCCGTGGATACCTTTTTCTTCCTGAGCGGACTTCTAGTTGCCTATCTCTCATTGAAGAGCTCCAGTCCTTTAATCCTGAAAAAGGTTCCAATGGCATATCTGCAGAGATATATCAGGTCTTATAAAATTAGTTATGATCAAAACATTTTGACCTTTGTGACGGTGTTTCAGCTCACATCTGGAATGAAATCCTCGAGAATCTTTGAACTACTTAAATTTATAATTTACAGGCTTACCCCTGCTTATGCGTTCCTTATACTTTGTGTCACTGGTTTTATTGGTAAAGTGGGAGATGGACCTCGTTGGCCAGAGGCTTACGATAAGATGCACAATTCTTGCAAAGAATACTGGTGGACTAATGTACTATATATCAACAACTTATACCCGTCTGCATTGCTCGATGAGGTCAGTGATGTCATATTTTGATTCGATCCTTTATGAAGTCTGAAATATTAATTTTTCAGTGCTATGCACTGGGATGGTACCTGGCAAACGATATGCAGTTTTTTCTACTGGCACCAATTTCTCTCTTGTTGGTGAAGTGGTAAGTTAGATTTGTTAAGTTGAGTTAAGTTTGAAATATAGGCCTACCTGCATCTTGACTTTCAATAATGAATTTGCAAAATTACAGGAGACCCCTAATTGGTTTAGCTGTATGGATTTTTGGCATATTTGCCAGTACGGTTGTTACTGGAGTTCTTTCTCACCATTTCAAGCTACAGCCCTCGCCGGTGGCAATTGCAACTGCCTTGAGGTTAGTTACACATATATTTGTATTCTGTAATACATGATGGCTATATTTCTTGTTAGCATATCTCTGCATCTGCCATATTCATTTCCATTTCGAGTACGAGAGTACGAGATTTTTCTTATGTATACAATTAATACACCTTTAGTACACCAACTTACTGGTAACTGTGTGGACATACAAAATTGGCCAAATACTATTGCATGAGCGATTATTTAATCAAACTACGTCGTAACAAAAATAAAGGAAGGCAATTGGATGTTGTAAACATTGCCAGAAGCTCTGACGACTAAAACCACTACAAAGAACGGCGATAACATGCATGTAATCAAATCGAGTGTCACATGAAGACCTATCTGGGTCTGACATTTTCAGACTATAATGGACCATGAACGAAACAGCAAACTCTTGCAAGATACGTAATATCACTCAAATCTGCTCCAGATCTTGACGTTTCGGCCGTTTAGCCGCCAGTGCACTCTGGAATGTAGGCAATATGCATTATGCAGGCTAATCAACTGTTAAATTTATAAATAAACACAACTATACCAATATAAATAATGTTTAACACCCTAATATATGATGGCACACTGTGCAGTGCAGTGCACAGTCTCCCTATTTTACAATACCGATCTAACGAAATCGTAGAAACACGCAAACCAGTCATTTCACGACCTCGCCCATAGTGAATAAGTGACCCATTGACGCTACTAATGGGTGCTGCGATAGGTACACAATACACATCCCGTAGTTCTAGAATAGATACTGCACATTGTTTGTAACTGAATTGGACGACTGTTGGGGATGATGTTATGCAATTTTTGTGTTAGTAGTTTCTGCGCTATAGACAATTGGATATTGCAGTCGTATAACTTGAGTATTTTGTTGTTCCAGTGGGTTGAAACATGACGGAACTAATGCAACAGGATTCACAAATCTGAAATTCCAGCCAGTACCGACGGGCAGTACGTTTTGGAGTGATACATACGCTAAGCCGTGGTGCAGAATAGGTGTTTACCTTATTGGCATGATTACGGGATATGTGTTACGTAATTTCAGACATAAACTGAACTTTTCAAAGGTATGCATTTGATCATTCGTGCGACTCAAAAGAGATAATATTTGACAGTATTTTTATCCTCATACCAGACAATATTCGGGTCTATTTTTGCTGCAACGATTTTGGTAAACATGACTCTCGTTTATGGATTATTTTGGTACGTCCACAATACCACACCCATGGAAGTACATGTGGCTGCACTTTATGATTCCCTATGCAGGCCAGCATGGGGTGTGACGCTGGGATTGCTAGTTCTGACCTGCGTCTCCGGTCATGGAGGTATTGATATGTATCCAACTTGCGTTTTGGTTCATCCTCTAGCAATCTTCCTGATCGCCTCATTTGAATTATCTTGTTTACTATTCCTTGCAGGTTTCATTAATCGACTTCTTGGGTGGAGAGTGTTTGTCCCACTCAGCCGTCTCACATACTGCACATACCTAGTTCACCCATTAATTATTGCGATATGGTTTGGTTCGATGGAAGTCAACATTCACTATTCGGATATGCAATTTGCTTTCTTCTTCTTAGGTAGGTTACATATTTAAAAAGGAATTGGGTTGATTAAGTTGGTGATTTTTCGCAGGTGTTCTCACTTTGTCGGTGGCAGTTTCGTATGCTTTGTCTATGTTGATCGAAATTCCGTTCATGAATGTTGGACGAGTTTTACTGATGAAGCAAGAAACTCCTACCGAAATCCATGAAAGATTACTTCACCAAAGCTGCGCAGTCAATGGACAGATATCTCAGGTCCTTGCAAAAGATCAAGAGATAATTCAATGAATTTTTGAAATCGCGTTAAATTCTGACATTTTCTGGAATCTTGTCCTTCTATTAAATTTAGCTGTAACCTGCCTAGTATCTATGTAACTGTATAAATAGTGTATATTTGTTTATGGCCAAAGGGATATTATCATTTTCACATTTACCTATTTGTGTGTGTTTCTATTTGTGACTACACAACACAACATATTTAACCAGTGTTTGCAATCATCAATATGTAGGCTATATTCGTGTTTTTTGTGAGATATTTTTAGTGGCCAAATCGCTGTTGCAAAAGGCCAAAAGTGACAGGTTTCAAACACCATGATATACATATCTCGCTAGTCATCTCACTGCATTCCATGCTTTACAAATTATGCATCTCTCATCGCCTTCCGACACAGGTCACATCTTTTTGTCGCATGTCCATTTATATGATCTTCTACTTTTCATTCAGTGTGCCTGCCTCCTTTATGGATCGCCTAGGCCAGGTGGCCGTGTCTGATTTTGAAAACTACTCAAAGTCGTTTCGACAGCTTCCTATCTTTCATTGTTTCGCAGTCTTGCCGTGTATTGAAATGATGAAATTGTTAACAATAAATTGATTGAATCATATGTATTGTTCAGTCAAAGTTACAGACTGTGATTGTGTTGACATCGTGAAGCAATAGGCTATTTGACAGAAATGGCTCGAAAGTGGTCTATGCTCAGGGAGTTATACTCACTATGCAGGATTTGATTTATTCCATTAATGTTATGCGATTGAAAAAACTGATGTCTAGTCGTTTCTACTCCGCCCAACCTTGTATCGCAATTTGGTGCTGTCTTGAAACGGTGAAAATATCAATACACCGAAATGAACTCCTTCCCTGTCCCAAAACAACATAGCCCGGCGCTTCTTCGATAGTAGCCAAATATGTAGCGAATGTTCAGTGAACATTGTTCATACATTTTACTGCAATAGCGATTTACAACAAAGGCTAACTACAGCGACTGCGCTCTAAATTGAACAAACTTACGTAAGTTAGTCATATCTATTTGAACACTCGCATCAAAACTTATTTCTATTGTAAGTCTGAGCTAATTGGGAAATCGGAGTACAGATTCATATATCTTGTGAAAATGCAGAAGCCCTCTTAATACTGCGCCTGATTGGAGTTTGGTATTCGATGTTAAGTTCAGATAAGTTTTTATCATTTCAAAAAACCCAATATTGCTCTAGCTAGAATGAAAAGTTATTGAGGAGGTGAAAGGACATGGAGTAGTCATTGGGGAACCAATTTTGTCATACATTCACCAATCGTACACAGGCGCAGTCTACATTCAAGTCGAAATCTGTAGGAATTATTTGCGATAAAAACATCGAAAGGGGTCTGAAGTCTACATTCTAGTCGAAATCTCGTAATCAATGGAAAATCACATGACAAAATTCTCAAATCCAAATCTGTATTTCCGAATCCAAATCCATGCTAGCCCTTGCAATTTACAACCACTGAGCTTGCAGCAGTAAATACAACGCGCGGTTGGTGCGTGACAGCGCGCGGAGCTGCTGGCTTGTTCGATTCGAATACCGTAGTGAGATGAGATATGAAGCGGGGCTCATTGCGCTGAAGTGCATATTTGTGAAGGCAATTTCACGTTTTGTAACGTCTGGAAATTATTTCAAATGGCGTTTATCAACTTTGTTTGGTCAAAGTTTATTCATCGTATAGTTACTCGAGTTTGAAGCAAACGCATCGTCGCAAATTTCTACTCAAGTAGAAATTGCGATTTCCACGTAAGTATTCCAGATGTGAAAAACTGAAATCTGTTTAGTACAAGTGGAAGTAGTCATAAAACCGCATTAGTAAGTAGTTCATGTAGTATCATGCAAAACAGTAGCATATTCCGGAAAAGCTGGGATGGGAACAGTGGTTGTTTTCTTTTCGGCAATAAGTTGCGCTTGACAGAATTGTTACTTTCATAGAATAATTAAGTAATTGAACGGAAAGCAGCGTGTGACGTTGTCTCAACTTCCTCTCTGGCGAAAAATTAGAATTAGTCGTTGGTAACCACTTTGATGGGGTATTAATGTAAATACGTCACAACATTGATGTTAGACTTTGTCACTGTAAAACTGTTTGAAGCATGACTATTTCTCTACATCCAAATTCTAAGATGCATGGCAGTCATAGACTTGAGCTTGGATTAGTGACAAAAATATCAGTTGACCACTGTGAAACTAAGATTTGGCAACATATAATTGATGAATTTACCTTCATTGGTGGAGCATGAATAGGCTATTGCTCTATATTTCTAAATTATGAAATGAATCCTTTTTCATGTCTAGCTAAGCCTTTCCAATCCTGCGTTTACTCAACTAAATATTTTCGTGGAATGTGTTTTCAGGGTTCAGTTTTACATCTGTTCCAAGGGAGCAACTTATTTAGGACTAGGCTATAGACATGGATTGGCATAATGCTCCTGTCCTATTTGGTGTGATGTATTTTATATCTCACTGCCAAGGTCAAGGACAACCACGGGTACGGATCATTGATTTCAATTTCTTGCCCAAGACCGCTCGCAAAGGCTTGGCGTATGCACAGTGGATAATAAATGAAAGTCCAGAATCAATAGCACAGGAAATGAAGAATTTTTACAATGCAACATTGTTAGATCATATGATCAGCTGGTCACAGGCTGAAAAGAATCAAAGTCAATGTCGAGATTCACTCGAACACTTGGGATCTGACCTGGTGCAAAAGAAGGCATATGCATTACAAGGTTTGTATAGTAAGCGTCACTCGTGAACTATTTTGTGTATTACCTATTACTTCATATTTTCTAACTTAGGTGAAGCCTAAATATAGTTCTAGATGTGGATTTGTCTACTTGCTGCATTTGCAGCTATATCGGCAACTGTACAATAACTATCTTTAATCACTGAATAATAATCAGTCATCACTATTAAAACTACAAGGCGACGCCGATTTCGACTCCCGCTGAGACGCACTCGCGGTATGTCGAACAAAGTTCAGCTCAGTTAATTAGTAGTTTTACAACAAGACACCCAACAAATAGCCTATGCATTCTCCTTTAATTGCTGCAGCCTGTATAAACTATTTCTACAGCGACGCAAAGACTAATGAAACTGATTTTAATCCCTTACATATATCAAGTAGGCCTAGCTATCAGTAAAAAAACCAGTAATTACAGTTTTTTTGCTCGATGGGCCTGGTTTGCTAACTTTGCTTCCACTGTGGTTTGCTGGAGTTTTGTGATCCGCTTAGAATCGCAAGAAACCGAAATATTTTTAATAGCTAGCAAATTTGCTCATGGAGTATACTTCCAAGAAATTATAGTAATCAGTTTTCTGTTGCTAATAAGTTATGTGGGTCTAGTATTACCTCTGATCACTTGATAGCGCCTATTTCTAGGTTTAATTCGTTGACTTACCTATTGACAAAGCCGTCCTCGCTGAGACATGTACAAAATAGATGGACCCATTCTATGTTACCTGCCATATAATATAGCTGGCCCAGGAACTCTTTTGTGTTAATTCAGCCAGGCATATTCATTCTATATTGACTCAAGTCTTATATGGCCTGGTCAATTTATTAGGAATACGGTAGGTGAAATAAAAATGTTGGGTGAATTAAAATTAGATTAAGTACCCTTATATAAAGCGTATTGCTATCGAGGTTGTTTTAAAAACTACGATCATTGCATAATCTAACAAGCGAGATATTGCACAGGACAGGCATCTGAAATGAATGTCTCTATGGTGGCTATGGTCAGTTTTTTGATTGGGTCTCTGAAATAGAAATCCAATTTGCTTTCCCCAAACCTCAATGTGTTTATTATAGCCTATAGGCCCCTACTTGAAAATGATTCAATCTCTTTGCCAGTGGGATGTATCGTGCCTAGTATTTTGGTTGTGCTTGAATATGACCATGTTACTATGACAAAAAATATTTCCAGGTTCATTGTATGAGATTGCAGTTTGTATAATGCCCTCAACTTTGGGTTTGCTTGCCACATTAATATTCTACGTTCTAGTTTCACATATTCATAATTGAAATCACTGGAAACGTTGATTTTTCTAGCAACTAGATTAGCCGAAAATGTGCATCACTTTCAATAAGTCGAACTGTTACTCTTCAAAGCTCTTGACGCCACTGGCAAATTGGAAAGTGGGCTGATGAAAGGGAACTACAAATGGAATGGAAGATATTTTCAGTGTTGTAGCATACAATTAACTGAATTTCATGGAAAATGGTGTTCAGTCGTGGTGGGGAAGAAAAATCCCATTGTGAGTTCTTCATAGTGTATAGTTGATTTGACTGATATTAAATTAGGTAATAACTACGTGTTTTAGACAGATACCGCCATAGGCATTACTCTTGCGGTTTGCTTGCCTGACACTTGCTCAGAAGAAGATATCTATGAAGCTACTGCGTTGCTGAAGATCTTCGCCGCCAATGCAACAGTTGTTGTAGACTGCCCAGTTCAACCTACACAGTGGCGACCTACTGACATCCTATTTCTGTAAGTTTTCATTTCACATTTTTCATTATGGGCATGGATGCCTTCACTCAAGCTTTTTCATCCTGCCGTGATCGCATGAATGTTGCTGAATCTGTGGAAACCAATTAGGTCATAATGCTGTACTTTAGCCGTAGGAAATCAAGTCATGACATAGCCTTGATCTGTTTTCAGAGTTCTTCTTTCTATGCTTGTCATTTTGGTAATTGCTGGGACATCTTTGGAAGTCTACAGCGAGCACATGAACAAAAGCCTGACCAGGGAAAGTCCAATTGACGATACTGTGGAGATCACTCAATTCCCACGATTTGATTCAAGTGAAATTGCTTGTAAGTAGCTTTCCATAAATCATGTGGGCAGTTCTTTAAAATGGTCCTCTGGGGCAGCGTAGATTCACTCTAGCTAGATAGCAATCACAATCATTGAGATTTGATAAGGCGTTACAGTACTGTGTACTTTGTATATTAATAATGATTGATGTCGACTGATAGCATGCCGATTCAATCTTGTGCATTATATCCTTACAATTATCTTGATCCGAATTGTGACGGCGTACCCTCAAGCCATCTGTGTTGCCATCAGTAAGATTAATCTGTAAATTAATGGTTCACTCCACTCGTCTCCATGTCATCTTGACAACAATAGCTAAAGTAGAAATTTTTATCGTTCATGCCAAGTGAGTTTGCTATATGACACACAGACACAGCATCAGATTATGCGACATTTTATTTTATAATCAAACTCCTGCCTATTAAGGGCCACAATTATCTTGGAAACTATTACCTTATCCAAATTTCAATCTCACCTGTTAAAAAGCAAAGGGAATTCGATTCAGACATATTTTTTCGATTCCAACTTCGATTTTAACTGTCAAACTACTTTAACACTTTGTTGACCACACCACATCTCCTCTAAAAGAGTACATCTTAAAAAGTATTGAATTTGATTTGGAAACAGCCGCCCGACGATGTATTCGACCAGACTGATCTGCATATTTTATATCCCTGTTCTGTATGAAAACGCAATTTTTATTGCAATATATTGCCGTTGTTACGCAAAATATTGCCGGTTATAACGAAGAGAATGTTGAATTCCTAGGCTGGAAGCAAGCGATACTTTCCTTTTCAATCATCCGTAACACAAAGACGCTGTTTGACATAACAAAAACCACGGCTACAATTGACTGCTTGCACGGACTCCGGTTCTTCAGCATGTGTTGGGTTGTTCTCGGTCACACGTTTCTTTTCATTTTGATACGTTCAGGTTAGTGCACGGTGGCTTTCGACTATGTGCTTGCGAGCATTAGCTAACTACAATTTATCCCACACAGATAACAGTCAAGACATGTACGATTACATGAAAAATCACATCTCGTGCCAGGCGATTACCAATGCATATTTTTCAGTCGATTCGTTTTTCTTTATAAGCGGCTTGCTAGTTGCGTATCTGTCCTTGAAGGATTCAAGCCGGTTGACCCCTGGCCGTGTTCCGGTGATGTATCTTCAAAGATATCTAAGGTGGGTTTGCCGAATGAAGTTAAAATGAAGATCCAGTTGATTTGTGGTCAAGTGAATTGAGATATTTATCCAACTCCACTCGAGCCAAGTATTTTACAACCATTCGGAGATATTGAGGCTAGAGAGCGCAAACTTAAACGATGGAGTGTAATTATAGTTGTAATATTTCTAAATAAGCTTGTTATCCCCTCTCCCTAATGAGAGCCGACTCGTAAGCGATAGGTGACAAATGAATATATTATTCAAACATATCTTGAAAATTTTTTAAGGCTCAATCTGAATTTGTACTTGGACATAGAATTTCTAATTCCTTGTAATTTATATGAGACTTTGGTAATCAACGGATATGGACTTGGATTTGGACATGATACGAAATGAATTCTAGATCTACTCGAATCTTATACAGGTACAATATTTGGATTTGAAAATATCAAATCCGCTCATCTTCCATGTAGTCTGGCCAGCCTGCATATTTAGTTGTCTATTTGGGTCTACTGCTGAGATAAATCCATCTGCCGAATTCAGTCAATGGTGCCAATTTTTAGCTACGAGATTGCAGTCAATCGCATCTCTTTACTCCTTCGCAGTCAAATTGTGAAATATGCGACTCAAGTAACAGGTTCTTCATCTTTCAGACTCACACCCGCCTACGCCTTTGTCATTTTGTTTCTGGTCGGATTTTACAGCAAGGTAGGAGACGGGCCTGATTGGCCGGCCACATTCCATGGGAGCTGCGACAATTGCCAGAAATACTGGTGGACGAATTTACTCTACATCAACAACCTCCATCCCGCATCGTTGTTGAATGAGGTTGGGATTGTTTGTCGTGTGATGCAATAATCGTGTCGATAACGAACTTGTTTTTTTTGCAGTGCATGGCTCTTGGATGGTATTTAGCGAATGACATGCAGTTTTTTGTTTTGTCGCCTATATCATTGCTGGCTTTAAAAAGGTACGGTGCAGTGTCTTTCACCATGATCAATTTCACTTGTAACATACAGGGTCTATGTAAGGCAGGAATCCAATCTACAGTTTTCAAAATGCTACTCTTTGAAGCCTTGTTTACATATAGGGGCGAGTAGTGATGTACTCATCTCTAACGTTTTACAATACTCTAATAAGTTTTTGTTGTCAGACATCACCAATTTTTGAACCCAAAGTGCTTTTAGATTTTCTATTTTATGAAATATAAAGTAGTCCTGAGATAGATCTAGGTCATTTTCGCGTGTGTAATTGCAGTCATAACCGGGGAAGGTAACCTCAGTAGGACACTAGGACGCTGTCGTAATATAATTCGGCAATCGCCCTTATTTGAGGGTGTCATAAGTTGTGTTATGTCGGTTGCGATCAATTAATCTTGCAATAATTTTTTTCTTGTTGGAAAAAGTCTCCCACACCTCATTTCAATTTCCATCGTTACCCACTCTTTTGAGTTATTTTTACCCTTTTTGTGTTCTACTTCTACTTGTGGTAGTTCTGATATGTATTGAAATCAGTAATTCTCATAGAGTATGTATTTGCAGGATGACCTCTACCATATTAACTATTTTGATCACCTCTGAGTCTTGCGTTATTTGCTCTGTCAAAGCTCTAAATCCGGAACAAGGCTATCGCAAGCTTGTGCTACGAACAATGGCCTATGTCCGACTAATCCTGTTGCAGAAGCAGAACGCTGGGAATGTCCATTCTTCTTTTTGGGCTGTTCAGCAGTATGCTGGTCACTGGCGTGATATCGTCGCATTATAAACTTCAACCGTTGCCCGTCCTCACGGCACTTCTTTTAGGGTAAGTCCTTCGATGCTGCTTGTGATGATTGTCTTATGAAATGATCGATATTGTGATATTTGTCAAGTAGAACTATGAGCCAACCTACTCCATCCGGCATGGAACTCGCGACAGGTTTAGGAGAAGCGCCTGCGATGACACAATCCGATCAATTTTGGAGCGATACGTACGCGAAACCATGGTGTCGCATAGGAGTTTATATCATCGGCATGATGACTGGATATGCACTGGCTGTCACGAAACGCCGCATTAAAATGTCCAAGGTGCTGCAATGAACTGTATGATTACGGACGTTGTTTGATACCCAGAACTTAAATTGCAGATATTCGCCGCTTTTGGCTGGGCAGTAGCAGCTGCTGTGAATCTTTCTGTGTTATATGGTACGTGGAAGTATGTGAACACAGTAACACCCATGGCCGACTCCCTGGCGGCATTCTACGACGCAATGTGCAGACCAATTTGGGCTTGCGGCCTTGCTTGGGTTGTCATAGCGTGCGCGACTGGCTATGGAGGTGAGTGTTGACTTAGTGGGAAAGGGAAAGATTATACTTGCCGTCTATCCGAGCGAGATAGTGTAATGGTTATGCGTCCGGCTTCTCGAGCGGTAGGTCGTGGGTTCGGTCCCCGGCCGGGTCATACCAAAGACTCGAAAAATGGTATCCGCAGCTATCCTGCTAGGCGCTCAGCAATCACGGATAGCATGGAGGAGAAAAAAAACCGGGGGCGCAGACTAGATGACCTCATGGGGCCGTATCGCAACTCCGTCGCCAAAGCATCTCGATGGTGCAGGCGAGAAAGAATATCATATCATCTCTCTCTCTCTCTATCTCTCTCTATTGCAGGTCCCGTAAATGCGTTTTTAAGCTGGAAAGCTCTTGTGCCGTTGAGCAGGCTTACATTTTGCGTGTATCTCGTGCATCCGATGGTGATTTCCACTTGGTTCGACAGTCAGGAAGTGGATATTCATTATTCCACCACTCAATTTGCGTTTTTCTATATCGGTATGTGCGCCATTTTCTGTTTGTGTTGTCAATAAGTGAAATTAGCTGTAATGTTCTCGATCCAGGTATCTTAACGATGGCGCACGGATTCGCGTATGCTCTGTCGATGTTAGTTGAAGCTCCGTTCATAAACTTGTTCAAGATTGTAACGATGAAGTACGCTGCACGACCTCGTAGTGAGCGACTTCTAGACGAAGTGCCGGAGAATTGACGTCACTGAACTATTTTCGTAGTGCCGTCCTCGGAACTGCGTCACGTCTTGTGGATGAAATCCTTCAAAACAGCGAGGGTCCAATATATATTTAGTGTTTCGTACCTTATCTTGGTCTGTGTCATCCGGAAAGTTGAAAATGCTAAGTGCGTACTGCTTGTTGATCTGTGTGTAGCTGATGATGAATCTTACTTTCTCTACTTCAAGTCGACCTGATTTGTAGCAGGGGTGGTCAAATAGTCATCGTCGGTAATCGAGTAAAAGTTGAAGTAACGCAGTAAATTTCTAATCTCTCACAAATAGGAGTAGAGATTTCTAAGTACGTATTCCGGGCCTACTTTGCCTAGTAGAAGTGAAAGTAATATAGAATTTAAACTACTTGAGTAGTGCAAGAAGTCAAGACCTGTTTGAGTACTCTGAACAAGTGGAATCACGTCGTTATTGACCACCTCTGGTTTATAGTAACTAGTTTCTTTTTGTATCTAATTTGTCAAGAGTAATTGTACCGAAAAAATGAGATTTTCCTATTTCTCTATCTATTACCTGAAAAGCAGACCTTATTAGTCTTCTTGAACTATGCCACTGATAAAAATTTACCGATTATCTTCTTATATATATATCACGGTCCGTAGGAGATGAACAAGTTGTATTCGTACCTTTTGACTTCTAATCTATTGAGTTGAAATAACTGCATAAGTTCCCCGGTCGCGCATACTGCGGGAGTTTATCTAAAACCACCCCGTGCTTACCAGAAGGGCTGGGCACAACGATTCCATCATTCTGTTTGTTTGTTTGATATTCATGGTGTTTCGACTACATTGGCCATTTCACACCATGCCGACAGTCATGTTATTTTTGATTCCGTATTTACAGACTTGTAGCACGGCTCACTTCTAGGCTTTTTATGTAAGACACCGCTTACGCGGATTAGAACTCCAATACTCTGATTAATCCGAATCGAGAATCAAATGTAATGATTCGGTTCTAGTAGCGAGATTCACTTTTTTCGAGTAACGAAAATCTATGCCATCAAAGCATATTTTATAAACGTTAAAGTACAGTTTTAATACTTTCTTCTCACCCTGGGAGCCATGAAGTATGCGTTGGTCGTATCGCAGTGACTATAACGTACAGCCCATTGTAGTACAGGGCTGATATGCTCGAGAAAAGGTCATTTCTGCGAACCGCAGCATTGTCACTAAGTTTCGTGAAATCCTCATTGACGAGAAAAAACTACTTTGATTACGTGTACATAGCATTCATTTCCTTGTGACCGCTGAAGAGATACATTTTTGAACTTTCTAGAATCCAACCAGGTTATGATTACTATTATGACATAAACGATCCTCGATTCGAGATCGAATCACCTTGAATCAAAGTCCTAGATGCTCGATTTTGCTCAGCCCTACTTACTACATTTGAGGATACGATTAAAGCTTCCGTGATCATCGGATTTTACTTTTTGCATACCGGAATTTGTTGATGAAATCGATGTGCTGTCCCTGTTTCACATTTATTCTTGACGCGTATAGTTTCTACAGCTTTCAACCGAAACCAAAATTTATGATCTAATTACCCCAATATAAATCCCGCATCGTTGACGTCGCTGTTGCTCGGTAATTAGGCGAGTCTCATGCGGGTTTGCAACTTTGTGCTTTTCCACCCATGTACCAGCCAGTGTTATTGCGCCTTCCTGAATTGTTGATGCAACCCGGATGCCATTTATATTGCAAAACCCAATCATGTTTTTGTAGTCGTTCCACTTACACAAGCGTGCGTTTGCTCAGACTTACTCTGGTGCTATTAGGGTTGCATTTAAAGCAAACGATGTTTTAAACAAATGCCTTTAAAAATTGTTTTTTCTTGAAGCGTCTACCATAATTGTGTAAATACTTTCGAAAAACATGTAGTATGAACCTATAGTCGACGTATACGATGTGGAGTGGCTGAAACTCTGGAAATCGACCGTAAAAAATGATGCATAACGGTGTTGTCCTGTGTTTTTGTTTTGAATGCAACCCTATGTAGGCCACTATACTATTTCTATTTGGTACGAATCTCTGCGTACCTCCTACCCAGTTAACCAGTTTTCCATCGTGCAAATGCGACTATGCTGGGTGCATATATATTGATCCTGTGGCTCAATCGCCTTGGTGTGTTCTGTTGAGTCGTCATTTTAGCGAGTAGGGTTATGCCTCCTCTTCCTGGCAATACCTCGGAAATTTCGACTGCGTTTACTCTAGTGACTCCATTAACAATTTTATTGTCTGTGATATTTCTTATCCGTTTCATGCCACACGAACAAAATGTGTCCGTTTCGCGAGCAAGTCCTATATTTTAAGTCGGTTTCTTAATAGATTGACGCGAGCAAGTCTTATATTCGAAGTCTGTTTCTCAATAGATTGACCGATTTAATGTTGATTATAGAAGTTCCTTGAAATCTTGTTTGCGTTTAATGTTGGCTTGCCTCGCCGATCAAGTCTGATGGTACCGACGGGGGATGTGCTCTAACTCTAACCGTGACTGAGGCAATCAGCAAAAAGAAATGAATTGGCATGAGTTAATTTGCCAGAGTTCACACTTCGAATTGAAACATGACAGCGCCGATTTCTGCAGCCTGAAATCTGGAAGGGGCGAAAATCTTTCGAATATGACGTCACAGATCAGTTGTGACGAAAATATGACGTTGCATAGTTGGACCCAAATTTGAGCGAAGGCGCCTTACGACCCGACGGCTACGCCTGCTACGCTCGTTGCCCATTACCTAGTCTAGGGTTACCATATTTTTGTGACATGAATTCCGGTCGCTCTTTAGCGCCCACTAGTGGATTTTAAAATGAGGTATGAGCACATTGTCGATCCATACGACGTCACACCAACAAAGCTTTGTCCAGAGGTGGTCACGATCCGGTTCAGGAGTATGTGCTTGTGTGTTGTAAGTTGTAACTAGGGCCGAAGTCACATTTTTTCAGCCCCCTTCTGCACAAATAAACACTGATTTTGGGCCCACCGTAGGGTAATCGATGCAACTTCTGCGGGCTTACTATTTGCACCTGGTAGTTAAATGATTTTTATAAAGTATGTCAATAATATTGGTTCTTTCATATATCACTACATAATTTTGATCCTCTCCCCGCCCACATGGATCAGAGATAGCGGTAGAGCAGGTGGATGATGATGACTTCGAAAATGCAGGAGCGTAATTGTACATCGTTAAGTCATGTTCATGTCACACCGATAAGACTATTTATCAGCCTAATGCCGGTGCCCACTGCACCACCGAGATATATAAACACCGCACAACCGGTGGTTCCCAATCTTTTATGGTCGCGACTCCATATCCAATTTGCCGTGGCCCAGCTCCAAATTTGATAAGCTGATTACTAGGGCGGTTTTTTTTTACCTAAAAAAAGCAAAATTTTGACCTAAAAAATTTAAATTTTGACTTTTTTTGACCTAAACAAAATGAATTTTGACCAAATTTTGACTTAACGTATGCAAATTAGGTGTTTTCCCACATAATGTTAAAATTATACCACTTATCTTCAATTCTGGTTGGAACTGACTGTCCTAACGAAGTAGTTTGGCATGAAAAAACGTTTTTGGCTTAGAAACATGCAACATTTTACACGGAAAAACCAATATTTTACCGAAATCTGGCCGTATGAAGAATTCTAGTGGTTACAATATGTATTATGGTGAAAAAAATTTAAAAAATTCGTAGTACAACGAGAGATACTTTCCTACATTCTTGGGTAGAAAGTGCATGTCCTTACTAAGAAGTTTGCCAAGGACGTTCAACGGCAGCAGTTGTTGGCTGACAACACTCAAGTTGTGCGTACACTGCTGGTGACACACCGTGTTGCTTCATTCTGACAATGTTGTCTACATCACAATTTTTCATCAAGCGCTTCTTAATATAAAAATGATGCGATGCGCAAGAAGTCTTTCTTCAGTTAGGTACGGTACGTTGACCAACACCATGTTTACCTACTTGTTTTATTTGACCGTTTATGATTCACAATGAGCAGACAATTAGCCGTTTACATCCGTAGGCCTATAAAATAGGCTACAAGCTGTAAAATATCAAATGATAAGTTCACCGACAATGCAAAATCTACGATACGAACGAAATGCAGACGTCAAAAAACTTTTGACTTTATGAAAAATTTTGACAAATTTTGACCTAACGCTACAATTTTGACAAAATTTTGACAGATTTTGACATGTCAAAAAAAAACCGCCCTACTGATTACACATTTGCCCAGACTTAATCACGGCCTATTTTGGAAGCTGATTACGTTCGACATCTTCGCGAACCACAGAATAACGGCAAACTACCACCTGGTTTAGAGCCACTATCTTTGAATAAAGCACCCAAACGGCCTAAACCGACTCTATGAATATACCGTTATCTTGAAATAGCGATTACAATTTGACGTAGGGGAGATGTGGTACCGATGGATCAAAAATTACAAAATGATCTCTGGCCCTTAAATCTTCAGCCGAGAATAGCAGATCTTTTGCTGGCTCAACACTTCGATACAAGCTCTACCTATCGCGGACATTTACATGAATATCCGCCTTTTCAAAAAATATTTATAAACGTTTAAAATTTGTTGCTCGAACGTGTCAGCGGTCCCCACCCGGTGGGTCCAAAGGCACACGACCACGGGACCTATGAGACATACGCTCAAAAACTCAAATTTGGTGACTTGTTTTGTTGTGTACTGTGAGCTAAGTTACAGCAAGCCAAAGAAGAATGGTTCTTCGCGACTTTCAAGAATAAAATAGATTATATCAACTCAAATGTTGGCATAAAGTCATGTTTTGATTTACGTCTAAACTTACAAAATTAATGCCACATACATATTACCCGCAAATCGACATTTTGACTTTCTAATACCTCGTAATAGCGATAAAACACCGCAGATAACTATGATTTACAGCCTATATATATGTAGGCGAGTTTCTGCTGTTAAGTGATTAGTTGGTCCATCTATTTTGCTTGATTTGGCTGCGGTACCATAGGTCCCCCACCCCATAAATATTGTAATTGACTTGAAAACAGTCCACTCGAGGATGGTATTGATTCAAAAAATATGTGCCATTATATACCCTGATACTAGCCCTATACCTCACATAAAAAATTATGGCGGGTTTACTAGTCTGAAAGGTGATATAGAAAAATGCAAATGTCGATCCAAATTTACTTTACACCCCCTAAAACGTAAATCATTCGTCACAGACCCCATAACTCATGCAGGTCGAAAATTTTTGCATGTGAGGAAATATTCTGTCAGCATGTACTTGTAGACAAAATCACGGAGTGTAATCATGGAATTATCATGGAGAATTTTTCAAGTATTTTCGGTCCCAGTGATCCATTGGTACCACATCTCCCCTATTTCTGTGGATGAATGCTAATTTATCTATTTTTGATCGCAGTTTTTGCGAGGGTGTTAGTCCCCATATTAAAACCAATATATTGATGTGATGCTAAATCGCGCGCAGCGCGAAGAAAATGTTCATGTAGGTAGCATAAATCTGCCCAAAATAATACAGTTTGTCTTGATTTACGAAAAAATTATGAGCTTATACTTCAAGCCTTCAAAATTCCGGACATTTAGGCATAGTTTAGAAATTCCTCCCGGACGCAGTTTTAACAGTGAAATTCCGGACATGTCCGGGAAATTCCGGACGTATGGCAACCCTAACCTATTCCAACGGTGAAACTTATTAATAATTATTTTAAATAATTTCATCATTTCAAAACACCACAAGATTGCGATAAAATGAAAAGTTGGGAGGGAATAGACACGACTTCGAGTAGCGCACCCTGGCATAGAGAGGTTCGCAACCGGCGTGCCTCAGGGTTGCCAGATAGGCTCCATTGGTGCCAAATTTCACAAATTTGGCCCATTTTAGAGGCAGTTGGCCCCTGAAATAATTCTGTGTCCCTTTGTTTTCGATATTTGGCTCTTTTTGGAAGCAGTTGGCACATACTATCAAGCTAGGCTATTTAAATGAATGTATTTCAGAAGTCGAGACTGAAAAGTGTTTTTAGGATGTTGTAGGCAATGTTGTCGCAGAATTTCACATTCGCTATGGGCCGATGCTTCTTCACGATGACGCATGAATGCTTGTATTGGCGCTTCCAAGTTACTGCCGCACGTTGACATAAGAACTTGATGCGTGATCTCGTTCATCATCAGCCGAACGTTTGTTGCCTATGACCAAACTATTCCAACTTTTACAACTTATCCGCGAATTGATTTATTTCAAACTCAAGTTGCCGTCGACTCACGATATCCGCATTTGTTCGACAACGTCAATCAGCTCAAGATATAGCCTACCGACTGCATGTATAGTAGGGATGGAGTGAACGTGAGGTTCACGTTCGCGTTCCTCAGAAATTTAGAGGTTCACGTTCACAAACGAACCTTGCTAGGTTCTGAACTGTGAACCTTTTTCATATGGTGCCTTTTTATGACATTATAACATCTTCGGTTGAAATTCTTTGCATTTCAACTTCGGACCACACTATGCATGACGCTGGCAGCATAAAAAAATCAACACTCGTCAGCATGCACTTTGCCAATCTCAAATATTTTACTTGCTTTGTTGCAAAAGCTCGCTCGAAATATTCAGTTTACCGTTTGTGGATATTTAGTGGCTCTCTAGCCGCTGTGAGCTTGGCCCTCTTTAACACAACATCAGGAACGAAATACACTACATTTGGGGAGTCAACGAATGATGCTTATTCAAATTTCAAACAATCAGTGAAATCAGGCGTTCGAGATACATATTGAATTGATATTTTCTTTGTATCATAAAAACCAGATCTCTGCGATTAATGTGTTGGCTACACTCTGCTCAACACCATGTAGCAATAATAGTCAGACACCGAATAAATTGCAGTGGCGGCTCGTGACAATATCGGGTGGTGGGGCAAGGGCTGCAAGCGACTTTTTATCAAGATGACGTCACAATCGCGTTTTCCAACGTAAACAAGTAACTTAATGATGGTACGGTAACATGAATTTCCCGGCAACAGTGATTTTAACGTATGTGCCACGAGACTCGAGAGGTCCGCCGGTGAGCTGTGACTTGAAGTATGGTAACTGCGTAAACGGCGTACGGAAAAAAGATTCAACACGGTTCATGTTCGCACTAGGCCTGACTAATTATCTGCAGAAATGGAAATGACTATAACTCGAGAGATAGCGTAAGCCTAATTGGAAAGGTCAACGAGTTCGGACAGATACGCAATTGTTATCTCATAGATTGGGCCTGTCATATTGAATTCAAAACATCATTCTGAAGAACTAAGAATAGCGGCCTCGGAAATTCGGTCTCGGTACAGCATAGAAGATTTTGGCCTTGAAACTGGAGACTGTAACACGACACATACGGCTTTATTACTGTCTATAGGTCTGCTGCGAAATCGCCTTTGGAATATATATATTACCGAATAAATACGTGGATGAAACCCTTAAACTTAGTACACTGTTACATGACATCATCGAGAAGTGTCCTCATGGCCCTTTTCGGTATGGCACACTGTCAAAATTAATGCGAACAGACCAACACCGAATTTTGCGTAAAATTTACTGAGGAATAGGCTGATCAAGTGATCAGCTGTTAGCCGCCATCGAAAACTAAATAGCTATCGCGCTTGAGGGGGTTGTAAGCAAATGGCTTGACGGCCACAATTTCACGGTGAAATTGACATTGGAGGATATAATATCAAAGTAAATATTTGAATGGAATCTGAGAATGATATCATCATCTCAGTTAACGTTACCGCAGATACAACGGCTTTTGCGTGATATCCGCAATGCGTTGAAGGCTAAAGTGTCAGATCGGAGCGCATCTCTACCATGCTCGACCTTGATAACGAAATTACTGCCCTAATCATTGAGTGTCAACCTTGAGACTTGGCATAGCGTTCGATACAAAAATCAAGACATACTGTTCAAAAGCTTATGACGGATCTAGGTAAGGAGCATCGTTAAAATCAATAGAGACCAATACCGGCTTTGCGTATAATCTGTTAGCGATAAATGAGAGTCAGCTCTCACTCGAATTAGGAAACGAAATTACCACTAACACAGTTCAGTGACAAACTGACTTACCGTGCCAAATGTCATAACCGATCTCAGTATTGAACATCGTCAAAATCAATGGATTGGATACCAATACCAGCTTTTGAGTAAAATCTGTTTGCGATACATGAAGGATCAGCACACACTCAACTTCGGAAACGGAATTACTACCCTAAACTTTAAGTAAAAACCCTGAAACTTGGGGCAGTGTTAAATACCACCATCACGACATGACATACCAAGTTTCAAGAGTTTTCATGGTGTGAAACACCATCAAAATCGACCTATACCACCAAAGGTCGACTAAACGCATATGACGGTAACCGAGTTCAGCTATAGATACGATTGTTACATCACACCTTAAGGGCACAGAGCTAATTTGCCCCGGTTGCTCGGTCATTTTATGAATAGGAGAGAGTAAATTACCGTTTCTTTATTGTGCGCGGCTTTGAGAGAATAGACAGTGAAAGCTTGTTATGAGCGCTACCGGGGCATGCCCCGGCTAGGCATTCGCAAAGCAAAAACACAGAAGAGAATTCGATTTTCGTAGAGACTTCGCTATATATGGGCATTTACAAGCGAAAGGACAAGAAGAATACGATTTTCGCTGTGGTTTCGGTATATATAGATTGGTGTGCGTCTATAAATGGTAAAGAATTGTTATTGAAGAGAATTTTAGGTGGGGCAATGCCCCAGTTGCCCTATAGGACGAGCCGCCACTGATAAATTGTCTGATCTGGCCTGGACCGTTAAGCTTATTTTCCCTTGTAAGTCCTCGTCGAAATTGTTGGCAAAGCGACGGAACATATAAATTTTATCACAGGGTCACCATCACGGTTGTAAGGACTCGAGTCGCGATTTTTTGGTGACTCGACTTGACTCGAGTCATTTTCTTAAAAATGAAAAATGACTCGACTTGAGTCAATATGTGTATTGACTCGACTTGCACTCGAGTCATAGCGCATGACTCGGACCAAGTCATATGACTCGAGACTACACCTACCAAGACAGGCATTTCATAGTAATTTCGAAGAATAGTAAAGTTATCACACTATAATTATTTCGTCTATCAGTACTGGTACTTGAAAATGCAATCAGAAACCGTTAAAAGTGAGGAAAACTAGCAGATTATGAATGCGAAACATTCGACATCACCGAGCATAGTTGCAAAAAGTGGTTTCACGTGACATTAAATCGGAATTGAACAGTCAACACAATGACTTAGACTCGGACTCGAGTCAAAACACTATGACTCGGACTCGACACTCTACTCCGTGACTTGGACTCGGACTTGACTCGGTGGTGAATTGAAAATGACTCGAATTGACTCGAGTCAAAACTACAAAAGTGAGATTGACTTGTGACTCGGAACCTTGTGACTTGGTTACAACCCTGGTTACCATACCACGTCCTCTTTTTGACGCGTTCACACGAACCCGAACCTTTTAGGGCAGTGGTTCTCAACCTTTTTGGCTTCGCGGACCCCTTTTGGCCGTCACGAACCCTCGCGGACCCCCTCAAGTATTAGTTCAAATTTAGCTCCATTATGGTGCAACCGTCATCTCTCTTGTGCAAATATGAACTGTAGGCTTGTGATAAACTGCAACAAAATAACTTATTTTGAAATTAACATACTATTTACGTAGAAATTCGGTCGACTTTTATTATTTCAAAGCTAATTTTACAGCTGTATTTCTTGAAGTAAGTGGTCGTGTCTTGAAAATCCGCGTCTTCGATTTGATATGAGCGATGAGTGCCAAAAATCCATTTCAAAAAAGATAGAGACAATGTTCCCTCTAAGCTGCGCACGTGCGCAAATGGGCAGTGTTGACATGGTCTCTGTGCACAGAAAATCTAACTTGCGCACAAAAAATCCGAAAAGATTACCATTTTTTTTAGTCGTTACACACTGTTGTGCAAGGGTCTGCGCAGTGACTTGGTGAATGTGCGCATGACTCGTCAAAAAGTAGAGGGAACGCTGAATGGAGGCTACTGCAATATTAGCGCGCAACGCTTCCGACGATAGGCTACTTTTGGTGTGATCGCAACATTTATGGCACCAAAATGAAAAAAATATTATTAATGAACATATTATGACCAGTCTAGTCATTTTTAAGTGGCATCTCATCTTGAAGTTATTCTGGAATGTTGGTTATGTTAATCACAGGATAAAAATCAATTTCACGAGGTTTCAATCCCTTCTTCGGGACAAATGAGAGGAAATACTTCAGAAATTTTTATTTCAAACGACTGTTCACTAATTAGATGAGACTGACAACTTCAAATCGAAAAGGGTTCGCAAACCTTAACGAAGTCACCCTATTTGACCTTACTATCTCCATATTTTCATTTTTTCCCACAAACCCCACCAAATCGTCCCTAAACAGCAATATGTTTGTATCAGTAGGTTATTGGCAATTTGTCAATTAAAATGAATTTGCACAGTAGGATATTTCATGTGAGGCGATTATTATAATGATGTGAGTCAAGAAGTTTTAGCAGTTGAGGTGCAAAACTACCTCATGCTTTCTCAAGTTATAAAAAGTTAAAACTAGGTTACCAATCATTTTGAAAATTTAGAGGTCTCGCGGACCCCCTGAAATTGCTTCGCGGACCCCCGGTTGAGAACCACTGTTTTAGGGGTTCGCACCAACCCTACTGCATAGCGGCACTGATACACAACCCACTACTATATATGCCATTAGTACTACTATATCGCACTAATAATAGCATTAAACATATATAATACACAATACTATCAACAGGTTTAGTGGATTTGGTGCCATACAACAGTATTAACAATATAGCTGTGGAATTCCAAGTGATTGAAAAAGGTCTATAGGTAATATTCCAACGTTAATGTCGTTCTTAACGTTATTATGTAGCGCTTAACAGCTTTATTGAACAATTGGGGTGTTTTTACCCAGTTTGGCCCTTTTTTGGGCACAGTTTGGCCCTTTTTCTCAAAAGCTGTATGACAACCCTGGCGCGCCTGGACCCATTCTGGGTTCGGCCTAGATGTCGGTTTCAGCCGTCTGACGAAGTTATATGAGATAGCGACCTGTTCAGCATTACTGGTTACAGTTGTTACTGTCAATTGCTTTTTGCAACAGAACCGACCAAAATATTGATGGAACCAGCTGACAATACATTTGAATCCAACCACTGGGTGGGCCACAGAGCATCGGAAGAATCATTTGGCTGTAAACTGTAACGTAATCATGATGAGTAGGCGGGCCACGAATGACATATGAAAACGTACAGTAACGAAAAGAAATACGATTACAATTATATTTACATTATAATATATATCCGGAAACGAAGACAACAGTAATGAAATATAGCCTGAATTATTAGGATCACATGTCATATGACATTCAAAAATCTGTTTCCTACCGCCCTCGTTACTTGGTAATGGCCTGTTAAGCTCAGTGCGATATCTCCTGGTTAAATATAAATAGATTTGGCAATCGAATATCTTATCAAGCGTAAGTAGTATAGTAGATCGCTCGTGGTGTGCCATTGTGGCTTATGGGTGCGGTCGCACATCGTATGGAAAACTCGTGGTGGCACATCGTACTTTTGGACCCCCCCTCTCGGTCGCACATCGTAATGTGTTCTTATGGGTGCGCTCGCACATCGTACTTTCAGGTATAGGCATCTGTCGCATATCGTATTGAAAACTCGTGTTGGCACATCGTACTTTTAGGTATAGGCATCTGTCGCACGTCGTACTTTCGCGTGTCGTATTTCGCGTATAGACAGTGGTGGTGATTCACAATGTGTTCTTATGAGTGCGTCGGCATATCGTATTTTCGGGTGTAGGCATCTCTCGACCAGTGTTGAATATGTATCAAGTAAATAGTCACGTGATTGACTCTTAGTTAATGTATCTACCTCAAATTATTATATATGTCCGATTCGAGTTAATCCCAACGTTTGCGGTGAATGCGACTTCGATATATCGTTATTCTTATGGGCGCGGCGATGATTCGTACTTTCGTTGATAGAATGCTAGCGGCATGTCGTACTTTCACCAAAAAGGGTGTGAAATAGTTTGCTAAATCTAGGAATCAGTCGCTTGGTAATGTTTTGGTAATTAGTTTACCACAAAACCGGCGTAGACGGCGATTCGAATACCAACAATAACCGCGTTCACAGACTAACACTCCAAAAAGGTGTGAAATATTGGTAAAATCCCGCGATCGCTCACAAGATAATACCTAAGACATAACCACCGCTCGCGACTCGCTGTTACATACATGCCGATCGTTGACAATGTAATATTTTGGTAATTAGTTTACCACAGAGCCCGCGTAGACGGCAATACCAACAATAGCCGCGTTCACAAACTAACACTTCAAAAAGGTGTGAAATAGGTTGCAAATCCCACGATCACTCACGAGATAACACCTAAGACATAGCCATCCCTCACAACTTGTTGTTACATACATTCCAATCGCCACAATGTAATATTTTGATAATCAGTATGTCACAGGAACTGGATTTCACTGGTAAAATTTAATAAGTAACGAATAACAGAACCGTCGCAGACGATGATTCGAATACCGACAAATTCTCACTTATTTCTGATCCCACCCTAATCCTTTGCGAAGTTGACGCTTATTCGAAAAGGTGTGAAATAATTGTAAAACCCTACGCCACTGACAGGATAATGCATCAGACATAGCGATCTAGTTATAGCACGGGTCGGAATCCATTCGGGTTCTATAGGTAAATTGAGATAATCCGAAACCGAATATTTTGACTTTGGCGTAGTGTGAATTGAAATAGGATTGACTAACAAGACTACCAAATTTCAACCCGGTCATATTTAGAAATTATACGCATATTTATTTGAAACAAGTAATGAAACCTTACAACTCTATTCACGATCTGGCTTTCTGTTTGTCAAAGAGACATTTTAACATCTTACCATACTCAAAAGAATTATTCATAATATCAACCGGTGTTAAAAATATAGTTTTCACTTACTTGATTATACCACTACAACTCGCAAACTTGAATTAATTCATCCTGGTTGTATTCATATGACCGATAATTTTTATTCAACTGTAAAGACCGTTACTACACTGCAAGACAAAGTATTTACTAATCGGTACATATACGACTTGACATAACCTATTACATTTTGAGTATACGAGATTTGAATGTCTGAACAATAACTGAGAATTAAATGATCACGAGTGAATCCGTATATTACAGCGTAAAAGATGTTGGAATGTCAGCAACTCTGTACGGTCATAGCTACTACCACTAATTTACCCGGCCAACTCGTCATGATCATTCCTGAAATCTACACAAACATGACCACTGACTAGAGTTAACCACAAAATAGCATCGAGTTTTAAATCCAGTTGTAGCTTACGTATTATTTGAATGCGGGTATGTTTTGTTATAATTGGGTGTACGGATAAAGTATTAGGTCTCGACATTTTAACATTTTGCCATACTCAGTCAATCAGGAAAACATTGGCAAGTAAATCCGTTTGTAACTTACCCGACCAACTCCAGCAGTCAGCCAAGCATACACGAGTCCATACAATCACTAAAACCTAAAATCCATAACAAGCTCGGTTGTATTCATATCCCAACGCATCTTTTTTATTCAACTTGAAAAGTCGTTACTATTCTGTAAGATAGAGGAATTACTACGCGGTATATTCTGCAAGACAAACTAATTATTACTCGGTATATTTTGTAAGACAAAAGTAATTACTCTTCGGTACAGGGGACTTGAGCTTAACACAATATGTTTGAGTATACGAGATTTGAAAGGTCGAGCAATCTAGTTAAGAATTCATTTCTTATACGATCAAACGCCGGTGCTACATTGAAAGTTATCACGATGTAAACATCCTTATTGACAAATTGATTTGCCATATGTAATAGTTGATCATGACTTGATTATTAAATTATTCGCGTTAATTAGACCCGGTGTTGTGGTAAAGGTTATGACAACAACAAACTTTCACTACCGTGGTTATTAACATATTGATTTGTAAAACTATACTTGTCTGAAATGTTCTTGATTTGAAAGATATTCCGTGTTGGTACAAATCACTCTGCGTATTACGGATATCAGAAAATATTTTTACAAATGTAGTTGTTTCCAGTAACCGAGACTAAAGATGAAACAACAATTTCGTTATTCAAACATTGAACACCCGATGCAAAATGCTTTATTGGTCAAATTCGTGACGGCTAATTGAAACGACTACATATAGAGTCAGTATATCACAATTTCATGTCGTTACTATTGAATCCAGCAATTGATACAATTTGTTGTCGGAGTTGTGACAGGACTTGAAACATACACAACTTACAGAGTGTGAAAATATCACTTTGGGTATCGAGTACCGTTTGAAGCGTGTGATCAATACACAATTCCGTTCGCACTCTCTAAGACGTTGTGAAGTCTACAGATTTACACTTCAAGACTTTGATCAACACAGAAGCAATTTAGAATATCCTTACTGGACGCATCCTATTCTACTAGACTTGAGTAATACACAAAACTCATAGCATTAACAAAATCGCAATAGGCGCTACACTGAAATCTACAAAATGTGTTTGTATTGCTCAAAGTAGTGATCATAAATTATCATTTGAATAAGTAATTGTAATCATAAAACCAAACTTGCGAAAGTCATTAACATAACAAAAGAATATTGTAGGTTGCTTGCTAAATGTATGCCAGAAATATTTGTAGAACGCTCACGACCAAAGAAATCGGAAATTGTCATTCATCAAAGTAAATGTCGTCACAATACTCTGCCACTAAAAGACGTTACTCGTATGTGATTGAATCGCCGGTAATTAACTCGCTAAACCGAACTCCAAATAAATTTCACTCACTCATCGGATATTAAACAGCGTCGCTTAATCGGTGTAGTTCGTTTTTCTTCTAAATGCAAATCATACCTATAGCCAACAGAAAACAATTTTCACTCACCTTGTAATGAAACCAAGTGGTGGGCCTTCGTTTCAATATTTTGTGTCAAATACTTTGCAATAAACACACTGGAGTGGTTGAGCTTTACATCATCAAGCTGTCATCTGTAAATCGAGATCGCATCCGACTTGTAACTGTATCGTTTACCTAACCGAGTTGTATGCACAGTTTGATATTTTTGTCATTTAGTGATTGCTGAACATACCAAACGATACACATTCACTTCCGAAATACTGCATTGATCTCAATTCCCTTCGTCGTGATAATCGAAGTACATTTGTTTCGAATTCGTAACAGCCGACTTTTCTATGACACGATAAATTTCGACAAGTTATGCTTAGAAGATTGGTTGCATATCGCGAAAAATAACATACTACTCACACTGATACTGTTAATCGGTATTTTCACGCGAGTCGATTTTCAAACGAGTAAAATTTATTACATGAGTTGTTCCGCTTACTATATTTAAATGTAAACTCACCCATCTTTCAACAACAAACAATGATAAAAAAGTACGCAATCAAACACAACACTTTGTACGACACTAATTATTGTTCCACACATCTCATTTCACACTAAGTGTATACGAAAGATATTCATGACACATGAAAATATTCGCTCATGCTACGAACATACGCAATGATTGGTGACGCTTTCAAACTGTTTCGATATCACAAGAACTTTATTGTCTGAATGGGTGTTCATGTATCTTAATAATCAAATAGTTCAACACAGAACTAGTACGAACAGAAACATCAGAGTTGTTTACACAAAAGTTTGTATGTGTACAATATGCGAATACCATGTGTAAGTCCAGCACAATTGCGGTATCCATCCGAGTTTAGTTAACACAAATTTATTACAACGGAGCCACGTAAACTTTCGTGAAAGAAAAGCATACTCACTTCCAGAGGGTTATGTCAACGCCATAGCAGTACTCCAACAACAAAGTACATATGTTTTCTAGTCACGGTCCTTACATCTTTCACATAGATCAATCTACTTTGCTAACGAAAAGTGCTGAGTCATCACATGATTGCCCTCACAACAAAACAGCTAGAAGATATTATCATACAAAAATATTCCTAACCCTTTGCGCACCAGTGACAAATCATACAACAAACATTTTTTGTGAGTCGAATTGTTGTTCAGTGTCAAGTCTACCTGTTGAAACGTACATTAAAACAACATAGTCACAATTCAATTAAAACCACAAATCTATTTTCATTTCGTCACAAACTGTCACATACAGAAAAATAAATTTTCTTTCCCCAACACATACTTGTAACCAATCGCTTTCATTAAACACTCAACTCCATAAAAGTATTTACTTTCTACAACATAGACATTCCGATGTAGTCAAGAAATATTTTTATTAATCAAAATCATCGATTTCTGTGCACGGCGTTAGTGTGTGCATGTCATACCTGTGGGCTCCGTATTAAAATGGACACGACACGACTGAATGTAACGGGGTAGAAGTCTATCGCATCGATTTACATGTGGTCTTCGCTACGGTTTCAAAAAACGAATCAGCGATTTTGCATTGATCGAGACCGAGCGAACCAGTTACATGTATTCGCGGTAATGATTTTGCTTGTCATATGTGAATGATAGGGTTGCTACTCCGACAAATCAACATACAACAATCTTCTGACGATCATAATAGCAATTTCATTTTCCACCCCTTCGTAACTGTATACGCACGAAAAGTATATTGTACAACTCGGCAACTACGTTTAACAAGACCAATCACACTACCAGCGTTGAACACAAGATACCTAACCAAGTCAAAATATCATACTGGTTTGGACAAATGACGTTTACCTGTGTAAAATTATCATTTTCACTTGGAGGTCAACCGTTACCTGACTAAAATACCATTATCCTTTGGAGATTTATCGTTTACCCAGTGTAACAATCCCCTTTTCCTTTGGAAATCAATTTTTTCCCTGGATAACAAACCTTTTTCACTTGGAAATATATTTTTTCTCTGGGTAACAAACCTTTTTCACTTGGAAATATATTTTTTCTCTGGGTAACAAACCTTTTTCACTTGGAAATATATTTTTTCCCTGAGCAACAAACCATTTTCACTTGGCGAGTCGTCGTTTACCTGAGTAAAAATATCATTTTCCTTTGGAGATCTGACGTTTACCCAGTGTAACAATACATTTTCTCTTGGTCATCTAGCTTTTCCTAGAGTAACAAAACCATTTTCATTTTGAAAACCGACAAACACACCTGACAATTTGGTATTTGTTGTATTGACGATAGTTTGAAATAGATTACAACGAACAGTGACGGAAATATACACAGACTACCGGTTTCAGAGTATACCCCCATCAGTCGTATCACATCAATATCATCGGTTAACCACATACAATATGCTCTTGTACACCGAAATGAATGTTTTGGAAAATTGGACAATAGGCTACGATAGTTCTGTGATGTCCGGGTTCGTGCTTTGGATTTTCCAGAGTCAAAATGTCTGAATAAAACACCTCCTCGACGACGGATGGTATGTGGATAACGGTGTTCGGAAAACGGTTGGATTTATGTCACCCATCGCGATAACAATTCCAGGTCGAGTTTTCCCCCCGCATGCTTACTATATTGTGTCTTTATTGGTCAATGTATGTCTCGACATTCAGTTTGAAATCGGAAACCCTGATAAAGTATGTAACCGGATCCGGGTATCAACTCTGAATCGATAAACCAATGAACAATATTCAAAGTAAACATGTTACACCCTGTGTTTCCACGAAAAAATGCCATCCAGACATACGTCGCGCTTGTTTGCCCACACCAGTATACGCGTAAATGGAGGTGTGTGACATTGCATGCAATGTGTTGGTATACAAACATCGGGGAGTAAGCCTTCGATCCACAGACATTATCATAGCCGGTAATTTTGATGCAGATCGAATGTCATCACACCCGATAACAATGCCATACCAATAAGCCACATTGCAATGACTCTGAGTCCGCGTTATTACACCGATATTTCGACACCGTTCACTGATTTATTCGATAGTTTTATCGCGTTGTAACATTACAAGATAGTCATGACCCTATCTCCGGACGGATCACCCAGACCAATTGCATACATCGGTCAATATCCGTCGTGAACTATCGAAGTACGGGTGCTCGAAATGATTGCGATCAGTCTTTCAGTCACGATGCATGGATGTCGCTACTCCCACATACCGACTCCAAATAAATATCGTGAACAGTGATTCTACAAATCTCGGACTGATACTGTGATCCAGTAAGATGTGTTTCTGTGGAAAAAAGACTGCAATCGTACACCGCAATAGAACACTACCTCGTGATTTCACACGCAATCATAAAACACATCATCGTAAGGGTCCACTTCGTCCGGTGACATTTCGAAACGGGCATCACCACAAGAGATCGGTAACATTTTGAAACGGCATCGTCACAAGGCTATTGACGTCGATTCTGTTGGTCATGTCAATCCGTTTCACAATCCACCGTTTTTCAACTCCCCGCACCATAGTGTTACGACACAGACAAGAAGCGTCGGTTGAAATAATAAAACACGGAAGACACACTTTGGTGTTATTTGACATGGGTTTTACACCTGAAGAACCTTACATTCGAGCGATGCATTGGAACGACGCTTGTATTATTGACGTCGAAGGAACAGAAATGTATCGATTTATCGGTTTCGTACATATCCAACAAAAATCTGGGTATATGATTGTGCATGGTTCGCATATTCGACTGTGAACGCTCTATTGATATATTTTGTGCAGTTCACTTTCACCGTCGTGCGAATAACCCATGTTACGGTTCCATGTTTGTGTGTCTGTATGACATGCTTCAGATTGACTCAGAGTCATTGCAATGTGGCTTATTGGTATGGCATTGTTATCGGGTGTGATGACATTCGATCTGCATCAAAATTACCGGCTATGATAATGTCTGTGGATCGAAGGCTTACTCCCCGATGTTTGTATACCAACACATTGCATGCAATGTCACACACCTCCATTTACGCGTATACTGGTGTGGGCAAACAAGCGCGACGTATGTCTGGATGGCATTTTTTCGTGGAAACACAGGGTGTAACATGTTTACTTTGAATATTGTTCATTGGTTTATCGATTCAGAGTTGATACCCGGATCCGGTTACATACTTTATCAGGGTTTCCGATTTCAAACTGAATGTCGAGACATACATTGACCAATAAAGACACAATATAGTAAGCATGCGGGGGGAAAACTCGACCTGGAATTGTTATCGCGATGGGTGACATAAATCCAACCGTTTTCCGAACACCGTTATCCACATACCAACCGTCGTCGAGGAGGTGTTTTATTCAGACATTTTGACTCTGGAAAATCCAAAGCACGAACCCGGACATCACAGAACTATCGTAGCCTATTGTCCAATTTTCCAAAACATTCATTTCGGTGTACAGGAGCATATTGTATGTGGTTAACCGATGATATTGATGTGATACGACTGATGGGGGTATACTCTGAAACCGATAGTCTGTGTATATTTCCGGCACTGTTCGTTGTAATCTATTTCAAACTATCGTCAATACAACAAATACCAAATTGTCAGGTGTGTTTGTCGGATTTCAAAATGAAAATGGTTTTGTTACTCTAGGAAAAGCTAGATGACCAAGAGAAAATGTATTGTTACACTGGGTAAACGCCAGATCTCCAAAGGAAATGATATTTTTACTCAGGTAAACGACGACTCGCCAAGTGAAAATGGTTTGTTGCTCAGGGAAAAAATATATTTCCAAGTGAAAAAGGTTTGTTACCCAGAGAAAAAATATATTTCCAAGTGAAAAAGGTTTGTTACCCAGAGAAAAAATATATTTCCAAGTGAAAAAGGTTTGTTATCCAGGGAAAAAATTGATTTCCAAGGGAAAAGGGGATTGTTACACTGGGTAAACGATAAATCTCCAAAGGATAATGGTATTTTAGTCAGGTAACGGTTGACCTCCAAGTGAAAATGATAATTTTACACAGGTAAACGTCATTTGTCCAAACCAGTATGATATTTTGACTTGGTTAGGTATCTTGTGTTCAACGCTGGTAGTGTGATTGGTCTTGTTAAACGTAGTTGCCGAGTTGTACAATATACTTTTCGTGCGTATACAGTTACGAAGGGGTGGAAAATGAAATTGCTATTATGATCGTCAGAAGATTGTTGTATGTTGATTTGTCGGAGTAGCAACCCTATCATTCACATATGACAAGCAAAATCATTACCGCGAATACATGTAACTGGTTCGCTCGGTCTCGATCAATGCAAAATAGCTGATTCGTTTTTTGAAACCGTAGCGAAGACCACATGTAAATCGATGCGATAGACTTCTACCCCGTTACATTCAGTCGTGTCGTGTCCATTTTAATACGGAGCCCACAGGTATGACATGCACACACTAACGCCGTGCACAGAAATCGATGATTTTGATTAATAAAAATATTTCTTGACTACATCGGAATGTCTATGTTGTAGAAAGTAAATACTTTTATGGAGTTGAGTGTTTAATGAAAGCGATTGGTTACAAGTATGTGTTGGGGAAAGAAAATTTATTTTTCTGTATGTGACAGTTTGTGACGAAATGAAAATAGATTTGTGGTTTTAATTGAATTGTGACTATGTTGTTTTAATGTACGTTTCAACAGGTAGACTTGACACTGAACAACAATTCGACTCACAAAAAATGTTTGTTGTATGATTTGTCACTGGTGCGCAAAGGGTTAGGAATATTTTTGTATGATAATATCTTCTAGCTGTTTTGTTGTGAGGGCAATCATGTGATGACTCAGCACTTTTCGTTAGCAAAGTAGTTTGATCTATGTGAAAGATGTAAGGACCGTGACTAGAAAACATATGTACTTTGTTGTTGGAGTACTGCTATGGCGTTGACATAACCCTCTGGAAGTGAGTATGCTTTTCTTTCACGAAAGTTTACGTGGCTCCGTTGTAATAAATTTGTGTTAACTAAACTCGGATGGATACCGCAATTGTGCTGGACTTACACATGGTATTCGCATATTGTACACATACAAACTTTTGTGTAAACAACTCTGATGTTTCTGTTCGTACTAGTTCTGTGTTGAACTATTTGATTATCAAGATACATGAACACCCATTCAGACAATAAAGTTCTTGTGATATCGAAACAGTTTGAAAGCGTCACCAATCATTGCGTATGTTCGTAGCATGAGCGAATATTTTCATGTGTCATGAATATCTTTCGTATACACTCAGTGTGAAATGAGATGTGTGGAACAATAATTAGTGTCGTACAAAGTGTTGTGTTTGATTGCGTACTTTTTTATCATTGTTTGTTGTTGAAAGATGGGTGAGTTTACATTTAAATATAGTAAGCGGAACAACTCATGTAATAAATTTTACTCGTTTGAAAATCGACTCGCGTGAAAATACCGATTAACAGTATCAGTGTGAGTAGTATGTTATTTTTCGCGATATGCAACCAATCTTCTAAGCATAACTTGTCGAAATTTATCGTGTCATAGAAAAGTCGGCTGTTACGAATTCGAAACAAATGTACTTCGATTATCACGACGAAGGGAATTGAGATCAATGCAGTATTTCGGAAGTGAATGTGTATCGTTTGGTATGTTCAGCAATCACTAAATGACAAAAATATCAAACTGTGCATACAACTCGGTTAGGTAAACGATACAGTTACAAGTCGGATGCGATCTCGATTTACAGATGACAGCTTGATGATGTAAAGCTCAACCACTCCAGTGTGTTTATTGCAAAGTATTTGACACAAAATATTGAAACGAAGGCCCACCACTTGGTTTCATTACAAGGTGAGTGAAAATTGTTTTCTGTTGGCTATAGGTATGATTTGCATTTAGAAGAAAAACGAACTACACCGATTAAGCGACGCTGTTTAATATCCGATGAGTGAGTGAAATTTATTTGGAGTTCGGTTTAGCGAGTTAATTACCGGCGATTCAATCACATACGAGTAACGTCTTTTAGTGGCAGAGTATTGTGACGACATTTACTTTGATGAATGACAATTTCCGATTTCTTTGGTCGTGAGCGTTCTACAAATATTTCTGGCATACATTTAGCAAGCAACCTACAATATTCTTTTGTTATGTTAATGACTTTCGCAAGTTTGGTTTTATGATTACAATTACTTATTCAAATGATAATTTATGATCACTACTTTGAGCAATACAAACACATTTTGTAGATTTCAGTGTAGCGCCTATTGCGATTTTGTTAATGCTATGAGTTTTGTGTATTACTCAAGTCTAGTAGAATAGGATGCGTCCAGTAAGGATATTCTAAATTGCTTCTGTGTTGATCAAAGTCTTGAAGTGTAAATCTGTAGACTTCACAACGTCTTAGAGAGTGCGAACGGAATTGTGTATTGATCACACGCTTCAAACGGTACTCGATACCCAAAGTGATATTTTCACACTCTGTAAGTTGTGTATGTTTCAAGTCCTGTCACAACTCCGACAACAAATTGTATCAATTGCTGGATTCAATAGTAACGACATGAAATTGTGATATACTGACTCTATATGTAGTCGTTTCAATTAGCCGTCACGAATTTGACCAATAAAGCATTTTGCATCGGGTGTTCAATGTTTGAATAACGAAATTGTTGTTTCATCTTTAGTCTCGGTTACTGGAAACAACTACATTTGTAAAAATATTTTCTGATATCCGTAATACGCAGAGTGATTTGTACCAACACGGAATATCTTTCAAATCAAGAACATTTCAGACAAGTATAGTTTTACAAATCAATATGTTAATAACCACGGTAGTGAAAGTTTGTTGTTGTCATAACCTTTACCACAACACCGGGTCTAATTAACGCGAATAATTTAATAATCAAGTCATGATCAACTATTACATATGGCAAATCAATTTGTCAATAAGGATGTTTACATCGTGATAACTTTCAATGTAGCACCGGCGTTTGATCGTATAAGAAATGAATTCTTAACTAGATTGCTCGACCTTTCAAATCTCGTATACTCAAACATATTGTGTTAAGCTCAAGTCCCCTGTACCGAAGAGTAATTACTTTTGTCTTACAAAATATACCGAGTAATAATTAGTTTGTCTTGCAGAATATACCGCGTAGTAATTCCTCTATCTTACAGAATAGTAACGACTTTTCAAGTTGAATAAAAAAGATGCGTTGGGATATGAATACAACCGAGCTTGTTATGGATTTTAGGTTTTAGTGATTGTATGGACTCGTGTATGCTTGGCTGACTGCTGGAGTTGGTCGGGTAAGTTACAAACGGATTTACTTGCCAATGTTTTCCTGATTGACTGAGTATGGCAAAATGTTAAAATGTCGAGACCTAATACTTTATCCGTACACCCAATTATAACAAAACATACCCGCATTCAAATAATACGTAAGCTACAACTGGATTTAAAACTCGATGCTATTTTGTGGTTAACTCTAGTCAGTGGTCATGTTTGTGTAGATTTCAGGAATGATCATGACGAGTTGGCCGGGTAAATTAGTGGTAGTAGCTATGACCGTACAGAGTTGCTGACATTCCAACATCTTTTACGCTGTAATATACGGATTCACTCGTGATCATTTAATTCTCAGTTATTGTTCAGACATTCAAATCTCGTATACTCAAAATGTAATAGGTTATGTCAAGTCGTATATGTACCGATTAGTAAATACTTTGTCTTGCAGTGTAGTAACGGTCTTTACAGTTGAATAAAAATTATCGGTCATATGAATACAACCAGGATGAATTAATTCAAGTTTGCGAGTTGTAGTGGTATAATCAAGTAAGTGAAAACTATATTTTTAACACCGGTTGATATTATGAATAATTCTTTTGAGTATGGTAAGATGTTAAAATGTCTCTTTGACAAACAGAAAGCCAGATCGTGAATAGAGTTGTAAGGTTTCATTACTTGTTTCAAATAAATATGCGTATAATTTCTAAATATGACCGGGTTGAAATTTGGTAGTCTTGTTAGTCAATCCTATTTCAATTCACACTACGCCAAAGTCAAAATATTCGGTTTCGGATTATCTCAATTTACCTATAGAACCCGAATGGATTCCGACCCGTGCTATAACTAGATCGCTATGTCTGATGCATTATCCTGTCAGTGGCGTAGGGTTTTACAATTATTTCACACCTTTTCGAATAAGCGTCAACTTCGCAAAGGATTAGGGTGGGATCAGAAATAAGTGAGAATTTGTCGGTATTCGAATCATCGTCTGCGACGGTTCTGTTATTCGTTACTTATTAAATTTTACCAGTGAAATCCAGTTCCTGTGACATACTGATTATCAAAATATTACATTGTGGCGATTGGAATGTATGTAACAACAAGTTGTGAGGGATGGCTATGTCTTAGGTGTTATCTCGTGAGTGATCGTGGGATTTGCAACCTATTTCACACCTTTTTGAAGTGTTAGTTTGTGAACGCGGCTATTGTTGGTATTGCCGTCTACGCGGGCTCTGTGGTAAACTAATTACCAAAATATTACATTGTCAACGATCGGCATGTATGTAACAGCGAGTCGCGAGCGGTGGTTATGTCTTAGGTATTATCTTGTGAGCGATCGCGGGATTTTACCAATATTTCACACCTTTTTGGAGTGTTAGTCTGTGAACGCGGTTATTGTTGGTATTCGAATCGCCGTCTACGCCGGTTTTGTGGTAAACTAATTACCAAAACATTACCAAGCGACTGATTCCTAGATTTAGCAAACTATTTCACACCCTTTTTGGTGAAAGTACGACATGCCGCTAGCATTCTATCAACGAAAGTACGAATCATCGCCGCGCCCATAAGAATAACGATATATCGAAGTCGCATTCACCGCAAACGTTGGGATTAACTCGAATCGGACATATATAATAATTTGAGGTAGATACATTAACTAAGAGTCAATCACGTGACTATTTACTTGATACATATTCAACACTGGTCGAGAGATGCCTACACCCGAAAATACGATATGCCGACGCACTCATAAGAACACATTGTGAATCACCACCACTGTCTATACGCGAAATACGACACGCGAAAGTACGACGTGCGACAGATGCCTATACCTAAAAGTACGATGTGCCAACACGAGTTTTCAATACGATATGCGACAGATGCCTATACCTGAAAGTACGATGTGCGAGCGCACCCATAAGAACACATTACGATGTGCGACCGAGAGGGGGGGTCCAAAAGTACGATGTGCCACCACGAGTTTTCCATACGATGTGCGACCGCACCCATAAGCCACAATGGCACACCACGAGCGATCTACTATACTACTAGCGTAGTTGGCTAAGGTGGTATCGTATTTCTGAATTGTGACAGGCATGGTTATTTTTGGCGCATGGCATATGGCATTTTTCATTTTTTTTTAATTTTTGGCATGGCGTGGCCATGAATTCATATTTATAGACTCGACTTAACCATGTTTAACAATATAGTTTGTTTTTTCTTATGAAACTGAAATCACAAAACCACTAGAGTTACCATACGTCCCCATTTAGGAGGACTTGTCCTACATTTTCCAGAAATGTCCTCACTTCGTCCAAATGTCCTCCTTTTTGACAATACATCCTCCTTTATAGCCAAAAACGGTCAAAAAGGCCACGAAAAAGGGGCGAAATGTTGGTATAAACATGTTGGTCGAATCGGAAAAATGAGATTTTTCTTTTAGTCAGCACTGATAGTATATGGTGAGTCAAATCGGAAAAATGACCCTTTTTTAGTCAACACAACGAAATTAGCTCTATAAATATAAAAATCTCCCATTTTCTCGTCCGCTATAGTAACTTTTGCAGCCTATGTCGAACATGTCCTCCTTTCGGGATCTCAAAATATGGTAACCCTATAGCAGGGCCGGCCAACCCGTGGCCCACGAGATAATTTCCGAAATTAGTAATATTATCAAAAATGGATGGCACAGATTGTGAACTTGCAAGGCCAGCCAAAATCTGATTAGTCTGGCCACAACACTTGAGATGTGATGACTAAAATATCAGTTCCGACGCATGGGCTGATCCATGAGCCAGTCACATTTTGGTAGATCTCTCTACACTACAATAAAGCAGAATAATTTGCGATAGATTTATCAAAAGTAAAAATTTTCCACATGCTTCGCGCAGCATGTTGTCACTCGATTTCCTACTTTTAATATTGTTACCCCTTGGAAAAAATGACAGAACGCCTAATGTACCAGATTGAGTTTAACTATATTCGCGATTACGAGACAAAGTGTCGTTCAACATATGTGACCTTGCGTTTGCGCTCGCAGAAAGACCGTCGACTGTGAAACCTAGGCAAAAAATGATTGACGCATGTTGGTCGAAGCTTTCGATATCGATATGTCCAGGCGCCGAATAGTCCATTACTTGCAAACTGAGCCCAGCGATACACAGCAGGCCCGCAATATAGTCTATTGACAATATTATTCGAAAAATTTTCGCGCTTCGCGCGGCAAGTGGCCCGCGCAGTAGTTCGTCAATCAAATGTGGCCCTTTGGCTCAAAAGGTTGGCCACCCCTGCCCTATAGTATCCACACTGCTGTGCCATCAAACAGCAACATTAAAGTCTGAATTGAAAACGATGTTTGAAACCAAATTAACCAGATACAAAACCGAGTGCTTCTGCTATATCTAGTCTGAATTGTCGATTCACGCTATGCGTGCAAAATTACCGGCAGTCACACAGATCACAATACTTAAAATAACAATTTAAAAGGGTTGCTGACACGTTTGGAACACAGCCTTCACTACCCAACCAATAGTTATAGATCATGTGTGACCTTTATACAGAGGTGGTCAGTAACGAAGTACTTCTACTTTTTCGAAGTACTCAAGTAGTTTTCCTCTACTTCTGGTACTTACTCAAGTAGATCTGATTTTAGCTACTTCTACTTCTACTTCGAAATATTTTGTGATCTACTTACTTACTTTTCGCTATTTTCACTTAATCAAGTAGAAGTAGTTTAATCCTCCAAACGGGAAGATAGCCTGAGGAATTTCGGGGCTGTTTTCACGAAGCATCAACATTTAATTTTCATAAAATTTGAGTGAAGCCCAGGATTTTCGTCGCGCTTCGTGCGCGGTGGATACGGGGTGACCAGTAGTAGTAGTACCAACATTTGATATTCATAAAAGTCAAGTAAAGCCCAGAAATTTTGTTGTGCTTCGCGCACAGTAGTTATGGAGTGACAGATATGTTTTCACGAAAGTATCCGTGAATATTATTTAGGTACCGGATTGCTTGATTCCGCTCACACCGCAATGTCGCCAATATTAAATATTTCGTTGCAGTAAATATTGCCCACCATAACATTTGAAACTACTGTTTCGATATCTAGCAATTACCTATCATATCGTAATCTAGCAGCCCATGACGTGTCCTGCTAATCTGGAAAATCCGGCTTTTTTAACGTTACTCCTGTTTTAGCAAATCACCTTTGAAGCATGAAATATATTTTCCGCTTTTTAGATGTGGTATTTATATTTCACTTTCAATTCCGACTATCATACTTTGAGTTCCAATTACTTCCCACCCTTTTGTGTGCAGAAGATACATATTGAAGCATAAAAGTAAGTGTAGTAATGCCTCTATTTTTCGAAAATAAAGCTACACTAAATATAAATTTTACGATCCACAATATTTGTTATTAACGCATACTAATCCCGCAAAGTGTTGAAACCGCATCCGAATACAACTTCTCCGTATTGCTCTTCGCCTAAACTTGAGGCCTTATAATATGGGGTAGGGCAATATGCAATGATATTCTCTAAAACGGGTCTTCTAGTAAACAAAGGGCTAGTATCGCATTTTCATATCAATACTATAATTTGCATCCCATGATGCGAAAGAATGCTAATTCTGTCGAAAATTGATACCTCCTGAGATGCATCAATACGAATCAAGCTCTCTGCACCTTCCAGATAGCTCAATTTGCAGCTTTTGACAGTCCATGCGAACGAATTAAGACTGTTTTCAGAACTACTTACTTACTTGAGTAGATTTAAAGTCAGTCAATTCTACTTCTACTTCAAGTAGTTTTAAGTGGCTTATGGAAGAAGTACTTCTACTCGTACTTGAGTAGATTTTTTCACCGCTACTTCTACTTGAGTAGCTTTCTTGACTACTTTGACCACCTCTGCATTTATAATAATCAACATAATATGAAAAATTATCCACCCAGCGAAGAAAAACTAGGAAAGGACTAAATGTATATGTGTAGGCCTATGTATGGTGACTTACTTAAAGATCGGGAGGCCTTTTGCACCATGTTTGTTCACTGTTCGGTGCTCATTGATGAGACTATGTCCCTATCGGACAACCTGACACAATCTATCAGTCATCGAACAATGAACATGCAGGCAGTGTTCAATTGCAACTTAAAGGGTAAATGGAATTTGGTATATCCACATAGAGCTAAATGCAGCCTGGGCCGCGCGCGGCGGCTACATGATGTATAACAAAATGCAGGAGCATGAGCATTGTCGACAGGAAAATACCTTGCGCTAAATCCAAAAATTAGGGCTCTCTCTCTATTTTTCGAAGCATGTTGATTACTATCTAAACCCTACTTTTGCGGTCAGAGATCATCTATAGATCTATAGTATACTTACTAATCGCCGGATATCATATATTTCCTAATCGCTTGATTGATTGATCGATCCATCCTCAGATTAGCCTTAAATCCAAATTCAAGCGCTTGACTTTTTGACCTCAAGCCTAAGATTTTCATTCACCCTTCATGGCCCCTTGGATGCCTACAGTCTGCTGACCGTGAAGGATTCACGGAACCATAGAATTATGCTTTACACACTTGCTTCATACAACGTCCTGTCAATTCCTGTTCACATGTTTATCAAAAACTTTCACAAAAATCTATATTTTCAAAAAGCCTTATTTTTGGCATTTTCAAAATTTTATTTTTGGCAGTTTTGGCCTTCGGTTCCCTGTCATAAATACCTCGAGGTATGTATCACTTAATGTGATAATGGAGATATGAGAATGGCAATGTATCGAGCAAACCTGCTCGTACATTTGTTACTTTCGACAGAAGTTGGCCATACAATGAAAAGATATGATGATAGTAGACAGAACGCGTAGTCGATTAATTGAACACTCACATGGCAATGAACAAATCAGAAAGAATGAAAATGTAGAAAAATAACAAGCTGGTGAACATCAGCAGTCCGATACTAGCTAACCCCTTTACCAATGGGGTCGAACACCATATCAACAGGATTTGATGCATGACTTCGGTTTATAAGTCGAACAAAAAGGAAGTTGGTCGGCGCCGGGACACTTCGATGAGTACTGTAAGTTGTAAACCCTGTCGTCGGCCCTCCCATTGATTTCTCCTGCAACGCCGTAGTACGTCGCCAATCCACGCTCCTGCTTAGTCCCTGCAGCGGGTAATTGAAACATGTGTCAGCAATGTTCCCTCTAAACTGCGCACGTTCGCAAATGCGCAGTGTTGACACGGTCTCTGGGCACAGAAAATCCAAGTTGCGCACAAAAAATCCAAAGTGATGACCTTTTTTTTAGTCGTTACGCACTGTTGTCCAAGGGTCTGCGCAGTGAGTTGGTGAGTTTGCGCCGACTCGTCAAAAATTAGAGGGAGCATTGTGTGTCAGGTAGAATGTATGATTGTATGTGGATGGATGGAATGGGCGTACGGACGGACCGACGGACTGACTGGCGGACAGACAGACGGACGAACGTATGGACGGGCGAAAGTTAGGGCATATGAATGGATATTTACTTTTATAGGTAAGTGACTAATGAAAATATTTTGTATCAAATCTTAGAAATGCATTGGCACGCCTCATTTATTATACTCAACTGGAAGATAGGTTATCTTACGATACATAACCTCGAGGAAGGAAGGAAAGACAAATGTATGTTATTTAATTGCTTTTAAAGGTAAGTGAGTGAATAAGTGAAAATGTTATGTATCAAATCTTGGAAATGCATTGGTACGCATGCATTATTATACTCTTACCGGGCGATAGGTTATCTAAGATAAACCCTGACGATGCAGCAATAAGCATTGGGCTTCGTAGCAAAATTGAAACCGTTCCCGTCAATTGTTCGGAGCCGAGATCAATCGCATCTGGATTTCTCGTAAAGAACTCGGGTATCACAAATGCAGTGAACATGCTGATTCCGAACACCGTTATGTTTCTAAAAGAAAATGGCAATGGAAGATGCAATACTGCATTAGTGCTTTTCAACCTTATTGAGAACCATCATCCGTACCTTTTTGTTGCACAAATATCATCCGCACAAACCAGCCGAGAATCATATTGTACGAAAATAAAATGAAGAAACTTAAAACTTTTTATTCAAATTTGTAACAAGTAGGCTACCGATTTATCAATGAGTCGGTTGCAGCTAAATATTTCTGGCAATTTCAGACCATTTACGCTCAACATCTTGCTCTAAAGCTCCCTGCATTAGGCTACAAAATGTTTCATCAAGAAGACAACTCCTTTTCCTCGCTTTGATGTCAACTAATGAGGTAAAGTCCTTTTCGGCCAAATTAGTTGTGGGTTTTCTACAAGAGTCTCTAGTGCTCGTAGAGTCGGGTCTTTATCAGAACTATCCAAAAGTTCTATAGGCCTACAAAATACAGCGTGTTTTCCGCGATTTTTTAGATGGCAGAAATCGTTTCAAGAGTATGACCCAAAGGTCACAGCAAAGGTTCATCTCCACCGAAGAGGTTCAAAGCCTAAATCTTCGTTTTAATACTTCTGCCCGATGGCTTTGAAAATAATCTTCAAAACTATCATGCTCGCCACCTTCATGGTACGCTGTTCAAACTTGTGTTCTGTTGTTTCCAATAACGAGAATGCGAGTGAATTTCGACACTCGACAATCCTGCGTGTCTCAGACTCAGACGTGCAGATCCCGTGTAGGTCGGCCGGACTTTTGATTAGTGTAATAATAACAGTTGGCAAATATTAACTTACTCATGCTGGTGCGAGACGAAATGATTGTAAAAGCTACACAATTCGAGGTGCATCGTGCGTCCAACAAGATTTTTACAAATGCGTCGCAACGACAAAAGTTGGGGAGCCAGTGTACTTAATATCCGATGAGTTTATTTGAATTAATTCACTCCCCCCCAAAAAATAAAAAAAATCAACATTTTTCTCTGCATTCATCCGCACCAAGTTTGTCATCCGCACTGAATTGTTCGTACCATCCAAGCTTTGTGAAAGAGGCAAGTGGCTCACTATGATCTCTGATAACTTACCTGTTTTTTGTCATGTCCACATGCTTAAGAGACGCAACCCCAATTGATAATATAGTGCCCACCATACCCAAAATCAATCCACCTATAACCGGCTCCGGCATGAGAGCGAATATGCTGAGAGATTTGGTAAAGCAGCTGACCACAACCATAATCAAACTGGCGATTTGCACAATCTGTTAAATAATTGCAAACAGTCTTTACGTTCTCCTGGTGTTGAAATGAAATTAACTCATCATATTTAAAGGAGGTATTATATACTTTTGTTTACTTCAGATTGTATTTTGAAACAAATTGGTACTGACCTTATAACGAAGACTTTATTTTATTAAGCATAAGTTTTCGTCCATTTGACTCACCCTTCGACTTGCAGCTTTCGAGGCACAGATCACCACGGAATTCGTTGTCCAAGTTGTGGTGCCAGAACCTACACCGAGAATACCATAAAGTACAGAACCCATACCCTGGAACAATATTCCCCTGGAACATTGAGAAAACTAATTAGTCGTATATAACCAATTGGGGCCATATGAATGACGGCGGAAATATTCATTTACAATATGTTATATATTATATGGTAATATATAATATATTTGCAATGCAAGCACATCTGGTATGACGATTTGCGGCACATTCATGGTATGCAATATTCTTTGTCTCTGGCATAGTATTACTTTTCAAATGGAAATCTTTTACGGTCAATCCACTTAAAACTTGAGATGGCAGAATGAACGCAACAGATGCATGATGTAACAGAGTCGCAAAACAATGATAGAGCATGAGAATTATCAACACTTGCGATCGGCTGACTCAACCTATATATGACAACGATAATGGGCAGCTTTGACGGTAACTGCGGGAATTTATATGCTATACCGAGCGAGATAGTGTAATGGTGATGCGTCCGGCTACTTGATCGGTAGGTCGTGGGTTCGATACCTGACCGGGTCAGACCAAAGACTCGAAAACTGGTATCCGCCGCTATATTGCTAAGCGCTCATGCAGCATCCACGGATAGTATGGAGGAGAAAAAACGGGGGTGCTGACTAGCTGACCGTCGTCAAAAGCATCGCGATGGTGCAGGAGAAACCGAATACCCCCTATCTCTCTATATGCACGAGTGTGAGTACTCGGTTATTAGCAGTCAACCGCATTAGATAGCTGATAGATGGAATTAACTAGGCTGGACGTGCTACGTTCATTAAACAATGTTTCTCAATTTTATGCCATGTTGCAATCATGCTCAAAGATGTCGTCGGAAGCGTTACTCGTTAATATTACATTCGCCTTCACCTCTCTTTGTAGAAATGGATTTTCGGCACTCGTTCATATCAAATCGAAGGCTCGGATTTTCAAGCCACTATAGCATATATTTCAAGAAATGCAGCTGCTGAATTCGCTTTGAAATAATAATTCCCTGCCCAATTTCTACATATAGTATGAGGTTATTTACAAAAAAAAGGCATCTTGTTGCTGTTCATCACTAGCCTACAGTTAATATTTGCACACGACAGATGATGGTTGCACGATAATTAAGCTAAATTTGAAGTAAAACTTGAGGGGGTCCGCAGGGGTCCGTGATGGTCCGAACGGGGTCCGCGACGACAAAAAGGCTAAGAACCAGTGCTATAGTGGTATATAAACTATTTATGGCCCATTGTATATACTATACCTGTTCATCGCGTGAGTGGGAGGCGATTGTACATGGCACACTGTAGCAGTTGTGACATAGTGCCCTATTGCCTCCACTGTTGTTGGGATGATTGCTATCATCAACCCTAGTATACCAGGCGCGGAGAAAGTGGGCCATCCTTGTTGGAATGGATATTGTATGCTGAACCTAAATCATAGTTGCCGTCAGTGTTTACAATGCAATATTCAAGTAACTGTTTACTAACCAAGGCACTGAGTTAATTTGATTCATCGTATTAGAAATCGAATCTGATCCTGTCGCAGAAGCAATTATGAAGTTGACGACCAGACCAATTATAAGTGCAGCTAAAACCTGTTGAAGTCATCCGACAAGATGTTAAACCATCAACAATGGTTCAAGGATATTACATCAAACATTACATCAATACATTATTTAGATGTGGTCTCTTCTAATTTTAAAAGCGAAGTAATAAAAGTTAATGACTCTATAAATCCGGATGGATACACTTTGGTATCGACAAAGTTGCCAGGCACGGTGCGACATTGCATGAACTGCTACATATTGTGCGACTCTTACGGAAAATCGAGATGGGATGATTGCTCACCGAGAATAACGCAAATATTGGATATCTTTCCTCCGCTAGAGTAATTCTTTTTTTGGCGAGAGAGTACTGAGGCAATCGTATCGCTGTTTTCTCCATCAGAATGGCGAAAATAAAGAACACAGCAAATGTTCTGCATGTGTAATTGGACTTTCAGATCAGTTATAGATAATCGCATGTCTAAATAAATTTCTTACATTCCCGCCACACCCCAATGAACTTCACAAAGGCCGATAACCAAATCGCGCAAAGAGTATGTCACCATTGCCATCGTTGGCGCTATTGTCAGCGGGCCTATGTATTTGATGAAAATTCCTACTATACCAGTTGCTCCAATGATAGCCTGTATAATACCGCAGACGATGATTGAGCCTTGTATCTAAAACAGATTGGATCCATATTCATGTCAAGGAACGAACGCAAAAAGGAAGATCATCCAAACCCCAAACAAGAGCATCACTCACCATTGACATTCTGGCCATCCAAACTTCCTTGTTGGTTTTGCACGAACCGTCATTTTCGGCGTACCATTTTATTGCGTTGGATGAATTCGATCCGTCACCCAATACACCCAACTCAGGAAGGATAGGACCCGTATAATTACATGCATTTGGTGTGCTCGATCGTAATACAATCTCATTTGGGCACTTCCATATATCTGAGTCAAGCACCGACATCATAGCGACGAGATAAGATATCGAATGTCCTTGAAGTGTAGGCAATCTAAAGATTATGTCCAAGAGATTTAGGTGAGAGGAAACATGCGCAATGTTTTAATTTAGTTAGTTCTCATACCTCACTCCAAACGTGCTCTGAAGGAATGTAGTGATTCCAGCTGCCAGGAAGGTGCTTCCGGCAATTATCGTACGATATTCCTCGTCATTCTGACTATCCTCATAACAAATCAATGGCATCAACATTACTGGCCAAAGGGCAAGTGATCCAACACAGTAGAGGAATTGCTTTAAAACATATATATATATATATAAATATATTTAGGGACTTTTGTGCTTATTCAGATGGTCAAGTCAGAGTTCGACAACATTTTTGAATAACGCGGGCGGGTATCGTCAAACTAAAAGGGTGGCTTGTCAGCAGTAGGCCTTACGTTGAGCAATATGGTGGCCAGCCACTATGGCAGTGGTTCTCAACCTTTTCGTCTTCGTGGACCCCTTATGCACCATCACGGACCTCCGCGCCGTCCGCGGACCCCCGAAGTTTTAGTACAAATTTAGCTCAATTTCTTGTGGAAATTTTAACTGTGGAATAGTATTAAACAGCAATAAAATGACTTTTCTTGAAATTAACATCATACTATAGTCATGCAGAAACTGGGAAAACTTTCATTATTTTAAAGCAAATTCTGTAGCTGCATTTCTTGAAATACGCGGCCGAGTCTTAAAAATCCGCGTCGTCGGTTTGATATGAACGAATGCCGAAAATCCATTCCCACAAAGATGGTGGCGAATGTAATAAGAACGCGTAACGCTTCCGACGACAACTTCGGGTATGATCGCAAGTTGCAACATATAGCGCCAAAATTAGGAAACAGATTTCCAATGAACATATAACGTCCAGCCTATAGCAGCCCATCTTGAAGTTATTCCGAAATAGCGGTTGAATATCACAGGAAAATGGATTTTTGCAAACAAATTTTTCCAAAACGCTAACAAAACATCTCAAATCAGCAATATGTTTAGGGCATTGGCAATTTGACAATTAAAATGAGTTTGCACAGTAAAATATTTCATCTCAGATGGCCATTCTGTTTATGTGGGTCCCGAAGTTTTAGCAGTTATGGAGCCAAACCGTCTTGTGATTTCTTTAAATTAAAAAATACAAAATAAGTTAATCAGCTATTTTGTAAATTTGGAGGTTTCGCGGAACCCCGGTTGAGAACCACTGCACTATAGGTTGTGTCTCTGTATAATGACATAGCGTAGGGGTGACAATAAGCGCCTATCAATCTGGCGGACCCGGTTAGATTCCGGTCGGAGGTTTATCTGGGCTCCTCTTCCCCCACCGTCGCCGTTCTTACGGCGACAAAAAAAGTCCAGAAAAAGACCCGACGAAAGAAAACACCCAAAAGGAATGGAAAGAACTAGTAGAAAGGGCCGCGGCTTCAAAAAAACGATTATTATTATTATTATAATGAACTTCCATCAGCGTTGCCAGGATTAATGTTTTCGTGATAAAATAATTTTACTGAACATCATAACGTTAGGAATCCACGGTTACTTGAATAACAAAGACGTCGTCAAAATGTGATGCGGATCGGAAAAGCGGACTATATTCTTCTTGATTACGACGGTGTAATCGTACCAGAAGTGGTGCTATAAGCCTGAGGTTCTTAAAGTATGGGTCGCGAAAGGTGTAAGTTAGGGTCGCGATCGCACCCGAGCGATCTTTCAATATGTGATATTTGCAGAATTTCTTGCGACAAGAAAATTTCTTCGATCTTCACGCGATATCATGTGTTTGTGCGTATCCAGAGTCACTTTTTTTGGTACTATATCCAACAAGCGAGACATGCATATAAAAGCGGTTGCGACGATGGGGCTTCATCGTGAAAACGTGCCGATATTTATATATCCAAATTGGTTAAATGTTATGACAGGATCTGACTCACATTGGCGTCTCTGGAAAACTGTTAAAACTTGCGTTGGGGATACTCGGGCATGGTAGAGTGAGGGAAATAATGGCGACGCAAATGCCGCACCCGATATTTTTTGAATACATATAATTTACAAAAATGAACTATCGATCTAACTAATTGCAATTGTTAAAAAACTGTTTACTCCTAGTATCGGATTAACGCTGTCGGAGACCGTAGAGATGCATTAATCTATGGTTGTGCTACATGCGGGTTGCGGGGCTATTAGACATAGGTATTTCGGGGCCGACCCTTTATTGCCAGGACGTTGAAGACATGACATGACATTTCGACCAATATGCGGCTGGGCAAAGTGCGGTGCCGAAAACTCGGTGGCGATAAAACCTTCGCCCAAATTGATCGTCGCTCATTGCCCGAAACCTTCGATATTTTGATTGTCCGATCGTCGAAATGTTCGGAGCCGAATAATCCCGATTGCTCCCCAATTTGAAGTTGCGAGCGTCACACATGTTTCTTAAAACTGCGTCACGTACGACTGGTTGTTGCATCGTACTAGTAATCTGCATCTTTTCTATTTCATATATAACCGTAAAACCTAGCACGCTAACATTAAAATGCATTATGTCGATGTGCGAGGCTTGGGTTGCGAGATGCCAATAACACCCAGATTTGGGTCGCGGTCAAAAATCTTAAAGAACCACTGCCATAAGCGATGACCTATAATACCTGGCATGCATCAGTGGCGGTTTGAATTTTCAAAATACGACTCATTTCAACGCGGTGTAACCTGCTGCCGTGAATGCAATTTATTCGGTCATCAACATCGAAGGAGAACAAAGTAGTCAGCGTTGCTACTCAAAGTAGAAGTACAGGTAACGCCGTAAACTTCTACTGAATTACAAACAGAAGTAGAAATTCCCATCAAGACATGTCAAAATTGCTTCTAGTGGAGCAGAAAGTTAAAGGTCTGAAGGCTACTCTAGTCTCAAAAGTAGTTATATTGCGGGGGCTACATACACTTTAACAGCTAATTGGATGCAGTTACTCACGGAATTGCAGGATGTGTCTTCGCAACTAACGCAAACTGACAAATGACTCTACAAATAGTTGCTATCTTTGAAAATTCATTCAATTACCGTAATGCATAGGCCATTTAACGAGGTTCTTATTATGACAATGTTTCTCATAAAAGTGTCACAAACTCATCCCTAAACTACTTTCTATTTTTCAAAGTTCAGAGTGCAAAAGGTTTGTGGTTTTTCCTAAAAAATGTTCAAGTAGAAATGGAAGTTGTCCGAAACACTATCACTTGAGTAAGTATAGTTTAAGTATAGACAAAACCTACTTGAGTACTCTGAAAAAGTTGAAGTAATTTGTTACTGACTACCTCTGAATTTTTGTCACCAGCCAATATCTGTGATCCTATATTTTGCAACGTTCCATCTGCTTCTGCTATAATCCACCAACTATACCATACCTGCACAGCCAGACCAATGCAGGATGGCCATGGTGGGACATCTTCAATACCATATATCAAGGAATCCCCGGCTTTCTCATCTTGGAGCTTGGCATCTGGATTCACCGTATCCATCGGGTATTGCGCATGTACTTTCACTAATATGTCGGCTGGAGTGTCAAAGTATCAATACATATCGTGACTCGGTGCTGAAACTAGAACTTGCGTAAGAATAGGTATTCAACGAGCAATGCTGGTGAATGAATTTGATTGGAATTGTACTATTGTCTCATTTTAATGTAATCCAACACCGGAAGGGCGTCGGACCGAGTGCATGATGCTTGAAAAACCACGCGCACGTCTCTCCTGTAAGAGCGAACTTTTCCTCTGTACAAGCACCAAAACCTCACCGACATCGGCGCAGACAATATGGCGCATTCATCCGACAAAATGCGTGTTGTCACAGCATTATGCAAAAGACAATCGTATGTGATATGATCTTGAGGTGCTTGTAATCACACTTGTACAGACTACTGGATTTTCAAAATGGACAACTACAACCGCTCACATTTCAAAAGAACGAACTAGAACTAGCGACCTTTAAAATCCGCAGCTAACTAACTAAATTACAACTAACAAGATTCAACTCCGGAGAAACTCATATTCTCTTTTATTTTACTGGTAGGCCTAGTTCAAGAGGACGGGGTTTCGAGTTTGAAATGGGAGGGTTTCGCCCCACAAAACTCTGTTCAGCACCACGATTGAAAAACGTCTTGAAATACGGGTCGAAATGTCTTGTCTGAGCCTAAGTAATCTCGGGCATCAAATAGGTAGGCTCTTTGTATGAATGCTCCTGTTCCTTTGGCAATTAAGCGACTCAAAACTGTAACGATAGGGGCGTCTTTCACGCCCTGGTATTACAACGGACTGCGCATGAAATAAATTGAATGCAAAAGATGCGTATATCGCCTGGCTTTCAAAACGCGAATGTAAAAAGTAGCCTAACGTCTCTGTCGAGCACCGAGTCACTTCAATTTGACTTCACGTAAAAACCGCAGAATATCACGGATTGCGTTCACAGAGCGCGGATAGAATGACTGCCGTTGGGAATGCATGGACCATTGGAATACATTCGATGTTATGATTTCCTGTACATACTGCGATGACCTGTTCATGCACACAAAATTAAGAACTTGACGGAAATTGCTCTGGTCATTACGTAAGACCTGTAATATACGAATTATATGTAGTACAATAAGATCGTTCAAACCGAGTGTGCATTTCATGCCTTAGCATTCAGTCATTTTCCATGTGATCAAAGCACATTTTACAGGAATGACGAACCTTGTGATGTTATATATATTAGACCAGTATTACTAAATCCAAAGTGGGCCAAACAGACCTCACACACCGAAAGAAATGCTTTTCTGATGCTAGTATGCTATATGTTTTGTGTTCGTGGTCAATTGGTCATGTTTGAAACCGAGAAAGTACATGTGGACAAGTAAAGGTGGTCTTCGGCAGTAGTCCAGTAGATTTTGCCTACTTGGACTATACTTACTCAAGCGATTATGATATTTGGCTCTTTTCACTTCAGCAGTTTTTGGTAGAACTGGATTTCGTGGAGTAGGCCAAGAAAGTATTTTGAGGATAGGTTCACGTCCTGATGACCGGGTGAAATAGCGCCTGCATGTTACCGTAACTAAATATATATTAGAAATTCCACCAATTTGTAGCGTCACCAGCTTTAGTCATTTTGTGTTAGTTGTGAAAATGCATCTTGCAATCCCGAGAGTATATAGCAGTGGTTCCCAACATATTTCGTCTCGTGGACCCCTTGGACGATATTTGAGCTAAAATTCCCCCTATGAAAAAGTTGCCTGTGACGAAAAAAGGTGCTTTTAACACACAACCATTTGTTGACTGAGCAATATATGGCCAAACATATTCAGATATGTCCGATCTATGTCGAATGCGGAAATCACTACATTTTGGTAAAATACAACTAAATTTGACCTGTTTTTTACCGGTCGGGTAGCCGCTGACGAAAAATAAATCATGAAGTCCGGTTGCTATGGCCTTGAGTTGAATCGATGAATTTGGTATGTTTTTTTCACGTTAGCGCATATGTTGGCTTAAAAAGGTAAACATTTTCACCAGCGGCCTTGCGCTGTATTCGTCTTGACTTTTTCCTGATTAGTGGCAATTTGCTCGAGAGGCTGTCACGGGCCCAACGAAATCATCTCACGAGCCTAACTTTATCAGGGGGTGTAATATCTACGAAAGGCATTTAAACATCCACCTAGCTTAAAATCCGCCCACGAAACATACAATTGTGAAGAACTAGTTTCATACTTAACAGTTCTACCATAAAAATCGAAAAATCTTGTGAACCCAGTGTATCTTCCGATTCAAACCTAAAGTCAGATCCCCCCTAAAAATTTCAAAATTCCCCCCAAGGGGCGAATCCCCCTCTCCGGCTGGGAACCACAGGTATATCAGCAAACGATCGGCTACACATATACTTTTAAAACTATACTTCATTTTCTTCTTCCGGTTGAAGTAATTTTGTTATGTCGAACTCCTTACTGGAAATTTGCAATATCTTTTTACAAAACTTAGCAGTGAACAGGAATGTGCGTCATCAGCACGTGAAATGTTGATATGATTTAGATCTGGTCCTTTTACCCGCTACCACAGTAACTGATGAAAAGCTAGCTGGAAAACGTTACTGTAATGTCGGTGATTCAACGTCAATAAGTAGGACACCAACTCTCTCCTGCTCTCGCTACACTGACCGCCAATTACCGGCGCAAGTTTAAGCTTTCCATAAACCAAATGTCAGACGAATCTTACTTTGAATTCACATCGATTATTATAGTAATACAGAGGGGGGAGGGGGCACATTTTTCAGGATCAAGCAATATTGCCGTGACAACTTTTCTGAACGTTTCACTTATTGACTATAGTACCCAACACAGCAGACTTGGCAAAGGTATATATAGTATGCGCAGATTTTCGCGCGAAGAAAAGTTCAGCAAATATTATACATTTAAGTACGAACGCGAATCATGCTCAGAGAACCATTTCTACGTAAGCATGCTATATTCCAGGTTTGATTTACGGCCGTATAGAACCGAACCTGCAGACGCCCGTCAAGTACGAAATCCACGATTTCAATGTAAAACTACCTTTAATCAAGACATTTTACCGTTAGATACACTGTCTATATATTTTTCATTTCCTTCAACTGGATATTTCGCGCACACGTCCGAATTGTCGCCGTGCCCGCGCGAGTTGCTACCAGGCCCCTCGTCGCGATCAACATCGATATCCCTCCCGCATACACCGGCTTCGTTGAAATCCTCGTCTTCACCTAGCAACTTATCCTTGTCCACTTCTATTTTGCCGAACAGCTTCAATAGTAAATTGGATTCCTTCGTGCCGTTGTAATGATCTTGGGTGTGATCGCACGCGTTTAAATTTTCGCGACTGTCGTGGGAGGAGGTTTTTGGGTTGCTATGGACAGTTTTGTTGCTTCTTTTCGGCGACCCGGAAAACGTCGGGGAGTAGTTACCGAAACGCACTTCGTCACTTGCAACCTGGTCTTTTCTCTTTCTGCTTTTTGATATTATAGACGGAATGCCACGGTGCAGATTTTCGATTTCTTTAGAGAAAACGTAGGACTTTTTGGGTAACCTTGGTGATGAAATTACTTCAGGTTTACTTGCTTCAATATCAGTCCAGTTTTCAAATGCATTGTCGCCGCTATCCTCTGGAGTGTCTACTCTTTCCGGGTTGATCGGCTCATGCATAATGTCGTTTGTGATCAGTCTCATTTGCTCCATGGTTTCGCTGAGATCAAGCTCTGATACTTTTGGCCCGTCGCAGGATGTTATCATCGCGATTTCGCCAACCGGTTCGAAACAGCGCGACGCCTGTTGACTGGTAACTGACCGACAACATATAGAGGGCGTGTCGGGTTGGCCGTAGCATACGCGGCTCGATGCTTTACTACCGTGACTTTGATTGGGTGTTGACGAGTCGCGGAAAGCTGATAATGCGGAGTGAACCCTCGCTACACTGGCTTTCAACAGTGGGCCACTGTATTCTTGAGCCGCGTAAGGACTGGTGGTTGACGACGGGCCGCTTACATCTGCATCTGCATTGTCTGAGACTTTCTCTAGGCCCTGGGAGGAGCCGTTCGGGTCCGTGTTATCGCTTTTAACAGAGTAATCGCTGTTGTGTGAAATTTCACTTTCCGACACTGTTTTTGGTGGTGTTTCAGCGACATCCAGCGCTGAGGCAATGCCGTTGTGACCGTCGTCATTTTCAGTACCGGTAATGGATTTTTTGTGGGCTTTACTGTTTATGGTAGAGTTGGATTTTCTTCTGAGCGAATACACGTCCGCGTTGCTCAATTCGCGTTCTTTTTTCTTCAGTTTTATTTTGGTTTTCGCGTGAATCTCTTCCATCTGCTGCAGCTTCTCCTGGGTGCTTTTGTGCTTTCTTTTCTCCACCGAAAGCTGACGCGAGAAGCTGCACTCGCTGAGCCCTATTAGCCTGTCTAGCTTCTCCACTTTGCTCAACGCAGTTTCTAGATCTTTCTCCTTTTTTGACAAAGTCGTAGACAGTGTCAATCTCTGTTCCAACTGGCTTTCTTCGACCAAATTTTTCAGGTAGTTCAGGTCTCGCTCCATCTGTAAAAGCGTGTTGTTGTTTTCCCGCACTTTGACTTCCAACTCCCTCTCGGCAGCTTTTGCCCTTTTCAGTCGGTATCGTAGTACGCGCTGTTCCTCTGCGTGTTGCGAGATAAGCCTTGGCAATTCACTTTCCTCGTGCTTCAACTTTTTTATTTCATTCTCTTGTTTTCTCTGAAGCGATTTTAACGTCCTGTTCTCCTTGCTCAGTGTTTGGTAGCGCAGTCTTGTCTCATTCAGTTCATCTTCTACTTCGTCAATTTTTCTCTGTTTAGCTCGCAGAACGACACTTAACGTCGATCCATCACTGATTCTCTTTTTACAAACGTCATCCGAGCACCGCTTTCTCCGATTCCTGTTTCTTTTCTGCTTCGAGGTCGTCCCAATACTTCCACGTCTGTATCTTTTTGACTGGTTCCTATGGGGTGGAGGCGATGAGTCAGATCCACCGGAATAATCCGTCCAACCGATACAATTGTTCGCGGTTGATGATTTTTCGTCGCTATCGGAAGCGCATGAGTAAAATCTATACGATCGACTACTCATTCTTCGAGTCTTTGCAGGATAATACTCAAATAACGATACGCACTTCGGATATCCTGCTCGCAACTGTTGACCCATCTCAGTTTTGGTTGTCATGGTACTCGTCATGACATCATAATCACAGTATCGCTGACGATCATGTACTAAACAAAACAGCGGCGAGCAGGCAAGCACTGAACGGCGAGCGCCCGTGCAAACAAATGGAATGTTCTTATATTTTGAAAATTATATCAATTTGTTTTGTTTAGCTTATATATCAGTGGTCGGGAACGTATGACTCGCGAGCCATATATGGCTCTTTTGGGTATAAGATCTTTGCGAAATATTTATTTTTATATATCAGTGGTCGGGAACGTATGACTCGCGAGCCATATATGGCTCTTTTGGGTATAGGATCTTTGCGAAATATTTATTTTTGAACTGAATTGATCAATATTGCAGCAGCTTGTTAGTAAATTTTCATCACGGCCAGAATAATTATTCTTGTGGCAGTATACAAAATACACCTGTCTTTGAGAGGTAAAAACAATCCCGTCTTCAGGTTTACGGGCTCGGATCCACTCTTCTCAAAATCTACAAATTTAAGTTACTGTCGTGCCGGCGACCAATATCACTGGCGAATTTGATGTACCCGACTCGAAATATTGGATTGCGCTGATTGATTAAAGAGAATAACAGACATGGCATTATTTTCCTGATCTATGGCATGAACTGTCGTGGACGTTATATTGACAGTCGCAAACTCGGTTTACAAACAATGTCATAGCTATCCACATCTTTTATTGGTAGGCCCAAGTAGCTCCTTGGTACCAGCGATAAAATGTAGGCGTGTAGCGCAACGCTATGTATGTGTTACCGACGAATACTTTGAGAATTAAGAATTCCATCAGTATTTAGATTTTCGGAATCAGTGCGACAGTTTGATTCGATTATTATCAGTTCCCAGCAAACACAGAATATATTGCAGATATATTTTGTATATGACTCAACTACTACAAAATATATCTAGTCATATGTATTGTTTATATAAATCTGTCGACACATTTGCACATATATAGGATATCTTCAAAGATACCTGTATGACATTGTCATGATATCTTCAAAGATACCTGTATGACATTGTCATGATATCTTGCTTGACCCTAGATCAGTGGTTCTTAACCTTTTTTCCTCCAGCGCCCCCTTTCAAAAATTATCGTGCTCCAGCGCCCCCCCAAACTTCATAATGTAAGGAATGTAATAAAGACAATGAGTAAGAGGGAGGGCCGTAACAGCACTTCGTCAACCCCCTAAAAACGATTGCTTTGCGCACCCATAGCGTGATAAACCGAACTTCTGAGGGCTTCGCCCCCACGAACCCCCTATCGTGATTTCGATGGTCAGCAAAGTTTGTGTGGCCTGGTCACCCTAGGTACCAAAATTTTCTATAATGCATGAATGAATAGGTGGCAATTACATATATACGTCGCGATAAACTGAGTGAGCTGTTGTATGGGAAGATAAAGGGCACGTAATTAATAATTAAACATATTCGGGCGTGCCCGCAGGCACAATTATTCGTCACCAGGGCCGTAACAGCACTTCGCCAGCCCCCCCCCAAACAAAAAACGTTGGTCCTGGGCGCTAATCGGGTGATAAACCGAGCTTCCGGGGGACTTCACTCCCAGACCCCCATTAGACTGTCCTCTATTTGCTGAAAGCCTGTTAGGTATCTACATTGGGTGTCCATTTACTGAGGCAGCTATTGTCGCCTAGTCGTGCGAAGCGCGAAAAATTTCACTAATTAATGATTGAATTGGTCAATATCATCGGAAATTGCATGTAAATTGAGATTAATTTTTATCCTCTCTCCGCTCACGTAAACACATTTACCGGTAGAGCTGAGGGAGGTGCAATGTTCCCTCTAAGCTGCGCACGTGCGCAGTGCTGACACGGTCTCTGCGCACAGAAAATCTACGTTGCGCACAACAAATCCGAAGTTATTACCTATTTTTAGTCGATACGCACTGTTGTCCAGGGGTCAGCGCAGTGAGTTGTTGAGTGTGCGCAGACTCATCAAAACTTGAAGCGAACATTGTGAGGTTTCTTGGAAACTGTAGGGCCCGTTACTAATAATTAAACATATTCGGGCGGGCGAACCCGTTGGTATGACTTCGTTGCATGATGTTATTTCGTGACCCCCTGTCTGCAATATCAAAAAATATAGAATCACTCAATGGGGATATCGCCCAACAGGAATATCCCTGTCGCCCAATCGTACTAAACTAAAAGACGCACACGATTTCAGATTAGTATTTCTTCACTGACATATAATTTTTCCCTGCCAGATGGAATTCGTCTTCTGGGGTTCAGATTGCCAAGACATGAACATTCGGTGTCAGTTTTTTAGGCGCCCATGGACAATTAACCATATATGTATTTTGAAGGCTATATGTAACGAAGTTTTCGGTGATAATTTGCTCTGAATACTCATTAAGGATATGTCCTATCACCACATCATCTACTGCGAAGCCTTTTTCTCCAGCGCCCCCCATACCGCCCCCCTGAGCCCAGCGCCCCCCATATCGCCCCCTGAGCGTTTCCGCCCCCCTTCAACATCGCCAGCGCCCCCTGGGGGGCGCTGGGGGCAAGGTTAAGAACCACTGCCCTAGATGAACCCTGGCCCTAGGTGACCCCTGACCCTAGGTGACCCCTGATCCTAGTTGGGTACCTGCCACATCCTGCACTGCACTTATCAATGAAGACTGACTGATAATTTTACAAATCATGCATGGCTTTGTTCGTGTATTGAATCAGTACAGAACTGTGCAATCACTTAGGCAAATATTGCTGCCTAAGCATAAAGTCCATTAATCGTTGTCGGTGTCGGAATTGTCAGACCCTGTGATGACAGCCTTGCTCCTGTTATCTTCTTTATCGCCACCCTATAACATAAATGAGTAGATTACCACAATTGATTATTATCACTGTAAAACAAAAGTCGTTATGTGTTTGGTTGTGAGTAAAGTGGGATGGTGATCCAAGTCACATTCACCAAAAGACTTGAAGCCCTCTTTCAAAAGAAACGCAACACGACCTTTACTTTTACACTGAAGATATAATTAACGCAGTTACGCTTTCAAGATGAGAAACCAGAACCTGTTCAGTGTTCAATAATGCCTGTCATTATGGAGGCGATTTTCATGTAATTGTCGTCATAAAGTGATGCTGCTGGAAAACATATTTCAAAACCTATAGTTCGGGCACGGGGTGAAGATTCTTCTTCACATTATCATTTTATTATAAATATGTTAATACTTGCCTGTAGTGTATATGCAGTGGTTCCCAAACTACGGCCTGCGAGACAATTTTTATGACCGCTAAGTACCTTCCAAAAATTCAGACGATCCAGAAATTTTCGGATATTTTAATTTCCAGAATATAAAAATTTTCAGACAGTTATTGTCTGAACCAGAATCGAAGTTGACCCAAAATTATTTTGTAAATCAACATAAAGTAGAGTTATTCAAATTAAATTTTAATCGCCCCGTGCGAGACATATGCGAACCACGGGGGAAGAATTTCAAAGGTCGGTTTCGTGAATTTTCTTGAAAAGTTTCGGGACCATAGTTTTCTGAAGATGAGCGGTAGCAACAATTCACTTACAGTCCAATAATAGAAAGACACAACTGTCACACCACATAGGCATCAAGATTATTAATAAAATTACCTTGCAAGATCCAGCAACAGTTAGATAGCTTGCGACTTGATCTTTAGTTCTTTTATCTGGGATCTCGAGGTCAGGATGAGCCGATTTATAGGCATTCTAGATAAAAGCATCCACACCATAAATTTCATGGTCACGCTAATCAAAGGCTTGGTTGACTCTGCGATTTTGCAATAAATTACATTGGCAATTCAATTAAACTAATTTCGAGAAGGTGATGCAGGTGCTTTGAAAATGATTCCTTGGTGTCGGCGGAGACCTCTGATTTAGACTGTCAATCGCTTTGTTCGAATGAGAAACAAAAACATACCAGTTCTGACTTTGCCGTTGTTCAAAGGTGTTTCAGCTGTGACAAGGTTTCACAGGGATCTTCCAGCAAAATTGGGGCACTCGATTGACTTCTTTTGGAGGCATTGTTGATATGATCTTTGAGGAAATCCATCATCTGGTTCTTCCGCAACTTTGTCTTAACGTATCAAAGAGAAAGAGTTTTCACTGTGTGCGGATGCTGGAGTTGATGCACATTGCACAAGCTAAAAAGCTACTTACGATGAATTGCGTTATCAATGGTGTGGCTTGGCCTGTCCGTGTTTATATAGCTCAGTGGCCTTACCTCCCGTTTCGCGCTTTATTACCGAACACTAATTATGCAAATTCTGTGATTTTGGGATAATAATGTAGGGTACAGAATCTTGTCATTCATGAACATCGATAGAAGACGCCATTAGTAATTGAAGGTTTCGCAATTTTCGTCCACTCATCCTGACGACAGGTGAGGCACTGTCTCACGTCCCTCCCCTGACCCGACGTCATTGATTTATAACAGCTTGGAGTGGGTAGGCAATAGACATATATAGGCTAGGGTTGCCATACGTCCAGAATTTTCCGGACATGTCCGGAATTTCACTGTTCAAATTAGCGTCCGGAAGGAATTTCTGAAATATGCCAAATGTCCGGAATTTTGAAGACTTGACGTATAGGCTCATAATTATTTTGGAAATCAACATAAAACATTATTTTTGGGGATATTTATGCTGATGCATGATATTTTTCTTCACGCTGCGCGAGATTTACTATCACATTTATTGATTTTAATATGGGGACTACCACCCTCGAAAAAATTGCAATAAAATATAAATAAAAACACCCTTCATTTACTGGAATAAGCCTAATTGTAATCGCAATTATAGGAGAACGGTATACTCCTAGAGATCGTTAAGGCCGTTTAAATGCTTTATTCAAAGATAGTGGTTCCAAAACGTGGGGGTCGTTTGCCTTTATTCTGGGATTCGCGAATATGTTGAACGTAATCGGCCCGTGAGTGAGTCCAGGCAAAGGTGCTGACTTCTTTTAGTATACAGCTCGTCAAATTTTTATCTGGGCCACGAAACATTTTTAAATTGGAGATGGAGTCGCGACCATAAAAGGTTGGAAACCACTGGATGTGGGGTGTTTATAAAGCTGCGTGGTGCGCACCGGCATAAGGCTGATAAACAATGTTATCGGTGGGACATGAACAAGACTCAACGATGTACATTGTACAATTACGCTCCCTTTATTTTCGAACTCATCATCCTCCACCAGCTCAACCGCTAACTCTGATCATGTGGACGGAGAGTAGTAACTATATAGTAATATATGAAACAACCAATATTATTGACAGACTTAATTCAAAAAATTTAACGACCATAGATACATATAGAAACCAGATTCATATAGCAAGCCCCCCCCCCCCGCCCAGAAGTTGCATCGATTACCCTATGGTAGGCTCAAAACCATTGTATATTTGGGTGGAAAGGGACTGAAAAATGTGTGGTTTCGGTCCCGATTACACAACACACAGCCACATACTCCTGAACCGGATCGTGTGACCACCTCTGGTCTATGAGCCAAGCTTTGCTACTGTGACGTCATAACTCATTTTGAAATCCACTAGTGGGCGCTAAAGAGTGTCCGGAATTTGGATTTCCAAACGTTGGTATTCGCAGGGTTGTAACCAAGTCTCAATGTTCCGAGTCACAATTCAATCTCACTTTTACAGTTTTGACTCGGGTCAAGTCGAGTCATTTTCAATTCACCCCCTAGTCAAGTCCGAGTCCAAGTCAGCTGAGTATAGGGTCGAATCCGAGTCATAGTGTTTGACTCGAGTCCGAGTCCAAGTCATTATGTTCACTGTTTAGGTTTCAGTTCAATCAGGTTCAACACACTTTCTTCAACTCTGCTCGAGTGATATAAAATGGCTCGTATTCATAATATAGTAAATTTCATCAGTTTTCACAGTTTACGGCCCTCGACTGATAGACGAAATACAAATAATGTGGTAACTTTCCTATTCTTCGAAGTTACATGGAATGTCTGTCTTGACCGTCCTAGTCTCGAGTCATATGACTTGGTTCGAGTCATGCTCAATGACTCGAGTACAAGTCGACTCAATACAAAAAGTCACTCGAGTCGAGTCGAGTCAATTTGCGCATTTGAAAATATGACTCGAGTCAAAGTCACCAGAAATGTTTGTTGCTAATTCGTGACCTCTCGTATTGTATATAATCAAAAGATACTGCAGTCACCCAAACGTAGCAGACTAAAAGAAAAACTTTCGTGAGACGCACACACAAATTTTCATGTCTTCATTCCTCTGTGGGTGCTCCGGGTGGCATTTGCATTATGGGGCTATTGACGATGGACACATGCTTAAAGTTTCGGCCAAGGTCATTCTTTGGTAGCACACTTTGTGGAGTTGCGTGATGGCCGAAATTGAATTTGTCTTTTGGTGTGTCGTGGTGGGGTAATGACCGCCACCGAAATGCCTATTCCTATAAATTATGCAGGCTTTTTCTTCTTGAGGGGGAGAGGTACGAATTTCAAAATCAAGCTATTTAGAGACATTAAATCGCTAAGGTCGAAGAAAATTTTCAAGTTAATCAACTCTCCAGTGCAGCAGATATGACGACCATCGAATTTCGCTAAAGGGAGCCGCCGACCAATAAGGCATCTGTTTTGTACTGGACAATTTATTATCTGACCCCAGAATGTTTCAAAAAGTAGTGGAATTTATAAAAGCCACCGGGCGAGCCATCTGATTGCTTGACAATCTGGGCTTTATTATGGGCCCTTGAGTCACGGCGCGAAATGACTTCGTAGTCGGTGCACCAATTTTCCCTTATTCAACCAACCAACCAACCAACCAACCAACTAACCAACTCTCTTGAAAATACTCTATATAATTTATGTTGATAACGAAATACTTTTGAGTCCCCTTAGAGCTCGATCCCGGTCCTATTGGGGAGTTTTGGGTGCGGCAGTTACGGACCTTGCAAGAATGCAAATCGTTGGGTGCAACGAATAGTCCCCTATAGAGTTGGGCAATGGGTGCATTATGGCGTAACAAGCAAATTACGTATGATTTATAAAGAAAGTTGTAATCTCATCAGACCTTTTCATCGCAATCCTTATATCGTCTTCCAACATTAATTCAAATTAGTTCAAAGAAGCAAAACAAATGTAATTGAGAGTAATCTTGATTACTTTTGAAATGTAATCGTAATCGTAATCGACTACTTCCTGATTTTGCTCTAATCGTAATCGTAATCGTAATCGCAGGATTCACAAGTAATCGTAATCGCAATCGATTACATTCATGAAGTAATCACCCCATGGCTGAGCAGTAGCATATTTATGAATTCAAAATCAAAGGAAACATTACACGTTTGAGTAGTGTGAGTACTATATTCCAAATTTGAAATCAAAAGTTTCATATTCTCATAAGACCCCTTAATGCCCCTTAATACCGGTTTTACCAGCTACAGGGATAGAAGCACATTGGTTTCTATTGATCGACAAAACAGCCTTTAGGCTTGGTGCATAAATAAATAGGCGCAATTCACAATTCCCAGTGTCTCTATGAGACCTTGAACATCGACACAACAACTAAAGAGGGTTCGGAGCAGGGTTGTAATGACTGGAGTCATGACTCGACTCGAGTCCGACTCGAGTCATGTTTTTCAGATGACTCGACTTGACTCGAGTCATTTTCTCAAAATATGGAAATGACTCGACTCGAGTCAATTTGTGAATTGTCTCGACTTGGACTCGAGTCATTGTGCATGACTCGAACTAAGTCATATGACCCGAGACTCAGACGGCCAAGACCGACGTTTCATTGTAATTTCGAGGAATAGTACAGTAATCACATTATGGGGATTTCGTCTATAGGTACTGGTAGTTGAAAACACGTTCAGAAACTGCTAAAAATGACGAAAATTAGTATATTATAAATGCGAACCATTCGATATCACCAAACGGAGTTATAAAAAGTGGATTTAACAAGCCTTTAACTGTAAACTGGGAAGTCAACATAATGACTTGGACTCGACTCGAGTCATAATACCATGACTCGTACTCGAACCTCTGCTCGGTGACTCGGACTCGGACTTGACTCGGTGGTGAATAGAAAATGACTCGACTTGACTCTAGTCAAAACTATAAAACTGAGATTGACTTGTGACTCGGAGCCTTGTGACTTGGTTACAACCCTGGTTCGGAGGCAAAGAAGCGTATGTGTATTCACTATCACGGTGCATATACGAAGCAACAGTGGTATCAGTGCCAAGTATAGGTTTGGCTTTTAATCTGGAACCTACAGCAAGAGCAGATTAATTTGGCAAATTCAGTTATTTAGTTCAGCCTTTATATAGCTGCTGATCACCATCACACACATGCTGAGAACATTCTTCAAACAAAGACTCTTTACCGAGAGAATTTTCGTCAACTGCTGGTAAAACTTCTGAAGGCAATGGAATTGTAACATCTGGCCATGAGAAATCGGTCGTATTGCGCAAGTCAAATTGGATATTGAATTTTATGCTGATTTTTGACAATAAATAAAATTAAAAACATTAGCAAAAGTAACAATCTTTTCCATGTCCACGTGGCTCTCTTTAAACCATATTGGCACACCAAATGGTAAATATTTTTGTTTTCAAATGCTTCACAGCCTCAATGTCGCTTTATTATTCATTCATTGTGTTGTGCATACCTCTTCTTCACATTGCCTGGGCCAAGGACTGATTTAAGTTTTCTGATGTCTAATTTCAAAGACTACACTAAGTCTTTTCGACGCTTTCCCATCTTTTCATTGCATTGCAGTCTTGTGATGTTTTGAAAGGAAGAAAATATTATTAAATTGATGGTAATATCAAAAACTAGGCCTATATAATGACTTTTTTACATACTTGTAAAAAGTTACTTTTACATCTACGTGAGTAGAAATTGACGCCATTATTTCTACTTCTACTCGAGTAGAAATTGACGCCATTACCTCTACTTCTACTTGAGTACCTATGGTATGTACTGTGACCACCGCTCATGACGTCACAATGGTGATAGCTATGACCAAATAGCAAGGAATACGTCACAGAACAGGCTTTTTTAGCACTAAAATGCAAAATTTTAAATAACAGAATATAAAAAATCCTGACGTGAGAGAAAAAAGCTACTTCATATTCGTAATCAGCGTACGAAAATTGACTTAGTAGTCATCATTTTGACCAGAGAAGAAAAGTAATGTCGACCAGTGTTATGATTACTAACGCGCGCGGCCAATCAGTAATTATTAGGGCAAGTTTTTGTCGCAGTTAAATCCGTGGAAAGTTGCATTTATTTTTGAAAAAAGTTGAAAAGTTGCAGAAGTTGCATTTTGACCACATTTTGCTCGGTTGACTAAAAAAGGTCAATTTTCCGGCTCAGCTCCCGAAATACCCGTAAAAGCGTTACTTCAGTGCTGATTTACGGTGTTTCAGTCGAATTTGGCCGTGTATTTCACCAAAATCGAAAATACTTTCATGAAAAATCGAGAAAGTTGCAAAAAGTTGCAAAATAAGATTCCTTCAAACAGCTTAAAACAGCATTCTACATATCTTACGAGTATTTCGGAAGCTGCCGGATGCTGTAAAAAAAGTTGCAAAAGTTGCAAAAACTTGCCCTAGTAATTATCTCTTACCGCCAACACAATGGGTTTTCACTTAGTATTGAGTAGCTCGCATCGCGACAATCGGTTGCTGATTAAAACCTCGATTTTGACTGCATTGCTGCATTTTTCGATTTACGTCCGCAAAGCATAATTCGATTAATATTATGGGCACTGGAATAAATTCCAAATAGCAGGCACACACAATAAAACACTGTTAAATTTTGCGCTCCGCGAATATCTATCACAAAAATGGTTCCCAAAATATTTTAAACGCGGCTTGCGGCCCTAATCGATACAATTAATGCACTTTAATTTGTAGAAGGTGAACGTATATTTGTTCGTCAAATCGCGATAGGAGATGGTGTTTTTCAGAGCGCGCGATGAAATCTACGTTTCTAACGATGAGGTCAAATTTGTACATGAAATCAGCATTAGTACGCTGTGCGAAATACATATAGTAGAGGTCAATTTGATCAGACTGTACAATCGGCCGGCAAAGTTTCGATGATAACGAAATTGCAGACATGACGCAAACCTGCAATAATTATAATTACAGGGTGCAATAGTCATACCCAAATACGGTAATGGCAACGAGCGCAATTTGTTCATACGCAGGCATAAGCTTTAATCAAAAAGATACATGAACACATTGAACAGTTGAACACAAACAATATTACACTCGGAGATTGTTACTATTTGGCGAAAGTGTTTTTGCGGGCGGTAGCAGGCCTGCTGGTGGACGTGCTTAATCAAACCACCGACGATAGTGCACATGAGATACCGATGATCCATTTCACATAGAAAGGATTATCGCTAATTTGCAGTACGCAGCATCGATAATACGAATTAGTGAATTGGCATTTCGAAAGGACGGGATTACTAGTTATAAATGAGAAACTCCTTGGCTACGCATCTGGGGTTTAAATGCCGACAACGCCCTGGTTAATATCAGCCCGGGGCCTACGGCCTATGTAGGCTCCGATTAGCCAGTCGAAGTTGATCGTAAAACGGTGCGCTATCAATTATCCACGTGTCATTGCAGTATGAGCAATATGGGCACATGCCGCGACCTTATCAATAGAGATACAAATCCCAGGTTATATCAGTGGCGGCTCGTGACAATATCGGGTGGTGGGGCAAGGGCTGCAAGCGACTTTTTATCAAGATGACGTCACAATGACGTTTTCCAACGTAAACAAGTAATGATGTTACGGTAACATGAATTTCCCGACAACAGTGATTTTAACGTATGTGCCATGAGAGGTCTGCCGGTGAGCTGTGACTTGAAGTGTGGTAACTGCGTAAACGGCGTACGGAACAAAGATTCAACGCGGTTCATGTTCGCACTAGACCTGACTAATTATCTGCAGAAATGGAAATGACTATAACTCAAGAGATTGCGTAAGCCTAATTGGAAAGGTCAACGAGTTCGGACACATACCCAATTGTTATCTCATACATTGGGCCTGTCATATTGAATCCAAAACATCATTCTGAAGAACCAAGAATAGCAGTCTCGGAAACTCGGTCTCGGTACAGCATAGGAGATTTTGGCCTTGAAACTGGAGACTGTAACACGACACATATGGTTTTATTACTGTCTATAGGTCATCTGCGAAATCGCCTTTGGAAAATATATCACCGAATATATACGTGGGTGAAAGCCGTACACTGTTACATGACATCATCGAGAAGTAGCCTCATGGCCCTTTTCGGTATGGTACACTGTCAAAATAATGCAAACAGACCGAATTTTGCGTAAAATTTACTGAGGAATAGGCTGATCAAGTGATCAGCTGTTAGCCGACATCGAAAACGAAATAGCTATCGCGCTTGACAGGGGGTTGTAAGCAAATGGCTTGAAGGCCACAATTTCACGGTGAAATTGACATTGGAGAATATAATATCAAAGTAAATATTTGAATGCAAATGAGAATGATATCATCATCTCGTCACCTATCTCAGTATGGAACACAGTTAACGTTACCACAGATACACCGGCTTTTGCGTGAAATCCGCAATGCGTTGTAGGCTAAAGTGTCACATCTGAGCACATCTCTACCATATTCGACCTTGATAACGAAATTACTGCCCTAATCATTGAGTGTCTACCTTGAGACTTGGCACAGCGTTCGATACTAAAATCAAAACACACCGTGCAAAATCTCATGACAGATCTAGGTAAGGAGCATCGTTAAAATCAATAGAGACCAATACCGGCTTTGCGTAAAATCTGTTAGCGATAAATGACGAGTCAGCTCTCACTCGACTTAGGAAACGAAATTACCACTAACATAGTTCAGTGACAAACTTAAAACTTGGTACAGCGTTCGATACTAACATTAAGACTTACCGTGCCAAATGTCATAACCGATCTCAGTATTGAACATCGTCAAAATCAATGGATACCAATACCGGCTTTCGAGTAAAATCTGTTTGCGATACATGACGGATCAGCACACACTCAACTTCGGAAACGGATTTACTACCCTAAACTTTAAGTAGAAACCCTGAAACTTGGGGCAATGTTAAATACCACCATCACGACATGACATACCAAGTTTCAAGAGTTTTCATGGTGTGAAACTCCATCAAAATCGACCTATACCAGCAAAGGTCGACTAAACGCATATGACGGTAACCGAGTTCAGATATAGATACGATTGTTACATCACACCTTAGGGGCACAGACCTATTGAGCCCCGGTTGCTCGGTAATTTTATGAATAGGAGAGAGTAAATCACCGTTTCTTTATTGTGCGCGGCTTTGAGAGAATAGACAGTCAAAGCTTGTTATGAGCGCAACCGGGGCAAGCCCCGGCTAGGCATTCGCAAAGCGAAAACACAGAAGAGGATTCGATTTTCGCAGAGACTTCGCTATATATGGGCATTTACAAGCGAAAGGACAAGAAGAATACGATTTTCGCTGTGATTTCGGTATATATAGATTGTTGTGCGTCTATAAATGGTAAAGAATTGTTATTGAACAGAATTTTAGGTGGGGCAATGCCCCAGTTGCCCTATAGGACGAGCCGCCACTGGGTTATATATATATTTGACAACGTTATTCAACGCTGTGCACTGCACAATGCGAAGTATTAATAACAAATCAAACACTGACAAGTGACACCGAGGGAATACGAGTGTATAAAGCAGACAAGAATCAGTAGCCTACAGATGATAGCAAACGAGAAAGCGCTCATCTAATCAGTAATTCCTCAGCTTGCGTACAGCGCAATGGGGTTCCAAGTCTGACATCGCGAAAATTGCTGGCTCATTATAACGACGTTTGAGCTGCATTGTTGCATATCCCGATAAAAGTTGGCAAAGCCTTGAAATGAATATGCGCACTTTGCGCAGGAATTGCTTTCCATTCGCAGGCATACACAAACACACTGTCCTATTTCGCGCTCCAAGCGTCCGATTAAAGAGACTATCACGGAACTAACTCAGGAATTATTTCGTAAACGAATATGGGCGCAAATACAATTTAATTAAGAGAAGGAGAACATGAATTCGGTCATCTGGTCGAGACAGAAGATGTTACTCAGCGTAAGCGTGTCGAAATCAACGTCGTAAACGAGGTTGCTTCAATTGTCTGATTACTATTCACGGATTTCAATTTATTGGGGCGTTTTAAGCGCTAGTTCGTCGTCGCCGACGAAGCTGCGTATTCCGTTATTCGCGCGCGTATCGGTTGATGGTAAATAGTTGGCATTTACGCGCTATCACGGACTCACCAATTCACAGCGCTGGTGATTTGAAATTGCAGACGACGGGCGTTTGATCTTATTGTATGGGGTGGCCGCCACCCCGTAACTCAGCGCCTATATGCCCCGTATCATGCAAGTCGGCTTGATGTCACAAAAAGTCACAATTAAGTTCGTCTGACACTAGATTTGTCTGCAAAGCCCCAAAGATCGCGGTATAACGGTAAAGGTTATTGCCTCTGCTCCGTATATATTGGAATCGCTTACACGTCTTAGACGAAGCTAAAACAATATATCCTTTCGTGACGCGAACACAATTCCAAATTCGCATTTCGACACGGGACTCATTTGTTTTCCTCTGTGGGTCCCATTTGAGACGTGCGGCTCAAGCTGCGGTAGCTGGACTATTCGCGTCGGTCATTTCGGCGCCTGGACAGTGGACATATCAATGTCGAACGATTTGGCCAACATGCGGCGGTCATTATATTCCAATGTTCTACCGCCGCAAATCATTTTGGACACTCACACAGCACACGGAGTCGCATGTTGCCGAGGCGTGAAAATACCCAGCGCCAAAATGCTGGTTCGTATAAAATATTCGCGGTCCCATAGGCTGCACACGTGCACAGTGCACATGCAAACTCTTAGACTAAAGCATCAAAACGGTTTCATACGATATTAGGTTGCGAGTTTGCGAGTTTCCCAAAATCAAGAAATTAAGTCACGGCAAATCGCGCGGAGCGCGAAAAAATGTCCAGGTTAACTGAAACCTGCCCCCAAAAGACTCTGTATTAGGTTGATTTATCAACTAATCTTAGCCTTTTCTATTTTGGAAAATTATGTGACATGTTTTGCAACATAACATGGTTATAATATGTCTTGTTCGTTAAATCATTTGGCGTTCCATGGAAAATCATCTCGCGTGCCACAAATGGCACAAGTGCCGGGGTTTGCCGACCCCTGATGTATATGATTCGTGATGGCCATCATTGGTTGCAGACATTTACGTCCGATAAATAGTCGAATTATTGTCACTGCTGGGGTGGTACGGTGTGTGCAATAGCGTACGCGGGGGAGGCTGCGGTTCGAAATCGAAACCCAGCAGTCTTTGTGAAACGACAATTATATCTCCAATATATAAAGCTCATTTTAATCGAACAATTGGTATCACGTTTGAGTCTCGAACTATCAATACGAGGACACTGTACAAGGTGAACCTCGCATTTCTGAACTGGTATCTAAAAGGGAACTGCGGATTTGCAATGTAGCCTATATTCAGTGTGGTGTTTTCGTTTTACGTGAAAATCATATTTTAATGATTTTGTTCTATTAAGTCAATGAAATGTTCAATTTGCGCACCAGCAATTTATAGTAATGTATTAGATGTTCAGTTTGATTTGTGTTGTGACAACGAAAATTAGGGGTTCTGCGAAGGCTTGCAGATTATTGCAAGTGTTCCGCGGGTTAGTATCGGTTAAGAACCACAGATCTAAGGTTATACAAACTATTGATGCATATCAATGAGAATATACATATAGCGTTGATGCCGATTTCTAATTAAATGTTCTTAGTATGACCATTGACCATAGCCTTGGCCAGTGGTACTCAACGGGGTGCCGATTGGACTGCTAAGTTGTGCCGCGAGCATTCGGTAAACAAGACCGATGTATAACAAAAATTAAGTAGCTTAATCCAAATTTTCTAAGTGTGGCGTAATCGGTGGTTCTATTACAATATACACAGCGTACAATGTGAAATAGCGGACAGACAGAAGTATGTCGAAACGACCAATTACGGCCTCTCAATCTGGGACACCCCTCAGCCTAATGTCCAATTTAACAGGGTTCGGTCTTTATCTTTATCGGTCTTTTCATTCTCTTCTTTTGATCTTTGATAAAGTATTTTTGTACGGACGCAAAGCTTTTCCATCACCCCTGCGGTAATGTAATTTGAAAATACAGGTAACCTATTCCATATCTAATCTTGTGACAAGGTAACTATTTGTAATATTCCATGAACTCCTGCTTTCAAATAAAAACGAGCGAAACTCAAGTCAGCAGTCTCTCAACTCAGGTTTTATTGACACAAACCAATTTGTCTTAAAACGTGATGCATTCTGATTTTCCCGCTCCAGCATAAAAATCATGAATTTGAAGCTCCTTGCATCGGAGCTAACTTGCGAATCGTTGACGCCGCAGATCCAAGGTGATAAACAAGGATTGAGTATTGTCTTCGGACCTTTGAATAGAAATATTAGTGTCGGAAAGGGCCCCTCAAATAGGCTACAGCCGGAATGTAAACACATAATCGACTCAAACTCATGCTAGCATATTCGACAAATTATCTGCTAATCTAGTAAATAAGTAAAATTCAGAAGCAATATAGTTTCTGCTGACACCAGCAGCAGTAGTAGTATGTAGTAACATATTATAGTCTGGGAAACAAAATTTACTTGAAATAGTTTCTCTATTATGTGAGATGACTTACCTCATTCCAGCGTGACTCCTTATCTGTGTCCGTGTCGATGTCAAACAACGATTGAGCAAGTGCAGGAAACGCTATACCCGAGTATCTATCGTGCTCACCGGGCGCGAATATGATATGTCTAAACGAAATTGCTTTCATTCTTTTATTGCTATGCATATCATCTCATTTATATCTATTTCATTAGGGTGAATTCCTTGGACGAACATTATGTTTCGAGTAGAAATTGGTATGAGTAAGTTGTATATTGATTTCATGACCTGTGAGTGACAGAGCATTATATGACTTTTACGTCACTGCCACATGAATAAAAGCAGCATAATCACAATTACTTATGTTGAAAAGGTGCATATATGTACAGGGCCGTAACAGCACTTCGTCAGGCCCCCCAAAAAAACTTTGGTCTTGGGCCTCCCATAGGGTTATAGACCGAACTTCTGGGGGCTTCGCCCCCCAGACCCCCCTCCGGCGATACACTGTTTACCACTATTCATCTTAAACTTTGGGACTTTGTTTAGTGAAGCAGTTTTTGTCGCCTAAGCGCGCGAAGCGCGGAAAATTTATGATTTCATCAGTCAGTATGATCGGGAATTGCGTATTTGTTATCAATTTTTATCTTCTCTCTGCTGACGTAATCAGATTTGCCGGTAGAGCTGAGTGAGGTGTGTTTGAAAAGGTAGGACCACTCAATAATAATTAAACAGCACCTCGTCAGGCACCCATCACGTTGTTCGCGTTTGTCACGAAATTATCTGTACTGTATTGTGAGGCGAGCGGAAGCGAGGCGCGAAAATTTTCGATAATTTATGATAAAATCGGTCAATCAGATCGGTGATTGCATATATATTATGCTATCAATTTATTGTCCTCTCTACTCACTTAATTAGATTTACCGGTTGAGCTGAGTGAAGTGTCTTGAAAACGTGAGGGCCCGTAAATATTGATTAAACATCTTCGGGCGGGCGGACCCGTTGATATGACTTCGTTATGGCGTTATTTCGTGACTTCCAGTCTGCTATATCAAAAAATATAGAATCGTTCAAACGTAGGCTTCTAAACTAAGAGACGCACACGATTTCAAATTGGTATTTCTTCACTGGCATAAAATTTTCCCCAGCGGGATGGTAATTGTCTCGTGAGGTTCAGATTGCAAAGACAGGAACATTCGGCGCCAGTCATTCAGGAGCCTATGGACAATTAAACCTATATGTATTTTGTATAGCCTATATAACGAAGTTTTCGGTCTGCATAAGGGCATAGACCTTTTCGGCCAAGCTTTTCTCGCTACCGATCGTTCTGGCACACTTCTTGGAGTCGCATGTTATATGGCCTAAAACTTGATTGCATGTCTTGGTGGGCTGTGGCGCGGTAATGGCCCAATATCCAATAATATAGAAAAATGGCTGCTTGAATTCGCGCGCAGCGCGAAAAAATTTTGAAAAATTTGCATTAATTTTCAAAAAATACGCTATGATTTATGCTAATTCACGAAATAATTTTGGGCCCCCTTCGAGCTCGGGCCCCCCCAATTGGGGGGTTTGGGGTGCGGCAGTTACGGTGCTGTATATGTATTGCCCTTCAACGTCGAACCATAGGTGGTCATAAACAGCAGCCTATACGCTATATTTTAACAACTAGAGTCGAAACCGAATAATGATCCTACTATTTTATATGTAACATTTACTTGAAGTTAGTCTTGTCATCTATTCCATTAGTGTCGATAAACGATCTTTCCATTTGCATTGCTTGATCGTTAAGGGCTCTTATTTCAAGTGCTTTCAAGCATCTGAAATTCAGTCGGGCTGATGAAATGCATTATCATTTTGAAATACTGTAAAGTAATTGTACTTTTTATTTCGCAAAACGTCAACTCGTTTTTGGAAATTCTTCGTTGCTTCGTGTAGTCTTTCCGTGACATTGATAAACATGCCTGCATGTGATTCAGAGAAACACACACAATAACTTCAAGAGTGGAAGATAGATGACGTTACTCACGGATATCGATTCCATTTTGTACCATTTTTGTTGCGTGACTCAACAAAAACTTATCCCTTAGTTGCACAATTTTTTTTCCGTAGTCTTCCAAATTTATCGGCAAGATCGGATAATCAATCAGTCTCCTGCCGACTTCGGCCAATAATCTTGTCAGGACTTGGTGGTACTTGAATCCGGGATCCACGAATTTTGTCATGTAGTCAAATGTTTCGTAGACGGAGTGGTAGGTCGGATAAAAATCAATTCCTTGTCTCTTTAGTAATGGTTATTGAATGGGTACAATTCCTGAGCTAATGGTAGTCTATTCCAATCACATGATACTCACAAGATCCCAGGCATATCCAAAGTCGAGAACACTCACTCCAGGCAATTGCAGAAATGCTGTGTAGTCACTACCGGAACCAAGTTGTCGGATACTGCAATAGACTTGATAACTTTACTTCTACATAGACACTATGAAATTTCTTCTGAATTAAAAAGAATGCATGTATATGCTGGTAAATGTGTTGCGTAGATCAGTACTCTTATTTTATAGTGGGGGAGAATAATGTTTGACCGTGAGCAATGGTATAGAGAAATCATGTACTAATCTTTCGCTCACTACCAAAGTATTCGATTATTTAGCTATTTGCTCCGATCGTTGAGGGATATATTACAAAACGGTTACCAAGTCATATAAGAGATGTACGGATCTCGGTTTTGCGGGACCCGGATCCCTTTCAGATCTTGTTTCCATCTTCTATCCGGATCCAATAAATCCTGGTTGCGGGTGAGCACTGAGCAAGCATCTATTGCTACTGCCTACTGTTGTCGGCCGGTAAAGAAGTACTATTTCATAGTACTCAAGTATGTTTTGCATACTTGCGCTACGTACTCAAGTGCTTGCACTTTTAGCCTACTTTGGCTTGTACTCAAGCACACAAGTAGATCTTGCCTACTTGGTCAGCTTACTCAAACGATTATCATTTTAGACTACTAACAGTTTTTAGTTTCTAATGCCTACAATACTTACTTATTTACTTGGAAATAGCTACTGCTACTGGTAATTGCGTAGAAATTAAAGACGATACTATCGAATATGACATTCAAATCATCGCATTGAGCGCGTTTAAAATCTGCATCATCCTGTGCATGTGAGAACCGTAATTTTCCTTGTATAACACGCCCCCATGTATAATACGCACGCTGAAAATGGCATGTACATTCTGGCAAATAGTCTGTACTCATGTAGTATGCACCCTGCACTCGCACACATGAATATGCGTAAATGCCGATTATGTAAGCTTCTCGTGTTGACGAATTTGCGCGTATGATAAGTTACTAGCGATGGTTTTAGTATTAGCGGAAATCGATTATGCACGTTGAAGTCTGCTCGCGGCGATTCCATGCCATTTGGCCTGTTGTAGATGCGTCTGTTTAGGCCACCGGTAATATCCTGCCCACATGGCCTGTTGTAGATGCGATTGTTCAGGCCTGTTGTTGACGCGATAAATTAGAGATATTGGGTATGTTGTGCGACGTAGACGAATCTCACTAATTGGTCACACGCCTCTCGCTAATTGGTAGCCCGCAACAGCGATGAATACGAATTGCTGCGCAGGATCGCTGAATGTGGTGCGGGATTGACAACAAACATGAAGAAAGGTGTGATTTGAAGTTTTATTGTTGGGCCCATGCTCAATGCGCACCCCCGATTTTAGGACAAAAATCGGTCAAATATTGCACATCATACATGGAAAGTTACGTTACTTGAGTAAAAATTACAGACGTAATTTCTACTTCTACTTGAGTACCAAATCCGACTAATTTGGCCTCTTCTAGTCATCAATATTTTTCTAGTTTTACCTCCGTCAATGCATTGGAGTTTGCTATGAAGGATTCCTTGAAATTCTGTAAATGCATACACTATGGCCGTGTTTAAGTGGACGCAATACACCGAAGTAAACAAAAACCAAGACCCTGTCATGCTGTAGAAATTTAGAATCCTGTCTTGATCCGAATCCGGCGCTAGGGAAAATGCGAATCCGGATCCAATCCTGTTTCTAAAAAAACTTCCGGATTCCTGTCCAGTTATAATCCAAAATCCTGACCCTGTTATAGGAAGTATACATCTCTAATAGGTGTCCAAACTTACAATGGTTTCTTGTCTTTCGAAGTTCGGTTGTCGGGAAGTCTCTCCTTCCACGAATCGTACAAAGAAGGTCTCCCGGAATCCACCTCGTCTTCGTCTGGGTTCGGAAAACTTTTTGTCACGCTATACACCAAATCCACAAGGCTTGGCGAACCGCCGGCATAGAGAGTATATCCGCCGATCACCGCGACATCAAGATTTATGTAGACAACAGCTCGCGATGCGAGATTTTTCTGAAACTCCTACAATTATGAGAAAACAAAAGAGCTATGAGAGCAGAGCTGATCAGAAACGAAGTTCTTTTACTTTTTTCCGAGTTCTTAAGTACGTTTTGCCTACTTGTACTGCTCACTCAAGTGTTTTTTAGACTACGTTTACTTCCACTAACGTTTTCCACGTATAACTGCATACTTTTACAAAGTCTGGGTTTTGTAAAGTGAAAAGATGTTTTGATATATGCTTGCATAAATTTGATAAAATTGTATTTCTGTCATGTCAATTGGTCGGAGGAGCACCTGTTACACGGCATCTGAATGTATTTTCAAATAACGGCAACAATTTGTATAGCGTCATTGGATATGAAAATTTTGTGTCAGTCGCGAAGATGCACCATGTAATTTAGAAAGAGACGAATTCCGATTACCAGCTACGAATACGCGACCGATCGACCAAATCTACTAATTGAAACTATTTACTTGAGTACATTTCACAACTTCATTCTCAACTTCTATACTTTGCGTTTGAAATTGCTACTTCTACTGTTAATCGAGTAGACACTCACAGCGTTACTTCAGCTTGATTAACAACGCTGACTTTGACCACTTCTGGATCCCAGGAATTATATAAATAGATGTTATGTAGCGTTTAGGATAAGACTGCGACTTCGCAAAAAAAGAGAAGCGAATTTCGTACAGTCTTCCAATTATATGCAATTCTTTGGTGTTTGCTTGTTTGTGTTATTCATGGTGTTTGTCGACTGCTATGGTCATTTACACCAGGCCTATAGTCTTCATTCTTATTCCGTAGCTGCCGACTTGTAGCACGGCCCACTTCTAGGCATTTATAAGACACTGGCTACGCGGATGACATGGGGAGGAGGATCTTAGATAAACCTTCAACCCCTAGATAGGAATTCCGGAGTCGACCTCGGTCGGACTCGAACCCACAACCCATTGAAGTTGCAGCCGTGGATTATACCATCTCGCCACGCGATACTTTAGCATTATATATGACATGCATTTGGCTATACCTCAACCCATTCAGTAGATCCAATAAATCCATATTCTTCCGCTCCCCAGCTGCACAAAATAATGGTTCGTCGCGGCCTCCACCCCTTTTGAATAGCTTTCCCCATGATATGACCTAGTTCAAGCATGATCGTCTGAGCACTTGACGGATCGACGGATCCGAAAACCCAAGCATCACGATGAGATCCAAAGAGAACATAACGATCTAAAGCAAGTTAATCTAAGATTTAAAACTTTCGACAATGAAGGATACTTGTTATCTTTTTTAATATGAAAAGGAAGCTATCATAAATACCAGGCTCCTCGCGTCCGCGGATATATCCTATCACGTTGTGAGTAAATTTCCTTTCGTTTCTTGTCACGACGTGCATTTTCATGAAGCTAAACATCGTGGTGAGTCAACCTCATAGATTCTCGACACTCTCGTGTATCATATACCTGAGTTCAAAATTATACCTGTTCAAATAGGAGCCTTCAAATCCGGGACCTACATGATAAGTTATGTTTAATCCCCCCTGCCAGTTAGTTGGTGCTTTCGGTCCGCTTAGTCGCGATAAGTACTTTACAGCGTCGTCGTATCCAATCGGTGTTACAGGAATTGCAGGTACGTTCAATTTCGATTTTGGCGTGCGCCATGCTGAATCTGTGTTGAACTAGCAGCCGTCAGAAGCATGATAATTCCATATAGGCTACTCGTCATTTGACAATATTTGTTCGTTGGAAACATATGAATATACCAGCAAGCACTGTTTTCAAAAGCCTAAATGAATGTATAGTGTTTATAATCTATAGTCGCGCATAGCAATTGGTGGAGAAATACCAGTTGGGATTTTGGGTATATGTAAAGCATATCACGGGCCTCAACCAGAATGGGAATTCGAAGATACTGTATCATAGAAAACGAAAGCGTGTAAATTTCCCCAGTCACAACTTCGAGAGGACAGGTTGTGTTTGCACCCAGCAACACCCCCCTGTATTAGATGTCAAAATTAGTCTTTATCCTGAATGGTGAATGGTATCATACCCAGGGAAGGATAATTGGGGGTTTCTGGATCCCCGTCGCCAAGAAATAAGGTCCCTCGTTGAGTTCCGGAGCCAGGTAGAAACCATGTGTTTGGGTACACGGCTTTGCCCTTGACAGTGTATTCGTATGGGTCGGAGTATAGGATTAAACCAGCACATCCCGCATGCTCTGCATGATACGCTGTAAGATATATACAATACGTGTTACATTGATGTGGTTATTTCCTATCTGAAACCAAGTCTCATATTGAATCTAAAGTTACTTATTGTGATCGTATAGTAGTCTTCGCCATTACGCCATATCTATTGTTCGCAAATCAAGATTTCGATCAGTTCGTCTTACCTTTATTACCGCGAAATATCTTTCCGTATCTGGCGATGCATATTTTGTTGGTCAGGTTGATAGTGAGATCCCGCTCCAGATATTGGATGTCTTCCATTCTAGCATAATTAATGTATACCAAGTCGCCCTAGATGGGAAGGAGATTCCGTCTGGTATATGAATCGGATACTTTAGGCTACGTCAGGATAAGGTTACATTCAGTACACTGAATTCTAATTTTAGGCCTACGATGTATATAGAAGCTACGGTTATGCAGTTCATTTATTTGAACTTTTCGCTGCATATTACCTGAGGAATTCCATTGGCCGAATAGGCGTTAAATGGATTGACAACATTTGTATGATTTTCAGACTCATCAATCACCCTCTCGATTGAACTGCTTTTAAAAACTTCGGAACCTTTGAATAAATATATAGTGACAGTGTCATATATTTTGGGACCTTGATCTTTGACCTAAATCTACACTACATCGTAGAAAACGCGACTAAAGTACCCGATGTGTCATTGAATTTGTAAGCGCAGATGAACAGTAGATGTTAGAATATTTGGAATTATGAATCTAAAAGGGGAGTTTTTAAACCTCAAGCAATCTGATTGTACAGATCAGATCCGCCAGTGGTTCAGAAAATATTTTCAATTTGTGGCAAACCTACAAGAGAAGAAAAGCCTCTTAAAAATATATTAGCGTGTTAATGCGATGTATGTGCTTGATCTAGACGGGCGGGGAAGCCGGGAAGTTTCGAAATCACCGAGTTGCACAATTCCAACGATGATAGTATCACAGTAATAATCTTGTAATATGTGTTAATGTGAGTTCACGTCTTCAAATCAATCTCAATCGATGTATACGAACTGCGATTTTCAATATAGCCGATATACCATTTTGGTCTACGATAGCGACGTAGTTAGGATCCGTCTCGTTCGGATAAGACAGCAGTACTTCGTACGGGTGGACCGCGATTTGTAATCCACTTTTCTGCCAACTCTCCGATACTACTTTTACAAGGTCAATCTCGTCCCTTTTGCTTCCAGCAATATGCGGCGACGAAGTCAATATTCTGAAATGGAGCCATAATGAACGCGAACACATTTCTGCCAATAAATCATCGCTCTCCAGTTTATTCACCTCAAATTATTCTCTAAACGACTCTTGTCAACTTCATCGTATAACATTTTAGCCACATCCAATTCATCTTGACGGTGCGTCGTTTCTTCGCAATTGTCGGAGGCTTGCCTGCTGAAATACCCTATCAAGATGCCAAAGACGATACCGACAATTATGGCGGATACGCCCACTCTAACACTAACCCGACCGATATCCATCTAAACCAGTGATTCTCAACCTTTTTGACCCCACGGACCGGCAAAACATCAAAATATGTTGCGGACCAGCGAATTTTCAATAATCAAAATTGACCAAATTGAATTTACGATCAATGTATACAACTAATATGTAAATATTGAAAACTTCTTTTAATGCTGAGTTTGCTGTTTGCCAGCTTCTACTCCACTGCTAAATATCGCTAAATTGTACGTACAGTCGAAATTGAACGAACGCTGCTTAAACATATCCTTATAAGATCACTTTCACATATAACTGTTACTAAACGAGTCGTAACCAACTTTTAAACAGTTTCGTACAACACGTGCAGCATTGTGACGTACACCAAGTTCAAAGGAACCTATGAACTCTATATTACGACACCAATTCATTTCAAATTTCAAAATAAATTTCAAATTTGATGTTTCATTTCTCTCTGAACAATGGACAAGCGTACCACTTCTTTCACTTTGGAATTGAGATATAGGCCTAACAGTCTAATTTGGTGAACCGGCTGGAAACAAACCTGCCACGGAACGGTGGTTGAGAACCTCTGATCTAAGCAATATAAAGCTGGAGAGTAAATACAATTGATGATATTACTTGCGGAATATTTTCGGAAGTATTTTCCTGTGCGAAAAGACGGTTCAAGCGTACAAGAAATCAAAGCGAATCCGGGGCCAGTCTGCAAACCAAGCTCGTCCAAGGTTGACCGATCGACAATTGCAAATGACAAAATATGCTGTCTTTGAATAGTCCTGTTTCACCCGTCGTCAAAACTGGTATATATCATTGCCAGCTACTGCATGACTGTTACATCTGCACCTCTCTGAATCTTTCCACGTATATGATGCAACCTAATCATTCGAGCTAAGTCAGTGAATGAGTCGCGGCTTTGTAACAATATATAATAATTTTGATGTCCTCCTAATCACAATGCGTTCATAAATCAAAAATGGAAAATGGAAAATGCTTAGCGTCGCCTATTGAACAACATTCCCTTACAAATATGCACATTGCACATGCACAAGCATATTGATCAACAAACACAAAATCACCACGAGCTAATGTCTGCAGATTGTATATAGGCTGCGCGTTACATCCTTTGCGCTGAAAGACAGTCAGAAAATGAGATAACCTTTTTTTTTCATTTTGGATGCAGTTAAATTCAAATGCTTGCCCGTCTCCACGCATGATTTAACTGATTGTACTGTTGTTCCTTCATTGCGAACAAACGGGCTGGAATTAGCTTGGGCCAATAATCCGCTCGGATCGCCAACGAACACTATTAAAAAAGAGAAATTTTCATCTGTACTCGAGAACCCAGCGGAGTATACTGTTATAACCCTATTTCGAAAATGTCATGACGTCATGACCTCATGACGAGTGACGGTTTGTTGATTTAATTATTATAGATAGGGAATTACTATTCGGCCCGTGAAGACCCCTTATTCGCACAGTATTGTGGGACTATGCTCTGGGAATCCCCTGAGCCCAGGAACCATTTCGCAAGGGTGAATTTGTGACATAATCAGGAATGACTAAATCTGTCATTGCGCGGGAATCTTTGCTCAGCAAGCACGCTGGGTTGACAGAGGGGAGTCAACCGACAGAGTAGCATATTACAACCAGAATTCTCGAGAAACAGTACCATTTTCGACGATCCTACGTGTATATTTTCAATGTGTTGTAGTTCCATTCCTGTTCTCATCATGATGCAGAGTGTGACAGAAAGTTGCGATTCAAAACATTTCGATCAAAGAACCAAACAGAATAGAACGTCCCCTAAGAACCATCGACCAACTGTATAATACGCGGACTGCACTGTACTGTGCGCAACTGCGCATGTATAAATAAAATAGGTAATCGCATGTCGATCCAGGCAGGGTTAATAAATACATTCTTCATCTGTATTATTTCCTCCCATTATCAACAACATGGCGTATTTGAAAAGCGGTTTTGCACTACAAGTGGTTTTGCGCTACAAGTAAGTGTTGATATGCTTATTATCATACAATAGGGATGATGCATTCACTGAACCCATATAGTCCTGGTATAATTCGCAGGCTCGGCGACACTGGGTCTGCACGAGTCGCGGTCGTAAAATATGCAACTCAGAAAACGGTATCGAATACCACACAACATATGAGTAGGCTGCATGTTTTTGTATTATTTTACGACCACTTTAAGAAATCATGCGAGTAAAAGTGCTTACGTTCGGATTTGCATAAATTTGAATATCTTAAATTGTTGTAATAAGGAGACGATGAATTATATGTTCGGGTTTAACGTCCCTGGATTTATTAGAATCGCGCTCGGTGAAACGCTCGCCCGCGAGTGCCGCGACTCAACACCTGAAGCTTGATGCAGAACAGACAAAGGTAATAAATTCTGCCATTGGCAGAATTCCTGTTTTCGCGAAAAATTATCGGGACGACAGATTCCCTGTTGTCGGGAGAGGCCGTTCACACTTTCATTTCGGTGCCTTGTAGTCGACCAACCAAGCATGTGCCTACATAAAGAGTCTGTGTACCATCTAATGATAGTACATTGAGCTTAAGCGCTCTTTCTGCCCCGATTATTCGAAATTCCATGTCGGTGACGTCATATTTTGTGATACAATTGTTGATATTTGAAGAGCGTCTTGGAGCTACGGAACTTCAATATACAATTTAATAGTATATTCATTTCAATGAATATACTATTCAATTGTTGAAATACAATGTTCTTTATAGTTGCTGACGATTACCCCTGACGAGAGTAAGCCGAAACATTCGGGTTCAATATAAATGTACTCTTGAAATAACGACATGTAGCAAAGTGATTAATTACAACCCTAAGATGCATGATAAATAATTTTGTGGTAACATTTTTCGAGGACACCGCCTCAATCAGTTCTAACGGTAAATCTGGTCACGTTGGCTGAGAAAGGATAAATCGTTTGGGGTTACTATATATGCCGTGTTTCGATATGATCAAAATAACTAGCTAGCGAATGGATGAACATTCAGATTTTGGAATCTATTAGATAGATTGCGCATAATCTAAACACATTCCAGATACAGACAATTAAACAGTCTGCTTGACACCCACCATCACTATCGACACATCTATTATGGAAGATCTTATATTTTCATCCATACAGCTCGCGTAACGTCGCAGATACTGACATTATTACGCCTTCCCTTACTTCAAACGTACCTGAAAGATCATTCGCTATTGAATACAAATCTTATATTCACTTGTAAACCTTCAAGATATGTTGCCTCTTGGAATAAACCGCGTTGCGGACACTTAGCTACTTCTCTGCAAAGGTTCATGATCATATACGTCAATACCAGGGACAGAATTTCGAATTCGAGTCCTTCGTACGAAAGAGGCAGTCAAGTCGAAAATATAATGAATGTTGACACTGTCTAAGTCGATAGGACGGGAGCCTTTTTCGTCCCTATTTTTTCCATTTTAACTCCCAAAGAGCCATACATGTCAATAAAATGTTACGTCACAATTGAAAATTCGCGACATCAAGATATCATTGATTCGAACTATATGCTGCTTGGGATTCGTTGCCTGCGCCACATTTTCTCTGTAAAAACTCGTGCTAATTATGCTGGTTGTCGTATTTGAGCATGCGAAGCTTTAGTTAAATAGATCTTTTGCACATTACATCTTTTAATCGTATTACAGTGAGAGCCATATGATATCTTTCGAAGCTTAAGACAATTAACATTTCCAGCAGACGTAGACAACAGAATAAGTGTGAATCTACTATTTACACGCTTTTACAGTTAATGCGTCTTTTTATGTCCCATGGTTATAAGCTTGCTACAGTATATGAGACTTTCGTCAGTTATACGAGAACGTACGTTCGTCATGATGCTCTTTTTAAATGCGAGAATCGATGATCACATGCGTGTAGGTGGAGGCAAACATGATCACCAAAGCAATATATACCCGCTGCAAGGTGTGATACATGGGGGGCGTGGGGTCAGGGGTGGCAGGTGAAGCCGTGCCTCACCTGTCGTCAGGATGAGTGAACAATTGTGAAAACTTCAATTACTATTGGTATTTTCCATCTATGTTCATCAATGACTAGATTTTTGAACATTTTTACTCCCAAAATCACACAATTTGCATATTTGCCGTCCGTAAATAATGGCGAGACGACGAGAGGTAAGGCACAGCAGGCGGGCCAAGCCTCACCATTGATAGCGCCATTCATCGTAAATAGCGTAGAATATATAATAACTGATAGTAATCGAAAGTAACTGTCACACTGATTCCGAAAATCTTAATGTTGATCGACTTCTCAATTCTCAAAGTGTTCGGCGGTAACATATAATGTTGCGCTACTCGCCTACATTTCATCGCCGGTACTATACAAAGCTACTTTCCAATCAAGAACGTGGATAGCAATGGCATTGTTTGTAATCGAGTTGGTAATTGTGAATGTCACTTCGACGGCAGTTCATTTCTCACCGTAGATCAGGAAGGCAATGACCATCTTTGAACCGCATTGTCATACAGGCGTCACCATGTCTGCTATTCTATTTGATGAAGCAACGTATCGTGCAATCCAAGACATCGAGTAGGGTACATCGAATTCATGTATGATATTGATCGTCGGCGCGACAACTAATTAATTCGAGGATTTTGAAAGGGAGGATTCGAGTCTCTAACCCTGAATACGGCATTGTATTTACCTCTCAAAGACATGTTTATACTGACCGTGATGAAAATTTAATAACAAGTTGCTGCAATATTGATCAATTCAATACTAAAGAAATGGTTAAGAGCCATATATGGCCCGCAAGCCATATGTTCCCGACCCCTGGTCTAAGTTGACATTTTGTAGTATTAGATCAGGGGTGGCCAACCTTTTCGGGCCACACGAGATTTATGAACCATCGCGAGGGCCACGTGAATGTGGATGCCCTTTTCAGTCGTCCCATATGAGCGAACCGAATTAGGTAACGGTCACAACCAGACTTATATCACTACGAATCAAAATCGATAACAATTATGTCACGAAAACCCGGCGTGCAGTGACGGCCAAAGCGCCAAGCGCTAAGTTTTTTTTTATAGGTAATCAATGAATTCGGTCAATAATAATATTACTTGCATATATTGCGGGTCGCCTCTGTATATATCTGGGCTCATTTCGCAAGGACAGGATTATTGGGCGCTTGAACATATCAATATCGATGATTTCAGTGAACATGCGTCTATCATTTTGTGCAATGGTTTCATGGCCGACAATCTTCCTGTGAGTGCAGACGCAAAGTCGCATGCTGGACGACGCGTTCTCTCATAACTGCGAACATAGTTTGACTAAATTCTGTAAATTGGGGTATTTTTAATTTATAATTTATTGAAGGGGCACCAATGCTAAAAGCAAGAATTTGAGTGACAATAAATCGTGCGAAGTGCTACGAAAAATATCAAGTCAAATAAATATGCCACGAAATATTCTACTCTATGGTCACTGACACCTGGCTACGCAAATGCGTCGGAACTGATATTTTTGTCATCCACATCCCATCTTTCGCGGCCAGGCTAATCAAACGTTGGTTGGCCTTGCAACTCCACAATAAATTACCTGGGTAATTTATTTTTTATATTGTAACTAATTTCGAGAATGACCTCGCGGGTCACTCAAAACCTACTCGCGTGCCACTGGTTGGCCACCCCTGTCTTAGATAATACAAAATTATTGGGATCATAGCTACCTTGGCTTCGCGGCGGTTCAGTTCAGTACAGTTCACAACAAAATGTGCATTTTTAAACATAGAAATGAAATATATTACCAGAGCAGCAAATTTCAAGTATGATTACTATCAATGGATAATGACGATAATAATGCAGACAATTACAATCTCACTCACATACGTTGCGGTAACAATAAAAACATTTCAATGCGCCAGGACAATGTTGCAATAATCGATAAAACAATCGAGGTCAACTATAGATTACTAATCTAGGTTCGTTGACTCGTTAATCCCCCAACAATTCCAACATAAACAATGAATATGTATGAATGACATGCGTAGGCTACTAATCGCAATTGACCATGAATTGAAACGGTAAAAAGATGCTAACGTCAGTGGGACATGCAAGGCATCTGTAACTGCATGGTGTATATCTAGTGACGTCAGCGTACGGATTGCCATTCGTTACCCGCTTCTTCCATTAAATTGTTTGAAAGGGTGTATTATCTGACAACAAAAATGTCCATGAGTTTTAATATTGATGGAATGGGGTTCTGGTTTAATCACAATGGTATCATAATCACCATCGATTCTATTACTTTCACTCATCGATAACGCACAATGTACAAATGTACAAGACACAATGCGACGTGAGGATGTCGAAACAACCACCTCTGCCCACTGATATTAATTGCAACTACCAATGACGCGTTCCCACTCTTGTTCTCCCCGTTTCGTGTGCGCCGTCCATCGGGTATACTATCTGGACTTCTTGTAATGAAGTCTTATGGACACTGTTCAGTGTTCATGTGTGCTCTGCGAGACTATTATATCGAATCTTGACTTTGGGACAACGTGAAGATATCAAAACAATGCAGCTTTAGAATTTCGTATCTTAAATGCTTATAAGCATGTATGCTGTTATTTCTGCTTAATGTTTATTTATGGGAGTTGAACCACACAATACCACGAGCCAGTGGCGGCTCGTGACAATATCGGGTGGTGGGGCAAGGGCTGCAAGCGACTTTTATCAAGATGACGTCACAATGGCGTTTTCCAACGTAAACAAGTAACTTAATGATGGTACGGTAACATGAATTTCCCGGCAACAGTGATTTTAACGTATGTGCCACGAGAGGTCTGCTGGTGATATGTGACTTGAAGTGTGGTAACTGCGTAAACGGCGTACGGAACAAAGATTCAACACGGTTCATGTTCGCATTAGACCTGACTAATTATCTGCAGAAATGGAAATGACTATAACTCGAGAGATAGCGTAAGCCTAATTGGAAAGGTCAACGAATTCGGACAGATACGCAATTGTTATCTCATAGATTGGGCCTGTCCTATTGAATCCAAAACATCATTCTAAAGAACTAAGAATAGCAGCCTCGGAAATTTGGTCTCGGTAGTCGGTACAGCATAAGAGATTTTGGCCTTGAAACTGGAGACTGTAACACGACACATACGTTTTTATTACTGTCTTATAGGTCTGCTGCGAAATCGCCTTTGGAAAATATATTACCGAATAAATACGTGGATGAAAGCCTTAAACTTGGTACACTGTTACATGACATTATCGAGAAGTGGCCTCATGGCCCTTTTCGGTATGGTACACTGTCAAAATTAATGCGAACAGACCAACACCGAATTTTGCGTAAAATTTACTGAGGAATAGGCTGATCAAGTGATCAGCTGTTAGCCGCCATCGAAAACGAAATAACTATCGCGCTTGACAGGGGGTTGTAAGCAAATGGCTTGAAGGCCACAATTTCACGGTGAAATTGACATTGGAGAATATAATATCAAAGTAAATATTTGAATGCAAACTGAGAATGATATCATCATCTCTGTTAACGTTACCGCAGATACACTGGCTTTTGCGTGAAATCCGCAATGTGTTGTAGGCTAAAGTGTCAGATAGGAGCACATCTTTACCACACTCGACCTTGATAACGAAATTACTGCCCTAATCATTGAGTGTCAACCTTGAGACTTGGCACAGCGTTCGATACTAAAATCAAGACATACCGTGCAAAAGCTTATGACGGATCTAGGTAAGGAGCATCGTTAAAATCAATAGAGACCAATACCGGCTTTGCGTATAATCTGTTAGCGATAAATGACTAGTCAGCTCTCACTCGAATTAGGAAGCCAAATTACCACTAACACAGTTCAGTGACAAACTTAAAACTTGGTACAGCGTTCGATACTAACATTAAGACTTTCCGTGCCAAATGTCATAACCGATCTCGGTATTGAACATCGTCAAAACCAATGGATACCAATACCGGCTTTTGAGTAAAATCTGTTTGCGATACATGACGGATCAGCACACACTCAACTTCGGAAACGGAATTACTACCCTAAACTTTAAGTAGAAACCCTGAAACTTGGGGCAGTGTTAAATACCACCATCACGACATGACAGAACAAGTTTCAAGAGTTTTCATGGTGTGAAACCCCATTAAAATCGACCTATACCAGCAAAGGTCGACTAAACGCAGATGACGGTAACAGAGTTCAGCTATAGATACGATTGTTACATCTCACCTTAAGGGCACAGAGCTATCGTGCCCCGGTTGCTCGGTAATTTTATGAATAGGAGAGAGTAAATCACCGTTTCTTTATTGTGCGCGGCTTTGAGAGAATAGACAGTGAAAGCTTGTTATGAGCGCTACCGGGGCAAGCCCCGGCTAGGCATTCGCAAAGCGAAAACACAGAAGAGAATTCGATTTTCGCAGAGACTTCGCTATATATGGGCAATGCCCATTGGGCATTTACAAGCGAAAGGACAAGAAGTATACGATTTTCGCTGTGATTTCGGTTTATATAGATAGGTGTGCGTCTATAAATGGTGAAGAATTGTTATTGAACAGAATTTTAGGTGGGGCAGTGCCCCAGTTGCCCTATAGGACGAGCCGCCACTGCCACGAGCAATGCTATAGTTGGCTCCGGGAAATGCCAAAAAGCTATTCAATACTCAGAGTCAGGCAATGGAAATAACGTATACACGCAGCAACCATATCTATATCTGATCACACCTAGCCACATCCAAGACAAAATTTCAAACGATTCCCGCTGAATATCCCACAATACCTAGCAACTAGCGTGAAAAGGGGTAAGTGGGCAGGGACATCCACCGTTAAATCCGACAGCATGATGATACGACGCATTGAACACTGATGACTCTCCGTATTTACGGACGAGAAATGCCAACGTTACAAATACAAGGAAGATAGCTGTACTAAAAACACGTTTCCGAATCGTTTGACCCTTCATCGCCTCTTAGTTTGTTTGGAAAACGTAACCGGAATGTTTGTTAGAATATCCCCTGATAGGTGTGACGTCTTCAAGTGTTGAAGCCGCAGAACCGATGTGATACAAGAGTATCGAATATTGCCTTCGTACCTGACAAGAAAATGCAATTTACAAAGAAGGCAGAGAATGCTACCATATGCAATAATGCATTCTCACGTTGGGCAGTGCTGTACAGACTCTACCTCCTACCACGATAATGAACATATTACATGATGTTGCTCTATTTTCTTGTTTCTTAGCATACGAACCGACTCGATTAATGTACTGAACTGACCTCTTCCCATTGTGGGTCGCTACTATCACCAATTTGAAACATGGAGTCGACCAGGCCAGGAAAGGCAGATCCGCCATACTGATCGTGAAGGTTTGGCGCATACATCACGTGACTGTGATAATTAAACAGTATTCAAATAATTGGTATAATCAGACCCCCATGAAATCCTATATACCTGTACTGATCACGACCCGAAATGCCGTTCTTGTCAATGAAAGCTCTTTCAAATAACATTAGCTGATCGTTAGCCGCCCGCAAAGCCATTGAGCTGCAATCGGGAGTAGTTATATAGATCGCTCGCGAACGGCTATTGTTTCTTATGGCGGGGTGGCGAGCGGCTGGAAAACCGGGGGTGGCGAGCGGCTCCTTATGCCTTATGGTGGGGTGGCGAGCGGCTATTGCGGCTTATGGCGGGGGTGGCAAGCGGCTCTTATTTCTTATGGTGGAGGTCGCAAGCGGCTGAGAAACCGGGGGTGGCAAGCGGCTTTTATGCCTTATGGTGGGGTGGCAAGCGGCTATTGTGTCTTGTGGTCGCACGGTAACCCTTTTCAGCATAGGGATAGCTCGCACGCGGCTTCGTTGTTGGTATGTCGTACTTCGTGTTGAATATGTATCAAGTAAATAGTCATGTGATTGGTCCTTAGGTAATGTGTATATTCCAAATTACGGCGAGTACGACAATGATATATCGTTATTCTTATGGACGCGGCGATGATTCGTACTTTCAGGCATCTCTCGCGCGATGTTGAATATGTACGAGTCACCAACAATAACCGCGCGGACGGAAACGTGGTTTGTTGTGAGGATTAAGCAGTGCGACCTATATTTCGAATGACCTGCGCGCTGAATTGTTTCACGGCCAACCGCGGCGGTCGTGACTCGTCTTTTTTACTATAGGTGGTGACGGTGATTCGCCTGTCGTGTATTCTTACGGGATCTGTGGTGACTCGCCATGTGTTCTTATGGGTGCGGTCGCATGCGGCTATTGCGTCTTATGGCGGCGGTCGCAAGCGGCTATTGATGCTAACACGAAACCCGGGGTGGCGAGCGGCACTTATTTCTTACGGCGGGGGTCGCATGCGGCTATTGCGTCTTATGGGTGCGGTCGTGATTCGTACTTTCGGTATAGACTGCGGGCGGTATGTCGTACTTTCAGCAAAAAAGGTGTGAAATAGTTTGCTAAGTCTAGGAATCACTTGCAAGGTAATATTTTGGTATTTAGTTTACCACAGAGCCGGCGTAGACGGTGATTCGAATATCAACAATAACAACGGTCACAAATTACCACTTCAAATAGCTGTGAAATAGTTTGCAAAACCCCGCGATCGCTGACAAGATAATGTCTCGGTCATAACCATCTTTCACGACTTGGTGTTACAGGCATACCGATCGCTCACGCGGTGAAATTTTAGTAATCAGTTTGTCACAGTACTTGATATCGCTGGTAAGATTTAACAAGTAACGAATAACAGACCGCGGTAACTTGAATAGCGACAAATTGTCACTTATTTCCGCTCTAACTCTAATCCTTTGTGAAGTGAACGCTTATTCAAAAGGGTGTGATATAATTTTAAAATCCAACGACCACTCACCGGATAATACTTCAGACATAGCAATTCCGCATACCCGCCTACAAGGTAATATTTTGGTAATTAGTTTGTCACAGAACCGTCGCACGCGATGATTGGAAAACCGACAATTTGTCACTCTCCCGCGATCGCTATATGTTTCACGCCTCCAGAATAGTGGCTGACTTTAGTTGCGTGATAAGATCCATGAAAATACTCAATCAATGTGTTAGTTTATCAACTTGAAATGAAACTCACTACACAAATCAAGTCAATTCGGATCTGAATGTTTTAAATCGGTACAACTCTAATCCTTTGACAAATCCCTTACCGCGTTTTTGTTGAATCGAACGTAACCCGAATATTACTGACGCCAACTTTCAGCCGCATCGAATTATTCGCACATTCCGCGCCACTGTTTTCACACTTATAGAATCAATACCAACTATAACTCTACAAGAATCAAGAATCACAAGTATGTGCATTACACAGTTATTGTCTTTATTAACTTGAAATCAAAAACTTAACAAAAACACACAACTAATCATTTGGCAACTCTAGCATTACCAAAAAATTCCAGTATTGTTGATTGAAAATCCTTGAGTCATTATTATCAAAAATGTTATAGTACCGCATCGGAATCCATTCGCGGGATGTACTAAAGTTAAATCCAGATAATCCAAAATGAAATATTTGGACTTTGACATAGTCTGAATTGAAATATATTGACAAACATGACTACCAACTTTGATCCAGTCACATTTCAAGATCATACTTTGAAACAATCCTTGAAACTTACAACTCTATTCACGACTGAGTTTTCCGTTTATCAAATAGAGTTTCAGTAAATACTATCGCGATATTTTAATGTGTTACTACACACAATAGAATCAATCAATGAAATAGCACCTGTTGTAAATCTTTCTAACTTGACAACCACTTGTGCGTACCGCGATCGACTTGCGACGCGATGAGTTAAATCGGAATATTTCAATCTATTTGTCGAAACCTTGAACAAACTATCAGGTTATTTTTTGTTGTAATCGAGTGAACGGAAATAGTATTACGTCTCAACATTTTAGCATCTTCCCATGAACAAAAGAGTAAAATACAAAAAAACCTTGTCAATTCAATCCGTTTGTAACTTACCCAACCAACTCAACAGTATCCTTACGAAAAGTAGACAAGACTACGCGAGTAATCACTACAATCCAAAATCCATAGCAAGTTCGGTTGTATTCATATCCCTACGACGCGTCTTTTGTTTTTCAACTGTAAAAGTCGTTACTATTTTGCAAGACAAAGTAATTACTACTTGATATATTTTATAAACCAAAGTAAATACTACTCGGTGTGTGGTTTGAGATTAACATATTACATTTGAGTATACCGGATTTGAATGCCTGACCAACGTAGTTGAGAATTCATTTCTTACAATCAAACGCCGGTTTTACATTGAAAGGTATCATACTGTAAACATAAGGATTGACACATTGATTTGATATATGAGATTTTGTAATGCTCGACCACGACTTGATTATTAAAGTATTCACGATAATTAGACCCGATGTTGTGGTAAAGGTTATTAGAAAATATCACTTTTGGCATCGAGTACCAGTCGAAGTGGGTGAACAATAACACCGAAAATGATAAATGCGTTTCGTGCTACTATTGATACAAGCTCATTTCTATCAGGTGAAATAAACGCCATCACAAAACTCAAAGCATGCAAAGGTCTTGATTGATATGAATTTCGATTTGTGTCTTATGATTTTAGAAATATTATGATTCGTTAAACCAAAGTCGTATGTCCGATTATTAATTGATTGGAAACTTGATCACGTACCTCGATCATTACAGAAGATTATAACCCCATTGTCCGACAATCTTTTACAAAAGGATCGAAACCAAGTAACCCAAAGTCGTTGCCGTCGCATAAACAATTTGTACGACGTTTGATAATTGTACCCTATACGTTGGTGTACTAGAGATATTTGTAAAACACACTCTGGTAAAGAAATCGAAAAGATATCCTACACCTAAATCTGATAAAACCATTTTGCACTTTTTGTTCGTCAGTAGTATCCATTTTAATTTTCCCATTTCCTCTCGTCAAAGTAGATGTAATCATAGTCACTAAAGAACTTACTTGGATGTGTTTGAATTCTAGACATAGTTATGATTTACTCAACGCAAGAACCAAGAACAACCGTAGTTAACAACCGTGCACACATATCCAAAATATCGCACACTCCGCTATTCCTAAAGTACAAACACCCGATACAAAATATCACTTGTTGCGGCATCATCTTCACAATATCACCATTTTGTTTGTGTCAATTAGTTACTTTGTATGTTATCCCACAACTCTTACAAAAGTACGAAGGATATTAACATCGCACTAAGTAATTAACTTTACTCGATATTCTCACATTACGAAACTAAAGAATGGTTGGTTAGACTCTACAAACTGTTTCGATATCACAAGACCTTTATTGTCTGAATGGGTGTTCATGTATCTTAATAATCAAATAGTTCAACACAGAACTAGTACTAACAGAAACATCAGAGTTGTTTACACAAAAGTTTGTATGTGTACAGTATGCGAATACCATGTGTAAGTCCAGCACAATTGCAGTATCCATTCGAGTTTAGTCAACACAAATTTATTACAACGGAGCCACGTAAACTTTCGTGAAAGAAAAGCATACTCACTTCCAGAGGGTTATGTCAACACCATAGCAGTTCCCCAACAACAAAGTACATATGTTTCTAGCCACGGTTTTTACATCTTTCACATAGATCAATCTACTTTGCTAACGAAAAGTGCTGAGTCATCACATGATCGCTCTCACAACAAAACAGCTAGTAGATATTATCATTCAAAATATTCCTAACCCTTTACACACCAGTGACAAATCATACAACGAATATGCTTTGTGGGTCGAATTGTTGTTCAGTGTCAAGTCTACCTGTTGAAACGTACATTAAACAGCGCAATCCAATTAAAACCACGAATCTATTTTCATTTCGTCACATACAGAAAAATAAATTTTCTTTCTCCAACACATACTTGTAACCAATCGCTTTCATTAAACACACAACACCATAAAAGTATTTACTTTCTACAACATAGACATTCCGATGTAGTCAAGAAATATTTTTATTAATCAAAATCATCGATTTCTGTTCACGGCGTTAGTGTGTGCATGTCATACCCGTGGGCCCCGTATTAAAATGGACACGACACGACTGACTGTAAGGAGATAGAAGTCTATCACATCGATTTACATGTGGTCTTCGCTACGGTTTCAAAAAACGAATCATCTCTTTTGCATTGATCTAGACCGAGCAAGTTAGTTAATGGCCATGATTGTGTTTGTCATATGCGAATGATAGGGTTACTGTCAAATCTACATACAACAATCTTCTGACGATCATAATAGCAATTTCATTTTCCGCCCCTTCATAATTGTACAACTCGGTAACTACGTTTAACAAGACCAATCACACTACCGGCGTTGAACACAAGATACCTATCCAAGTAAAAATATCATTCTGGTTTGGACAACTGACGTTTACCTGTGTAAAATTATCATTTTCACTTGGAGGTCCACCGTTATCTAACTAAAATACCATTGTCCTTTGGAGATTTATCGTTTACCCAGTGTAACAATCCCCTTTTCACTTGGAAATCTATTTTTGGCCTGAATAACAAACCCCTTTTCACTTGGAAATCTATTTTTGCCCTGGATAACAAACCTTTTTCATTTGGAAATATATTTTTTCTCTTGGTAACAAACCTTTTTCACTTGGAAATATATTTTTTCTCTTGGTAATAAGCCTTTTTCACTTGGAAATATATTTTTTCTCTGAGTAACAAACCTTTTTCACTTGGAAATATATTTTTTCTCTGAGTAACAAACCTTTTTCACTTGGAAATATATTTTTTCTCTGGTTAACAAACCTTTTTCACTTGGAAATATATTTTTTCTCTGGGTAACAAACCTTTTTCACTTGGAAATATATTTTTTCTCTGGGTAACAAACCTTTTTCACTTGGAAATATATTTTTTCCCCGGGTAACAAACCTTTTTCCCTGAGCAACAAACCTTTTTCACTTGCAAATATATTTTATCCTGGGTAACAAACCTTTTTCACTTGGAAATATATTTTTTTCCCTGGGTAACAAATCTTTTTCGCTTGGAAATATATTTTTCCCTGGGTTACAAACCTTTTTCACTTGGTGATCCGTCGTTTACCTGAGTAAAAATATCATTTTCCTTTGGGGATCTGGCGTTTACCCAGTGTAACAATACATTTTCTCTTGGTCATCTAGCTTTTCCTAGAGTAACAAAACCATTTTCATTTTGAAATCTGACAACCACACCGACAATTTGATATTTTTGTATTTTCTTACAGCGAACAGCGACAAAATATACACCAACAACGACTCCGATACATTTGTCTAATCAAATATTCACTTGTGTTGGTGCATCCCATCAAAATCGTCGGTTACCCACATGCAATGCGCTCTTGTACACAGAAATGCATGTTCTGGAAAATTGGACAATAGACTTCGATAGTTCTGTGATGTCCGGGTTCGTGCTTTGGATTTTCCAGAGTCAAAATGTCTGAATAAAACACCTCCTTGACGATGGTTGGTATGTGGATAACGGTGTTCGGAAAACGGTTGGATTTATGTCACCCATCGCGATAACAATTCCAGGTCGAGTTTTCCCCCGCATGTTTACTATATTGTGTCTTTATTGGTCAATGCATGTCTCGACATTCAGTTTGAAATCGGAAACCCTGATAAAGTATGTAACCGGATCCGGATATCAACTCTGAATCGATAAACCAATGAACAATATTCAAAGTAAACATGTTACACCCTGTGTTTCCACGAAAAAATACCATCCAGACATACGTCGCGCTTGTTTGCCCACATCAGTATACGCGTAAATGGAGGTGTGTGACATTGCATGCAATGTGTTGGTATACAAACATCGATCCACAGACATTATCATAGCCGGTAATTTTGATGCAGATCGAATGTCATCACACCCGATAACAGTACCAATAAGCCACATTGCAATGACTCTGAGTCCGCGCTATTACATCGATATTTCGACACCGTTCACTGATTTATTCGATGGTGTTATCGCAAGATAGTCATGACCCTATCTGTAGACGGACCACCCAGATCAATTGGATACATCGATCAATGTGTTGTCCACACCGAAGTTTTCTGCAGCAGCGTTTGACCATGGTGAACTATCGAAGTACGGTGCTCGAAATGATTGCGACCAGTCTTTCAGTCACGATCAATGGATGTCGCTACTCCCACATAACGACTCCAGACAAATATCGTGAACAGTGATTATGGAAATCTCGGACTGATACTGTGATCCAATAAGGTGTGTTTCTGTGGAATGAAGACTGCAATCGTACACCACAATAGAACATTACCTCGTGATTTCACACGCAATCATAAAACACACTTTCGTAAGGGTCTAGCTCGTCCAGTTTCGAAACGGTCGTCACCACAAGAGATCGAGGTTGCGCTCGTCATATCGGAGCATTTTGAAACGACATCGTCACAAGTCTATTGACCTCGATTCTGTTGGTCATGTCAATCCGTTTCACAATCCACCGTTTTTCAAGTCCCTGCACCATAGTGTTACGACACAGACAAGAAGCGACGGTGGAAATAATAAAACACGGAAAGCACACTTTGGTGTTATTTGACATGGATTTTACACCAGACGAACCTCACATTCGAGCGACGAATTGGAATGACCTTTGTATTATTGACGTCGAAGGGAAAGAAATGTATCGATTTATCGGATTTGTACATATCCAACAAAAATCTGGGTATATGATTGTGCATGGTTCGCATATTTGACTGTGAACGCTCTATTGGTATATGTTGTACAGTTTACTTTCACCGTCGTGCGAATAACCATGTCAAGGTTCCATGTTTGTGTGTCTATATGTCATACTTCAGATTGACTCAGAGTCATTGCAATGTGGCTTATTGGTATTGTTATCGGGTGTGATGACATTCGATCTGTATCAAAATTACCGGCTATGATAATGTCTGTGGATCGATGTTTGTATACCAACACATTGCATGCAATGTCACACACCTCCATTTACGCGTATACTGATGTGGGCAAACAAGCGCGACGTATGTCTGGATGGTATTTTTTCGTGGAAACACAGGGTGTAACATGTTTACTTTGAATATTGTTCATTGGTTTATCGATTCAGAGTTGATATCCGGATCCGGTTACATACTTTATCAGGGTTTCCGATTTCAAACTGAATGTCGAGACATGCATTGACCAATAAAGACACAATATAGTAAACATGCGGGGGAAAACTCGACCTGGAATTGTTATCGCGATGGGTGACATAAATCCAACCGTTTTCCGAACACCGTTATCCACATACCAACCATCGTCAAGGAGGTGTTTTATTCAGACATTTTGACTCTGGAAAATCCAAAGCACGAACCCGGACATCACATAACTATCGAAGTCTATTGTCCAATTTTCCAGAACATGCATTTCTGTGTACAAGAGCGCATTGCATGTGGGTAACCGACGATTTTGATGGGATGCACCAACACAAGTGAATATGTGATTATACAAATGTATCGGAGTCGTTGTTGGTGTATATTTTGTCGCTGTTCGCTGTAAGAAAATACAAAAATATCAAATTGTCGGTGTGGTTGTCAGATTTCAAAATGAAAATGGTTTTGTTACTCTAGGAAAAGCTAGATGACCAAGAGAAAATGTATTGTTACACTGGGTAAACGCCAGATCCCCAAAGGAAAATGATATTTTTACTCAGGTAAACGACGGATCACCAAGTGAAAAAGGTTTGTAACCCAGGGAAAAATATATTTCCAAGCGAAAAAGATTTGTTACCCAGGGAAAAAAATATATTTCCAAGTGAAAAAGGTTCGTTACCCGGGGAAAAAATATATTTCCAAGTGAAAAAGGTTTGTTGCTCAGGGAAAAAATATATTTCCAAGTGAAAAAGGTTTGTTACCCAGAGAAAAAATATATTTCCAAGTGAAAAAGGTTTGTTAACCAGAGAAAAAATATATTCCCAAGTGAAAAAGGTTTGTTACTCAGAGAAAAAATATATTTCCAAGTGAAAAAGGTTTGTTACTCAGAGAAAAAATATATTTCCAAGTGAAAAAGGCTTATTACCAAGAGAAAAAATATATTTCCAAGTGAAAAAGGTTTGTTACCAAGAGAAAAAATATATTTCCAAATGAAAAAGGTTTGTTATCCAGGGCAAAAATAGATTTCCAAGTGAAAAGGGGTTTGTTATTCAGGCCAAAAATAGATTTCCAAGTGAAAAGGGGATTGTTACACTGGGTAAACGATAAATCTCCAAAGGACAATGGTATTTTAGTTAGATAACGGTGGACCTCCAAGTGAAAATGATAATTTTACACAGGTAAACGTCAGTTGTCCAAACCAGAATGATATTTTTACTTGGATAGGTATCTTGTGTTCAACGCCGGTAGTGTGATTGGTCTTGTTAAACGTAGTTACCGAGTTGTACAATTATGAAGGGGCGGAAAATGAAATTGCTATTATGATCGTCAGAAGATTGTTGTATGTAGATTTGACAGTAACCCTATCATTCGCATATGACAAACACAATCATGGCCATTAACTAACTTGCTCGGTCTAGATCAATGCAAAAGAGATGATTCGTTTTTTGAAACCGTAGCGAAGACCACATGTAAATCGATGTGATAGACTTCTATCTCCTTACAGTCAGTCGTGTCGTGTCCATTTTAATACGGGGCCCACGGGTATGACATGCACACACTAACGCCGTGAACAGAAATCGATGATTTTGATTAATAAAAATATTTCTTGACTACATCGGAATGTCTATGTTGTAGAAAGTAAATACTTTTATGGTGTTGTGTGTTTAATGAAAGCGATTGGTTACAAGTATGTGTTGGAGAAAGAAAATTTATTTTTCTGTATGTGACGAAATGAAAATAGATTCGTGGTTTTAATTGGATTGCGCTGTTTAATGTACGTTTCAACAGGTAGACTTGACACTGAACAACAATTCGACCCACAAAGCATATTCGTTGTATGATTTGTCACTGGTGTGTAAAGGGTTAGGAATATTTTGAATGATAATATCTACTAGCTGTTTTGTTGTGAGAGCGATCATGTGATGACTCAGCACTTTTCGTTAGCAAAGTAGATTGATCTATGTGAAAGATGTAAAAACCGTGGCTAGAAACATATGTACTTTGTTGTTGGGGAACTGCTATGGTGTTGACATAACCCTCTGGAAGTGAGTATGCTTTTCTTTCACGAAAGTTTACGTGGCTCCGTTGTAATAAATTTGTGTTGACTAAACTCGAATGGATACTGCAATTGTGCTGGACTTACACATGGTATTCGCATACTGTACACATACAAACTTTTGTGTAAACAACTCTGATGTTTCTGTTAGTACTAGTTCTGTGTTGAACTATTTGATTATTAAGATACATGAACACCCATTCAGACAATAAAGGTCTTGTGATATCGAAACAGTTTGTAGAGTCTAACCAACCATTCTTTAGTTTCGTAATGTGAGAATATCGAGTAAAGTTAATTACTTAGTGCGATGTTAATATCCTTCGTACTTTTGTAAGAGTTGTGGGATAACATACAAAGTAACTAATTGACACAAACAAAATGGTGATATTGTGAAGATGATGCCGCAACAAGTGATATTTTGTATCGGGTGTTTGTACTTTAGGAATAGCGGAGTGTGCGATATTTTGGATATGTGTGCACGGTTGTTAACTACGGTTGTTCTTGGGTCTTGCGTTGAGTAAATCATAACTATGTCTAGAATTCAAACACATCCAAGTAAGTTCTTTAGTGACTATGATTACATCTACTTTGACGAGAGGAAATGGGAAAATTAAAATGGATACTACTGACGAACAAAAAGTGCAAAATGGTTTTATCAGATTTAGGTGTAGGATATCTTTTCGATTTCTTTACCAGAGTGTGTTTTACAAATATCTCTAGTACACCAACGTATAGGGTACAATTATCAAACGTCGTACAAATTGTTTATGCGACGGCAACGACTTTGGGTTACTTGGTTTCGATCCTTTTGTAAAAGATTGTCGGACAATGGGGTTATAATCTTCTGTAATGATCGAGGTACGTGATCAAGTTTCCAATCAATTAATAATCGGACATACGACTTTGGTTTAACGAATCATAATATTTCTAAAATCATAAGACACAAATCGAAATTCATATCAATCAAGACCTTTGCATGCTTTGAGTTTTGTGATAGCGTTTATTTCACCTGATAGAAATGAGCTTGTATCAATAGTAGCACGAAACGCATTTATCATTTTCGGTGTTATTGTTCACCCACTTCGACTGGTACTCGATGCCAAAAGTGATATTTTCTAATAACCTTTACCACAACATCGGGTCTAATTATCGTGAATACTTTAATAATCAAGTCGTGGTCGAGCATTACAAAATCTCATATATCAAATCAATGTGTCAATCCTTATGTTTACAGTATGATACCTTTCAATGTAAAACCGGCGTTTGATTGTAAGAAATGAATTCTCAACTACGTTGGTCAGGCATTCAAATCCGGTATACTCAAATGTAATATGTTAATCTCAAACCACACACCGAGTAGTATTTACTTTGGTTTATAAAATATATCAAGTAGTAATTACTTTGTCTTGCAAAATAGTAACGACTTTTACAGTTGAAAAACAAAAGACGCGTCGTAGGGATATGAATACAACCGAACTTGCTATGGATTTTGGATTGTAGTGATTACTCGCGTAGTCTTGTCTACTTTTCGTAAGGATACTGTTGAGTTGGTTGGGTAAGTTACAAACGGATTGAATTGACAAGGTTTTTTTGTATTTTACTCTTTTGTTCATGGGAAGATGCTAAAATGTTGAGACGTAATACTATTTCCGTTCACTCGATTACAACAAAAAATAACCTGATAGTTTGTTCAAGGTTTCGACAAATAGATTGAAATATTCCGATTTAACTCATCGCGTCGCAAGTCGATCGCGGTACGCACAAGTGGTTGTCAAGTTAGAAAGATTTACAACAGGTGCTATTTCATTGATTGATTCTATTGTGTGTAGTAACACATTAAAATATCGCGATAGTATTTACTGAAACTCTATTTGATAAACGGAAAACTCAGTCGTGAATAGAGTTGTAAGTTTCAAGGATTGTTTCAAAGTATGATCTTGAAATGTGACTGGATCAAAGTTGGTAGTCATGTTTGTCAATATATTTCAATTCAGACTATGTCAAAGTCCAAATATTTCATTTTGGATTATCTGGATTTAACTTTAGTACATCCCGCGAATGGATTCCGATGCGGTACTATAACATTTTTGATAATAATGACTCAAGGATTTTCAATCAACAATACTGGAATTTTTTGGTAATGCTAGAGTTGCCAAATGATTAGTTGTGTGTTTTTGTTAAGTTTTTGATTTCAAGTTAATAAAGACAATAACTGTGTAATGCACATACTTGTGATTCTTGATTCTTGTAGAGTTATAGTTGGTATTGATTCTATAAGTGTGAAAACAGTGGCGCGGAATGTGCGAATAATTCGATGCGGCTGAAAGTTGGCGTCAGTAATATTCGGGTTACGTTCGATTCAACAAAAACGCGGTAAGGGATTTGTCAAAGGATTAGAGTTGTACCGATTTAAAACATTCAGATCCGAATTGACTTGATTTGTGTAGTGAGTTTCATTTCAAGTTGATAAACTAACACATTGATTGAGTATTTTCATGGATCTTATCACGCAACTAAAGTCAGCCACTATTCTGGAGGCGTGAAACATATAGCGATCGCGGGAGAGTGACAAATTGTCGGTTTTCCAATCATCGCGTGCGACGGTTCTGTGACAAACTAATTACCAAAATATTACCTTGTAGGCGGGTATGCGGAATTGCTATGTCTGAAGTATTATCCGGTGAGTGGTCGTTGGATTTTAAAATTATATCACACCCTTTTGAATAAGCGTTCACTTCACAAAGGATTAGAGTTAGAGCGGAAATAAGTGACAATTTGTCGCTATTCAAGTTACCGCGGTCTGTTATTCGTTACTTGTTAAATCTTACCAGCGATATCAAGTACTGTGACAAACTGATTACTAAAATTTCACCGCGTGAGCGATCGGTATGCCTGTAACACCAAGTCGTGAAAGATGGTTATGACCGAGACATTATCTTGTCAGCGATCGCGGGGTTTTGCAAACTATTTCACAGCTATTTGAAGTGGTAATTTGTGACCGTTGTTATTGTTGATATTCGAATCACCGTCTACGCCGGCTCTGTGGTAAACTAAATACCAAAATATTACCTTGCAAGTGATTCCTAGACTTAGCAAACTATTTCACACCTTTTTTGCTGAAAGTACGACATACCGCCCGCAGTCTATACCGAAAGTACGAATCACGACCGCACCCATAAGACGCAATAGCCGCATGCGACCCCCGCCGTAAGAAATAAGTGCCGCTCGCCACCCCGGGTTTCGTGTTAGCATCAATAGCCGCTTGCGACCGCCGCCATAAGACGCAATAGCCGCATGCGACCGCACCCATAAGAACACATGGCGAGTCACCACAGATCCCGTAAGAATACACGACAGGCGAATCACCGTCACCACCTATAGTAAAAAAGACGAGTCACGACCGCCGCGGTTGGCCGTGAAACAATTCAGCGCGCAGGTCATTCGAAATATAGGTCGCACTGCTTAATCCTCACAACAAACCACGTTTCCGTCCGCGCGGTTATTGTTGGTGACTCGTACATATTCAACATCGCGCGAGAGATGCCTGAAAGTACGAATCATCGCCGCGTCCATAAGAATAACGATATATCATTGTCGTACTCGCCGTAATTTGGAATATACACATTACCTAAGGACCAATCACATGACTATTTACTTGATACATATTCAACACGAAGTACGACATACCAACAACGAAGCCGCGTGCGAGCTATCCCTATGCTGAAAAGGGTTACCGTGCGACCACAAGACACAATAGCCGCTTGCCACCCCACCATAAGGCATAAAAGCCGCTTGCCACCCCCGGTTTCTCAGCCGCTTGCGACCTCCACCATAAGAAATAAGAGCCGCTTGCCACCCCCGCCATAAGCCGCAATAGCCGCTCGCCACCCCACCATAAGGCATAAGGAGCCGCTCGCCACCCCCGGTTTTCCAGCCGCTCGCCACCCCGCCATAAGAAACAATAGCCGTTCGCGAGCGATCTATATAACTACTATCGGGGCAATACGTTAATTTCTTCCGGTGATTGTGCAGTAATGTTTAAATCTTACTCGGACATGTCTAGTTCTTCCAAACGGTGTTGAAAGGATATAGCCGCAATGGTCAAATTCGAAATGGCGTTCCTCATATCATCTGTCAATATCAATATCAATGCTAGCGCCAATATCCCAAGAATAATCGTCACCATTATTTTCATCATCATCGACATTTTTATCAAATCAATACACCACAAGATTGCGATAAAATGAAAAGATAGGAGGGTGACAAAACGACATAGTCTTTTAATCAGATACCCACCTTGGTCCACAGCATGTAAATAAGAGGCATGTAGCCTACACAGGATTTCAGAAAGGATAACATATAAGGAACCGACAAAAATGAATTCTGCATGTGCCGGTAGGCGAGGTCAATATGCCAGATTGTGGTCGGTAGTCTTGAGGGCCGAATAGTATTGATTCATAAGCTAGCGTTTATCGTGGCTGTGTGAGCAAGTGATTGTTGATATATGGTTACGAAAATATTGAAAATGATTCATTGAGTCTGAGGAAGAGTACTAATTTCTAGATACCGATATAATGTACAACTGAGATGACCACTGGCCGGTGACGAGCCGCCAAGATAAGCCTAATCGAAGAATATACACTATACAGCATCAAACATACGACGAATGCCATATCTATAATAATGTCGGATTTTTTTTAAATTTTGACCGGATCCAGATCGAATCCCTATTCATACTTTCGCTGATAAGGTCGGGGCTCGGATAGGGACCATATATGAACATTTTCTGATACAGCCGAACTTACTAGGGAGTAGCGTGACGGATCGCAGTGGCAAATATTCAAATGAGAGATTTGAAAGTCGAAGCGGAGAAGAGTTTCAAACGAGCAGCAGTTGAACAATTGAACATGGGTCAGCTATATACCCTAAAGAACAAACGAATCTAGTTAATATTCCCGAGTGTCGTCGCGGAAATTGGCGCTTCGGCGAGCAGTGCGGCAACACAACCGGGCCGATGGTTTTCTGTTCTTGGTAAGGGACGGTAACCCCGCCCAGTACTCTGAATGTCGAATGACTAAGTAAAGAAATCTAAATTAGCACGGATAAACGGCTGGCGTAACTGGTAGTCAGTGGCAGTAGCCAAGGAGTAGCTCTTGGTTTCAAAAAGGTTGGTGACTCTGATCTATACTATTTTCTGCTATGGAGACTCTGAAACCGCAATACCAAATTACCTTTAATTTGATGGTATTATATTCTTTGTAGTCTCATAAAAGGTACATATTGATTCATACTATTACGACGTGATTTCAAGACACGCCAGAACTACTTCAAGTAGCGGCAAACATGAAAGGTCCACAAAGTGTCCAGGTAAATACTTTTCAAAAGACTACATTTGGTCGCGAAAATTTGACCGTATGGCTAACATGCCTGTGCTAGAACTTATGCCATGACAATTACTATCTGGATGGTAGCGGTTTTACCTGTATCAATCATTCCATCATTCCTCATGATCTCGCCAAACGCTTCGAGCATAGTATCCATGTCATTGTTCATATTGTTAACAAAGTCCAGTACAATAAAAGGTAGTAGCGGGCTGTCGGCGAAATTCCGTAGCATTTCGGCCACCATCCTCGTCACTGCTTGGTGATATTTGAACTCCGGATCGACAAAAGCTTTGACCAAATCAAACGTTTCGTATACTGAATGGTAGACAGGATAGTCTATTCCAATCGCCTGAAAAATCCAACTCAATTTTTATGTTGGCAAGGGTTGGTAAGAAATATGAATTTTCCTACCACACACCATGTCAAGGTCAAGGCTCTCGCGGTGAAAGAGCAATTTTATATCTCGAGTACGGCAGCGAAATTGTTGTTGTAAAATGATGGTGCTATCTGATATACTAGCCTTACACCTTAAATCTATGAGGGTATGAATAGTATACTAATGTGACCGACAGGAAAAATAATTGTCCATGTCATGAGTTCTTAACCATGCCTCCGTGGACCAGTGTTGGGATCAAGTCACTACCTTCGAGTCACGAGTCATCTCGAGTCATTGCACTTTTTGACTCGAGTCAAGTCAAGTAAATCGGTCTTCGAAGGTGACTCGAGTCAAGTCACTCGTGTTTTGGAGATGATTCGAGTCAAGTCAAGTCAAGTCAAGTCAAGTCAAGTCAAGTCACGAATCAAGTCACAATTCAAGTCAAAATTTATTTCCCAAGAATGAGTGATGATTCAAGGCCAGTACATTTTGCTAGCTGTGAGAAAGACAGATTAATTAGCCATTTTTCTTGAAACAAATACGAATATAAAACAAGGATATAGAACCCGATATAATTCTATATATCCCTGATAAAAACTTTAAAACAGACATGCAAAAAGGCGTTGTATAGCTACATGCTACATACTGTTATCATCAGCCAAAATGGAGGATCGAATACGAAGCCGTGAGAAGTTGAAACAAATTGATATGGTGTAATACAATACACATATCCATGAGAATATAAACGCATCAAGTATATTCGTTCCATTTAAATCATACGATAGGGTTCACATTTTTAAAGCGCCGAGTCAAGTCAAGTCATTTTTGTAAAGTGACTCGAGTCAAGGGAAATCATTCGAAAAAGTTGACTCGAGTAATCCCAACACTGCCATGGACCCCTTGGAGATACTTAGCATCAAATCAAGGGGTACGAGATGAATTGTGGACTGAGGCCTATACGCCATCTAAAGCCCAAAATTATTTTGCAAACCAACAAAAAGTGGAATATTTCCCGGGTAGATTTATTCAACTCAATATTCAACAATATTTTTCCTGTCAATTGTAATATAGGTTCCATTAGAAGTTCTATTGAAAATGGACGGGGTGCACTGAAAATTGTATTGAAAGGTCAAGAAGTGCGGGCATCAAAAATGTTTAGAAACATTGGGTATGATAGCCGGATCTACACCTCACACTTCTCACGGATACCCACTGGATCAATTACGTATCCGATATCGATTGAGGCAATCCCTGTAAGCTGCAGAAACATTGTGTAATCGCTGCCAGCACCAAGAGGGTGCATTCTAAAATTGAGAAATATTGTTATTTTGATTGCTCGAAATTGCTTGTTTAATTGATTAACGTTTAAGTAGTATGTAAATAGATATTGTTGATTGCACGAAATTAGAGCATGTTACAGAATGCAAGAAGACAGTTCAGCAATTGACCAATCGACCATACGACACCTTCGCATGGGAGTTTACAACCCTCCCTTACCCAACCCTGACCCTAACCTTAATCCACATGCTCAAGTCACACAAGTCGAAATGTTCCATGCTATTATGTCACATCCCCATATGTTCAAGAATCCTATTGTGAGGAATTCGCTACTACATACAGTTACTTACTGTTTAATGGGGAATTGAGAATTTTTCTGATAGGGTATTTTTCATAGTGTCATATATGCTGTTGACACAGGAAAATCTCCCGCCTCAGTGAAATTGTATCACGTCACAATTTCCATTTGGCTACAGGCAATTTGACGGTCCTTTTTGACCGGCTTGCCGAGCATTAAATTTGGTAAAACAGGTATCAATCGAAAGCTGACTCTGCACTGATTACGAAAATATAAATTTTATTCCGCTCGTGGCCCTGGAACTCCCACAATCAGCCTCGAATTTTTCATTGTTATCGAGATTGGCATTGGGACGCAACAATGCTGTCTGGCGAAACGAGAGAGTAGCTCAAGAGAAAAAGAGCCAGACAGCATTGTTCAGCATTGTTGCGTCCCAATGCCAATCTCGATAACAATGAAAAATTCGCCCAAATGTTTGGTTTTAGAGATATACTGGATCAGGATTTTGGATTCTATCCGGCAGGAATCCGGCAAGTTTATTTCAGAAATAGGATTTGATACCGATTTACATGCCCGACTGCCGGTTCTGGACAGGATTTTAAATTTCAAGTGCATGAAAGTAACTTTCTGCTTATTTAACTTGATGTTTTGTTTGAGCTCGGATCCAGCTGGTTCTTGCATTGCACTACAATTTCTAGCAAAATTCCATTTTTGGATCCGGATTTATCATGTATTATTAAAATTTAGGTCAACAGGTCATTCAGATTTAGATTACAATAAAGCGGTAGATATAAGATATCTTGAGTTGATTTGAAATGGTAAAATGATGCCCGTATACTTAACTTACGGTGGTTGCTGGTCTCCGCTCTGCTCTAACCACGTTGCGTACACATTTGTTCTTCCGAGATTAATTTCATCTTGATTAGGATTAGGTACCGATTTAGCGGCATCAAACACCATACGTTTAAGGCTATTAGATCCGAATACTCTCAGATGGTTCCCAGCCACCGCCATATCGATGTTAATGTAGGCTACGGTGCGCGCAGACAGGACTTTTTGGAACTCCTAAATATAGGAAAGAAAGTATAATATGTCGCGATCGCAACTTCATACACCAGAACTCATATTATAATGAAATAATCACAGACTGGATATAAAATAGTTGGTGACTGACACTCGATGTATTCCACCGTGTATGTGCCGACAACGTGTATGTGCCGACAACGTCATACGAAAATGATCTTACCTCGACCCATTCAACAGATCCGATTAGTGCATACTCTTCAGAGCCCCATGAGCAAAACACAATGCTTCTCCGTGGACGCCAACCATTTTTAATAGCATCTCCGACGGCCCGAACAGCTTCTAGCATGGCGGCTGTGCCGGACGAAGGGTCCATTCCCCCGAATACCCAAGCATCGCGATGGTTGCCCATTATGACGTACCTGTCTGAAGGGTAACGAGGTAAATTGATATAATGCACTCAGTACTGAGTTTTGGGAACGTCTGGGAATACGGACAATTAACATGATTTGCCGTACAATCGGAATCGAGACATATGTCAGAGCGCGCAATATTGCCTAAAGTTGCTGGCGAGATAGAATAGTGGTATAATCCACAGCTGCAACAGCAACACCAATGGGTTGTGGGTTCGAGTCCGACCGAGGTCGACTCCAGAATTCCTACCTAAGTGTTTGAGGTTTATCTAGGTTCCTCCTCGCCATCTCATCCGCGTAAGCGGTGTCTTATGTAAGCCTAGAACTGGGCCATGATACGACTCGGCAGCTACGGAATAAAATTAAAGAAAATTGGCCTGGTGTAAATGACCATAGTAGTCGACAAACACCGTTAATACCACAAAGAACAACAGCAACAACAACAACAACAACAACAACAATAGCAACAACGTAAAGTTGCTAGTCTTATTAAAACAAACTAGGACGATAATCACTCTGAAAGTAGATCTTGTCAAAGTTTAATGTAGACTACTTTGAAAGCGCTTTCCGATAATCTGTTCACGGTCTGAAATGGTCCGTGGACAACTGGACATATGCGCATGCGACATAAAAGCAAGCGACACTTGAGTATATGTGACAGTTACGCATGTCGACTTTTTGTAATGGCGACGCGTGAGCATATAGAGACACAGTAGCATGGGGACACATCAGCATGTGGACACATGAGCGTAGGCACACATGGACAATTGGATATGCGACACTTACGCACGGCGACTTTTAATCATGACGACGGCTGAGCATAGGGACTCATGCGCATGGATTGGGTACTCATGAGCATAGTGACTCATGAGCGTGGGGTCAAATAAGCATGGTGACACATGAGCATTGGGACTCATCGGCATGGCGACAATTCAGCATGGCTACACGTGAGCAGGTTAACACTTGAGCATGCGACACATCAGCATAGCGACACATGCAGCATGGCTACACGTGAGCATAGCGACACTCTAAGTCGTTTCGGCACCCGCCTATCTTTTAATTATATATATGTGGTGTGTTGATTTGATGATGATGGCCTGTATTTCGATGCATCATTGTCTCTATATAGGCTGCATATATAAACTATTTTATTAAATAGGTACCCACCTGGCTCAACATGACCTCTAATGAAACCAATGACGTTCCTTGTGATTGCCCGCTCGGTTTTCGTTGTAACATGCATTCTCATTTTACTGTAATTCCGCATCCGTATTACCTGCCAACATTTAGCAGCACAAAATTGCTAAACAATACCTGGAAGAATGATCTCCATCAAATCCAGGCCCGTATCTATAGGTAATGTTCAATGTGCCCCTCCATTTGACAGGCACCTCATCGCCCGCCATTTTGGATAGGAATTTGACAGCGTCATCGTAACCAATGGGGGTCACTGGAATATTAGACAGTCTCGCATCCTTGAGATTGGCTCGCCAGGCGGTATCCGTATTTTTGAAAATAGATATGATAAGCAATTTCTATTATATATTGGTCCATAGTATATTATTAGTCACCGATAGAAGGGTAGTGAATAGTTAGTGGATCGCCGTCATACTTGAATAATGTACCACGTTGCGCTCCAGTCCCAGGGAGAGACCAATCATCTGGATACACTCCTTCCCCGGTTATTGTGTAGTCCCTAGGATCTGAGTACAGAATTAGGCCCGCGCATTCGTACTGCTCAGCGTGTAATGCTGCAGAAAAAATAGGTAAAAGCATACACAGTCACCGCATTGCAAGACAAGAAAAAAGTGGGAAATCATATGCTGGTCCCTATATGGATTGTTTTTGCCTTAAGATATGGAATTTTTTTTTTTTAAATAGCAAAACAAAAACAAAACTAAATATATGGAAATAGTCGGCAGTCTTGAAAATAGTTCCATTCTGCTTTTAGCCTATATACCGTATACGCTTATACTTACTGTAACTAAACCGCCGTGGATTGTAAGACACAAATCCTTCATACTGTCGGTTAACAACTATTGAAAATTCTTTCTCTGTGTGACTGCCTAGCGGCGTCGAGCAAATGTGACATTAAAGATTTCGTCTTTAATTTGAGACCACATGGTATTTAAAGCGCAGTGCCCCTTTAACATAAATGCTAGAACGGGTAGGACTATTGTCTGATTGAGCACAGGAAGTGTGGCGCACCCTTATCGCCACGAAAAATCTTTCCGTATCTTGACATGCAAATTTTTCCAGTCAAGTTAATGGGTAATTCGCTGATGTGGATAAAATCGTCGATTGTTCCGTAATTCACGTAAACGATGTCCCCCTGAAACATTCGGATAGAGTATCAACACGTCATGTATAACGTTTGTCGCTCGGGAATTAGGAAAAAATAAATTCACATTGTATTTATTGAAAATATTCTCACTTTCGGTTCTCCGCTTATACAGTACGCGTTGAAAGGATTCACGATTCCTGATTTATTCTGGGAAGGATCAAGTATTGCTTCCTTTGGTTGACTCTTGTCAACCAAATCCCCTATTAGTAAACAAATCTCGAAATCAAATTCCATCGGCCAAAGAATCGAATAGGTCACTGGTGGTACTGAACTTGACCACTGCTCTCTGGACGAAATTCATTGCATTATAATTTATTCATCAAGAGTTAACGGCATAATAACAAGCATGGCAATATAGACTTATTGATCGAATTGCAAAGAAATTAGGCTGAGTTTGTCACAACAATACAACTGAAAGCTGCTCTCTTTACCGTCTGGTGTCTGAATTGCAACGAAGTTGGAATCTGACTGGTTCGGATACGACAGAAGTACATCATACGGATGTGTCTCCACCGTCAGACCCGCTTCTTCGAATCGCTGAGTGATGAAGTCAACTAAATTCACTTCATCAGCTTTTCTGCCGGCGATGTGTGGGTTCTCCGTCAGTATTCTGTCAACGCCAAAGGTGTAGTCAGTGTAATACATTGACTATACTTGGTCGGCAGTATTAATTATTTTTCCGGATATTTTAGATAAGGCACGAGACCAGTGAGTGGTCAGCCCCTCGAATTGGGCACCAACTGTTTCAGTACAAGTACGTGGCAATGTCAAGACATATCTACTATAGATATATACATGGAGTGCCGCGAAATAGCGAAGTGCGATATGAACTGTGACATTATATTCAATGGACACTCCAGTTACGATATGTCCATCCATGTTTGCATTATTCACCTCATTACATGCATTATGCTCTGCTGCTCATGTTGACTAATACCGCACAGCGTGTGTTACATCACTCCGTGTGCAGTGGAAAGCATCACTCTAAAAATTACATTCTTGGCATTGCTGACACCTAATACATGGTTATAGGTCGTGGCGAACAAAACCTAACGGCGGTAGGCGTCATTCTTTTTCATTTTTCAAATAACATTGCAATACACAGTGACAATATGAGCGCTTTGACTACCCTTTTAAAGTTAAAGATAAAGTCCATAGTAATATTGGCTTATCAAAAATATTTATTGCCAGCATACCGGGTACAGCACAAATAATAAAAACACGACGATTCTGATTAACCGGGGATGCGAAAAGGCTCATAGTTCGATGTTCAGAAGCAATCTATGTTTGACCAAAATATTCACAAGCCATGCCATCAATCCCTCAAAGTCCTCGTAAGAAATGTGTCATTAATAGACCTAAGTTAACTTCGAATCAGGATGTAGGCATACCTCTAATACCATATAGTTCAAACACACATCTCATATCAATCCAATGAAACTTAAAGGTATGTAGCCTATGTATGAATAAGGGGTTTTATGGTGCTCGACTATAAGGTCTTGTGCACCAGGCCTGAGGGATCTACAGTTAAATCAGATATGTCTAAACAACACAAGACTTGAAGGTATAACCACACTTCCACGAGTCGTGGGTTTAATTTGGCCTTTTATCGTTACTTCACTGCAGCTTCATAACACCATTGGACATTGGCATGAACACTGGACGCAGTCTAGAGGTGCTATAGAGCAATGGTTCTCAACCGCCGGTCCGCGACGACATTCCTACCGGTCCGCCAGGTATATTACAATTTTATACCTTAATTTCAAGATGCAATGTTGAAGGCTTGTCCATTGATAAAATAAATAAAACTTCAAATTTTAAACTGATTCAGAACTTCGTGAGGTAACATTAGGGGTCGAAACATGTTTGATTTGACTTGAAGTTCAAGACGTGTCATTCGACGACTTGTGAGCGACAACTACACAGAACAGATAAGAGCTGACTCATCGCTAAACAGCGCAGTTTGTGCGATCGTTCGTTTTTGATTGATTCATTTTGTGCAGGACCGTAACTGGGAAACCTCAAACTGCCCTATGGGATAAGGGCCGAGCTTGAAAGGGGCCCGAAATTATTTTGCAAATGAACATAAATCATGGTGTATTTTTTTGAAACTTTTTCCAACATTTTTCAATTTCTTTTCTCGCTTTGCGCGATTTAGTGTCTTGCTTATTAGGTGCCCTTCTCCAAGAAATACGTATGATTTATAGAAATAGGCATTTCGGCGTCAGCCATTACCGCACCACGACGTATCAACAAATATTGAAGTTTAGGCTAACATGGGACTCAGAAAGATGTGCCAAAAATTCGGCAGCGAGAAACCCGATTCAGTCATGAATGATCGAAAATGTTCGCTATTGGCGCGATTAAGCTACTCAAACTCTCTGCTTACACTGAATAGAATGAATGTGCTCACAAGTACAGGTGAAAACATCCACCCAACTGTGGAGTCTGGGGGCGAAGCCCCGGAAGTTTGGCTTATCGCCCTGTGGGGGCCCAAGACCAACGTTTTTTGGGGTGGGCTGACGAAGTGTTTTTTCGGCCCGAATTTGCGGATGGCTGGTATAGCTGCCATAAGGTGTTTTCGTGCGGCGCATTGTATTCGTAGTTGCCAGAGTAGCCTGCGTCTGGTGGTAGTGGGCGATGCGCAAGCTAGCACGACAAGATGCTTGGTTCGACCCCGAAACACTTCTTCTCTCGATATTGTCAAAGAGAAGAATATTATTCGAGTTGACGTGGTCGGTTAAGACTGGAAACGACTCTCGGCGGTAGCACGTTTATCTGGACAAGGCAATTTTACCTCAACTCAGCAGACTCACTATCGTAAAATCCCATGGATGTCTGAAGATAATATTTACGATATATTTACGATCAAAACCCTCTAATTGTCACTCTCTAGCACCATATAATTGCAAAAAAACGGTTGCATACTTTGCATTTTGGCTTCATTTCAATTTTTGTAAGTCCATCGGTCCGCCACACATTTTTTGAAATTTTAGCGGTCCGCGAGGTGAAAAAGGTGCTCGCTTTAAAACCCGAGGTTTATTTGTAAGAAATTCGAAACAATCAATTGACTGTTGCGATCACATGACAAAATAAAACAGCTAGCGCAATGGTTCTCAAACAGGGGTTCGCGAAACCTCTAAATTTGCGGCATGAATGAAAACCTATGCGATTTTATAAGTTAGGGTAATAATCATCACACCGTAAATTTCTATCCAATTAAAAGTAGAAGTAGTGATTTCCAAAACATATCCAAGCTACGTCAAGTGGAAGTAGAAATGGTTGTCTGATAAATACTCAAGTATAGGTAGTTCAAAAGGAGATTTGTTCGAGGGGTCGCATAATTTTAGCACTTTGCATGCATGCATCTTTGCGACTAAGGTGCAATTTCAAAAATCTATGGAGGTACCGTGATACAAGGGCTACTTCGCCAAGTTGATATTGCCATTTCACTTGCAGAAGTTTTGGAATATATCCCAAATCTACTTTGCAATGGCCCATAAGGGTAGCGTAACTTAGAGATATTTGGAAAACATTTTGTACATCAATCTGTCAGTCTTAGTGATCAATGACAGTCAGACAGACAGAATTCCTGAATCCTGAAGTATTTTTCTAATATGTCCCAATGGGCCGAAACCTCCATGCGACATTTAATTTCTCCTTTTATAGGCATAACCATTTTATCCCAGAAGACCTACAAATGAGCTGTTGGATAGAAAAAAGATGCTGGACGTGATATATGTTCATTGAAAGCAATGCTTTTCAATTTTGGTGCTTCATGCTGCGGTCAGACGCAAAGGTGTCGTCAGAAGCGATACACGTTTTTATTACATTCGCCTAGAAATTCTATTTCGGCCCTCGTTCCTATCAAACGCGAGGAATTCCAAGATACAGAAATTCCAAGATTCGCTTCTTCCATGCAGCTGCAGAAATCCGATTAAGGGAATTCGCCTTGAAACAAAAGTATATTCATCAATTCCACGTATAATTCGATGTCGTTTTCAACAAAAGCATTTTTTTCAGATTACGCTAGCTTACAGCTAATATTTGCTCCCCAGGCAGATTATGACTGCAGAGATATTGAGCTAAATTTAAACTAATACTTGAGTAGCTATACGCCCGGGCCTGGACGGACAAAAAGGGGTCAGCGAAGCCAAAAATGTCTAGATCCCTATTAGCAACGCAGGGATATCTAGTTCTAGATATCCCTGCAGCGTCTATACGACGCTACGTATAATAATTTAAGAATAAAGATATACTGTTTCAATTACCTCAGATTCTCCTCAATATTTTCGTTTGATATCGTATTTGCAATTGCTTTCCTTGCGTTAGGATCGGCCACTGGAGGAATAGCGGGAGCGGACGTTTCTCCTCTGCTATAGTAGCCTATAATCACACCGACGGCGATTCCGACGGCCGCTGCAAGGGCAGCATATAATATGAGTTTCCTTGTAGTTTGATCCGTCATAGCCTAGCGAATAAGAATAAGCGGGTCCTAACCAGCTGGAATTAAAATCCTTAAATGTTTGATCGCAAATAAGAGTCAGTTTCTTGCTCCAGCGTTTTCCACATTTTCGTGACGATTAGTGGGTAAAAGTCAGGTCATTTCTTCTAGAATTGTCACTTGAAAGCACAATTTTAGATATGTCTTCGTCTTGGCCTGGTGGAAGATATTTCTACTTTTGGAGCACATGCTGCTCTGTAGAATCTGTAGTATCTAATCGCACTATGCAACACATTTATGTCTATTATTTTATGATTTAGTATGACCTAAATCAATAACACTGAGCATTCAAAAGGTTCAAACTTTGGTTCTGACTTAAAATCATGTTATGGTGATTTTAACAGCGGTCGTTTGCACCACAAGATAATTATTACACCAACAGCACAACCTAAATGATTAATTTAGCTAAGGATTATTCAATATTCGCAATTTTAGGCTAATTGTCAATAAGATTAATCGGCTATAGTGTAGGGTTACCATATTTTGGAATCGGGAAAGAAGGACACTTTTTCAAAACTTTCAAACTTAGAATACCGGTGGAAAATCCTGAAAAAGTGGTAAATTTTGACCACTTCGTAGTCGGTTAACTAAAAAAAGGTCAACTTTCTCGCCAGCGACCAAAATACTGTTTTTCCTTCACTTTATCAGGTGGTTGACTTAAAAGAGGTCAACTTTCTCACCGGCGACCGAAATACTGTTTTTCCTTCACTTTATCAGGCGGTTGACTAAAAAAAGGTCAAATTTCGTCCAGCTTCCGAAATACCCGCCTGAGGGTCCCTTCGGTGCTGATTTACGGCATCTCAGTCGAATTTTGCTATAAATTCGAGCAAAATTCCTAAAAAAAGAGGACAAAATCTCAAAAACGAGGACATTTAGGCGTCCTCGAAGGACATTTTCAAAAACCCGAAAAAGGAGGACAAATCTTCCTGAAGAAGGACGTATGGTAACCCTACTATAGTAACACAATGGCATTTTATGGAGTATAGCGATTTTCTATACTTTTGCCTGGAGGAGAGTATCGCTTTGGACAACTTTTCTCAGATAGACTTCACAATGTTTAGAGACAAGTTTCAGCCTAATCTGAATCTTAATGGATACCAAATCTATTTTAAGTTGGTTGGACATGAAATTTAAAGCAGTCTCAGTAACACGTAGGCTACCCGAAGTTATGGTAGCAGTTGTGTTCATTGTCTGGACAATGTTGCATCTGACGATTGCGCAGCACGCAAGTGACGGATGTACGAATAATTTCCCGCACGAGTGCAGAAATGCGTGAATAGGAGTGCTTCTCGGATCGATTCTGGACTACTGCGACGTAGCTGACGCTGACGGATTCCATGGCTGGAATGGAGGTCATTTCCGCGGTAGGATCGCTATTTCGTGGTACCAGATCTCGTTCAGCACGTGAATCTACGCACAAATGACTCACTTTATTCGCTAGCCATTTCTATCGTCATACCTGAAATTACACTTCGGACCAAGGCCACGTTTGTTCTGTATATTGATACTTTTACAAAGATAGGCTTTACTTTGAGTTCCTAAATTGTCACAAGCTAATCTTTGCAAGTTGCGCGATGTTATTCCATTAAATTCGTAATGCGCCAGATGGCAAAACGCGAATAACCTTATACCGACCTCCAAGTATATTGTGAAGATTCCTGTTTATGATTAACAACTGCGAATTCGCAGTGCCGTTTCCGTGTCAGTTATAGTGATCGAAAGCGTGGTTGCTTGCCTAACATTTGAACTGTCTTTAGGTTGACGTCCGTCTAGTACCCTATCAACGGAGCAAAGTCTTTTGCGCTCCACCTTGTACTGACATTTGCTCTACCGTCGCTACATTTTAGTTAGCACTAATGCTATATGCACTGAAAGGTCAGGGGAAGCTTAGTCTATACTCTATACAGACGTAATAATATTTAGGTGCCTACACTGCCTTATGTAGCATATCTCGATGTGAAGTATCTCCCGAGTCTTAATTACTCTCGATGCAATGCTCAACATTTACGCACATTCGCTCAACCTTCCTCGTCCTCGTCGACCACTCAAATGTATAAAATCAGTAAAAAGGGCAAGGAATCCCAACTTTCATCAATCCATCTTCATTGCTTGGTTTCTCATACATATAGGTTTAATTGTCCATGGGCGCCTAAATGACTGACACCAAATGTTCCTGTCTTGGCAATCTGAACCCCAGAAGACGAATTCCATCTGGCAGGGAAAAATTTTATGTCAGTGAAGAAATACCAATCTGAAATCGTGTGCGTCTTTTAGTTTAGTACGATTGGGCGACAGGGATATTCCTGTTGGGCGATATCCCCGTTGAGCGATTCTATATTTTTTGATATTGCAGACAGGGTGTCACGAAATAACATCATGCAACAAAGTCATACCAACGGGTTCGCCCGCCCGAATATGTCTAATTATTAGTAACGGGCCCTACAGTTTCCAAGAAACCTCACAATGTTCGCTTCAAGTTTTGATAAGTCTGCGCACGCTCAACAACTCACTGCGCTGACCACTAGACAACAGTGCGTAACGAATAGAAAAAGGTAATAACTTCGGAGTTGTTGTGCGCAACTTAGATTTTCTGTGCGCAGAGACCGTGTCAGCACTGCGCACGTGCGCAGCTTAGAGGGAACATTGCACCCCACTCAGCTCTACCGGTAAATGTGTTTACGTGAGCAGAGAGAGGATAAAAATTAATCTCAATTTACATGCAATTCCCGATGATATTGATCAATTCAATCATTAATTAATGAAATTTTTCGCGCTTGGCGCGACTAGGCGAGAATAGCTGCCTCAGTAAATGGACACCTAATGTAGATACCTAATAGGCTATCAGCAAATAGAGGACAGCCTAATCGGGGTCTGGGAGTGAAGTGCCCCGGAAGCTTGGTTTATCACTCGATGGGGGCCCAGGACCAACGTTTTTTGTTTGATGGGGGGGCTGACGAAGTGCTCTTACGGCCCTGGTAACGAATATTTGTACCTGCGGTCACGCCCGAATAAGTTTAATTATTAATTACGTGCCCTTTATTTTCCTATACAACAGCTCACTCAGTGCTACTGGTAAATCTGATTACGTGGGCTGAGAGGATAAAAAGTTTATAGCGACTTATATATGTAATTACCACCTATTCATTCATGCATTATAGAAAATTTTGGTACCTAGGGCGACCAGGCCACACAAACTTTGCTGACCATCGATATCACGATATGGGGTTCGTGGGGGCGAAGCCCTCAGAAGTTCGGTTTATCACGCCATGGGTGCACAAGGCAATCGTTTTAGGGAGTTGACGAGGTGCCCTCCCTCTTACTCATTGTCTTTATTACATTCCTTACATTATGAAGTTGGGCGGCGCTGGAGCACGATAATTTTTGAAAGGGGGCGCTGGAGGAAAAAAAGTTAAGAACCACTGCTCTAAATCAATACCTCTAATCAATGAATAGTAGAGGAAGTATTGGAGACGATTCAATCAACCGTCCCTAAGGCAATCCCAATTCTTCAAGTAAATTTTTGTGCGTATAGACTTAGACTAGTGGTTCTTAACCTGAACTCCAGCGCCCCCAGAGGCGATTTTGATGTTGAAGGTGGCGGAAACGCTCAGGACGCGAAATGGGGGGCGCTGATGGAAAATGGCGTCGCAGTAGACGTTTTGAGGGACATATGATTAATGATTATTTAGTAGAACAATAGTTCTATATATCCCGGAGTTCTCATTGCCAATTAACAGTCAACAGAATATTTCAAATCTCGAAATTTTTCGTCGCCCTCTTTGCGAATATATAACGGCGATGTTTGCAACATGTTTGCTTGAATGCAGAGGCTTATTATAATTCATGTAAAATGAATTGCGCGCACTTTTAGACAGACAAATGTCCGTTAAAACACCCCCGTTACGCTGGCTCGGGATATTTTCCACAAAATGCTGCGTACTAGCTATTGCATCCAGCAGCGCACGCTGTGTCGAAATCGAAGAAACACTGTACCACTTTTGAGAGTGAGAGCCATTTTGTAGATCAAAGACGATCTGAAGCTTTTTCGCGAAAATGATTAATATTTCTTCATTTTATCATAAATGAACAACAACCTCACTGGAACGTTACATAATATGGGTTGCTTTGTTTGGAATGCATTCATGTTAAAGTTTATAACCTAGTGCTGTACTACATTAAATGTGAGCGAGAAAAGATCTGTACCACATTCTCAGTTGATTTACTAGTCACACAAAGCAATATAATTATACCCAGAACCAGTGCTTTTCAACCTGTTGGATGGTATACTGAAAAAAAGATAGTGCAGATGACAAACGTGGTGCGCATGAGTGCGGATGAGCAGGATTGTAATGACTCGAGTCAAGATTTTCTGATGACTCGACTTCACTCGAGTCATTTTCTCAAAATACGGGAAATGACTCGACTTGACTCGAGTCAATCTGTGTGTTGAGTCGACTTGGACTTGAGTCATTGCGCATGACTCGAATCAAGTCATATGACTCGAGACTCAGACGGCCAAGACCGACATTTCATTATAATTTCGAAGAATAGTACAGCAACCACACTATATTGGGATTTTGTCTATCGGTACTGGTACTTGAAAATGCGACCTAAAACTGCTAAAAGTGAGGAAAATTATTATAATATAAAAGCGAACCATTCGATATCAATCAGAGTTTTAAAAAGTGAGTTTCACACTTCTTTAACTGGAAACTGAGCAGTCAACACAATGACTTGAACTCGGACTCGAGTCATAGTACCATGACTCGGACTCGACCACTTTGATCGCTGACTTGGACTCGAACGCGAATCGGTGGTGAATTGAAAATAACTTGACTTGACTCGAGTCAAAACTATAAAAGTGAGATTGACTTGTGACTCGGAGCCTTGTGACTTGGTTACAACCCTGCAGATGAATGACGATGGAAATCCGGATGAGGGCGGATGCAAATCATAAAAAGTGGAAAAATTCATATGTACCCATAGGAAATTCAAGTGCAGTGGCTCCCTAATTTTTGTTGTTACAACGTAATTGTAAAATCTTGTTTGACTTACGACGCACCAGTAATCGTAGCTTTTATAATAACTATTTCTCACACAAGCCGTAGGAAAGTAATCTTCGCGCTCTATAATTATTACGTAATGAAAAACCTGATTCAAGACGGGTGTAATGGCAGGCTTACAGTGCATCAGCCCGTCTGAGCCTTCGAGACGCGGGAAAAAATGACGTAAAATTAACTTTCTGTTTTCTTTATCTGAACAATCATCATATTTTCGTAATAACGTTTCGATTAGCAAGAGACACAAAAATATTAGTAAATAGCATCATCAGACCCACATTTTCAAGTTAATGTAACGCAGATTTCCCCTGTAAGGGTTGCGAACGTTTGGGTCGCCACTGCACCAGATCTGTTAATATCCATGCAATATTTGTTTAATTTCTTGCAAAAACATTTCTTAGAGTTTCGCGGGATTTCCTGTGAATAGTTTTTACATAGCCAACGTCACTGTCTTGGGCACACTAGCCAATAAGCGAGACACCCACAAAAGATAACTGGATAACGAAAATGACCTTTGTATTACACAAATTGGTTTGAATTCATGGTATGATTGGTATGACAGGTTTCTCTGGAAAACGCATCTGGATGCTTTATAGCAGTGGTTCTTAACCTTTTTTCCTCCAGCTCCCCCTTTCAAAAATTATCGTGCTCCAGCGCCCCCCAACTTCGTAATGTAAGGAATGTAATAAAGACAATGAGTAAGAGGGAGGGCACCTCGTCAACTCCCTAAAACGATTGCCTTGTGCACCCATGGCGTGATAAACCGAACTTCTGAGGGCTTCGCCCCCACGAACCCCATATCGTGATATCGATGGTCGGCAAAGTTTGTGTGGCCTGGTCGCCCTAGGTACCAACATTTTCTATAATGCATGAATGAATAGGTGGTAATTACATATATAAGTCGCTATAAACTTTTTATCCTCTCAGCCCACGTAATCAGATTTACCAGTAGCACTGAGTGAGCTGTTGTATAGGAAAATATAGGGCACGTAATTAATAATTAAACATATTCGGGCGTGACCGCAGGTACAAATATTCGTTACCAGGGCCGTAAGAGCACTTCGTCAGCCCCCCCATCAAACAAAAAACGTTGGTCCTGGGCCCCCATCGGGTGATAAACCAAGCTTCCGGGGCACTTCACTCCCAGACCCCGATTAGGCTGTCCCCTATTTGCTGATAGCCTATTAGGTATCTACATTAGGTGTCCATTTACTGATGCAGCTATTCTCGCCTAGTCGCGCGAAGCGCGAAAAATTTCATTAATTAATGATTGAATTGGTCAATATCATCGGGAATTGCATGTAAATTGAGATTAATTTTTATCCTCTCTCTGCTCACGTAAACACATTTACCGGTAGAGCTGAGTGGGGTGCAATGTTCCCTCTAAGCTGCGCACGTGCGCAGTGCTGACACGGTCTCTGCGCACAGAAAATCTAAGTTGCGCACAACAACTCCGAAGTTATTACCTTTTTCTAGTCGTTACGCACTGTTGTCTAGTGGTCAGCGCAGTGAGTTGTTGAGCGTGCGCAGACTTATCAAAACTTGAAGTGAACATTGTGAGGTTTCTTGGAAACTGTAGGGCCCGTTACTAATAATTAGACATATTCGGGCGGGCGAACCCGTTGGTATGACTTTGTTGCATGATGTTATTTCGTGACACCCTGTCTGCAATATCAAAAAATATAGAATCGCTCAACGGGGATATCGCCCAACAGGAATATCCCTGTCGCCCAATCGTACTAAACTAAAAGACGCACACGATTTCAGATAGGTATTTCTTCACTGACATAAAATTTTTCCCTGCCAGATGGAATTCGTCTTCTGGGGTTCAGATTGCCAAGACAGGAACATTTGGTGTCAGTCATTTAGGCGCCCATGGACAATTAAACCTATATGTATTTTGAAGGCAATATGTAACGAAGTTTTCGGTGTTAATTTGCTCTGAATACTCATTAAGGATATGTCCTATCACCACATCATCTACTGCGAAGCCATTTTTCTCCAGCGCCCCCCATACCGCCCCCCTGAGCCAAGCGCCCCCATATCGCCCCCTGAGCGTTTCCGCCCCCTTCAAAATCGCCAGCGCCCCCTGGGGGGCGCTGGGGGCAAGGTTAAGAACCACTGCTTTATAGTCTAGGGGTCTGCAACGAAATTCTTGTACAAAGTCCAACACTTAATTGGCCGAAAGGGGTTTTAGTGCACTATAGTTGAAATCTAAACGAGGGAAAAGAATAGTCTTTTTAATGAGCCGGATGGCGCTCAAAAAGGTCGAAAAGCACTGCCCAAGACGATTAACTTCCCCGTATTGCCAATTGCAGAGATGAATTCGGGATGTGTACACACGCAATTCAAACGCAAAGTATTTCCGATAGTATAAGTCCCAACCCCAAAAGACCGATCGCAATTCGACCTCTTACCCATTGCTTTTTTACTACCGTCTTTAAAATGTGGGGGACGCCAGACCTAGGCAATTTTTGAAAAGGGGCACTGGAGGAAAAAAGGATAAGAGCCACTGATATAGATAAATATACTTTGATCTGACATCTGACATTCAATGGAAATTCAGGGCTGCGTGGATTATGGACTGAAATAGCACAAGATATGGTGTCTGTGGCGACGGTAATTTTAGTACACTTTCCTCTGCTTGACAGAATGAGACTGTCAAAACCTAACGATTTACAGTATAATTTTTAGACCTATACGCCACGCGTTTCCATCTCTGATGTAGACCATGATTAAAGTGGGGTTAGAGGACCAAGATACATTGAGTATGATAATGTAGCGCAGATACGAATGAGTTCGAGAAACTTGCAACTAACATATCTACGCAAATAGCCCAATCGATGTTCAATGCTGCATTTGTCGCCAGCAAAAAAGTCCCTATATTCAATAAACTTGTTATCATCGGAATGAAATAGCTTAACCAAGCCAAGTATTCGTCATCAACTAATCGGCATAACGCATCCGAACGACATTCGTATCTCGTCAAAATGATCTGCACTGAGCCTTCCATCGATATGTCACTCAATAAATAGAATAAGCAGAAGTGTCACAAATTGTGATCGGCGGGCAGCATTCTTGCGGTGATGGACGTCTTCAAGTCATACTATCGCCTTCCTGCCTTTACTTGGTGGCTCAATATTGCGACGTATTGGACGCTAACAATTACAACCAACGCTGAGCGTTCGAAGGTTCATAAATTCTGCCATTGACAAACATCTGTTGGATAATCCAGCCTGTGCAAGAAATTATCGAGACGATAAATTTCGCATCATCGGGAGGGGCCGCTCACACTTTCATCTGCGTGCCTTGGAGTCGACATTTATCAGAATACATCAGCCCAAGCTTTGTCAACAAAAGGAGTTCGTGTACCATCTTATGATAGTACATTTAACGCACTCTTATTCGAGATCTCATTTCATGCTGGTGACGTCACATTTCGAGATACGATTGTTGATATAAAATGTTCTTTCCAATTCTCTGCTAGTTGCTGACGATTGCCCCTGTTGAAAATATTCGGGTTCATTTCAATACGAATATACTATTTAAATCAATGAAAGGACTACACCTAGATTGCTGTCGGATAACGAGTCATGTCTAATCATTGCCCCCACTACTACTAACGTCCACAATATCAAATTGAAAATATTCTAAGAGTCTTCAAAATGATATCCGGAATGTTTGTTCGAATAACCAGATATCGGCACGATATCTTCGAGAGTAGACGCAGCCGATCCGAGATGATAAAGAAGAATGGAGTATTGTCGACGAACCTGCAATAATCGCTATGTCTTAAGAAACTACCAAGACTAGATTAGATTAAACGCAAACTTAACATACTTCCTCCCAGCGTGGATCGGTAGCATCACCGATTTCAAACATAGAGTCCACTAGACCCGGAAATGCCGCTCCCCCATACGTGTTGTGCAAACTCGGTGCGTATACCACATGACTGAAAAGCCCCTCACATTAGGCAACAGGTAATTGAAACATTATACTTCTCACCTATATTGGTTTCTGCCTTCAATTCCATTTTTATCGATAAACGCCCTTTCGAATAGCATAAGCTGGTCGTTGGCAGAACGTAACGCCAGAGCACTAAATTTGATTACGAATATACGTTAGTTAAGCACACGAATCTCATCTACTTCTAGAATACTTTTTCATATCCACTTCGGCCAGCCTGTTGTGGAATGCGACTGCAGATGCCGTTAAGTTATCCACCGCCATGACCAGGTCATCTGTAGAGTTAGAGGCGCGGTTACTACAGCGAATCAGACCAGTGACAACTTGAAAGACAGCACGATCCACAAACCCGTATTTATTGAGCCGTTCGTCCTCATCGCGTCACCGTACTGTGACAGCATCACTTCCATGTCTGCTTTGATTCTGGCAACATATTCTTGGATGTCAAACGGCAACAACGGTTCATCAGCCAGATTTCTGGTCATTTCAGCAACTATTCTCGCCGCAGCTTGATGGTATTTGAAGCCGGGGTCTACCACATTGTTAACCAGATCGAATGTCTCGTACACGGAGTGATATACTGGATAACTCGCAATACCGAGTGCCTGAAAATGGTACGAACTTAGTAATTTCAACAGTGCATTTTATAGAAAATTAGCTCAACAAGTATGGTACCGGATCTCTTTCGTAAGATACATCCAAACACGTGATACCAGTCAACTGAAGAAACATGGTGTAATCACTTCCCGAACCAAGTGTACTCATGCTGAAAGGAAGATACGAAAATAACATTGGTCACTCAGCACTTCTTGGTATTGGGCTTCGTGGCTGACACAGTGTTCCAGCATTGCGCCGATGCATAAAAGTTTAGTGCGGTACATGGCCGCAACATTGTTACATTTTTGTAATCGTTACATCATCATTTCTCACTAGAATAAATTTGTTTGCTCTTGATTGCCATACCATGACTACTCAGGACCATGACTGAAATGTTTGGCTGGTTTTGGAATTAATAATTCCGACCATTGAATACCCTACGAACTCAGCAAACACCTGCGAATAACTTTTTTGCGATATCGCATTTTCAATTGCTGAAACAAGGGCCTTTTATGAAAATGATTCATACGAATCATATTTATCCTAAGCGCGATATACTGGCAGTGACTGCAGATACAGACACTTTACCAGGGTTGTAATGACTCGAGTCCGACTCGAATCACAATTTTTTGGTGAATCGACTTGACTCGAGTCATTTTTCCATTGCGTAAATTGGCTCGACTCGAGTCAATTTGTGAATTGACTCGACTTGTATCCAGGGCATGGTATGGTATGGTATGGAACGAGGATTTTCCATACTCCATACTTGCCTTACTCTCTCCATACCATACTTGCAATTTTCCATACCATACCAACATTGTTCCATACCCTACTTGATACATATTCCATACTTTCAGATACTTCAATATCATAAGTATAGTACCTTTTCTAGCACCTGTATTATTGATATTTCGGATGTCATTATTGTTTAAACTAGCCATGATGCGAATCTAATTCCTGGTATTAGTTTTACAGAGTCTATTTTGGTGAGGTTTAGTACACGGTGGTGCCGTGTACGTATACTCTACAGCTTCCGCGAGCAAAATGAGATAGTCAGCAAATTGTTATCTAGGGCCAACAGACAGTTTCCCGTCTTACAATTATAATATGGCCCGCGTCCCCAGTCTGCCGAGATTCCCCACTATGATTGCCTAAATGTCACATTTTAGTGACTGTATGTTATTATATACGTGTGCGCACTGCACAGCGTGCAAGGGTGGAGCTTACGCGTAAGTTCGTCGAAGCGAGAAGACTTGCACTATCGGCATTTACGATGTACTCAACCCTAATGAATTGATATCTTGGTAAATTTTGGGTACCGGGCTTATCAAACGCTTTGAAATCTTAGGGATTGTGAGTTAGTTGATCAGAGAGAAGCCGACATGGCGGCACCTATAACAATACTGTTCTCAAATCCACATTGTCTTCGTCACTATCGGCGAGAAATGGCTCTGAAGTGACATTGCTGTCGTTAAAATACATTCATTAAATACGATTTATTCCTTGTATATATGGGCGAATAATGTATCGATTCAGTAATCCGGCCCGCCCATGCTCCATAACAATATCATCGCATTTCCGGTATATTGACATGAGGCACATGTAAGTTTGAAGTAAATATTCGCAAAATCATTTATAATATAGACCAGTGGTTCCCAACCTTTTTGTCTTCATTCCCCACTTCAAATTTATTCCGAGCCTTCATTCCCCACCAGGACCGTAAACGCGCTAGGCGCGAAATATTTAGATAATTAATGTTTGATTCGGTCAATATGATCGGGTTTGGCCTATAATTTGCAATCAATTTTTATCCCCTCTCTGCTCACGTAATCAGACTTACCGGTAGAGCTGAGTGAGGTGTCTTGGAAAAGGTACGACCCCTAAATATGAATTGAACATCTTCGGGCAGACCCGTTGCCCTGCTATGTCAAAAGATATGGAAATCGACAAAAGTAAACGGCACGCACGATTTCAAATTTGTATTGCTTTACTGGCAATTAATTTTTCCCTGCGGGATGGCATTTGTCCTGTGGGGTTCAGATCGCCAGGACAGGAACATTCGGAGCCAGCCATTTAGCCGCCTATGGACAATTAAACATATATGTATATTGTATATATGTAGAAGTTTTCAATTAAATAGTATATTCATATTGAAATGAACCCGAATATTTTCGGCTGACACTCGTCAAGGGTAATCGTCAGCAACTAGTAGAGAATTGGAAAGAACATTGTATATCAACAATCGTATCACAAAATATGACGTCACCAGCATGAAATTTCGAATGAGAGAGCGTTCAATGTACTATTTTTAGGTGATACACAAACTCCTTTTGTTGACAGAGTTTTGGTTGGTGTATTGTATGGTGACGTCATATTTTGTGATACGATTGTTGATATACAATGTTCTTTCCAATTCTCTACTAGTTGCTGACGATTACCCCTGACGAGTGTCAGCCGAAAATATTCGGGTTCATTTCAATATGAATATACTATTTAATTGTATATTGAAGTTCTGTACCTCCAAGAAGCTCTTCAAATAGAAGTTTTCGGTCACCAAAAGGGCATTCCTTCTCGGCCTAGGTCTACTCGCTGCTGATCGTTCTGGCACACACGCATGTTATATTAGGCTTACCATACGTCCTCTTTTAAGAGGATTTGTCCTCTTTTTTGGCTTTTTTGAAAGTGTCCTCGGAGGACGCCCTTTTGTCCTCTTTTTTGAGATTTTGTCCTCTTTTTTGAAATTTTAGGTCAGATTTAGAGCAAATTGCGAGTGAAATGCCGCAAATTAGCACAGCTCCGGCGGGTATTTCGGAGTGAAAAACGGTGATTTTAGGTCTGAGCGAAAAGATGACCTTTTTTTTTTTTTTGTCATCCACCTGGCAATGTGGAGAGAAAAACGGTATTTTGAGCTCTGAGCGGGAAAGATGACCTTTTTTTTTTAGTCAACCGATCACAAAGTGGGAAAAATTAACCGGTTTTTGAGAATTCTAGTCCGGTTTTGCAAGTTGCAAATTTCTGAAAAAGTGTCCTCTTTCTAGATTTCCAAAATATGGTATGGTATGTTATATGGCCTATAACTTCATATGTCTTGGTGCGTCGTGGCACAGTAATCGCCGACGCCGAAGTCTCCATTTCTATAAATTCTACGTATTTTCGTGGGGGATGAGTACCCAATAACGTAAAACGTATTGTCAACGGATACCAGTAACGCTCAAAATTTCGCGAAAGCGTTATTTCACGTCAAACTAGTCGTGCTGGATGCGTTTGTGACGCCATCATTGGCCACCCAGAGTTCAAAATGAGGTTTTGTGAACAACACGCAATATAATGTTCGATACATACATCCCAGAGCAGCTACCTGGTAACGGTAATTGCGTATGTGTCTACGTCAGTGGTTCCCAACCTTTTTCCACCCACGTACCATTTCGAGGTTTTATGCAGTGCTCGCGTACCACCTACATCCACCATTTATGACGTCATAATCACGTATTTGACCTATGCGAGGTGTAATAACAAATTTTATTAAACTAGGCATTATCAGCAAGGGTTGATGATGAGATGCATGGAATTATTTTTTCACCACCAGTCACAAGAAGAACAACAACATAATGAAATAAAAACAAACAACATAAGTTCATTTGTTTAATGCAGTGGTGGCCAACCTTTTTGCTATTAACAGCCGCATTTCGAGTAGTCATGTAGCCTACGGCCGCATTCCAGGACATAGTTCGTAATGAACAAACTGGATGACAAATACCCATTTTAAACTGTCCATGTCCATTTTCGGTGAGCTCCAGACTAACCTCTTTATTCATATCGGCATACATACCGAAATTGCGGTGGTCCTGTTATGAATGGATATTTTGGTTTCGTAATGGTGCGCGAGGCGCGAATATTTTTCAGATTCACGAATGAATTTTGTCATTAGTATTCGTAGTTTCACAAATTACTATGAAATATTTATTCTTTCTCAGCCAATGTGATCAGATTCTCCGGTAAAGTTGATGGACGGTGTGTTTTCGAAAATTTAGGGCATTAGTTATATAAAAGTGATTATGTGTCTTCGGGTGGACCAAATGTAATAAGTCACTTTGTTGAATACTGCTATGTCCTGACCTCCCATCAGGATTGGGGGTACATTGGAAAGATATTAAAATCGGCCAAACGCACCATAGAAACGAATTTCTTTGAGAAGGACACGATTCCAAGTTGGTATTTTTATCTGGGGCGCATCATTTTTCGTTGCTGTTCACATCTGTACTATGGTGCTCAGGATGCAAAGGACGCTACTACATCAATATCGAAAAAATGAAGTCACGTGGAATCGCGCACAGCGCGAAGAAAATTTCAAAGTTAATCAAAATCTGCTAAAAATTTGGGAGTCAATTCGTAAATTCAATTTTCATGTCGACGACCGACAACACATACAAATTGAAATACGTGTCCACGGCCGCACAAATTTCCTTCTACTGCCGCAAGTTGGCAACGCCTGGTTTAATGCTATGGTTGCATTTGTTTATTTGCCACTAGCTGGTCGATGCGTGGCATACGTTTGCTCACAGCGCATCGAAAGTCATGCATGAGCGCAACAAGTCGGTTTCGTTTCTTCGACGTACCTTACTACGACGATGACGGCGGCTTCAGAAAACTCAAAATCCACCCCAACTGAACTAATAACTCCCTTCGGTCGAAAAAAACAGAATCGACTCGCGTATCCCCTGGAAGACCATCGCGTACCACTAGTGGTAGTGGTACGCGTACCACAGGTTGGGAACCACTGGTCTACGTGAATATGAATACTGTCCTGTGAGTAATTTTGAAAAAATGCGTCTATTCCCCACCAGAAACCATTGAATTCCCCACCAGTGGGGAATTCCCAACCGTTTGGGAACCACCGATATAGACGAACCCATAACATATCCCAGCTGCAGGCGATCAATACTGCAGCGATATGCGTGATTATTAGTACACTATTTGGTCGGGGTTAGCGTGGCGGAGAATTTCAATCTATATCTATCCCACTCCCTGATCTATAATCCTAATGCGAGAACGTTTGAAATATGACCAATAAGATATCTCGGTTCGTAAATAGTGTAAATGTGCGGACAATGTTTCAGATGAAATATAATTATCAATCACATTGAGCAATTAGTAGGTTGCATCATGATTGTTTGTAAGCTGTCGTCACTCGAGGAATGAGGTAGTTGGAGTAGCCTGCATTACCAATTATTGGTCACATGATAGACTATGCTCGGAGACGTCGTGTCTAGACTCAGTAGAAAATCGGATCAACATTACTGTTGTCGTTATTACATCACAAAATCATCATTCCAAGTGCTCTTATAAAACCGTTGCACAAGCGTGTATTTGTTCCTACACAGTGTTCAATAGTTCACGTTCACACATAACAAACGCGATCGTATTCCGTGAACAGCGAACAACGTACGCTTCGCTTCATGAAGCTTGCACAGATCACGATAAAATGTATAAAATACCAAAGTATGGAAGTATGGAAATGTCGTTCCATACCATAGATTAAAATCTTCCATTCCATACCATACTTGCAGTGTTCCATATTCCATACCAAAATATCGATCCATACCATACCATACTTCCACACCATACCATACCATACCATGCCCTGCTTGTATCCGAGTTATTGTGCATGACTCGAACCAAGTCATATGACTCGAGACTAGGACAGGCAAGACTGATATTTCATTGTAACTTCGAAGAATTCGAAGTCACCACATTATTGGTATTTCGTCTATCAGTCCTGATCAGTGGTTCCCAACCTTTTTCGGTGGCAGGGCCAAATTTAGAATTTCAGAGTACGGCCGGGGCCGCACGAATACCAAGGCAATGTAAGGAACCCAAAATAGTCACCAAAATATGAAAAATGGCGTTGTTCCGATCATTCGCTTGACGCCATTGGCCATTGTGTTGCCGCGCTCCCGTTGTTCAGAACAATCAACCTTTGCTGGCTATTTCGGAGTAGTTTTATTGCCGATCCGTATTTTTGGAATCAGTGCGACACTTGCTTTCGATGAACACCGACATATCAAATTATTCGGACGCTTGGGTCGCGAGCTATAGGACTACCAATTATGCTGCTTTTTGCCGGCTAAGCAGTACGCATCTCGGCGTATTCAATCGCGAGTCACTTGTCGCACATCCATCCGTAAATTAGTTATCAATACCCAGGGTCGTAACAGCACTTCGTCAGCCCCCCCCCAAAAAAAAACGTTTCTCTTTGGCCCCCATAGGGTGATAAACAGAACTTCGATGCCCCCAGACCCCCTCAGGCTAGATGGCTGTTTACCGCTATTTATCATCTAGATCGGGTGTCCGTTATAGGCAGCTTCTATCGACTAATCGCGCGAAGCGCGAAAAATTTCTATAATTCATGATTGAATCGGTCAATATAATCGGGAATTACATATATATTGGTATCAATTTTTATCCTCTCTCTGCTCACGTAATCAGATTGACCGGTTGAGCCGAGTGAGTTGTGGTTGATAAGGTAGGACCACTCAATATTAATTAAACATCTTCGGGCGTATACCCGTTGGCAGGAACGAAACAGCACTTCGTCAGGCCCCCCAAAACACATAGGGTGATAAACCGACCCCCGTGCCGTTGTTCGCTTCTGCCACGAAATCAGGATCCCCGTTTAGTGAGCCAGCGTGGAGCGCGAAAATTTTCGATAATTCAAAATAAAAGATAGGTCAATAAGATCGGGAATTGCATATATATTGCTATCAATTACTTGTCCTCTCTGCTCACGTAATCAGATTTACCGGTAGAGCTGAGTGAGGTGTCTTGGAAACTGTAAGGCCCGTAAATAATAATGAAGCATATTCGAACGGGTGGACCCGTTGGTACGACTTCGTTACATGATGTTATTTGTTATTTCGTGACCTCCAGTCTGCTCTATCAAGGAATATAGAATCGCCCAAACATACTAAACTAAAAGATGCACACGATTTCAAATTGGTAGTTCTTCACTGGCATATAATTCTTCCCTGCGGGATGGTAGCCTATTTGTCTCGTGACGTTCGGATTGCCAAGACAGGAACATTCGGCGCCAGTCATTTAGGCGTCTATGGTCAATTAAACCTATATGTATTTTGGATTTTGAACATACATAACTAAGTTTTCGGTCAGCGTGAGGGCAGTCCTTTTCGGCCAAGGTTTTCTCGCTGCCGATCGTTCTGGCACGCTTCTTGGAGTCGCATGTTAGCCTACATATGGCCTAAAACTTTATGTCTTCGCGCGTCGTGGCGCGGTATTGGCCAACGCCGATATGCCCACTTCTATAAATCTTGCGTATTTTATCTTGGTCGAAGAGTACCCAATAATTAAGGTACTTGGAAACTTGAAATCGCGCGCAGTGCGAAAAAACTTTGATAAAGTTGCATAAAATTTCATAAAATACTCTATAATTTATGTTAATTCACTAAATAATTTTGGGGCCCCTTCGAGTTCGCTCCCTCCAATTGGGGGGCTTGGGGTGCGGCAGTATACGGTCCTGTCAATACCTATATCTATACCTATATCTATAGGTACTGCCCGTTTAACTGGAAAGTTAAGGCAAATTGCATTGAAACAGCAGTGACGTAATATTAGCAGTCTACTCACAACTTTCCTGCAATCCTAATGGAAAACTCCAGACTCCAAGCCAAGCAATGAGTATTTTATAAATATAATTTTTTTTCATAAATCGATTTCTCAATATTTTTATGGGGGCCGCAAGAAGGCTAGCTGCGGGCCGCATGCGGCCCTCAGGGCCGCGGTTGGGAATCACTGGTCCTGATACTTGGAAAATAGGGCCAGGAACTGTTAGGACTGGGGAACATTACGATATCATAAATGCGAGCCATTCTTCATCACTCGAGCAGAGTTGAAAAAATGGGTTTAACAGGATTGAAATCGAAACTGAATATGGAACATAATGACTTGGAATTGGACTCGAGTCAAAACACTATGACTCGAATTCGACCCTTTTCTCACTGACTCGGACTCGGACTCGAATCTGTGGGAAATTGAGAATGACTGGAGTGACTGAATGACTGGGATGACTCGAGTCAAAACTATAAAAGTGAGGTTGACTTGTGACTCGTAACCTTGCGACTTGGTTACAACCCTGCAATTTAGTAACATCAGCGTGTACTCGCTGGTTACATATCTATTATAATTGGGCGAGCCAAACCTTCGCCAGAGGTGTTGTTGTCGGCGGCGGCATCATGGACCTTGCATTGTGATGCAACAAGCGATGGTTGGTGGTTCACGGGAAAGTGATGCGATGATCAATGATCATAAATCGCATAACAATTGTTTATAAGGTCCAACGTTCTTGCATTTAATCATAAATCAAAATGAGAAAGTGCCGGGCATTTGCGAAGACACTTGGTGCGACAACTGATAGAACCACCAGTTTGTGAACAATAATTCATAAAATTTGACAACACGTGCATTGCAGCGACCACAGTACGATCGGACAGGATTGGACACTCATAGCGGTAATTGCGTACTACGGCGTCCTAGATTCTGGAGCTCTGCATAATGAGTCTTATGCAAAGCACCGATGGGCATTGCTGTGATCTGGAAAAACTAAAATGACTTGGAAATTGTACTAAGCTCTATGTGGGAAGTGTTGGCAAATTTTGAAATCTTTCCGTGGTGACCGGGTGACTGAATCTGAATCCAAGGACATCGAACTACAACAATCGCTTTATTTTTATCACACATATCTAGAAATTTGATAACACGCGTTTCACTATTTTTAGAATATATTTATGATGAAGTCTACCAATAGCTTGTGAACTGCAATTATTACCCTCACCTTGGTTCCTTGTTTCCACTAACGTGATACCAAGTATCGTATGAATTGGTTCTTCCAGCGTTCACTTCATCATCATCGGGGTTAGGAACGAGCTTGGCGGCCTCAAACACCATCTTCTTCAAACTACTAGAACCCGCTACATCCATTGTGTACCTCCCAGTGACAACAGTGTCGGCGTTAATGTAAGCCACTGTTCGTTGTCCAAGTACTTTCTGGAACTCCTGAATCAGTGATGTTAACTTGAACAATAGCAGATAAACAGTTCAACGAATACTAAATCATTAACGGTGGTGCTCGGGGTCATTTCCCCACCTCCTCCAACATTATAATCTATATATGCTAAATGTGAAATTTATCCAGCCCACCTCCACCCATTCGGCGGACCCGATCAATGCGTATTCCTCTGCCCCCCAAGCGCAAAACATGATCGTTCTTCTTGGTCTCCATCCCCCCTTTACGGCTTCTCCTAGCGTTCTCGCCACTTCTAAAATTGCCGCCGTTCCTGACGAAGGGTCCATAGCGCCAAAAACCCACGCATCCCGGTGGTTACCAACGATGACATATCGGTCTAGGGTTATGGAAATGTGGTTATTTTGCGAACTGGAGAGGAGCATTGAAAGGTTGAAGTCGAATAAACTCTAGCTTTTAAAATATTTGTCGTGTACATTGGGGCTGTAGTGTAGAGTGTAGAGTTCGAATTTCGTTAACGATTTTTTTGATGGAGGGGCCTGAGAAACACATACGGGCGGGAGTCGGAGTTCATTAAAATGCCCCGACTGCGACATTGCATTGAGCTTGTAATTTTCTGTGTAGATTTACATGAATGTTAGAGTCAGAGTTGGATTCAAAGTCGGCTTGTTTAATGTTTCCGGAGTCGGAGTCAGAGTCGTAGTTGGTGTATTGAAAATATTTGTATTCTTGGTCGGAGTTGGTGTCGGTGCTAAAGTGAATCGAATCCACAACCCTTTTACACACAAACGTGAACTTAGTACGTCACATTCTAAATGTTCAACTCCATCCATCCGCAATCCGTGTGTAAACAATAAACATGCATTCAAGAGAAACCGAACTTCGTGGTAGTTTATTTTAATGTTCAGAACACATTGCGCTATGATTGCGAAATCAGAGCAGGGGCATATCTTTGTTTTTTTCACCTCCATTACTGGCACACTCATCATCTCCATAGTGAATTAGCCTGCTAGTGCAGCGCGTGCCCGTCTCACACGATTTATTTGAGGTTATGATAGCATGTTAGCATCGTGGAAATGTACCGGACCCGCTGTTGCCGTACCATGAAATTATGATTCGAAATTAATTTATAATATATCTTATTCGAAAAGAGATATATGTGACAACGTGATAAGGAGTCGAGGTTATTTTTCAGACATTTCACCAAACATTTCTGCAAAGTTCCCAGTTAAGAAAAAGTTGCGAAGGGAAACTTACAAATTATCAAAGATCACATACCGAAGACAGCTTATCACTATCCAACATATTCCTACCGTCGTCCGCACAGTTGCATTATAGAAATTAAACATAGAACGGCAACGACCGATTTTTCAGCTTCGTTCCGCTTCGCCGAGGCTGGAGTGGAGAATTGTTTTGCGTAAGCGACTGTATTATCTCTGCCGATCCAAAAGCTATCTTCCCGAGCGCAGAAATTATTGAATCTGGTCTTGATCAAAAGCTACTGTTGCACTGATTCCGAAAATATACATTAAAATAATGATCAGGCACTGATCCCCCTAGAATCCGTCCTCCAAGTCTGAAATATCGGCATTGTTCGAACAATTGGAGAGTCGCAACGGGTCATTGTTATGGCCATTGTGTTGCGGTTACCCGATTGTTCTGAACAATGCCGATATTTCAGACTTGGAGGACCGATTCTAGGTGGATCAGTGCCTGATCATTATTTTAATTTATATTTTGGGAATCGGTGCAACAGTAGCTTTCGGTCAAGACCAAATACAGTAATTTCTCAATTCTCCACTCCAGCCTCGGCGAAGCGGAACGAAGATGCAAAATCGGTCGTTGCCGTTCCATGTTTAATTTCTATCAGTGTTGGGATCAAGTCACTACCTTCGAGTCACGAGTCATTTCGAGTCATTGCATATTTTGACTCGAGTCAAGTCAAGTCAATCGATTTTCGAAGGTGACTCGAGTCAAGTCAAGTCAGTCGATTTTTGGAGGTGACTCGAGTCAAGTCGAGTCAAGTCAAGTCAAGTCACGAGTCAAGTCACAATTCAAGTCAAATTGCCATTTTGGTGTATGAGGCGTGATTACGTCATTGTATTTTGCTAGCTGTCTGAAATACAGATTGAGTGGTCATTGATTTTGGACCGATGAACGAATATAGAGGTAAATATACACGCAAGTAAGGCGCTGTATCGCTCGCATATAAGCAGAACTAATAAACTACGTTAAGTAATTGCATAGCCTCAGTTTATAGTTACCAGCAAAAATAGAGATAAGATGCAATACATTACCCTTTTGCAAATTGATATGATACAATTCGAGCCTGTGTCAATGGTTGAGAACTATACAAACTATTTTCGAATTCAATTTCAATAAAACAAGAGGTTTGGTTAAGTTAAGAACACAGAACATAAATAGACCTTTTGCTGTTAGATTACTTTACTATACTATAATTTACGACAACGTAGGCTGTAAGCTTCGATCACTTGGTTTGCGAATAATGTATTTGTGAGAGAACAATGGAGGCTCAGTAAAATGCACGATCATTGAATGATTGGTCGCTCTCACTGGTTACACCTGCCTTGCGCGAACAATCCGAACATATGCTAGATCAGTGGTCGGGAACCTTTTTTGTCCGAAGAGCCATATTGGCCCTATTTTTCCATCCCAACTCCGAAAGAGCCATACATTCCAATCAACTGTTACGTCACAATTGAAAATTCGTGACGTCATGGTAGCACTAATTCGAACTCCCAACATGGGATTCCTCGTGTGCGCCACATTTTTTCTGTAAAAACTGATATTTATTGTTTGTGGCGAGATAGCGCAGTGGTATAATCCGCGGCTGCAACACCAATGGGTTGCTGGTTCGAGTCCGACCGAGGTCGACTTCTGAATTCCTATGCCTAAGTGTTGGAGGTTTATCTAGGCTCCTCCTCGCCACCTCATCCGCGTAAGCGGTGTCTTACAAAAAGCCTAGAAGTGGGCCGTGCTATAAGTCGGCAGTTACGGAATAAAAATTAATAATATCGGCCTGGTGTAAATGACCATAGTAGTCGACACACACCATGAATACTTCAAAACCAAACCAAACCATATTTATTGTTCGAAAATAAAGCTCGAAAAGAGAGGTAAGACGAAGATGGGCCAAGCCTCACCAATGATAACGCAATTCATCGTAAGTAGCTTAGAATTTATTTTAACTGATCTGATGTTAATGTGACTGTCACACTGATCCGAAAATCTAATTACTCATCGACTTCTCAATTCTCAAAGTATTCGGCGGTAACATATCGTTGCGCTACACGCATATATTTTATCGTGGAACATGGATAGCTATGGCTTTGTTTGTAATTCGAGTTTGTAATTGTTAATGTCACATCCACAACAGTTCAGTTCGCGCCGTAGATCAGGAAGACAATGTGAATTTGAAAATAGCGTTTTGAAATGAGCGTCGCCATGTGTGCTATGTTCTTTGATTCAACGTATCGCACAATTCAAGATTTCGATTCGGATACATCGCCAGGAGGTAGTCACCAGTCATTTCGATGGCGTGGGTTCGAGCCCGTCGCTGCCATCACGCCAGGATACAGAGCCTGTACTCTCTGTTGCACGACGAAACGATGTCGACACACGATAAACGTTTAGCACTGAAAAGACATCCTAACAGCACGAGTAGTCGTTGTATAAGGCAACTAAATAAACGGCGCAATCAGAGAACTAATCAATAGCCTTTCAATTAACAGGAGCCGAGATTCGGCTCCAGTATAACACAAACAATACTGGCGCAAAGAATTCACGAGTGATATTGGCCGCCGATGGGACGGTAACTTAAATTTGATTATTTTGAAGAGAGGGGGTCCGAGCCCCTGAACCGGAAGAAGGCATTGTCTTTACTTCTCAAAGACATGTTAATAGTAATACTGCCACGAGAATAATTATTTTGGCCGTGATGAAAATTTACCAACAAGTCGCTGCAATATTGATCAATTCAGTGTAAAAATAAATATTTGGCAAAGAGCCATATCTTATACCCAAAAGAGCCATATCTTATACCCAAAAGAGCCATATATGGCTCGCGAGCCATAGGTTCCCGACCACTGTGCTAGATACAGTGATTTTTATCGACACCGATTACTTGATGACTTGAAATTGACTCGTGAATTTTGCTCCGAGTCACGAGTCAAACCACATTTCTGATACGCCGAGTCAAGTCAAGTCAAGTCATTTTAGCAAAGTGACTCGAGTCAAGTCAAGTCATACGAAAAAGTGACTCGAGTCTGACTCGAGTCAAGTCATGACTCGAGTCATCCCAACACTGATTTCTATAGTTGCATACAGCATTGGGATGCCTTTGCGATAAATATATCAATGAGACATATGGTTCACCTGGTTCATCGAATCCTCTGATATACCCGATAACGTTGTGAGTAATTTTTCTTTCGTTTCGCGTTGTGACGTGCATTCTCATTTTGCTTCATGGAAAAAGAGAGTACCGTTATTTGCTAAAGTTGGCAAATAAATGACCCGAGCATGATTACAACGCCCATAGTTCAAAGTGTGTGAGGCATTTCAAATATGCTCCTTCGACATGTTCTGGGATCCTGTTTTAATCGCAGGAATTGCTTAGTTGAACGTGACTGATTTTATTTTGTAAATGCTCGGTGCTATATCGAAAGAGATTGTACGTAACGTAGGTATACTATAAGTCAAATCTGCTTTCCTACAATGTAGACATATACCTATTAGCATTAGCTCCATCAAATCCAGGACCGTATCTGTACGTGATATTTAATCCACCCTTCCAAGCTTCTTCGACTTTGTCGCCGGCCATTTTCGATAAATATTTTACTGCGTCGTCATATCCAATAGGAGTTACAGGAATATTTGGCAATGGAGCGGCGTCTTCATCCAATCTCCAAGCGCTATCTGGCGAGCAATAACAAGTAGGCCTATAGGTGCCATGTTGAAAGTTATTACTATATATGCTGCAAAACTAACCGATCGAAGGATAGTGTAGAGTCAAAGGGTCCCCGTTTCGCTTAAATAATGTACCGCGTTGAGCTCCTGTTCCCGGTAAAAACCAGTCATCCGGATATACTCCCTTTCCCGGAACGGTGTAGTCCTTCGGATCCGAGTACATAATCAGACCGGCGCATTTGTATTGTTCAGCATGCAGGGCTTGGCAAAAATAAATATATACTTTTATTAAGTATATATTCAGGTTCATGTGCATCAATGCAGTAAGCATTCAACAACATCTCGTCTTTGTGGATGAGTGGGTGGTAAAATGGGGTGATGCAGGTGTCCTTGCATGTAATCTTATTCCAATCTCCACTAAAATATAGGCATATTTTCTGAATCAGCGGGCCATTCTTCGCTAATGTGACCGAATTCACGAACACTCGAATGCAAGCGATATCGTTCCATTTTACCTTTGTCTCCCCTAAAGATCTGTCCGTATCTTGCTATGCAAATTTTCCCGGTCAAATTAATCTTTTTGTCTATCGCGATGAAGTCTTCGATGGTACCGTAATTGACGTACACCAAATCTCCCTAAACGAAAACCACCAAATTCAAGAATGCCCGAACAGGACTTCTGGAAAACTAATACCGACCTCCGGATCCCCACTCTTCGAATACGCATTGAATGGGTTAACAATACCAGGCTTATTCTGAGATTCATCAAGAATCGCTTCCTTAGCTTGACTTTTATCAACAAGAGTGTCTGAAGAATTGAAGGTTTTATAAATTATATGGGTCATGGCAATAAATGAAACCACTATACAGTCGTACCATCTGCAAGCTTCACGGCGACGAAATTCGAATCGTCATCATCTGGATACGAGAGAAGAACGTCGTAAGGATGAATTTCCGTAGTCAACCCGGCAGCGCGATAACTCTCGGCTATGAAATTGACCAGTTCTACTTCGTCCTGTCTCCGACCCGCGATATGGGGACTCTCTGTCAATTTTCTGTACATGAAGTAAATACATAAGACTAGCAGTCAATTGACGAATTTTGTGGGAAGACGAACTCTCTACTGCATCATATCATGTCATCATTCATATCGACCAAAATCATTATTCTCGTGGTAGCTGAGACAAGTTAACAAAAATTGATAACAATTGCTCATTTATCAGTAGAATATAAGTTTTAGGCAAATACTACGATACCATCAAGTTATTTAAGGGTCTACACCAGACAAATCTAATCCGTTGAGCTCGATACGAAGTTTGTGTAATCACAAAAAATAAGTTTCTGTCGTGCGGCCAACCGATATCTCTCGCGAATTCGCCTTGCTCTTGGATTGCACGACACATGCGTTAATTGAGGATAGGGAAAAGCGGGCATGGCGACGCCTGTATGACAACGCAGTTTTCAAATCCACATTCTGTTCCTTATCATCGGCGTGAAATGAGCTCCCTGCGAGTCAAGTGACATTCCCAATTGCAAATTCGAATTACAGACATATCAATCCACATTCCCGATCATTAGGTACTATACCGTTAAAATGTAGGCTTGTAGGGCACAACGTTATGTTACGGCTAAAGAATTTAAGAATTGAGCAGTAAAGTCAGTCAAGATGCCAATAGATAACAATATTCTCCGCCGCTGAAGTTTTAGTACCCCGGTTGGGGGATCGATTGAACGGTGTGTGACTGCCAATAGAACAATTGCGAAGCAGCTTTCCATTGATACCCGGTTTATCGAATATAGCGCTTGGCAGGCCGGTCAAAAATGGCCGTAAAGTTTCCTTTGGTCAAATGGAAAATATGTCGTAACCCAAATGCAGTGAGTCGTTCAATCTCGCTGTGTCTACACCAGAGGTCTCAAACTCAAATGTGCTCGCGGGCCAGTTTTCCAGTTTTAACGACGCTGCGGGCCGCAGCATTTATAGTGGTTTTCCATGTCTTTCCAACCAAGTAGGCCTTATTTGGCTCATTGAAAGTGAGCCGATCCAGCAAACTGACAGTAAACACACATCGTCAAAATGTATCAATTGAGGCCTGGCGCGAAAAGAATCATCACATTTATAACTATTTGAATAGAATTATTGTTGTACATGATATCAAGATACAGACACCATATGGGCGGACAAATGTATGATGCCATCATAAAAGCTATCGGGTTATAATTTTGCAGCTACTATGAATATTTTGAATTTAACTGATTGATATTAGAGACTGATCTGATATCACAACATTTCTAAGTTGAGCATTGTAATTCCAATCCAGGATTCGGGTGTACTTTTGATAAGTAGGCTATTAACCTCATGGTCAAATATCTTCAAATATAGAAGCAGAAAATATAATATAAATATATTATGGAATGTGTCCTAGTGATTGAAATGTCGGAGCGCCGAACGGCCCATTGTCGTTACATCGTTGTAGCGTACCACCACGGTACTCGGTACCTTTAAGTGGCCTTAATTAACAGATTGCCAATGGTTGCCATAACTACTTGCTTAGTTAGCGAAATACCAAGCTGCGACCTTTTGATCTATTACTATTCCCCTGATGGTTTGTTGATTCCATGGTTCTAACAAATTCCGAGTCACTCCGAGTCCACTTGAGTCATTTTCATTTTACCTTCGAGTTAACCTGAGTCTGAGTAGGCTAACTCTAAGAAAGGTCGCGTCCAAGTCTAACTAACAAATTTCGGCCACGAAACGTCTAAGGATCAGATTTCGTCAGCATGAATTGGAAATGTGGCGAGATCGTGAATCTTCCACTGCATGGTAGCATTTACAATTGATGTGATAGTGAAGTTTGATGGCTCTCGGAGAAATTTAAGAGGGAATTTTCACTTTATAACCTGAAAAGATATATGTGACACTTATATACTGTCAAATTAATAAAAATCTAAAATGTCGCCGCGGGCCGCACAAAATGCTCCGGCGGGCCGCATGCGGCCCGCGGGCCGCGTGTTTGAGACCTCTGGTCTACACCATATAAGACACTATGGTGATATCACTATTTTTGTAAATCGTACCGCGTACCCAACGGGTGAATATATTTCCTGTGTGTGGATCTGTTAAGACTAAATGTGTATAATTCATGCTATATACAGGCTATACTGGTTAGTTTGTGTACTGGATTCATCGCGGATATTAGGAAAATATCACCAGATGCAATATTGATTTGTAATGCGATTATCACCACAGTATGTGAGTTGAGAGCATTGCTATTGCTGAAAGACCTCGATACCACACATAGCTATAGCTGGAGTGCAATGATATGTCGTTAAAATCATTTAGCTTTACTCCCAATACTGAGGCGTTCTGAAAAAAATTGATACTGCCAAAAATATTTTCACGCTTTTTGAGACCACATCATATTTGTATTGCAATTTGCTAAATACGCCGCAAGTATGACATTGCTGTCAAGGGTTCTTCACTATGGTGAGGGAAAAAGAGCTTTTTGAGATGGGACATAGAGCTAATTTGAAAATCGCGAGGTTGGTGAAGTGTTTAGTTCTGTTTGTTGCAGCTTTTTAATACAGCTAACAAAATACTCATATTGCAGAATCCATTCCAGTTTAAGCCTATCGCTCATTAACAAATGCGGATAACAAAATCCGAATTACAGAAATAAAGTTTGTCGCTGTGACGTGATCATGTCATGGACATAGCTCGTGTAAGTCGTATGACAACCCGCAATTAACACTGGCACAAATTCGCTTATAAAATACCAAAAATCAAGAGAATAATATAGAAATACTCCCTGAGTTATAGATTCATATTCGACAATCATATGCCATACCAAAGTTCAATTAATTACGTAGTTAATTGAACTATGGTCAGGTCATGCTTCTAGCACTGGCTATCAACCTTTTAGTCTTCGCAGACCCCTTTTGGACGGTCACGGACCCCTGCGTTCCCCACAAGTTTTTGTTCACAATTAACTCAATATCATGCAAACGACATCGGTCTAGCTGTCTTGTGCAAATATTAACTGTAGGATTGTGATCTTACCATGAAGTTACTATGGATTGGTGGATATGTAGTCACCTCTTTTGACCTTAGAATCTTCAACTTTGCATTTTTCCATAAACCCCAATAGGTTTGTGTCACTAGGTTATTGGCAATTTGGTACTTAAAATGAGTTTGCACAGTGGGATAATTCATAATTGACGATGTGAGTCCTGAAGGTTTAGCAACTATGAAGCGAGACTGTCTCATACTTTCCCTAATTTGTAAAAATTAAAAATTGGGTTATCAATCATTTCATAAATTTGGAGGTTTCGCGGCCCCCCGATTGAGAACCACTGATCTAGACTGATTACTTGTCCCTATTACGTTTAAATATGGCTACCTATTATACAGCTTTTACGGCTTTTACAGCAAATTACAGCTTTGTCGAAGTCGTGAAAGAGGCAATAATGCAGTATGCGTCGACGGGAATGCAACGTTACCATTGCCAATATACGGCAATGGAATAACTTCTCCGAATGTTATCGAATACGTTGCTCTACCTCCACATTATATACAATTAGTTTAGTTTTATATCAATCATCATTTGGTCTCTCATGCATCCCTCCTGAACAATTAAGTAGGTTGACTGATTTATACTTCCTTCAACATATTTCCTCTTCTTTAAGAATAATTATAATATTTTTTGTAAATGTACTGGTTTATACTTTTGTAGTTGGCATATAGTTTAGTGTCCCGGGAGTTCCTACTAAAATACTCCGAATGCGAAATGTTACGCAGGACATTCATCAACGACGGCTTGTCGCATCGCGGGCGATTGTTCGGCATCTCTAGCAAGTTGGCCTTTGTCATTTATATACGCAACTGAAATATAGCAGATCACAGCGTGTGCTGGATAAATTCGTTCACGCCATATGTGTTGGTAAACATCACTAATTATGAGCTAACAATCTTAAGTGGAAAGTTGAAGATGAGTGCAATCATGAATTGACAGAACATTGTTTTTTTTTTCTCTGGCGTGGAAGTGTGATGAAGTAAGATTTGCATTGAATGTGATGACATTTGATGACTACAGCTTAACACTTCACTTTGAAATCAAACCTTCTAATCACTGGCATAATTTATTTATTAAATTATGAGCTCCTTAATGACGCAACATAATTGAAAATATTTCATGCATCAGTAAATGATGTCGAGCAATAAAACGGTTCATCTATGTACAGAACAAGGTGAATGAAGAAAGTTCAGATCAGACAATAATATTCTAAATCACAACAAGCCATTCGAGGAAGTGGAATCAAAGATAAGTCAAATGTACCATCAGCAAAAATATAATGACGAGATCTCTACTCACAGATTCAAATCTCCCTTCTGTGTTCGGTATCGGCATAACCCAAAACAACTATGATCCCTATTTGGTTAATGAGAATTACAAACTTATATAATCTCATTATTACATCAGATGCCGCGGCTTATATACAAATTATCCTTGAAATCAATCGTTTTGTAAATCTTTCGTAATATAATCTACATTACTTAGGTCTCTTAAATGGAATTAAAGCTGTTGCTGGTGCATGTGGGTTTAGTGGTGCTTATCTACTATGGTATTGTGCACCAGACCAGATCGAACTTGACTATCCGCTAAACTAGATTGAATTGTAGCTGTGTTTTGACGGTTTCAAGTATTTTGGTATATTGACTTATATTCCGGATTCTGAATATGGCCTGTTAGCTGAAAATACCCCTGTAATAGATGGTACACATCTATCAGATAAGATATATGGAATCGGGAAATAGCAATTGAGAAAAATGAGGCTGGAATGTTTTCTTCCCTGCGATTTCCTATCTGTTTTCTTGGCAATTCAGGGGTGATTCCTTGATAGTACCATATTTAGTAAACCTTATGTAAGAAGTAGCCTACTCTACGTACTCTTTCTCTTTCTCACCTGAGGTTTTCACCAATCCTTACATTAGATATAGCATCGGATATCAATTTACTGATATCTGGGTCTGCTTTAGGAGGATCAGGTTCAGGATACGACTCCCCGCGGCCATAATACCCAGCTATTACTCCTATAGTCAGTGCCACAGCCGCGGCACCGATCGCAAGTAGCAAAGCTTTTCTCTCGGTAAATCCCATGTTGACTTTAGCGATTTAATCTCATCTGTTTACTCCGTCCTGAAATTTCGACATGGATTATTATTATATTTTAACTCGTATAGGTCAGATTTATTGCCGACTTTCTAATCTCTCATGTCATACGAACAGTGGCTGCATATATTCAGTATAAGATCAGCATAGAAAATGCTGCAAAGGCGGGAAATATGTCATCTTTTCACTGTCAGAATTGCCGTCCTCAACTCTCAAGTAGATATACGGTAACCATATATGACGAAATTGTACCAAGCAGGGGATACAGCCTCGGTGAATTAGAAGTAATGAATGCGCACTGTTTACATATAATTGACGAATGGCGCGTATCCAACGTTCGAGTTGGGGTAAGGTATGTAATCCGAAGTTGTTGCGGTTGTTGTTGCTGTTTATTTAACAAAAATTTCTGGTGCTTGTCGCCGGACGACCTTTTGCGCCACGATCAATGAGAATGCCCAGATGTATGAGGCGAAAAGAGGTAACAATAAACAACCTATGTAATTTCTGGTCATGCGTTCATGGGCCTGGCAGGGGTGCTAAACCTGCGGCCTGAAGATGAAATTTGTGCGGCTCGTGAATAAGTACCAATTTTGAATGGTGTGCGGCCGGCAAAATTACTTTCTAATTTAGCTTGGTCTGGAGCGGTTGAGTTAAGCTCTAGAGCAGTGGTCGGGAACCTTTTTCGTCCGAAGAGCCATATTGGCCCAATTTTTTCCATTTTAACTCCCAAAGAGCCATACACGTCGATCAACTGTTACGTCACAATTGAAAATTTGTGACGTCATGGTAGCACAAGGGATTCGTCGTGTGCGCCTCATTTTCTCTGTCAAAAAATCGTACTAATCATGCTGGTAACCGTATTCAAGCATGCGAAATTTGAGTTAAGAGAACGTAGCTTATTGCGACAACCCATGATCACATCCGTAAATGGAGCCAAACATGATCACTACAGCCGTATATACCCAATGTAAGGTGTGATACATCAGTGACATGGGGTCGAGGGAGGCAAGCGAGGCAGTTCGTCACCTGTCGCTAAGATGAGTGAACGAAAATTGTGAAAATTTCAATTACTATTGGTATTTTCTATCGATGTTAATGAATGACTGAATTTTGAACATTTTCCTCCCAAAATTAGGCGATTTGCATATTTATTATTCGAAAATATAGCCCGATGCGATAGGTAAGGCACAGACGGGCGAAACTTCGCCATTGATACCGCAATTCATCGTAAATAGCTTAGAATTTATAATAACTGATGTGAACTGAATGTAACTGTTGCACTGATTCCGAAAATCTAAATACTGATCGACTTCTCAATTCTGAAAGTATTTGGCGAGAACATAACGTTGCGCTCTACATGCCTATATTTTATCGCTGGTGTCACAAAGCGACATACCAATCAAGAACGTGGATAGCTATGGCGTTGTTTGTAATTGCGAATGTCACTTCCACGGCAGTTCATTTCGCGCCACAGATCAGGAAAACGGAGCGTATGTATATTTGATAACTACGTTGTCATTTATGGGCATCACCATGTCTGCTATTCTCTTTGATCAATCAACGTATCGTGCAATCCAAGATTTCGAGTCGGGTACATCGAATTCGCGCGTGATATTCGTCGCCGGCGCGACAGTAACTTCAATTTTGGGATTTTGAAAAGGGCTGTCCGAGCCCCTAACCCTGAAGACGGCATTGTCTTTACCTCTCAAAGACATGTTTATACGCTCACGAGAATAATTATTGTGGTCGTGGTGAGATTTTACTAACAAGTTGCTGCAATATTGATCAATTCAGTAACAAAAAATATTTATTTGGCAAAGAGCCGTATCTTATACCCAAAAGAGCTATATATGGCTCGCGAGCCATAGGTTCCCGACCGCTGCTCTAGAGGGTTATGATTGCGTAAGCTATTCGTATGTCGACTTCACACTTGCTTTGACGAAATATATTAGATGACTTGAATTCATTTAACGATTTGCCTGCCGGCAAACCGAGTTATATTAACGAGTAGCCTCGCAATCGCCAGCATCAATTCTTAATCCAATGGTGATCATTAGGGATGGTGTGAACGTGAGGTTCACGTTCGCGTTCTGTGTGTGAACCTCGGAAATTTTGAGGTTCGCGTTCACAACAGAACCTTGGTAGGTTCTGCACTGTGAACCTTTTTGATAAATTGTAATTTGCACTTCATTATAAGATCTTTGGTTCAAATTTATTGCATTTCAACTGCGGGTCACTCTATGCATGGCGCTGGCAGCATAAAAAAATCAACACTAAACGAGCATGCACCTTGACAACCTTAAAAGTTTTACTTGCTTTTTTGTTACAAAAAATTTCTCGAAATATCCAGCTTTCCGTTTGTGAATATTTAGTGACTCTCTGCTATGAGCTTGAACCGCAATCATACAACATCACGAGCGATATACGTAGTCAGCGAATGATGCTTATTCAACCAATCAATGACATTGATATCGTTTTCCTATGTAAAAAATCGAGCGGGCGTACGGGGTCAATCTTGACTTCATATCTTTACTGTATCATTAAAACCAAATCCGTGCGATTAAGGTGCTGGCTACTGCTATATAACTTGTTGTTTATGGTATCGGTAGCGAGTATAGAAACCCGTTTTACACTCTGCTCAATATCAATGTAGCAATACTCAGACTCCGGACGCATTGTCCGGTCTGTCAAAGACCGTTAAGGCGTAAGCTTATATTCCCTGGTAAGTCCTCGTCGAAATTGTTGGCAAAGCGTCGGAACGTATTGATTTTATGAGATTATTATATCCTTTGATAACCGCGGTTGATACATTTAGCGGCGTTTAAAACGCCAATATGTACTTCAGCAATGTGACATTATGTGGCCCGAGTCTTCGCTAGGTATCGTGTACATTAGTATAGGCTATCACTTCATTGAAAGATAGGGTTGGAATTAGTAACATGACGTCACGAGGTTCACGTTCGTGTTCACACAGAACCTTTCTAAAAGGTTCGCGTTCACACGAACCCGAACCTTTCAGAGGTTCACACCATCCCTAGTGATCATTGTAACTATACGAGTTCGAAAGCTACAATTAATTGCAAAACGATCGTTTACAATTGAACCTTTACTTCACGTTAAAGTCCACGCGAACTGTCACGAACCTTTCCCGTTGTATTGATTTTCGTTATTTCGATAAACAAATACAGGGGTTGTCTACTCTCGATGCACATTGTGCAGTGCAGAGTGTATATATCAAAAGTAGGTTACCTCAACTCAGACGATACACTATCTGTACAATGTCTTCACGTTACACAGGGAATATCGACCTATACCTAACGACAGAAAAATATATTTCCTTATTTCCTGGCAGTACTCATAAATGTATAACGAATGCTAGTAAGATTAAATAACACATCTGAATTCTATCATGTCCACGTTTCCTCCCCATTCCGCTGGATCGAATCCGAGAGATCAGTGACGTCTCAAACATACTTTGAAACTGACACGAATTGGTATGCAGCTCCAATATAAGGCACTGCGAAATAACTTTTAACACATGTGTGAAATGGATTCATTTCAAACCCAATATTTGTGCCCCTAAAATGAGAAGCATTATATTGGATCGGATTAAATGCCGGACGATCTACATTGCAAACACGCGGGTTGCTTTTAATTGAAGTGGTTGTTTGACGATGAGACTGGTGATGTAGGTCGAGGGACAATGGTTTGGCTTTTACTGACTGGATCTGGCATAATAACCTCCTCGGCATATGTATAATATGAATGGATATGCGGTCCATTAGCTGCACTACGAGTTCAACACGCTTGCCATACTTCGTATGTTTTGGTATGCTAATATTTACGCTGCTTTGGAAAGTGGAAGACATAGTCACACACCGGTCTCCTATTTGTTGCATCAACTTTCAATTCACCAGCGTTGTACGTTTTGTGGTTTTCGAATCAATTCGCACGCCACCATTGTTATTTGCAAACCCACACTGCGTCACGAGTCGGTTATGCATATAGTGGTATATAAAGCCGACTATGTGAGTCTTTCGCTTACAGGGAGCGTGGACAACTATTTTAGTGATTTTCGGGCAGAAAGTTTCATAAATCGAGTATGTTGCACTGCACTGTCGTTATATTCATAACATTTTCCGATCCCCCCCGCAACGATTTTGCGTACCGGTTATGCGCGTTAGTAGGCTACTGGAGATATTCCCCCAAATTCTCATTCAACACCCCCCACCGGCTAATTTAGCTGCAGACGTGGTCATCAACGAGGTATATTTCTAAATTCTCTACTGAAAACTCAAGGTCTTAGCCTTAACGGGTGCTCATAACTGGTCCATATTCGACTGAGCTTCTTTCACATAATTATCTGTATGTCATGTCATGTCTACTTATTCCACAGAAATAATCACAGCCGAACAGCACAGACATCGAAATGCTTTCTTGTCTCTCATATGTTGGTTTTATTCTGCGTGATGCGGAGTCAATGCTGTTGATTACATTTCATTGTATCTCTGCCGCCACATCGTTATTGAAATCACCTTGAAACCCGCTCAATTTTCATCCTGACCGCGCACACGAGTATGAGTCTCCATCTGGAACAGCCTGCGCTTAGGGCGGTTTTGCTGATGCTTATTTCATCTCCGTTCAGGAATTCGGCACGTACCGAAAACTACAGAGATAGGCATAGATTTCAGTTTATGAGACGTGAAAAAGACTGGTTTAAATTGGATTTAGCAGGATGAATTTCTCAAACACGATTTGGATCGGAAAAGATTAATTCCACTCGTCTCCGCAGAAAAGATGAAACAATGCCAATCATGTGTAATCAACAGCTAAGTATCTCAAAAACTGGATAATATACTACACTGTCTTGACTTTAATCAAAGCTCGCGAAGATATATGAGAAAAAAATCACGCAATGTGTAGGCGGCATGGTAACGACTCGCCGTATTTACAGACGAAAATGTCAATGTTACAAATAGAATTGATAGATGTACTAAAAACGGGTTTCCGAGCTTTTGATCCACCATCGGCTCTTAGTTTGTTTGGAAAACATATCCAGAATGCTTGTTAGAATAACCCCTGATAGGTGTGACGTCTTCAAGTGTAGAAGCCGCAGACCCGATGTGATATAAGAGAATCGAATGTTGCCTTCGTACCTGACAAGAATGCAAAGAAGGTTAAGAATGCTAGCATATGTAATCTGACATTGGGCAGTGCGGTCCATATACTGCATACTACCACTGTAATGAAAATATTACAGAGAGCCAGCCCTTGATCTTTTCACATTTTATTATCTCAACATGTGCATGTGGATGGGCCGATTGACTCAATTAATATAATGAACTGACCTCTTCCCATTGTGGGTCACTTCTATCGCCAATTAGAAACATGGAGTCGACCAGGCCTGGAAAGGCAGAGCCGCCATATGCATCATGAAGACTTGGCGCATAAATCACGTGGCTGCAATATTTAAACGGCATCCAAGTAATTGGTATTATCGAACTATAGGAAGACATCCTGTACCTGTACTGGTCACGACCCGAAATGCCATTCTTGTCAATGAAAGCTCTTTCAAAAAACATTAGCTGATCGTTAGCTGCTCGCAAAGCCATTGAACTGCAATTGGGGCATTTCATTAAACTCAATCGGTTATCATGGAAGTAAATGTTGAAACCTCACTCAGCCATGTCCAGCTCTTCCAAGCGATCGTGAAATGATGTTGCTGCAATGGTCAAATTCGACATGGCGCTATTCAAAGCATCTGTCGATATCAATGTCAATGTCAGTGCGAATAGCCCGAGATTAATCACGATCTATAACGACTTCGTGCCTGTGTAAGCAAGTAATTTCGTATATGGTTGCTTCGTGAGCCGAATAGTAATGTCTCTGAAATTGTGTATTATTTTTTACTATTTCAATGCTTTCCAGGCATGCGAAAGTTGTTCAAAAAATCAAAATGATTCGAAATAAAATGCAAATGACGGAAAATATATTAATAAAGTGTCACGATTTTGTTGAAAAAATATGCATTTTGAGATATTTGTTGCCAGATATATTGGACGCTAAAGATAGGATATTTATCAATTTTAAGAACGCTAAAAATTATAATTGTTGGGATTTTCTGACGGCACTGTATACTTTATATGTAGACAGCGGTTATAAAAGTACTCATGATTGCTCGAGTAGACGTAGAAAAAATGTCGCAAATGTTTACTCAATTACAAGTAGCAGTAGTGATTTCCAAGATATGCCAAAACGACTTTAAGTATAGACTGAAAGCTCTGAAGATTGCTCACGTAAGTAGTTTTAAAAAGTATATTTGATTGAGTAAATTTGTCCCTACGTTTGACATGGCTCTCCAGTCAAGCGGCGAGATAGCGTATTGGCATAATCCACAGCTACAACATCAATAGGGTGTGGGCTCAAGCCCGACCGAGATCCACTGCAGAATTCCTACCAAAGTGTTGGAGGTTTATCTAGGCTCCTTGCCATCTCACCCACGTAAGCGGTATCTTGTAAAATCCTAGAAGTGGGCCGTATACCATGAAATAAACATAAAGAAAACTGGCATGGTCTAAATGACTATATTAGTCGACATACATCATGAATACCACAAACAACAACGACTCTTCAGTCACGACAATTTCTATCTCGATGATTGCGGTTTCACCTGTATCAATCATTCCATCATTCCTCATGATCTCGCCAAACGCTTCGAGCATAGTATCCATATCATTGTTCATATTGTTAACAAAGTCCAGTACATTAAAAGGTAGTAGTGGGCTGTCGGCGAAATTCCGAGCAATTTCGGCCACCAGCCTCGTCACGGCTTGGTGATATCTGAACTCCGGGTCGACGTAAGTTTTGACCAAATCAAACGTTTCGTATACCGAATGGTAGACAGGATATCCTATTCCAAGAGCCTGAAATATTCAACTCAATTTACATGTTGACAGGATTTATTATTTCTTGTAGAGATTTATAGGACTATCCAATTATATAGCGTTACATCTTAACCGTGAAGGTATAATAGTGTGCTGATGTGAAACGCGAGGAAAATAAGTGTGGTCCCTGGTATCAACACTACAGCTCTGCCTGAACAGTGAACATGGATAATATAACTAATTGTGCGTATACTCACTGGATCAATTTTGTATGCGATGTCGATTGAGGCAATCCCTGTTAGCTGTAGAAACATTGTGTAATCGCTACCAGCACTGAGAGGATACATTCTGGTGAAAGTGAGAAATATTATTCAGATTGATCGAAATTGGTTGTTAATTGAATCACGTTGGGATGCAGGCTTATATATAAGTGTAGTCGTTTACACGACATTAGAGCATGATATACAATCATAAATGGACCGATGAGCATGGCAAACTTGAGCATGTAACTTAATAACTCGCAAACTAATTTTGATCCCAACCATAACCCCGAAATTAAACTTCATCAAATACCCCAACCTATAATCCCTAACATATATGTCATTTATAGTGAGATACAGGGTTTGACTTATAACTCTAATCCTCACCCGGACCCAACCCGAACCATAACTTTCACATGCATGTACGTCCAAATAACACCGGCGCAAGTATCGCATGCTACTATGTCGCATGCCAAATATGTCCTCTAGGGCTGTTCAAAAATAACCTTTTTTTAAAATCTTGCTGGCTACGTGATTAAATCGTTAGGTTGCCTTGAAAAACGACGCACACCAAATTTAAATTCATTCAAACCAATATTCGGCGGTTTCGTAGAGTTTGAAAATTTTGAATTTGCCTGAAAACGCAATTTTTTTTTTCAAATTTTTCTGCCAACCCCATGAAATTGTTGGGCTGTCTTCAAAAACTATGCAAAACAAATTTGACTTAATTCCAAGCCGTAGAAGCGGAGTAATTTCAGTTTTTAATTGATAATTCTGGGATTATCCTTGGTCGGTGGATAATCCTAAAATTATCATCGAAAAACTGGAATAACTCCGCTTCTACGGTTTGGAATTGAGTCAAATTTGTTTTGCATCGTTTTTGAAGACAGCCCAACAATTTCATGGGGTTGGCAGAAAAATCTGAAAAAAAATTTTTTGCGTTTTTGGGCAAATTCAAAATTTTCAAACTCTTCGAAACCGGCGAATATTGATTGGAATGAATTCAAATTTGGTGTGCGTCGTTTTTAAGGCAACCTAACAATTTAATCACGTAGCCAACAAGATTCTGGAAAAAGGTTATTTTTGAACAGCCCTAAATTGTCCACGGACCCCATTGCTGCCGCCCGTGCTTCTCGACATAAGTGGAATTTCCAACTGTATAATGCCACTCTGCATGGAGTTGCATGGAGTTTTTGGTTGCATGGAGCATGGAGTCAAATTTGTTTTGCATCGTTTTTGAAGACAGCCCAACAATTACATGGGGTTGGCAGAAAAATCTGAAAAAAAATGTTTTGCGTTTTTGGGCAAATTCAAAATTTTCAAACTCTACGAAACCGGCGAATATTGATTGGAATGAATTCAAATTTGGTGTGCGTCGTTTTTAAGGCAACCTAAAAATTTAATCACGTAGCCAACAAGATTCTGGAAAAAGGTTATTTTTGAACAGCCCTAAATTGTCCACGGACCCCATTGCTGCCGCCCGTGCTTCTCGACATAAGTGGAATTTCCAACTGTATAATGCCACTCTGCATGGAGTTGAAAAGCGAATTAGCCAGATGGCGAATTATCATCCACAACGTCAGTGGTAGTTAAAAGTATAATACGTTACATCCAAATGATAACTTAAATTTCTAATTATAGCCGTTTACTGACTGTTTAAATTGATACGACTAATACGTCGTGTATAGCTTTAACGCCATGTTAGGGTAAAATACTTTCATTCTAGCATTCATTTCTATTCTAGCACTGTTTCCACACCTTCCAAGTCAAGATGATCGGTGCTGACCTTCTAATAAGGAATTTGCAAACCAGTATAATATATTAGTATACGGTAGTGGTTTCCAACCTTTTTCCACCCACGTACCATTTTGAGGTTTTATGCAGTGCTCGCGTACCACCTAAATAAGTCACGCACGCCGAAGGCGGTCAAAAATGCTTCCACCGTATGTTTCCGCCCGTTTAAGGCGGAGTATATGATTTCCGTAGTGGATCCATATGGAATTCTTGTGGTGAAATATATTAAAACGTAAATTGGTTAGGTAAGAATCCCAATGCTTTACGACAGATCTCTTCCTCGTAGGCCGCCATTGGTGGGATTGCCCCTACCCACGACGACGACCTTACGGCACGACCAAGACGGATTAAAAAACTCAAAATTAACCCCACCTGAACTAATAACTCCCTTCGGTCGAAAAAAAAAACAGAATCTACTCACGTACCACCTGGACGACCTTCGCGAAGTGGTACGCGTACCACATGTTGGGAACCACTGCTATAAGGTGTATCGCCGTTTCTGACTCTGCGAACTCATAACCAGCTTCCGTACCCTAAACTCACCAATTTGAGGGGGAAGTCAACGTGGACCAAAATTATTTCGCAACTCAACATAAAGTATATATATGTAACCAACCTAAGGCAGCAAGAAATAAAAAAAATATAGAACATTCAAAAAAATTAGTCTAAATGTGTTCGCATAGATGATGGAACGGTATTTTCTTAGTAGCGTCTTGAGAACGTTGGGATACATTATCCCAGTTGTGTCTACCCTGCAGGTGACGGCTTAAGCACCGGCATTTTGGCGCCGATCATTTCCCCCCAAGGACACGTCAAGGTTCGGCCAACATCCAACCCCACGATAGACGTAGCAGAAAGAGGTCAACAGCGATTAACCCGTGGCTCAGAGAGTCGCATGTTGGCAGGAACCTTCGATATTGATATGTGTATTCGCCTAATGACAGGTACTGAATAGTCATGTCACTGCAATCTGAGACCCGCGGCGCAGAGGAAAATAGTGCGCCTCGCGTTAAAATGTGAATTTGGAATCCCATTCGTCTCACGAAAGGTGTTTAAAAAGGACACCCATGAAATCCTTTGCAGTCGGAAGGAGTCCTAGAGGTGAATTTCACAGGATTTTGATGAAAGACCCTACGGCGGTCCAACACCTGCGGTTTTTTTGGTGGGAGATGAAGAAGTGCTATTTCGGTCCTGCTTACAACTATAAGGTTTACATTACAACCTTCTGAGCAAGGAAAATGGATGAAATGACTGTCTCCCAACCCTAACATTATACCCAACGTTGAGGGTGAAGAATCAGCCAAATATTAAACTTGTCTATGAGAAGGTACACAGATTCATTGTTTGGGGCAACAAAAAGCAAAGAATTGTCTTATTCTGCAGAATATTATTGGTTTGGGCGATTTGGATTTTGAAGAGGGCGAAAACTTTTAGGGTCGATACGGGCGGGTTGGATGAGGGTGGCGACATTGTAGAGAGACGTATAATATAATATGATAATAATACAGTGTTGGGATCAAGTCACTACGTTCGAGTCACGAGTCATTTCGAGCCATATTGCACATCTTGACTCGAGTCAAGTCAAGTCACTCGATTTTCAAAGCTGACCCGAGTCAAGTCAAGTCAGTCGATTTTTGGCGGTGACTCCAGTCAAGTCGAGTCAAGTCAAGTCAAGCCACGAGTCAAGTCACTATAGTCGAGTCGAGTTGAATTTTCAAAGTACGATAGACGATGCAAACTCATTGGATTATGCTAACTGTTTTAAATACAGATGGAGTCCCCATTTATTCTGAATCCAGGAACGAATAAAGAGTTGATTATACACGGAAAAAGACGCTTACGCATACGTAGAACTACTAGGCCACGCAAGTAGCGGTAGCCCCAGTCTAGAATCATCAGCCTAAATACAGGATAGAATACGAAACCTCGGAAAGTTGAAAAAAGGTTATGGTGCAATACTCTACCCACCTATATCCATGATATACAATTATAAACCTATAGACGATATTCGTTAGATTTAAATCATGCAAGAGGGTTGTTTAAGGTGAGCACTGGGCACTGTGAGCAGTTTATAGAACAGAGATACATTCCTACTATATTAACGACAACATAAGCAATAACAATTGAGGCTCGGTAAAACGCACAATCATTGACTGATTGGTTGCTCGCACAGGTCACGCCAGCGCATCGTTAACAATTCGAACTTATACGATATATACAGCAATTTAGTCGACATCGATTACTTGATGACTTGAAATTGACTCCAGAATTTTTCTTCGAGTCACGAGTCAATCCTCATTTCTGAAACGTCGAGTCAAGTCAAGTCGAGTCATTTTTGCAAAGTGACTCGAGTCAAGTCATGTCATACGAGAAAGGTGACTCGAGTCTAGTCATGACTCGAGTCATCCCAACACTAAATAATAATAATATAGCATAATACATTCATGTTAAAGTTAATAAATGGGTGAAGTACTAGATTAAATGCGAGCAAAGATCTCTACCACATTCTCATAGTTGGTCTACTATTCACAGGGGCTATCAAACAAAAAGCAATACGATATCTTGCATCCCCTTGCATTGGCATTCGCGGAGGTGAATGCGGGATGTGTACATCGGGCCGGAACCTGATGGTATAAGCCCGTATACTCGATGGTATATAGCACAAGCGCGAAATAGTTCAAATAGTGAAGTCCTACCACAGTCCTTAGAATATGGGGGGGGGGCGTCAGAGCTAGGCAATGTTTGAAAAGGGGAGCTGGAAGGAAAAGGTTAGGAACAACTGGTTTACATGGTAGTAGCGGTAGTTATATATATTTGAAGTTGATACTAATTGGTAAAATGATGCATATACTTACGGCGGTTCCTGATCCCCGGTCTGCACTAACCATGTTTCGTAAGCATTTGTTCTTCCTAGATTAATTTCATCTTGGTCGGGATTAGGGACCGATTTGGCCGCATCAAACACCATATGTTTAAGGCTGTTGGAACCGAATACCCTCAAATGGTCCCCACTCACAGCCGTATCAAAGTTAATGTAGGCTACGGCGCGAGCAGACAGGACTTTTTGGAACTCCTAAATAGAGAGGTAATTATGTCGCGATGGAAATTTCAAACATCAACATTTGGATAGCCACGTCTCACACAACCCTTACTAGATTTTAGAGCCCCATGTTACCGTCATGCCTGATGTTCAATATTTGATGATTGACACTGGATGTATTCTACCATACGAATATATGATATGCGAAAACAAGTATACCTCCACCCATTCAACAGATCCGATTAGTGCATACTCTTCAGAGCCCCATGAGCAAAACACGATGCTTCTCCGTGGACGCCACCCTTTTTTGATGGCCTCTCCGATTGCCCGAACAGCTTCTAGCATAGCAGCCGTCCCGGACGAGGGGTCCATTGCGCCGAATACCCAAGCATCACGATGGTTGCCCACTATGACGTATCTGTCTAATGGGTAACAAGGTCAATTGACATAATGTACCTAAAGAGCTTCTTGGAGTTACAGAGCTTCACTATACAATTGAATAGTATATTCATATCGACATGAACCTGGATATTTCCGGCTGACACTCGTCAGGGGTAATCGGCAGCAACTATAGTAGAGAATGTTTTTTCTAATTCTCCATACTAGTTTCTGACGATTACCCCTGACAAGTGTCAGCCGAAAATATTCGGGTTCATTTCAATATGAATATATGATTCAATAATGTACTTAATAACGAGTTCCATGTGGTATCATGGCGTAGATTTCTGTAAATATTGATCGTATTGTGTATACGTGAACGTGCTTTGCAACGGATCGTGACCGCGGCTCACCAGACTGTTATAGGAATGATAAGCGCCGTTTAACTTTACGACACATATAAGAATAAGAATAATACTAATTGTAAACGATAATTGTGCGATAGATTAGCATGCCTGCTATCACCGGGACTATATACCAGTGATTCCCAAACTGTCTACCGCGGCACACTTGCGGGAGACTAGTGTGCCGCGAGTCCTTCTGAAATTTTGAAAAAGAATTGCATAATATTGAAGATAAGGCATGCAGAAAACCATATCCGACTTAAAAAGCGGCCTAGCTTCTTCAATAGCTGAGAAATAAGCACGCGGGATTATGAACATAAACCCAATCATGGCATTGATTTGTTCCAAATAAACTCTTCAACATGAAATCGCGTAGCAAATCATGAGCACATTGTCTTCACTACAACAATACTTCTCAGGATATGCTATAGTTTTGTAGTAGTAAATGCACGGGGGCCATTATTCAAGCAATCGTTTTGTAGAAGAATGACAGCTTATTGATTAACGAAACGAACCGCTTTTTAAAACGCTGTTTTCACAAACAAATTTATGATTTTTATGCGTCTCCTTACAAACTGTATACCATGTAAGCGCAATTAAAATTATATAGTTATTTACACCTTGATGGGTGTGTGAACAACTGAACATTTTGTTGCGGTTACCGAGAGACACAGCTTGAAAAACGACGAGATGTGGTTATGATTGTCGACAAATAAACGTCGTTTCAGTCGAATATATGTTCGCATAAACACGTGAGGCAGGTGTGCCGCGAGGGTTTGACATCTAGAGTGCCACAAGCCAAAAGAGTTTTGGGACCACTGGCCTAAACCATAGCGGTTCACAAATTCGGAGACGCGAGATACTTTACCAAGGGAAACACGACTACACGTGAAAGTTGTTTCATATTTTATGGTTCTTCTCGCTCGCATATCGGATATACAAACACACCATATTATAGGAATGGTGAGCCAAACTACGATCACGTTCGACTACCAAGTAGCCTATCCCATATCAAGCCACTATGTGTCGGGTCGTCACAACCACAGGTTTGTCAAAATTAAGGCAAGCAACATATGGCCGTGTAATAAATCTATGGCCAGCCGGCACAGAGAATATAACAGAGCACGTTCACACACAGATGACATTCCTTGAAATCTACGCATGCATCTTTACCAGTTGCCACATCTCTACCTATCTTCAAACCTATACCTGCTTTGCGACGAATTGTTGGTTTTCAGTTGCTATGGTTTAGTAGTACGAAACAACAAAGGCTATACGACGAGCTTTGTTCACCAACGTTTTATGGCGTTCTTCCAGCCTTTAAATTCGAGACACGTTTTTATATAGTTTTAAATCATAAAGCGCCGTTCATTTTGTACGATACGATGCACACTGTTTTTATTTTATGATAATGACCAATAGGACAGACAGTCTACCAATCATAAATTACCGTCACATTGATTGGATTGGTGTAAATGACAACAGCAATCGACCCCCAGTTGATTGCATATGTAATATATTGATAATAATTTATTCAACTTGTTTTGGTTAACGCTGAGTCGTCGATCAATCTATGGTTCCCCGTGGACAGAAGATCAATGGAGCTGAGTCTGCTAATTAGAAAAACGGGTGCTTGCCATGCATCGCCACAACAAAACGACAGTGATGGTGCATATGAAAATAAACTGATATCCTTCCTCTCCGTGTTATTAATTGGTGTCGCAAAATGCGCTTATGCAATATGCATAGAAAAAAGTGCGATGGTTACAGAAAATGTGCAAAATCCAAAAGCACATGGTTCAAATAAAATAATTTTAGGCTTGTACAATGTACATGTTGCGCAAACCGGATTGTATTATTTCAATTTGACATATACGCCTATCGTGGCATTTGCAGAATTCTACGTTCGTTGAGTCGATCCGAGTGTTGATAAGTTTTCAACGGGTGCAATTAAAAAAAGTTGGCGACCCATGACCTATACCAAATACCTCGTACGACTCAGTATATGGACATTGGACAATTAACTTGAACAAGTCAATGTTTAGAAGTATCACTGTCTCTATATCTTAAATTGTGTTGTTCGTAGGTGCTCACCTGGTTCCACATAACCCCTAACAACTCCAATGACATTCCTCGTGATTGCCCGTTCGTTTTTTGTAGTAACATGCATTCTCATTTTACTGAAATTCCGCATCCGCGTTAAATGCCAACATTTAGTAGTAAAAAATTGAGTAAATAATACCTGGAAGAATGATCTCCATCAAACCCAGGCCCATATCTGTAGGTAATGTCTAATGCTCCCCTCCATTCGACAGGTACCTCATCGCCCGCCATTTTGGATAGGAATTTGACGGCGTCATCGTAACCAATTGGCGTCACGGGAATATTTGGCAGTCTTGCATCGTTGAGATTGGCTCGCCAGGCGGTATCTGTGTTTTTGAAAATAGACGTGGGTAAAATATTTCTTATGTATTTGGTCCATATTTTGTTATTCGTTACCGATAGACGGGTAGTGAATAGTTAGCGGGTCACCGTCATACTTGAATAAGGTGCCACGCTGCGCCCCAGTCCCAGGGAGAAACCAATTATCTGGATACACTCCTTCCCCAGGTATTGTGTAGTCATCGGGATCTGAGTAGAGAATGAGACCTGCGCATTCGTACTGCTCAGCGTGTAATGCTGCAGAAAGAATGAGTACAAGTACAGTCACATGATCGCAGGAATTAAAGAACTATATTAGAGTTACATTACGTCCGGAATTTACCGGACATGTCTGGAATTTCACTGTTAAAACAGCGTCCGGGAGGAACTTCTAAAATATGCCTAAATTTCCGGAATTTTGAAGGTTGGAGGTAAGCTCACAATTTTTTGTAAATCAACATAAACAATACTATTTTTGGGCAGATTTATGCTACATGAATTTTTTCTTAGCCCTGCGCACGATTCAGTATCACATATATTGGTTTTAATATGGGGACTAGCACCCTCGCTAAAACTGCAATCAAAATTAAATAAAAATAGACTTCATTTACAGAAATGAGTCTAATTATAATCGCAATTACAAGATAACTGTATATCCAAAGAGTCGGTCTAAGATGCTTTATTCAAAGATAGTGGTTCTGAACCTGGGGGTAGTTTGTCTTTATTCTGGGGTTCGCGAAGATGTTGAACGTAATTAGCTTCCAAAATTGGCCGTAAGTCAGGGCAAATGTGCCGACTTTTAGTTACTCATCAGCTTATCAAATTTGGAGCTGGGCCACGGCAAATTGGAAATGGAGTCGTGACCATAAACGGTTGGAAAATACCGGATGTGCGGTGTTTATATAGCTCGGTGGTGCAGTGCGGACCGGCATTAAACCGATAAATAGTCTTATCGGTGTGACATGATCATGACTTAACGATGTACAATTACGCTCCTTGCATTTTCGAAGACATAATCCTCCACCAGCTCTACCGCTAACTCAAGTCATGTAGGCGGAGAGAGGATCAAAATTATATAGTAACATATGGAAGAACCAATATTATTGACATAATTCATTCAAGTCATTTAACGACCAGATGCATATAGCAAGCCTCCAGAAGTTGCATCGATTACCCTACGGTGGGCCCAAAATCAGTGTTTATTTGTGCAAGAGGGTGCTGAAAAAATATGGCTTCGGCCCTGGTTACAATTTACAACGCACAACCACATCAGGGATATACAGAACTCTATAGATCCCTGAATCACATACTCCTTAACCGGATCGTGACCACCTCTAGTCGATAGACAAAGCTTTGCTGGTGTGACGTCATAGTAATCGACAATGTGCTCATACCTCGTCTTAAGATCCATACTAATGGGAGCTAAAGAGCGTCCGGAATTTATGTCACAAAATATGGTAAGCCTAAACTATATGTGCTAGGTAGAGCACACCAATATATGGCCAGCACACAAACACACCACCGATAATTCAGCATCATAGGACACATGGTAGTACGAGTATTGTTTGATTGAGCACAGGAAGTGTAACGCACCCTTATCGCCACGAAATATCTTTCCGTATCTTGACATGCAAATTTTTCCGGTCAAGTTAATAGATAATTCGCTGATGTGGATAAAATCGTCGACCGTTCCGTAATTCACGTAAACGATGTCACCCTGAAACATGCGCGATAGAGTATCAAGACGTCGATACAATGGCCATCGCTCGAGAACTTGCAACTCTGATGTATAATTGCCTCACCTCCGGATCGCCGCTTTTGCAGTACGCGTTGAAAGGGTTTACGACTCCCGATTTATTCTGCGAAGGATCAAGGATTTCTTCCTTTGGCTGACTCTTGTCGACCAAATCTCCTGGTAGCATACAAATCAGACTTGGATGGGTAATAATTGGCGGTACTGAACTTGACTATTGTTTTCAGAACTTATACATGTATTGCAGTATAATTGATTAGTCAACGGAACAATAACAAGTATAGCAACAGGTATTAAAAGGAAAACAATTTTGGGAAGTATGACGTAAGAATAAAATTCTTCTAAAGTACGCCAGACGCAGTCAACCGCGCTGGGCGAAAGTAATGACCTTTTTGTTTAGTAATCATCTTACAAAGTGGACAAGTGGTGCCTTACGAGTTGGCAGTTTATGTCGCGGATTGTTTGGCTGTCCTTAGTTTTTCTTCCATGTCGATAGCTACTCAGGATGTAAGAGTCAATCAATCGATGACAAATGTAATTCTGCCAGTCTTATTGGTGATTGGAATTTGAATGTGATGTCATCAACTCCGTCTTGCTAACACAGCCGCCCGAGAGAAAGAAAAGTGATGACTAGCGTTAGTTTTTGTAACTTTTCCAGCTTTTTTCAACTTCCGGCACCGTCCTAAATACTCAGCAGTTATGTAGCATGGTGGGTTAAGCTGTTTGGAGGAATAATCTTATCTTGCAACTTTTTGCAACATTTCTTCATTTCTTCATGTAACTTTTTGCAAGTTTCTTTTGATTTTTTCTGCAACTAACATTTTACTGGAAATATTTGGCACTATATGTAAATAGATCGCTTGATTATTTCACTGTCGTTAAACTTTTAGGTCCTTTCTGATTTGTCGTGCATTCAGGCAAGACCGCCGAAAATTATGTTGTCACTGGGTCAATTTTTTCAGGCTATTGATTTTGTTGAAGTCGCCAACATTGAGTTTTGTTACAGTGCCTTGGATACGGAAGGATTCGAGTATCTCATACCCTAATAATTTCAAGGAGCTGACCCTTGAATGCAATTTAGTGCAACTTTTGAGAAAATTAAATGCAACTTTTGTGAAAACTTTTCGCTGCAACTTTTGTGAAAAAAGTGGAACCTTCCACCGATTTGACTGCAATAAAAACTTGCCCGACTCATGATTGATGATGCATTTTAGTGAACTAGCAGTAATAATCAACAGTAATTTTTTAGGCTTCTCCTCGCCATCCCATTCGTGTTAGCGGTGTCTTATAAAAGCCTAGAAGTGGGCAGTGCAACGAGTCGGCAGCTACGGAATAAAAGAAGAAAATTGGTCTAGTGTAGGCTACATGACCATAGTCGTCGACAAACTCCATGGATACCACAAACAACAGCAACCACAACAACAACAGTAATTTGACGAACGTTTCACAAACTATTCCGTGCAAGACATGGAAAGCTGTCACGCCCCACTAATGGTAGGTGAACTACAGGTTGAGAATGTCTAACGAAAGAAATTAGGAAAGACCAAAGAGCGTTTGCTTTTCTCTATTTCTTGATTTTATTATTGCATAACAGTCAGCTCCGTCAAGTAACCCGAGTCGTAGCGCCTATACTACTCAAATCCAGAGGTGGTCAGTAACGCAGTACTTCTACTTTTCCCTCTACTTCTGGTACTTGCTCAAGTAGATCTTTTCTTCGCTACTTATACTTCGTAACATTTTGTGAACTACTTACTTACTTTTCGCTATTTTCAGTTTGTCAAGTGGAAGTAGTTTAATCCCCAATAAGAAAGATAGCCAGAGGAATTTCGGGGCTGTTTTCACGGAGTACCAACATTTAATTTTTATAAAAGTCATGTAATACCCAAAATTTTCGTTGCGCTATGGTGTAAAAAAGATGTTGTAACGAAAGTATCGCTGAATGTAATTTAGATACCGGGTTGCGTAGTTGCGTTTACACCGCATTGTTGCCTATACCGAATATTTCATCGCAACAAGTATGGCCCCCCATAACGTTCGAAACTATCGTTTCGAAATCTAGCAATAACCTATTATACCTAGCAGCCCATGACGTGTCCTAATCTGGAAAAATGGACTTGACTTTTTTAACGTTAGACTTGTTTTAGCAGACCACCGTTAAAACTTTCTGGACAAAAGACATTAAATATATTTTCTGCTTTTTAGAGGTAGGATTTGTATTTTTGTTTCAATTACAATTATTATACTTTGAGTTCTAATCATTTCAATCTTTTGCCTGGAAAACATACATGTTAAAGTGTAAAAGCAAGTGTAGTAATACCTTATATTTTCCGAAAATAAAGCTATACACTATATGGCATTTTTATGATCTGTTATATTTTTATCAACGTATACTAATCGCACAAAGCGTTAAAGCCGTATCTGACACAACTTCTCCGTAATGCTCTTCGACTGAACTAGGGGCCTTATAATATGGGGGAGGGCGCCATGCCATGATATTATCAAAAACGGAGTGTTCGAGTAAACAAAGGATTAGTATCGCATTTCTGTATCAATACTATCATTTACATCCTATGACCCCTATTACATCCTATTACATCCTATGACTGCTTATTCTGTCGAAAATTGACACCTCTTGGAATGCTTCAATATGAATCAAGCACTCTACACCTTCCGCATAACTCCATTTGCAGCTTTTGACAGTGCGAACGAATTACTATCGTTTTCACAACTACTTACTTACTTGAGTAGATTTAAAGTCAGTCAATTCTACTTCTACTTCAAGTAGTTTTCGGTTGCTTATGTAAGAGTATTTCTACTCGTACTTGAGTAGATTTTTTTCGTCGCTACTTCTACTTCTACTTGAGTAACCATCTTGACTACTTTGACCACATTTATACCATATCAATTTGTTAAATTCTCTAGGCTTCGTATTCGATCCTCCATTTTGGCTGATAATAACAGTCTGTAGCATGTAGCTATACAACGCCTTTTTGCATGTCTGTTTTAAAGTTTATATCAGGGATATATAGAACTATATCGGGTTCTATATCCCTGTTTTATATTCGTATTTGTTTCAAGAACGCAGTATTCGAGTAAACAAAGGATTAGTATCGCATTTCTGTATCAATACTATCATTTACATCTTATGACTCCTATTACATCCTATTAGATCCTATGACTGCTTATTCTGTCAAAAATTGACACCTCCTGAGATGCATCACTATGAATCAAGCTCTCTATACTTTCTGCATAGCTCCATTTACAGCTTTTGACAGTCCATGCGAACGGATTACGATTTCAAAATTACTTACTTGAGTAGATATAAAATCAGTAATTCTACTTCTACTTCAAGTAGTTTTAGGGTGATCATGATTGAAGTAATTCTACTCGTACTTGAGTAGATTTTTTCATCACTACTTCTACTTCCACTTAAGTAGCTTTCTTGACTACTTTGACCACCTCTGATCAAATCACACATATACATATACACAAAAGCTCTTTGAAACCGAAAGCTGCAGTCTTTACCGTCTGGAGTCTGAATTGCAACGAAATTGGAGTCTGATTGGTCCGGATACGACAGAAGAACATCGTACGGATGTGTCTCCACCGTCAGACCGGCTTCTTCGAATCGCTGAGTGATGAAGTCAACTAAATCCACTTCATCAACTTTTCTGCCGGCAATATGCGGGTTCTCCGTCAGTATTCTGTCAGAGACAAACGTGTAGTCTAATACAGTTAACTTCGCTTCAGTTGGATCCTTTATTTCCGCTAACTCTTGGACGAATTATTCGGAGAAACGGCCTCGTCTGAATTAAGCGAAGAATCAAATGTTCCTTTCATAGTCCATGGCTTTGCTATAAAAAATACTGTAATGTTGCGAAATAAATGAATTGCACCTGCGCTATACTGCAGTAATTGGCACTGATCGCATAAAATACACGGGAGCTCTAGGCCTACCTTCAGGTTAGTCGCGTGTAAAATATTTCGATATCAGGCGATTCAGCCATAGTGTCCTATATGGTGTGGAGTGGACACAGCGAGAGTGAACGGCTCGCTGAATTTGGGTACGTCATACTTTCCATTTGACCAAAGGCCACTTTACGCCAATTTTTGACCGGCTTGTCAAGCGCTAAATTCAATAAAATGGGTATGAATGGAAAGCTGATTCTATACTGATTACGAAAATATAAATATGATTCTGTTCATGGTCCTGGAACCCCCCAAAATCAACCTAGAATTTGCATTGTTATCGAGTTTTGTCATTAGGACGCAACAGGACTATCTGGCTCTTTCTTCTCAGCTGCACTCTCGTTTTGCCAGACAGAATTGTTGCGTCACAATGCCAAAACTCGATCACAATACAAATTTATAGGTCGATTTTTAGGGGTTCCAGGACCATGAACAAATCAGTACAGCAGCAGCTTTCCATTGATACCCGTTTTATTGAATTTGGCGCTCGGCAAGACGATGAAAAGTTGCAGCAAAGTTGCCTTTGGTCAAAGGGAAAGTATGACGTAACCCAAATGCAGTGAGCCGTTCAGTCTCGTTGTGTCCACACCATATAGGACACTATGATTCAACGTATACTGTATTCTGTGTAATTGAAACATGATGTTGATGGTGACAAGGTTTTATATGAGCTGATTGTCGATTGTTACTGCATGGATCGCCTTTGCTTCACCATAATCACTCATGTTGTGTTAAAACGGACGAGGTACTGCTGATTTCGACATACCAAACAATGAAAAAAAAATCGATGGACTCAGTGGCGGCTCGTCCTATAGGGCAACTTGGGCATTGCCCCACCTAAAATTCTGTTCAATAACAATTCTTTACCATTTATAGACGCACACCAATCTATATATACCGAAATCACAGCGAAAATCGTATTCTTCTTGTCCTTTCGCTTGTAAATGCCCATATATAGCGAAGTCTCTGCGAAAATCGAATTCTCTTCTGTGTTTTCGCTTTGCGAATGCCTAGCCGGGGCATGCCCCGGTAGCGCTCATAACAAGCTTTCACTGTCTATTCTCTCAAAGCCGCGCACAATAAAGAAACGGTGATTTACTCTCTCCTATTCATAAAATTACCGAGCAACCGGGGCACAATAGCTCTGTGCCCCTAAGGTGTGATGTAACAATCGTATCTATAGCTGAACTCGGTTACCGTCATATGCGTGTAGTCAGCACCGTAACTGCCGCACCCCAAACCCCCCAATTGGGGGGGCCCGAGCTCGAAGGGGGCGCGAAATTATTTCGTGAATTAGCATAAATCATGGAGTATTTCTTAAAAATTTATGCAATTTTTTCAAAATTTTCTCGCGCTGCGTGCGAATTCCAGTTGCCATTAATCTTTATTCTTAGGTATTGGGCCATTACCGCGCCACGACCCACCAAGACATACAATCAAGTTTCAAGCCATATAACATGAGACTCCAAGAAGTGTGCCGGAACGATCGGCAGCGAGAAAACCTTTGCCGAAAAGGACATGCCGTTATGCTGACTGAAGACTTCGTTATATATACAAAATACATATAGATTTAATTGTCCGTAGGCGCCTAAATGACTGGCGCCGAATGTTCCCGTCTTGGCAATCTGAACCTCACAAGACAAATACCATCCCGCTGAGAAAAATTTTACGCCAGTGAAGAAATACCAATTTGAAATCGTGTGCGTCTTTCAGTTTAGTACGTTCATGCGATTTTATATTTTTTGATTTAGCAGACTGGAAGTCACGAAATAACATAATGTGACGAAGTCATATCAACGGGTCCGCCCGCCCGAAGATGTTTAATTATTATTTACGGACCCTCCCGTCTTCAAGACACTTCACTCATCTCTACCGGTAAATCTAATTACGTGAGTAGAGAGGACAAGAAAGTGATAGCAATATATATGCAATTGCCGATCTGATTGACCGATTTTATCATAAATTACAGAAAATTTTCGCGCTTCGCGATGGCTCACTATACAGTACAGCTGATTGCGTCACAAACGCGAACAACGTGATTGGGGGGGGGGGGGTCGTTTTACCATCCTATGGGAGCCCAAGACCCAAGTTTTTGGGTTCCCTGACGAGGTGCTGCTTCGTTCCTGCCAACGGGTATACGCCCAAAGATGTTTAATTATTATTGAGTGGTCCTACGTTTTCGAACACACGTCACTCAGCTCTACTGGCAAATCTGATTACGTGAGCAGAGAGAAGATAAAAATTGATATCAATATATATGCAATTCTCGATCATACTGACCGATTCAATCATTAATTCTAGAAAATTTTCGCGCTTCGCGCGCTTAGGCGACAAAAGCTGATTCACTAAACAACCCATTCAATGTAGATCAAGGGTCGGCAACCTACGGCCCGCGGGCCGGATCCGGCCCGTCAAGCGAAATCGTCCGGCCCGCGACATAATAATTAGTTATCACAAGAATACGGCCCGCCGCTTCATAATGAGTTTCAATCTGCAGTGCATGAAAAAAAATGCGGCATTGCTACGATAAAATAGTAGCCTATACATCGTATTAGTCTATTGTTACGCCATAAAACGAAGGTGGTTGAAGTACGAGATGGAATGGAGATAGACTAGACTGGATCAGTGCTTATCAATCGGGTGTATCTCGCAACCGAAGGTGTTCGATGCTTTTTCAAAAGTTAATCACTCTAACGGGGTGTGACAATAAACGTGTCCTTCCTTTGCTTCAAAAAACGCTTGGAGCATCTCAGACGCAATGACGGAATTTCAAACTATTCAATTGTAGATAACTAGCCTCCGTATGTTAGTTAGCCTGTCTATAGTTTGATTTTCCAGAAGGCATTGTGTGCCCAGACAAAAAACCTGAATAGTGTTTTAGCCACAATGGTGAAAACTGTTAATATGATTTTTGTCTCATCAACTGAATCAGTTACGCCAGATATTACTAGAAGCAGAGAATCAATATGGCGATGTCATGTAGGCCTATACCTGTCATGTTCGCTCATTGAGTAGAGCAGCTATAGTTACACGAGTGTATGAACTGAGAAATGAAATAGCAACTTTCCTCGAAAATACAAATATCGCCGACTCATAATTTTGTAATCGAAAATGGGTATCTCTCAACGTCACATCTGAACAAATTGAACTTGCAACTTCAGGGGGAAAACAACTACATACATGAGATGTTGAGGCGCATTCAAAACAAATCTGTGACTCTGGAAATGTCAACAGTACAAAGAAAATTACGCTCACTTTCCTCTACTGGAGGAGAGAAAACCTAGTACCAACACTACATTTGTAACTGTGATACGAAATTTAACTACTGAATATTCACCCTCTTTTCCGACATTCCTTCTCTACAAAATGAATTCTGACTATTCAGTAGGCCTACTCTGTTTAATGTGGACGCCAATACCAATGCCTGAAAATTTGAAATGGGCCTTTTTGAAATGCGATGCAGTTGAATTGAATGACAAATTTTATACAAAGAGCACATCGCTGCATGACTTTGACAAATTGGTCTTTATCCCAGCTTGACCAGCAATGCAAAAGAAATTGCATCGATTTTGGAAGCACGTACGCATGTGAACAATAGTTTTGAACAATGAAATTCACGAAGAGCAAGCTAAGATCACGCATTTCGGACGTCCATTTTGAATAGGGTCTGATTCGTGTTTCATCTGACTTGTTACCAGAAGTTGAAAACATTTCACAAAGCAAGCTGCGTCAATTGTCACAATTATTCTAGTTGTTGAAGTGTAAATACATGTGACTTCGGATTGGTATGATTGAGATTGCAGCAATGTAGGTTAATATACCGAAGTGAGCGTAAAATATAGTACTAAGAAACAATCCGGCCCGCCAAAGATTGTACACCCGAAATTTGGCCCGCCACTAGCAAAAGGTTGCCGACCCCTGATGTAGATGATAAGTAACCATAAAAAGGGTAAAGCCTGAGGGGGGTCGGGGGGGCGAAGCCCCCCAGAAGTTAAGTTTATCACCCTATGGGGGGGCCCAAGACCAACGTTTTGGGGGGGGGGCCTGACGAAGTGCTGTTACGGCCCTGCTTGTAGTCGACCTTTGCTGGTATAGGTCGATTTTGATGGTGTTTCACACCATGAAAACTCTTGAAACTTGGTATGTCATGTCGTGATGGTGCTATTTAACACTGACCCAAGTTTCATGGTTTCTACTTAACGTTTAGGGTCGTAATTCCGTTTCCGAAGTTGAGTGTGTGCTGATCCGTCATGTATCGCAAACAGATTTTACTCAAAAGCCGGTATTGGTATCCATTGATTTTGCCGATGTTCAATACTGAGATCGGTTATGACATTTGGCACGGTAAGTCTTAATGTTAGTATCAAACGCTGTACCAAGTTTTAAGTTTGTCACTGAATTGTGTTAGTGGTAATTTCGTTTCCTAATTAGAGTGAGAGCTGACTCGTCATTTATCGCTAACAGATTATACGCAAAGCCGGTATTGGTCTCCATTGATTTTAACGATGCTCCTTACCTAGATCCGTCATAAGCTTTTGCACGGTATGTCCTGATCTTAGTATCGAACGCTGTGCCAAGTCTCAAGGTTGACACTCAATGATTAGGGTAGTAATTTTGTTATCAAGGTCGAGTATGGTAGAGATGTGCTCCGATCTGACACTTCAGCCTACAACGCATTGCGGATTTCACGCAAAAGCCGGTGTATCTGCGGTAACGTTAACTGAGATGATGATATCATTCTCAGTTTGCATTCAAATATTTACTTTGATATTATATTCTCCAATGTCAATTTCACCGTGAAATTGTGGCCTTCAAGCCATTTGCTTACAACCCCCTGTCAAGCGCGATATCAATTTCGTTTTCGATGGCGGCTAACAGCTGATCACTTGATCAGCCTATTCCTCAGTAAATTATACGCAAAATTCGGTGTTGGTCTGTTCGCATTAATTTTGACAGTGTACCATACCGAAAAGGGCCATGATGCCACTTCTCGATGATGTCATGTAACAGTGTACTAAGTTTAAGGCTTTCATCCACGTATTTATTCGGTAATATATTTTCCAAAGGCGATTTCGCAGCAGACCTATAGACAGTAATAAAGGCGTATGTGTCGTGTTACAGTCTCCAGTTTCAAGGCCAAAATCTCTTATGCTGCACCGAGACCGAATTTCCGAGGCTGCTATTCTTAGTTCTTCAGAATGATGTTTTGGATTCAATATGACAGGCCCAATCTATGAGATAACAATTGGGTATCTGTCCGAACTCGTTGACCTTTGCAATTAGGCTTGCGCTATCTCTCGAGTTATAGTCATTCCCATTTCTGCAGATAATTAGTCAGGTCTAGTGCGAACACGAACCGTGTTGAATCTTTGTTCCGTACGCCGTTTACGCGGTTACCACACTTCAAGTCACAGCTCACCGGCGGACCTCTCGTGGCACATACGTTAAAATCACTGTTGCCGGGAAATTCATGTTACCGTACCATCAAGTTACTTGTTTCCGTTGGAAAACGCCATTGTGACGTCATGTTGGTAAAAAGTCGCTTGCAGCCCTTGCCCCACCACCCGATATTTTCACGAGCCGCCACTGGATGGACTGCATCCGAATTAAGCGGAGAATTGTCTGAATTAACTGGTGTTTTATACGTATTATTTCAACTTTTGTTCCGTTTCCGATCATTTTGGCCGGATTATCCGGTTGACGAATTAACCGGAGTTGACTGTATTTAGACGGCAGCACTTACGATTGTCTCCACGTATTTTCTAGGCTAATTGGCCCCGCGAATTCGTCGCCGACCGTTTTGGTACCATTATGTACCAAATGTTCCATCTAATTTTTGACGAGTCTGCGCGCACTCACCAATTCGCTGCGCAGTTCTTTGGACAACAGTGCGTAACGACTAAAAAAAGGCCATCACATTTTTTGTGCGCAGCTTAGAGGCCGCAGAGAACGTGTCAGCACTGCGTAATTGCGCACGTGCACAGCTTAGAGGGAACATTGATACCAATACATGTCAACTTCAGGCCAAAATGTGATACCGCGGAATAACGTTCCCGAATGTGCGCCATTTACTGACATGGAAGCCTTCCTGTTACAGCATATCACGCCATCTATATGTTTGCATTTCAACTCATTAAATGCATGATGCTCAGCTGATCATGTCCACAACACCCTATAGCGTGATATGGTTCACCATCCCGTGTGCAGTAAAAAGCATCGTTAAATACATTGCAATGCATGACGGCGATACCCAATTTACGAACATATTGACTTCCCAGTTAAAGTTAATAAGTCCGTTATAATTTTCGCTCAGAAAAATATTTATAACCTGTTCTTCTCATGATCGATTACACTGGTCAACACATATTTTTAGGCAGACAAAGTAAGAGTGATTTGGGGGTTCTGAAGGGCACAGATTCCGAATATGATCTTAGTTTTTCCAAATTGGCTCCTGTTGTGGAGATAACCCATGGGGCTATTTTGACCGAAATTCCCCATTTTCGCGGAAATGACTAGATAGAAAATCGGCTCAGTCGTACTATAAAGTTTATAAATTCAATCTACTTGTTATTGTTACACACAGAAGACTCTTTTAAATCAAAATACAGCAACAGCGCTATATTTAGGGGTAGTAGATTTATGAAAGTTACAGACTTTCACGGATATCATGTACATAAATAAACCCCAGCCATGTACATATGTATTTACCAAGATAATCAAATAACGTGGCATTAATTCAATCAGTTTTACGTCAACCACCCATTGAAAATTTGAAATAATCAGTTTATCAGATTTAAGATTCTCGTTTGATAGGGTTACTCGGCATATCCACTTTGTTGACTAAGCGGAAAATTATCCATTTACCAGTCAAAAGAAATGAGACGCATATGATTATTGTAGTTAAGCCTTTCAAGGACAAATTTTACAGCTTTTATACTCCTCTTTTATCTTGGTAGAATGACCAATAGATACAGGAAAATATGTATTTCCGTTGTGCAAAAGTACTATTTTTAGGCTTGACTAACTGCTTTTTTGACAAGCAAATATTTCGCATCATGTCATGTTAATATTGATAGAATCACTGAGAATAACATGAGGGTTCTTCATAGTCAATTAGATATTCCTGCGCAGTAAGAAATTTAAAAAAAAACTACGATTTTCTTCCTACCAAGTGAAATATTGAAGGGTAAATACAGTAATTTTGGGCTTTTTAGTGGTATAAATATCTTCTGACATAGAGCCAATCTGACAAAACTAATGTGATATTCGTAATCAGCAACCTCAAAAACCCCAGAAACGGCTCTCAGATGGTCTGCCTGAAAATATTTTTTTCATTTTGTTGGCCAGTGTTATGAGTCATAGCTACTATCTCTCAAATAATACTGGTCTTGACGAATACAACGATTTTAATATTACAGGAATGCCTGACAAAGCAAAACTCAAATGCTCAGATCGTTTCCCCGGCGCAATTCGTGTTTGACCGCAAATATTCACAATTCATGTAATCATTTCCATCGAATCATCGCATGAAATACGGTTACTAATAGGCCTATTTTCGAATCAGGATGTGCCTCTTAAACAGCTCAAATGCACATTTCATACTAATCTGCTGTAAATTGAAGCTCGGACCACACTTTCACGAGTCGTGAGCTTGGCAGGTTTGTCCTTACCGCTCTGCTCATACTGGTTAACACCATTGGACATGGACACTTGGACAGTCTAGACCAGTGGTTCTCAACCTTTTTCGACTCATCGCCCCCTTTTCAAACTCCACACCGCTCATCGCCCCCCAAATTTTGGGAACCGAAAAATGGGCATACATACTGAAATCACCGGCGAGTTGACTAAGAAAAAAGGTCAAGTTTTCGGCCCGACCTCGAAATTACACTTTTCCAGCTAAATGTTGGTGAGTTCACTAACTAAAAAGGTGATTTCTCTGACTTGATTCCAAAAGGACCGTAACAGAACTTCGTCAGCCCCCCCCCAATACGTTGGTCTTGACCCCCCCTCCATAGGGCGATAAAGCAAACCTCTGCACCCCTCAGACCCAACTCCCCCGATACCTCTTTGTCTTTACCACTACTTTTTAGCACAAATTGTTGGACTCTTTAGTTAGTCGGCTTATTTCGCGAAAAATTTCAATCATTCATGATTGGATCGGTCAATATGATCGGGAATTGCATAGATATTGCTTTCAATTTTTTATCTCTCTCTGCTCATGTATTCAGATATACCGGTATAGAGCTGAGTGAGGTGTCTTGGAAAATATAGGACCCGTAAACAATAATTGAACATATTCGGGCGGACCCGTGGGTATAATGACTTCGTTACGTAATGATATTTCGTGGCCTCTGTCTGCTATGTCTAAAGATATTATTCAAATCGCCCATACGTACTAAACTAAAAGATGCACACGATTTAAAATTGGTATTTCTGCACTGGCAATTAATTTTCCTCTGCGAGATGGCATTTTTTGTGGGATTCTGATTGCCAGGACAGGAACATTTGGCGCCAGCCATTTAGGCGCCTATGGGCAATTAAATATATATGTATATCGTATATATATCGAAGTCGGTCAGCCTAAAGGCGGTCCTTTTCCGCCAAGGTTTTCTCGTTCTGGCACTCTTCTCGGAGCCGCATGCTACATGGCCTGAAACTTCATATGTCTTGGTTCGTCATTGTGTGATAATGGCTGACGCCGAGATGCCCATCTCTATAACTCATGCGTATTATTTCTTGAAGGAAGGGTATCCAATAAGCAAGAAACAAGCGACCAGGAAATGGCACGCAGCGCGAAAATTTTTTGAAAAATTTGCCAAAATTTCCAAAATATTACTCTATAATTAATGTTAATTCACGAAAAAATTATGAGCCCCCTTCGAGCTCGGCCCCCCATCCCAATTGGGGGTTTGGGTGTGGCAGTTACGGTCATGAACGCCAATATAGCCATTTCAACGCACCATCGCCCCCCTATCGCCCCCTTCGTCCGTTTTCGCCCCCCTATCGCCCCCTTGGCTATTTTCGCCCCCCTGGACTGACAAATCGCCCCCTGGGGGGCGATATCGCCCACGTTGGGAACCACTGGTCTAGACCAGGAGTGGGCAATCTTTTGAGCTCGCGGGCCGCATTCAACATCTAAACCCATTTGCGGGCAGCACTATATAAAATTGGGATTATAAACCAAAACGCAATATTAGACAGAGGTGGTCAGTAACGAAGTACTTCTACTTTTTGGAAGTACTCAAGTAGTTTTCCTCTACTTCTGGTACTTACTCAAGTAGATATGATTTTTCTACTTCTACTTCGTAATGTTTTGTGATCTACTTACTTTCTTTTCGCTATTTTCAGTTTGTGAATTAGAAGTAGTTTAATCCCCCAATACGAAAGATAGCCTGAGGAAATTCTAGGCTGTTTTCACGGAGTATCAACATTCAATATTCATAAAAGTCAAGTAAAGCCCAGAAATATTGTTGCGCTTCGCGTACAGTAGTTATAGAGTGACAAATATGTTTTCACGAAAGTATTAGTAAAAATAATTTAGGTACTGGATTGCTTCGTTCCGCTCACACCGCTTTGTTGCCCATATCAGATATTTTATCACAGTAAATATGGCGTTTAAAACTACCGTTTCACAATCTAGCAATTACCTATCATTTCGTAATCCAGCAGCCCTTGACGTGTCCTGCTAATCTGGACACCCGTTTTAGCAGATCACCTTCGAAGCTTTGTGGACAAAAGACATGAAATGTATTTTCCGCTTTTTATAAGTGGTATTTGTATTTCACTCTCAATTCCAAGTATCATACTTTGAGTTCTAATTACTTGCAGTTCTTTTGTCTGCAGAACATACATGTTGAAGCATAAAAACAAGCGTAGTATTGCCTCTATTTTCCGAAAATAAAGCTACACTAATTATAACTTTTACGATCCACAATATTTCTATTAACATATACTAATCGCGCAAAGCGTTGAAACCGTATCCGATACAGTTTCTCCGTATTGCTCTTCGCCTAAATTTGGAGCCTTATAATAGTGGGTGGGGCGCCATGCCATGATATTCTCTATAATGGGGTCTTCTAGTGAACAAAGGGTTAGATTCATATTTTCATATCAATACTATAATTTGCAACCCATGATGCGAAAGAAGGCTTATTCGGTCGAGAATTGATACCTCCTGGGATGCATCAATACAATTCTCTTCTACTTCAAGTAGTTTTGGGTTGCTCAGGAAAGAAGTACTTCTACTCGTACTTGAGTAGATTTTTTCGTCGCTACTTCTACTTCTATTTGAGTAGGTTTCTTGACTACTTTGACTATCTCTGACATTAGATTATATAGTGAGGACATAATGATAATATATATGCTTATTTTTAAGCCAAGCCAAACATTGCTTTGATGATATCGTACACGTGTCAGAATCAGTAGCGAGATTTCATAGGCTGGTCGACCTCAATAACCAATTTGTCAAAAGTATAGAGATAAAAGTCGGTTGTCCTCATTCTTTGAACAGGATTGAAATTAATATCTGTGAGCAGCGATCTGCTCATAGATTTACTAGTTCCACTTTTGGTTCAGTTCCAGGACACACAATGCTGACAGCATCATAACCATGTTAGTTTCAAACACGCTTCTACAATGTGTGGATAAAATATGAATGCCTTAATTGTATACATACAGAGAACGAATCTACCTAAGACACGCGCGAATCGTTTTTCATAAGCATATCACTTAAATAATTAAAACGGGAATGGCCAATCTGGCATCACACTCGTGATCCGAATTATCAATCTTGCTTAGGATTTCTGTGATGTTTAGCAGTTGAAACAGGGGCGGGCAACATACGGCCCGCGGGCCGGATCCGGCCCGCGAAGGGATTTTGTCTGTCCCGCGGACAGTTTTCCATCTTACATGATAATGTGGCCCGCAGCCCCAGTCTGCTTAGATCCCCCCTACTTGCTTACTACGTCAAATTTTAGTGACTGTATGTTATTATATACGTGTATCCGCAGCGTGCGAGAGTGGAGCTTACGCGTAAATTCGTCGAAGCGAGAAGACTTGCATTATCGGCATTTGCGATGTACTCAACCCTAATATCGTTTGTGGTAATCATGGTGTTTGTCGACTACAATGATCATTTACACCAGGCTGATATATTTTATTTTTGAATTCGTAACCACCGACTTGTAGCATGGCACACTTCTAGGCTTTCGTAAGTCACCGTCCATGCCAGGGGTCGCTAACTCAAAACTGGTCGTGGGCCTCATGAATTCAATATCAAGATTAATTAGGCCACATAGTTGAACAACGACGGACGCTATCTCGTCACCTACTCAACCCTAATTAATTGATACCTTGGTAAATTTGGGGTACCGGGGTAATCGAACACCTTGAAATCTTAATTAAGGATTGCACCGTCTGTTCATTGATGAGCTGGAAGCAGGCATTATGGCACCTGTATAACAATGCTATTCTCAAATCCACATTGTCTTCGTCATTATCGGCGAGAAATGGCCTTGAATTGACCTTGCTGTCGTTAAAATACATTCATTAAATACAATTTACTCCTTGTAAACGAGGATATATGGGCGAATAATGTATTGATTCAACAGTCCGGGCCGCCGAGTACCTAATTTTCCTATATCCGGCCCGCCGACTGGAGAAGTTGCCCGCCCCTGAGTTAAAACCATTCAAACTGTGTGGGCCTTGAGATAGGTCTGTCGCGCCAAAAATCGAACACAACAAATAACACCGTGTAACACGATTTTTGTTCCCGGGTTCTAATTCACATTTCCTGATTACTCTTACCTAGACTTCCAAAAATCAATATAGCTCATTCCAAACTTTGATTTTGTGGTTATGAGAGTGGTTTTATGAATATGGTAGTATGTTCAATATTATGCATGGTTATACTGATTTTCTCTTTAGGAAATTGATATTTACCAAATTGTCTTTGATCGCTGATACATGGTACATGGTAATTTGCACATAACTGTATTACCTGTAGCGGTCGCTGCAACGACTTGTTGCAAGACACGCTGGTAAAGTACAACAGGAACTGTAGTCGTAGCGGAGACTCCAATCAAGCACTATACCAGCGTGTCTTGCAACAAGTCGTTGCATCGACCGAAACTTAGGGCTGGGCACAATGATTCGAGTACTCGAATCTGAATCGAGTATTAATTTTAATGATTCGAGTCGAGTAGTGAAAGACCATTTTTCGAGTACTGAAATTATACGCTCCTCGCCACTGAAAGTTAATTTATTAACGAGAATTATAGTTTCGATACTAATTTTCACTGTGGAAGCCCTGAAACCTTGATTGCTCGTATCGTGGCGTACGAAACATATAGTAGAAAGCTACGTATGTTGCTGGAAATAGCACATTTCCGAAGTCATGATCATCCCACAACATTGACACCAGGTGCAATGAAATCGGTATCGTCGAAAAATACCAAAGTATCTTTTATGAGATGGATAACAGGCACTATATTCTTTGTTGTTACCTAAAATATACATATTTGAACTTTGACGTATTACATTCTTTTAAGACGTCATAATGACTGATACTCGATTACTCGACTCGACTCGAAGCATATTACGTGATTCAGAATCGAATCACTCAGGTACTCGATTTTGCCCAGCCCTAGGGCGATACATTAACTCTATCCAAATCCATGTTAAATGCGAAACTAAATAAATATTTCAGGCTAAAACAGTTCAAGTTTAAAATTCATTAAATATGGGATGTTTTCCTGGATTTCATCCTGTAACACGATTTTGTCTCCCAGGCTTTCATTGATATTTCCTGTCTCACTTGGAAACTTCCAAAAATCAATATAGCTCATTCCAAACATTGATTTTGTGGTAAGGAGAGTAATATTTTTTAATTTGTTGGAGGCTATGTGCAATATTGTGCTGATTAGCCCAATGGTAAATGGATATTTACCAAACTGTCTTTGATCGCTGTAAGTCCATTTTGTTTCGCTTGGCATCGACTAAGAAGTTATATTCTATAAATGTATTTACTAAATAATATGACGCGTTAGTCGTAGGCTGTCGATTTCTCTTTCGCAAAGGAAATTAGAACGTTGTCTGGCATTGGGTTTATTCTGACTTTGCACAATAAAGGCAACGAAGTAGAACTTTTGGTATTAAAATCAAATCAGAAAGCACAGGCATTCGGTACATGGAAATGTGCACATAAATGTCTTAACAGTATCCGAATCAATACGTCGGTAAATGCATATTGCATACCTAAATAAATATTTCAGGCTAAAACAGCTCGAGTATAAAATTATTAAAAATGGGATGTTTTTCGGGATTTTCTTTTGTACTCTACATCTCTACTTTCCCGTTTTAAGGCCCGGACATAATCTCCCATCATGCTTTCATTATATTGCCCTTGGTATCTCATTTCAAAATCTTTTATCTCTTGATGCAATCGCTCCTCATGTTCTTCTGAATAAGCTTCCATATTATCTTTGAACTCGTCCAAGTGAGCATCAAGCATATGTAGTTTCATAGACATTCTGCAACCCATGTTTCCTTACGACGAATTGGCAACGAGTTCGGCCTAGTTCTATTCCTTAATATTGCCCAAGAACCCATTCACCACATCTGCAAACCTATCTCAAGCTTTCGTTTCAACGTCATTAGGCATTAGGATAAAAACATTCAACTTGAGAATATTTTTAATTTGTGGGCCAATAAATACACCAACTTCTGCTTTAGCTTCTGATAGTTCTGGAGAAACTGGAATGCGTCACCACCTTTATCCAATGCTTTCACAAATTGCTTTATAAGGCCAAGTTTTATGTGAAGGGGAGGCATAAGCACTTTGTTTGGGTTGATCAACCGAGTTTGCTTTACGTTTTTCTCTCCAACAAAAAATTTGTTTCCTTTTGACCATATTTGTTTTTTGTAGTGTTCTGTGGTAGCCCTACTATCCCAAAGGCAAAGGTGCCATGGATATTTGGTGAACCCCTCCTTGCATACCCATCAAAAACGCTACCATTTTTAAGTCCTCAATTATACTTTCGAGTTATATTAAAAAATATTTAAAAATTATCAATTGCACCCCCTCAAAAATCAACCCTGCAAACAGAAATATCAATAAAATGGCAAATATTGCAGAGTATATTAGCATTTAAAAGTGATTAACATCCACCTTTGATGCTCTTTTGCCATATTTTTGATTTCTTTTCTCAGAAATAGTGCGATTTTATAATTTCATTCTCTAAACCACAAAAGCAAAGTTTATATGGAATAAAGTTTAATTTTGACAGTTACTGGTCCTAAGCAATAAGGAAAAATTGATTAGAACCCGAGGAAAAAAGTTTATATCATAATATAATATCGGGACAGGGAGTATTTGCCTTGAACGCGAACATGGTTATCAAACTGGTTAAGACACGCCCCCTTCATCGTAATATCACAAAACACAACCAGAGTGCTAGCAAACGTAACGGATAGTTTGATGGCATGGAAGGCTGCGACTGTGAATGAAAGATTTTTAAATATGAAATTCAGATTGAATACAGAGCAATAATTATGAATTGGATGTCAATCGCGCAGAGTGCGAGAAAAATTTCAGCTGAACTCAGCTTCGCGCCCCCTTCAGACGCTTTCACGCCCCCAAGGAGGGCGCGCCCCCCAGTTTGAGAAGCACTGCCGTAGAAATATACTAAGATAAAGTTTAATCAAATCCCTGCATTAATTCGAGTTTTAGTACGCATTTTATCAGTATTTCTTTAGACTCTCGCGGGTCGCACGGAACGGTGTTGCGGGCCGTAGTTTGCCCACCCCCTGGCCTATACGCTTGAAACCGAGACTCGTAGGCGGAAGGAACGCGGAATAAAGAATCACATGGCTCGCTTGAAAAACTGAAATTTAATTGGAAGAAGCTCAAGACAATCCATAAATATTTCGATCACGCGAAAAAAATGAAAGGATTGGCACAAGTGATACGAGGTCTGTTTCATTTACCTCAGATTCTCTTCAATATTCTCGTTTGAAATCGTATTTGCAATTAACTTCCCTGCGTTGGGATCGGCCTCGGGAGGTATAACTGAAGCAGACGTCTCTCCTCTTCCGAAGTAGCCAATAATGACACCGAGGCATATTCCGAATGTTCCCGCAAGAGCAGTAAACAATATGAGTTTCTTTGTAATTTCATCCGGCATAATTTCCAAGTATATGTAGGCTATAGACGAGTCCCAACCAGCTGGAAGTAAAAAAGTCTTATCGCGAATAACAGTATACTTTTGCATCAAACGCTCCCTGCTTTGTTGCGCTGTCTACATTTTTTGACGACCAATGGGTCAAAATAACGTTACTTCTTCTAGACTTGTCAATTGAAAACATATTTTTTGAATTCCTTCCCCTAGGCCTGGGATAAGGCTTGTTACTGTCGGAGCTCACAATGTAATGTCGAATTTACATATTTAATAGATAATAGCCTAAACACCGGGCCTTAATTGCAGAAAGTGTTGGAAGACAGAAATAGCCTATATTGACTGCGAAGAACCAGCCTTCCATTTGCGCTATAACTTGAAATATCCAGTGCTGCCACAATGTGATAGCAGTCGGCATGAAAGGGAAAATTGATTTTGCCCCCTTTAACTAATCCGGGTGACATATATTTTCGAGTCCTCCCCCTATCTCTTATTTCAAATAATGGCCTTAGTAATACGTAGGCCCGACCATACCAACTACAATAGAGAAAACATCGATGATGCCTGGGCTCGCCATTATAGAAACTCATTTGTTGACTGTACTTGCGCATATGTCACCCACGTGCTATGTGATTGATTGCTTGCGTCAATGGCCTTGTATATTGTGGTGGTCGTTATCTGCAACGTCTGATGGGCTGTCATATTAATCACCTTAAACTAACAACATATATTCTACGCTGTACGCATGCAGTCAACAGCTTTATTTTTTATCGTATACTTAGCATTCACTTTTAATAGTGGTGCTGGGTACTTGGTCAATATCTGCATTCGCACAAACTCGCACTGTAAACCAATAATGTTTTTGGGCCTATCATGTCTCTAGTATTCATACACGCCTTACGTTATGGATTTCACAGCACCGTGTGTAAAGATGTAGAAGCATGACCGTCGTAATCGCTTCCCTATAATAGGCGTTGATAAGAATGGTGGTTTTGCGAATGTAATAAATTATAAATAAACTATACTACACTGCTGTACGTGCGGTCCAAGCTTAGTCAAGACTACAATTTCGACGGGGCTTACCCGTTACCCAGACAACTCCATGAACTCATATTTATAGATTCGAATTAACCATGTTATTATTATTATTGGTAAAATAACGAAAGAAGGGAGTGACGTTTTTCACATTAAAGGCTTTTGCGTCACGCCATGGCATGCATTTGACAAATGCACAAACTCATCATGCAAGACATAGTAGAATGATCGAAAAAAACACCGACAGAGGCTTATACAAGCAGATTTGAGAGATCTGTACTCACACAACAAATTCGGAAACATAAGCACTACATATTCAGAGACATAAACATTTAAATACCGCGCCCTGTTTCCTTGACATATTGAATCACATGGTCCAACATGCATTCACTAGTTAATAAGTCTACTGTATTAAAAAGACTATCATTGTTAATATAGCGTTTCATATCTGCACGTTGCCGTGCATAGTTTGAACAGTTCAATAAATAATAATCGACAGTTTCGGGTGTTAAACATTGTTCACATAACGGAGAATCATTACATCCAATTTTATGCAGATGGTAATTGAGCCGGCAATGGCCTGATCTCAACCGAAACAGAATAATTTGATCTTTTCTCGATGCTAAATTCTCTACTTGTTGCTGACGATTACCCCTGACGAGTGTCAGCCGAAAATATTCGGGTTCATTTCAATATGAATATACTATTTAATTGTATATTGAAGTTCTGTACCTCCAAGAAGCTCTTCAGATGCTAAATTTGGTAATTTATTGTAAATCATGTCTTTGATGAGCTTGTACTGACTCCCGGTGTCGCTTGTCCTTTACAGTTGATCCCGCAGTTGTTTCTGCAGGAATTTCTAAGGAGCTAGTAGGCCTACGCGTCTCCTATGGAGACGAGGTCCAGTTGTTGCTGGGGCGGTGTTTCTGATGACGCAGCGTTTCTTGCAAATTGGTCGGCAATTTCATTGTGTTGAATACCACAGTGCGCTGGAATCCACATAAGGGATAGTGTGACCTCGCGTTGTTTCAATTGGTGTATCTTCTCGACTATCTCGGTAATGAGGAGAGGAGCTGCGAAATTGAAATGTGCTATACACGTTAATGCGCTCAAGTAGGCTAATCACTGAGTATGGCCACTATTCTGTGGGTATTATTCAGCACCCAAGATAGGGAATCTGAAATAGCGATTAGTTCAGCTGAGAATACTGAAAAATAGGGCGGCAGTGAATTTGAAGACGTCGTAATATTTGGAATATGAGAAGCGTATCCACACCCTGTAGCAGTCTTGGATCCATCTGTGAAAATCTGAGTATAGCCGTGATATGTAGAGAATACATGATCTAATGATATTGATTTTCTAACATCTGTGGGATAAGCCTTGCGTATTGAGTGACACAAAGAAAGGTCCACATTTGCTGTTAAGATTGTCCATGGAGGAGTCGTCGAGATTTGACTTCCACAAATCCGTAGGTGGTCGATCTCAGCAACCCTAGATAGGATATGAAAGGTGACGAACCGACTATTTAGCAGATTGTATGTTTCTTCCCCAGATTGTATGTTTCTTCCCAAGAGCTTTCGATTATATCATTAGCCATATTGTCCTATGTTGCGTTTTTTGATGGTAGCGATACTTTGAGCATTTTAACTCCTGTCTATTTTTCAAAGGCATGTCATTGCATTCGACTTCTATAGGACACATATCGGAGTGCTTCTCATTGCCCCAGTGCATATTCTGAGTGCCTCGTTACGTAACGTCTCGATTTTTGTTAAATGCGTCTTGGGGGCGAAAAAGTACGCTTCCATACCATATTCTAAGACGGATCTAATAAGAGTTGTTTTATATATAACTAACAGGGTTTCTTTATCTGCACCCCATGATGTACCACAAAGCATTCGCATAAGGTTAATTCTCTTCATACATTTGTCAGTAACATAGGTGATATGACGTTGATAAATCAGTTTACTGTCAAAATAAATACCTAGGTATTTGAACGAGTTCACAAACCGCACTGCATTCCCGCAGCACATAGATCTCTGGCATTGTGTATTTTCTTTTCCTTGTGAATAAGATGGCCTCTGTTTTTTCGACGGATATGATAAATCCCCATTTTTCGCACCATCTATGGATCTTGTTGAGATCATCTTGTATTCCGTTCTTGAGATCTTGTATCTTTATAGCGACGTCTCCCAAATAACATAGTCGTCTGCATATAAACCAAATTGACAAAGCAATGTTGAGGGTAAATCATTAATCATTATTGAAAACAAAATTAGGCTGATTACACTCCCCTGTGGTATGCCATTCTCTAATATATACCTTTCGGACAGACTCGCGCCTACCCACACTTGAAACGTCCTGTCTTGAAGGAAATTTGCTATCCATGACAACATGTAACCGATGACGCCCATGCATTTTAGTTTGAAGACGACTGCTTCCCACCAGACCATATCATAAGTGCGCTTTATGTCGAGAAATGCGGCGAGTACGAATCTTCCTTTATTGATAGCTTTGTATACATCATCGTGCAGCCGTATTACATTGTCCAGTGGTCGTCTTCCCCGTCTGAAACCACATTGTGACGAATTCAACAGTTTGTTCTTCTCTAAGTACCAATTTAGTCTAGTCGTTTCTATTATCTTGCAAAAGTGACTGGTCAAGGAAATCGGTCTGTACGAATTGGACGACGAGACATCCTTATTCGGTTTCGGTATCGGGATAACTATGGGATGCTTCCAATCTTGCAGTATATCCCCTCTTATCCATGAAAGGTTGATAATATTCAGCATATTTTCCAGTCGTCCTGGAGGAAGGTGTTTGAACGTTGAATAACATAAGATATCAGCTCCAGGTGACGTATTCTTCTTTCCGTTTGTTACCCTTAACAACTCCTTCATGATAAATATATCATTAAGCTTGTCGCTGCTGTCGTTATTTCTGGTACAGTCTGGTACTACCAGGGGGATATTGCGAGTAAACGTTGGTGAAATATTGCTTGAACTGCTTACTTTTTGGAAAGTCCGTGCAATATTATCAGCATTCTCTTTGCTTTCAGTGATATTTCTACCATCAATCTTTAACGTTGCTACCGACGTGTTATTCAATTTATCAGAGAGAGATTCAACAACTCTCCATACCTGTTGGAAATTGACTTTAATATTGAGATTATCGCAATACGAAGTCCATGCTTCCTGTTTGCATGCTAGAATTGTTCTTCTGCACTCAGCTCTCATTTTCTTGAACTGTATTATGTCAGTAGGATTGAAGGATCTTTTCATTTTGAGAAACGCGGCTTTCTTCCTTCGGACTGCCCTGGAACATTTGTCATTCCACCAAGATTTGGGTGGCTTCCTATAGTTCCGAGTCATTGGAATTGATAGGCTTGCTACATGCACAATCCTCTCCGAGAAATCCGTTACCGCTTCATCAACGGAACTGCAGAAGTCGGTAGTCTGCGGTTACGTGAAGTGCCTGCTGAAGCTATCCCAATCGACTTTCTTGAGAGACCAATTTAGAGGCTGTAACTCTACCCTTTCTGCACGCGCCATGGAATAGGTTGATACGATTAGATGGTCGGTTCCTAGCAGATCAGTTGTTACTGATGTGTTGTATTTATAGGCTATGTCAGATGATGCAATTCATAAGTCGAGGAGGGACCACCTGATTGCATTGTTAGCGATATTCACGTGAGTTGGCATCTTGCTGTTCAAGATGACTAGGTTAAAACGATCCAATGAATCGTACAGAACAGAACCCCTTTTATTTGCCCTATCCGATCCCGATGATGCGAATTGAAGTCTTCCACTATGATCGATTTTGTTGCTAGTTGATTCAGAAAGATTAAATCATTTTTCGTTGAAGGGGAGTCCGGGGCTATGTATACATTACAAATCTTGTTACCAGCAACAACGATGCATAGTACATCGATTGATGCAGGCGCAACTGTTGTGGAATTACTTTGCGTTTGTCATGATGACTCATGCTCGTTGATTGTTTTCCTGTGTTCCTACCGTTGTTAGTATTTCGTTTAGGTTTGGTCGTGAATAAACGTGGTTGTAACTTGTGCTGCATCGGCGTAGCCTTCTTCGTTATAAGATCAAGAAATAGTTTGGAGGAACACAACAGAACGTTTCTGGCGACGAGGATGGTATCCTGTGATATATATTGGATCTGAGCTATTTCTACATCTCTGAGAAGAGACTTGCTGTCAGCACGCATCGTGGTGTGTTGCTGCAAATGCGGTTACCGTTTGGAATCTCTTCAGCACCGGGTTATTTCACTGAAATCATGAATCAGCTGACTGCCGACTTGAAAGGTGTAGCTGTTTACCTGGATGACATTTTGGTCAGCGGCGTCGACGCGGCCGATCACATGAATAATATCCGTGCGTTATTGAAGAGACTTCAAAAGAAAGGTCTCCGATGCCGAAAAGAAAAGTGCACATTCGCACAACCGTCAGTCGAATACCTAGGTCACAAATTATCAAGTGCCGGTATTTCCAAAGGTTCGAAAGTGGGGGCAGTGTTGAAAATGCCTGCTCCAATTAATCTGTCTGGTCTCAAATCATTTCTGGGCCAAGTACAATTTAACAGTAAATTTTTACCCAATCTGTCAGCGGTGACGGAACCGTTATACCGTCTTACAAGAAAGGGAATCCCGTGGTTTTGGGGTAAGATGAGCAAGATTCATTCGACGAATTGAAGAAAATGGTATGTGCAGATTTGCTCCTGGTTCACTTTGATCCAACAAAGAAGTTAGGATTATCATGTGACGCTTCGGAAGTAGGAATTGGTTGCGTACTTTTTCACCGTTCTGAAGATGGTTATGAGAAGCCAATTTCCTACGTGTCCAAAACGTTGACGGAAACTCAACGAAAGTATAGCCAGATTCAAAAAGAAGCTTTGGCTATCATTTTTGCTCTCCAGAAGTATCATCAATACTTGTATGGAAGAAAGTTTATATTGGTGACTGACCATAAACCTCTACTGGCATTGTCCGGACCAAGCAAGGCTATACTAGCCCTCGCAGCAAATCGTCTGGCAAGATGGGCACTGACTTTGAACCAATACGATTATGATATTGGATATCGTAGAACGAAGCAGCACGGTAATGCTGATGCATTGAGTCGACACCCATTCAGTCATGACTCCGTATTTGATAAAGGGGAGGAAGAGGACAATATGAACATTGTTAGCACAGTACGCACTGTGAGCCAACAGATTAATCCTTCCGATCCTGGTATATTGGCAAAAGAATCCAGCAAAGATCTTGTTATTTCTGCTGTGATGAGATACACCAGAGTGGGCTGGCCAGAAAATGTTGCCAGCACCAAAGATCAAGGATATTCGGTTGAAGATTTTCGTAAGATATCCACATGTTTATCTGTTGAAAACGGATGTTTGTTTTCTGGGGCGAGAATCGTAATCCCGTCGAGTTTGCAAAGAAAGGTGTTGGATATTCTTCATTCGGGACATTTGGGAATGCAACGTATGAAGCAACTTGCTCGTAGTGCTGTGTATTGACCGCGAATGGACAATGATATTGTGGACACCTGTCACAGATGTGTTTCATGCTGTGAAAATCAGGACGCTCCTAAGAAGGCGAGTAGCCTATCCATCCATGGATGCTGTTTTGACGAGTCATGTTTTTAGTTACTGTCCTTTATTTTCATACCGTTATTCTCCTAGACAACTCTTAATTGTTTTGTTTGATTTAATGATTGGTTGATTGAATTGTTGCATCGTCCGTTTTCGTTTACCTTTATATTGCTCTGTTGCTGCTATTTCTAGCTCCATTCAATTGTTATCGGACGAGCAAGCAATCTTGCGAATCTCACCATTTACATGTCTTTATTCTGAACAAGCTGTTTCCGTATAATTCGTTTGGACTGCTTGAATTTGAGATCAGAAGAAGATTTGATACGCAACGGTTTGTCTAGTCCGAGCCAGATTTAGTGTACAGCAGACAGGATCCGACACCTGACAAAGCGCCACTCATTGAATTCAGTGCCGCGTCGGAGCAATTCGCAAGAAGCCCATTTAAAGCCGATATCTTCGCTTCGCTCTTCAATTCAGGCGCCGCATTAGTCTTCGTTCAAGACTCTGCTGCCCAACGAAGTTCGATCGACTCTGCTTGGCACTAAATCTGCTAATATCTAAATAGTTTCCATACGTTTGAGTGATGTCTCTTGTGAAGTCTCCAACGGATTCCCGCAAGTCTCCAACCCTAGCACCGACTCAGAAGTCATTAGCTAAGATGACGGTCGACGATTTACGATCCGAATTACAAGATCTGTGCGAAACTACAAGTGGGAGCAAGGCGTTATTAACGGAGCGATTAAGGAAAATCCGTGATTTGACCAAGCCTTCACAGAAGATCGAGCAGAAGTCCTCCTCCTCTCCAGCTACCACTGAGAGTCCATATGAACTGGTTATGCTTTTCCAGATGATGAAGCATCAACAAGAATTGGACCGTATTGCTGCTGACCGCGGGCTGCAGTTGCAACTAGAAGAATTTGAAAGACGATTCAGGCTGCAATTGGAAGAAATTCGTCAGAACTCCGACAACCATTCATCGGCACACAATGCTGAGGTTATTACGAAAAAGTTCAGGCGCATAAATGCTGACCTCTTAGAATCTTTGCAAGCTCTGGAACAGAAACATGTACATTCCACCTCCGTCGAAGAAATTAACGTCTTCATACGGTCGGTAGAAATATCAATGACCGATCTCAAGACATTCGTGGATTCAAAAATCGATCAGCTTGACGATGGTGATGTCAAGACCGAAATCATTGATGGCATGAGAAGATCAAAAGAAATTTATTTTGTTCACATTCCTCTTGCCAAATCCAAGTCTTCATCGCTGAAAGCTGCTGAAGAAGCGGAAGAAGCCGCTGGATCCCTCCCGAGTGGAATAGTGCCGCCTACATTCAATGGCGATATTTTGACTTTTCCCGCATTTTGGGAGTCGTTCGAGCCATTGGTTCACAAAAATCCAAAGGTCAGTCGGTTTTACAAAATGTCGTATTTAAAGGCAGCTCTGAAAGGATCGTCATCCGGCCTTCTCAATGGTTTTCCCTCAACGGCAGTGAATTATGAGCCTGCAGTGGAAGCCGTCCTTAAAAGGTACGGAAAGAAGCAAGCGATCGTGAGAAATCACATCAAAGACCTACTGCAAGGTGAGAAAGTCGAATTTAAGATCGACAAGGTCCGACGACTTCTCGATGTCGCTACTGCTAAAAGGGCTATTTTATCGCAGTATGACGTCTCTTGGGACCAACTGTTTACACAGGTACTAGAGTCCCAGTTGCCGGGTACGTTGCATGAGCGTTGGATCTGGAAAACCAGTCCCTTGATCGAAGCCGATGAGGTTCCTGATTCTGATCTTTTGTTTGAGTTTTTAACAACCGAGTTGGCGACGATGGAATCTCTACATAAGTCGCGTGATGGAAGCCGCTCTGCTTATACTTGTTATAAGTCGCAGCATAAAGATGAACGGGTTGGTTGTGATACCGAGAAGCCTGATCAATCGCTTTCAGTCCAGTCTCTCGTCATTCAATCTCTTCCATTATCTTGTACCTATTGCTCCAAACCTCATCTATTGAAAGATTGCTTCAGATTCTTGAAATTGACTCCAGCCCAGCGATTGGCTGACTTGGTTTTGAAGCCCGGGAAAGTGTGTTTTAGATGCTTAGCACCGAAAGGACACAAAGGCCATCCGAAACACTTTCATCAATGCAAGGAGCGTTGTACCGTTACTGGTTGTGGGAAAACCCACCACAAATTGCTGCACATTTCTGCGGAAACATCGATCGAATCCAAGTGTATGGTAACAACTATTGACGTCTCCACCTCTGCATTGCAGGATTCACATTCAAACACATGATTGCCTACTGCGTTGGGACGAATCAACCACAATGGTGATGGTAAACCGGTTAGAATCGCGTTCGACTCTTTTTCCCAGAAGAGCTTTGTAACTCGTGATCTAGCTGATTCATTGAAGCTATCACCCAATAAAAGCGATTGTCTCTACATTAGCGGGTTCGGCGGTAATTCTACATCTATTCGTTCGTCTTTTGAAGTTGGATAGATTATGAAAGCATCTGTTGACCGATCATAGTCGGTCAAGTGGGGGAGTGTTTTGACGAGTCATGTTTTTAGTTACTGTCCTTTATTTTCATTCCGTTATTCTCCTAGACAACTCTTAATTGTTTTGTTTGATTTAATGATTGGTTGATTGAATTGTTGCATCGTCCGTTTTCGTTTACCTTTATATTGCTCTGTTGCTGCTATTTCTAGCTCCATTCAATTGTTATCGGACGAGCAAGCAATCTTGCGAATCTCACAATTTACATGTCTTTATTCTTAACAAGCTGTTTCCGTATAATTCGTTTGGACTGCTTGAATTTGAGATCAGAAGAAGATTTGATACGCAACGGTTTGTCTAGTCCGAACCAGATTTAGTGTACAGCAGACAGGATCCGACACCTGACAAAGCGCCACTCATTGAATTCAGTGCCGCGTCGGAACAGATGCTACCTGAGAAGCCGTGGACCATGCAATCGAATTCATGGGAACCAATTGACTCGTATTAACGGACTCGTATTCCAAATATCCTTGCATCCACCCGACCAATTCCGTTTCAGCAAAGAAACGATCGGATTGCTTGAACAGGACATTGCGCATTTCGGATATCCTTTTACCATTGTGTCTTATAATGCAAGTACGTTCAAGTCTGAAGAGTTTCAGAAATGGTGTAAAGAAAGAGGAATTATCCACCTTTCGGGTGCACCTTATCACCCATCTACGAAGGGCGCCGCAGAAAAGCTGGTCGACTCATTCAAACGCGCACTATAGGCAAATCAAGTTTGCCGGCCAAGGCCGCATTACAGGAATTCCTCATGTTGTACAGGAGAACGCCGCTTGCAAGTGGATTATCTCCGAGCCAGCTTCTCAATGGCAGACAAATTCGTACTATGATTGATACGCTACTGCCGTCTCCAGCTCATGCAGCTCAAGGCAAGCAAGTGAGAGAAGTTGAGAAGCAAGTGAAGGCTTCAGTCAATCGATTCCACTGTTGGCACACCTTGTTATGCTCTGTATTGTGGGCCGAAGAAGAATAAAAAGCCCAAATGGGTACCTGCGACAGTCACCAAGGTATTTGGTTCTCGCAGCGTCAATGTTATGGTTCATCCGCGTGGTCCTACGTGGAGAAGGCACATTGATCAACTTCGACCAAGGTATGGAATTGAAGAAGACAGCGAGCCTGGCATCACACCCGATGTACCTTCTTTTAATTAATCCAAGGGTAGTAAGCCCTCCGAGAGACGATATCGTGGCAATGCATCATGCCTCACCGGAAGTCCATGAATTACCGGAATATGGACTTCATAACCCGGGACGCTCCAAACGAACTCGTAAACCGAGAGTTATTCTTGATTTGTAATAACTCTCAAGTTAGAAGGGAGGTGTTGTGGAATTGCTTTGCGTTTGTCAATGATGACTCATGCTCGTTGATTGTTTTCCTGTGTTCCTACCGTCGTTAGTATTTCGTGTGTGGTAGTTCTGTTACGGTTCGGTCGTGAATAAACGTGGTTGTAACTTGTGCTGCATCGGCTTAGCCTTCTTCGTTATAAGATCAAGAAATAGTTTAGAGGAACACAACAGCAACAATATCAACGCAGCTATGCGGAATATCCTCCCTGATTAAGATTGCTAATCCACCACTACGAACAGTTTTGTCCTTTCTGCATATTTGATATCCATCGAATTTCGGCTTATATCTTCCCACTATATGCGTCTCTTGCAACACAATCATGTCTGGCGGTTGTGCGAGCTCGCCAATGCATCTCTGAAATTCCGGCAGTTTTCGATAAATTCCTCGGCAATTCCATTGTGAAATATGGATTCCATCATTGCTGAACATTTTGAGGTATTGAGCTGGGCATATTCTTCAGGGATTCAGTGTCAATGGAAACGCTCCACCACTTTTTTGTAGCAGACGAAATCAGGCAAGACAGCAGCGTCGGACCGACTGGCAAGTACCGATTCGTTCACTATATCTGTTAATGAGACGAAAAACAAAAGAGGATGAACACCTGCAAAGAGTGACTGCAAGTTCGGAAAATTGTCGTTGCCTTCTCACGCGGGGGAACTCGCCGACAAATGACTTGGCTTGCAATCGTTTTCACGTGCTTGGGTGGGAATCGTAGAACTGCGGATTCTGATACTTGCTTGGTTGTGCTCTTTCACAACCGGTGGTTCGCTAGAATATTTACCAACATGGCTTGAGCATACATCCGCATACGGTTTGATTCTTAGTACTGTACATTTTCCCTTTCACAGATAACTTGTAATTTTGCTTCTCTTTTGTACGCAGGACACCCCGCATATGCTGCACTGTGCGTTCCTCTACACTTAATACAATTTCTCACCGACGAGGTACATGTTTTGTAATCATGTTCTCAACTACCACATCTAGTACAAGATTGCTTTCCTCGGCAGTATTTACTGGTGTGCGCGTATCTATTACATTTGTAACAGCGAAGCGGCGGGGGGTTATACGGTCTTGTTTTAAGTGATAGGTATCCGATGAAGACTTGTTCAGGTGGTGTGGGAGAATCAAACCCCAGTTATATACAATAGTTTGGCTCATATCCTTTGTCCGTCCTTGTTTTCAGTCTCTTGACGAAAGTCACTCCATACTCTTTAAGATCTTGTCGTATTTCCTCTTCAGTTGTCTCAATGTCGATTCCATATACAACCGCTCTGGAATTATAGACTTTGCTTTCCGTTTTGTACATCACCGCTTTGACTGGTATATTGACGTTTTTAGCAGCGTCGGTTAGAGTATCTTGTTCAAGAAGCTTTTTCAATTGCCTTTTACTCTTACACGTAACTAGGAGATTGCCAGACGGCTTCACTTTAATCGTTTCGTAATCACCAATTGTGTTGTGCAAGCAGCTGTGCACCTTTGTTGGGTAATAGAACTTCATCGATCTACCCAAACCTTGTAATACAACCTTCATCTCTTCCTCAACTACCTGTTAGCTTGATCTCGATGTCCTGTCAGGTTTGCGTTTCATTGAAGTGTTTTTGTCCAAGATAAATACACAATCTTCCGTGAGGAATGTGACTCTGACATCTCGCAAAACGAGAGTCAGAGCAACGTTGAGATATAGCTTTGTCTATATCCCGACCTGCAGATACTCGCTGCAATTTCGCCAGAGTTAACGGATTCGCGGAGGAGCTCCAACAACACGTCCGTTCACCGACCTAATCAAACTGTGTACCATGTAAATCGCTTCAATTTGGTCTTTCTTTTGAAAAAAAAAAATCATGAGGTACATGCAGTATCCACACTCTGCCATCAAACAGAAAGATTCAAATCCGAATTGAAAACGATGTTGGAGACCAAATTTTCCCGATTAAAAACCGACTGCTTCTGCAATATTAGGGTTATCATATTTTGGAAAACTGAAAAGAGGACACTTTTTCAAAATTTTCGGACTTGCAAATCCGGAGGAAAATTCTGAAAAAATGGTAAATTTTTTCCACATCGTAGCCGGTCGACTAAAAAAGGTCTACTTTCCGGCCCAGCTCCCGAAATACCCGACGGAGCGAGACTTTAGTGCTGATTGACTGTATCTACGTCGATTTTTCCATATTTTTAACCACAATTCCCCAAAAAGAGGGCATTTGGGCGTCCTCAGAGGACACTTTCAAAAAAGTTAAAAAAGAGGACATGAACTGGACCGGGACTGCATGTATAATTGTATATGTGTATGTATGGTGCGTATGGATCTGGAAGCCATTTGTAATTCTTGGCATATGTTCGAAATACCTCAAAGAGCTTTTGTGGCATTTTTCGGATATTATTTTGGGAAGTTTTTCCATCGACAGAATTTCATATTTGTATACTCAGGTGACATCAGGATAATGCCTAGTCATTGAGCTACATCCCAAATTATGCTACTGGATATCATTTGCTACCCGGGTTGATCGATCCACAGTATGTCGTAAATGTGGCTTCACCCCAACACGCCCCATAAATTCAGTCGTGTTTGCCGTGACTTATCACCGACATCTCTTGTACTGTTTAGTGAGACGCATTACTTCGCTCAAACGTGCGAAGTGCGAAAATTTTCAACATTTCATGATTGAATCGGGCAATATGATCGGCAATTGCATATATGTCGCTATCAGTTTTTTATATTGCCTGCTCACGTAAGCAGATTTCCCGGTAGAGCTGAATGAGGTGTCTTGGAAACTGTAGGGCGCGTAAATAATAATCAAACATATTCGGGTGGTATAATAGCTTCATTATATGATGTTGTTTCGTGACCTCCTGTCTGCTATGTCAAAAGATATTGAAATCACCCAAACGTACTAAACTAAAAGACGCACACGATTTCAAATTGGTATTTCTTCCCTGGCAATTAAATTTACCTTGCGGGTACGCATTTGTCTTGTGTGGTTCACATTGGCGGGACAGGAACATTCGGTACAAGCTATTTAGGCACCTATATGGACAATTCAAACATACAACCCTATGGATATATAAGGAAGTTTTCGGTCAGCATAAGACCAGTCCTTTTCGGCCCAGGTTTTCTCGCCGTCGATCGTTCTGGCACACTTCTTGGAGTCGCATGTTACACGACCTAAACCTGTATATGTCTTGATGCATCATGGCGTGGTAATGCCCGACGCCGAAATGCTCTATTGTATAAATTATACGTGTTTTTTGTTTGGGGTGGGGGAGATTACCCGATAACCCAGATATTTGGTAACATGAAATCGCGCTTGACGCGATTTTTTTTTAAGTTGCATAAATTTCTAGAGAAAACTCTATAATTTATGCTAATCACGAAATAATTTTGGACCCCTTCGAGCTCGCCCTACTCTCATTGAGGGGTTTGAGGTGCGGCAGTTACGTTCCTGCCTCTACATTCCATCTACCATCATCCCAGATTAAAACAGATTTTAGCTGAGTAAGCAGGATTCGGTGCCTGGAAAATTGGCACTCATTAGGGAATTGGCTTGTCGGCTCGAAACAGTGGCTTTTTAACAATAACGCGATAGCACGGATCTATCATGAAGAAAGGAACTTCGTATTATCCCGGTTAAAACTTGAGAGGTCGGATACACCCGTGGTCGGGACTTTGTTTGCCAGCAGCAGCCCCTATATTTGTTTGGACCCTTGACAGAACAATTTTAGAGCCATACCAGTTCTATCAAAAGTTGTTCACTTTTCGTGTTTGGTTATCGATCTGTCAATTTTTTCGTTTGGCTTGTTGTCAAAATTCACTTATGGTGAGAAGGTCAGAACTACGTAAATATAGAATACGTATCCGATCCGACTGACAATTTATCGTGGAAAATCCAGTCTGGATCATATCCTCGCAGGTATGGATGGTAAATCATCAATGATCTGATCAAGCAGTTCTCTTTTCTCATATGGGAGATGTGCTCGATTAGAACAACGCTTCTAGTGGTGGAGAATACAGATTCCGCATTGTGACGTATATGAGCAGACAAAGTATAAACTTAATTAGCGATTCATGCCAAATTAGTGACATTACCGCCGATTTTGTTTTCTTTAACAATTCTGATATATAGTATACTACTATAGTAGCGCACTCATTTCCTTCTCTTCAACTTATTCGAAAATTTGTCTCGTATAAAGTTGTAGTATTCGCTTTGTCAGTTAACTCTGGAAAAAAAGGAAACACAACATCTTCTGCTCCGCTCCCGGTAGTAGTTTTTCAGATTACAATCTATTGTGCCTTTGCGTTAATCATGCACGGACATACATTTTGAAGGTCGTCCAGGGCTATTGACTAAATAGGAAACATACAACATTTAAAAACTAACATCATTATGTAATGTTAGTGACTACTTTCATTAAATGTGCATTACGTATGGGTATATATATAGCTTTCTGTGGGGTATATAGCATTAAATTCGTTCAAAGACGAAGCGGAAGTATTAGAGAAAACGGAAAACATCGCTGTGTAATATTCAGTCAACCGTCCCTAAAGTAACTCCAATCTACCAAGGAACGTTTTCGAGCATAGGCAAATATTTTGATCTGACATCTGATTTTCATTTCAAATTCAAGTCAGGGTGCATTACCGACTGAAATAGCACGAGATATGGCGTCGCTAGCAACTCAAGTTGTACTTTAGTTTACCTTGTTTAAGAGAATGCGGCTGTAGAAATCTAATGAGTTACAGTCAGAGGTGGTCAGTAACGAAGTACTTCTACTTTTTCGAAGTACCCAAGCAGTTTTCCTCTACTTCTAGTACTTACTCAAGTAGATGTGATTTTCGCTACTTTTACTTCTACTTCGTATTATCTTGTGATCTGCTTACTTACTTTTCGCTATTTTCAGTTTGTCAAGTAGTAGAAGTAGTTTAATCCTCCAATAAGAAAGATAGCCTGACGAATTTCGGGGCTGTTTTCACGGAGCACCAACATTTAATTTTCATAAAAATCAAGTAAAGTCCAGAACTTTTGTTGCGCTTCGCGCACAGTAGTTATGGAGTGTCAAATATATGTTTTCACGAATGTATCGGTGAATATTATTTAGGCACCGGATGACGTGGTTCCGCTCACACCGCATTGCTGTCGCCCATTTCAATTATTTCATCACAGTAAATATGGCCCACAATATAACGCTTGAAACTACCGTTTCGCAATCTAGAAATTGCCTATCACATCGTAGTCTAGCAGCTCATGACGTATCCTAATCTGGGGAATCGGACTCCGGATTTTTTTAACGTTACACCTGTTTTAGCAGGTGGACAAAAGACGGGAAATATATTTCGGCTTTTTTGTATTTCTCTTTCAATTCCGAGTATTACACTTTGAGCTTTAATCAATTTCAGTTCTTATGTCTGCAGAACATACATGTTGAAGTATAAAAGCAAGTGTAGTAATGCTTCTATTTTCCGAAAATAAAGCTCCACTATATACAATTTTACGATCCACTATATCGCCCAAAGTGTTTGCACCATATCCGGTACAACTTCTCCGTATTGCTCTTCACCTAATCTATAAGAGCCTTATAATACGGGGTAGGACGCCATGTCATGATATTTTCTAAAACGGGCTGTTCGAGTAAACAACGATTTAGTATTGCATTTTCATATCAATACTATAATTCGCATCCCATGGTGCGGAGGAATGCTTATTCTGTCGAAAATTGATACCTCCTGGGATGCATTACTATGAATCAAGTTCTCTGCACCTCCCGCATAGCTCAATTTTAAGCTTTTGACAGTCCATGCGAACGAATTACGACCGTTTTCAAAACTACTTATTTACTTGAGTAGATTTAAAGTCAGTCAATTCTACTTCTACTTCTACTTGAGTAGCGTTCTTGACTATTTGACCACCTCTGGTTACAGTCTTGAGTTTTACAGTTTGAGCCTACTTCACGCATTTGAGTGTGCTAAAGGGAAATCGACAATCAATGTGAATGTTAATCAATTAATTCCTTGTTATCATATGTAATGCAGGGAGATGCGACCGGAATATGGTCAGTTATAGTAAGTGATGACGTACGAAATTATAGAATGGATGCCGTGAAATGTTACGCAAGTGTATATACGCTTAATATGGTAAAGTCTAACACAGGGGTGGGCGAACTACGGCCCGCGGTCCGCATGCATTTTATTAGCCAACTAAACGCAACCTGATTCCATTTGTGTGGGCTTGGCCGAAGCCATACTTCCACTTCTAATTTGGTTGGCTCGTTGGCTGGGGTTTTGTTTGTTTGGGGTAGGCCTATTCATGGTGTTTGTCGACTGCAATGGTAATTTACACTAAGCCGATTTTCTGCATTTTCGATTCCGTATCTGCCGACTTGTGGCATGGCTGGCATGGTTGTTGAACTCAGGCTTGGACAACTAGATAATTCTAGTTGTCTAATTTCACTAAATTAGAGCGAAATGCCAGTAATTTAATTCTAATCTAATTTGTGAAATGTCTCTATGCTCTAATTCTAAATATAATCTAATTTGTCAATTGTTCTTATGTTCTAATTCTAATTCTTATCTGATTTGTGAAATGTTCCTATGCTCTGATTTTAATTCTAATCTAATTTTTTGTTTTCCTGAAAATGCCTGTCCGCCGCATTTTGCAGCGAGTTAACAAGATTATTCCTCTCGTGCATGGAAATCCAGTGCCAAGCCACCATCGCTCCACTCACATCGTAAACGCACACTCCAGTCATAGTAGTTATTGTGCGACGACTGATAGTTATGCTGGCATAAACTTGTATAGTCTGCGAACAACATTCTAGTTTTCATCACAAACAGAACAGCAGCAAAGAAAAAGAGATACCGGTAGTCATCACAGGCTTGTTCGCTTTCATTCCTTCAACTACACCAAGAATGATTGCGTCAAATCTAACGAAAGAAAAGATATTAGAGCAGTGATTCCCAGCCGCGCCTTCGAAAGACACATGCGGCCCCCTGCTAACCTTCTTGCGACCCCCAGAAAATATTAGGAAATCGATTTATGACAAAAAATAACATTTATATTTCCAAAATACACTTGCTTGGCTTGGAGTCTGGAGTTTTTAATCAGGATTACAGGAAAGTCCTGAGTAGACTGCTATCGTTACGTCCCTGCTGCTATCGTTACGTCACTAGGTAAAGACAGAACCATAACTGCCACACGCCAAACCCCTAATGGGGGGGGGGGGCGAGCTCGAACGGAGCATAAAATCATTTCGTGAATTAGCATGATTTATAGAGTATTTTTTCAAAATTTATGCATCTTTTTCAAAATTCTTTCACTCTAGGCGTCATTTCATGCTGCCAACTATCTTGATTTTTGGGTACTCATCCCCAAGAAAATATGCGAAAGATTTATAGAAATGGGCATTGGGCATATTGGCGTTGGCCACTACCGCGCCACGACGCACCAAGACATATTAAGTTTCAGGCCATGTATAACATGCGACTCTAAGAAGTGTGTCAGAACGATCGGCAGCGAGAAATCCTTAGCCGACCAGGACTGCCCTTATGATGACCGAAAACTTCGTTATATATACAAAATACTGCCTTGGCAATCTGAACCTCACGAGGCAGGGAAAAATTATATTCCAGTGAAGAAATACCAATTTGAATTCGTGTGCGTCTTTTAGTTTAGAAGCCTACGTTTGGGCAATTCTATATTTTTGATATAGCAGACAGGAGGTCACGAAATGACATGTTACGGAATCATACTAATGGGCCCTACAGTTTCCAAGACACCTCACTCAGCTCTACCGGTCAATCTGATTACGTGAGCAGCGAGGACAAGAAATTGATAATAATATATATGCAATTCCCGATCATATTGACCGATTTTATCATGAATTATCGAAAATATTCGCGCCTCGCTCTGGCCCCCTTAACAGTAAAACTAGTTTCGCGGCAACAGCGAACAGGGTAATAGGAGTAGGTTCATCGCCCTATGGGAGCCCAAGAGCCAAGTTTTTGCTGTTGCTGTTTCGTTCCTGCCAACGGGTATGCGCCCGAAGATGTTTATTTATTATTGAGTGGTCCTACCTTTTCAAACACACCTCCCTCGGCTCTACCTGTAAAACTGATTACGTGAGCAGAGAGAGGATAAAAATTGATGGCAATATATATTCGATTCCCGATCATATTGACCGATTCAATCATGAGTTACAGAAAATGTTCGCGTTTCCCTCGTCTAGGCGATAAAAGCTGACTCACTAAACTGCCCCGAAAGCAGCATAATTGGTAGTCCTATAGCTCACGACCAAAGCGTCCGAATAATTTGATAGGTCCGGTCGTTATCGAAAGCTAGTGTCGCACTGATTCCAAAAATACGAATTGAATACTCGCCAGGGCAATAAAACTACTCCGAAATAGCCACCAAAGGTCGATTGTTCTGAACAATGGGAGCGCAGCAGCACAATGACCCTAACAATGGGCAATGTCGTCGAGCGATTGATCGGAACACTGTCAATTTTCATATTTTGATGACTATTTTGGGTCCGTTTCATTGCCCTGGTATTCGTGCCGCCCCGACCGTACGTTGAAATTCTAAATTTGGCCCTGACACCGAAAAAGGTTGGGAACCACTGTATTAGAGGACGAAGTGGAAAGATAGCTTGCAGAGCATGAGAGCATGGATTGTGATGTTTTGAGTTAATGGAAAAGAGAAAATAGTTTTCCTCGTCTGGGGGCTGCTGCTGCTGCTCGAGAACTCGTAGGCATTGCTGCAACATCAGCTTCATCGGAAAGACTTTTCAGTCATGCAGGAGAACTGTATAACGCAGATGTCACCAACTCATAACGGGTCACGGGTTACTCTTCAAAATTAGTTGAGGCCACGGGCAGCAAGAATGCAATATCGAGGCAAAATAGGACACACTTTCAGCATGGGCAACCACGTGTTTAAAACGTTACGTCGGTATAACGACGTGCTCACTAACATGGGCGATGGGCATGGTTACTACAAAAGAAGTAATATTTTATTAAAGTAGTATACAAGTAAAATAACATAATCATGAATGGATTTTATTTTGAACTATGAGCTGCGCACGACACATGGCAACGCTTGTCGGCGACTAATTAATCGATATTGCAGCTAGCCAGAGATGTTTCTAGCCAGACTATCTCATCCTAAAGATTGATCTTGTGGCGACGCCCGTTGCCGTTTTCGAAGCGTCTAGGTCTTGGCAGTGTCTGGGCCATTGCCCGTCAAGGCAATATCCTTACCCATATCAGCTGACTCTCAATCGATGGAATACTGTTGTCATCGCCGAAACCTTTTCAGCTGGTGAGGAATAATGTTGTTGGGTACAGGCGCCGAGCTTTTTAAACTAACAACAATATTTTGAAGCTAGAATAATATTCAGCATTTAGAAATGCTTTATTTCGCGTTCTTCCAAAATCATAAATCGGATCGCAGACCGCAAAATATGACCTCGCGGCCGCGTGGTGATGACCCCGGGCATATAGTGCAGAACGAGCCAAGCTTGGTGTACACTGTACAGACGCCCACCGTTCTCACGGCTATGGGAATGCACTGTGATTTGATATGAACAGAACTTTTTGCCTTATTTATTTCTCGTTCACAGTTGCATACAATTTCCAAGTATTTGCGAATTTAGTAATTCTAATTCTAATCTAATTTTGAAAGAACTGTGTACCTTCAATTCTAATTCTCAACTAACTTGGAAAAAGCTGTGTAGCTCCAATTTTAATTCTAATTCAATTCGGAAAATTGTCTGGCTCTAATTGTAATTCCACTCTAATTTGTAAAAAAATAACTGTGTAGCTCAAATTCTAATTATAATATAATTTAGAAAAGCTGATAATTTTCAATTTGTCCAAGTCTGGTTGAACTTCTACATTGCACGTCAGCTATTGCGTCATAGATAACATTGACATGCAGCTGATCCATCACATAGCTCTTTCTTATGCAAATAGAGAGCATAGAACCCTTCAAGGAATAATTTTATATTTATTTTATTCTTGAATCATTCCTTTGCATTTTGCGCAATACTTGATAAAAGTTCCTGTAAAATGGTGCATGAAAAACAGAGTTGCATGAAGTCGCAATATAAAATTCCTACAAACAGCTTCATACTACATAAAATCTGAGTATTTAGAAAGCCGTCGAAAGCTGTAACAGAAAGTTGCAAAAATTTGTCCCTGTGATTACGTATTCTTCACGTAATCACGTGGGCACAGCGAGTCACAAAGTTCACGTGTCAATAGCGAGCGACAACATTCAAAATTGCATGTTTAATGTCCAAGGATGGCGATAGGTGACAGAAAAGGGCAAATGGTGTCAGATGTATTGTCATATTACTTGTCCGTAATACAGTGGCTATGTTGATTCCTCTAGGTAAGGCGATTTCACTAGTAAACAACGCAGCAGTATTTGACAAAATGCAGATAGCAAAAGGTAAGTAATTTGCATTCAAACAGCCCACAAAAAGACGCTTGACTAAGTACTGCAAGTTTACTCTATAGAGCAGTGGTTCCCAACCTTTTTCGACTCATCGCCCCCTTTTCAAACTCCACACCGCTCATCGCCCCCCAAATTTTGGGAACCGAAAAATGGGCATACATACTGAAATCACCGGCGAGTTGACTAAGAAAAAAGGTCAAGTTTTCGGCCCGACCTCGAAATTACACTTTTCCAGCTAAATGTTGGTGAGTTCACTAACTAAAAAGGTGATTTCTCTGACTTGATTCCAAAAGGACCGTAACAGAGCTTCGTCAGCCCCCCCCCCCCCCAATACGTTGGTCTTGACCCCCCTCCATAGGGCGATAAAGCAAACCTCTGCACCCCTCAGACCCAACTCCCCCGATACCTCTTTGTCTTTACCACTACTTTTTAGCACAAATTGTTGGACTCTTTAGTTAGTCGGCTTATTTCGCGAAAAATTTCAATCATTCATGATTGGATCGGTCAATATGATCGGGAATTGCATAGATATTGCTTTCAATTTTTTATCTCTCTCTGCTCATGTATTCAGATATACCGGTATAGAGCTGAGTGAGGTGTCTTGGAAAATATAGGACCCGTAAACAATAATTGAACATATTCGGGCGGACCCGTGGGTATAATGACTTCGTTACGTAATGATATTTCGTGGCCTCTGTCTGCTATGTCTAAAGATATTATTCAAATCGCCCATACGTACTAAACTAAAAGATGCACACGATTTAAAATTGGTATTTCTGCACTGGCAATTAATTTTCCTCTGCGAGATGGCATTTTTTGTGGGATTCTGATTGCCAGGACAGGAACATTTGGCGCCAGCCATTTAGGCGCCTATGGGCAATTAAATATATATGTATATCGTATATATATCGAAGTCGGTCAGCCTAAAGGCAGTCCTTTTCCGCCAAGGTTTTCTCGTTCTGGCACTCTTCTCGGAGCCGCATGCTACATGGCCTGAAACTTCATATGTCTTGGTTCGTCATTGTGTGATAATGGCTGACGCCGAGATGCCCATCTCTATAACTCATGCGTATTATTTCTTGAAGGAAGGGTATCCAATAAGCAAGAAACAAGCGACCAGGAAATGGCACGCAGCGCGAAAATTTTTTGAAAAATTTGCCAAAATTTCCAAAATATTACTCTATAATTAATGTTAATTCACGAAAAAATTATGAGCCCCCTTCGAGCTCGGCCCCCCATCCCAATTGGGGGTTTGGGTGTGGCAGTTACGGTCATGAACGCCAATATAGCCATTTCAACGCACCATCGCCCCCCTATCGCTCCCTTCGTCCGTTTTCGCCCCCCTATCGCCCCCTTGGCTATTTTCGCCCCCCTGGACTGACAAATCGCCCCCTGGGGGGGCGATATCGCCCACGTTGGGAACCACTGCTATAGAGTAAAACAACTTTAACACTACAAAATTCTGATGGTGCGAGAGATAGAGACGCGAGAGAAATAGGAGACCACACATCCACGAAGAGATTATTCTGATTGATTCAACATCTCTTCTATACGATTGTAGCAGGGTTGTAATGAATCGAGTCATTGTGCATGACTCGTACCAAGTCATTGACTCGAGGCTCAGGCGGCCAAGACCGACATTTCATTGGAATTTCGAAGAATAGTAAAGTAATCATACACTTTGGGTTTCTTCTCATGGTATCGGTACTTCGAAATGCAACCAGAAATTGCTAAAGTGAGGAAAATTAGTATATAATAAATGCGAACCATTCGATATCATCAAACAGAGTTATAAAAAGTAGGTTTAACAAGACTTTAACTGGAAACTGTGCAGTCAACACAATGAATTGGACTAGGACTCGAGTCATAATACCATGACTAGGACTCGACCCTCTCTGTTCGGTGACTTCAACTCGGACTTGACCCGTTTGTTATTTGAAAATGACTCAACTTGACTCGAGTCAAAACTATATATGTGAGATGGACTTGTGACTCGGAGCCTTGTGACTTGGTTACAACCCTGGATTGTAGTCTGCTGTAGTTTTTGAGAATTTACACCCGGTCAAAATACCGAAAGTAAAAGGTCTCTGCTGATATTAAAATCGTCAGAAGGATTTCTTCCATATCTAACCTATTTTGCTATCACGATATTGTAAGAATGGCGAATAATATTTTAGTATTAGGTCTGTAGGCCTATTACAAGAAATGTGCAACTAGTTTTCACAAATAAACGCTTGTTTTACATGATTGTACACAGTGAACAATGTGAACATGTATCAAAAACTCCCGTTGTTGGTAACTCACAAAGTTCTCCCAAGACACTACTACACCTTTCCATATTCGAAAAGTGAGATTCGTTTCGTGTATTTTATGACTCCTGCGAATTCCTTTACGTTCAAGGGATAGGCCGCTAAGAAGATAGACCCTAAACATTTTGTTTTACACAGCACACAACACGACGAAGTTGAAAGGTCCGCTGTTGAGCAGATGATGAGTACTACCACCACTACGATTTGTATTGTTGATATAACGGCCAACCGAAGTCGAGAAAATGGGCTCAAGAGGGACTTAGCCAAAGTGCTGGCGGCTCTTTATCTTACACTTCTGGAGGCCATACTTCAGCGCCGGACCTCGTGTTTGTTCAGGATCATGAGAGAGCTTTTATATTACCAATCATCCGTGTAATTTTTGTCGCACGATCGACATTACGTTTAGAGCTATATTTCGGACGAAAGGATTAGCGCCGAATAGCAGCAAGCGACATAACCCGGTAGCGCGGGACGTATGAACTGAACAAGTACGCAGAGTGAGTACAACTTGATCGATAAATCAGACAGTTTACAAGCTTGAGGCTTGTAGCGATACTAAATCGGTGCTACAATGAGACGGTGGTAACTTAGCAACCTGTGCATCATCGATAAGATCGGCCAGAAGGCAATCCGAATCGGCGATGTTTGGTCTTGTAGCATCTCCAAACAGATTTACTGAAAGGGTTTTTCGTTGCCACAATATTGGATATTAGTAGGAACAGGTGCATGCGCCAGGATTCGAGATTTCCTTTCTCACAGCGTCCTGAGAACTTACGCGTCAACACCGCGATTTGGTTTCATTGTGATTGCTATTGCGCCAATATAAAGCCTTGATGTGTGCTCTGTATCCGAAATATTGAGCATTCAATTCCGGTGATGGCAGTATCCATATCGCGTGGGATTAGTGCTGTTAACATTCAGCTGATTGCCCCGGTTTGCATCGAGATTAAATTCAGATTTGCCTTGCTGTGACATTCGTATGCTATGCTTATGAAATAGTAATTGGATTTTCCCTTTCTGTTGTAATAAATCGCTCTGGATTCGTTACGCCATGTAGGATTTACACACGGCTTCGTGATTACCAATAGATTTAGCGATTTTCGCTAACCATAACGATGTACGGCAGTGGGCATTTTTTGTATCATGCTGGATTACGGACGGGATGCTTCGCATTGAAGTTATTCTTTGAATTAGCATCACGAGTTTCTATTGTAGATTGCTTATGTCGATCGGCGGTGGCCACCGCGAACCACGGGTACAGATGCCAATAATCACGCAGCTGGACCTTCCTGGCTTTTTTACATTTGCACAGTTGCAATTATTGCAATTTGCACATTGCCAGATCCAGGATTTCGAACACGCGTAACGTCTAGGTTAGAATATCTTTTATCACAGGTTATTGTGAATTTTAAGGATTTCTATGTGCTACTGCATATGATATACCTGTGAATTCCCTGCCATTCAATCTAAAGTGCAAATAAAACAGCTCGTTGAATTTTGGCATGTACATTTCTTGTCTTCCACATGCTTTGTTATGATAAAAACGGGCATAAGTGTACCCATACATGCTAAGAAGTTTTGAATTATGAACAAACCTGTGGTATGCTATACTAGATATAGTACACTAGTACAGTCTGGTTTTTAGAATTGTGGCTAATGACGTTAAAACTGTCAAGGGTACTCAAATTGCGACTGGTAACAACTTTGTGGACATACGATTAGAGAGGTAATATATTTTCAGACTTAAAGTGACTCATGTATCCGAATTAACGTGGAATGTACCACGGAAAATGTAGGTTTTAGAACGTGATGGCATCTCTTTTAGCCTCCCTCCCCACGATAAGGGACTTCGGTAGTCTGTGTTGTGGATGTACGAAGTAGGGCAATGACAGTATGAAAATGCATGAAGAATATTGCAGTCATGCCATTATAGCCTCACTATTCGGCAATCGGTACGCCCCAAGGGTTTGATTCTGGTTTCGGAGATCGTGATTGGCCAACGTAACATCAGATTTCGGACAAAATTGATGTTTGTAATCCGCCTATCACTTGTTTCAAACCGCTCAAAAATCTGTATATGGCTCTAAGCTTGTTGCAACGCGTGTGTTGTGGTAATTTCACAAGTGCCCAAGCAAAGTCATCCGGTGAAGAATGTTTTTGGTTTGCTGATCCGGAGATCCCTTCTACTTACGAAGCCAAAATATTTAATGCGTGCGGAACTGGCTGTCATACGATCCCACATTAGAAACACGCACCTTTGTGTTAGTTTGACCTGTAGATAAACGTTATTTATGGTGGATCACTGTAGTATTTTCCCATCGACGGCGAGGGCTTGCAGAATTTTACGACCATAAATATTACGCGTCGACGGGCTTGTCTGTGAATTTGAAGGCGCGGAAAGGTGTTGTTTCTGTTTGACAAATTTTCGGCTCAGTGTCATCGAGGCGGATTTATACATCGATAGACGCCAGTGTATATGTAGAATATTTTACCTTGACGAGTGTGTGCTTAGAGATCTATTTGTCACTGATGTGTGTATAATTTGAAGGGCATTGGGTTGGTGTGAACTGTATTCAATGCTACGTGTTAGATCAACATAAGCTCCTTCATATAGCCCTTCAGGCTTGGAAGCAGGGATATCTTGATGTCGTACAGTATTGTCAAGGTGATATGAATCGCATGATACAGCTGCAGATTTGTTATCCGATTAATACGTCATTATGTCACAATGACGTTGTCAATCTCTTATTTGTACTCGTGTGCGATCGTTTTCATATTGCCACGCCATACATGCAGTTCCTATAAAATTATTTACATCAAATTTCCATGTTCTGATATGCATTTGGAAACTAAACCTGCATAGTGCTGTAACATAACGCAACAACGGCACAGTCTTAAATGATCTTTAGAAGGGCAGTTGTCCGATTTGCATTACGTCATCCTAGAGAAAAGAAATTAATCCCTACTTTAGTTTTGAAAATAAACTGATATCAAACCCGAGAGAATCATCACGTTATTGTTCATTTGATTATAGATTCAACATCTGCCGCCGTATGGTGTGAGACGAGGCGAGAGCGAACACTAAATAAAAAGTTTGGCACATTTATAGCGCCACAATAGATTTTATGCGATGCGAATATAGTGCAGTGCGTATCAGCAGCGGTTGCGCATCGACATTGATTCTATTCAGTGGCAGTTCATCCAATTTGAAAATGGATACTGCACAGGTTAAACTCCCATTTTCATATTTGGCAACCACTTTGTTGGATACGAGGCCTGGTCAAATAGCGTGAGAATAGAACCTAGTGGAGGGTGGAAGTCAAAATTGTGCAGCATTATTCGGCTAGGTAACTTATAATGAGTATCACTTCACAAGGACTTAGTCTGCAATCAATCGCTCTCAACCGCTATAGTTCATGTTCGACGCAAAGGTCGACTCAGTGTTGCGCTTAACGCCACATGAGCGACGTTGCAGAGGTGCCGAATGACTCGATTTGAGCTTGATAGCCTTTCATACATGACTCAAACGATAAAGAAACCAGCAGAGTTGGATTTACACCAAATACGATATTCCTATAATGTTCTATGGGGGGTATTGGCGGTAACATGTGTGTGGCCGTTGTCTTCAGCGTCACCGTATAAGGCAGGTTAAGATTTCCGACGTTTCCAGTGTCGTTCGCCATGAATATATTTGTTAACGTATTCGTGTCTGCAGAAGATTTTCCCACAATAGATTACTGTGTAATCAGTAAAATTACACTATACAATCGGTTGAACTTCGTGAAAACCAAATGTATCACAGTATCATTTGCGCCACTGGATACTTGAGATGTACTGTTGAATGTTAGAGGGGAAATGACGACCGTTTGACACTATCCTTCTGTAGAGTCTTAGTAATTTCACACTTGATATCCTAGATATAGAGCGGGATCTACAACGAATAGGATGGTTGGTATGTCCATTGGCATTGAACATTCTTCTGTTGTCGGAATATGCATTTCATCCAATGAGTGCTATAAACCAGATCAAAATTCCTGAAGCGATGGCAATACAAATGATATTGTGTGCGTTGTCTCGGTACGCGCTGTGTTTAATTTATCGGGTAGATTATCGCACGCTGACAGATTATCCATCAAGTACCAAACGCGCAATCAATCACGGCTGCGCTGTTCCAGGTAATTGGTCGCTGTCGCAGATGACAAAAAGCGAATTGCCGTGGGTCAATTAATTATTCAGCGATGCGGGTGATGTACGCCATCTCGTTTTTCAAAGATACTGGCATTTGATGATTATACAGCGTTCTAAAAAAGTATTTGAAGTCAGATATAAACGGTAAATAAGCCGGACACAACGTCCGGTATTGAAGCCACGCATCCCTGTTGGCCGACGCGATCATTGTATTCGGAAATGGTACATAAGAAACCTTTCACCGGTACCGTCAGCTAATATTTTTGTATCAACCCGGAATGTTATTCGACAAAGTACCATGTTATGAAAATAGCAGCGTGTTCTGTTTCTTTTCATGTCACGGCATTGCAGTCTTTTATCCACTCACTCGCCATCCAGCGTGATAATGTAAGTGGCGGTGAAGGGATTACACGCGAATTCTCCAATTTTTCGAAAGCCACGCGCGGGGCGGGCTCGCGTCATTCGTCGGCGTACGCTTAGCTACTTGATTCGTCCAATCTGGTTGTTTAAGCTGTTGGTTTTTGCTCTGTAATACTCAAACGAGCGTGTAGCGCGTTGCGCTGACGTCGATTCGACATGCCCATCCCGCTTGCATTAGTGATCTCATTACAGGTGGCTCAATCTGAAGAGCAATATGTGACTATTGCGAGGCCATTAGACTCAATTATTGATGCTTTTTAAGCTGTTGTCCGGCACGCGTTCTGTGTTATAGGCTGTCAGTGTGACGGGATAAGGGGAACGTGACTGCCTTTGGGCTTAAACACTCAAATTGTTAACCAGCAGTGACGGCTCGACAGCTTTTCGTTCGAGCATGGAAACGTTACGAGCATTTCGTAGGTCATAGGCGGTCAGTTCATATGCGGCGATATTAGACTATTACATAGCTTGAGGCTATGCAATGCACGGCGTCTGGCCTCGTTATTTTGCATATATTTCATGCTGTCTTCCTACTTTTAAGATGGTCATCCGCCACTCTTATGACCTCGACGTACAGCAATATCAATGTAACATTCCTATGCTTTTGACTCTCGTCATGTTGGATGTCGCTCGGGTCGGTCTCCGCTGTCTAACAACATTGCATTAGTGCCAATATCTAACGACACGATGGATGGTAAATTTGTAGAAAAGTATCCCCAGTGCAATGCGGCGTCAGCGTGCAATCGGAATAAATGTTACGCGATTCCTTACATTTGATGATTGCGACGTAATTGTACGCTATTCAGCATTATTTGTAAGCAGCGGCATTGTGGGGTGTTAAACTAACGTTGATGCCTCTGTCCGGGCTGTACGGCGATGCTAATATCAAGTCTTGCCGCCACCGACTCTAACTAGTTAATAATTAAGTAACCTATATTCGCTCTTTGATAGACTGCCGGGAGGTCCTAAAATACGTTCTCAACGGCAATTAGATGGGAAATTGTTAGCTGGAGGTATGCTGCCTATACTTTTGAATATTACTACGATATGAGATTAGGGCTGGGCAAAATCGAGTACCTGAGTGATTCGATTCTGAATCACGTAAAATGCTTCGAGTCGAGTCGAGTAATCGAGTATCACTCATTATGACGTCATAGCAGAATATTATTTGTCAAAGTTCAAATATGTACCTTTTAAGCGACCACAAATAATATAATGCCTGTTATCCATTATATTAAGGATACTTTGTTATTTTTTTCGACCATACCGATTTCATTGCACTTGGTGACAATGTTGTGGGATGATCGTGACTTCGGAAATGTGCTTTTCCAGTAACGTTCGTAGCTTTGTACTTCATGTTTCGTTTGCTACGATACGGCCAATCAATGTTTCAAGGCTTCAACAGTGAAATTAGCATAAACTCGTTGATCAATGATAAACTTCTCGTTGATAAATCAACTTTCAGTGGTGAGGAGCGTATAATTTCAGTACTCGAAAAAATCGTCTTTTACTACTCGACTCGAATCATTAAAATTAATACTCGATTCAGATTCGAGTACTCGAATCATTGTGCCCAGCCCTATATGAGATAACTTGCTCGAGTTTTATCTGATTGAATCGGAAAGGAGCCTTCTTCTATGTAGGCTATGTGTTGTGTAATTGTGTATCTCGTTGATGTTAACTGCACAAGAGCGCAATCATTACGTTAAATGTATATTCTGGTTGATATCCTATCTATATTCAATGTGATTTCGTATAATTGTAGCGTTTAATACTCTATTGAAAGCTAGCTGTAAAGGTAGTTTTGAAGTAGAAAAAATCATGCATTGCGAGATTGACAGTTTCATATTTACATAATAAGGAAGCAGTGGTATGTAAACCGTGCATTTTCGTGTCAATACATTTCCTTTCGTACAAATTCGTCCAGCGTCGGACTAGGTTGAAATATATGTTCAAGTAGTCAAAGTGAGATTCAGTGGGGATTGCGTCATATAAGTGGTGCTGTTCTAATTTCGGCGCATGTAATTTGCTATGATGACAGTTCTTATTCCCGGCATCTTAATCTAGAATTAGTCGGTTTTGTAGCTCAGTGCGTGGATATTTTACTGTGAGTGCATATTAGACAGTCGTCCGAGACTCCGAGTACATGATGCAGCTACGTTGAACAGTAGTACAATAGCAGTTTTCATTCACATACCGAACTACTGTTGTACCTGTCGACTTCACTTATGCCTTGCGGAAGACAAGATTAAAATATTACCAGCAGAATGTGAGGGAAGTATCGCCGTATTTCAATGCTAGTGAGTATGTTGTCACTTCACCGGTACACATAGTAAATTCGAAATATACAATCAGGATTGGGCCTTGCCGTGCGCAAAAGGGCACGCGAACAAACACTGGAATATTGCCGGTGGCATCTAACAGGGTACGCATTTATGGGAATTTATGAGTTAGCTAATTTACCTAATAAAGGCGATGCTAATTTTCTTTTCAATGTACTCACAGTTTGACTCTCTGAATTGCACATTGCATTGTGTGGCATCCTTGTTACGATATGGCATCTGCGTTCTGATTTGTCTGTACATTCACTATTCAGTCAACATATCGTAAAAAACGCTGCTTTTCAATCACCAACTTGTCGATGGAAGGGCTGTCTTCAATAACGAGCAAACAAATCCGTGGAATGCGATTTTCCTTTTGTTGCAGGCAATCGAATTTATTGCGCGAACACTGGCAACGTAACTTTTGATCAGTCTTGCAGAAATCACAAAATTAGGATTGGGAATACCGAAGTATATAGAATATAGATATAAGATATCGAATGTAATCACGCTCACACTTCGAGTAGCGAGTCACGATCCGATCATGATTCAATGGCCAACCAATGTTTTTCCATTTTGGTATGGCTCACTTGATAGCAATAGGCAGTGTTACTTCTTTATTCTTATAAGTAGGCTTAACCTTAATTCATAAAGAAAGAAACTGACATGATTCATTTCTTGTTATCGACGACTTGCCCTGTCTAGTTATCTGTGTGGTATTTTTCTAACTACTTTTCATCTTTTATAGAGCCATTGATAGCATAGAATAAAGATGAATATTTTCGTAGTGATAGGACATCATATCACTCGCAGACTTTTATGGGCAGATATTATTTGCTCTTTGGCAGATAGACAGATACTAACATTTGTTAGAGTGACACCGACCAGATTTACCTCGGTATCAGGCGAATTTAGTCTATGATTCGCTATTCTAGTATCATATCATATGGCCAGCGAATAAAGCAACAAAGGCCTGTTTCGTAGCGCCAGGTGTAATTTATACGTCCTGATAGTTTCAAACACACATTTGGTTTTGACACACAGCCGTCACTTCATGAGTGATCCGTTTTAATTTACCACCATGCCATGTCTGCGTTGGATTAACTGCTGTGTTGCCATTCGTATATGGGCTCCCATCCCACACAATCTGTTCTTAGTTTCGACGCTCCTTTTTTAAATGATATGTAATACAGTACTTGAAAAACATAGCCTAGTGACAATTGTGTAATGTGTATATGTACTCATTAAATATATGCTAGCGATGAAGGCCGCAGCTGTGTTGTTTCAGCAGACCACGACCCTCCAGTATTGTTTAGATATGGATTAGACGGGTTTTGAATCTGAACTGTATGATGTGGCTTAATGCAGGCATATCAAACTCCATAGGGGTCGCGGGCCAGATTCAGAACATTGACGAGCTTACGGGACGGACCAGTCATATGATGCCAAAATGTTACGTCCAAATAAATTCTTAGTTTTTCTGTGGGATGCTACATAATCAAATCTATACATAATATTTAATATTTAGAAGGGCTATATTCTATATCAATACATATCGCAAACTATGAAATTGATAAAAATACAATGATTGGCCGATTTAATGAAGCTATGAACAACCAAAACAGCAGATCTTAAACCACTGGTCACGACGATGAAGTTGGCGTATTTTTCTTTTCTATGGACCCGTTTGGGATATTGGTCACATAAGTAAACGTTGTTAAGAATTCAGGAGCTTTAGCGGGCGCTTGGAACCTGGTTCAATTATTAAATCGTCATTCGAATTTCCAATCACACGATTCTGGGCCAGGACCAAAGTTATGCAATCGTCGCACTGAACGAACTCAAATCTGAACGAACCGCAGTGTCGAACTTTGGGTATGTGAAGAAATTATTTTGAAGCGAGGGTCGCATCAAAGAGCTTGGCGAATTCGTTACATTATTCCTTCAACATTTATGTCTGCTCTCAGTTTTATCAAAGTTATATGCTATCACATACGGTTGACCAACCATATGCTGTACTTCGTCGACAGGTCTGTTTCTGTACCCTGTATAACGATCATTATTTTATGCGCGGCGCGTCTATAAAGGGTATAAATACGAGTCGATCATAGACAGCGAAGATTTAATAGCAAATATCCATCATCCCAAACTGACAATTCCGGCACGAGCCGTACATAACTTTCCATTGTCTTCAGTTAAATCCTCGCATAATTTATTCTGACCGTTAAGTTCCGCACCAGCTGGAAAAAAAAATATGTGACGACAGCTTCTAGTAAATCACTACCCATGTATAGGAAATCCCGAATCGTTGTTTACATAGAATTGACGGAATGTATTGTATTCAGACAATGAAGTAGCATTTCCGGGTCAGTTGATATTAGGGATTGTTGATGGGTGGCCGGCTGTTTGCTTACAATGTTGTAATCGCGCATTATGGGTGTTGAAAAACGAACCGCATATTATGATGTGACTACATTGTATTACCGTCGCTTCAATAAACTTTTACTAAATCAAATATTCTACCCAACCATGTTAATTCAACGAAACGGTGGAAATTGGTATGCGTCGATACTCGACTCGATACCATGCATATCCTATTTCCAAGTCTACAAAAATATAGGTTGTGGGTTTAACCGGTAGCCAGTGTCACGAAACAGAAAAATTCTTAAGATGAAACAAGCGCGTATAATGCATAGCAGTGGAAATGTGGTGGGCGCATACAATACATGGAATTGAATTGGCTTCTGATCTAGCAATCCTAATTTGAATGTGACGTCACAATTTTATCATAAAATGTCAATCTCTCCCGTCATATGTCTTTATTAGTTTTGGTGTTGTGGGTTGCTGAAGTTGAAGTTGAGGCTTTCAGCATTAACCCGCGCGTCCTTAAAGGGGCACTGCACTCTAAAAATGATGTGGTCTCAAATTGAAGGGCAAAACGAAAGAAAAATTTTGGCAGCAGCCGTTTTATTTAGAACGCCACCGTAATGGAGCTGTAATGAATTGAAATTTCCATAGTTGCAGCACGCTCCAGCAGTCACGCAGAGATCGAACTATATATAGTTGTCAGCCGATTTTATGAAGGAAATAGAATACACTAGGCCCGATTTTGACATAAATCTCCTGACTGGACATCTTCCGTTGAACGCGGTATCTAAACCACCTTGGCGTGTACGACATATTTCCTTCATAACATCGGCTGACAACTATATAAAGTTCGATCTCTGCGTGACTGCTGGAGCGTGCTGCAACTATGGAAATTTCAATTCATTACAGCTCCATTACGGTGGCGTTCTGAAGAAAACGGCTGCTGCCAAAATTTTTCTTTCGTTTTGCCCTTCAATCTGAGACCACATCATTTTTAGAGTGCAGTGCCCCTTTAAGTAGATAGGGACTTAGCGAGCTTTGATTAAATAAAGTGTCATTATCGATAATCCATTACCATCCTTTTAGCAGTTAATAATGGTTTACTTGGGCTATTCTTCACTCTCGCGATGTATTCAAACTTGCTAAATAGAAACTGACCAAGGATTGACACAGGCATCAAGCCACTTCGTACCCCATTGAGATCGGTGCATTGTGACCGTATTCTGTATTTACTCTGCCCGTAAAAGTTAACGACCGTGATACATTTATTGAGATGTTTATTAGGGAATAATTCGTGCAGAAGCGTGTTTGCGGTACAGATTACTGAACAGTAAGCTTACCGTCACTATGGATCACGTCTTCCCGACTTCGTCACTTATGTAAAGCTTTAACAATGGAACATCCGGAGATTTTGTAAATCTGCCTGCTAACGACAATTATTACTTTATGAACTCATTACGTGGTCATCAATATACAGTGGTAACGCTTGACAACATTTAGTCACTGACAATGATATAGTAGAGGTCATTGCCGCTACGGATAGATATATTTATATGCACGTCAACATGCAGTATGAAAATTTAACCTGGGCTGCCGCATATTATTATTCTGTCGTACTTATAGCCGCAAGTGCAAGCGGCGCTATGAAGAGATTATATCTCGCGATAATACGCTTCATCTTTGAGGTGTTTACCGACCGTCTCATGTCACCGCTCAATTTCTTAACCTGTAAGATATGCCTGTCGAATATACTGTTCATTTGCATTCATTTACCTCTATTAATGGTTCTGAAATGAATACGCTTACGAAAATCATTCTCGTTGTCGAGAAATTAAACATGGCAACGTATATTAGGTCAATTCGCGGTTAGACTTTATTGGTGGTTTTCCTGTAAAATCTTTTTCGTTATATATACCCATCAAAAGAATGCTGGTGTCGGGTATCTCGAGATTGCGCGGCATTGACTATATAAAACCAATAGGTCGCTTGTGCTGTATGTCATAACTCTCTAACGCAATGCTTGTGATAATATCTTTGTTTTACAGCGCGTTTTGTTCGATTTTCGGAATGCTTGATCTACCAGGTTGCGGGAATATGCGCGTGCCGTGTATGCAGCATTTAATGTTTTGGCTGTCAATGTAAATCGAAGATCCGTTAGATTTATGCAACGTTACATGCTATTATAGTTTCTGCTTATACGATGTTTTGCGATTCTCGCGATGTCGGATCGTTTTAATCGGGAACGCGTCATTTTCGTTTTTACAATCGCAACGATTGTGACAGCGAGGTGTAAATAGTGCTTATTAGTAGTGGATAATGTATCGTGTATTAAAATTCCTCCTCGACAGAAGCATAAAACCATGTTACGATGAGAAGTTATATGCAATAAAACTGTACGAACCGATCGCAGATTTTGATGTGGAGTATTTTGTAGTATATCTATACCGAATAAGCAGGACAATGCGTTTGTAAAGATGAGGAAATACTTTCTCGGCAGACGTTGATATCTTATAACAACAGATGAGTATTGAATTCAGCCACCTTTATTTTGTGATAAAGATTTCTAACAGAATTATAGGGTTTGTCGTATCAGGCCGACCCTGAGACCTCCGTTGTTTATAGGTAGACCGATTTGACAAAATACGGACGGCGTAGACAGGTAATGGCAGCAGCAACATTTGCTTTTCATGGTGCTCAAAGTTTCGCGCTGGTTTACAGTTGATATCATTCAAAAAGGTCGCCTTTTTTTCGTAGCAATGTTACTGTATGCAATGAAACGCAGGAAATTGTTGATCATTTCATTCATGTTACATTGTTACATTCGATAGTTTCATGCTCTTTCTCCATTCGACATTGTACAGATGTTATGGTTACTGGTATAGATCCCCGCCAGCCGTTCTGCGCTTTGTGACTTCATTGATCGTACCATATGCATGATATAATGTGTATCCGAAACGTTTTATCGTAGATGCAATCTCTCGAAAGAATAGGCATCAAAGGTGTACTGTACAATGTACATTGTACACTGTACAGTGCAAAGTGCACATGAATGTTTTATTTCTTCCACGACCGTCTGTTACTTTACAGTTGATACAGATAAACAGGCGAATTGCAAGATAAAAGCGATATAAAGCGACCCAATTAGAGAAACGACAGGACAAAAGTGACGCAACTTACTGGGCATTTTTTCGGTATGCTCACATGCTGTCAAGTGATCTGTAGTAATACTAATCGTATTGGTCGCTCGTCATCATTTCTGTAATGCTAGAATGACACAGCAGTAATTCTAGTTGTTTAGTATATGTAGGCTACACGAATACGACCTGGTCAATTGCAACGCAACTAAATCTTTTTCTGGGCTTATAAAAATATTTAGGTTTTTATCAGAGTAAAGGTACTGTCCGTCAAAGTGTGTGGTTATATTTGATTGGGGACCATTAATCGTCTCACATTCACATATGCCATTCCACTGTTGTAGTTATGTATTACAATGCTGTCAGGTTAAATACATATAATGATATTGGCGGCTTCGGGGCGAAAGGTTTACTAATGGTCCTACATTTACGCAACAGATTGCCTGCAAATATGCTGGCGACAGTTATCAAGCATCATAATGTGGCACTAGATTGACTTAAACGTCAATGCCGAGTGGGGAAGTCCACTTAACGCTACTAAATTAGTATTTACCGGCTCCTACAGTTCGTGAGTTATGCGTTAACCTCATACCTTTTCATGTCGCTAAGTCAACGTACGGTTTGCAGAAGCGCAAGGCAATCATCGCACGGGAGATGTGGTCACTTAAGTGTCGATAAATCTCCTTAATTAGAACCATTTTGAGTGCCTTTTCATGACTTATTGATCAACACGGCTCGATAACTTGATAATTTACGCGGATGGATAACGTATTAATGGGTCTTGTCAGGAAATTCCAGACAAGAGCATCACGTTAATTTGAACCAATCAGTGGCAGTTGTGAGGACATGAAAGGGACGTTATCACTGTACCTCCGCGAGGAACTCGAATGTACGTGCCCATCTCGCAAATCTGCTATCCGAAATAGTGGCCGAGTATTCCTTGCATAATCTCACGTGCACGAATGGTTTATAAAACCTGCTTCCGAGCAATGCCCTCGCAGATGTGACTTGATCACAGTATGTATCCGGGCATTTAATAAATATTTATTGATTTTACCTCGGTAATTTATTCCGTACATTGCTGCATAATATTGTGTAAGCATTTATGGATTAATGAGAATTTATGCTATGGTATGTGCTTGTGGATGCCATCATGGCAGATATGAATCACTGGCATAAGATGAAACAAGGATCAATAGTCTGTAATAGTCACACTTCTTCGCACGCCATGTGCCGAGGTTAGCCTTCAAAAATTCATGAACTCTAAAACGCCATTTGACGATCATGCTTCGTGTTTTACGTAGGGTCTGCCAAGCTATTTCTTTTATATATATCGATCTCATTTCGGCCAAGAAGACAGATTTAGATGATACGGTACTTGACCCTTAAAAGGACATCATATTGGATATGGGGAAGATAGCTGGCAAGCTGGCTAATCACTTGTTAGCTATGTTATGTCATCATCACTTAGAGATTCAGAAGCAACTTACACCAAATGTATGTTCAATTGTTCATAGTGTGTCAAGTTTGATCCACTCTACGCTTTTCGGTGGACCCTCACCACGCGGTTATTCAATTATCTTCTGTTTTATGAATTTTACAACGTTCAAATGCGACAAGATCCTCGAAAAGAAGATTAGCTTCGAATACAATCATTCGAGACAAAATTTTATTGTTCCTGGCGTCATTAGAATTGTTATTATAGCGACGAGGGTATAAATTGTACGCTATTAGTCTTTCGTCGCCTGGCTTACGGTATTATTGCTATCGAGATAACTGGTATTTTGGAGGAAATAGGTCGTTCCCAGTAATCATTGATATTAGAGTAATTACGGCTCGGATGCATTAATCAGGATGAACCTGACTGCCGTAATTCTACGTCTCGTAGCACTAGCGTACACCACTTGGGCACGCGCCGAATACAGAACTTCGGCTAGTATAAATAGGAGTTTGCAGCGCAGATCAAGTCACAGCACAGCCCGCAGATTAACCGTCCTATGGTGTTATGAACTGAACTTGAACATCGATACGGATACGACAGGTTAAACTGAGTTGGACTGTGCAAGTGTGCATGTTATGTTGAATGACGATATAAAGGTTGAACCCTTGATGCTCCGGAGTCGATAGAACGTTATTGCAAACATTATAGCACGGACATTGGTCATATGTTGTAAGGCAAGGTCTTTTGTGTGCTTCAAATAAATCTATATTTCGTGGTGCTTACAAATTCGTTCCTTTGTTACGGAGGTTCAATCATACCTAGCAGAATGGAGTCTCCAAACGAAGATGTAAGAGGGGTGTGTCGGTTGTCTTTTACTAGTTTACTGAGCGTAAACTGGTTACAGAGTTGTGTATATCATCGCGAAAGTGAGAATATTTTCATTCGTTCGTTAAAATATTTTGTTCGGATCTTTTATATTGACACAACGACGCCGCAAATTCGTTTCCTATTGCAACATATTGCAGCCACGAAATCTATTGATAATCTTTTTTCTGCATCTAGTTAGCAGCAGATCTACATTTTATATTGATCTATGAACAGTAGGGTTCTTCAAAAATGACTTTTTTTCTCAAATCGTACTGGCTACTTGATAAAATTGGTAGGTTACCTAATTTAGGCCTACACACAAAATTTGGTTCAATTCCAGCCAGTAACCGCTTTGCTACAGGAAAAGTAAGTTTCTATTTATTATACAAAATAAATGTTGAAATTTTTCTGTTCACCACATAAAAGTGTTAGGCTGTCTATAGAAACGATGCTGACCAAATTTGGTTCAATTCCAACCAGTGGAAGCGGAGTTATTGCCGTCGAAAAATTTGGATTTGACTAAAATAGTATTTACGGTGAGCACAATTATAATAAATAAACGAAAAATCGGTCACCGTAAATACTATTTTATTCAAATCCAAATTTTTTCCAAATAAAAAATTTTCAAATTTTTTATTATTTATTTTTACATAATACATAGAAACTTTATTCTCCTGTAGCAAAGCGGTTACTGGCTGGAATTGAACCAAATTTTGTGTGTAGGCCTAAATTAGGAAACCTAACAATTTTATCAAGTAGCCAGTACGATTTGAGAAGAAAAAAAGTCATTTTTGAAGAGCCCTAATGAACAGACAAATACATGCGTATAACGTAGTGTACATGCGGGGATCTGATTTCACGCCGCATTGCCAACTACCAAGAGAGGTTATGTAATAGGTCAGTAAAACTGCGTTATCTATAAACTTTTAGTAAGAGATGATCATATTTTCCGCAAACCAATCGTCAAACAGAGCGTTGTTTGGGATAAAAACAGATTAATGAGTTTTCGAGAAGGAAGCAAAACAGAGCGTGGTTGACTGTTTGTTTGTCGTCTGATTTCGGGGATATCCTATAGATATATGGGGTAATGTTATTTCACATTGCGATCCTTTTACATACGAAGTGATAACATTAATCCCGTCCGCTTCGATCAAGTGAAAGGGGCGTTGCTACGTCACACACGGGACCGTAACTGCCGCACCCCAAACCCCCCAATTGGTCTGGAGGGCGAGCTCGAAAGGGGCCCAAAATTATTTCATGAATTCACATAAATTATTGAGTATTTCTTTGAAAATTTATGCAAATTCTTCAAAAATTTTTGCGCTCTGCGCGATTTGATGTTGCCAAATATATTGATTATTGGGTACCCTTGCCCCAAGGAAAAATACGCATGATTTATAGAAATGTGAATCTCAGCGTCGGCCAATTTTTTTGATCACCGTATGGGGACCCAAGACCAACGATTTGCGGGGGCCTGACGAAGTGCTGTTTGTTTCGGTCCTGTTCACACATACCACCGCCCTCGTCTAAAAGTAGCTCACATCCGAGAGTTTGTACAGTGCGGCAAAGTTTACGTTTAGATCACGGTTTATATATAATATGAATTGTACTTGGTGTAGGATTGTAGGCTATGGTATAATAGTGGAGTAATAATATGGCGTAAACTACTTCCCACAGATTTATTCTTTGCATTGCTTGTGCGTTTTATGCACTAAAAATATTTTTCAAAGTTGGGGAATTTCCTGCTACGGTCAAAGGCTACGTAGCGCTTAATCATTGCGCAATGCGGACCTCTCCATTAACGCTTCGTTTAAAACAAACACATACGTCTCCCATTGCGATACATTCGATATTGTTATCCATATGGTATCATCTGGTAGTTGACATTTGATAGCTTGTGCATATCGGCTGCCGATAGTGCCACCCATGGTTGGTCTGTTACAAATAAGCTTGTGTTTGTTGTACGTGAGAAGAATTGAATATTCCAAATCCTTTTAGCAAGAATATCTCCTTCAACAAACACGTGAAGCATCAAGTACGATATTATGTCAAAATACTGCTAAACGAACACTACCAGACATTATCTGTAACGATGACAGACAGCATGCTTGTTCGCCGGTTAAACCTGGATTTGGACTCGTTGAGTTTAGTCTAATGAAGCAACATGCGACCGGGTTTGAGTTATGTGAAACATATGAGTGACCCACGTCAGATTTTCTGTAACCTCACTTTTAAGACGCAACTTAACATTAGCTATCAATACTGTTGGAGTCAAGGCGATGGTATAAGCACGTGTGCTCGTTTGAAAAAAGAAATCATGAGCTACAAACTTGGTATGAGACGTGACAGAGGGGCACCAAGACCAGACTACCTCTGTTCACACCTCAATAGAAAGTATAGACTTACGAAATGAGTGTTTGGTCAGGGATTATGATGTGTATAAACGTAGACATGACAAAATATATATCTAAACACTTCAGCAGCTGCCATGTAGGTGTAGGTGTGTTCATATATTATAATCAATTCGAATGTTTATCAGCGTTCGAATCAGAGCCAACTGTCACGTAAAAGACAAATATATATATTGCTCATTTGATTATCGAGCACAGCCACAGCCCTATACCATTTTGCAGCCACGTGCATTGGGCGAAAATAAATCGGGTATTCAAAGTTAAAGACTGTGTCCAAACTTCGAACCGAGTTGACTCTGCTTTACCGGAGGTCTTGGTATCCGCAAACCGACATTTGTGTTTAGAAGGAAACCGTAATTATCCCTACAAAATATGTGTGCTTTGTAGATGCTTGTAGCTTATGTGTAGGCAATGTTTGCACTGTAGGAAATAATCAGTGAAGCGGATGTTTGTCTACCTGTATGGAAAACCTGACTCACTCTATGCATGCGGGATATTAAAGCACCGAACAACTTAATATGACGAGAAGTCTACCATCAGAATATATTATGACGACTTTCGTGTCATGCGCGATGTTATTGACGTTGATGGACGCAGCTACGGCGACGTATGATGTTAACATGAAAGACGAGGTACGGCCTACATGTCAACCATTATCGGCTCCGAATTGCATGGCCACGCAACACCAAGTATTTAGACAAGGTCGGTACGGCCGGTCCACATCGCGACAACTCCTGGATAGGATTGCAAGAAAAAAACGGTTCGCAAGATTGGACCCGATACCGTGGAGGTACAACTCGACCACCTTTCCGAACTTCGCCAACGACAACACCCCGGAACAAGTGATGGGATCGCTACGTAGACTGCACCCTATGATATCGACTGAATGCTCCAAATACCTCAATCTCTTTTTATGTTCCGTATATTCCCCCGTGTGTACAGAGTTTGGAGTCGTGCCTCCGTGCAGAGAACTGTGTGAGACAGTGGCCACTGACTGTGAAAGCGTGATAAGAAGTTTCGGAATAGAATGGCCCGATAGCGTTCAATGTTCGCTGTTTCCGTCGTTTGAAAGTCCTTCGGGAGTGTCGGATGAAGACGGTCAGATGGTCGGCGATACGATCTACGCCGGCGGCGAGGTGTTCATGATACGCAGAGTTGCCTCCTTGACGTGGATGGGGTCATTAGTTGCAGATGGAAGGGTAAATATTATTCGACCAACGTAAGAGAAGTACGCATAGCTATTTATTCGACGATTCATCGTCCAAGGCCCTGGTAGAGATGATAAGTTACGTGTCATTAGAAAAGTTGTTGCATATCAAAGCGAAATCACCATATTTTTCCTCGCAAGCAATCCTGTCAATTCTATTATACGCGGGCGCTTTTCTGATGGATGCATGGATCACACAATACATGAATAAATAATATAAATATTCTGTAGGGAATGTGCATAGGTGCCCGAGTATACTGTTTGACAACGTTTTCGACTGTGGTTCGATCCGTTAAACTAGCAACACGCGCCCTATACTCGCATATAATATATGTTTCAACTTCGTCGCATTTATCAATGAATCGCCGTGTTCCGATTATGACACTCAACTTCGGGTTAACGAATTAATTGTGAACTTACTAGTATATCATATGGTATAGAATAATCATAGTTACATTATACACTATGCAAATAGAACATTTGAGGGTCTGTATATTAGGGTTACCGTATTTTGGAAATCTGAAAAGTGGACACTTTTTCAAAATTTTCAGACTTTCAATGCTGGAGTAAAATCCGGAAAAAATGGCACATTTTTCCCGACTTTGTTGTCAGTTGTCTAAAAAAAGGTCATTTTCCCGACTCGGCTCCAGAAATGCACACTTCTGTTGATTTCTCCGTTGGTTGACTAAAAAATGGGCAACTTTTCGGCTCAGCTCCGAAAATAGCCGCCAGACCGTTACTTCAGTGCTTATTTACTGTATCTCAGTTGAATTTTACCCTATATTTTACCAAAATTCTCAAAAGAGGACATTTTGTTGTCCTCCGGGGACACTTTGAAAAAAGTCAAAAAAGAGGTCAAATCCTCTTAAAAGAGGTCGTATGGTAACCCTACTGCGTTCGTGTTGGTACAACAGCTTCTGTCAGCATGCCTGCTTATTTATACCCCGAAAAATTGAAGGTTCAAAATGAATGCATAGCCATTAGCATTTCAAATTAAACTCTCAAATACCAACGCTGCGAAATTGCTGCTAAAGTCTCGATATCTAGCCTATGTTTCATCTGCATGAAAGTTGTCCGTGAATCTTTGCTTATTTGACAAAACCTGCGCTTAATTAACGCTTACCGTCCCATCGCTAACACGTGCGAATTACAGCCGTCATGTTGTCGAGTTACAGCCATCATGTTGTCGTGTCACCAGAAACTTGAAAATGCACTACGTGACTAAAAAAGATACTCATATCGAGCACATTTAGTTTCAATGTTCAATGTTCATTTATTCTTCAATGTATTCCAAAGTTTCATTTTGTTCAGCTTCATGCTGGTGACGTCATATTTTGTGATACGATTGTTGATATACAATCAGCCTTATCTGAAAAACATTCTTGGCACTTTGTCATAATAAAACAACACCGCCTTTGAAATTTAGTAGAGCTTGTACCCAGAGCGATGCCTTTCATTTCACACCGCCATACCCATCTTCGTATGGAAGGATATGCTTTAATGAATATTACCAACGTATTCAGGTTCTTTCCTGCAAATATTGCGCTACCGCCTGCCACGTTTCCAAACACCCCGATTGTTGTAACGAAGCTAGTCCAACAAAGTAAACACTTCATGTCGTCGGGAGCAGGGGCTAACACCTTGGACAGGTGTTTTATTTTGGAAACGCGGTATATCGCCCGATTCCTGCGATATATCTCAAAAGAGACCGCGGCTCGCTGGCGCATATCTTTATATTTGGTAATCCCACGAAATCCACGAGAGAAACATTCATAAACCTTCAACGCTCGTGAACCTTGAAAGCGCGAATTGACAGAAGCTGAGCGCCGCTGCTTTCTTACGAAAGTTATCAATAGTTCGTGGGATATATACTCACTCTGAAACATGCTGACACGATTCGAGATTTTCCGCTGGTAACTGACACCACAACTGCGATTACCTCATGTTTACAGTTAGTTGCATTATATGGTGGTCAGGGAAAATCGACAAATACAAATGTTCTTGATAACGAAGTCCATTAAAGATCAATAAATCATAGGTAATCCGAAGCAACTGTATTGTTACCATATCAGTGTGAAATAAATTCTAGTCCCACTTTCTCAATCTCTGTTATGAATACAACGATGGTATCGATAAAGTGTGACATCATCATTGGCATTGTGGTCAAAGGCCGTTAGTTATATTTTATTTCAACGACTGGCGAAGAAGTTGACACCTCCCCTATAGTGAATATTAGTCTCATTTAAGTGACATTCGTATATTGTGACGTCATACACACGAATAACGCTCATATGTGTAAAATTATTGTAACAGTGACGTGCGTCACAGATTGATCGTGATAGATATAGCGAACATAGATGAAGCCTTTTATCCGCTGTCTGGGCCACTACTAGGATTCCGTGCCAATAATTTGTTCAACATGTGAGCTAACTGTCGATTGAGGCATCTTGAATGTGGTTTAACGAGCCTAAGGTTAGCCGCGTGGCAGCAGTGGGCCTTCTGTTCTACCGCCTTGACCTCTGTTACCATACGTCACGCGTTCGTTACAGCGAATGAGCGTTACGATACATCCACTTCTGCGTATCATCAATCGCATTCTTGCACATGACCTGTGTTCACCCGCCTGTCAAACGGTAGTGCTCAACAGGACGGTGAATTAGAGCGATGAGATGGGTGCATGTTCTCGGTGAAATAAGATGTTTGCGAAGGGAGCATTGAATAGCGTGTAGGATTCACTGAAGTACATTTTATAACAGGCTTATTGACTTGTTGTCAATTTGTCACCTTCAAGTCTGAAAGTTTTTTGCGGTGTGCGATTCGGTGTTTGAAACAAGTCCCATTGAATGGAATTAATCCATTTACCACCAAAACTGATTCTTGTTTGCCTACAAACTCACGCCGGTGGTCACGAAACTGCACGCACCCATTCGGCGTCGCTTTATTGATAAAACACCGGATATGCAAACATTCAATGTTGGTTTACAGATATGCATTCCGCCGACCGACACCGACGTGATAGGTCCGCAATTGGAACTGCTGAAAGAAAATTATCACAAAAGGCCAGTTCGTAAGAATATCACCGACTACGAGCACACGAGGGCTAATCATCGGTACGGGCTTTGGTGCCCCGCTGAGATGCGGTCACCTCCAGGCCAATCAGGGTGAGTAAGTGGATCTCTTTGTGAGAATCGTGAGAATTTGTGTTCGCCGGTGGTCTCCGCGTTATCAAGTGCGCATGGCTACTTGCACTAAACTGCGTGTTCCTTTCAAACTGGGGCAGCAACACAATACCCGCATTACGTGGCCCGTTATTAATGCAGCGTGAGATCGGTGGCCGGCAAAGGAGAGTTAATTAAAGTCAAGTGGATCCTTCCTAGCTCAATGTATGATGGATGCCAATTGGTTCCAGCTTATGGGTTGCTGTCAATACGTCATAATTTTTTGAACATTCCGTAGTACTGGGCTTGCATCACTGTGAATTTAGTAATCAAGACAGAAATTGGATTAATAGTTAATAATAGTAATACCAGTAAAATTTTAATTCCTACTCGGGACATGCTTAGACTACATTCGACTTCAGGGATAAGTTGCGCAAGTATAGCTGAATATACTTGAGTACTCCGAAAATGTAGAAGCATTCCGATAGTGGCCACCGCTAATACCGCGTAATTAGAACTCCCGGTTGGATATCTTAGATTGGAAAGCTGCAACACTCAGTACGCACGCGTGTATATATAAGCTTGCAAGCACGACTATAACCCAATATGCTGCGGCATCTTCTGATGCGTATAAGTCATTAGTCAGACAGGCCGCTCTTTCAGCAAGCTACGATACAGTATTTGTTTGGCCAACTGTACGATTGAGTTTTGGCAAAAACTACGGTACATAATTACTGTACGGTACTTTCTTCGTATATTCTTGCTCCGGTTATGAGCCTTTCGAACAATATATATTATAACTCAATTGAGTTGCTTGCTGTGGCAAGGCTTTTGTGTGCTACATGGAGGACGTAAATTCTGAATTTTATGCCGCCCTACTAGCTACTACTATATCATGGCCAATGTGCTCAGTCAACTTAAATGCGTTTTGCATGATACGATAAATGTAACAGATTACAGTACGTAAATTTCACCGTACCATACCGGACTACCTACATACGATTTCGTGGTACGAATCACGTGAAATTTTATCACATCATATCGCACCGTACCAATTTTTTACTGGCGCAACCTGTTGGCACAAACCGTCTGCTTATTAATGAACGCATCGCTATTAAATCGACGAACCCCAAATTCATTCCTCCATTGCCTTTCTATTGATTCAATCAATCTGCGCGGGAATGCGAATCGCCCTTCCGACCCGCACATCGCGTCAAAAAGATAGATTCCACCAGCTGTCGGCTGTTATGGATCCTCCATATTTATCAACTTGAAAGCCACATTCATAAGCTGACAATGGGGACACTTGCATGGGAAGCGAAGCATGCCGAATAACAAGAAGGTCACATCGGCCTGATTAAAAAATGTCGTGTTTGTTTTGCGAAGTGGTCGCGGATCTTGCGGTGGCTTACGTTGAAATGGCATTCAAGTCAACGAAACCGTGTATCTTTTGTGGTAGGAAAATGCGCCGAATTTACGGCCCACTGTTCGCGTGCGCATTGAAATTCGTATTCAATGAAGGCGGTTCATTCATCGAAAGTGAGGTCAAGATGTTTATCTCAACCGCGATTGTCCGTATTTCACCCGCATGTAATGACAGATTGCTTTATGACGTAACTGTACCCGAGTCTTAAGAACGTCCGAATATTGGTACTCCTGTGGAGCAGTGATATGCTGTCGCGAGAATAGAGCCCTAAGAAATATGTATTATATGTTATATGATATATATGGACTTGATAATGAATCATGCCACTGAAAAAACTTGAGTATTGATTTTGGTATCATTTGAATGGAGCGGCTCAAAAGCGATAAGGAAGTTTGAATCGGTCCCACTACCCGATTTGAGTTTGTCATGCAGACATGTTGTTTGACATGTTGCAGAACGAGAATACTTTTGTATAGATATACGAGTGTGCCTGTTCAAGAAGCCAGCACTGTCTCTCACTCATCCAGACTATGATTTTGTTTCACCAGTGATTGGAATCTACGTGTCTCGATAAGTATATGCCCGCACTGTATCTATAGGCACTGTTTCCGAATATATGCTATTAGTGTCATTGACATGACGTTGGGCAAACACAGATAATCCTTGAAACGTGACACAAACGCCTTTACACTATCAGCAAGGAAGCTATATTCCATCTTTTGTTGCACTGGTAAAAAGGCTGCGATTACCGCCTTTTACGCGGGTATTACACGACTTATCCCGCGGTATTGGGTATTGGGAATAATGCAGAAATCGGGTGCGCTATATCTTTGAAGCGGATCTCCAGACCTCAGTTTATGCGAGTCGGAGCTGCCGTTGACCTCGAGGTTAATATTTCTTGGCGTTGAAAAGTATACAGTTGGCAGCAGCGCCCTTTTTCACACATTGTCTCTGATGTAGTGGATGTAACACGCCTTTCTTTTCCTTGACAGGTACTCGTTTCTTGGAATGCGTAACTGCTCACCCCCGTGTCCCAACATGTATTTATCGGAAGGGGAATTGTCCGTAGTTCGTTACGTTATTTTGTCCATGGCGTCATTGTGCATTGCAGTGACGTTTTTCACACTTTGCACTTTTCTCCTGGACATGAAAAGGTGAGACTTTTGTCAAGTTACGTTACTCGGAACACCATTTTTCGAAGTATATAATTTTGAGTGTTCAGCGATTCTATAATTATATTGAAATCATGCTGTCACCAACGCTGCTAAATTACAAAAACGGAATTATAAACTCTTATTGGAGTAGAATGATCTTGTAAAGTCATAAAGTGTATTTGCAAAGGTATGCGAATATCATCGAAAGCTGTATCATCTCATGTATAGAGCTGTGATTTCGAAACCAATGATATGGTCAGCAACTCGGCTAGTTTTAAACTAGCTGCAAACATACTATATATTAGTTACTGATATCAGGCATTCAGTGCAGCACTATAACGTCAACCTACTTCAACACGCTGTAAAAGTGCGAGCGTGTCTCATTATTATCGAATACACTATCCTCACACAAGTAAATTAAGGCGACTTTCTCTCGTTCCAGATTCCGATATCCGGAGAGACCCATCGTTTTTTACGCATTATCTTACTTTATCGTATCCGTAGTCTTCATTATCGGTTTCATGCTCAAAGAGGATGCGGCCTGCAACGAAGAGGTGTGTTTTATTTTCGTGTGACCTATCGTATCGCAATCTAATTGCGTTGCCAATATTTCATCGCTTCTTTCTGTTTAGATTCGAGATATCGATACCCACGATATCGTCCAGGGCTTTACGGTTGTCAAAGGAAACCATAAACAGTCGTGTACCGTAATCTTCATGTTGCTGTACTATTTCACCGGTGAGTAACGTCAAGGAATCGGTGTGACATTTACACGAGGGAAATTCAGCACACGATCCGCGTTGTATGCTTGAAACTCTGATTCCCTAAATCCCTTCTGAGAGCGTCTGCAAACGAACGGGGTCTATATTTAGTGAAATGCGCCCACGGTATCAATTTCTGCCGGCGGATCTGACATTCAAAGTTCAACGAACAATTGAATGAATAAGAAGTATTATTGACTTAAGATTTATCACATCAACTTCCTATCGACTCGAATGTTTGTCCAAGTCAACACGGGCCGATGAAGTATCATCGCGTGAAGTACGGCAATATACCTCCTGCCAACTTTTAATATACAGCGGATCTTGATCGCGCGCCTTGCGATATCCAGACTAGAAGGGTACAAACTGTCGGGGCATTGATAACAAGTCTTTTATGGCTTTGCTTATGACTTCTTTTGTGTTGGAAGCACACATCCCATAATTCGGGAATCGTGGGTTATCATCGAATTATGCGGATGTATAGTTGCCTTTCAACCGGTGCGGTAGATTTCATGTATCATTAACGATCGACAATCATTAACGTTCTCGCGACATTTTTCGTTATCGTCCGATACGAAAATACAAAGATTAGGGATGCGCGGTAGATTTCGTCACTGCCGTTACGCGGCGTTTGGCGGAAACGAGTAGCGTTCGACCGGCTGCAACTCATAAATTGTCGGCTGACACAAATTTGTAGCTGGACACGCTGTGGTGGATCGCGATGTTTGTGTAAAGTTACGCCAGCTGCCTACTGGAATGACATACTTTCAAATTCATATCCTGTCACTAATCAAGGCTTCAAATCCATCTCCATGTCAATGTATTGATTTGTTAGCATTTCAATCGGTAAACAGTCGCTATAGCGAAATATTCTATAGAAAAGCTTCTTGGAAATATAGTGTCTCTGTAGAAGCCGACCGATTAAATAGAGCTTTTGCTTCATTTTAGCGTTATTCACTTGTATTTTATTGCTTTTGTGTTTCGTTTCTCTGTGCATTTTATTTTCCTATACTTGACTAAGGGAAGAAATTGATTATTACATCCAAATATGTTTGGCGAATCCAGCCTTGCCCACTTTAGTCTTACCCGGGCAGTGTCATCTACTGTCAGTTTGAGAATATATGATTGCATGATTATTAACAGTGCGTTATGGTCGACAAAATTTACAACTAAATCTCTCTCGCGCTCTCTCTCTCTCTCACCCTAAAGCCTAAACTAACAATTGAAATTATACGCAAAACGATTTCCAATTAATGAGTGAGCGATTTCGAAAATACCGGCCAGATACCTGTTATTACTATGAGTCTGCACCCTAATGATCTGACTCAACTTGCATCTCTGCGTTGGCAATCTTCGAAAATCTGATGAGAATCCTAGGTAAATCACACCCGCGAGGTGAAGCGTAACCTCGACAGTCAAATAACGCTTGTCATCCCTAAAAATAACAAATTCGAGAGCGCAGGAGCACCGTTGATCAGATACGGCTACGTTTGCAGACAGTCCCAGTGGCCATGTCAATGATCTCATGTATAACTTACTATATGTTAAAACACCAAACCATTGGCATTACGCGGCAGCGGAATATTGCTTACAAGGCGCCAGTTTACCTAATCCCCATGAATGGTCTTACACTTACGCGTATGCCACTTGATGTTATTCGTCTGTTGCCGAACGGCGGTTTTCCTCCGTTCTCAGCTGTGGATTTTATCCCACTTGTGGAAAGCAGTTCGCTTGATGCTCCCATTCAGACTCCTTTCGGAGGAGATTAACGCTTGTTGACCCTCATCCGGGAGACATTCCATGTGGGAAAATTACTTCTCGTGCAGTCATACGTTGACTTTACACGTCACGCCGCCAGATATAATACGAATGTTTTCGGATTTACATTACATTCATTACGTGCCTTCATTGATCTCTACATTTATGCATTATGATGAGATATTCCATGAATGATTGAGATGAGAGCATATTTTTCTTCTCAAAATTGTCCAGCCTCGGCCTTAAGTTTGGCTGTATACAGTACATTGTGAACAGTATCAGTGGATATCAGGTGGATTTTTCCTACATTCATGACATGCAGGGCATGTACCCATACTAGCTGCGAGCTGGCGTAAATCAATGGATCCCTACGTGTTTACGGTCGCAACAAAATTCCCGCAAAATTTGGTAAACTGATTGCTGAAAAAATGTCAGCACTTTCGCGACCCTTAGAAAAAAGACAAACGGCCCCCAGGTTGAACACCACTCGTGGAGATGAAATAACGAATCAAATATGTACCCATACCAATGATACAATATGCATGGTTTTGGTTGGAGCTGTTTTCGAGTACCACATTCTAGCGCCGTTTTGGTATCGTAAACATAAATGGAACCACCCCTTTCCCTTAGGCACACGGCGCGGGTTTATTTGGTTCATTCAGGCCGACTGGTATGGGCGAGAAAGTTTAATGTTGTAACAGAAAGTACCGCAAACTTGCGAAATCTTCATTTTTCGTTCATAGTGTTAGCCAAAAGAGCATTAATTCTCAACCCACACCAGGTGGTACTATTTAACAGAACATGCGCAACCTCATGGCGTAAAATCAGAGTTCACCCCAAGCCGTCCGACGAAATATCTATTTTCCCACCTACACTGCATTCCATTTATAGCAGATAACAATGTCCAAATTTTATTGTATAGTTAACGGGACCATTTGGTGGCTGATACTGACAACTACCTGGTTGCTTGCCGCTGGATTCAAGTGGGGTACGGAGGCCATTGAAAAATACTCCACATGTTACCACGCGATCGCGTGGGGCCTTCCCGCCATCCAAACACTGGCCGTGGTGACGTTTAGCAAAATCGAGGGAGATAATATATCAGGTATGGACCGCGCATCGACTTACTTAACTTCGCCCCGCTGATCATCGGTCGTCGTTTTAGGGGTATGTTTCCTGGGACTATACGATTCGGATGGTTTGAGGTACATGCTGCTGATTCCGCTCTGCGTTTACTTTGTGATTGGGATCACGATACTGTGCGCCGGTAATAAATTTCTCCTAGTAACATAATATTTATTGCGCCACTTCCCATTGAATGGTACACGATTGTCGACAGGCTTCTGATTACCAGTGACATTCATATCAGAGGTTACCAGTTACAATTCGGAGCTACTTTAATATTGTACCTATTTGAAAAGTAATATGGTCATTTGGATTATAGTCGAGAACATACGTCTTGCAATTCTGACTGCTTTGCTTTCCTGACTACTTTAACCACCTCTGACCACATCTACACTATACGCAAAGTAGACTTCATACATTTCACAACTGACAACAAGGCAACCCGGAATTCTACTTCACGACCTCCTGCTTGATATTTAAAAATGGATAAACTTCAAGAAATGTCTGAGACGTTGTCACCCTCTTACACTCCCCTATTGTTTCTTCATCAAACAATATCGCTGGAATGAATTCCTCACGACAGTGAACCCTTGAGGTATAAAAATGTGCACTTGGTCTAACATATTTCTCTTCAATTCAGGATTCTGTTGCCTCAATCGGGTTCGAATCAAACTAGGCGACAAGAGAAGAGAAGACAAGAGAAAGATATCCAAATTTATGCTCCGTATCGGAGTTTTCAGTGTCCTTTACATCGTTCCACAGGTAGGCCAATTTGCATCACGCGGTATCCAGTAAAGCGTCTCATGCATCCTATCCATTGCAGATCTTGCTCCTGGTGTTGTACGCCGTCGAAGACTCGAACAGAACTCGCTGGGAAGCGAGCTGGTTCCTGAAAGCGTGCGACGACTACAGAGTGCCGTGCCCCGCGGAAAATTCGAACGTTACAGTATCCGCTGGAGGAGGTAAAACCATATCTCTCGAACTGTGGTCAGGTCAAGAGGAGTTCATGGTATTAGCCAGTTTGTGCCAGCGCCATCAGGCACTCGAGCTACAAGCGTCTTATTTCATGTTGATATCGATATAGATTGATTTTGCTACACCCGTGAATATCCGGTACAGACTAGGAGACGTCGACGGGCCGCGAGTCCTGTAGGCTTACGCACATTGTTGGCCTTCACAGTGATAAATAAATAAATAAAAATGAAGATATCATAGGTCACAAAACAATCGCATGAGAAATATTTCATTTCGGATGTAACACGAGACGCATATTGTGGTTCGGCGAATATTTCGGCCGTATATCTGTTTTCTCGTATGTAAGTCAAATAAATGACCTCTCTCTCTCTCTCTCTCAGAGAAAGGTAAAACCTGAACTGGTTCTCAGGTCATTAAATCCTTTAGTCAACGACGCACTTCGAAGTGTATTGGTCATGGTGAAATTTTGACTCCATCCCAAGTCTGAACCCACACCAACGCACATCACTATATCCCAACCTTTTACATCCAGGCAACCAGAAGCCGCACGTTATCGTATTCTGCTTCAAATACATCATGACGTTGATTGTCGCTCTACCCTCGCTGTTTTGGGTCGCATCCAAGAAAACTCTGCAGTCCTGGCGATTGTTTCTCTGCCGCCGTTACAGCAGGTAAGGTATTTTATCCTGCGCAACCCACCCAATCAGTCAACACGCATTTATAGCAGTCTTTCCGGACCACAAACTACTAAAGTGGGTTTCAGTTGAACAGCAAAACTACTATGCAAAACCTTTACTACTTTGGATGTTAAAAAATATCAGTCTGGGATAAGTTCTCATCAGTTTTATATGTGGCGTCATAACAACCGCGGGGAATAGCCTGCACCGTATTATTGAAGGTATTTTCGAAATTTGCATCTATTTGTAGCGCCATCAGTCGTATCGCGTTAGTGGCGAAGATTCATTCAGCCATTTCAAAATGATCCACCACCGTTGAACCGCTAAAAGTATGCGGACCCACACGCTGGAGTAGATTTCAACCATTCATTTTCAGTTCTACTTGACGCAGGCTACTTCTACTTGACTAGCAACGCTGACTACTTTGACCACGTACTATACGGTTAAAGGCTTCTTACTTTTTGCAGTGCCACGGGAAAAGTTACCTCAAAGCACGCGAAATCCTACCGACCCAACGCGTCTATTTCGATAAACGCACTGCTGCCCGATGGTGACCGAATTTCCCAATCCCGTAGATCGATTTGGTCTCATATCGATTTTTACCGTTTAGAATATTCGACAGCACAGTACGACCGCACGCGCGCGACATTCGACGACACGGACGACGTGTTCCTTTCCTGTAGTCGCAACAACATCACGCAGGAGTCGTCGGTGTCGGCGCAGCCACGCGGCGACACCGAACGCGATTCCCGCAAGAACGAAATACTCCAGCACGTAATCCAAGATTTACAATCCGTAGACCCGCCGCCTTTATTGGAAAAGGAACCGGCTTCTATCGAGGACGTAATAATAAAACAGTTTCCAGAACCGCACCGCCGGTCTATGAATACCAGAACCGTGAGCTCATCCTTCACCACTTCATCATCCATGGCGGCGCTGATGCATAAGCAATCGTCGTCTATGTCGTCGCTTGACTCTGACCCTAGAAGGCGACGGCACCGAAAAAGAAGGTCCAGTCACAGGACTTCTTCTCTGAACAGGCCGGAATTCAAAATGCGCGACGCGCCCAAAACGGCTCATTCGCTAGGCTCGCTGCTCGCACCGCCCGCTCTGGGCGCGGAGAAACCGCGGCCGCCACCCAAGCCGCGGCGGTTATCATCGCTGCCGAAAATACAACACCGACAGGCTGGTGATACGTTCGATTCCACCGTACCTAACTCTTCAGTTCCCGCGCACGGCCAAGACAAAACAGACGACAGTACTGTGGAGCTTTAGAATCTATAGAAGCGAAATCCTGTGTAATTTTATAAAGAGATATCTCATGGCATTTAAAGATATGTTTAGTGCCGCGGGGTAGCCTACTATGAGTTTAACGATTCCCACAAGTTGCGTTTGAGATGAGTTTCTGAAATGTCCGTAAATGCACTCGCGTCTAGCATAGCTAGCTATATAGCGACGGTATCGGCGAATTCGCACGATACAAAATTTTGACATGCGTCATGTTGGCGCTGACGTAGGCACGTTCTGAATAGTTAAGCCATAACTGACGCGCGGTCGCATCTTGCCACTGTCGGTAGCGAGCTATTGACGATGGCGATTGATTTACGAATGTCTGACTTTCGGACATTTGCCATTTCGGACATATGCTTTGGCAAATGCTCGAATTGTCTGATTACCTGGAAATAATATCAGTCGATTGCACATTCAACTTCGTCACTGTACGCATCGGTGATCGTTTCTATTTCGACGATTTTTAATAATATTATAATGCTTTTGTATTTTCAATAAAATTTACTATTTGTTCCGTTTTTGAGGGAATTGTTTATCTGGCTATGGTTTTGGGGCGGGCGTGGGAATATTTCGCGATTATTAGTTACTACTGTGTTGTAGATAGTTACCGATATGATGTCTTCCGGAGTTTCGAAGTCACAACACAAGCCAATTGCCCTTGGAAGGGGCAGCATTATTAAAACAACACCTAGTACTTGAATACCAGCATCTATCAGGCAACGTATTGTGAGGCTATGTTGCAGTCTACGCCTGCTCACAAATCTTTCCATCTGATTAGTATAACCTGCGGAGAGTCACTAAAGAGAGATTGCCATGTACAGGTGGACCGGGAACAGCCACTGACTCTACTTATGTGGTGGCAGGTCACGGCACCGCCGACTTACGAAATTCTGCTATAAGGGAGCTTCGAGTCGATGTCGAATTACAAATTTATTACACAAGTAGGATTGGTTCAGAAAGACATGCTATTCAACGTTATATCTCGTATGTGAATTTGACGCCGATATCCGCAAACTTTTCTTCTACCAGACGGTCTACGTGTTCCGATTCGGCCACAGTGAATTGGTGCTTCCACCCTCCAACTTCACCTAAGTTTCCAAATACAAAATGAAATTTCGGAGGTGGTTATAAAATCGTGTAAATGCAGTGCAAGGGAAGCGAGTCATGCAGTGTTGAAGCGACACCAATGGTGGAATGTTAGAGTCAAGACTCAGTTAACTTTATCTTGCCTCCGCATCAACGATCCCTCTTAGACATTGAGTATTGGAAAAGCCGAGAGACATAGTGAGCCGAGCTCCAAAGTCAGCAACAGGGGCCCGAAGATTGAGATGACTGAAGGAAGAGTGAAGATAATGAGAGAGCACAAGAATGGAGAAGTCCACCATAAAGAGTCAGTGTAGCAAAAGCATTGAATACTGAACAAAGCTCAACATGTTAATTCAACATTGACCATGCTGCATTGTGGCTGAACCAAAACCTGAATATATAGATAAGCGCCACCGCTGTCATTGTGTTTGAGATATAAAAATGTCGGAAATACAGGGTGCATTTTGAAGGTGTATTTTGGTTTGTCAGATGCAGGCCCATAGACGTATGAATGGGTTCATACAAAATTTAACATAGCTGCTCGTCATGGCCCTTCCGAATTGGTATCGGTACGGGGAGCGCGGGCGTATCGTTCATTTCTGGCCATAAGTAGGCTACGGACACTATGATTACTGGGGCAAGCTTTTGCAACTTTTTATACAGCTTCCCAAGTACTCAAAATTTGTATAGCATGATATTTTTTAGCTGTTTGAAGGAATTTTATATCGCAACTTTGGGCAACTTTTTCTTATTTTTCATGCTACTTTTTACTGCAACTTTTGTCAAGCATTGCACAAAATGTAAATGAGTGATTTAAAAAAACATGCTTTAAAAATATTTCTAGTATAGTTCGCTCCTTGATTTGCTTAACAAAGAGCTATGTGATTGATTAGCTGCATCTCATCTATATGACTAGCGTTGTGTTTAAACAAAAATCACTTTAAAACAAACATGTTTAACACAAGGCCCTTGTTAAAAACATGTTATTTTTTTCCTTTTTTTTAAGCCGTGACGTCACGCATATTCAAGTGGTGACGTCATAGTGGATTGATATTCACAATTGAAAATATAGGGTATAGCTCCTTTGACGAAATAGGCGTCCAACCCATATTCGGGCCTAAAATATCTTTAACCGGGACTTCATCCTCTTGCAGTCGGCGATCATCATCATCAGAACACTCATTCCATACCAACGATCTATATCTACGTAATATAGCTGTTGAACCGACTATTTCGAGGGTTCCAACCATCCCATATCGTATACGTTGGCCATATCGGGTGGTAATCGTCGTCCGTATAGGCTTATACAACATGTTTTTGGGAAGTATTTACGCAATTCTGGCATAATTATACAACTTGACAAAAAACACAATTATTTTCACTGTCGTTTAAATTTGAGGTCCTTCGCCATATGATGGACGCCTAGGCGAGACGGAATCTTTCGAGTATCTCATACCCTAACAATATTAAAAATATTAAATGCAACTTTTTACTGTAACTTTTGTTAAAATTAAGTGCAACTTTCTCGCGATTTTAGTGCAACAAAAACTTGCCCTTGATTGCTATCTTATATGTGACTCTTGAAACGCACCCTTTCGTACGTTCATTTGCATGAATCCGCTTTGGTCATTGTCCGTATTCGCTTTGTTCCTCATCGAATCGATGGTGCATCTTTCATTTACTCTTGCGACATCTTTTTCGCTGAGTTCAACATCCAGAAACTTTGCAATTCTGTGCGCTTCGCGTATAAAATTCTAGGAAACAAGTTACCCAATACCAATATAGGCTGCCTATACGAAGCTGGTATTTGAATTTCTCCTTAGCCTACTCCTTTCAAAGATTCGTATTCAACCGGCAAAATGCTCTCCTCGTGCTGTCGTGCACGTCTGATCCAATCGGCAAGGTGATCAGGATACCACTCTCCTTCTTTCACTGCCAACTCGTGCTTCCCTGTGCCGAGATAACATTTCACGGATTACATAGTTCGAAGTAGTACACCGACAGTTGGGGTATATACCCGCAATGTAGCCAGCGATGAATTTATTCCAATCTCTTCCTAAACGCTCCGCTTCGCGTTCATTATTTGAAAGAGACCATATTTTTTGAACGAAGTGGTACCACGACACTGCTTGGTCTTTCGGGTTGCGATACATGCAGATTATCTGGATGAAGAAATTTTGATAAATTAACAGGGGGCGATTACAGTCTAAAGAGTCTGACCACATATTGACTGACGTTAATGCATCACTTTTCTTCATATGTAAATCAGTGCATAGGAAAATGATTTTCCCAAAACATTACGTCTGCCATTATTGAAATAAACGTTTGTTTGTTTTGGGGTATGGTGTTTGTCGACTACTATGGTCATTTACACCAGGCCGATATTCTTCATATTTTCCGTAACTGCCGACTTATAGCACGGCCCACCTCTAGACTTTTTGTAAGACACCGCTGACGCGGATAAAGGTATTTTGTTGAGTGAAACCATAAAGCTATAAATTGTCATTGTGTTGACTTTCTTATACTATAACGCTGTTAGAAATTTGTTCACTTTTTACTTATTCGGACTTTGTCTTTGTTATAACCAGGGCCGTGGAGTCGCAGTCGTGGATTCGGGGTCACAGTTTCGCTAATTTTCTCTTAATGGAGTCTGAATTAAAGTCCCAAAAATTTTTTACCACTCCTTGGAGTCGTAGTCGTGAACAAAATACTGATTGGAGTCGGGGTCGGAGTTTCTGAAAATGCTCCTGACTCCGACTCCAACTTCTTTAATATGAAAAGAAGTGCTTTCAAAGGTCCCTTACCAATCATAAATAAGATTGGATTTATATGTACCAACAATCTCTGTTATTAGTAACGATTAGGGTTACATTTAAAACAAACGGTGTTTTATAATACTTTGTTTAAAACATGTTTTAAACAAATGCCTTTAAAAAAAAACATTTTTTCTAAGTTGTAAAATTGTGCCATAATTGAGTAAATACTTTCCAAAAAACATGCTGTATGAGCCTACGGATTATTACCACCCGATGCTATATCGGCGTATATCGACGTACATCGATATGGGATGGTTGGAATCCGCAAAGTAATCGGTTCAACATTAATAGTACATATATATCTCGTCAAAGGAGCTATATTTACCCTATATTTTGTATTGTCAATACACTATAACGTCACAATTGAATATTGGTGACGTCATGGCGTTAAAAAACATGTTTTATATTAGGGCCATGTTTTGCATATGTTTGTTTTAAATTGATTTTGTTTTAAATGCAACCCTAGTAAACATATTGAGAAAATTGGACAACACATTGGACATTATTTGCAAATTGAAATTCAGTTGCATAGAGGAAGAACATTGCAACATGCATCGTCGTGACCAACGCAAAATTGCTGATGCAATCGCTAATTGGTGCAATTTTTTGAATTATGCCATGATACAGGGTCGTAATGACTCGAATCAAACTTTTTATGACTCGAGACGAGACTGGGTCTACCAAGACAGGCATTTCAGTGTAATTTCGAAGAATAATAAAGTTATCACACTGTTATTAGTTGGTCTATCACTACTGGTCCTTGAAACTGCTACCAGAAACTGTTAGCAAGTGAGAAAAATTAGTATATTATGAATGCGAAGCATTCGATATCGCCGAGCAGAGTTGTAAAACGTGGCTTTCACGTGAAATCAACTCGAAACTGAGCAGTCAACATAATGACTTGGACTCGACACTCTGACTTGGACTAGGACTTGACTCTGTGGTGAATTGAAAATGACTCGATACAAAACTTTGTGACTTGGTTACAACCCTGCCATGATACTATGAATGAGTATATGAATCGTTTGGTCTTGTATGTGACAACATCACTTGTAAAATCGATGCAAATATAACCAAACGCTGCTTCCTACTCGACAAAAATATTTCTAGAAAGGTAGCTCAGCCACTTGGGTCGACAAATTTTCAAGAAAGCGTTTATGTTTCTGACCCCCGTTTATTAGTAGTGAGCTGGACCGTAATTGCCGCAACCCACACCCCCCCAATTGGGGTGGGGTGAGCTCGAAGGGGGCCTAAAATTATTTCGTGAATTAGCATAAATTATAGAGTATTTTTTGAAAAGTTATGCAGTTATGGCGCGATTTCAAGTTGCCAAGTATCTTGATTATTGGGTGCTCTTCAGTCTTCAACCAAAACAAATACGTAAGATTTATAGAAATGGGCATCGGCGTTGGCGATTACCTCGCCACGACGCACCAAGACATAATGTTTTAGACCATGTAACATGCGACTCCAAGAAGTGTGCCAGAACGAGCGGCAGCGAGAAAACCTTGGCCTAAAAGGACTGCCCTTATGCTGACCGAAAACTTCGTTATGTGTACAAAATACCTATCGGTTTAATTGTCCATAGGCGCCTAAATGACTGGCGCCGAATGTTCCTGTCTTGGCAATCTGAACTTCACAAGACAGAAACCATCCCACAGGGAAAGATTATACGCCAGTGAAGAAATACCAATTTGAAATCGTGTGCGTCTTTTAGTTTAGTGCGTTTATGCGATTCTATATTTTTGATATAGCAGACTGGAGGTCACGAAATAACATCATGTAACGACGAAGATGTTTAATTATTATTGAGTTGCCCTGCCTTTTCAAACACACCTCACTCAGCTCTACCGGTATATCTTATTACGTCAGCATAGAGATGATAAAAATTGACAGCAATATATATGCAATTCCCGATATTATTGACCGATTCAATCATGAATTATATAAATTTTTCGCGCTGCGCGCGTTTATGCGAGACAAGATTACACACTAAACGGATATCTCATGCAGTCGAGAAGTAGCGGTAAACAGCGTGAAGCGTGAGGGGAGCTGGGGGGCTAAGCCCCCATAAATCCGGTTCATCACCCTATGGGGGCCCAAGACCAACGTTTGGGGGGGGCTGACGAAGTGCTGTTGCGGCCCTGGTAGTGAGAGCGTGTGTGCTTGTCATCAGTATAGTCAATAGCGTGTAGAGCAGTGGTTCCAAACCTTTTTGTCTTCATTCCCCAGTTCAGATTGATTCCGACCCTTCATTCCCCTCTACCCAAAACTTTTGTCATTACGGATCAGCTATTTGCTTGTTTGAGTACACAAGACACACACCCACAGTAGTACGCAAGACAATTGCCCATAACTGCAACTTAAAACGTATGGTGGACCGATACCGGTAACCCTCAAGATATTACAAAAGCGTTATTTTACGTCATACTGGTGGATGCTGGATGCGTTTGTGGCGCCATCATTGGTTATCCGGAGTTAAAAATGAGTTTTTATGAACATCATGCAATTTGCAATATAATTTTCGATACATACATTCCAGAGCAGTTAACTGGTAACGGTAATTGCGTATGTGTCTCCCTAAATATCTAGACTGTCCTGTATATAGTGTTTAACAAATGGGACTATTCCCCACCGGAAGCCATTGAATTCCCCACCGCAGTTGGGAACCACTGGCGTAGAGAGAAAATTTGTGCATTTGAATATTGGTGGCTGACTCAAGCTCAAGCTCTATTGCTTTATTTCAATTATACAGGATAGGATATATATCATGTTTGAATGATTCATAGATATTAGAATATCCGTGACTTGTCCATGTTACAAAAACTCATAATATATGAAAAAAGAAAGGATATCTCGACATGAATACTTTCATGTTGATTGTGCGTACACTGTGCAGCGAGTAGGCCTTTTTCGAGCTGTGAAACAATTTTTCATGTCATCGTGAATAATATGTTTGCATATGTTTAATAGTTTTATGAAATTCATTAAACCAGCGCTGCGCCATATCATTTTCGAATTAAATTTGTAGTACTGTTGGAATCGGAGTTGTTTTGAGAAGTATCGGGGTATAGAGAAAGGATTTTACCTTTGAATTCGATTCTTTAATTTTTTCCATGTTGATTAGTTCCGCAGGAAGGTGTGTGAAGAACAGTTTTCGCGGAATCGGTAGATGAGGATAGATATCCACGAATTTGTAAACTGTTACACATACACATACGATGCCGTGAAGAGTTTAGAATGTCATGTTCAGAAGCCTGGTAACGCGTCTATTGAGGCATATCTGATAAGAACGCATAAGCCATCGTCATAGCTAATGTCTTGTTAACGACCTATAGTCATGGCAGTCACATTTCCTTGATCTTGTGATTTTATCTTCTCGAAGAGTTATCTTAGCGGGAGAGGGGTGTGGAGGTTTGATCGCTATGGGCTGTTGGTGTTCGGCCCCGGCCGTGTTATACTTGATTGTGGAACTAATATCAACGGTGCCCGCGCTAGGCGTTCGGAAAATGGGATGTCGTTAACAGGAGAAATGATGGTGCTGACTCAATGATATTGCTGTTCCTTCGATATCCATTGCCTGTTCAACCTCCTCGGTTTGCAGACGAAGATAAAGTCTCTTCGTTCTTGTAGGCCTACATAGACGCCAACAGACGGTTTGCAGACGAAGATAAAGACTCTTCGTTCTTGTACATAGACGCCAATAATGATCAATAGGGCTGTTAAAAAAAACTTTTTTTCAAATTTGACTGGCTACGGGATAAAATTATTATGCTGGCAAAACAACGCTGCACACCAAACTTGGCTCAATTCCAACCAGAAGAACTGATATTCTTGGAGTAGAAAGTTTTGAATTTGTCATATAAAAAATAAAATTTCAAATTTCAAATTTTTTCTGCCAACCTCCGAAAATTGTTAGGCTGACAGTAGAGACGATGCACATTAAATTTGGCTCAATTCAAAACAGAAGAAGCGAAGTTATTGCATTAAAAAAATGGATTTGAATAAAATAGTGTTTACGGTGGCTAACGTTTTATTTATTATAAAATCATGGAATTAGAAATTTTACTACTGCAATAACTTCGCTTTTAGTGGTCGGAATTGAGCCAGATTTGGCATGCAGCGTTGTTTTAGCCAACATAATAATTTCATCACGTAGCCAGTGAAATTTGAAAGAAAATAATTGTTTTTTAGCAGCCCTAATGATCAATGTACCTCAAAATCGTATGGAAGCTGACTTTACACATTCCGTTAGTGAATGATCGACGTCTTCTTACCTGGTCCAAATTCTTAATTGAGTCCGAGTTGCGGAATGATGTTCGATTTCTTCAGAAGCTCATCGTCGTTTCCGTACAAGATTTGGCGAACAATCTCCATGCACCACATAGTGCCTATGAGAAATGTTACGTTTGCGTTTTTCTGTTTGAACTTCTTGACTATAAAAGAGGTAGATAATTAGAAAGTAGTAGCTCAAAGCACAAATTAGCTAGCAAATTTCTCAACGCCAATAAACACAAAACTAAAACACCTCATAAAGAAGCGGAGCTCCAAAAGATCGTATGATAAATTAAATTATTACTTTGCAAGTGGACGTTAAAAAGGCGAGAAAGCAACCAAGATCTTGTAATAAAATCGTTTTGTGACATTCTCCGAAATATCCTTTACCCACGTGTGCTGAGCGTGTTGACTTGAAGTGGTCACAAGATGGGTGTAAGGGCTTGATTGATAGCGGCTTTTCTAGGCCCTGAGTAGGTATCCACAAATGTAGATATTTGGAAAGGGTACCAACATAACAGAATAACCTAATTCGTCGGTCAATACCTAGATTTGGACTATATTTCCAAGGGTGTTTACCGTTTAGTGAGCCATATCCTTCATAGTAGAGTCTTTACATTATAACTTAAGCTGGTAATACTTGGATGCGTGTTTGTTGATGATGCCCTTAGGTTACCATCTCACTTCACAGTCAAAATGAACCTGATATCTGCGCTGTATTTACAACCAAACATGCTCTGGAACTAATATCTGCCCACAAAATGGGCCATGACACCCTGCGCACCTGATATCAACGTAGTATTTGCATCCGGACATAACCAGGGCATGATTATCCGTGCATTATAAATAGGTCTAAACCAGTGGTTCTTAAATTTTTTGGAGGGGGGTGACCCCAGGGTCGTAATGACTCGATTCATGACTCGACTCGAGTCCGACTCTAGTCACGATTTTCTGATGACTCGACTTGACCAGACATGGGGTGATTACTTCATGAATGTAATCGATTGCGATTACGATTACTTCAGAATCATGCGATTACGATTACGATTACGATTACAGCAAAATCGGGAAGTAGTCGATTACGATTACGATTACATTGGAAAAGTAATCACGATTACTCACGATTACATTTGCTTCTTAGGACTATAATCTTAAATGATATATTGGAAGACAATACAAGGATTGCGTTGGAAAGGCTTAATGAGATATCAACTCTCTTCATATTTCATGCGTCACATTCTTATTACGTCATAATATACAAATTGCCCAACTTTATAGGGGATGATTTATCGCACCCAACGATTTGCATTATTGCCAGGTCTTTACCTGCCGCACCCCTAATTTCTTAATAGGGTGGGAAGCGTGCTCGAAGGGGACTCAAAAGTATTTCGTAAACCAAGATAAATTATAGAGTATTTTCGAGAATTTAATTAATTCTTGAAAATATTCTTCGAGCTTTGCGATTCAAATGTCTCTAGTACAGGGGTCACCAACGCGGACCAAATGAGTCGCCCTGCGGTCGCTGTAGCAAATATCCAAATGAGAGATTTGAAAGTTGAAGCTGGTTTCATATGAGCAGCAGTTGAAAATGGGTCGGCCGACCCCAAGGAACATACGAACGCAGTCGCTCGGGGCATTGCTCGTCTTCGCCCGTCACGCGGCGGCTCAACGGTAATCTATATAGTTAATATTCCCAAATCTCGTTTCGGCGCGCACTGCAGCAACGCAAGTGAGCCCGGAGGAGCTGGTGTGAGTCCCGGCGAGTGAGCGTTTTTTGTTCTTGGTAAGGGGCGGAAACCCGGTCCAGTGCTCTGATTGTCTTACTCTAAGTCAAGGGTCGGCAACCTACGGCCCGCGGGCCGGATCCGGCCCGCCAAGCGAAATCGTCCGGCCCGCGACGAAATAACTAGTTACTACGACAATACGACCCGCCGTTTCGTAATGAGTTCCAATCTGTAGTGCAGCACTGCTTGGAAAGAATGCGGCTTTGCTCCGATATAAAGTATCCTACGTCGTATTAGTCTATTGTTACGCCATAAAACTGGTGCGAAGGCGGTCGACTAGTAGCCTATCTCGTACTAAAAGCAGGAGATGGAGAATGTCTGTGGAGTAGACTAGACCAGTGCTTATCAAGCGGGTGTATCGCGCAACCGAGGGTATACCATACTTTTTTAAGGGTTTGCCACTCAGATAGGGTGCGGCAATAAAGGTGCCGTTCCTCTGCTCAGACGCAATGACAAAATCTCAAACTTTCCCTGTTTCATTATAGATAACTAGCATCCGTAGGTTAGTCATCTGTAGTTTAATTCACCAGAAGACATTTTACGTCAAGACAACAAACCTGAATAGTGTTTTGGACACAATGGTGAAAGCTGATTTTATCTCACAAACTGAATCACCGACAGTTAGCCTACCTCAGATATTACTAGAAGCAGAGCATCAATATGGCGATGTCTTGTATATCTGCCATGTTCGCGCATTAAGTCGAGAAGCTATATGCTTGCACGAGTGTATGAACTGAGAAATGAAATAGCAACTTTCCTTGAAAATACAAACATCGCCGACTCATAATCTTGTCATCGAAAATGGGTATCTAATCTAGCTTTCGTAGTACATTTAACGTCACACCTAAACAAATTGAATTTGCAACGTCAGGGGGAAACAACTAAATACATGAGATGTTGAGACGCATTCGAAACAAAACTGCGACTCTGGGAATGTCAACAGTACAAAGAAAATTATACTCACTTTCCTCTGGAGGAGAGTAAACCTAGTACCAGCACTATACATTTGTAACTGTGATATACGAAATTTAATTACTGAATTTCCACCCGCTTTTCCGACATTCGTTCTGTACAAAATAAATTCTGACTACTCAGTAGGCTACTCCGTTTATTGTGGACGCCAAAACCATTGTCAGAAAATTTCAAATGGGCCCATTTGAAATGCGATGCAGTTGAATTGAATGACAAATTTCATACAAGGAGCATATCGCTGAATGAATTTGACAAAGAGTACGTTCTTGAAATGGGTCTTCATCCCAGTTTGACCAACAATGCAAAAGAAATGGTATCGACTTTTGTTTTCAACAATGAAATTCACGAAGAGCAAGCTAAGATCACGTATTCCAACGCCCATTTAGGATATGGTCTGATTCTTGCTTCATCTGACTTGTTACCAGAAGTTGGAAACCTTTCACAAAGCAAGCTGCGCCAAGTGTCACATTTATCCTGCGTTGTTGAAGTGTAAATACATGTGTTTTGCTCTTTTTGTGATTTGTATGATTGAGATTGCAGCATTGTAGGGTAATATATCGACGTGAGCGATAAATATAGTATTAAGAAAAATTCCGGCCCGCCGAAATGTTGTGAACTCGAAATTTGGCCCGTGACTAGCAAAAGGTTGCCGACCCCTGTACTAAATCGTTCTTGACTAATATAGCATGACTTCAAATGCTTTGCAATAAAAAGTGTTCAAATCACGAAGAAGAATGGATAATATCCATGATCTTGATTAATGAAGGTGAAGGTCAATGTTTATAGCGATAGGGCTATAAACTCACCAGTCTTTGGAAAGCTGGATATAATCACAGAATTCTCAGGAACTTGCCAGTCGTTCATTGCATAGTAAATGCAATCTAACGACCACCCTTCCGGCATTCTCCATCCACCGCTGTGAATAGTCTTGGGTAATTTATCTGCATTTTGTAATGCATCTGCAATATCTTTCATCAGTTTCGCAATATCCTGAGTAAGTTTCGAGTAAGATTTATCCATTGCAACTTATACAGCCGCCGTTGGTTCACGCTTCAAATATCTATGGTGCTGTTTCGTAACATATTTATACATTTAAAACGCGTTACGCACTCTCAATTAAACAAACATCAGACAACCAAAATCATTCCACCACATGAGGCGATGAGATCAATCATTAACTGTAGCATAGCCGAGTATGGTTGAGCACGGGCGCTCGGATATCGATTATACCTCTGTGGCCTCATGGCAAATTTTGTGACTCGACTCTAGAGCAGTGTGTCTTTAACCTGCCAAGAAATGTTTCTTGTACCCCTCATCCAGGGTCGAAACAGCACTTCGTCGGGCCGCCCCAAAAACGCTGGTCTTGGTCACCCATAGCTTTTCAATACAATTTCGGGGGATTTCAGAGACAGGAGATATTTCAGTGAGTGGAGCTATCAATATCGAAGGTGTTACTCAACAGACTGAATGCTGAACATGCGAATGCTTATCGCCGCCGATCTCTTTGGCAATGCAGTTTACCTTGTCGGGGGTGCTCCGAAACGTCATAGGTCTTGCTGTGTTCTGGGTGGAATTTACGGAGGCGTCTGATAGTCCAGCGCTGGCATGTTTCACAACCCTGGACTAAAGCACCCAGCGTCCTTAAGCGACCATTCTATCGCAATTGCGAAAAAGGCTGGACTCAATTCCGAACGAAGTATCGAAGTACTCAAGTAAATCAAACTTCCTCTACTTGTACTTCGTAATATTTTGTTATCGACTTACTTACTTTTTGCAGTTTTGAGTTTGTCAAGTACAAGTAGTTCAACCCACCAGTCAGAAAGATAGAGTGAGGAATTTCGGGGCTGTTTTCACGGAGTATCGACATTTAATTTTCATTAAAGTTAATTAAAGCCCAGAATCTTTGGTGCGCTTCGCGCAGAGTATATATGGAGTGGCAGATACGTTTTCACGAAAGTATCGGTGAATATAATTTAGGTAGCGGTATTGTGTGGTTCAGTTCACGCCGCATTGTCGCCCACATGAAATATTTCACCACTGTAAATATGGCCCCTCACAAGGTTTGCAATCTAGCAATAACCTATCATAGGGGTGTCAAACTCAAATTGCGTCGTGGGCCGGATTCAAACCTTCCAATCGCTCGACCGAGCAAGATAGTGTAATGGTGATGCGTCCAGCTACTTGATCGGTAGGTCGTGGGTTCGATTCCCGGCCGGGTCAGACCAAAGACTCGAAAACTGGTATCCGCCGCTATCCTGCTAAGCGCTCGGCATCCACGGATAGCATGGAGGAGAAAAAAGCGGGGGTGCTGACTCTATGACCTTACGGTCGTATCGCATCTCCGTCGTCAAAAAGCATCTCGATGGAGCAGACGAAACCGAATACCCCCCTTCTCTCTCGCGCGTGCGCGCGGGCCGTAGCAGTCAACTGATTCCAAAATCATGCCCTATCTTTTCCCTTGAATACTTTATTATCAAGTATATCTAGATAATATTATATTACATATAGTACCGTGGATCATAGGGATTTTATTGTAGCAAGTATAACAACACATTTATCCGCGAACAAGGGAATAGGCAGAAATACGATGATTGGCCGGTTGAATACCGATATGAACCGTTACGACAGTGGCCCAAACGCCGATATAAGTTGGTATATTTCTATGATCCCTTTGCTTCAGTCCTAATCCAGCGTTAGCCCTATATATGAGAAAGAGTCTTTATTTTTCCATCCAACTGAAATACATAACAAACAAACAAACAGGAATAATCGTGGTACAGAAGTATGCATGCACAGCAGTATTTGGTATCAGATAGAAATGATCGATACGACCTGGAGGTCAACTACTCTGATCAAGACTCAAGAGATTCAACTAGTCCCGGGAGGCCGCGGGGCCTTTTGAGTCGGAGCAGTGCGACCACAGATATATTTGAATCGTATATTTTGTATGGCTAGTATATTCTCGAAGGTAACCACATGTAGCGGCGTTTTCGCTTCTGTGAATAACTACGTTTTAGTCCATTTTTCCATAAAACTCTGAAGTCAGTGTGCAGTGTGCACTTTTTCCCCTCTCTGAGTTGGGTGCCAATGTCGCGGGTTCGCTCTTAATGGTTACTACGGCGAAACCACGTCATCGCAGTCGGGTGGTAATAATGTGACCCATGGACATGCTCGACATTTGCAGTTTCAGGGGAATATTTAATTGCAAGTATTTCCTACAAAAAGCTCAAATTTGTTACAATAGTGCAAGATGATATAAGTATGTTTAAATTCGTTCAAAATTGCTTCGCGGGCCGGATAAAATCGTCTGGCGTCCCGCGGGCCGTATGTTTCACACCCCTGGCCTATCATATCGTAATCTAGCAGCCAGTGGCGTGTTCCACTCTGGCAAAGTGTAATCTGATTTTTTGAGCTTTAGTCCTGTTTTGGCAGACCCCCATTGAAACTTCCTAGACCAAAGACATGAAAGATATTTTCCGCTTTTTAGATGTAGTAAGTAGTAGTATAGATCTCTCGTGATTTGCCTGGGGCTCTTATGGGTGCGGCGGTGATGTGCCTGAAAACTAGTGGTGGCATATCGTACTTTTTGACCCCCTCTCGGTCGCACATCGTAATGCGTTCTTATGGGTGCGCTCGCATGTCGTACTTTCAGGTATAGGCATCTCTCGCATATCGTATTGAAAACTCGTGTTGGCACATCGTACTTTTAGGTATAGGCTCCGGTCGCACGTCGTACTTTCGCGTATAGGCTGCGGCGATGATGTGCCTGTCATGTATTCTTACGCGATCTCTGGTGATTCACCATGTGTTCTTATGGATGCGTCGGCATATCGTACTTTCGGGTATAGACATCTCTCGTGCGGTGTTGAATATGTATCAAGTAAATAGTCACGTGATTGACCCTTAGTTAATGTGTATATTCAAAAATATTATGTATGACGTTTACGGTGAGTACGACAATGATATATCGTTATTCTTATGGACGCGTCGATGATTCGTACTTTCGGGTATAGACCGTGGGCGGCGACATGCTAACGTTCTAGTTATAGGGTGATGAAGTGGTGTTTCGGCCCCTCTCGGTGGCATGATAGCGTTACGGAGATAGGGATCGGTCGCATGCTAACGTTGTTGGTATAGACTAGGGTTGCCATACGTCCGGAATTTCCCGCACATGTCCGGAATTTCACTGTTAAAACTGCGTCCGGGAGGAATTTCTAAAATATGCTTAAATGTCCGGAATTTTGGAGTAAGCTCAAAATTTTTCCTGAATCAACATAAACACTATCATTTTGGGGCAGATTTATGCTGCAAGCGATTTTGTATCAGATATGTTGGTTTTAATATGGGGACTACCACCCTCGCAAAAACTGCGATCAAAAATAAATAAAAATAACATTTATTTACACTTTACAGAAATAAGTCTAATTATAATCGCAATTACAAGATAACGGTGTATTCGTAGAGTCGGTTTGAGCCGTTTGGATGCTTTATTCAAAGATACTGGTTCTAAAGCTGGGGTAGGTTGCCCTTATTCTGGGGTTCGCGAAGATGTTGAACGTAATCAGCTTCCAAAATAGGCCGTGGGTGGGTCTGGGAAAATGTGCCGACCTTTAATTAGTAATCAGCTAATCAAATTTTGAGCTGGGCCACGGAACATTTTCAAATCAGAAATGTAGTCGCGACCATAAAAAGTTGGAAACCACCGGATGTGCGGTGCAGTGGTGCAGTGCGCACATGCATTAGGCTGATAAATAATCTTATCGGTGTGACATGAACATGACTTAACGATGTGCAATTACACTCCTTGCATTTACGAATTCAGAATCCTCCACCAGCTCTACCACTAACTCTGATCATGTGGGCGGAGAGAGGATCAAATTATATAGTAATATATGGAAGAACCAATATTATTGACATCATTCATTGAAATCATTTAACGACCAGATGCATATAGTTAGCCCCCAGAAGTTGCATCGATCCCCCTACGGTGGGCCCATGATCAGTGCTTGTTTTGGCGGGTGAGGGCTGAAAAAATGTGAGTTCGGCCCTGGTTACAACTTACAACACACAACCACGTACTCCTGAACCGGGTCGTGACCACCTCTAGTCGATACACAAAGCTTTGCTAGTGTGACATCATAATGATCGACAATGTGCTCATACCTCATTTTGAAATACGCCAGTGGGCGCTAAAAAGCGTCCGGAATCTGTGTTACAAAAATATGGTAACCCTAGTATAGACATCTCTCGCGTGGTGTTGAATATGTACGAGTCACCAACAATAACCGCGCAGACGGAAACGTGGCTTGTTGTGCAAGAGGATTACGCAGCGCGTGCGACCTATATTTCGAATGACCCGCGCGCTGAATTGTTGCCCGTGCAGCTGTTTTGTGCTACTATCGTATCGATTATTACACTAATCCAGTCAGTGCGAAATAGTTTGCTAAATCTAGGAATCAGTCGTATGGTGTTACTTTAGTAATTAGTTTACCGCAGAGCCGGCGTAGACGGTGATTCAAATACCAACAATAGCCGCGTTCACATACTAACACTTCAAAAAAAGGTGTGAAATATATTACAAACCGCACGATCGCTCACAAGATAACACCTAAGACAAGGGTCGGCAACCTACGGCCCGCGGGCCGGATCCGGCCCGCCAAGCGAAATCGTCCGGCCCGCGACGAAATAACTAGTTACTACGACAATACGACCCGCCGTTTCGTAATGAGTTCCAATCTGTAGTGCAGCACTGCTTGGAAAGAATGCGGCTTTGCTCCGATATAAAGTATCCTACGTCGTATTAGTCTATTGTTACGCCATAAAACTGGTGCGAAGGCGGTCGACTAGTAGCCTATCTCGTACTAAAAGCAGGAGATGGAGAATGTCTGTGGAGTAGACTAGACCAGTGCTTATCAAGCGGGTGTATCGCGCAACCGAGGGTATACCATACTTTTTTAAGGGTTTGCCACTCAGATAGGGTGCGGCAATAAAGGTGCCGTTCCTCTGCTCAGACGCAATGACAAAATCTCAAACTTTCCCTGTTTCATTATAGATAACTAGCATCCGTAGGTTAGTCATCTGTAGTTTAATTCACCAGAAGACATTTTACGTCAAGACAACAAACCTGAATAGTGTTTTGGACACAATGGTGAAAGCTGATTTTATCTCACAAACTGAATCACCGACAGTTAGCCTACCTCAGATATTACTAGAAGCAGAGCATCAATATGGCGATGTCTTGTATATCTGCCATGTTCGCGCATTAAGTCGAGAAGCTATATGCTTGCACGAGTGTATGAACTGAGAAATGAAATAGCAACTTTCCTTGAAAATACAAACATCGCCGACTCATAATCTTGTCATCGAAAATGGGTATCTAATCTAGCTTTCGTAGTACATTTAACGTCACACCTAAACAAATTGAATTTGCAACGTCAGGGGGAAACAACTAAATACATGAGATGTTGAGACGCATTCGAAACAAAACTGCGACTCTGGGAATGTCAACAGTACAAAGAAAATTATACTCACTTTCCTCTGGAGGAGAGTAAACCTAGTACCAGCACTATACATTTGTAACTGTGATATACGAAATTTAATTACTGAATTTCCACCCGCTTTTCCGACATTCGTTCTGTACAAAATAAATTCTGACTACTCAGTAGGCTACTCCGTTTATTGTGGACGCCAAAACCATTGTCAGAAAATTTCAAATGGGCCCATTTGAAATGCGATGCAGTTGAATTGAATGACAAATTTCATACAAGGAGCATATCGCTGAATGAATTTGACAAAGAGTACGTTCTTGAAATGGGTCTTCATCCCAGTTTGACCAACAATGCAAAAGAAATGGTATCGACTTTTGTTTTCAACAATGAAATTCACGAAGAGCAAGCTAAGATCACGTATTCCAACGCCCATTTAGGATATGGTCTGATTCTTGCTTCATCTGACTTGTTACCAGAAGTTGGAAACCTTTCACAAAGCAAGCTGCGCCAAGTGTCACATTTATCCTGCGTTGTTGAAGTGTAAATACATGTGTTTTGCTCTTTTTGTGATTTGTATGATTGAGATTGCAGCATTGTAGGGTAATATATCGACGTGAGCGATAAATATAGTATTAAGAAAAATTCCGGCCCGCCGAAATGTTGTGAACTCGAAATTTGGCCCGTGACTAGCAAAAGGTTGCCGACCCCTGACCTAAGACATTACCATCGCTCGCGACTTGCTGTTACATACATTCCAATCACACACAAGATACTATTTTGGTACTTAGTTTGTCGCAGAACTGGATTTCACTGGTAAGATTTAATATGTAACGAATAACAGAACCGTCGCAGACGGTGATTCGAATACCGACAAATTCTCACTTATTTCTGATCCAACCCTAATCCTTTGTGAAGTTGACGCTTATTCAAAAAGGTGTGAAATAATTGTAAAATCCTACGTCGCTGACACGATAATGCATCAGACATAGCGATCTAGTTATAGTACGGTGTCGGAATCCATTCGCGGGATGTACTAAAGGTAAATCCAAATAATCCAGAATGAAATATTTGGACTTGACATTGTGTGAATTGAAATATGTTTGACAAACATGACTACCAACTTTCACCCAGTCACATTTCGAGATTATACGCACATTGATTTGAAACAAGTAATGAAACATTACAACTCTATCCGCGACCTGTCTTTACGTTTGTCAAAGAGAGTTTCAGTAATTACTATCGCGATATTTTAATGTGTTACTACACACAATAGAATCAATCAATGAAATATCGCCCATTGTTGTAAACATTTCCAACTTGACAACCGCTTGCAGATAACACGATCGAGTTGCAATGCGATGAGTTGAATCGGAATATTTCAACCTACTTTGTCATATCGCGATTTGAAGTAGGATTGCCAGACAGGCTGGGTAAACTTTCACTCCACTGCGTTTCAGATTAATTTATTCACACGATCACCATCTCGCTGTCTTCACACTTACACAATCGCGTACTGTTCCCACTCGCAACTTCGGTACGATATTTCAACTTGTCACAATAACTGATTATTCACATGTTGATTTGAAACAAAAGAAGCCTTGAACAAGTTATCTGGGTATTTTTTTTGTCACAATTGAGTTAATGGAAATAGTATTACGCCTCGAAATTTTAACATCTTACCATACTCAAAAGAGTCAATCATGAAAACCTTGTCAAGTAAATCCGTTTGTAACTTGGCCAACCAACTAGACAGTATTCGTACAGAAAGAAGACAAGATTACGCGAGTACATACAATCGCTACAATCTAAAATCCATAGCAAGTTCGGTTGTAGTCATATACCGCCAAATCGTCTTTTTTGTTCAACTGTAAAAGTCGTTACTATTCTGTAAGATAAAGTAATTACTACTCGGTATATTTTATAAACCAAAGTAAATACTACTCGGTGTGCGGTTTGAGATTAACATATTACATTTGAGTATACGAGATTTGAATGTCTGACCAACGTAGTTGAGAATTCATTTCTTACAATCGAACGCAGGCGTTATATTGAAAATTTTCACGATGTAAACATATGAATTGACACATTGATTTTGACATATGAGATATTGTAATAGTCGATCATGACTTGATTATTAAATTATGACATTATTAGACCAGGGTTGTGTTGAAGGTTATTACGATACCAACAAACTTTTCAGAAACATTGTTATTAGCATATCGATTTGTGAAACTAGATTAACATGTCTGAAATGTTTTGATTGGGAAGATTAAGCCGTGTTCGTAAAAACCACGCAGCGTATTGTGGATATCAGGAAATATTTTACAAATGTAATTGTCTCCACTAACCAAGACTAAAGATGAAACACCAATTTCCTTTGTTGAACAATAACCGGTACAATACTTTATCATCGTAATCTGCGGTGAGAGTTGAAACACTTTCGCACATTACCCGGTGTCAAGATATCACACTAGGTGAATTGACATACCGCCGCTTGATTAGTACCTAATCCGTTCGCACCATTTCACATACTTTGATCATTACAAAAGTAAATTGGAATATGTTTGCTAGATGCATTCAATTCAGTTAGAAATGTCTGGTACACAACAATCGTAATATCAAGGAAGTACTTGCTACACTGTAATTCACTTAACGTGTTTTTCATTGTTGTTCATTTGTAGTATTGATTGTTTTTGAACCCCCAAATAATAATTCCCGACATGAAACCAAACCGCTGAAAGTCGTTACCATCACAACGAAACAATTTGTACGATGTTTGCCAAATGTATCCTATAGTTAGGTGTACTAGAATTATTTGTCTAACACATACACCGACAATGCAATCGAAAATTTTTCCGTTGTCATTCGCTAGAGTAAATGTCATCACAATACTCTGTCACTAAAAGACGTTACTTGTATGTGATTGAATCCCTAACAATTATCTCACTAAACCGAACTCCAAAGAAATTTTACTCACTCGACGGATATGAAACAACGTCGCTTAATCGGTCTATATCGTTTTTCTAAAGGTAAATCATATCCATCCTATAGAAAACAATTTTCACTAGCTTGGTAATGAAACCGAAGTCTTCATTCGATATTTTGTTAGTGTCAAATACTTTGCAATAAACACATTTGAGTGGCTGAGCTTTACATCATCAAGCTATCATTTGTAAATCAAGATTTCGGTAAACTTGTAAATGTAACGAATAACTAACCGTCATTTAGTGATTGGTGAACATACCAAACGATGCACATCCACCTCCGAAATACTGCGTTGATCTTAATTTCCATCATCGTGATAATCGAAGTACATTTCTTTCGAGTTCATAACAACCGGTTTTTCTATGACATGATAAATTATTGACAAGTTCTGCTTAGAAGATTGGTTGCATACCGCGAAAAATAATATACCACTGATATTGATACTGTTACTCCATTGATCGATATTTTCAAACGAGTAAAATTTATTACTTGAGTTTCTCCGCTTACTATATGTAAATGTAAACTCAGTCGTCTTTTAACATCACAAATACATTGATAAAAAGTAGGCAATCAAACGCTACAAGTTTAACTTTTGTAGGTTGTGTATGATTACCCCACGCAACTCATTTCTTACCAAAGGTATATGAAATATATTCATGGTACACGAAAATACTCGATATTCCCATGCTACGAACCTGTACAACGATTGGTGGCGCTTTCAAACTGTTTCGATACCTCAAGAACTTTATTGGCTGAATGGATGTTCATGTATCTTAATAATCAAGTAGTTCAACACAGAACTAGTACTAACAGAAACACCAGAGTTGTTTACACAAAAGTTTGTATGTGTACAGTATGCGAATACCATGTGTAAGCAGTGGCGGCTCGTCCTATAGGGCAACTGGGGCATTGCCCCACCTAAAATTCTCTTCAATAACAATTCTTTACCATTTATAGACGCACACCAATCTATATATACCGAAACCACAGCGAAAATCGTATTCTTCTTGTCCTTTCGCTTGTAAATGCCCATATATAGCGAAGTCTCTACGAAAATCGAATTCTCTTCTGTGTTTTTGCTTTGCGAATGCCTAGCCGGGGCATGCCCCGGTAGCGCTCATAACAAGCTTTCACTGTCTATTCTCTCAAAGCCGCGCACAATAAAGAAACGGTAATTTACTCTCTCCTATTCATAAAATGACCGAGCAACCGGGGCAAATTAGCTCTGTGCCCTTAAGGTGTGATGTAACAATCGTATCTATAGCTGAACTCGGTTACCGTCATATGCGTTTAGTCGACCTTTGGTGGTATAGGTCGATTTTGATGGTGTTTCACACCATGAAAACTCTTGAAACTTGGTATGTCATGTCGTGATGGTGGTATTTAACACTGCCCCAAGTTTCAGGGTTTTTACTTAAAGTTTAGGGTAGTAATTCCGTTTCCGAAGTTGAGTGTGTGCTGATCCTTCATGTATCGCAAACAGATTTTACTCAAAAGCTGGTATTGGTATCCAATCCATTGATTTTGACGATGTTCAATACTGAGATCGGTTATGACATTTGGCACGGTAAGTCTTAACGTTAGTATCGAACGCTGTACCAAGTGTAAAGTTTGTCACTGAACTGTGTTAGTGGTAATTTCGTTTCCTAATTCGAGTGAGAGCTGACTCTCATTTATCGCTAACAGATTATACGCAAAGCCGGTATTGGTCTCTATTGATTTTAACGATGCTCCTTACCCAGATCCGTCATAAGCTTTTGAACAGTATGTCTTGATTTCTATATCGAACGCTATGCCAAGTCTCAAGGTTGACACTCAATGATTAGGGCAGTAATTTCGTTATCAAGGTCGAGCATGGTAGAGATGCGCTCCGATCTGACACTTTAGCCTTCAACGCATTGCGGATATCACGCAAAAGCCGTTGTATCTGCGGTAACGTTGACTGAGATGATGATATCATTCTCAGATTCCATTCAAATATTTACTTTGATATTATATCCTCCAATGTCAATTTCACCGTGAAATTGTGGCCGTCAAGCCATTTGCTTACAACCCCCTCAAGCGCGATAGCTATTTAGTTTTCGATGGCGGCTAACAGCTGATCACTTGATCAGCCTATTCCTCAGTAAATTTTACGCAAAATTCGGTGTTGGTCTGTTCGCATTAATTTTGACAGTGCGCCATACCGAAAAGGGCCATGAGGACACTTCTCGATGATGTCATGTAACAGTGTACTAAGTTTAAGGCTTTCATCCACGTATTTATTCGGTAATATATATATTCCAAAGGCGATTTCGCAGCAGACCTATAGACAGTAATAAAGCCGTATGTGTCGTGTTACAGTCTCCAGTTTCAAGGCCAAAATCTTCTATGCTGTACCGAGACCGAATTTCCGAGGCTGCTATTCTTAGTTCTTCAGAATGATGTTTTGGATTCAATATGACAGGCCCAATCTATGAGATAACAATTGCGTATCTGTCCGAACTCGTTGACCTTTCCAATTAGGCTTACGCTATCTCTCGAGTTATAGTCATTTCCATTTCTGCAGATAATTAGTCAGGCCTAGTGCGAACATGAATCGTGTCGAATCTTTTTTCCGTACGCCGTTTACGCAGTTCCCATACTTCAAGTCACAGCTCACCGGCGGACCTCTCGAGTCTCGTGGCACATACGTTAAAATCACTGTTGCCGGGAAATTCATGTTACCGTACCATCATTAAGTTACTTGTTTACGTTGGAAAACGCGATTGTGACGTCATCTTGATAAAAAGTCGCTTGCAGCCCTTGCCCCACCACCCGATATTGTCACGAGCCGCCACTGTGTGTAAGTCCAGTCCAATTGTGGTATCCATCCGAGTTTAGTTAACGCAATTTACGACACCGAGGTCGCCTCATCTTTCGTAAGACAACAAACCAACCAAGGCTTCAGGATATGTCCATGTCATAGCAATAAATCAGCTACTCCAACAACAGAGTACATATGTTTTCTAGTTACGGTGCTTACATCTTACACACAAATCAATCTACTTTGCTAATGAAAAGTGCTGAGTCATCACATGGTTGCCCTCACAACAATACAACTAAAACATACTATCATACAAAATGGTCGTTATAGTTTACACACCAACGGTACATCGTGCAAGTAACAAGTCTCGAGAATCCAGTTATTCAAAAAACGTGAAAGTGTTTCTACGCCAAGTCGTTATGTTGACGAAAGCGTGTATTGTAATATCATGATCGATTTGCATTCGTTGGTCACAAAATGTCGCTACTCTAAATAATTATTTTTCACTCAAAAGCATACTTGTCACCAATCGTTTTCATCAAGCACGAGTTCAAGAAACTTACTTACTACGACATGAATTGTTATTTTTATGTTGTGTAAATAGGTAATAATTAATTTTAGTAACACTATATCAACATCATCGAGTTGTGCGAATAGATTTACATGTGGTCTTGTGGTTTTAATCGAAGTACACAGCACGGTCTAATGTAGAGTCATCTCTATTGTACAGCAACTCGGTAATCGAAATGCATGCATTAACATTTAAATAGCGATCTTGTTTCGTCACGCGAAAAATATGTTCACTATCGCGATACTCTGCACAGGGAGTGCAAATCCTTTTCACACATACGATACCTACCCAAGTAAAATTACCATTTTCACCTGGAGGTCAGTCGTTACCCGAGTAAAACTACCATTGTCCTTTGGGGGTTTATCGTTTACTCAGAGTAACAATACATTTTCACTTGGAGGTCTATCGTTTCCTAGAGTAACAAACCCCGTTTCCTTTGGAAATCTATTTTTCCCTGGGTTACAAACCTTTTGCACTTGGAAATATATTTTTTCTCTGGGTAACAAACCTTTTTCACTTGGAAATATATTTTTTTCCCTGAGCAACAAACCATTTTCACTTGGAAATATATTTTTCCCTGAGCAACAAACCATTTTCACTTGGCGGGTCGTCGTTTACCTGAGTAAAAATATCATTTTCCTTTGGAGATCTGGCGTTTACCCAGTGTAACAATACATTTTCTCTTGGTCATCTAGCTTTTCCTAGAGTAACAAAACCATTTTCATTTTGAAATCTGACAAACACACCTGACAATTTGGTATTTGTTGTATTGACGATAGTTTGAAATAGATTACAACGAACAGTGACGGAAATATACACGGACTACCGGTTTCAGTGTATACCCCCCATCAGTCGTATCACATCAATATCATCGGTTAACCACATACAATATGCTCTTGTACACCGAAATGCATGTTTTGGAAAATTGGACAATAGGCTTCGATAGTTCTGTGATGTCCGGGTTCGTGCTTTGGATTTTCCAGAGTCAAAATGTCTGAATAAAACACCTCCTCGACGATGGTTGGTATGTGGATAACGGTGTTCGGAAAACGGTTGGATTTATGTCACCTATCGCGATAACAATTCCAGGTCGAGTTTTCCCCCCGCATGTTTAATATATTGTGTCTTTATTGGTCAATGTACGTCTCGACATTCAGTTTGAAATCGGAAACCCTGATAAAGTATGTAACCGGATCCTGATATCACCTCTGAATCGATAAACCAATGAACAATATTCAAAGTAAACATGTTACACACTGTGTTTCCAATCAATAGATGCATGTTTATGTGGAGGTATTTACAACAGGCCAGCATGCTGTAAAAGCGTGCATGCAACTATGTGCATTGTGCAGTGACAACAGAACAGATACCTTTTGATTATACTAAAGGTTTTCCCAATTGCATTACAGACTACATCGCAGTTACAGCATTCGATAAATAATTGTACAATGGGGCTGCTCAAAAACATTTTTCAAATTTTCCGGCTACTTCTTAAAATTGCTAGATTGCCTAAAAAATCAAATTTGGCTCAATTCCAACCAGTAGAAAGCAATGCTATGAGAGAAAATTTTAGACTAATTACAAATAGAGATTTTAGAATTTTACCGGCTATCTCATGATATTGTTACATTGTGTAAAAATATGATTCATAGCAAATTTGACTCAATTCCAACTAGAAAAAGTGAAGTTATTAGAGTAGAATGTTTTGGATATGAAAAAATAGTCGGCTTACTACTATGTAATTACATTATATGAAAGAATTTCTCACTAAAATACTCCATTTATTTTCAAATCCAAAATATTCTCCTCTCACATCATTGATTCCACTTTTTTCAAATTAAGCCAGATTCAGTGTTCCTTTTATGCAACATAACAATTTTATCAAGTAACCACCCAGTAAAATAAAAAAGAAGTTATTTTAGAACAGCCATATTGTACAAACATCACACAACATAAGCCATTCATTATTATACTCACGTGCACAATGCACATACCTCACGTGCACAATGCACATACCTAACAAAACGTCAAATGGACGAGGGGCATTGTGTGTTTTCACAGACAGCAGATCAAATCAATGAGTTACGCCTCAAAAATACTGATGTGGAAAGGAGATCCTCAGATATGTTAAAGCGGCATGGCCGTAGAATGAATCCACATCTACTGAATACACGTTCCACTAGTGCACTAGATGCAGGAATTGACAAGCATTTTTGAACCACACTGAAGAGCATTGAATAGGCCTACTCATTCTTTCTAGTCGCCCAAAAATGAAAAGAATCATCGCCTTCAAATCTACACATGAGCTTATCAGTCTCTTGACCATCTGAGTCATTTCATTTGCTCTAATTGAACTTTGCTTCAATTGTTTGCTTGTATAATTGAAAAGTCTTGAGTACTTTAATTGCGGAGGATCTATTACCTCTTCATCACTGGACGATTTTGTACAATGCATTATTGCTACTATGTATCATTTTCTGTTGTTTTTACGGTGGCATATCTGATATCAGAAAAGTGCAACGAAAGCAGTGGTGACAAATAGCGATGTCGGCAGAATTCGTCGGATGCGTTGATCTGGCCATTACGATTCGCAAATTTCTTCATCTTCAAGTCATATAAAATAAGCCGAGTCAATGACTTGGGTCGAGTCATGCGTAATGACTCGAGTACAAGTCGAGTCAATCCAAATATTGACTACTCGAGTCAAGTCGAGTCATTTTCCCATTTCAAGAAAATGACTCGAGTCAAGTCGAGTCATAAAAAAATCGTGACTCGAGTCGAGTCATGACTCGAGTCATTACAACCCTGGTGCGATGCCATGATATGTTCTAAAACGGGGTTGTTCGAGTAAACAAAGGATTAGTATCGCATTTACATATCAATAGGCTACTATCATTTGCATCCCGCGATGCGGACGAATTCTTATTCTGACGAAAATGAATATCTCCTGGAATGCATCAATATAAATCTCTCTACACCTTCCGCAGAGCTCAATTTGCAGCTTTTGACAGTCTATGCCACCGAATTACGACCGTTATCACAACTACTTACTTGAGTAGATGTTAAGTCAGTCAATTCTACTTCAAGTAGTTTTAAGTTGTTTTCAAAAGGACTACTTCTGCTCGTATTTGAGTCGATTTTTGCGTCGCTACTTCTACTTCTACTGGATTAGCTTTCTTGACTACTTAGGCCACCTATGACATTACTCGACACCCGGCCTTAATAACATGGATTTAGGGATCCAAGATGTCATCCACAGATTGCCAATATGGTCACCATAACTAGGCCTACTTGCTTAGATAGCGAAATACCAAGCTACGACCTTCTATATTATTATTATTCTCGTAACCGCGAATAGTTTGTTGCGTCCATGGTTTTAACTAATTCACGACGTTCCGAGTCACTCCGAGTCGACGCGAGTCATTTTCATTTTGCCATCGAATCAGCCGGAGTCCGAATAATTATACAAAAGGTCGCGTCCTTATCCAAGTCACAAATTTCAGTCAAGTTTTATCATCATGAATTGAAAATGCGACGGAATAGTAAATCTTCCACTGCATGTTAGCGCTTGCAATTGATGTGATAGTGAAGTTTGATGAAACGTTTCAGGCCAGACATGGGGTAATCGCGATTAGTAATCGTAATCGATTACGACGATTACAGCATTTTGAAGTAATCGTAATCGCAATCGATTACATTCGAAGAAAATCCGAAGTAATCGTAATCGTAATCGACTACTTCCCATATCTAATCGATTTCTTTGTCAAAGGACGATTACTTTTTGTTTGTACAAGGACTATGACGTAAACTGAATATTCGTGAACAAGAATGAGATAATTTACCTCGTTAGCGATAGCACAAACGTCTGATTTTCAAACGCCACTACTCATTATTACGTCAGAAGTATTAGCTCCGCTCTTCATTGCGTAAGAAGTATCCACAGTCCACACATAGTAAACAGACATGCGATGGACATTGTAGTGTGATTGTAAGAACACCCCCCGTGGTGTATATCAGGTTATCAATACACTACAGAAGCCCTTACCTCGCAGCAGGATATTGATCACCACTCTGCCTATAGTTTCAAATAGTAACTTATGTATTGATGTTTGGTTGTGCTTAGTTAAATGCAGTTTCAACGTTGCTACTTGCTACGTACGCACGTAGGCTACACCTGACAAAAATTCGGAATTTTGTACTCGTCGAATAAAACATTGCAGTATCCAGAACGAAGCATTATTAATAAACAGCTGCTGATATATATCATAACCAAGCCGTGCTTAGCCGTTTCTCGTAACAGCAGCTCGCAGTATCTGTATTAAGTTGAAGGTGGAATTTTTATGTTCGCTATATCTTATTCCCAAATAACTACTTGAAACGGGCGCCAATCGTTATTTCACAGTTCATTAGTCAGCATTTGGACCTGCCGCCATAACCATCCGCTTATACAGCCTGACATGTTAGCGTGGGTTGTAGCTAGAATGTGAACCAACAGCAATTCGCCCCCCAGTCCAACCGTTGGTCAATTTTCAAAACTGAATTTCGTCAATAATGTTGGTCATTGCATTAGATTACTACTCATTTTTAATCTCTCTCAGCCCCGAGTGTCAGATTTACCTGATAGAGCTGGGTCACGTAATTCATTATAGCATCTGGTAGGTTGTTATAATTACTTTATTGTATGCTGTTAATTCGTGACCTCCAGTCCGTTGATTAATCAAAAGATATTGTACTCGCCCAAACGTAGCAGACCAAAAGAATATCTTTCGTGAGACGCACACGTAAATTGTCATGACTTTATTCCTATGTGGATGCACCGGGTGGCATTTGCATTGTGGGCTCATATTGGAAGGACAGGACAGTCACGCCCACCCAGCGCGGCTATTGACAATGGACGAATACCCTAATTTTCGGCCAAGGTATTTCTTTGGTATCACATCCCGTGGAGTTGCGTGTTGGCTGAAACTGCATATGTCTTTTGGTGTGTTGTGGGATCGTGGCGCGGTAATGACCGCCTCCGAAATGCCTGTTCCCATAAAATAGCCTATGCATGTTTTTTCTTAAGGGGGAGAGCTGTATGCATTTCAAACCCAGCTATCTACTGGAGCAGGGGTCACCAACCGTTTTGAAACAAAAAACTACTTCTTGTGTAGTGTGTACTGATAATTGCGACGACCGAAGGGTTACCACCTACTCCCGTCGTTTATCCGTGCTAGTTGGATTTCTTCACTTAGAGTAAGACAATCAGAGCACTGGGCCGGGTTTCCGCCCCTTACCAAGAACAAAAAACGCTCACACGCCGGGACTCACACCAGCTCCTCCGGGCTCAGTTGCGTTGCTGCAGTGCGCGCCAAAGCGCTAATCTCCGCGTCGAGACCCGTGGGAATATTAACTATATAGATTCCCGTTGAGCCGCCGCGTGGGCGAAGACGAGCAATGCCCCGAGCGACTGCACTCGTATGTTCCTTGGGGTCGTCTGACCCATGCTCAACTGCTGCTCATGCTCATATGAATCCAGTTTCAACTTTCAAATCTTTCATTTGAATACTTGCTACAGCGACCTCGGGCGACTCATTTGGTCCGCGTTGGTGATCCCTGTACTAGAGACATTTGAATCGCGAAGCTCGAAGAACATTTTCAAGAATTAATTAAATTCTCGAAAATACTCTATAATTTATGTTGGTTTACGAAATACTTTTGAGTCCCCTTCGAGCACGCTCCCCACCCTATTAAGGAATTTGGGGTGCGGCAAGTAAAGACCTGGCAATAGTGCAAATCGTTGGGTGCGATAAATCATCACAATAAAGTTGAGAAAATGGTATATTATGACGTAATAAGCAAATGACGCATGATGTATGTAGAGAGTAGATATCTCATTAAGCCTTTTCATCGCAATCCTTGTATTGTCTTCCAATATATCCTTTAAGATTATAGTCCTTATAGAAGCAAAACAAATGTAATCGTGAGTAATCGTGATTGCTTTTCCAATGTAATCGTAATCGTAATCGACTACTTTCTGATTTTGCTGTAATCGTAATCGTAATCGTAATCGCGTAATTCTGAAGTAATCGTAATCGCAATCGATTACATTCATGAAGTAATCACCCCATGTCTGTTTCAGGCTTTCGGAGCAATTTTGAAAGGAATTTTAACTTTTCAAATCTGAAAAGACATATGGGGCACTTATAAATTGTCAATTTCGTCGCGGGAAGCACAAACTGCTCTTTGAGCCCTCTGCCCTAAACGTCGGTGTTTCGTATTCCTCCAAGGGGTTCATGGACTACTGGTTAAGAACCGCTGCTCTAGGGCTAAGAAGTTTATCAATATATTTATCCTGTGTTTGAAAAGCACTAGCACACAGACCACGTACAATTTCACGTACAATTTTTGACTTAGTCTGTGTGTTCTCTATGTCACGCATTCTCGTGAAATCATAGCATGCTATTATAATATTAATATGCATTTTTTATGTGTGAGAGAAGTGTCGTGAGAAGCCACTAAAACTCAGAAATTTCTGATTGGGTCGAGCTAAAAAGTCGAACACACGGTATCGTGACTTTCTTTGCTCTTCTCATTTACTCGCGAGACAGAAAATAGGATATTAAAAAAACAGAGCACAAGTTGGAGCAGCGTAATATATGGTAGCTAGCTCTAATGAGCATTCTCTTCTTCATATTTTGGAGCTTATTTTCCAAGACACCAAGCAGAAGCATTAAAACAAACGTGTAGCTTTTGCACCAGTCTGACGAACCGGAGCTTCCAGGATAGTGTCTTACTCTTAAAAACGATTTCCGCCAGCAAGCATGTTTGGCTTGTGGGAAATACGCTGCCATTTGGATAGGAGTACTAGATGGTTCTTATAAAGACCTGGCCATCTAAGCACTACAAGTTCTAGTACAAGACCCCACACTTATTTGGCCGAAAGGTTTTTTTGGACATCATTGTAGAAATCAAGTTGTCTTTTCATTAAGACACTTGACACTCTATGAGTCTCTATTTGATGAAGCTTTCTAACGCCCGATATGAGCGTGATATGCGAGTACAATTATGTAGATATACTTATGACACATCCCGACAGGCCGTCACGCGTCACGCAGTCAGCTTAACAAGATTCTCCTAAAATAAACTCGTGTTCACTGTTAGAATAAAATTTATTACGTGGATATAATCTGTTCAGTAAGACTTTCCATTCGATGTCACAACTCATACGTGAATTTGACTCCGATATCCGACAACTTTTCCTCTACCAGTCGGTCTACGAGCTCTGATTCGGCCACCGTAAAATAGTTCTTCCACCCTCCTACTTCACCTAGGTTTAAAAAGTAAAAATATGAAATATATAAAAATTGTGGACCACATGTGGTCGGTATTTTTTCATGCTGGAACAGCTATCAATTCGGTATTTAAATCCATGTTTGCATTTATGCGGCATCGGGATCCATTCTAGACTAGGTCCACAGGGTCCGCATTTAAATATGTCAGAAAACAACCCAATAGTTTCGTGTAGTCGCAGGGATTGAGTCTGTGTAAGAGAGACACATTGCGTGTATGATGCATACCAGTTTAGGCTTTAAAAAAAGCACAATATAATTCCAGAGTAGTAGTTGTGTGATGAGCTATCATGTCATTTCTTCGAGACATGACTATTTCGAAGTGGGGATGAGTCTGTTGGGACGTATTGAGAATGTCGGACGTCTTGTTGAATTCCTGGAACATTAATTCCGAACATCGTTAAATGTCTGCAAACGCACCTTTACGGATATTCTTCTGCATGAATTTGAACTCGCTCCCGTCATTTTCTTGATCCGTTTTGGTCTTCATCGAGTCGATGGTGCATCTTTCATACACTTTTGTGACGTCTTCCTCGCTGAGTTCAACATCCAAAAACTTTGCGATTCTGCGCGTTTCGCTTTTAAAATCCTGCGAGAGAAAAGCATTCGCGGAAATGAACAGACCACCCAAAATATATTCATGGTTTTTCAACTCTCTTCAGCGATTCAAATTCCACCAGCAACGTATTGTCGTGCTCCCGCACGCGCTTGATCCATTCGCCCAGGTGATCTGGATACCACTGTCCTTCTTTAAGCCCCATTGCGTGCACCCCTGTTACCAATATGACGATTTAGGGAACAAAAGAGACGACTTTATCGCATTCACGATTCTAGTATACCTGAGATGTACCGTGCAATAAAATCGTTCCATCCTTCGCCAAGAAGTTGCTCTGTTTGTTCCTTTGTGTAAGACGGTTTCAATTTTTGCAGGAAGTAGTACCAAGAGACAGCTTGATCTTTCGGGTTGCGACACATGCTGATTATCTGGAAATTGTGATTTATTAGAACTTTACATACTTCCAGGACTAGTGCGGTTCGGATGTTTGACCATGGCGAACGTCGTTACAAGTCTGCTTTTCTATACGTCTATGCAAAATACTTTTTCCATGGATATTCTCTATTTTGTTGGATGGGATCGTAATGACTTCACACATGCCCGCGCGCGCATCATGTTACCTTGCCTTTTTCAGAATAACCTGTGGATAATTTCTCCCAAAGTGTTAAGTGACATTTCTGCTTTCACATTATCATTCACATTCGGTATATTCCAATAGAATACATTATATACTTATATGCGTATTACATTATGGACCAAGCAGAAAGCACAGTAATAATATTCTGGATGTCAGTCAATCCGGGATTCATCGTATATGTCAAATATTTTGATACTGTTAGGATTACCCGGATTGATCGAGACCTAGGCAGGCAAGCGAGGTACTTCAAACCACATTGAGACTGCTTGCATAAGGTTCGCTATGAACGCGAACGTGAACTCGAACCTTTGACGTCACGCGACGTCACATTTCCGTGAGGATATAACTATCCAAACTGTGTATGCATAAAATGTAGGCCTACATTGTAAATACTTGAGGGGCAGAATAGATAAGTTTGTTTAAACGCAATAATAGCAGATTACCCCTGTATCGTTCGAATATATCAAATCGGATGGTCACGCTGGAGCTCGTCAACTCCCCCTGACTACATTCACGTATGTGCATTAGGGCGGTTCAAAAATAACTTTTTTTTCCTGAATCTTGCGGGTTACATGGTTAAATCGTTAGGTTGCCTTAAAAAACGACGCACGCCAAATTTGAATTCATTCCAACCGATATTCGCGGATTTCATATAGAGTTTGAAAATTTCGAATTTGCCTATGAATGCAAAAAAAAAATTCAAATTTTTCTTCCAACCCCATATCATTGTTGCACTGTCTTCAAAAACGATGCAAAACAGCGCTCAAGCTCGTCAACTCCCCCTGACTACATTCACGTATGTGCATTGTACAATGTGCATTGCACAAATGTAAGTACACAAGTATGTGTATATCTATTGGGATTGGTGAGTATTATCCTGCATTCTTGAGCCCGCTTGTTGAAGTTAGTATCAATACGGATAAAATTAATTCCTGCTATTTGAATAGTCATTTCGAAGGTAGTAGTATTCTAAAGGCCCTTTTGCCTCAGACCGGAGTATATCGAAGTCTTCACATATCTGCATGTGTAAAACGGCAAAAGCACAACTTTTTATCTTAGACAACGATGCATTCTGTCAGCACATTGCAGAGACGAGTGATACGAAGTTTAATTGGAAATAATTTCAACCAAAGAAGTTGAAATAACATCAAAAATTGTATAAAACGTTCACAGTCTAGAACAGTGGTTGTCAATCTTTTACGTTTGTGGCAGACTTGAGCCGAGAAGAGATGAATTAAAAAGATCGATGTTTATACTACTACATGAACAGAATATATACAATAGAAAGAAGGTTGAATTGTTTACAAACTTACCCACATTTTTTAATGCGCAGCCTCAGATATTAAACGGATTTTTGGACATGGCGAAAAACCCACTTTCGATGTAATCGCCTAACAAACATAATCAACAACAACAACAACAACAACAACAACCGCATTTTGTCAATAATTCCAAGCAGTGTCTCTCGTTTACCGCTTTTAACTTCACTCAAAAAAGAAAAGCTATGTCCACCTAGCCATGAAGATACAAATTTTAACACCCACCTATTGATTGTTTTAGCACCGATTATGGAATACGATTTACTCGTAGACAGCTAAAAATCACCCAATTTGTTTTGAAGAAATAGCTTGAATTTTCGAAAACTAATTAGCTACTCTTCTGCGGAAATATTGCTTGATTTCTTAAGATGCCATAACCGATTTCATTGTCACTTGTTCTTATTTATCAGCTGTTGAAGAAGTTAAAACATCTGCAAGTCGCGTATAGCCTACTAGTCTTAAGGCCTTTTTCAAAATATTTACACAGTTCTTTTCCAAAACTGCAAAAATGTTCGCGGCACCCCTGGGATTCTGTGGCGGCACACAGTTTGGGAATCACTGGTCTAGAACCTACCAAGGTTCCTTTGCGAACGTGAACCTCCAAATTTCCGAGGTTCGCAGTTCGCATAACGCGAACCCCGCGTTCGTACGATCCCTAGGCCTGTATACGTAGCAGTCGATATAGAAGGCCTATAGGAGGCATATTTGCACAGTTGCTGAATAAATCAATTCTAAATTACAAGGGTTGTTTCCAGAGGTGGTCAGTAACGAAGTACTTCTACTTTTTGAAGTAATTGAAGTAGATTTTGCCTACTCACACTACTTTTTAAGTAGTTATGATTTTTGACTACTTCTACTTCTACAGTTTTCAGTTTTGTAGGCAAAAATAAGCGTAAAATACCTACTTACTTACTTGTGAACCACCACTCCTACTTCTACTTGAGTAGAAATTCCAGCGTTACTTCTACTTCTACTTGAGTAGCGACGATGACTACTTTGACCACCTCTGGTTGTTTCAACATGCCAAATTATCTCCAAATATTTACTCTGCACAATAGATAGGGCGTGCTTCGTTTCAAGCAGCAATAGTCAATCATTTTGTAAAGCACAATTTTCATATCGCCACAAATAATCTTCATTTTACCTTAGAATTGCTTTGTTTGATTTTTTCAAAGTTGAGAAGTTCCGCTGGAAGATGTGTGAAGAAGAATTTTCGCGGAATGGGAAGCTCTTGATAAATATCCGTGAACTTGTAAACTGTAATGAGCATATATGAAGGTATAGTGCAGAGTCGAGATAATGTTATGTCCACAAAACTTGTATCGCTTCGTCATGGTGCTGTTCTGGTATGCGCGAAATCGTAACGGTTCATATCTGAATCCCATGCTTAGATAAGTCACAAATCCAATAATCCAATAAGTCGCTGCTTAAGAGATTCGGCGTCCTAAACATAGAAGATATGCGGAAACTAGAAATCGCCAAGTTCATGTATCAGTTTCACTGCGGTCGTTGCCCCGAATATTTCAATGACTTCTTTACCTCTGAATCAAAAGCGCACAAGTACAACACACGCGCGTCCACGTCGTCCAAATATCATATGATCGACCGAAAATATCATCGCTCTATCAAAAATGCCGGACCTAATGTGTGGAACAGTATCCCGCCGGCCATCCGGCAGTCGACGAGCATGTCCACATTCAAGTCGAAATACAAGCAATTACTACTAAATAAATACAGTCCATCCTCAAGATTACCGGACCACGACTGACCTATCGATCTCGCTTCCCATGACATGCCGCCCTATTTCTTGTCGCTTCCTTTTTCTATACTATCTTCTTTACTTTCATTCAGTGTGCATGCCTCCTCTTTACATCGCCTAGGCCAAGGTGGGTGTCCGATTCCATAGACAACTCCTAGTCGCTTCGACAGAGAGAGAGAGAGAGAGAGTCTTTATTTTCATCGAACCAAAATACATAACAAACGGCAGTGATGGTGGTACAGAAAATATGCGTGCACAGTATTCGGTATTAGATAGGAATGATCGATAAGACCGTGAAGGTCATCTAGTCTGATCACACCAGCATCAAACAGGTACACTTGACTCAGAACAGTCTGGCTGTAAAAAAATGTTTAGTTAGGAAAGGAAAATAGAAAAAAATTAAACAATGGTAGCAAATGATCAATGAAGCAATGTCTGGGCGAGGTAGGGCAACAGTGTTAGTGTAACGACAAGAGGTGATCAAGTAGGGCTTTTTTGAATCTATTATAAGGCAATTCACGGATATGTGATGGTAATGCATTCCAGACATCTTCCTTTCTTTTCATTGTATCGCATTTTTTGTGGTGTATTGATCTGATAAAATTGCTAATAAACCAATGATGATGATGAAATGCCGTATGTACAATGTGCACTGAACCATGACCAACCAAAACAGTGTTTAGTTGGCCATGATGGAAGATGCGTCGCTTTTCTTGCATTAACGCGTTTACTGATTCCTGTTTAGTGTCCATGTCCATTTACACGTGAAAGCGGGGTGCTTTCGTGAGACATCTGGCGGCATTTTCGATCTTACCTTGTCCCATTTCGATAAGATGTCCTATCTGAGGTAGGGATTTAGACTTGTTCAGAAGTTCGTCGTCGTTTCCGTACATGATCTGACGAACAATCTCCATGCACCACATGGTTCCTACGAAAGAATGAAGTGATAGGATTTTCAGTTTATTCCGTCTTCGCCACAGAACTATAAGCAAGGATTAGAAAAAGCAGTAAACCACTGGACCTACACGCTGAACAATTACGGTAGCTGATATCAGTAGAATTTTCTAATAATTTGTAACTGCACTACGCATTGACCAGCGATTTTCATTGGTGATTGGACAATAACTGAACTGACTTCCAAATTCAAGGCATGCACACAAACGCTATAGTTCAAATCATGTGAAAACAAAGACGGTGTCAAAGAGCCATGGGGAGTCCAATAATTTGCACCGTCATTACTATATCTACAAGTCAAACTCACCGGTTTTAGGAAAGCTCGCGATTATCACCGAATTTTCAGGAATTTTCCACTCGTTCATGGCATAGTCGACACACTGTAAAGAGAACACTACGGGCAATCTCCATCCTTCTCTGTGCATGACGTAGGGTAATTTGCTTTCATTTTGTACCGCGACTCCGATGTCTTTCATAAGTCTCAATATATCCTGAGTAAGCTTCGAGCAAGAGTCATCCATTGCAAAGTGTATACTGTATAGCCACTGAAGGTCCGAGATAAAACGCTACATTTGCCAACTAAACAACACTAGATTACTATATTGGCAACAATAAAAACGCTGTCACGAAACTATATAGTGGGAACGAGAAAAAAATATTGAAATTACGTTCTTTTTACAATTTTTCTCGCAAAATGTTCGGGGAAGGATTGTGCGAAAGACAAACCAAGAAATGGCGGAGAAAAACCAGGAAAATTTCTGTAAAGCGGCGCTGGAGGATAAAAACGTTAAGTACCACTGTTTTAAAGCTTTGATTTCCTGATCTGATGAACAAACACTAATGATTTTCATAGTTATAAAATAAGCTATGCTTTACGAAGTCGAAGACAAGGTCTAGTGTTACGAGAGATAACACCGTTCACAATCAATCCGGCTTCCGCTGACATACGCTCAAAATGGGCTTCGATACGCCTGGCATGCATCAGGTAATCCAAAACAAACGTCATTCTCTCGTTTCTTGCTGATGTGAGATCACTGCGATTGGATCACAGCAGGGGTACTGGCAACGCGCTTAGCGTACCGAGAATAGTAGTCGCACATTTTCATTGTATCGCAATCCTGTGGAATTTTTAACTGAAGAAAATAGCGATAAGTGATGGTTACACAGCTACGATCCGAGACTCGTCGAGTAAACCCAGCTATCTGTACTCAATCAATACAGAATGCCCCTTCATTCTAATTGCTCGACTTTTTATGCATAATCCGGTGTGCGCATCGTTTTTATTTCTATATCTGAAGGCCAGCGTGGGAGTATGATTGACGGAATTCACCAGAGAGTTTGACACCTTGATCAATAACGCGCGTTTCTTGACTTGCCTTCAATGACCGACAATAAATTACTGTTGAAAGCTATATCATTACCGGAAATACCTTTAGGAGCAAGGCCATTTAGAGTACCGCCTCCAGACATCGAAGTTTTAGTAACGGTAACTAATTCAATACAAACTCGACTTCCGTACGCCTTTATAATAGGGTTAGGGGACGGGATTCATTTCGATATGGTTAAACATTCAACAACGACAGGTACGAACTGTCACACTGAACTGATTCCATACCAAATAGGTATTTACAACAACCAAGGTACAGTATAATTTATGTCGCACTTAATAACTGAATTTACTCTATATTACAATGCTACAAAACCGTTGCGTGGTTGCTTATACTCCACAAACTTTTCTCCATTAACATTTGGACATCAATCTTGTTTCGTCACCTGAATAATGTCTTCTCTAACGCGATAAAGCAAATCAACACTCTGCATAATATGTGCAAACCCTTGCACTGATACTAACGACAAGTATACTGCGCGACTCCATGAGTTGAAAACACCGTTTACCAAGAAGGTGATTCTACAAAATTTTGTTATCATAATGTAAAATGGCCATTGGCCACGGTAATATTTTGAAGCATGATTTTCGTGTCGACAAACTTATAACGACAACCATGATATGCATCCTCACGAAACAATGTGGTAAGTATTTCAGGCTCAGTGAAACGGATAAAGTTCGTGAAAACACACATATGCCTATCGATAGGTTAATATAAACATTTATCGCAAGTCAGAATGACTTCTGCCGTTCGTATTCAGATGACAGTTCAAAACATGCCAGGTTAAACAATTCAAAAATTCGCATTTTACACTCTCAACGTTATTAAAAAGTTTCGATCGCGTTCGTTGTAATCAATCTCAAACTGTCGTCAATACAACAAATACCAAATAGTCGGGTGCGTATGGTTGTCAGAATATGTCGAGATGTCAGAACGTCGTGTTACGCGATCGAATGTTGGCAGTTTCATTGGTGTGTGTCTTGTTAAACGCGGACATACGCTTTCGCAAAATTTAGTATACGGTATGATGTGACAAAACGGAAATAGATTCGACGTTTTAATTTGATTGCGGTTGTGATGTTGAATGTATGCTATATTTGATGAAAAGACTTGACACGGAAAAACAATGCGATTCACAAAACCTATTCGTTGTATGATTTAACGCGAGTGTGCAAAAGATAACGAACATTTTTCGAACGCAACTATCTTTTGGCTGTTTTGATGCTACGACAATCATTCGATAACCCTCCACTTATCGTTAGTAGAGTTGTTGTTGTTGTTGTTTATTAAATAAAAACGTGGCGCTTATCGCTTGACGGTATTTTGCACCACAGTCAATTACACAATGTAAAGTAGATTGTCTGATGAAATATGTCGTGATGACGGTGTAGGGCAGTGGTACTCAACCATTTTGTCTTCGCGGAGCCCTTTTCGACCATCAAGGACCCCCGCCCTACAAACAAGCTTTAGTTCAAATCAGTGATTCCCAACCGCGGCCCTGAGGGCCGCATGCGGCCCCCAGCAAGCCTTCTTGCGGCCCCCACACAAATATTGAGAAATCGACTTTTGCTTGGCTTGGACTCTGGAGTTTTCAAAAAGGATTGCAGGAAAGTTGTGGGTAGATTGCTAAGATTACGTCACTGCTGTTTCAATGTAATGTGCGCTAACTTTCCTGTTGAACGAGCAGTACCTATAGGTATAGATATAGGTATTGACAGGACCGTAACTGCCGCACCCCAAGCCCCCCAATTGGGGGGAGCGAGCTCGAAGGGGACCCAAAATTATTTAGTGAATTAGCATAAACTATAGAGTATTTTATGAAATTTATGCAACTTTTTCAAAAATTTTCGCGCTATAGGCGCGATTTCAAATCTCAAGATACCTTAATTATTGGGTACTCTTCCTGCAAGATAAAATACGCAATATCTATAGAAGTGGACATATCGGCGTTGGCCATTACCGCGCCACGACGCACAAAGACATATAAAGTTTTAGGCCATGTAACATGCGACTCCAAGAAGTTTGCCAGAACCGATTGGCCGCGAGAAAACCTTGGCCGCAAAGGACTGCCCTTACGCTGACCGAAAACTTCGTTATGTATATACAAAATACATATAGGTAGCCTATATAATTGACCATAGGCGCCGAAATATGACTGGCGCCGAATGTTCCTGTCTTGGCAATCCGAACCTCACGAGACAAATAGGCTACCATCCCGCAGGGAAGAATTATATGCCAGTGAAGAACTACCAATTTGAAATCGTGTGCATCTTATAGTTTAGTACGTTTGGGCGATTCTATATTTTTTGATATAGCAGACTGGAGGTCGCGAAATAACATGTAACGAAGTCGCACCAACGGGTCCGCCCGTCCGAATATGTTTAATCATTATTTACGGGCCCTACAGTTTCCAAGACACCTAACTCAGCAGCTCTACCGGTAAATCTGATTACGTGAGCAGAGAGGACAAGTAATTGATAGCAATATATATGCAATTCCCAATCTTATTGACCTATTTTATTTTGAATTATCGAAAATTTTCGCACTCCACGCTGGCTCACTAAACGGTGATCCTGATTTCGTGGCGGAAGCGAACAACGGGACGGGGGGTCGGTTTATCACCCTATGGCAGGTCAAGACCCAATTGTTTTGGGGTCCTGACGAAGTGCTGTTTCGTTCCTGCCAGCGGGTATACGCCCGAACATGTTTAATTATTATTGAGTGGTCTTACCTTTTCAAACACAACTCACTCGGCTCAACCGGTCAATCTGATTACGTGAGCAGAGAGAGGATAAAAATTGATACCAATATATATGCAATTGCCGATTATATTGATTGATTCAATCATGAATTATAAAATATTTTCGCGCTTCGCGCGATCACTCGAGAGAAGCTGCCTAAAACGGACACCCGATTTAGATGATAAATAGCGGTAAACAGCCATCTAGCCTGAGGGGGGTCTGGGGGGCTTCGAAGTTCGGTTTATCACCCTATGGGGGCCCAAGAGCAACGTTTGGGGGGCTGACGAAGTGCTGTTACGGCCCTGGGTATTGATAACTAATTTACGGATAGATGTGCAACAAGTGACTCACGATTGAATACGCCGAGATGCGTACTGCTAGCCGGCAAAAAGAAGCATAATTGGTAGTCCTATAGCTCGCGACCCAAGCGTCCGAATAATTTGATATGTCGGTGTTTATCGAAAGCAAGTGTCGCACTGATTCCAAAAATACGAATTGAAATCTCGCCAGGACATTAAAACTACTCCAGAACAATCAACCTTTGCTGGCTATTTCGAACAACGGGAGCGCGGCAACACAATGGCCAATGGCGTCAAGCGAATGATCGGAAAAATGCCAATTTTCATATTTTGGTGACTATTTTGGGTTCCTTTCATTGCCCTGGTATTCGTGCGGCCCCGACCGCACTCTGAAATTCTAAATTTGGCCCTGCCACCGAAAAAGGTTGGGAACCACTGGTTCAAATTTAGCTCAATTATCGCGCAATCGTTATCGGTGTTTCGCGAATATTAACTGTTGGCTAGTGACAAACAGCAGTAAAATGACGATTGAAAATAAGATCACTGTATTTATGTGGAAATTTGGTATAGACGTTAGCGAACTTTGCAGCTGCATATCTTGAAATACGTGGTCGTCACATGTAAACCCGCGCCTTCGATTTGATATGACCGAGTGCCGAAAATTTATTTCCACAAAGAGAGATGGTGGCAAATGGTATAAGAATGGGCAACGCTTTTGACGACCCCTTCGGGTATGATGGCAACATAAATGCCGCCTAAAATTGAGGCACATATTTTTTATTGAACACATAACGTCCATCCTAGTCATTTCTATACAGCAGCTCATCTTGAAGTTGTTCTGGAATAGCGGTTATGTATATCGCAGGAAAATGGATTATCGCATTATTTGAATCATGCTGATTGACCTTACTAATTGCTACTTTTTTTATTTGTTCCATAAACCCCAACAAAACATCTCTAAATAGCAATATGTTTGTGTCAGTAGGCTATTTGCAATTTGGAAATTAAAATGAGTTGGCACAGTACAATATTCCGTCTCGGGCGGTCATTCGGATGATGTGAGTCATGAATTTGTAGCAGTAATGAAAAAAACTACATCGTAATTTCACTATTCCGAAAATAAAATAAAATTACGGTTATCAATCATTTTGTAAATTTAAAGGCTTCGCGAAGCCCCTGAAAATGCTTCACCGACCCCTAGGGGTCCGCGGACCACTGGTGTGGGGAATTTTCGTTATGACCATAACTTTTTAATGAGGATAAGAGCGCAAAATGAGAATTTTTGAATTATTTTCGCGAACGCTATCCTTTGTACTGAAACACGTACCACGTTGTTTAGTAATGACGCATATCATGGTTGCCCGCATTCGTTTATCCACACGAAAAACATACTTCAAAATATTACCATGGCAATTTCACATTACAATATCGAAAATTTGTAGAATCACGTTCTTGGTAAACGGTGTATTCAACTCGTCGATTCGCGCATGATACTTGTCGGTAGTATGAAATATTGTTGTGAGTGCAAGTGTTTGCACATTTTATGCGGAGTGGAAGCTGTGATTATATACTTATAGCCCCCCTCCTCCCGGAAGTCTATCCTCCCTCCCACCACCGCCGATCGTAAGGCCACAGCTGTTTGTACTGCATTTGTATTAATTTCTAGTGGCTACTAAGACTGCAAGGAAGGGATGATTCGGTGCCTACTATCATTATCGAAGGATTTTGTCGACTATAGCAACAGTCAATTTTGGCAAAGGTTTTATCGCTGCCGATTTTTGTGGCTACACACCTTAACCGCCTTGTATTGGCCCAAACTCCATGTTTTCGTGTGTCACAGCATAGAAGGGATCGGCATCGAAATACCAGTGTTCCATATTCTCTCATCCGCACATTTCCATGATCAAGTAATATTCAAGTCACTTTTTACGTGTAGGACATGCAGAAACTATCCGAAGAAATGTTTTGTTGCAAGAAATTAAAAAAAACAGCTCTAATGATGTCGTGACCCAAAATTATACCCTTCGTGATCCATACTTTAAGAACCTCTGCCTTAGGGAGAACAATTTGCATTACGCAACTTGCTACAAATATGAGTCTGTGATGATGGTACAGGCCTATTTACTATTATCTTCATGCCTCGTGCTATTCATCGAGATATTCGATTCACGAAAGAGCCGAAACATGTAGCCTAAGCCGAACGACGATCGCAATACATTTGTCGAATTTGTACTGTGGGAATCAGATTGCGAACACGAAACTACTACCGGCGCCGACAACTGCGACGATTGAGCATATCACTATATCGACGGTTTTCGCCAACCAGCGTCGGTCATTTTAGGCCAAGGTTTTATATCCGCCGGTGACATTGGCACTAGGGTAGGATTATCCGGATAACGGTTAACACCTTAACCGATTACCCGCAGGTTTTTTTATTATCTGATATCCGGATATAATTCCGCCGGTTAGCCGGATTAAAGAGTATCGTTGCCTATGCGTTTTACACTTTTTAGTAAGCTTCAATAAGTCGTATTATCAGTGTTGCGCGCGGCTAATTAGCGAGAAGCGTGTTGCCAATTAGCGAGGTGTGTCTGTGCGCGATGTAACGCGGCGACGCGATCTCTCGCTGAGAAGATCGCTAAATTACTTCATTGATTGCCGCATACTCGGCTATCGTCACTGGCCTGATTTATCGCGTCTTCAACAAACGTATAGTTCCGCTGGCTTGAAGAATCGCATCTGCAATAGTAGTGGCGGCTCGTGACAATATCGGGTGGTGGGGCAAGGGCTGCGAGCGACTTTTATCAACATGACGTCACAATGGCGTTTTCCAACGTAAAAAAGTAACTTTATGATGCTCACATGAATTTCCCGACAACAGTGATTTTAACGTAGGTGCCGCGAGAGGTTTGCCGGTGAGCCGTGACTTGAAGTGTGGTAACAAATGTTTTATTCATTTATTTTTAACAAAGGATTATTTTACAAAATGTACGTGAACTAAGAATCGTCCCTATGCCACGAATCAAGTATCAGGTCATCCTTAGTAGCATGCGTTATGATTTCATGGTATAGTTATAGATTACGCAAATCGATAGACCCTAATTTTTCTAAGCCCGTCCGAAAGTGTTTCGTACACGATCCTGGTGTGTTACGACCACTGAGCTGGTGGTTACGACCAGAGATGGGCGGATTCCAAAATTTCGGGATCCGAATCTATCCGGATCCGGCTGGCAATTGGAAATTCAGAGTCCAAAGAAATCCGGCTGGTGAATGTCCAGTTCGGAATCCGAAAAAATCCTGCCAGAACAATGCTAATTAATCATATAATAGCAAAAAAATCCGGCTAAAATCCGACCGTCACCCCAAATTCAAAATCCGGATCCAGTCCGGCCAGGTAAAAAAACATTGAAATCCTGCTCCGGCTCCTGAACCGGACTGTGGCCATCTCTGGTTACGACCAGGTGATAATAGGCAACCAAAGCGGAGGCACCCGGCATACGATTGGATCAATAGACTGGACAACTTCTAGACCTCTCATTTTCGCTTCAAAGGCAACTGCGTAAACTACGTACGGAGCAAAGATTCAATACGATTCATGTTCGCACTTGACTTGACCTGACTCATTCCAATGACTAGAACTCGAGAGATTGCGTAAGCCTAACTGGAAAGGTCAACGAGTTCGGACACATACGCAATTGTTATCTCATAGATTGGGCCTGTCATATTGAATCCAGAACATCAATTTGAATGGTCTTTGAAGAACTAAGGACAGCAGCCTCGGAACTTCGGTCTCGGAACATCATAGGACATTTTGGCCTTGAAACTGGAGACTGTGACACAACACATACGGCTTACAGTCTATAAGTCTGCTGCGAAATCGCCGTTGGAAAATATACTAATCAATAAATACATGAATAAAAGCCGTAACTTAGTATACTGTTACAAGAAATCATCGAGAAATAGCATACGCAATCTCATAACCCATTCCGGTATGGTACACTGTCAAAATCAATACAAACAGACGAACACCGAACTTTGAGTAAAATAGATCGAGGAATAGGCTGATCGAATGTTCAGCTGTTAGCCGACATCGAAAATGAAATAGCTATCGCATTTGACAGGGGATTGTAAGCAAATGGTTTGAAGGCCACAATTTCACAGTGAAATGGACATTGGCGAACATAAAATTATGTGAATATTTGAATGCAAACCGAGATTCTTGGTCAGCTGTTTCATGCGATCATCGAGATATACCATTGGAAATATCATCACCGATCTCGTTATGGAACGCAGACAATAGATTAGCACAGACCGACACCGGCTATTGAGTGAGATCCGCAATGACGTAGGTAGGCTAAGTATCAGATCAGCGCGCATCTCTACCATACTCGACCTCGAAACGAAATAACTGCCTCAATCATTGAGTGTCAACTTTAAGACTTGGCACCGCGTTCGATACTAAAATCCAGACATACCGTGCGAAAGCTCATGACAGATCTAGGTATGGAACATCGTTGAAATCAATAGAGACCAATAACGGCTTTTGCGTAAATTTGTTGGCGATAAATGAAGAGTCAGCTCTTACTCGACTTTGGAAACGAAATTACCACCCACATAGTTCAGTGACAAACTTAAAACTTGTTACAGCGGTCGATACTAACACTTATCGTGCCAAATGTCATGACCGATCTCGGTATAGAACATCGTCAAAATCAATGGAGACCAATACCGGCTTTTGAGTAAAATCTGTTTGCTTTACTATGTACATGATAGATCAGCACACACTGAACTTCGGAAACGGAATTACTACCATTATCTTTAAGTAGCAAGCCTGAAACTTGGAGCAGTGTTAAATACTACCTTCACGACATATCATACCAAGTTTCAAGAAATATCATGGTGCGAAACACCGTCAAAATCGACCTATTCCAGCAAAGGTCGACTCAACGCATATTACGGTAACCGAGTTCAGATATAGATACGATTGTTACATCACACCTTAGGGGCGAGCAAGCATATTTGCCCCGGTTGCTCGGCCATTTTACGAATAGGAGAGAGTAAATCACCGTTTCTTTATTGTGCGCGGCTTTGAGAGAATAGATAGTGAAAGCTTGTTATGAGCGCTACCGGGGCAAGCCCCGGCTAGGCATTCACAAAGCGAAAACACGGAAGAGAATTCGATTTTCGCAGAGACTTCGCTATGTATGGGCGTTTGCAAGCGAAAGCACAAGAAGAACGCGGGTTTCGCTGTGATCTCGGTATATATTGATTGCTGTGCGTCTATAAATGGTTAAATTGTTATTGAACAGAATTTTAGGTGGGGCAATGCCCCAGTTGCCCTATAGGACGAGCCGCCACTGTGCAATAGGCTCTGTGCAGTGTACACACTATACCATCGCATGCCTGCACAATCGCATCTGCATTGGCTTTGTGCTGACGATATTATCGCTGACCTACGCAATCGCATCTGCACTAGACCTAGTCTAGTACGAAAGATCTCATCGCTGGCCTAACCATCGCGTCTCGGGCCTAGCATGCGTTAGCTTCTCGATGGCTTGGAGACAATATGCCGCTAAGTGCATTCTAATTAAAGAGTGACATAGCGAAACTTAATGACATGTTCGCAAACATGTACGATTGTACGTGCGTGCAAGCGTAATTGATTTCCGCTGATACTTAATTCGAAAAGAAAACGAAACCCCCTCATTTTATTTCACCCACCCACTCCCCCTTATTTTTCGGCTGGCTACACGTCTGATCACGTGAATTTCTCAAGGAGGGATTAAAGCGAACCACCATGTCGGGATCAATTCCAGTATCAGGTACACGTCCTACCGGTACTCCAAACCTAAACAAAAGAATGGTCGCTTCCGCCCATGGCTTTCGTTGAAAATGCCCCCACCCCCACCCCCATCTAAGTACACCGCAGCAAATTTCGACATAAGCTACACACAGCTCGGGACCATGACCAGCTATGTAATATATCCCAAGTACATTTTGCCGTCTCCGTAGAAAAAAGGGCCTGGGGTGAATGGGATTTAAATAAGTTGGGAATGCTCCATGTTTCGCATTGTTTTGAAAAATGACACTGAATGAATAAATAGTGTTTTGTAACTTACCCTCGCTTTCTCGTAGCCTAATTTTAGCACATCCCCTTGGTTGGCACCTTGCGTTAACAATGTTAACAATGTAACAACGTTAACACTGTTGTCCATTTAGGAATGAAACACCCACGACCAGAGGTGGTCAGTACCGAAGTACTTCTACTTTTTGGAAGTACTCAATATTTTTCCTCTACTTCTGGTACCTACTCAAGTAGATCTGATTTTCTCTACTTCTACATCTACTTTGTAATATACCTACTTACTTTTCGCTATTTTCAGTTTGTCAAGTAGAAGTAGTATAATCCCTAAATACGAAAGATAGCCTGAGAAATTTTGGGGCTATTTTCACGGCGTTCCAACATTTAATATTCATAAAAGTCACGAAAAGCTCAGAAATTTTGTTGCGCTTCGCGCACAGTAGTCATGGAGTGACAAATATGTTTTCACGAAAGTATCAGTGAATATGATTTAGGTACCGAATTGCTTGGTTCCGCTCACACCGCTTTGTCGCCCATATCAAATATTTAACCGATTTCGTGGCTGCCGACCATGTAAACGCACGAACTTTCTTTATTGCCCCGGCCCGCCATCGTATTTTCTGCTTTACATCGGACCCGCCGGGAAAAATAACTTCGTTTGCGGTCAATTCATTTGTGATATACATGTGTTACACAACAATGGAGGATCAGTAAAACGTATAATGACTATGGGCTGGGCAAAATCGAGTACCTGAGTGATTCGATTCTGAATCATATATTACGCTTCCAGTCGAGTCGAGTAGCCTATCACTCATTATGACATCACATCAGAATGTACTATGTCAAATATGTACCTTTTATGCCACCACAAAGAACATATATGCCTATCATCCGTCACATTAAAAATACTATATAAATGGTATTTTTTCGGCCATACTGATTTCATTACACTTCTTGACAATGTAGTGGCATGATCATGACTTCGTAAATGTGTTATTTCCAGTAACGTTCCTAGATTTATAGTATGTCTGGTATGCTACGACTAGGGCTGGGCAAAATCGAGTATCAGAGTGATTCGATTCTGAATCACGAAATATGCTTCGAGTAGAGTCGAGTAATCGAGTGTCACCCACTATGACATCAGAACAGGATGTAATACGTCAACTTTCAAATATGTACCGTTTATGCCCCCAAAAAGAATATAATGCCTGTTATCCATCTCATAAATGATAATTTGGTATTTTTTCGACCATACCGATTTCATCCACTTAAGGACAATGTTGTGGGATAATCATGACTTCAAAAATGTACTACGTCCAGTAACCTTCGTAGCTTTGTACTATATGTTTCGTATGCTAAGATACCGCCAATCAAAGTTTCAAGGCTTCAACAGTGAAAATTAGTATCGAAACTATAATTCCCGTGTATAAATAAGCTTTCACTGGCGAGAAGCGTATGATTTCAGCACTCGAAAAAATTTTCTTTTACTACTCGACTCGAATCATTCGGATTACTCGACTCAAATCATTAATTGTGCCCAGCCCTAGCTACGACACGGCCAATCAAGGTTTCAAGGCTTCCTCAGTGGAAAATAGTATCAAAACTAAAATTATCGTTAGTAAATTAACTTTCAGCTGCGAGGAGCGCGTAATTTCAGTACTCGAAAAAGTCGCCTTTTACTACTCGACTCGAATCATTAAAATTAATGCTCGATTCAGATTCGAGTACTCGAATAATTGTAACCAGCCCTAATAATGGTTGCTCTCACACACCATAGAGCATCGCGAACAATCCGAGCATGCACAAGACGCAGCGATTTAGTCGACACCGATGACTTGAAATTGACTCGTAGATCTTGGTCGGAGGACCGAGTCAATCCACATTTCTGAAACGCTGAGTCCAAAGATATATAGAACTGGACTGGTAAACTTTCAAATATCCAGGTGTCCCCGGGCTTGAAAATTTCCTGCACCGAGTAGAGAAAGACTAATGAATGACTGCTTTTCAACATCAATCAATCACCCACCCAATTTGCTGCGAAGGGGCGAGACTAGCCTCACCGATGATAGCGCAATTTATCACAAACGGCTCAGAATTTATAATTACTGGTATTGATTAGGGTGACCATAAGTCCTCCTTTTTGAGGAAATGTCCTCCCTTCGCCCAAATGTCCCCCTTTTTAGATGCAGCCAAACATGGTCACTACAATAGTAGCCTACATACTCACCGTGAGGTGTGACACGTCAGAGACATGGGGTCACGGGAGGCAAGTGAGGCAGTGCCTATCACCTGTCGTCAGAACGTTATAACGCTGCGCTACATGCCTACATGTTAACGGCAGTACTACAATGATACGATGAGGTACTGCGTGATATGAACGAACATGGCGAGATGCGATGAGATTGGCCACTACCAAAGTAAACAATTCAAACAATTAACTACCCAACCCATAGATGTAAGAAACGATTCCTTCATAATATCGGCTGACAACTATCTAAAAATCTTTCCTTCTGTGACTGCCTGATCGCGTTGAGCATCAGACTTTTACAAGCTGCTGGATTTTCAAAAAGCGCAAATAGAACTAAAACAGTACTCCATTTTAAAAACTCTCAACAGTCGCGACTATAACTAGAACAACCCGATTTTCAAAATCCGGTACAAGAACTAGAACTACTCGAAAAACCGTTAGTTGATGGTCAGTTGAAGCTTGACCATCAACTGACTGTTCAGTTTGCACATTGTACAAGCCTGTTGAGCATGCACAACAGTGAAGATATCGTGCCAGCAATTTTGCAACGGGTTAAGCAGCGACGACGCACGATTGACATTAATTTATGTAGCTAGCGTGCAACGGAGATAGTTTGAATTATCTCTTAGCCGCAGTACCATTACGGTGGCTTCTGGATACGATGGTTCAGACCAAACAAATTTTCTCCAATTTCAGACCACATCAACCATATTAGGGTGCAGCGTCCCAGAGTGAGCTGAATCGCGTACAGTGCTTGTCCTAAATATCCCATGTCCAATATGAGCAGAGCATAGCCACGATTACAACACTAGTGGTCCTGCTCAGCCTAATTTCCCACGAGTTAGCAGCGTTCAGCACAGAACCAGGAGTTATGAATATGTATCCGCTACGCATGACAAAGTTAGAAGCACTCACAGGAAATCGGTAATTGGCACTGTTCACATCTCTGCTCTGAATAAAACCCATCTCCTGCACGACAGAACAGCGACCCGACGAATTGGGCTATTTATACTTCCGGTATTTTTCACACGAGCGCCGTATACGGGTTCTATAGCGAGTAAAGCAACACGAAGAGCCGCCAGATTGAATACTTGTCTTGATCGACGACGCAACCGATAAGGTCCGATATTTCAAGTACAGAGCATAACCGCATTCACACACGAATGGTATCGCACGAATAAAAGCTTGATAGATGAGAAAGTGAGCAACGTGAAGCTCCATGATCCGCTCGCAAACAAAACACCGCAAATGATTCTCGGGCACAGCACTTTTACACGGAGCCTTCCTATCTCCGACAGCGCCAATCCTACGAAGCCGCCGCTACGTCTTGACCTTTTAATGAAAAGGATAAAGTAGTAATCGCGTAGCTTAAAGCCAGAGGTGTTCAAATTAGTGATCGTTAGTACAGTACAAGTAAAAATAATGCAGCAAATGTCTACATAAGTACAAGTAGGCTACAAGCAGATATTTACCAGTAAAAAATGGCCTGATTTTGACTGAAAATTGCCAGGGGAACGCGTCTACAAACAAAACTATTTGATCAAGTAGAGGTAAATAGATGCAGAAGGCCGTGAATATCAAGTAGGTCTACAAGTAGAGATTTCCAAGGAAAAAAGTAAGTATTCTAGGCTTCGTTTAGTCTAAAAACTGAAAAATTGTTAAGTGGAAGCACTTGAGAATGTTCAAGTATGTAGAGCAAGAGTCGCGACCCAAATTTCTATTTGAAAATGTTTCATAGGGTTACCATATTTTGGAATCGGGAAAGGAGGACACGTTTTTCAAAATTCTCAGACTCTCAATTTGGGGTGTTGATTACTACGTGTTTATTTACGCGATTATTGTGCGTGTCGTGTGTATGTATTATATTGTTAACACATAGCCTACACGTCACTTGCAATTTTCCAGGAAGGAAATACAACCGTCCTATTGGTTTCTATGCCCCCCCCCCCCCCCCCACCGACAATTTAATCTTCACACTAATGAACAGACACAACCCTTGCGTTATGTTAGGTAGCGGTTAAAGTGACGCTTCGATTGATCTGACACCTTGTTTGCAGGGTTCGCATTAGTTTTGCCTTCTATTTTGACAGATTAGCTAAAATATCCAGAAATGAACCGCCGATAGCATCCGCTTAATTGACATTCTTCTAATAGTCATTCGCATTTAATTTTTGTCTCCGCGATCCACGAGAATAGCCAAACGACCCCATGATGTGGAAGTAAGGTTGTGAATCTCTAAAAGCGCAAGTACGGATTTCCATGTGAAAAAGTAAGTATTCGTATGCCTAGTTTTGCCTAAACACTGAACATTGTTAAGCAGAAGTGGAAGCCGTCTAAAAACATAACCACTCGAGTATAGAGTAAGTAGTACAAGTAGGCAAAAGCTATTTGAGTACTCCGAAGAAATGAAAGTACTACGTTAGCGACCACCTCCGCCTAAAAAGCATCAAGCACCCGACTCTTACCATCGGGCGCGACCAGCACTTTCCACAATCCATAATTCGTTCCGACATTGGTCTGCCACAAACGGACCGTGCCGTCTTCGCTACCGCTGGCGTATAGCTCGCCGTCCGGCGAGAATCGCACGATATGAACCGGGCCAAAATGGCCCTTGTACGAGTCTGTCAAAAGACACAATATTTCCCTAATCAAGCTGACTCGATAACAATCTTTCGAGACAGGCCTACCTTGCTCTTTCAAAGATTCGAAGTCGTATTTATAAATTTTGAAATCGTCTCCTCCGGCCACGATCGACTTCTTATTGGGGTGTAGGCTGGCGGAAAACACTCGCGTGGGCAATGTATATTCTCTGACTTTCTCCAGGCTGCGCACACGAAAGACGACAATTGCGTCAGTGTTCAAAGCAGTCACCAAACGAACGGGCTTGTTCACCTGCAGGCGTCATATATCGAAACCGTTTTGCCGCTCGCGACAACCAGAGTCTTTCCATCCTTAGATAGCTCGATGTCGCTGATGGCAGAGTCGAACCTCACCAGTTGTGCTTCCCGGTTGCAAGTGGTGTCCCACTTTCTTAAGGACAAGGCAATATTTAGCGAGTCAGAATACTTCAGAAAGCGCTCTGGTTAGCCGTAAGGAGATGAGTTCGAAATAGTGACCAACGACCAGCCCCAAAAATCCAGCAGAAACTCTATACTACTCCGCCACTCCGTTACAACTTCTTCCCAAGTTCAATCGCAAGCGGCCCGTACTAGTTGGATATGGCAAATTCCCGCTTTTAAAGTTACAACTGGCTGTACTGCATATTGTCCCTGACCTGAGGTTACGGTACAAAAAAGGTGATCCCCATCACCCGTAAGCGACCAATCTGAAGAGGTAAGTAAAGTCAAATTATTTAGCTTTAAGGAAAGTCTTAATCAACACAGAACTAAGGTAAAAAAATAATGTGAGGCTAAAGTGAAAGTGCACATAAGATTGGAGCCTTAATGGCTGTTGCTGCATCTCAAAATGTTGATACGAGCATCGCAGTCATATTCTTCCATATACAGCACGATTTCGTGGGTTAAAAACTTTGGCATCAGCCCGAAGAGCTTCATATTTACTGATTTGGGAAGAATAAAAAATGTGCCAAATTTATGAGCGAAAGTGTAAAATTAACCTACAGAAGTATCGAAAAAAAGCTCGGCAGCTGACTTCACAGTAGGTTTACATCCAGCATCTAGGGAACAATTGATTTTCTGACGTCTACCTTATACTTTTGTCTTCAGAGGCAGACAATACCATCCTGTCGTCGATCCAAACCGCCTTCTTAATGATTCCCTCATGTTTGCCCACTTGCTCCGGTTCTACAGAAGGAACATGCGTTGGTTCGAATCAAACGTTTGTACAAGCAGCAATGAATACACAATTTGATTGCCTCACCGAATCTATTACTCAATACCGGTATAGCAATTAGATATACTAGTGAGAAGTGATAATAATGAAAGTTACGAGTACAGAATGAAGAATGGACGTTGTAAAATATTCTTCCAGAGCAATGAACTTGTCGATAATGACGAACTCAATTATGATTACGATGTAAGACTTCTAGACTTCTAAAAATGAATTAGTTTTGCCTGGGGCATGCTATAATAGGAGGCCGCATATTAGCAGTAAAATATGAAAATTGTATCTCATTAGAACTGGATGTTTCCAGGTCAAACGAAAAATTATCGTCATCGGAAAAGCTGGAATCAGAATTTAAACAAATGCAAAAAATGATGAAATTGTTTTTTATCTTCCTGCTACAAACGCAACGGCACTTTGAGTCAATCGTTTCAGGTCTTTTTCAGAAATGAATATGTCAAAAAAGTACAATATCTGCCGCTGGGCCTATATTCGTGCAGTACAATTAATTTACTATACCGAGTTTTAAAAAAATCTAATCATTTTACATTGAGGAACTCAAATTCACAAATCGGGATATAATTCGATTATATAGGCCTAGGCCAGGGGTGGGCAAACTACGGCCCGCGGGCCGCATGCGGCCCGCAACGCCGTTCTGTGCGGCCCGCGAGAGTCTAAAGAAACTATTTTTAAATATTGATAAAATGCGTACTAAAAATCGAATTAATGCAGGGACTTGATTAACTATTTCTTAGTATATTTCACCATGATAATTCTAAGACAGTGGTTCTCAAACTGGGGGGCACGCCCCCCTTAGGGCGTGAAAGGATCTGAAGCGAAGCTGAGCGCAACTGAAAAAAAATTTCGCGCCCCGCGCGATTTACATACAATTATGTATTTACATATTTACATTTACATATTTCCTGCATCCTGGTTGCGTTTTGTGATATGACGATAAGGGGGCGCGAAATCTTTTACCATCATAAGAGGGGGGCGTGTCTTAAAAAGTTTAAGAATCACTGATCTAAGGTAAATACTTAATATCACAGCGGGATAGCTGCAACGAGATTGACATAATTTGGATCACGAGTGGGATTTCAGATTGGCCACTACATTTTTAATTATTTCAGTCTTGTGCTTATAAAAAACGAGTCGGGCGTGTCTTAGGTATATTCGTTTGTATGCGTAGAATAGGGGTATTTATATTTTATCTACACATAGTAGAAACGTTTGAAGCTAACATGGTTATGATGCTGTCAGCATTGTGTGTCCTGGAACTGAACCAAAAGTGGAATTAGTAAATCTATGTACAGATCGCTGCTCACAGATTTAAATTTCAATCCTGTTTTAAGAATCGGGCCAACCAACTTTCATCTCTATGATTTTGACAAATTGGTTATTGAGGTCCGCCAGCCTATATGAAATCTCGCCGCTATATGTTTCTGACGCGTGTACGATATCATCAAAGCAATGTTTGGCTTGTTTTAAATAAGCACTTACGTATATTATCTCCATGTCCTCACTATATAATCAAATATCAATATTTCGTTTTGGTTAATAATCCCAATTTTATATAGTGCGGCCCGCGAATGGATTCAGATGTTCAATGCGGCCCGCGAGCTCAAAAGTTTGCCCACCCCTGGCCTAGGCACTTCGCTACACAAGATAGATTGGGACTTGTTCACATAATCAGTATTTACAATAGAGGCAGGCATAAGTTTTAAATATTGACAATAAAATTTAGCATATGATGTGCAGTGCAGTTTCACAGTCCACTGCTGGGAGCGAACCCAAAGTGTAGTCAGCTTGCTGCGTCAAGCTTGCAATAAACTTGCTAAGTAGCACCATTAGTCTGTTGCCCATCAAAACAAAGAACATTACCGGCTTCCGGGTTTGTAGTATTGAAGGAACGCAATGTCTTCTCTTGGCCGCCAGTGAGCAACCTCTTCCCATTGGGAGAAAATGAAACAGCTTTTACGATGTGCTTGTGATCAAATGAGGCCAAAACGTTCCCAGTGACTGCATCCCAAAGTTTTCTGAATGCAATATACATAATTTAGAAAGGATACAACAATACCACAGCACACTCTGATTTTATATAAAGGCATACCAACATGTTCAAATACACTGGAAAAGACATCGTACACTTCTGTGCTGATTATAAGCGTTATTTACGGTATCTAAGGTAAAGATAAAAAACTAATAGCAACATAGCATATTACGCAGTGTAATCTGCAGCTCCTGTCGCAGCTCGAGTAGCGTCATGGTTCAGGGTTGCAGACCATATTGCACCGTGGTGACCTTGAAATGTTCCTATCCAATCACCAGTACTTCCCTGTCGTAACATTGGCTTGCCATCTGTGAAAAATCTTCTCCATTTTTACGTCGTTCCTTGTAAAGTGCCTAACCAGTAATAGATATAGTCCATATACATTCTGACCTTCAAAACGCCAATACCACGATAGATACTAGCACACTTATAAAGTAACTCATGGTAGACGCTTAGAAAATGGAAACTGACCTTTGCAAGCACTTATCAAAAAATAACCATCTTCAGTTATTTCACTGAAATCAAGATCGACAACAGGCCTTGTGTGACCGCTGCACGTTAGAGGAGTCTGTTTAGCCATCGAGACGGAGGGATGCGGATTGCCAACTTCACCTCAAGAGCGACTAAGGAGAAGGAAGACAATCTGGTGAGCAGATCCTCAGCGCCCAGCAGGTCGGTGAATTTGTTGACTTGACGTGACGAAAATTTCAAACGTTATGCACGACTGGCGTTCATTACGACAATGTTACGCTCTAGCAAACTTGCAAATTGCTACCGGGAATCACGCGGTGTCGGGTCGGGAATAGAGAACTTACGAAATTGCTGATAATCATAGGCACTCAGTCACCCATATAATTTTCGACCTATCTTAGGTTGGTTTAAAAGTCGTTATCAACGTCATTTGACACAAATGTTTAGACTAAAACACCAGCTATATTAAATGATAGCGACACGGGTGCGCAATGATTAGGCTAACCATACGTCCTCTTTTAACACTTTAGCTGCCAAGGCCTATTATGGAAATTGCCAGTAAACGCCAGCGAACAATGAATTTTCGACTAGTTGGATATTTGGCTGGAATCGGGCGTGCTGATAAGTGCGAACCTTGCGCAACTTATGAAAAAAAAAATTTCAACATCAAGGAATTATAAAAATATTTCAATTTTTGCTGCTCATTTTATGAAAAGCCACCTAGTGGTCAAACCAAAAAAAGGATGACCTATTGTATGCAGATGTGATTTAAAAAAAATACTTCCGGCAACGAAAAATGGTTGTTTATGACAACAAGCCTATTCACTAGCCTCGGATACAGCCGTAATCCGGGGATAGAACCAATTCCGGACATTACTGTACTCATTTCAAAAATATCCTTAATGATAGGATCGCTGGCACTTTATGGGATTGAGTAAAATCCTATATTTAGGATTGTTGGCAGTCAAAGTGTTAAGAGGATTTGTCCTCTTTTTTGACTTTTTTGAAAGTGTTCTCGGAGGACGCCCTTTTGTCCTCTTTTTTGAGATTTTGTCCTCTTTTTTGGCATAAAGAAATTTTCCTGCGAAATCTGTGGCAGAGCATTCGGTTCAAGTTCAACGACGAAAAGGCACATGAAGATTCATAGTTGTCTGAAGGAATATCGGTGTGAGGTGTGCGGGAAGGAGTTCACCAGAAGAGATGGGTTGAAATCGCATATGAATGTCCACAGTGACGTAGAAAAGAAAACAAAAATATGACGGTAACAGTAATATATTTATCAAAATACACCAACCAAAACTCTGTCAACAAAAGGAGTTCGTGTACCACCTAAAAATAGTACATTGAACGCTCTCTCTTTCATGCTGGTGACGTCATATTTTGTGATACGATTGTTGATATACATTGTTCTTTCCAATTCTCTACTAGTTGCTGACGATTACCCCTGACGAGTGTCAGCCGAAAATATTCGGGTTCATTTTAATATGAATATATTATTCAATTGTATATTGAAGTTCTGTACCTCCAAGAAGCTCTTCTAGATTTCATTGTTAATAGATACTGCTCTGTGAAGGCGGGGGTGTGACGGTTAATTAAAAAATTATCTATTAGCCGTCATGATTTGAAACAATGTTAAACATGATACATTTCTAACTCTCTTTAAACCCCTATACACGTTCTTCTATTGAGACTCTAAAACAGTGATTCTCAACCTTTTTTAGGCACGCCTCCCTTTATGATAATGATATCACAAAATATTAAATAGTGCAACAGAGAATGCTAGCAATAGTTTGATGGCATGGAAGGTTATGGCTGTTGATGAGGGAATTCTGAAATATCTAAGTCGAACAATACAATACAGAGTAATAACTATAAGCGAAAACAATTTTCATTAAACTTCGGCTTCGCCCCCTCACCCCTTCTAGTGATTTCACCCGCCCGCCCCCCACCCCCCCCCGAAATGCACCGAAATGTATATGCAATTGTGCAAAGCTTATTTTCTTGGTCGCTGCCTTCCGAGCAGTGTGCAGCTAAAATTGCCTTGATGTTTAGCGAAGCTTGCAATTTTTCTGAACTTCGCCCTTCCTTGACCGAGTGTTTCGTGTTTTTGTCATAAGACCGACTTTAATTTAAAACCTTTGTCTAGGTTACATGCTCGTCAAAAACTAAAAGGACAGGTTTACCTCTGACTCCAGTATACAAATATTCAGTGCTCTGAACTCTAAACCTTCTTTGAATTTCGGTTTTCGGCTTTTTTTTTGGCATGCCCATTAATCCTTCATGGGTGATTGATATGAGTCATATAGTAATCACCAGCACTGATAGACTTGTTTTACGAATGAGGGATTTGTAAACGTATCACGTAACAATTTGAAACACATACCGTATAATGCGTAATGTGAAAATGGCAACAAAGAAGGTTTGAACTAAACTGTATGGAAAGAGTGATTTCTTGTGACTTCAATTGCTACTCATAATTCGCCACATTGCCTTTATTTTGAATCCGGATTACACATGCGAGGTATGTAGGCAGCGTGTAACCGTGGCATATTAATGAACAGGCTTCAAAGTAAACGAATTTCCTGTTCAGTTGATACAGCCTACGGTTTTAGACATTCAAAAGCAAGTTTTATATTTTGAATTAAGTTCGCGAAGATGTTGAACGTAATCAGCTTCAAATATAGCCGTAAGTCTGGACAAGGGTGCTGACTTCTTTTAGTAATCAGCGCGTCAAATTTTGATCTGGACCACGAAACAATTTCAAATTGGAGACGGAGTCACGACCATAAAAAGTTGGAAACCACCGGATGTGGGGTGTTTACGAAGCTCCATGGTTCGCACCGGCATTAGGCTGATAATTAGGTCAGATTTAGAGCAAATTGCGAGTGATATGCCACAAATTAGCACAGAAGTGAAGCTCCGGCGGGTATTTCGGAGTGAAAAACGGTGATTTTAGCTCTGAGCGGGAAATATGACCTTTTTTTTTAGTCAACCGATCACAAAGTGGGAAAAGTTAACCGTTTTTTGAGAATTCTACTCCGCTTTTGCAAGTTGCAAATTTCTGAAAGAGTGTCCTCTTTTTAGATTTCCAAAATATGGTAAGCCTAGCAATGATGGATACGGAGATTACAAATTCCCTTGAAAAAAACTATTACTGACATCCAATCCATGCTGGATAAGAGGGGATTATGGCTACCCGTGTATATTTCATTACGCCGTTTTCCGACTGGATCACTAATATATTGAATTCAACCACGAAGCAGCTATAATGTGACCCGGAAAGCCATATGCTGTTATGTCGCATGCTCATATGTTCATGGACCGACTGAAACGTCCCTATACTCCCTATGGAATCAAGTTATGCCGCGATACGGGGATTATTCTGTTCCTCATAATTTTGAATCAAGTTAGAATCAATTATGTGTTATGCGTATAAAAAGCTAATCTGCAAGGCTTCGCTGAACTCCAAATCAAAAAGATCGCCCCAGTCATTGCACCTTATGTGCATGAGTTGAGAGGGTGTGTTTCCCTCGACTGCAGGAATCCCCTGAGACTGACGCGGTACGCAGGACACCCCTGTGGATCTGGCGCACCGATTGAGAACCATCACTGTACTTGACTGAGGTGGTATCGGGGATATCTTCGAAGAAGAGCAACGGCTATATAACCGTCTATCATTACACCTACGTTGGACTTTGATTGAAGTCCCCTGGGACAAGGGTTGCATTTAAAACAAACGGTGTTTTAAAACACTTTGTTCAAAACAAAGGCCTTTTTTAAAAAATTGTGATTTTTATAAGTTGTGAAATTATGCCATAACTGTGTAAATACTTCCCAAAAAACATGTTGCATGAGCCTATGAACATGGACAATTACCATTAGCAGACGTATATCGATACGGGATGGTTGGAACCCTCAAAATAGTCGGTTCAACAACAATAGTTCAGATATTTCGGCAAAGGAGCTATTATCCTATATTTTCAATTATCAATGTCAATCCACTATGACGTCACAATTGAATATCCGTGAAGTCATGGCTTTAAAACAGCATAATAAAAAACATGTTTTAAACAAGGACCTTGTTTCAAACACGTTTGTTTTAAATTGATTTTTGTTTTAAATGCAACCCTACCTGGGACATTTAACTTTGTACACAGCGGATGATATTTAGGGGCGTCTCGTTAGCTATTTCTAGCGGAACATCCTTGACTACGGTGCGGCTGCGTTATCTCGTTGAGTGATACAGAGAAGCGCCAATTTAACTCGTTGTTTCAATACCGTGAGCTCACCCATCGCTAAGGGTAATCTGATAGCTTTATCTTATAGCAGACACGCCACTCCTGGGTTGTTCCTCCCAGATCTGGGTTTTTCGAGCATCACCTGGGTTTCTGGGTTTTTGTCCTTGAAATCTGGGATTTTTAAACATCATGTTTGTAAGGACAATTTTACGCTCGAAAATTAATTATTAGATTAATAAGATCATAATGTCGTAAATGGACACACTTCAGTTCGCCATTGCCGATGGATTTCGCTGTTATTGTAACGGCAGAGTCTTGAGAAACTGTTTCACTACTAAATGAGAAGCCTTGCGATGCAATGGAGCTTCATTGAATACTAACTGCCAGGTCGCAGAAAGTTTGTTCAACTCATTGGAACTGTTGTCTTATAATTCAAAACGATAGGAGAATTTAATGCTTTAATCGGTAGGTTATCATCAGCACATTCGCATATACCCTAAAAGTCATGATTGGTAGTTTATATTTCGACTAAACAAGTACCGGTCATATTATCCCAGATAAAAGTGATTGTCCCAGGATAAATCAACCGAAAGCTACTTTCAATTTTGCCAAGTCACTGGAAATATCCTAAAATCGCCCTCGGAGATGAGGAATGGCATTGTTTGGAGTATTGGCGCGCACCATACTGTTTCATAGCAATGCGTCGAGAGGAAAACCACATATTTTTGTGGGATTTCCAGTGTTTACCGAGCAAAATCTATTGTATGAACTGTGGGAATTTCAATATCAAGGGCTAAAACTTACTTCCAGGACTGTATAACTGTAATTAATGACTGTCAGTTTCCACTCTCACAGCCATCGCATATAAATTTAAGTGAAATATAGGATCTGGGTTTTTCTGGGTTTACTTAGCGGCCACATCTGGGTTTTTCCGAAATATCCCAGTAGCATCCCTGCTTAAGCACCGAACCAGCAAATCACCGGCAACGCATGATCAGCATTGCGACTACTTTTCGCGCTTATTCAGCCGTTACCGACATTAAGCCGTCGCTTGTGTAGTCGTGTAGGTACCGCGAACAGTTGTACGCGTTGGTGGTAGACGGAAATAGGTCATAGGATGATACTTATTGTAGCTGCATCAACAGAACATGTAGACGGTAGCAAGTACGCGCGTTGAAAGTTGAATTATATATTAGTCCTGCGGCACTATTACTCGACATAATAAGTTCTTTAATTTTCAAGGGATGTAGTCGCAACTTAATTCACTCATTGTGAGCTCGAAGCTCCAAATAGGCAACTATATTAATAGGACAGTTACAATCCAATTCCAAGCCAATTCTGTGCAGCTTATTCAAGTACAAAATTTACCAACAACACCATTTAACAACCAACAACACCATCTATTAGGCCTACATTCTTAGCGACTTTAATCCATTCTAATCCAGCAAGAAAGAACGTTTGAAATTCAGCATTGAAAAGTATAGGTTACTACAGCAGTCGGGGAAGCACAAGTCAGAGATTACGGTATTACAATATCGGTATCCTTTCATATTTTGGTCAGCATACATCATGTGTTTCCATTTATCAGCGAAAATTATACGGGTACGAATGTTACTAATCTTGTTGATATCGTGAATGAAATTTGAGAACTTCAGTCACGAAGCCTTCATGTCGAATAATCGTAACATCGCGAAGCGTGCTGGAGTGCACGATGGTAGCAACGCAAATCAAGATTCACGTCAGAATTCGGTTGATATGCTTACGATCGGATCGGACCCGAAAACGTGCATTCGAGAGGGAGTCAGTAAACATAAAAGCGACGTGTGCTGGAGCGAAACTCCAGCGAAGTCGCAGTTGGGAAGTCTTTCTGCAATACGCGGCAATGTGAAGCAACATCGGTGTGATATATGTGACATGGTACTCCGTACAAAACAAGGTTTAAAAGCGCACTTGAATAGACACGGTGGCGTCAAACAACATCGTTGCGATATATGTAACAAGGAATTACATGACCGAGGGACTTTAAAGTTACACATGTCGATTCATTTCGATGTCAAAGAATATACATGTGATGTATGTGGGATGGAGTTCCGTTGGCCGCGCGATTTAAACTCGCATAAGAGCATCCACACTGACTACAGACAATATCAATGCAAGGTATGCAACAAAAAGTTTCGTCAGAAAAAGTATTTAACGGTACATATGCTAAGACATTTCGGGGTCAAGGAATATGCTTGCAGTGTCTGTGGTATGGAATTCCGCACGGAAGATTATGTAAGAACACACATGAATGTTCACAGTGAAATCAAACAACATCGTTGCGACATATGCAACAAAGAATTTCGCCATAAAGTGGTTTTAATCCAGCACTTGCAAATCCACGCCGAAGAAAAATATACCTGCGAAATATGTGGAATGAAGTTTCGTAATAAGAGCGTATTGCAATTACACATCGGTGTTCACATGGGCGTCAAAATTCATCGTTGCGAAATATGTGACAAAGCATTTCGACAGAAAGACGGTTTAATGCAGCATCTGCAAGGTCATTTTGGCATAAAGAAATTTCCCTGCGAAATCTGTGGTAGAGCATTCGGTTCCAGTTCAACGACGAAAAGGCACATGAAGATTCATATTTGTCTGAAGGAATATCGGTGTGGGGTGTGCGGGAAAGAGTTCACCAGAAGAGATGGGTTGAAATCGCATATGAATGTCCACAGTGACGTTGAAAAGAAAACAAAAAAATGACGGTGACAGTAATGGGCTATTCGCAAGACTCCGGCCACGTGAGGAGTTGCAGACCAGGGTTGTAATGACTCGACTCGAGTCCGACTCGAGTCACGTTTTTCAGATGACTCGAGTCATTTTCTCAAATTACGGAAATGACTCGACTCGACTCGAGTCAATTTGTGTATTGACTCGACTTGGACTCGAGTCATTGCGCATGACTCGAACCAAGTCATATGACTCGAGACTCAGACGGCCAAGACCGACCTTTTGTTGTAATTTCGAGGAATAATAAAGTAATCACACTATTGGGATTTCGTCTATTGGTACTGGTACTTGAAAATGCGCCCAGAAACTTCTAAAAATTACGAAAATTAGTATATTATAAATGCGAACCATTCGATATCACCAAACAGAGTTACAAAAAGTGGATTTAACAAGCCTTTAACTGGAAACTGGGCAGTCAACACAATGACTTTGACTCGACTCGAGAGTCATAATACCATGACTCGGACTCGACCCTCTGCTCGGTGACTTGGACTCGGACTTGACTCGGTGGTGAATTGAAAATGACTCGACTTGACTCGAGTCAAAACTATAAAACTGAGATTGACTTGTGACTCGGAGCATTGTGACTCGGTTACAACCCTGTTGCAGACATCGACAACTTGATAATAATTCATGCAGTCTTAGCCCAATTATAGCGAACTGCCGGTAATCTAATTCTGTTTTAATTTGTGAAATGTTTCGTCGCTTCAATTCTAATCTTCTGTTTGAATTTTTTCTATGCTCCAATTCTAACCCTATTGTAATTTCTGGTTTTCCTGCATATGGGAGCTGTATAGTGCACCATTTCCATTCTTCAGCTTATTAGAATGAATTGTGAAATGATATGAACTGAACTTGATTCATTTTTTTTGTGAACTCTATAATTCAGATAGTGATGTTATTTGAAAAAAACATGTTTGGCTATAATTTTAATTCTCATGTAATTTAAGACAAAATTGTGTGGCTAAAATTCAATGCCAGGCGTGGGCATTTATATTCCTTCGCGAGCCAAATGAAAAGTAAACAATACGTTGGCGGGCCCACTGAAAATTTTTAGCTATATTCACCAGCGTATTTTAATTTTATTTCTGGATTACATGGTTAATAAATGCTGCTCTGTGAAGGTGTTGATCTTAGGTAATGAGAAAGTGACGGTTAATTAAAAAAAATATCGTTTGTCGTCACGATTCGAAGCAATGTTAAACATGATACATTTCTAACTCTCTTTAAACCCCTATACGCGTTCTTCTATAGAATATATTATTAATATATTAAGACTCCAAAACAGTGGTTGTCAACCTTTTTTAGACACGCCTCCCTTTATGATAATGATATCACAAAATATTTAATAGTGCAACATAGTGTGCTAGCAATCCCCACGAATAGTTTGATGGCAAGGGAGGTTATGGCTGTTGATGAGAGAATTCTGAAATATCAAAATCGAACAATACAATTCACAGAGTAATAACTAGAAGCGAAAACAATTTTCAATAAACTTCGGCTTCACCCCCCTCACCTATTGTGGTGATTTCACGCCCGAAATATATATGCAATTGTACAACGCTTATTTTCTTGGTCTCTACCTTGCGAGCAGTGTGCAGCTAAAATTGCCTTGATGTTGAGCGAAGCTTGTAGTTTTTCTGAACTTCACCCTCCCTTGACCGAGTGTTTCGTGTTTTATTCATAAGACCGACTTAATTAAAAACCTTTGTCTCGGTGACATGCTCTGTAAAAACTAAAAGGACAGGTTTACCTCTGACTCCAGTATACAAATATCCAGGGCTCTGAACTCTACGCCTTCTTTAAATCTCAGTTTTGGCTTTTTTGGCATGCCCAATAATTATTCATGGGTGATTGATATGATGAGTCATATAGTAATCGCCAGCACTGATTGACTTGTTTTACGAATGAGGGATTTGTAAACGTATCACGTAACTACTTGAAACACATACCGTATAATGCGTAATGTGAAAATGACAACAAAGAAGGTTTGAACTAAACTATATGGAAAGTGTGATTTCTTGTGACTTTAATTGCTACTCATACTTTGCCACATTGCCTTTATTTTGAATCCGGATTACATATGCGAGGTATTTAGGCAGCGTGTAATCGTGGCATATTAACTAAGCACAACCAAACATCAATACATAAGTTACTATTTGAAACTATAGGCAGAGTGGTGATCAATATCCTGCTGCGAGGTAGGGTCTTCTGTAGTGCATTGATAACCTGATATACACCACGGGGGTGTTCTTACAATTACACTACAATGTCCTGTCCATAGCATGTCTGCTTACTATGTGTGGATACTTCTTACGCAATGACGAGCGGAGCTATTACTTCTGACGTAATAATGAGTCAGTGGCGTTTGAAAACAGACGTTTGTGCTATCGCTAACTTGTTATATTATCTCATTCTTGTTCACGAATATTCAGTTTATGTCATAGTCCTTGTACAAACAAAAAGTAATCGTTCTTTCACAAAAAAATCGATTAGATATGGGAAGTAGTCGATTACGATTACTTCGGATTTTTTTCAAATGTAATCGCTTTCGATTACGATTACTTCAAAATGCTGTAATCGTCGTAATCGATTACGATTACTAATCGCGATTACCCCATGTCTGGTCTGCATCCCCGGTTTTTTCTCCTACATGCTATCCTTGAATGCTGAGCGTCTAGCAGGATAGCCGCGGATACCGGCTTTCGAGTCTTTGGTCTGATCCGGCCGACCTACCGATCGAGAAGCCGGACGCATCACCATTACACTATCTCGCTCGGTAACCGGTAACTCGGTAACCCTCGACAACCATCTGATTCTTGAAATGGGCTTTAGTACCAGTTGAATATAGAGATGATTTGGTAAACAGCATATTTAGTGAGGCGCACTCCCCCCCCCCCAATAATAAAGCCACCACTGTTTATACGCATATATTGACATATTGACATGACACCGCGAAACATACAATGGCACAAAACCCTTGCATCTACGTTACACACATAAATCACTGCACAAACCCCAATAGCGTTATTGTCAGCCCTATGCACTTCCTAGTGTACTACCTTATTACTTAGGGTTACCATATTTTGGTATCGGGAAAGGAGGACGCTTTTTCAAAATTTTCATACTCAGAATACCGGTGAAAAATCCTGAAAAAGTCAGACGTACAGTGATAAATTTCTACCACTTCGTAGTCGGTTGATTGAAAAAAAAGGTCAACTTTCGCTCAGCTCCCGAAATCCCCACCGGAGCATCACTTCGGTGCTGATTTACGGCATATCAAATTTGACCAAAACTCCTAAAAAAAAAATAGGACACATCTCAAAAAGGAGGACATTTAGGCGTCATCGGAGGGCATTTTCAAAAACCCGAAAAAGGAGGACAAATCCTCCTAAAGGAGGACGTATGGTAATCCTACTATTATTTTAACTATACTACTTCAACTTCAAACACCGTCATAATCGCGCACAACCAGCACCTCCAGCAACACTCCCAGCCAGACCGAAACCTGCATCCGTTTTCCACGTACGTAGTACCTATACCTACCCACCAAACATCCTAGAAAACAGCTCAATGACAACACAATGAGATTACCAGGGCATTACAGATATGATCAGTACATCAGTGATTCTCAACAGGGAGGCCGCGAAGCATTTGCAGGGGGTCCGCGAAGCCTCTAAATTGTCAAAATGGTTGATAACTTAATTTGTATTTCTCTAAATTAGGAAAATCACGATGCAGTAATTGGTATTTCTTTAAATTGGAAAATCACGATGCAGTTTGACTTCAAAACTGCTAAAAAAATTTCAAGACTCACATCAACAGAATGGTCGTCTGAGATGAAGTATCATATAGTGTACAAACTATATAATGTAAACATGTTACATGTTACAAGTCACAATTGTCACATTCTATAGTACAAAGTACAAACTCATTTTAATTGCCAATTGCAAAAATTCAATTTCTCCTGTGCTATACGTACCGTAACCACTATTCCAGACTAGCTTCAAGACGAGCTGCTAGATAGAAATAACATTATGTTTCGCAGTTTCGGTGCCATATATGTTGTTATCGCACCCAAAGGTGTCATCGTAAGCGTTACGCGTTATTATCACCTTCGCCACCACTTATCTTTGCGGAAATAGATTTTCGGTACTAGTTCACATCAAATCCAAGACGTGCATTTTCAAGACACGATCACCGATCACGTTTGTCAAGAAATCCAGCTACAGAATTCACTTTGAACTGTCTACCAAATTTCTTCATAAATAGTATGATGCTGTTTTGAAGAAATGACATCTTGTTGATGTTTATCACTATCCCACAGATAATATTTGCACCAGACAGATGACACTTGCACGATAATTGAGTAAAATTGAACTAACATATCTGGGGGGTCTTCGGCGATCCGTGACGGTCCAAAAGGGGTCCGCGGAGACAAAAAGTTCGAGAACCACTGCAGTGAATCTTCCTCCAGCACTTGGCTTTCTTTGGAATTAAGTAACGTAAAAGTAATGATAGTTTGGAGAGGCATTAGGGAGAAAGGTTACGAAAACCCGAGTTATAAAGATTCTGTTCATTTCAGAGGGCGTGATTGGTGACAGAGACGTGCCACAATGATTTCCCCCGATGTCTTGATACCGTTATTGGGAACCTTGTTGCTCTGACCGTCTTCTACGGTCACTTGATATGACGTGAGTCAAGGCGAGGAACATCACCAATAAACAGAACAGCGCAATTATTACGTAGTTGAGGTTTAAGCAACCCTTCGTCGTCTGTACCAATACCACGGCAATGACACTAGTGATAAAGCCCATTAGCGTGGCGACCAGCGTTATAGCTGCAACGATGACATCCGCTATATATCTCTTCCTAGTTGCTTTCACCCATAATGTGATTCCGAGTGATCCCATAAGAATCGATAGTGCACCACACCATATCCCTTCGTAGATGTCGATTGAGCTAAAACATTCAGGAGTGTCAAGTCTTGACTGTGGTGAAGCTTGAATGATTCCGAACGCGATTAAGGCAATCCCGAAAAGGATCTCTAGTATCACGAGTCCGAGAATGACCTTTCGAGGCATGGCAAAAATCGTTCCTGCGGATTTGATCACTAACAGAAATTTCAAAGCTGTGAAAGTAACAAAAGGTATTATTGAGACTTCACCAAAAATTGGTGAATAACTAGTGCCGGGGTGGGCATTCTGGGCAACCTGCGGTCGTAGAAGCAAATTTGTGAGGCCGTCCACAGTTAATTCAAGTAGTATATGTGTTGGCGGCCGTCAACATGCAAATTAAATTTACGAATTGACTTCCTAATTGAGAAATTTTAGCTAAACTTGAAATTTTCTTCCCGATAAGCGCGATTCAATGCGACTTAAATTTTCGATTTTAATAGCGTCCTTTACTATCTTAACCCCACTGTGTAGATGCAAACAGCAAAGAAAAATGAAGCCCCTCATATAGAAATACCAACTTTGAATCTTGTGCTCCTCCGGGAAGACGATGTTGGCCAAGCTCTGTAGGTATTGCTAGTCTTTATAATACAAATAGAAGAGCCGTATTCACCGTTGCTATAGCCAGGAAATGATTGTGACCTGTGATGGCGTAATATCAAGCTCATTTTTGAACACAATTATTTATCGTTGATTGATGACCAGTGACCACTGACCAGCAGGACATGGTATGGTATGGAACGAAATTTCGGTATGGAATATTGAAAAATGCAAGTATGGAATGGTATGGAAATTTTCCAAGTATGGCATAGAATGTTCTTTCCATACTTCCAGACTTTTTCCAGAATTTGACGGTTTGCCAGAATCATAACAATGATCTTACTTTCTTGGTCAAATTGGTTGCATATTACCTCAGAAAATCGCTCACTGTCTATCTATGTTCTTATCTCAATTTACGATTCATGGCTCACCCACCCCGTTCGACACCTATTTGTAGACAACAAAGTTGCGCAACGCGCATATGAAGTAAAATAAGATTATTAATAATACTAATAATAATTATTATTCCATTCTAAAAATATCATAAAAACGAACGATATTCGACCGCTGTCGCGTTGCAACTTGTATTTCGCTTATCGCAACTGCCACTCCGTAAACTACTAAGCGAGTTTTAAAATCGTAGACTCTAATAGTGTAGAAGTTACATCATGGGCGGGCAACATATGGCCCGCGGGCCGGATCCGACCCGCGGACAGTTTCCCGTCTTAGTTGATATGAGACCCGCCGGCTGGTGTCCGGTCAATGCCGAGAAAGCCATCTCCTAGAATGGACACCACCGAGAATGGACATTACCGAGAATGCGTGCGATAGTGGAGCTTACGCGTATAAGTTCGTAGAAGCGAGAAGACTTGCATTATCGGCATTCACGATGTACTCAACCCTAATGAATTGATAGCTTGGTAAATTTGGGGCATCCGGCTTATCGAATGCCTTGAAATCTTAATTAAGGATTGCACCTTGTGCTGATTGATCAGAGAGAAGCAATAGGCGAATAATATATCTAATCACATATCCGACCCCCAAGTACTTAATATTCCTATACCCGGCCCGCCGACTACGCCCACCCCAGCATAGTAGTATCAATCGGTCGTTGGGTGCCTAGGGCTCGCATGCCGTATTGAAAACTCGTGTTGGCAAATCGTGCTTTCAGACACCCCCCCCCCCTATCGCTGGCATGTCGTAATGTGTTCTTATGGGGGCGCTGGTTTGTCGTACTTTCAGGTATAGGCTGCGTTGGCATGTCGTATTAAAAACTCGTGTTGGCAACTGGCAAGTCGTACTTTCAGACCCGATCCTATATTCTCATCACACCCATTCTTGAGATCAACTCTTAACGAAAATACAAACAATGACATCAACAACTCGATTATAATCAAAGTAATTCGCAGTTATACAAATTGTATTACACCCAACAGTAGTTAAGTAGATCGCTCGCGAGCGGCTAATTTTTGCATGAGGTTCTTATGGGCCCGCTGGTGACTCGTATTGAAAACTCGTGTTGGTGACTCGTACTTTCAGACCCCCCTCTCGCTCGTGATTCGTAATGGGTTCTTATGGACGCGGCGGTGACTCGTACTTTTGGGTATAGGCTGCGGCGATGACTCGTATTGAAAACTCGTGTTGGTGACTCGTACTTTCACGTATAGGCTGCGGCGGTGATTCGTATTGAAATACTCGTGTTGGTGAGTCGTAGATCGGTCGTGAGCGGCTCATTTTTGCATGGGGTAGTATAGGCGGGGTGGCGAGCGGCTGGAAAACCGGGGGTGGCATGCGGCTCCTTATGTCTTATGGCGGCGGTGGCATGCGGCTATTGCGTCTTATGGGTGCGGTGGCAAGCGGCTCCTTATGTCTTATGGCGGCGGTGGCATGCGGCCGGAAAACCGGGGGTGGCATGCGGCTCCTTATGTCTTATGGCGGGGGTGGCAAGCGGCTATTGTGTCTTGTGGTCGCACGGTAACCCTTTTCAGCATAGGGATAGCTCGCACGCGGCTTCGTTGTTGGCATGTCGTTATGTGGGAGTAGCGACATCTAACATATTCATCGCGTGAAAGATTGATAACGATGGTGATCGCCAAATACATTATGTCGGGTGAAACACTGCGGTCTCGGCGAAAAAGTTAGCAGGTTATGACCAACAATGCGCAGGGATTGAGCGAGTTACGCAACCCGATTATGTCGAGGTCTGGATCACGATGCAAGTCTACCTGAGAATCCGAACAATCTTGCAAAATCAAGGTGTGAATCCGTGAAAGGGTTGTACTCGTGTGAGATTGATTTTTCACAAGTTGGGTGGAGGTTGGTTCATAGTAAGACCATGTTACGTCCAAATATGGCTGCTTGCCTGTCCCCAAGTCATCTATGCCCACATTGAATGTACAGAGTCGTCGCATGATGAGACTTGAGAACATGAATTTGTTTTCCGTGATGTTTGTACACCGACACATTGTATGTACACCTGGTTTACGCGAATACTTGTGAACAATCGCGACGTACTTGATGTGATGGTGTATGCATTGGTATTTTTCATGGAGACAAAACACGGTCTGTAACATGTTTACTTGAATATTGGTCGTTGGTTCATGAGTGAATATCCGGATCCGGTTCACACACTTTCTCATATTAGTGATCCGGTTTCAGCTGACTGGAGCGAAATGTATTGACCAGTAAAGACACAATATAGTAAACAGATCTGAGGAAACTCACAAGTAACCAGGTGTTGTTAGCGCGATGGGGAACATAAATTCATTATCCATGTATCAACCAGTTACCAAAGTCGATGAGGTGTTTTATTCAGACATTCTGACTCTGAAAAATCCAAAGCACGAACCCGGACATCACGGACATATCGGAAACCGCTTTATTCGCCAATTCCGAAAACATACATGTCGATGTACAACAGCACATTGTTATTGCATGCGAGTACCCAATGATTTTGATGAGATGAATCAGAACAAGTGAATATTTGATTAAACAAATGTATCGGGGTCGTTGTTGGTGTATATTTTGTCACAGTTCGTTGTAACCTATTTCAAACTGTCGTCAATACAACAAATACCAAATTGTCGGGTGTGTTTGTCAGATTTCCAAATGAAAATGGTTTTGTTACTCTAGGAAAAGCTAGATGACCAAGAGAAAATGTATTGATACACTGGGTAAACGCCAGATATCCAAAGGAAAATGATATTTTTACTCATGTAAACGACGACCCACCAAGTGAAAATGGTTTGTTGCTCAGGGGAAATGGTTTGTTTCTCAGGGAAAAAATATATTTCCAAGTGAAAAAGGTTTGTTACCCAGAGAAAAAATATATTTCCAAGTGAAAAAGGTTTGTTACCCAGGGAAAAAATAGATTTCCAAGTGAAAAAGGTTTGTTGCTCAGGGTAAACGATGGATCGCCATGTGAAAATGTATTGTTACACCGGGTAAACGGTAGATCTCCAAAGGAAAATGGTTTTGTTGTTCGGGTAACGGTGGATCTCCAGGTGATAATGATATTTTTTTTTACTCTGGTAAGCGTCATGTAGCCAAAGGAAAATGTATTTTTACTTGGGAAAGTATCATGGGTTCAGTGTTTGCAATGTCGTTGGTATTGTTAAACGTTGTCGTCGGTGGTCGTTGGTATACTATTATGAGAGTGAAAAGGATTTGCACGTCTTGTGCAGAGTATTGTGACAGTGGACATATTTTTGGTGCGACGAAACAAGATCATTGTTCAAATGTTAATGCATGCATTTCGATTACCGAGTTGTTGTACAATAGAGACGACTCTACATTAGATCATGATGTGTGCTTCGATTAAAACCGCAAGACCACATGTAAATCTTTTCGCACAACTCGATGACATTAATAAAGTGTTACTAAAAATAACGATTACCTATTTACACAACATAAAAATAACAATTCATGTCGTAGTAAGTAAGTTTCTTGAACTCGTACTTGATGAAAACGAATGGTGACAAGTATGCTTTTGTGTTTGAGTGAAAAATAATTATTTAGAGTATAGTGACAGTTTGTGACCAACGAATGCAAATCGATCATGATATTACAATATACGCTTTCGTCAACATAACGACTTGGCGTAGAAACACTTTCACGTTTTTTGAATAACTGGATTCTCGAAACTTGTTACTTTTACGATGTACCGTTGGGGCGCAAACTATAACGACCATTTTGTATGATAGTGTGTTTTAGTTGTATTGTTGTGAGGATAATCATATGATGACTCAGCACTTTTCGTTAGCAAAGTAAATTGTTTTGCGTGTTAGATTTGTGGAAAGTAAGTCGAATACATACTTTTTTGTGGAAGTAACTGTATTATTGTGATATCATTGGTAGGTCTCTCAAGCAGTGACCATGGTTTTGAAAGATGTATCGATATAATATTTTCTAAAAGTCAAACTCGGACGGCTATCATGACTGTGGAGGACTTACGATAAACACCTTTGTTACAAGAACTATGATATTTCTGTAAGTACTATAGTTGTGTGTTGGATTATTTGAATATTTAGATGTGTGACCATTTGTGTAAAAAAAGTTTGTAGAGTCTAAACAACCATTTGGTTTCGTAGTGTGAGGATATGAAGTAAAATCGACTACTTTGTGTGATGTAAATATCCTTCGTACTTTTGTAAGAGTTGTGGGGGTGCTCATTCATACCCTACAAAGTAACTAGTTGATACAAACAAAATAATGAATGACCGCCAACACATTGAATTCATAACCGAAGATAGTGAAAATTGTTTACTGTTAGACTAACATAATTCGTATCCAGCAAAACGATAGACACCAAAGGTTCGATGGAGTTTAAATCTAGATTGTATTAAGCGAAGTGATGAGTACCTCCAGTAATAAAATCGAAACGCCCAAAACAAATTTTCTGTGTCTTGGTTGTTGTAAATAACTATTTGGTATGATATTAGTTGAGTGTGTGACAATTCGTATCTGTCGAGGTTGCATGTTTAGCCATATCGAAATGAATCCAGTATACATATAGTATACATTGATCACAATAGAATCGATGAGAATGTTAACCACATAGAGTGTATTTGTATGAAAGTCATTTCCAATACGGTTACTTTGATCGGTATTAATTCCCTGTCATACAAAAAACATGAAACCGTTGTACAGTTTCGTAGTATGGGAATATCAAGCGAAGTTGATTATTTTTTGTGTCACGAAAATATCTTGTATTGATATTGTACACTGGTTTCATTACCCAAGTGCGTGGAAATTGTTTTCTACTGGACAGATATGATTTGTATTTAGAAAAAACGACCCACACCGATAAAGCGCCGTTGTTTAATATCCGATGAGTGCGTGAAATTACCTTACGATTTGATTTAGCGAGTTAATTGCTGGTGATTCAATCACATACAAGTATATGGTCTTTTAGTGACTGAGTATTGTGACGACATTTACTTTGACGAATGGCAATGGGAAAATTTCCAATTTCTCTGCTCGTGTGTGTTGCACAACTAGTTCTAGTATGCATTCAGTGAACATCATACAAATTGACAACGACTTTCATTAGTTTGGTTAGATGATGACAATTATTCTGCAGGTTCAAATCGATATCACTACTATGAACAACAATACAAACACATTTTTCTAGATTTCAGGGTAGCACATACTTCGATTTTATTATTGTTATGAGTTTTGTATTAACCAAGGTCGGTTGAATAGGATCCATCCAGTAAAGATATTCAAAATTGTTTCTTGGTTGATCAAAGTCTTAGAGTGTAACCTCGTAATGTTTTACATTTCACACATTCGACAGAGAGTGTGAACAGAGTTTAACACGGATTAAACGACGCCGCCCGGAGTCCAAAGCGATTTACTCGTACTGCGTAAGATGAGTATGTTTCAATTCACTGTCACAGATTCTGACAATAAAGTATTGCACCGGTTGTTAACCAGCAAACGGAATTGTTGTTTCATCTTTAGTCTTGGTAACTGAAACGATTACATTTGTAAAGTATTTCCTGATATCGCGATACGCAGAGTGATTTTTATCGAGGTGGAGTAATTTTCCTATCAAGAACATTTCAGACACATAGTTTTACAACTTAATATGTTAAGAACAATGGTACTGAAAAGTTTGTTGCTGTCATAACATTTACCACAACGCCGTGTCTAATTAACGGGAATAATTTAATAATCAAGTCATGATCAACTATAACATATGTCAAATCAATGTGTCAATCCTTATGTTTACAGCATGATAACTTTGAATATAACACCAGCGTTCGATTGTAAGAAATGAAGTCACAACTACATTGATCAGACTTTCAAATATCGTATACTCAAATATATTATGTTAATCTCAAGTCACCTGCACCGAGTAGAAATTACTTTTGTCTTACAAAATATATCGAGTAGTAATTACTTTGTCTTGCAAAATAGTAACGACTTTTACAGTTGAACAAAAAAAGACGAGTTGGTGGTATATGCCTAAAACCGAACTTGATATGTTTGTGGGTTGTAGTGATTACTTGCGTAGTCTTGTCTACTTTTCGTATGGACACTTTTTGCTTTGGTCGGGTAAGTTACAAACGGATTTACTTGACAATGTTTTTGTGGCTGACTCTTTGAATATGGTAAGATGGTAAGATGTCGAGACGTAATACTATTTCCGTACACTCAATTACAACAAAACATAACCCACATTCAAATAATTCGTAAGCTACGAGTGGATTTAAAACTTGATGTTGTTTTGTGGTTAACTCAAGTCAGTGGTCATGTTTGTGTTGATTTCAGGAATGATCATGATGAGTTGGTCGGGTAAATTAGGTAATGTGGTAGTAACTATGACCGTACAGAGTTGCTGACATTCCAATATCTTTTACGCTGTAATATACGGATTTAATTGTGATAAATTATTTCTCGGTTATTGTTCAGACATTCAAATATCGTATACTCAAAATGTAATAGGTTTATGCCAAGTCGTATATGCATCGATTAGTAAATACTTCGTTTTACAGAATAGTAACGACCTTTACAGTTGAATAAAAAATTATCGGTCATATGAATACAACCAGGATGAATTATTTCAAGTTTGTGAGTTGTGGTGATATAATCAAGTAAGTAAAAACTAGATTTTTAACACCGGTTAATGTTGTGAATAATTCTTTTGAGTATGGTAAGATGTTAAATGGCTCTTTGAAAAACGGAAAGCCGGATCGCGAATAGAGTTGCAATGTTTCATTACTTGTTTCAAATCAATGTGCGTATAATCTCGAAATGTGACTGGGTGAAAGTTGGTAGTCATGCTTGTCAATCTATTTCAATTCAGACTATGTCAAAGTCCTAATATTTCATTTTGGATTATCTGGATTTACCTTTAGTACATCCTGCGAATGGATTCCGATGCGGTACTATAACATTTTTGATAATAATGACTCAAGGATTTTCAATCAACAATACCTGAATTTTTTGGTAATGCTAGAGTTGGCAAATGATTAGTTGCGTGTTTTTGTTAAGTGTTTGATTTCTCAGTATTGAATATAATTATTGTATGTGCATACTTGTGATTCTTGATTCTCATTGAGGTAGTTGGTATTGATTGTATAGGTGTGAAACAGCGGCGCGGAATGCGCGAATAATCCGAGACGGCTGAATGTTGGCGTCAGTGATATTCAGGTGACGTTCGATTCAACAAAAACGCGTTAAAGGGATTGTCAAAGGATTAGAGTTGTACCGATTTAAAACATTCAGATACGAATCAACTTGAGTTGTGTAGTGAGTTTCATTTCGAGTTGACAAATTGACACATTGCTTGAATATTCTTATCACACAACTAAAGTCCACCACTATTCCGGAGTGTCAAAACATATAGCGACCACCAGAAAGTGTCAAATTGTTGGTTTTCGAATCACCGTCTGCGATGGTTCTGTTATTCGTTACTTATTAAATCTTACTAGTGAAATCCAGTTTCGCGACTTACTGATTGTTGGTAACCGAATCGCCGTCTACGCCGGCTCCGTGACAAACTAATTACCAAAATATTACTTGTGCGTGATTCCTACCTCTGTAAATCCACACCACGAGAGATGGTTATGTCCGAGACATTATCTTGTCAGCGATCGCTGGGTTTTGCAAACTATTTCACACATTTTTGAAGTGTTAGTTTGTGAACGCGGTTATTGTTGGTATTCGAATCACCGTCTACGCCGGCTCTGCGGTAAACTAATTACCAAAATATCACCTTGGAAGTGATTCTTAGATTTAGCAAACTATTTCGCACTGAATGGAATAGTGTAATAATCGATAGTAGCGGCTGGACGAGAAATAATTCAGCGCACAGGTCATTCGAAATATAGGTCGCACGCACTGCTTAATCCTCACAACAAACCACGTTTCCGTCCGCGCGGTTATTGTTGGTGACTCGTACATATTCAACACCGCGCGAGAGATGCCTGAAAGTACGAATCATCGCCGCGTCCATAAGAATAACGATATATCATTGTCGTACTCGCCGTAATTTGGAATATACACATTACCTAAGGACCAATCACATGACTATTTACTTGATACATATTCAACACGAAGTACGACATGCCAACAACGAAGCCGCGTGCGAGCTATCCCTATGCTGAAAAGGGTTACCGTGCGACCACAAGACACAATAGCCGCTTGCCACCCCCGCCATAAGACATAAGGAGCCGCATGCCACCCCCGGTTTTCCGGCCGCATGCCACCGCCGCCATAAGACATAAGGAGCCGCTTGCCACCGCACCCATAAGACGCAATAGCCGCATGCCACCGCCGCCATAAGACATAAGGAGCCGCATGCCACCCCCGGTTTTCCAGCCGCTCGCCACCCCGCCTATACTACCCCATGCAAAAATGAGCCGCTCACGACCGATCTACGACTCACCAACACGAGTATTTCAATACGAATCACCGCCGCAGCCTATACGTGAAAGTACGAGTCACCAACACGAGTTTTCAATACGAGTCATCGCCGCAGCCTATACCCAAAAGTACGAGTCACCGCCGCGTCCATAAGAACCCATTACGAATCACGAGCGAGAGGGGGGTCTGAAAGTACGAGTCACCAACACGAGTTTTCAATACGAGTCACCAGCGGGCCCATAAGAACCCCATGCGAAAATTAGCCGCTCGCGAGCGATCTACTTAACTACTCCCAACACCAAAAGGAAAGGACTTTCTAGTTGATTAAAATCAAACCATCTGTCTTCAACTTGTGCTTTTTTTAGATTGCGCTCCTCAATTCGTCACGAATGAGTTGTAACCAAAGTCAAGAAATTCTTATGCCTATACAGATATAGGGGTGAATCTACCTAACACAATCACGAATCGCTGTTTCCAAGTATTTCACAAGTGCAATTGAATCGCTAGTAACCCCTATCTAAAAGTATGCATGCGTTCGATTACCGTTCCGACTGTCACGATGTTTAGAAATCAAGGTGAAGATGAAACACCAGCAGTATCGTTGCTGTCGGAATTCGTGACGGAGAATTAAAACACATACGCGCACTACACAGTGTGGAAATATAGCTTTGGATATCGAACGGTGCGATTAATACTTAATCCGTTCACATTCTCTATCGATCGTGCTAAATGTAAAATATCGCGACTCGCGAGGTTACACTCTACTAAGACTTTGATCATTACAAAAGCAAATTGGAATATGTTTGCTAGATGCACCCTATTCAACGAGAAGTGTCTAGTACACAAAACTCGTAATATCAAGGAAATACTTGCTACATTGTAATTTGCTAAATGTGTTTTGTATTGTTGTTCATTTGTAGTATTGATTGAAATTGTTTATTTGAACCATCAAAAAATAAGTCCCGACATGAAACCAAGCCGCTGAAAGTCGTTACCATCACAGAGAAGCAATTTGTACGATGTTTGCTAAATGTGTCCTATAGTTAGGTGTACTAGAATTATTTGTAAAACACACACCGACAAAGAAATCGGAAATTTTTCCGTTGTCATTCGCTACAGTAAATATATCATCACAAAACTCCAAGCATGCAAGACCTTGGTTGATATATATTTCGATTAGTCTCTTATGACACCATCAAACATTTTAGAAATATTTCGATTTGTAAAACCAAAGTCGTATGACTGATTAATAGTTGATTGGAAATTTGTTCATGTACCTCAACCATTACGGAAGAGTATACCACCGTTGTCAGACAATTTTTTACAAAACGGATCGAAACCAAGTCACTGAAAAAAAAACGTACGATGTTTGCTAAAAGTATCCTAGTTAGGTGTACTAGAAATATTTGTAAAACACACACACACACCGACACCGGTAAAGAAATCGAAAATATATCCTGATACACCTAAATCCGCTCAAACCGTTTTGTATTTTTTGTTCATTTGAATTTTTCCATTTCCATTCGCTAAAGTAAATGCCATGACAATACTCAGTCCTAATAAGATCTTACTCGTATGTAATTGAATCCATAACAATTTACTAAGTCAAACTCCAAAGACATTTTACTCACTCGGTGGATTATGAAATTAAGCAGCGTCACATAATCGTGCGGGTCGTTATGTTCAAAATACAAATTATACTTTACGTGTTCTGGATTCATTTCGATATGGTTAAACACTCAACCGCGACAGACACGAATTGTCACCCACTCAACTAATGTCATTCCAAATAGATTTCAGGTAGTGGGGAATAAAGAAAAAGAGGTTGGGAACCAATCTTCTAATTTCACAATACCTTTGGTTCGTGTAATTATGTTACTGCAAGCAGTGCGTTACCACATTAGATTGATATTTCATGAGATTCTGTTGTGATTTCCAAATAATCCCATGTGTATATTTCATATACGTCCCTTCTTCGGTGATCAGACAACATACATTGCAGACGATATCCGATATAAAGAAACTGAGGACATCATTGGTGCATCAGGGCTGTTTAAATGGATAAATTTTTTACAGTTATTAGAATAAAAACCGGAACATTTCCACATATCAAAAATAGAATATCACTTAAGAGGTTGGGCAAGTTGTGAAAGTATGGAATAAGTATTAAATAGGGCATGGAAGAATGTTGCTATGGTATGGAAAATTGCTCAAGTATGGCGTGGAACGATTGGGGCGGGAATGGAGTATGGATAAGTCCCATTCATCCCATACCATACCATACCATGCCCTGCTGACGAGGCACAGGCATAGGCACAGGCATCCATGTTGCGGATGAAACGTGTCACTATGTGGCGTCCAGTAAGTTCATTACGGCTATGCCTTGGAATGCGGCCGTGAATAGCAGAAAGGTTGACCACCCCTGATCTAGTGTCATATAGCATTAATCGCTGAAGCGTGCAAAATGTATTTGGTGCTTACGAATTGTAATCGCAATACTGTACCTTTTTTCGGATGCATATGGCTGCTCCAGACGTATCATCATCAGCAAATGAATTTAGCAGTGTGAGTAGAATACAGTCTGGTTACGGTAGACTGAATTAAATCATAGAATTCATTGCTATTAAACAGGGTTATGTAAGTTTTGAAGCGCACCTGATACTTCTACACCCAATCTACAGCCTATAACTGCTCTAGGTGCAGAGCGCGATGAGACTTTATTTACAGTTCCTCAAGAAGAAAGGCTTTAATATGGCATGGTATGGTATGGAATTTTCCATACTCCATACCCGCCCAATCGCTCCTTACCGTAGCGACATTCTTCCATACCATATTTGATGCTTTTTCCATACTTTCGCAACTTGCCCAACCTATAAGTGATATTCTATTTTTGATACGGGGAAATGTTCCGGCGTTTATTTTAATTACTTTGAATGAAATTTTTCATTTAATAACAGCCCTGATGCACCAATAATATTCCCAGTTTCTTATTTCATATGTCGTCAGCAATGTATGTTGCGTAATCATACCGAAGATGGAACGTACAATATATATACACACGGGATTCGCGCTGGCTCACTAAACAGTACGACTAATTATGGGGCAAAAGCGAACAACGTGATTGGGGGTAGGTTTATCACCCTATTGGAGCCCAAGACCCAAGTTTTTTGGGGGGCCTGGCGAAGTGCTGTTTCGTTCCTGCCAACGGGTATGCGCCCGAAGATGTTAAATTATTATTGAGGGTCCTACCTTTTCAAACACACCTCACTCAGCTCTACCTGTAAATCTGGTTTCGTGAGCAAAGAGAGGATAAAAATTGATAGTAATATGTATGCAATTCCCGATCATATTGACCGATTCAATCACGAATTATAGAAATTTTTCGCGCTTCGCCCGAGCAAAGCTGATTCAGCTAGTGGCCCCGATGTCGATGATAAGTAGCGACGAACAGTGTATATCCTGAGGGGGGGTCTGCATGGGAAGTTCGGTTTATCGTCATATGGGGGGCCTAAGACCAACATTTTGTGGGTGGGGGGTGACGAAGTGCTGTTACGGCCCTGCTCATGACATGTAGATATATAATGGTAATAACGCTCTGCTAGCAGTAACAACATCTACAAAATTTCGTGAACCAAAGGTATTGTGAAATTAGAAGATTGGTTTACAACCTCTTTATCACCCGCAACCTGAAATCTACATTTCCACCCTTTTAAATCGCTCCCTCCAATAAAATTTGGTAAGACTATGTATAAAGAATTGCTATTGGTGAAAGTTAAGATTCCATGAATTGAACAGCATGCAATAAAATTAATGAGCAGTGAACTGGCAACCGTAAACGCATATAAAAAGGTAAAATGTATGTGTAAGCCGACAACAAAATTGGAAGGGTTTGAAATATTTCCGAATGTAGCGAGGTAGCATCAATTTACATGTGTTTGTTTGTTTGTTTGTTTTGTGATATTCATGGTGTTTGTCGACTACTATGGTCATTTACACGAGGCCGATATTCTTCATTTTTACTCCGTTACTGCAGACTTATAGCACGGCTCACTTCTAGGCTACCTCCCCGGTGACTGTCCGTTAAGTTTAAATGCCCTGCTCTTGCTAACTATGCAAGGGTAGTGTCAGCTTGTGTATATTGTTATTGATGTTGTATTGTCGATGCCTTTACACTTGTATATCATTTTAGTAGTGTCGATATCTCTCCCACTTAAAAAGGGATATGCGGTGTTACGATATGCTTGATTGAGACCGGCGATGGGTTCCTGTCTTGTTTTGATGGAGAGATGCATGTGGTCTGCGGAAAGAATACACTTCGAGTTAGGCTTGTAAAGGTGTCTGTGTAAGTAGTCAGTCTTACAGCTAGAAGCTCGGTGATTATGCTACACATACTTGCACTTTTCCATATTCCGTATCGAAATTTCGTTCCATACCATGCCATCGTTCCATACGACAGTTCGATACTATAGCGAGGTCTTCGGAACCGGTGCCTAGAGCCGTGCGTTTTTAATGGAGATGAAGTCGGAGACGGATTTAAATGGAGCCGGGGTAAGAGTTGGAGTTGGTTCCAATAAATAATAGATCCGGCTCCTATGCATATTTAATAAAATGCTATGATAATACTACTATTGGCTGAATTTACATAATTCAACAGCAACCCCTCACAAAATTAAGAACTGTTGCCTCTTTGGACCACGTTCATTCTAACTAACCGCGTTGCTGGGGATTTGTCAGCAGAGCAGTCACAATTTCATGTGTGTAACCGATGGTGCTGTCTAACTGACTGACCCATTTGATAGTTCTCGCTCGGAGCTGGTGCCGAAACAGTAATTTATGATAGAAAAGAGCTCCGGAGCCGGAGCATTGTAACATGTGCATCTGCTCCAAAACCCTAATTATAACTTATTGAATAACCCCCAGATGTTAGATGTGATAATCCGTTAGTTTCTTAAAATCATAACATCTCAATTCTCTTAACATGCAGTGCAGGTGTTATGGAAATCTATGCTCTCATCAACATGTAGTATAGCGATATATGTTTGTTATACTGCCTCATATTGGATGTGCTGACTTACTACGAGTAGGCGATTGTATGTTTAACCTAATTTCAATATTCACTAAACTACTCTCCAGAACACTTCAGAGACTACCGGTGCATATGGCACATTTCAAATCAGTTATCACAGCGTCCTCCCTGAAATTTAACAGAATCTACATCACGTGGAATTACGTGGCAAAACGGGCAGAAAAAGAATTATTGCATCACTCAGTTGCATGTAAGTGAATACAGTTGCTGTATACATGAACAGGTCAGAGTACAACTGTCAAAAAACTACCGCACGCGGACTATCTGCGGCCCGCGAGTCAATTTGTAATGACCCGTGCCCGTAGTAAATTCTGAAAATGTAATTGCAAATGAACCATCAGGCATGGCGACAATTCATCTAATCCTCGATGATCTAGTTTCATCTTTTCAAAACTACAAGCAAAAAGTTGAGCAATCGTACTTTCACGAAGATATCAATTAGATATGTCAAATATATATATTATATTACGCTTATTTCGGCAATCAATTGCGAAAACGAATATTTGAAAATGCTCTTATCTTGGTAATCGAGTACAAGTCAGACTTGACTCGACTAACTTGACTTGACTTGGCTCATGTCAATTTGCAAAAATGACTGAAAGTTGGCGCTTGAGAAATGCGTGTCGACCTGTACCTCGAGGCGAAAAACTACGATACAAGCTATATAATGTGAGATTGCTAGACTGGGAATATCGATAGGCCTATATATTTCTTACAGCTTAAAGGTGTCAGATGCAAATTCAGCATTTCTAATTTATTTCTAGTTCATGACCAATCATATCAATGGCTGTAAAGCTGTTCTATGGAAACTATAGAAATGCGTGGTGAAGCTATGGAAATGTTTCCCTTAACCTTGACGTAATGTATCTGAAACGAAGGAAATACAACACTTTCGTAGTACTGGTACTGGTAGTAGCAGTTTACTACGTGATCGGCTAAGCCTAAGCTCGATGCTATATCTTTCGATTATTATATGTATATCATTGCTCTCTGCTAAGTGGAGTTGAGCGTCTACAATGGACGTTTATCCCATTTTTAATCCATAAGTTTAATTTTCCGACCATAAATAGCTCTTCCCGATACGATCGAGGCTTCGTCCTCTGTCGCGTTAGACTCATAAGTTCAGGTGTTCCGCTGTTTCCTAGTTTTAGACTTAGGTCAATGACCAACTGTTCCTAGTTCCCCGCTTTCGGAATCGCGATTTCCCGCCGTTTCCGCGTTTTAGGAGTCATTTTCACGTTTTCCGCAGTTTCACTTCTTTTAGGGTTACCCTCATTATAATATATTTGGTTGAACTTCTTTGCATATCAACTTCAGACCACTCTGTGCATGGCACTGGCAGCATAAAAAATCAACACTAAACGAGCATGTATCTTACCAATCTAAAACAAAATACTTGCTTTGATAAAAAAGCTTGCTAGAAATATCAACTTTTCTTTAATGAATATTTAGTGACTCTCTGCTGTGAGCTTGGCGCACAATCACACAACATCGAGAACGAAATACACTGCATGTAGGTACTAGGCAGAGGTGGTCAGTAACGAAGTACTTCTACTTTTTCGAAGTACTCAAGTAGTTTTCCTCTACTTCTGGTACTTACTCAAGTAGATCTTTTTTCTCACTACTTCTACATCTACTTCGTAATATTTTGTGAACTACTTACTTACTTTTCGCTATTTTCAGTTTGTCAAGTAGAAGTAGTTTGATCCCCCAATAAGAAAGATAGCCTAAGGAATTTCAGGCTGTTTTCACGCAGTACCAACGTTTAATTCTCATAAAAGTCATGTAATACACGGAATTTTCTTTGCGCTTCGCGCACAGTAGATTTCGAGTGCCAAAAATGTTTGAACGAAAGTATCGCTGAATATAATTTAGATACCGGGTGCGTGGTTCCGTTCGCACCGCATTGTCGCCTATACCAAACATTTCATCACAGTAAGTATGGCCCCCCACAACGTTTGAAACTATCGTTTTGCAATCTAGCAATAACCTATTATACCTAGCAGCCCATGACCTGTCCTTATCTGGAAAAGTGGACTTTGACTTTTTTAACGTTAGACCTGTTTTAGCAGAACACCGTTGAAACTTTCTGGACAAAAGACTTGAAATATATTCTCCTCTCTGTGGAAGTAGTATTTGTATTTTTCTTTAAATTACGAGTATACGTTGATTTCTAATTTTAGTTTCAGTTCTTTGGTCCGGAAAACATACATGTTAACGCAAGTGTAATAATGCCTTATATTTTCCGAAAATAAAGCTATACACTATATGGCATTTTTACGATCTGCCATATTTTAATTAACCTATACTAATCGCTCAAAGTGTTAAAGCCGTATCCGTCATAACTTCTCCGTATAACTTTTCGACTGAACTATGGGCCTTATAGTATGGGGAAGGGCGCCATGCCATTATATTTTCTAAAATGGGGTGTTCAAGTAAACAAAGAATTAGTATCGCATTTCCATATCAATGCTATCATTTACATTCCATTAAGGGGACGACTGCTTATTCTGTCAAAAATTGACACCTCCTGGGATGCATCATTATCGTCAAGCTCTCTACACCTTCCGCATAGCTCCATTTGCAGTTGGACAGTCCATGCAAACGAATTACGATCGTTTTCACAACTACTTACTTACTTGAGTAGATTTAAAGTCAGTCAATTCTATTTCTACTTCAAGTAGTTTTAGGTTGCTTATGAAAGAAGTACTTCTACTCGTACTTGAGTAGATTTTTAGTCGCTACTTCTACTTCTACTTGAGTAGCTTTCCTGACCACTTTGACCACCTCTGGTACTAGGTAGGCATATAGAATGGTAGATAGTCAGCGAATTATGCTTATCCAACCAGTCAAAGGAAATTGATATAAAGAATAGCCTATATCGTTGTGTAATGTAAAACGCGTGCGGGATCCATCTTGATTTGATATTTTTATTGTATCTCAAAAACCAAGTCCGTGCGATTGGGGTGTTGGCTATTGTATATTTATTTATTAGCAATTTATTTGCAATTTATTAGCAATTTAGCAAGAAGATAGTATAATAAAAAGCAAGCAACAAAAATGGGGTGGCATGTCACGGGAGGCGAGATGGATAGGTCAGGTCGTGGTCAGGTAATCTTGAGGGCGAACTAGTATTCATTTTTATGGGGTAATATCGCTATCCAGGCCCGTAGCTGCCGCACCTCAAACCCCATAATTGGGGGAGGGAGCTCGAAGGGGGCCCAAAATTATTTCGTGAATTAACATAAATTATGGAGTATTTTTTAATTTAATTTTTTTCGCACTGTACGCGATTTAATGTTGCCGCATGTCTTTATTATTGGGTAGCCTTCCCCAAGAAAAAATACGCGTGATTCATAGAAAATAATGGGCACCACGCGCCACGACTCACTACGCGCCACCACACGCCACGACTCACCAAGACATATCAAGTGGAACATGGAACATGGAACATGGAACATGCGACTCCGAGAAGTATGCCAGAACGATTGGCAGCGAGAAAACCTTGGCCGAACAGGACAGTGCTTATGCTGACCGAAAATTTCGATATATTTACATACAAATATGTTTCATTGTTCATAGGCTAGCGCCGAATGTTCCTGTCCTGGCAATCTTAACCCCAAAAGACAAATGCCACCCCACAGGGGAAAATTATTTGCCAGTGACGAAATACCAATTTGAAATCGTGTGCGTCTTTTAGTTTAGTACGTATCGGCGATTTCAATATATTTTGTCATAGCAAACAGGAGGTCACGAAATAACATCATGTAACGAAGTCATTATACCAACTGGTCCGCACGAAGCTTTTTAATTATTATTTACAACCCCTTCATTTTCCAAGACACCTCACTCAGCTCTACCGGTAAATCTGATTACGTGACCAGAGGAAAGATCAAAAATTGATAGCAATGTATGCAATGTTCGGTCATAATTGACCGATTCAATCATGAATTATAAAAAAAAAATCGCTCGGGTAGGCGATATAACCTGCTTCAGTAAACAGTAAAACAGACGCTGATTAATAGCGGGTAAAAAGGTAGGCCTGCAAGATGATGGGAGGCCACGGATTGGCCGTAGTGCGGAGAGGATCGACAATTTCTCTGGTCCGACTCCGATCCGGTTTTTAAATTCTCTGGTCCGGCTCCGGCCGTATCAGGAAAAAGTACTGATCCGGCTCCGGTCAAAAATGAAAAAGTCCGGTCGGAAATCCGGCCGTACACGGTTCGGTGGTTCCGTTAATTTATAAATATGGCTCGTTTATTTTCGCACTGGCTTGGCGGTTACTTGCGTCATGCGTGTGGTTGGTTGGTAGTTCTTCAGTTACAAACCTCATGCTCATCCATAAACATTCTGGCCTTATCAAAAAGTACTGAGCCGGCTCCAGCCGTATCAAAAAAGTACTGATCCGGTCCGATCCAGCTCCGGCCAAAAAGAAAAAAATCTGGCAGGATATCTCATCCGGCTCCGGTCCATGCTCCGCACTAGTTGGCCGCCCCTGGTTTGAAGACTCTGGAGTCGGAGTTGAGATATTGAAAATGTCTGGAGTCGGAGGTAAAATTTACCGACTCCACACTCTTGCTATGGAAACAGTTTGGGGGGGGGTAAGTAAAACGCGGAAAAGTATACTTATGAAGTAACGGAGCGTAAAATACTCAACCGTTGACCATTACCTCCAACCGACCGCGCGGAAAATATCTAGAAAACGCGGAATTAGTGGAAGATCCAAACTGTATCGAATGTATATAGGCCCTATCGTAAACCGAAAGTAGGCTACTGTAATCGGAAGAAATAATGAATTTGATGGACGAGTTGGTAATCGTGCAACATTTCTCAATGATGGGGCGTTGGATGCTTGTCGGTGTCATCTAATGGTGATCGACATCTGTCCATTTTTCGCTCACAGTTTGTAAAGTGTACTATGCAAAGTCAGCAAGAATGTTATTCATGACTTGACCTTGAATTATATTAGAGTTGATGATACAACGGAGATAGAAGATGCGACTTCAATAATGATTCGTTTCACCACTTCGTACATTGTTCTTCCCAGTTTTGCATCTAATTTAAACTTTACTTAAATCTCGCCATTTGCTTAAGGGGCAGGTTTCTCTCCGGATTATGTTGTATTTACCAGTTTTACTGTGAATAAAGAATATAATAATAAAACTCAAGTCACTTTGCAAAGCTGAATTTATTTGACTCGACGTTTCATTGATGTGCATTAGGGCTGTTCAAAAATAACTGTTTTTCTTGGATTAAAGCCATTCACTAATTAAATTGTCAGGTTGCTGCACACCAACTTTGGTTCAATTCTAACGAGAATAGGACTCTGCAGATCCAAATAAAAATTTTAATTTATTGGGGAAAATTTTTTAAAAAAATTCGAATTTTTCTGCCTACCCCATGAAAGGTGTTGAGCTGTCTTCAAAGACGAAGAGAAATAAATTTTACTCAATTCCGACCAGTAGAAGCGGAGTTATATGAGTTTTTCGATGATAATCCACGGATTATCCTATATCGGTGTTCGGACAGTTAACGAATCACGATGCGCTGGCGCCGCCTTTACCTGTCAGATCAACCAGTCATTCTATGATCTATGATTTTCCGAGCCATTGTTATACGTACATCCCATATATATATATTTACGGTAAACGAAGTCACCAGAGCTTATGCACCTAACAGTGTCAAAAACTACTAGTCAAGTAATGTAATAGCAATGTTTTATAGACTGCTCGCGGTGCTCCCATAACTAACACTCATGTGATTTAAATCGAACGAATATACTTTGCTTTTTTATTGCTCGTCAACAATGCAACCGTTCCGTCTGCGATCAGGTGAGAAGCAGCGCGTTTGATTCATTCATTCATTTAGAAGAAATTGCCTGTATTTCGACTTGAATGCGGACATGCTCGACGACTGTCGGATAGCCGGCGAGATTCTGTTCCACAATTGGGGTCCAGCATACTTGATAGAGCAATGCATTTTGCCATTTTCTTGCATACCGTCCTGATCCCATGGTAGTTGTTCTTCGTTGACGCGCGTGTGCTGTACTTGTGCGCTTTGTCTCCGCGGTGAAGTAGTCGTTGAAAGTTGAGGGAAAATGACCGCAATGGAACTGATACATAAACTTCAATCAATCAATCAGGTGTATTGATATTGTAATCGTTTCAAAACATCACAAGACTGCGATACAATGAGAAGATAGGAAGGCGTCGAAACAACTTGGAGTAGCCTTCCAGATCAGACACCTACCTTAGACTAGGCGCAGTAAATAAGAGGCACGCACACTAAATGAAAAGTAATGCAGAGAATATAAGACGCAAGCGACAAAATGAGGTGGCATGTGGCGGAGGGCGAGGTCGATGGTAGGTCGTGTTCCGGTAATCCTGAAGACTGGCTAGTATTGATTTAGGAGAAATTGCTTCTATTTTGACTTGAATGCGGACATGCTCGTCGACTGTCGGATAGCCGACAACTTGACAATTTCTAGCTTCCTCATATCTTCTATGTTTAGAACAACAAATCTTCTGAGAAGCAGTTTCTCAGTTGCACATCCAGGCCCCCGTGGGTCATTGGCAATGATACGGATGATCCGATGTTGAAGTTTTTGCAGTGGGTCAATCGTATTCTTGCGGGCAGCATCCCAACAAAGAATTCCTTATTGTAACTTCAGTAGGAATAGAGTGTTGAAGAGTATAAACAGCACCCTGACTGGCAGAGTGTAGCTAAGGCGGCGAACTAGACCTTACCTGCGATAGTTCTGGTTTGAGTGATTGTATGTGACTCTTCCAGGACATGTCCGAATCCAGTAAAACACCAATATATTTGGCATTTTTAGTGTTGGAAATTGGTTGGCCAGCGATGTCAACGGTTAGATTATAACATAACATCGTTGGGTTATATTTTTCATCTTAACAAGTCACACACAATGTACAATGCGATAAGACACAATGCGATATCATGAACAGATAGGAGGATGTCGAACGACACGCATCAGTAGCGATCCTTTACTCTAACATCCACCTTGATCTAGAGTGCCCGGTGTCACAGTTCTTTTCGATGTTGATCTTTTTTTGAAGCCGCGGCCCTTTCTACTAGTTCTTTCCATTCCTTGTGAGAGCTTTCTTCGTCGGGTCTTTTTCTGGGCTTTTTTGTCGCCGTAAGAACGGCAACGGCAGGGGAAGAGGAGCCCAGATAAACCTCCGACGGGAATCGAACCCGGTCCGTCTGCTTGGTGGGCGCTTATCAACCACTACACTATCTCCCCCGACATCGCAGGAGTTCACGACCATATAATTGACATTTCGCAGCGTGCACTCATGCACTTTGGGCATTTGATCACGGGTGATGGCATTCAAGCTTGATGTAGTAGGTGCGTGAAATAGGAGGCGAAACAGTGTGCTATTCAGATCCGAGGTTTCAAAGATATCATTGACATATAAAGTAAAAAGGACCGGTCCGAGAACAGAGCCTTGCGGAACACCACAGGTAACAAGGTGGGGGATGACAAAGTGTTGGATATCGAAACTATTTGGTATCTCCCAGTCAGGTATCTTTTCATGAGCTCTAGTCGTGGACCGCTGAAACCGTAGCGCGCTAATTTCGAGAGAAGAATACTGTGATCGACGCAGTCAAACGCTGTTTTTAGATAAAAAAAAATGCTACACCTCAGACTTCGTTTCCCCAAGATGTCATAGTACTGTTCAGCCACTGTTAGCAGGTCATGCGAGGTTTGCTGCTTTTTGCGGCAGCCAAATTGTTGTGGAAAAATGATAGACATCTTGGCGAGGAACGAAGATAGGCGGGAGAGGAGCAATTTTTCGAACACAATTCCAATAAACGGTAGAGCAGATATAGGTCGGTGGTTGGTGACATTAGTTCTATCCCCGGCTTTGTAAACCGGGACAACTCTGGCAGTTTTCAGATAATTTGGGTAGACACCATTTTCTATCATGAAATTGAAAAATGGGCAATGAGATGGCCGATGTGTAGGCTAATCAGTTTCAAAAACCAGGCCGGAAGATTGATGTCATGTGGCGAATGGCGACAGAGTCTCTCGTCCTACCAAAGTTACTTCATGTATTTTGGCACTCATTAAGCGTTTTATTTATTTTTACAGAATTATAGACATAAGATTTCTAAGTGGAATTCCAAGTTTGAATCGGATTGGGATTAGGATTGAAATATACAAAATTTCTGGATTAGGTCTAGGATAAGGATTTGAAGCTTCGGATTTGGATTGGAATAGGACATAGAAATTTCAAATCCGCTCATCGCTGATAGCTAGGTTTTGTTATATTCACACATACACAAATATCCAGAGATATCCACATTTGCGCCACGACATTAATTTCAGTCCTTTGCCTTTGTAATGTTTCGGACGACTTCCACTCTCGCTCTCTTTCATCATCGCTTTTCATGCGCCCATATCTTCCACTTTGCTGCCGACTTTTGGCTCGGCTCACCTTCACTCTGGGCTTTGGAAACACTGCTACTGCAGCGATGAGGCGCCCAAAGAAACCTCCGACACATAGCAGTTGGTCCGAACAGGGATTCGAACCACTGCCATTGGTGTAGCGACGCTGGCGCTTAACCAACTGCGCCACTCGCTTCCCATCCCTGATAGCTATGTACAAAGTCTCAAGAAAGCCTCCAGAAAGAGGAATAAGCCGGCACTTTAATGTGCTTAGTATACTGCAGAGAAGAGAACGTGAATATGAAATACAAAATCAATTTAGGGATGGTGTGAACGTGAGGTTCACGTTCGCGTTCTGTGTGTGAACCTCATAAATTTAGAGATTCACGTTCACAAACGAACCTCGGTAGGTTCTGCAGTCTGTACTGTGAACCTTTTTCATATATTACATTTTTCACGTCAGTATAAGGGTAACCCTAAAAGGAGGTCAAGCGGGAACTGCGGAAAAACGCGGAAATTGCCCCTAAAACGCGGAAACGGCGGAAAAAGCGGGGAACCTCGATTCCTAAAGCGGGGAAGCAGCTGAAAATAGGAAACTGTGGAAAACGTGGAAATAGCCCCACAAAAGCGGAAAAAGAAGGAAACCTCGATTCCCAAAGGGATGAAACAGCGAAATGCGGAATGCGTATCAGTCGGTTATCGACCTAAGTCTAAAACTAGGCAACAGCGGAACACCTCAACCTATGAGTTTAACGCGACAGAGGACGAAGCCCCGTTTCGGGAAGAGCTAATTATGCCGGTCGGAAAATTAAACTTACGAAGTAAACGAGGGTAAAAATGCGATAAATGTCCATTGGAGACGCTCAACTCGACTTATCAGAGAGTAACTACAAAACTGGCGCCACCACACAAAAGGCAGAGGATTGTCGTAATAGGTAATAATTGAACTTATGAAGTGTCTGAGGGTCAAACATTTGGTCACTGACCATTATAGACGCCCAACCTGGCCTCGCGGGAAATATCTAGAAAACGCGGAAACTGCGGGATACCCTAATTTTCGAGTATTAGGTGAATTAGGCCTCATAAACGCCAGAAAACTGTCGTAATATTTAAAATTGAAATTATTATGCTTGTCTAAGGAAGTTTGAGAACCACTGCTCTATATGATCTGCCATTAGAGCAGTTTGCCGGCCCGCTCAATTCCGGAAATGGTCCAGTATGCTATTTACTTCGCAGTTTACTGCGAATGGCAGATCTTTCTAGGTTCTAGGATCCGTATGCCTGATCTCATATTTTATACCTCGAAAATATATGTCGATAGGTTTTGATGGCTAGCATGGAGAGCAGTTTACAGTAAATATATTCAATAAGGTATGATGTCATAACTTGATGTGATGTCACAGAAAAAAATTGAGTGCTCGCTTTGGAATCAATCATAGTATGGTAGATGAATAATAAAAATTGAACGATCAGGATAGTATTATTATTATTATATTCTTTATTCACAGTAAAACTGGTAAATACACACATAACCCTAAGGAAAAGGCTTTACATGTTATACAGTACAATGAATACATTTGTTCGTCTCTTGAATGTTCTTGCACTCTCTCAGGCACTCTCTTCGGGCACTCTCTGTCACTCTCGTTTCTTCATCGTCTCTTTTTGCTGCCGACTTATAGCTCGGCCCACTTTTTGACTGGGCTTCTAAAGTCACTGCGACTGCAGTGAGGTCGGCGATGAGGAGCCCATATAACCTCAGACACGAAGAAGTTAGTTGGTCCGAACCGGGATTCGATGAGAGAGAGAGAGAGAGAGAGAGAGCGAGAGAGAGAGAGAGAGAGAGAGAGAGAGAGAGCGAGAGAGAGAGAGCGAGAGAGAGCGAGAGAGAGCGAGAGAGCGAGAGAGAGAGCGAGAGAGCGAGAGAGCGAGAGAGCGAGAGAGCGAGAGAGCGAGAGAGCGAGAGAGCTAGAGAGTGAGAGAGTGAGAGAGCGAGAGAGAGAGAGAGCGGGAGAGAGAGAGACAAAGAGAGAGAGCGAGAGAGAGAGAGAGAGAGAGAGACAAAGAGAGAGAGCGAGAGAGCGAGAGCGAGCGAGAGAGAGAGAGAGAGAGAGCGAGAGAGCGAGAGAGAGCGAGAGAGAGCGAGAGAGCGAGGAGAGGAGGAGAGAGAGAGAGGAGAGGAGAGGAGAGACAGCGAGAGAGAGCGAGAGCGAGAGCGAGAGAGAGCGAGAGAGCGAGAGAGCGAGAGAGCGAGAGAGCGAGAGAGCGAGAGAGAGAGAGCGAGAGAGCGAGAGAGAGAGAGAGCTAGAGAGCGAGTGCGAGCGAGAGCGAGAGAGAGCGAGGAGAGAGAGGAGAGAGAGAGGAGAGGAGAGGAGAGAGAGCGAGAGAGAGCGAGAGCGAGAGCGAGGGCGAGAGCGAGAGAGCGAGAGAGCGAGAGAGCGAGAGAGCGAGAGAGCGAGAGAGCGAGAGAGCGAGAGAGCGAGAGAGCGAGAGCGAGAGCGAGAGAGAGAGCGAGAGAGAGAGATGCTTTGACGAAGGAGATGCGATACGGCCTTTAGTAAAGTCATCTAGTCTGCATCAGACATGGGGTGATTTTACTTCATGAATGTAATCGATTGCGATTACGATTACGATTACAGCAAAATCAGGAAGTAGTCGATTACGATCACGATTATATTGGAAAAGTAATCACGACTACATATCAACTCTTTTCATACATCATGCGTCATTTGCTTATTACGTCATAATATACCAATTGCCCAACTTTATAGTGGATGATTTATCGCACCCAACGATTTGCATTATTGCCAGGTCTTTACCTGCCGCACCCCTGGGAAGCGTGCTCGAAGGGTACTCAAAAGTATTTTGTAAACCAACATAGATTATAGAGTATTTTCGAGAATTTATTTAATTCTTGAAAATGTTCTTCGAGCTTTGCGATTCAAATATCTCTATTACAGGGTCACCAACGCGGACCAAATGAGTCGCCCGCGGTCGCTGTAGCAAATATCCAAATAAGAGATTTGAAAGTTGAAGCTGGTTTCATATGAGCAGCAGTTGAACATGGATCGGCCGACCCCAAGGAACATACGAACGCAGTCGCTCGGGGCATTGCTTGTCTTCGCCCACGCGGTGGCTCTACGGGAATCTATGGTTAATATTCCCGAGTCTCGACGCGGAGATTGGAGCTTCGGCGCGCACTGCAGCAACGCAACTGAGCCTGGAGGAGCTGGTGTGAGTCCCGGCGAGTGAGCGATTTTTGTTCTTGTTAAGGGCCGGAAACCTGGCCCAGTGTTCTAATTGTCTTACTCCAAGTGAAGAAATCCAACTGAACACGGATAAACGGCGGGAGTAATTGGTAATTCGTCGGTCGTCGCAATAATCAGTACACACTACACAAGAAGGAGCTTTTTGTTTCAATGTTTTGTTCGTGACCCCGGCTCCAGTAGATAGCTGGGTTTATAATGCATACCCAGGGCCGTAACAGCACTTCGTTAGGCCCCACCCAAAACGTCGGTCTTGCCCCCCCCCCATATGATGATAAAGTGAACTTCTGGGACCCCCTCCGGCTATTCCCTGTCCACCGCTACTTATCGTCTGTATTGGGACCCGTTTACTGAGTTAGCTTTTCCCGCCTGAGCGCGCGAAGCGCGAAAAATTGCTATCATTCATGACTGAATCGGTCAGTATAATCGGGAATTGCATATATATTGCCATCAATTTTTATCCGCTCTCTGCTCACGTAATCAGATTTACAGGTAGAGCTGAGTGAGGTGTGTTTGAAAAGGTAGGACCCCTCAATAATTAATAGACATGTTCGGGCGTATACCCGTTGGCAGGAACGAAACAGCACTTCGTCAGGCCCCCAAAATAAACTTGGGTCTTGCGCTTCCATAGGGTGATAAACCTCCCCCCAATTACATTATTGTTCGCTTTTGCCACGAAATTAGTCGTACTATTTACCGAACCAGCGCGAGGCGCGATAATTTTCGATCATTCATGATAAAATCGGTCAATAAGATCAAGAATTGCATATATATTGCTATCAATCTCCTGTCCTCTCTGCTCACATAATCAGATTTACCTCCTGTCTGCTGTATCAAAATAGAATCGCCCAGACGTAGGCCACTAAACTAAAAGACGCACACGATTTCAAATTGGTATTTCTTCACTGGCATATAATTTCTCCCTGCGGGATGGTATTTGTCTTGTGAGGTTCAGATTGCCAGCACAGGAACATTCGGCGCCAGTCATTTAGGCGCCTATGGACAATTAAACCTAGATGTATTTTGGATGTATAACGAAGTTTTCGGTCAGCATATGGGCAGTCCTTTTCGGTCCAGGTTTTCTAGCTGCCGATCGTACTACTGGGACGCCTCTTCGAGTCGCATGTTACATGGCCTGAAACTTTATACGTCTTGGTGCATCGTGGCGCGGTAATAGCCAACGCCGATATGCCCATTTCTATAAATCTTGCGTGTTTTTTCTTGGGGGAAGAGTACCCCGAAATGAAGATATTTGGCAACTTGAAATCGCGCGCAGTGCGAAAAAATTTTGAAAAAGTTGCATAAATTTTGAAAAAATACTCTATAATTTATGCTAATTCGCGAAATAATTTTGGGCCCCCTTCGAGCTCAGGCCCCCCCAATTGGGGGGTTTGGGGTGCGGCAGTTACGGTCCTGTGCATATCTCTTCCCCTCAAGAAAAAAACATGCATAGGCTATTTTGTGGGAACAGGCATTTTGGAGCCGGTCATTACCGCGCCACGATCCCACAACACACCAAAAGACATATGCAGTTTCGGCCAACACGCAACTCCACGGGATGTGATACCAAAGGAATACCTTGGCCAAAACTTAGGGTATTCGTCCATTGTCAATAGCCGCGCTGGGTGGCCGTGACTAGTAACTCCTGTCCTTCGAATCTGGGCCCACAATGCAAATGCCACCCGGCGCATCCACAAAGGAATAAAGCCATGACAATTTGTGTGTGCGTCTCACGAAAGATATTCGCTTTTAGTCTGCTGCTTTTGGGCGAGTACAATATCTTTTGATTATACCACAGACTGGAGGTCGCGAATTAACCACATACAATAAAGTAATTATAACAACATACCAGATGCTATGATTATGAATTACGTGCCCCAGCTCTACAGGTTAATCTGACACTCGGGGCTGAGAGAGGTTATAAATGAATAGTAATATAATGCAATTACCAATATTATTGACGAAATTCAGTTTTGAAAATTGACCAACGGTTGGACAGGGGACGAATTGCTGTTTTGGCTGAATTGTTGATTCTAGCTACAACCCACGCTAACATGTTATGCTGTATAAGCGGATGGTTATGGCGGCAGGTCCAAATGCTGAGTAACGAACGGTGAAATAATGATTGACGCCCGTTTCAAGTAGTTATATGAGAATAAGATATAGTGAACATAAAAATTCTGCCTTCAACTTAATACATATACTGCGAGCTGCTGTTACGAGAAACGGCTAAGCACGGTTCGGTTATGATATATATCAGCAGCTGTTTATTTGTAATGCTTCGTTGTGGAAACTGCAATGTTTTATTCGACGAGTACAAAATTCCGAATCTTCGTCAGGTGCACGTGCGTACGTAGGCCTCTTGCTCGCCAAGCAGCAACGGTAAATTGCGTTTAATGAACAGGCTTCAAAGTATAAACGAATTTCCTGTTAGGTTGATACAGCCTACGGTTTTAGTCATTCGAAAATCGAAAGCAAGTGTTATATTTTGAATTGGGTTCGCGAAGATGTTGAACGTAATCAGCTTCAAATACAGCCGTGGGTAAGTCTGGACAGAGGTGCTGACTTCTTTTAGTAATGTGCGTGTCAAATTTTGATCTGGACCACGAAACAATTTCAAATTGGAGACGAAGTCACGTCGTCACGACCATAAAAAGTGGAAACCACCGGATGTGGGGTGTTTACGAAGTTCCATGGTGCGCACCGGCTGATAAATAATCTTGATGGTGTGACATGAATATGAATTAACGATGGAAAATTACGCTCCCAGTATTGTCGAAGTCATCATCCTCCACCAGCTCTACCACGGAGAGAGAACCAAACTATATAGTAATATATTGAAGAACCAATATTATTATTGACAGAATTCATTCAAAAAATGTTACGACCAGATGCATATAGCAAGCCCCTGCAAGTAGTTGCCTCGATTACCCTATGGTGGTCCCAAAATCATTGTTTATTTGGGCGGGAGGGGGCTGACAAATGTGGTTTCGGGTCTGGTTACGCAAGACACAGCCACATACTCCTGAACCGGATCATGACCACCTCTGGTGGATGATAAAGCTTTGATACTGTGACGTCATATTGAAAGATAATGTGCTCATAACTCATTTTGAAATCCACTAATTGGCGCTAAAGAGTGTCGGTAATTTGAGTCACAGAAATATGGTAACCCAAATGTAATACTTGACGACATTTTGTGATTTACTCAATACAGCGGTCATATTTGTCACTACTACGACTTCGATTCAACACTATACGACAAAGTTTGTGTTATCTCAATTTGACTGTAGTACGGTTTGCGAATGGATTCCACAGCTATACTATAACTGTTATGTTCGTGCATTTACGTTTTAGTGTCGTACAACTCTTTCTTTCTATGGGATTAGTAATTACAGCCAATCATTATTTCCTCGTGTGTCGTGCTTGTATTTATACCCTGTGTTCTGTTTTCTCGTGGTCTTTCGTTTAACTGCACTCTGGATCGTGTCGCCTGTCTTAAAGTTATTCTGCTGATAATATACTGATTTCTTATTGCAACCTCGTCGTATTGAGTTATTGTTCAAACAAGATCAAGAGCATAACAATAACATTCTTGATAAAAAGAACTCAAGTATTTTCAACCAGACAATACTTCAATTACTTTGGTTATAATCGAGTTGTTGATGATACGATTGTTCGTATTTTCGTTAAGTGTTAATTTCAAGAATGATCATGATGAGATGATTGAATCTCTGGTTGCGAACCAACGTGATCGTAAAATATTGCCTTTTGTTTCAAATCGATATGCGAATAATCAAACACGCGATCAACATTCGTCATATTATTGGATATAAGACAGTACTATGTTCACGAGTTTGAAATAATATGATTTTGATTTAAAGGGGACAAATTAACACATCCATACCTCGATTCAACTTTAGTTATACTGCGAGTTTGATCGTGAAAATGAACAACCTCGCAAAGGATTGGGGTTAGAACAGATAAAACTTCAGATAATTTGAATATTTCCAAGTCACCACCACACCCATCTGAATAAGCGTTAGTTCGCTACCAGGCCTATTCCTGAAATGTTAGTTCGCCGCCGCACCTATACCTGGAACGTTGACATGTCACCGTTAGTATATATATCTGAAAACGTTAGCAGGCCAACGCACCATCAGAATAAGGGTATTGGTATCTCACTCACCACAGCTGTGCTACGTCCAGTAACCTTCGTAGCTTTGTACCATATGTTTCGTATGCTACGATACCACCAATCCAGGTTTCAAAGCTTGAACAGTGAAAAATAGTATCGAAACGATAATTCTCGTTGATAAATTAACTTTCAGTGGTGAGAAGAGTATTCAGTACTCGAAAAAATAGAATCATCAAAATTAATACTCGGTTCAGATTCGAGTACTCGAATTATTGTGCCCACCCCTACCGATCGTCATCAGTGATGATCAGGAGCCGAAGAAGGATTGCTTCGATTTTAAGCGTAGCAGGACTGGTTCCGGATTTTAAATTTGCGTTTGCGTTCGGATTTTAGCCGGATTTTTCCACTGACATATGAAACATCAGCATGATTTTGGCCGGATGTTTTCGGACTCCGATTTGGAAATTCACCAGCCGAATTTTTTCGGACTGTGAATTTTCAATTTCCAGCAGGAGCCGGATAGATTCGGATTCCGAAATTTGGGAACCCGAGCATCTCTGATCGCCATGCCAACACACCATCTGAATAAGGGTCACCATGTCATCCCCGCCTATACCTGAAACACCACTTCATGACCACAGCCTATACCTGAAACACCACCTCACCGCCAGAGCCTATTCCTGAAACGTAAGCATGCCACCCTTGGTTTTCACATTATCATGTCAGCGATCCCTATACCTGAAAATGTCTCCCTGCGAGCGATTCCTCTACCTATACAGGCACCATGCCACCCCGCCAATACCTGAAATGGTCACTTCACCAACACTAGTTTCGCGGCACCTCACCAGAGATCCTATAATAAAAACAAACACCCCAAAGGCGTCTAGGCGCGGATATTTTATATTGTGTCAGGGGGTGTTTAATTAATATAGGGTTACCACCATATTTTAGAAATATGAAAAGAGGCCTCTTTTTCAACATTTTCAGACTTGCAATACCCGAGGAAATCCTGAAAAAATGGTAAATTTCTTGCGCTTTGTGGTCGGTTGATTTACTGTATCTTATCCTAATTTTGCCCTGTATTTAAACAATATTCTCAAAAAAGAAGACAAAATCTCAAAAAAGGGAAATTTGAGCGTCCTCCGAGGACCCTTTCAGAAAAATAAAAAAGAGGATAAATCCTCTTAAAAGAGGACGTATGGTAGTCTAATCTTAAATTAAAAGACTACTGGCGATCTTGTGGTGTAGTGATTTGATGTAAATTTTTAAAAATGATGATGATTATTGTTCTTAGGAAAACTGACTCTCAATATCACAAATATAATGACAATACACCAGCCTCATTCCTTGCGTTGGTTGTAATAAATGCAATATAACTTTTGTGTTATTATTTGGAAGGGTGATGGACACTGAAACGCCATCCGTTGTTCAAGGGAGGGGTGTGCAACACTGTTGTCAATGTGGTGGCATAGCGTATTTAGATCATTGCAACACAAATGCCTTACAGGTTGGAGTTAAACCGATGTCGGTTCCAGAATACTATGTAAGATTTATCGAGGCTCATCATCGCCATTCGATCCGCATATGGGGTGACTTAAGATCTTAGAACGACAGAGGGCCGCGTGTTATTAGTCTGCAACTCGGGATACGATTTATTACCGGTCATGGTATAAAATAACAAGATATCGAATAACCATCATTGCAAAATAATAACATCTCCTTTACATTTTACCATAGCGAACGGTTTGGGATTGAACAATGAACATGAGCAATGAACATGCAGAAACCGGTCGCAGTATATGATGAATATGTAAACGTGTAGATGCTACCAAAGAATATCTTCAGAAAAATAGAGTTTCGGCAACTTTTGCCAGCATATATACAGTTACACCGAAACCAACAGCGAATGATAATACTCGTGCCGGCTGTGGGATTCTGGCCAGGTAGACAATTGAGTGCACAACTCGAGCACCAGTGAATACCTGTCAGAAAGAAGTGAGTTGAACGTCACAAATGGCCTTTCGGAACGTCATAGTTTCCTACCTTGAAGAGCAAACTAGCAGTGTGAGGATCCGGTTCAATCGCCAGGTACAGAAGAGACGCTATGAAGAACGGAATGATATTTTCGAGGTCATTGAGGTGAGCACGACGCACCTTCATTGAAGACAATATGCAGTTTATTTAAACGTGTACTGCGCAATGCATAGGCCTATATTAAACTGTCCGTAAATTATTACGTCAAATTATGGCATTCAGAATTGACAATAGGTTCCGGGGTTGCCCGACACATGAGCATGCGACACAATGGAAAACGACAGTTCAGCATGGAACACATCAGCATGCGTCACTTCAGCATGTGACTGTATAACCCAAAAACTTACCCTAACCCGAAACATAGCCTAACCTAACCTAACCTAGCCTAACCTAACCTAAAGCCTAACCCTAACCCAACCATAAATCCAACCCTAACCTACCCCTAACCCGTAATTTAACCCACATGCTCATGTGTCGCATGCCAAATTGTCGCATGCCGAAGTCTCGCATGCTGTAATGTCGCATGCTCATATGTCCACGGACCAGGTTCCGGACACTCTTTAGCGCCCACCAGCGGATTCAAAATGAGCAGTAACACGTCTGTCAATATGACGTCACACTAGCAAAGCATTGTCCCTCACCTGTATACAAATGGAGTGGACTGTAGGTCATGAATTGGGCCATCTGTAATGTGAGCTCTGTTGATTGCTACTTGCTAGGGTCTGCAATAAATTTCTCCACGGGCCGGCTGAAATCGTCTGGCGGGCCGTGTCTAGCCTACCGGAATTGTGTTTGACAGCCCTGCTATACTGTTAGGTCGGTGCGGCTATCTGTTTTTTTTTTTAAATCTGGACCGAAACAACATTTTATTCTGTCCCTTCCGCCCAAAAAAGGCACTGATGTTGGGCCCACCATAGGGTAATCGATGCACCATCTTGGGAACTTACTATATGCATTTGGCTGTTAAAATTTACGAAATAATTATTCAATAATATTGATTCTTCCATATATTAGGCTACTATGAAATGCACCAGCAGGTTGCACATCCGGTGATTTCCAACTTTCATGGTCGCGACTTCATTTCCAACTTGAAAATGTTTAGCGGCCCAGCTGAAAACTTGATAAGCTGAAGCTGATTACTTGAAAATATCAGCTTGCCCAAACTTACTCACGGCCAAGGAAGCTGATTACGTCCAACATCATCGCGATCCCCAGATGAAGACAAACGACCCCAAGATTTGGAACCATTGTCTGTGACTGAAGCATCCAATCGGCATTAACCAACTCTAGGAATATACCGTTAGCTTATCATTGCGATTACAATCAAACTTATTTCAGTAAATGATGGTTATTTATATTTATTTCGATTGCATTTTTTGCGAGGGTGATGCCTGATGCCCATACTAATATCAATATACGTTACATTAACGCGCGCGCGGCACGAAGAAGAATTTTGAATAGCATAAATCTGCTAGAAAATAATATTGTTTATGTTAATTTACGAAAAAATTTGAGCCTACTCCAAGCCTTCAAAATTCCGGACATTTAGGCATATTTTAGAAATTCCTCCCGGACGCAGATTTTTCAGTGAAATTCCGGACATGTCCGGGAAATTCCGGACGTATGGCAACCCTACAATAGGTATAATCACCTGCTCAACTTCATCATTTGGAACGAGCAGTTTCTTCGCCTTCTCTTTATCTCCGCCGGAAATCATTTTAGCATCTTCCTTGGTAGCGAATGTTCCAGTTCGAAATCTATTCGCAGCCGTTGCTACACTCATTGCCATCATCTTTCCCACAAGAACCGTAGCACAGCGCATAAATGTCACGAATGCCGCATGGTCAAGGCTAAAAACCTGCATTTTACTTGTATATATTACCTATAGTCGTATATGTCGCCTCAGATATTCTCAAATAATGAAGAGCAAGCCGTGGAGCAGGAATATATTATTGGCGACACTCGAGACAGTAAACAACATGGCAAACGCGTCACTGTAGCGACATGTTTACTTTACACTTGACTGCAGCTCTCTGCAATCGCACAATATGTGCTTGTGCGTTCAACCGTTCAACGCTCGGCCCGCGACGGGATTATGTGCGGCCCGCGGACAGTTTTCCGCTGTACATGATAATGTGGCCTGCGGCCACTGTCTGCCGAGAATCTCCACTACTCACTTAGTAGATTTAGTGACTGTATTTTATTATATACGTATGTGCGCAGCGTGCGAGAGTGGAGCTTGCGCGTAAGTTCGTTGAATCTTGGTAAGTTTGGGGTACGGGGCTTATCGAACGCCTTGAATTCAAGGATTGCACCATGTGTAGATTGATCAAAGAGAAGCAGACATGGCGCCTGGCGGCGCCTGTATGACAATGATGTTCACCAATCCACATTGTCTGCGTCATTGTCGGCGGAAAAGAGCTTTGAAGTGACATTGCTGTAGTTAAAATACCGGCTTGTTGCGAAACGTCATGTTGTCGCCGCTGAATCAGATTATTGAGTAGGCCTAGTGGTAAAGTTAACCTATTGATATCAGATAGCAATTTTATCTATGACTGAATTATTATCTCGGTTTGAATAAAGTGACAGCGTGTGACTTCACTAAAACAATTGAGGTCTGGCTATCTATCCTCGCGCGTACAGTAGGGTTGTTCAAAAAAAACTTTTTTTTCCAAATCTCACTCGCCTAGTGACTAAATCGCCAGGTTGTCCAAGAAAACGATGCACACCAAATTTGACTCAATTCCAACCAGTAACGGCCGTGCAATCTTGAATTGAAATTTTTAAATTATTATTAAAAATAAAAAAATAAAAATTCTCAAATTTTTCTGTCAACCCCACGAAATTGTTGAGCTGTCTTCAAAGACGATGCAAAACAAATTTGAGTCAATTCCGACTAGTAGAAGCGGAACTATTTGAGTTTTTCGTTGATAATCCCCGGATCAAGGATAATCTGAGAATTATCAACGAAAAACTCGAGTAACTCCGCTTCTATAAGTCGGAATTGACTCAAATTTGTTTTGCATCGTCTTTGAAGACAGCTCAACAATTTCATGGGGTTGACAGAAAAATTTGAGAATTTGAGAATTTTATAGAGCGACAAGTAAAATCTGATTCGCTAAACCGCGCAGTTTGCGCGATCATTCGTTTTCGATTCATTCATTTTGAGCGACCGTAACTGCCACACTCCAAACTGCATTAAGGCCGAGTTTGAGGGGATCTAAAATTATTTAGTGAATAAGCATAAATTATAGACCAGTGATCGGGAAACTTTTTGTTCGAAGAGCCATATTGGCCCTATTTTTTCCATCTCAACTACCAAAGAGCCATGCATGCAAATCAATTGTTACGTCACAATTGAGAATGCATGACGTCATGGTAGCACTAATTCGGGCTCACTACATGGGATTCCTCGTGTGCGCCATGTGTTCTCTGTAAAAACGGATATTTATTGTTCGAAAGTAATGCTCAAAAAGAGAGGTAAGGCACAGACGGGCCAAGCCTCACCATTGATAACGTAATTCATCGTAAGTAGCTAGGAATTTATTATAACTGATAATAATCGAATGTGACTGTCACACTGATTACGAAAATCTAAATACTTATCGACTTCTCAATTCTCAAAGTAGTCGGCGGTAACATGATGTTGTACTACACGCCTGCATTTTATCGCCGGTACTACACAGAGCTATACTTACCAATCAAGAACGTGGATAGCTATGACGTTGTTTGTAACTCGAGTTTGTAATTGTGAATGTCACATCCACAACAGTTCATTTCGCGCCGTAGATCAGGAAGACAATGCGTATTTGAAAACTGCGTTTTGGAATGGGCGTCGCCATGTCTGCCATGCTCTTTGATTAATTAACGTATCGCACAATTCAAGAGTTCAAGTCGGGTACATCGAATTCGCCAGTGATGTTGGTCGCCGACGTGACAGTAAATTATATTTGATAATTTTGAAAAGATGAGACGGCATAGTCTTTACCTTTCAAAGACATGTTTCTACTGCCACGAGAATAAGGCAGTGATGAAAATTTACCAACAAGTCGCTGCAATATTGATCAATTCAGTACAAAAATAAATATTTGGCATAGAGCCATATCTTATACCCAAAAGAGCCATATATGGCTCGCGAGCCATAGGTTCCCGACCACTGTTATAGACTATTTTTTGATATCAACTTTTTTCGCGCTTTGCTCGATTTAGTGTCACTAATTGTCTTGATTATTGAGTGCCCTTCCAGGAAATACGCATGATATAGAGAAATAGGCATTTCAGCGTCAGCCATTACCGCGCCACGACTCACCAACATATAATGAAGTTTAGGCCAGGATTGTAACCAAGTCACAAGGTTCCGAGTCACAAGTCAAGTCGAGTCATTTGAAATTCACCACGGAGTCAAGTCCGAGTCCACGTCAGCTAGAAGAGGGTCGAGTCCGAGTCATAGTGTTTCGACTTGAGTACGAGTCCAAGTCATTGTGTTCAGTTTTCAGTTTAATCCGGTTTAATCCACCCTATTCAACTCTGCTCGAGTGATATAGAATGGGTCGAATCGGTAATATAGTAGGCTAATTGTCCTCAGTTTCTGGCCCTATTTTCCAAGTATCAGGACTGATAGACGAAATACCAATGATGTGGTAACTTTACTATTCTTCGAAGATACACCGAAATGTCTTGGCCGTCCTAGTCTCGAGTCAATGACTTGGTTCGAGTCATGCACACTGACTCGAGTACAAGTCAAGTCAATACAAATATTGACTCGAGTCGAGTCGAGTCATTTTACGCATTTGAAGTAATGACAGTTGTTAAGTCGAGTCACCAATAAATCTCGACTCAAGTCATGACAACCCTGGTTTAGGCTGACATGGGACTCCGAAAAGTGTGCCCGAAATTCGGCAGAGAGAAAACCTTCACCGAAAAGGATTGCCCTTTATTGACCGAAAACTTCAATATATATGTCTAATTGTCCATAGGCACCAAGCTGTCCTGACAATATGTAGGCCTACCCCACAAGACAAATGCCATACCACAGAGAAAATTTATTTGCCAGTGAAGAAATTTCAATTTGGAATCGTGAAAGGATAGGAAATTTGTAGCAATATAATATATATGCAATTATTAATAGTATTGACCGAATCAGTCATGAATTATAGAAAATCACCTCTTTGCCTATATACACTGAGTAGAATGAATGCGCTCACAAGTATTGGTGAAAACATCCATCACACGGTGGCGTCTGGGGGGAGAAGCCGCTCGGAAGTTTGGGTTATCACCCTGTGGGGGACCAAGATCAACGTGTGTTGAGGAGTGGGCTGACGAAGTGCTTTTTCGACCCTGATTTTGAGGATGGCCAGGTATATAGCTATTGTCAGGTGTTTTCGTGCGGCGCAATGGTGGTAGGAGGCAATGAGCAGGATAGCGCGGCAAGGTGCTTGGTTAGACTCCAAAACGCTTCTCTCGATATCGTTGGAGAGAAGGATATTACTCGAGTTGGCATGGTCGGTCAAATCCGCGGCTTTCGGCACGAAAGACTTTTAACAACTCTCCGCGGTAGCACGTTGCTGAAATCACATGGATGCTATCTTGGCCATAATTAATTACGGTCAAAACTCTCAAATGTCACTCTCTAGCACCATATACTTGCAAGAAATGGTGGCATACTTTGGTTAATTTTAATTTTTGAAAATCCAACGGTCCGCCAAATATTTCTTGAAATTTTACCGGTCCGCGAGGTGAAAAAGGTTGAGAACCACTGATGTATACAATGCAACTACCATGGGAAAAACTGGCCAGTGTTACTACAGATAGTTGTGCATCTTTAACGGGGAAGAAAGTTGATCTACTGGAGAGATTGGCTGACCGTGTTGCGGAGGTCGATAGCACCATGGAGCTGGTATTTCTACTTTGCATAATACACCAGGATGTGCTATGTAAGAGTGTTCTAAACATGTTGTGGATCCAGTTATGAAAATTGTTAATTTCATTAGGGCGATAGCTTTAAATCACAGACAGTTTATCAAACTTCTGGAAGATTGCGGATCGGATCACAGTGATGTTTTGCATCGTTCCGTTGTTCGGTGGTTGAGCTTAGGGAAAGTTTTGAGACGTTTTTGGGGCCTGGAAAAGGAAATATCACTGTTTTTAAAGATGAAAGCAGAAGACATAGACCTTCCCCAATGCAGAGATTCCAAATGACTTTCCGATCTGGCGTTCTTAGTTGATCTCTTTGAAAACATGAATGAATTGAACACCAGACTTCAAGGGAAGGGCACTTTTGCCCACGAAATGTTCGCAACAGTGAAAGCATTCAGGATGAAGCTCAAACTGTTTTCTCGCCAGCTCAGTCAGAATATCATATTACACTTTCCGACACTCGAAACTATGGCACCAAAGATGACAACAACAGAGAAGTACACTAAAATGATATCTGCACTAGACAATGAATTTGGTCGTCGTTTTGCGGACCAAGTCTGACTGAGGGTTTGTACGTCGGACATGGAACCAGAGTTCAAAAAACTGGTTGACAGCTTTCATCGACCAAAGATGTCTCATTAAATTCAACAGATATGGAAGTACATTTCGTTAATAAATTTATTCAAGTCTGTGTATGGTCTCAATGCCTAATGAACTTGAAGTTTACATTCATTAAATACGATTTATTCCTTATGTCAGTGGATAAATGGGCGAATAATGTATCGATTCAAGAATGCGGCCCGCCAAGTACTTCATTTTCCCTTATCGCCGCCGTTACTGCGTCGCTACTTCAACTTCTACTTGAGTAGTTTTATTGACTACTAGGGCTGGGCAAAATCGATTACCTTAGTGATTCGATTCTGAATCACGTAGAATGCTTCGAGTCTAGTCGAGTAATCGAGCATCACTCACAGGGTTGTAATGACTCGAGTCATGACTCGACTCGAGTCAGACTCGAGTCACGATTTTCGGATGACTTGACTCGACTCGAGTCATTTTCTCAAAATACGGAAATGACTCGACTCGACTCGAGTCAATCTGTGTATTGACTCGACTTGGACTCGAGTCATTGCGCATGACTCGAACAAGTCATTGACTCGAGATTCAGACGGCGAAGACCGACATTTCATTGTAATTTCGAAGCCAACACACTATTGGGATTTCGTTTGTTGGTACTGGTGCTTGAAAATGCGACCAGAAATTGCTAAAAGTGAGGAAAATTGATATATTATAAATGCGAACCATTCAATATCACCAAACAGAGTTAAAAAAGTGGGTTTAGGAAGACTTTAACTGGAAACTGAGCAGTCAACACAATGACTTGGACTCGGACTCGAGTCATAATACCATGACTCGGACTCGATCCTCTGTTCGCTGACTTGGACTCGGACTTGACTCGGTGGAAATTGAAAATGACTCGACTTGACTCGAGTCAAAAATATAAAAGTGAGATTGACTTGTGACTCGGAGCCTTGTGACTTGGTTACAACCCTGATTACTCATAATGACGTCAAAGCAAATTGTATTATGTCAAAGTTCAAATATGTACCTTTTATGCGACCACAAAGAATATGATGCTTCTTATCCATCACATTCAAGATACTTTGGTATTTTTTCGACCATATCGATTTCATTGCACTTAGTGACAATCTTGTGGGATGATCATGACTTCGGAAATGTGCTATTTTCAGTAACGTCCGTAGCTTTGTACTATATGTTTCGTATGCTACGATACGGCCAGTTACGATTCCAAGTATTCAACAGTGAAAATTAGTATAAAAACTATAATACTTGTTGATAAATTACCGTTCAATGACGACAAGGAGGGTATGATTTCAGTACTCGAAAAATCGTCATTTACTACTCGAATCATTAAAATTAATACTCGATTGAGATTCGAGTATACTCGAATCATTGTGCCCAGCCTTATTGACTACTCTTTGACCACCTCAGGAAACATATATGCGCTTAATTGAAGGGCACAAAGCAATTCACCCAAGATGTTCAGATCAGGTTCAGAATATATCGTTGGTTATTCGCAGGGTTGTAATGACTCGAGTCATGACTCGACTCGAGTCCGACTCGAGTCACGATTTTCTGATGACTCGACTTGACTCGAGTCAATTTTTTCAAAATACTGAAATGACTCGACTCGACTCGAGTAATCCGTGTATTGACTCGACTTGGACTCGAGTCATTGCGCATGACTCGAACCAAGTCATATGACTCGAGAATCAGATAACCAAGACCGACATTTCATTGTAATTTTGAGGAATAGTAAATTAACCACCCTATTGGCATTTCACCAGTTGTCACTGGTACTTGAAAATGCGACCAGAAACTACTAAAAGTGAGGAAAAATTAGTATATTATAAATGCGAACCATTCGATATCACAAAACAAAGTTATAAAAATTGGGTTTAACAAGACTTTATCTGGGAACTGAGCAGTCAACATAATGACTTGGACTCGGACTCGAGTCATAATACCATGACTCGGACTCGACCCTCTGCTTGATGAGTTGGACTCGGACTTGACTCGGTGGTGAATTGAAAATGACTCGACTTGACTTGAGTCAAAACTTTAAAGTGACATTGACTTGTGACTCGGAGCCTTGGGACTTGGTTACAACCCTGGTTATTCGTTAGTCTGTACAACAAATTTCTTGAAGAAATTACAAATTATGCTACAAATAGCGATGTCACTTGCAAGAAAAGTGCAATTTCATCTACAGCCGATATTTGCGCAAGGCGAACTATAAATGGCGCCCGTGAATATAAAAATGTTGATCTGATCTACAGTAAAGCATATAAAATAAAAAGACAAATCGTGTACTCGCCATTCGGACTCGTTTGCGAATCGCCCGGGTGATTGTTTCGCCATATTGACATTTAAAAGAAACCGCCAGTTAGTTTTAATCAGATGACTTAACAAGCCGAAACAAACTGCGTGGACTGCGTAACATTGCTAAGCGGAAATATTTCCGATAATGACCGTGACGATTGTCTCCTAGGTAATGAATTCGCTAACAATCCAGACAATCAGCGATATATCTATCAATATTCTATAATCCGTTTATTCGCTGTACCGTACTGGTTACGCACGGCTTTCATGTCGCTACGATGATAATTCTACCTATCATAGTCGCAGCATCTTTATAAGCAGGCTGCTGTTTCATTCAACAAATTTACAACTGACAGCTGGTGACTCGTTTTCGAATTATGCTGCAACAGATAACACCACTTGATTGCAAACTCGCGACACGCGTAACCTTATGGCGTCGCGATCAGCAATTTTCAATCAGACGATTAGTGTTCTTCAGAATCAGCTAACTTCACGATATCTGCCCTAAAAGTGATTTTATTTTTCATCTTTCGCTAAACTTCGTCTCCGAGAATAGCAGGAGGCAGTGGGAGGTATCGTCAAATAGCCTACCCCTCTTTTGTTGAAGTTTCCATTCAGATTGCTCCAGCTGTGATACCACCAGCCTGCATCGTTGTGAGCAGCATTTAACATCCGACCAAGTATCTTGATATGCGTCTTTCGTTAAGAATTGATGATTTTTGTGATATGATAGAGAATCGCGGGTTGCATTCCCGCAGTTTTCGGATACGTCCAAACTGTATTCTGTATAGTCTGTATAGTGTATGGTAAGGGTAGTCTGGGCTTAGAGTCGAAGATTTCGAGGTACCAAAAGTCATTTTTGACGTCATTTTCGTTTTTACAACCTTCTGCGAAACTTCATCTCCGAGGAGCGCAGGAATCTGAAGGAACCGCCATCATTCCACCAAATTCCCTGCCCGCCTGTTTTGTTGAAGTTTCCATTCAGATTGCTATCGGCGCAGTCCCCATACCACCAGCCTCCTTCGTATGCAGAAGCGCAATTAGATGACGAAACATCGTGATCTTCGTCTTTCGTTGAGAACCTTTGATTATTACTCCATGCGAGACCATCTACGGATGCATTCCCGGAGAATCCATATACGCGCAGTCTGTACTTGTCGGTGCCGGGTCCGATGCGGAAGTCGCTGGAAAATAGGAATGTATTCGCCACAGAAGGTTTTAAATAAGGACTCGGGGAACGAACCAGAGCAACTATGCCTATCAAAGGCATTAATGACCTTTCCAACGCAACTTCCAGTCGGTCTGTGCCTGCGCATCCGACCCCATGATAGTGAATCGGATTGCAGCTTAGTTTCTTCGGCCATATTGGCAATTTGATCAGGATCTATACTCGGCTCTTCCTCAATAATTAGTCTGCTTGGAATAGTGAAAAGTGGGAACAGATCGGAAATAATTCCTGTTATTCTAGCTGATTATGCTAAGTGTGATGGGGGCTCAGGGCTACTGTAGTTGCAATTCCAAATTTAAGGAGACCGCTGAAGAAATCTTGGGGACCGTTTCGGTCCCCCAAACCTCCTAGTATATCACTGTATATCTGTGTCAAGCAACGAGCAGTAGAGCTACGGTTATCGCGGCGGTGATCATTTTAATTATATTCTGTCACTTGTCTGTTTTTGAAAAGTTTCGTGTGAACTCTTGGATTGGCGGCTCACCTGCGTCATATATTTCTGAAGAGTGGAGACGTGAGCAGTAATCATCAGTCATGAATGTTTTTCGACTACGAAAACATAAAGAGGACACTCGCACCCTTCGCAAAAACACTCAACTGATGAAGACCACTCAACAAAGACATCTGACGACTCGGGCTAAAGATCGGTTGACAGCAGGTGTCCAGCATCAAGCAAAATTCATAATAATGATGACGTCCATTCTACATAAGACGACAACACTATTTAAAAAAGCCAGAAAAGACGTCAAATAGGCGAAAACTTATTTGACTACCCTCCAGAAGGTGACTGAAAAAGTGAGTACCAAAATAACTGCCGACTCGCTTGAACCAGTTGTAAAGAGCCAAGTAAACTCTGGAGTGACCAGGAGTGAAATCCCAGGGCGGGTTTCAAATCCGTTCGTAAGGCCGACGCAGACAAGATTCAAACCTGCATGTGGCACCTCCTCCGGAATACGGGTAGGCCTACATTCAGTTGTCGCCCAGAGTGACGGAATATTTGGGATTGGAATCTGAAAATTACCCTACACTAAGATCGATTCTAAAACAGACAAAAATAGTCTTATTCAATGCGAATGCAGTTCATCATTTTACACCGGGAACTTTCGTGACGCCCCTCGACCAAGAGACGGTACCAAAGGTATTATTATCTGCTCAGCGTCCGAAATCAATCGAGAAACAGCAATTTACAACCCAAAGCACACGGCTCATGGGTCGAATTGTCGTGTCTCAAAAATACCCAATGTTGCATGATATGATCTCTTAACTTTAAATATTATAATAATGAGTAAATATTGCAAATGAGTACGACGTTCAGAAATGAGAGTCTTCACCTTGGGACGTGTCAGCGTATTGTTCGGTCGTAACACAAAAGCGTGATACCAATTGCTTCATTACAAATGAGCTTATAAATATTGAAGACAGAATTGGCATTTCAGAAGGTCGGGGTTTTCTGTTGTGAACCCTAATCCACCCCACTTACGCCAATGCACATTGCATTCCACTAAAACAATCACAGTTCGACTCGTGATCGTTCCTAATTTTTTGCAACCAATGATCGCCAATACGGGTGTATCATCTCGAATTATATGTATGAGATGAGCGTGTGTCTTGACCTCCACGGAACCCCTGACTCTGGATCATGGGCCCCCTATAGAATACCGGTTTAGAACCATGGTGATCTGGGATTTCGCAGATGACTTTATCACTATGATACGGCATTTAACTGTCGGATATGTATTTAAATTGCGATGACGGGTGTCAAGAGCTGTGGAGTCGGAGTCGGAGTTGGGCTAATTTTTGCTTGATGGAGTCGGAGTCGCAGTCGTGAAAACTATAGTGGCTGGAGTCGGAGTCAAGGAAAAAATACTGACTGGAGTCGGAGTTTGTGAAAATGACCCTAACTCCGACTTTGATTCCAACTTTTCATCATGAAAACAATTGCTTTAAAAGGATTATCAATAGGATTTTTATGTACCATCAATCACTATTATTCAGGGTTGTAATGACTCGAGTCATGACTCGACTCGAGTCAGACTCGAGTCATGATTTTTTTATGACTCGACTTGACTCGAGTCATTTTCTTGAAATGGGAAAATGACTCGACTCGACTCGAGTCAATATTTGGATTGACTCGACTTGTACTCGAGTCATTACGCATGACTCGACCCAAGTCATTGACTCGGCTTATTTTATATGACTTGAAGATGAAGAAATTTGCGAATCGTAATGGCTAGATCAACGCATCCGAAGAATTCAGCCGACATTGCTATTTGTCACCACTGCTTTCGTTGCACTTGTCTGATATCAGATATGCCACCGTAAAAACAACAGAAAATGATACATAGTAGCAATAATGCACTGTACAAAAGCGTCCAGTGATGAAGAGGTAATAGATCCTCCGCAATTAAAGTACTCAAGACTTTTCAATTATACAAGCAAACAATTGAAGTAAAGTTCAATTAGAGCCAATGAAATGACTCAGATGGTCAAGAGACTGATAAGCTCATGTGTAGATTTGAAGGCGATGATTCTTTGCATTTTTGGGCGACTAGAAAGAATGAGTATTCAATGCTCTTCAGTGTGGTTCAAAAATGCTTGTCAATTCCTTCATCTAGTGCACTAGTGGAACGTGTATTCAGTAGATGTGGATTCATTCTACGGCCATGCTGCTTTAACATATCTAAGGATCTCCTTTCCACATTAGTATTTTTGAGGTGTAACTCATTGATTTGATCTGCTGTCTGTGAAAACACACAATGCCCCTCGTCCATTTGACGTTTTGTTAGGTATGTGCATTGTGCACGTGAGTATAATAATGAATGGCTAATGTTGTGTGATGTTTGTACAATATGGCTGTTCTAAAATAACTTCTTTTTTATTTTACTGGGTGGTTACTTGATAAAATTGTTATGTTGCATAAAACGAACACTGAATCTTGGCTTAATTTGAAAAAAGTGGAATCAATGATGTGAGAGGAGAATATTTTGGATTTGAAAATAAATGGAGTATTTTAGTGAGAAATTCTTTCATATAATGTAATTACATAGTAGTAAGCCGACTATTTTTTCATATCCAAAACATTCTACTCTAATAACTTCACTTTTTCTAGTTGGAATTGAGTCAAATTTGCTATGAATCATATTTTTACACAATGTAACAATATCATGAGACAGCCGGTAAAATTCTAAAATCTCTATTTGTAAGTAGTCTAAAATTTTCTTTCATGGCATTGCTTTCTACTGGTTGGAATTGAGCCAAATTTGATTTTTTAGGCAATCTAGCAATTCTAAGAAGTAGCCGGAAAATTTGAAAAATGTTTTTGAACAGCCCCATTGTACAATTATTTATCCAATGCTGTAACTGCGATGTAGTCTGTGATGCAATTGGGAAAACCTTTAGTATAATCAAAAGGTATCTGTTCTGTTGTCACTGCACAATGCACATAGTTGCATGCACGCTTTTACAGCATGCTGGCCTGTTGTAAATACCTCTACATAAACATGCATCTATTGATTCTCTGTAACTAGTATCTTGACGTGAATTTGTTGGTTCTCTATCAGATAGTATGTAGACGTGAATTCGTTGGTTCTCTATCAGCTATTCGTGAGCTATCGTCGATGTGCTCATAATAAAAACTGAATGCTGGTATTGGTGATGTATCAGACTGACAAGAGAGATATTTGATTTTAAGTTCTAAGATTAGTAAAGTTATATTTAGCATCGGTAAATGAGGCCAGGACCTGTCCGTTATCTGCCTAAATAAACACGTGCTAAGACTCTGATAGGGACAAAATGAGCATGTTTCGCAAACAAGGAATTCGATACCTCCCAAGCAGGATTGAAAACATGAGTTGAACATGACTTCAATACTGTGACTTGGACTCGACTCGAGTCATAACACCATGACTCGGACTTGACCCTTTAAACGGTGACTTGGACTCGGACTCGAGTCTGTGATGAATTGAAAATGACTCGACTCGACTCGAGTCAAAACCACAAAAGTATGATTAACTCGTGACTCGGAACCATGTGACTTGGTTACAACCCTGCTATTATTAGTAACGATACGGATCAGGTGCGGCCAACCCGTGGCCCGAAGGCAAAATGTGGTCCTCGAGAAGGTTTTGTGTGGCCTGCGAGGTAACTCTCGAAATTAGTTATAACACCAGGTAAAATTGCAAGACCAACCAAAATTTGATTAGCCTGACCGCGAAATTTGACAAGACTTACAAGAAAACATCAGTTTCGACGCATTGGCGTTACCAGGGGCCAGCCACATTTATCGCAGAATTTCGTATATGAATATAAAATAGAATATTTCGTAGCAGATTTTTTTGACTTGAAATTTTTTTTAGCACTTCCCATGATTTATTGTTGCTCGATTTCTTGTATTTAGCATTGGAGCCCCCTCCTGAAAAATCTAAATACGCATAATTTACAGAATTGAATCTAACTACATTCGCAATTAGGAGATAACGTATCGTCCAATATGCGACCTCGCTTGTGCGTTCGCAGCGAGATCGTTGGCGATGAAACATTTGCGCAAAATGATAGAAGCATGTTCACCGAAACCATCGATATTGTTATGTCTAGACGACGAGTAATCCTGTCAATGCCAAATAAGCCCAGTGGTATATAGAGGTGAACCCCAATATATGTAAGTAACATATGTATTAATAGAATTCATTCATGCCTTCGAAAAAATTTCGTGCTTCGCGCGATCAGTGCATGGCTGGCAGCTGCATGCCGCACAGTTACACATGCAGTTTTCATGACATAATCATTGTTTTCAATTTTGGAGCGTAGTTAGTATAAGTCTTGTTTTCAATGTTACCTAAATCCGTTCGCTCCTATCGAACGACTAAAAAAAGGTTATCAACATTCCAGTTTCCCGCGCATTGGTTCGTAAATCTCATGTGATCCTTTGGGCAAAAAGGTTGGCCACCACTGATATAGATAATATTCGAAATTATTTTCAAATTACAATTCTAATTACAATTCAGAAAATCGCAATATGCATTTTCGGGATGCAGTCACAAATTGATGCAATTTTTGGAATTATACCATGGTACTGATGTGACATAGTAAATATATATCGTCTGGTTTTGTAAAATTATAGAATAGATGTAAATAAACCAAACACTGCTTCCAACTTGACAAAATTAAAAATATATGCGGTGTAGCTTGGCTGCTTAGGTCGAACAAATGATTAAGAACGACTGCAAGTGCTAGTCCTTGAATACTTGACTAAGTGCATGTTTACTATTCATATGCTATTTGACTACTTACTAAATTTCGTTTATGACCAAAGTCTATCAGTAGTGAGGGTGTATGTGCTTGTAATCAGTATAGTGTGTAATGAGTAAATTAGTAAGTTACATATCTGTATTAGTTGCTGACTCATACACAAGAGCTACACACAGACATTGGGTGATTATTTCGTGAATGCAATCGATTGCGATTACGATTACTTCTGAATGACGCGATTACGATTACGATTAGGCTACAGCAAAATCAAGAAGTAGTCGATCACGATTACGATTACATTGGAAAAGCAATCACGATTACTCACGATTACATTTATTTTGCATCTTAGAAGTTATATTGGAAGACAATGTATGGATTGCGCTGAAAAGGCCTAATGAGATAACAACTTTCTCTAAAATAGATGCGACATTTGCGTGTTACTTCATAAAGTACCCATTGCCCATTTTATATTGGACGATCCATCGCACCCAACGATTTGCATTCTTGCCAGGTCCACAACTGCCGCACCCAAATTTCCTAATAGGGGGAGGGGGAGCGAGCTCGAAGGGGACTCAAAAGTATTTCGTACACCAACACAAATTATAGACTATTTTCGAGAGATTTCATGACCTTGAAAATTGTCTACGAGCATCGCGATTTAAATGTCTCTAGATCAGTGGTTCCCAAACGGTGGGGAATTCCCCACAGGTGGGGAATTTCGGGATTTCTGGTGGGGAATAGACTCACTTTTGAAAAAATCTGTACAGTAATATTCTCCTTTATTAAATGTCGTTTTGAAATGCCGACCGAATATTTCATAGCTCATTTGCAATTCAGCGATTCATATTATCAGTGCCTCCAATTAGCGAGAATCGCCTCGATAGCGGCACGCGATCTCCAGAAATGTTTTTATTCATTTGGACACCATCATCGGTCACGAAATGTAGTGGGAGAAAAACTCTGATTCGTTGTAATAAGAGCTCATATTGCTGAACATGTATTCAAGGGAGATCGTGGACTCGCTAATTGATAGAACATTCGGACTCAATACAAATGAAGTTACATATTTATGTTATTTCAAGTTCTTTTAGTATTGTGCGAAAGTGTAGTTTACGGCGGCTTATATATATATATATCGCACGCATGAGTTGGTCAACATCAGGAAGTTTATCTGACTCATGTATTGTTCGGCATTTACGTATGTAAATTGATGCTACCCCGCAACATTTGGAAAATTTTCAAACCCCTCCTATTTTTCTGTTAGCTGCGCGCCGGGTAGCTAGCCTACATATATTTACGGAGGTGCATTTACGGTTACCAGTTCACCGCTGCGTTAATTTTATTGTGTGCTGATAAATTCCAGGATCATAACAATCCCCAATAGCACGTACTATTTACTAAGAAAAGTCTTGCAAAATTTTAGTGGAGGTAGCACTTTAAAGGGTAGATATGGAGATTTTAGGTGGGGAATGAAGGCTCGGAATAAATTGGAAGTGGGGAATTAGGATAAAAAGGTTGGGAACCACTGCTCTAGATAGCTTGATTTTGAAATACATAGCCTACGTCTCCTCCCCAAGAAAAAAGCATGCATTGCATAATTTATAGTAACAGGCATTTAGGTGCCAGTCAATACCGCGCCACGACACACCAAAAGACATATGCAGTAGGGTTGTCCAAAATTTGGAAAATCTCAAAAAGATGCGTATCCATGTCTCATCCTGTAGATTATTGATAAAAAACGTCAATGTACCTGCAATAAGCTTACAGGAAAGTCGTTAACATTTGTCTAAATGCGTTTGAAAGTAGCTGCCATAGAGTGGGCGTGTTAGCGACCACAGAACGGCGAGAAGACTAGTAATCACGAAATCACGTCTCTTGATTGGTTAATCAGCTATGCTTCTATGATCACGACCACGGCGGCTTGCTGATTATGTGCTTCTACTAGTTCAAGAAGTACGCTAACGGCAATGATGATTCTGTAAGCGCATTGTACGTTGGTGATTAAATAATAAAATGAGACACTTGGTCATTGAATTATAAGTGTTGAAACTAGATAACGATAGGTTCAGAGCAACGATACCCTCTTGCAGGCATGACAGAGGTGAAACAGCGAATGCTTGTGAACTTATAGGTCCCAGAAATACCTATCTGATATGATTGAGATTACGCCAAGTGGTCCTGCTTTTCTGGGTGCAGTACAGGTAAAATATATTAGTTATCGCCAAACTGGTGCAGCACACCATGTGAGATGGATTCTGGACACAATCCTGTATGCTCAGAAGATATGTGGACCGACCAGGTAGCTTAAATTGGGGCTCTAAAGAAATGTAACTACCGCACCGCTTCAATACATTCTTTTTTTATGTCCATGTCTGGTTTGATTCAAGCATTAGTCGTGATGCAGCCGGTAATGATCTAAGATTCATCATGGACATGCTAAACTATGCAAGCGAACAGTCTTTTTGCTGGTCATACCAGCATAGTCTATGCTTGCCTTTAGACCTTTTTCCGGGGCATCATTGAGGACTTAGACAGCACTCGCGGGTATGATTCATTATGCTGCAAGAATGTGACAAGTGCCAATCATAAATGGCTGATTCATCCAGCCCGTACAGCTTTTAAGACTTCAGTTATATAGGCTACCGCGACAAGATAAGATCAGACACAGTAGTGTCAATGTCAAGTTTTATATTTGTATTCAATCATGGAACATCCCCTCTGAAACTAGAAGTTCGTTCGTCACTTGCATAAGCGCCTTTGCAATATTTCTTCTCGTGTTTTTGTGCTTTCCCTCGATAAAAACAAGGCATACAGGCTACAACGGTTGCCTTCACAATAAGCCATAAGTCATGTATTTAAGGTTTTTGTGAAGCAGCTGTTCTTTGTTCATCATGTATTTCGTCACTCAACATGTTCTGAATTAATCTTAAATCATTATCTGCGCACCAACCTACAATGCGCTTACAGGATTACCGCCGTTAGCCGACTCCTTGGTCAGCTGATCAGCAAGCCGCCACCGTCGTGATCATTGAAGCATAGCAGATTAACCAATCAAGCGCAGTGATTTCGTGATTACAAGTCTGCTTGCCGTTCTATGATCGCTGATACGCCCACTCTACGGCAGCTACTTTCAAATGCATTTAGACAAATGTTGACGACTTTCCTGTGAGCTTATTGCAGGTTCATTGACGTTTTTTTATCTATAATCTATATAATGAGACATGGATACGCATAACTTTTGAGATTTTCCAAATTATGGACAACCCTAATATGCAGTTTCGGCCAACATGCGAATCCACGAAGTGTGCTACTAATGAAAGACATTGACCGAAACGTGAGGTATGTGTCCATTGTCAATAGCCGCGTTGGGTGGGCGTGACTAATAGTCCGTTCCTTCCAATCCGAGCCCACAATGCAAATGCCACCCGCAGGCACCCACATAGCATTAAAGACATGGCAATTTGTGTGTGCGTCTCACGGAAGTATATATTTTTGTCTGCTACGTTTTGGCCACAAGTCCCACAACAATATCTTTATATTATATAACAGACCGTAATTCACGAATTAACAACATACCCCGAAGTAATTATGACAAGATACCAGATGTTATTATTATGAATTACGTGCTTCAAGTAAATCTGACCATCGGGGGCTGAGAGAGAGAGAGAGAGAGAGAGAGAGATGATATTCTTTTTCGCCTGCACCATCGAGATGCTTTGACGACGGAGTTGCGATACGGCCGTGAGGTCATCTAGGCTGCGCCCCCGTTTTTTTCTCCTCCATGCTATCCGTGATTGCTGAGCGTCTCGCAGGATAGCTGCGGATACCAATTTTCGAGTCTTTGGTATGACCCGGCCGGTGATTGAACCCAACACCTACCGATCGAGAAGCCGGACGCATAACCATTACACTATCTATTACACTATCACTAAAAATGAACAGTAATATATAGTGCAATTACCAATATTATTGACGAAATTAAATGTTCAACTTGAAAATTGACTACCCTGTGGGGGCCCAAGACCAACGTTTGGAGTGGGGACGATTTGTTGTTTCTGTCCTGATTCTAGCTACAAGCCACGCTAACATTATATTTTAGCCGAAGGCTAAAGCGGCAGGTCCAAATATTGAGTAAAGAATTGTGGAATAACGATTGGCGCCCGTTTCAGGTAGAATCATATGAGAATAAGAGAAAGTGAACATAACATTCTGCCTTCAACTCAATACAGATAATGTAATGCAAGCGGCCATTACGATAAACGGCTCGGTTATGATATATATCAGCAGTTGTTGATTTTTAATGCTTCGTTGTGGAAACCGTTATGTTTTATTTAACGAGTAGGCTACAAAATTTCAAACCTTTGTCCGGTGCACGTTCGTATAGTACATGGCCTACTGCTCGCCAAGCAGCAACGGTCAAACTGCGTTTAACTAAGCATAACCAAACATCAATACAAAAGTTACTATTTTAAACTAGGCAGAGTGGTGATAAATTATCCTGCTGCAAGGTATAGTGGCGTCTGGAATGTATTGATAACCTGATATACAGCATGGTGAGTGTTCTTACAATCACACTAATGTACATCGAATATCTATTCACTCTGTGTGGATAGCTGGATACTTCTTACGCAATGACGAGCAAAGCTAATAAGCCACTTCTGACGTAATAATGAGCAGGGACATTTGAAAATCTGACGTTTGTGCTATCACTAACTGGTATAATACCTCTTCCTTGCTCACGAATGTTCAGTTTATGCCATATTCCTGTACAAATAAAAAGTAATCGTTCTTTCACAAAGAACTCGATTAAATATGGAAAGTAGTCAATTGCGATTACGATTAATTCGAAATTTTCTCGAATGTAATCAATTGCGATTACGATTACTTGAAAATGCTGTAATCGTCGTTATCGATTACGATTACTAATGACGATTACCCCATGTCTGGCTACACTACGATTGTTTTATCTACATTTTAATTATACAGGATTGGATATATGTCATGTATGAATGATTCATACATACATACATATTAGGATGTTAGAGAGTCCATGTTATAAAAACTTATATAATATGGAAAAGGAAGGATATTTATTCGAGCTGTGCCACAATGAAACAATTTTGCATGCCATCGTTCACCATATTTTTAATGGTTTCATGATAGTCATTTACCGTCACTGTGGCATATAATTTTCGACGTAAATTGGTAATACTGTTGGAGTTGGAGTCGGATTCGGAGTCGGAATAGGAGTCAGAGTCCGTATATTGAAAATGTGTGGAGTCGGAGTTGGAATCGATGGTAAAATTTACCGACACCACAGCCCTGTGTCAAACATTCGGCTCGCAGGCCACAGCTAACCCGCCAGACGTTTTCATCCGTCCCTCGCAGCGAGTAGATTGCCACATAATTGTATTATCCATCACATTGCTAACAAATGTTGATAATTTCAGTCAGAAATACTTCCATGTCGAACGTGCATGTTCATTAGCCACATTATACCCGCCTGACAGCAGTGTTGTGGTTTCGTTCTAGTCAGCATTAGGAACAAGTCGTCAGATTCCGAGCAGGCAAAAAAGCCCACTCTGAGTTCAGAGTTCTATGGAAAAATGGACCAAAAGTAGTTGTACACCGAAGCGAAAACGCCAATGCGTTATACGGGGAATATAATGGTTATACAAGGAATATAATAAAAATACCTGTGATCACACTATTGTATAACTTTCTGACTCAAAAGATGCCTGGCCTTCAGGAGAATCCCGAATGGTAATTTAATTATAATGAACAAATTCCAACGGACTCGTTTACAGTTAGCCTACACCTACTGTATTCGTCACGACTAGGGTTGCATTTAAAACAAATGATTGGTAAAACACTTTGTTCAAAACATATTTTAAACAGTGTTTTAAACAAAGGCCTATAAGTTGTATAATTATGCCATAATTGTGTAATTACTTTTCAAAAAACATATAGTATGAGCCTACGGACGATTTACACCCGATATAGCCGATGTATACGCTGGCTATGGACTGGTTGGAGCCCTCGAAATAGTCGGGTCAAGAGCTATAGTACGTAGATATAGATCATCGGTACGGGATGAATGTTCTGATGATGATGTCCGCCGACAGTAAAAATGCTGCGTGACTATTGTAGTCCTGGTTAAGAATATTTCTGGTCCGTAAATGACAAGGCTTAGAAGTCTATTTCGCCAAAGGAACTATATTTACCCTATATGTTCAATTGTCAATGTCAATCGGTTATGACGTCACCATTGAATATTTTATTTTGTTTTATTGAATAATGCAAAAACGATAAAAAACATGTTTTAAACAAGATTTTTGTTTTAAATGCAACCCTAGACGCGACACATATGGCGGCCGGCCTAACGCAACATTACGACTAAACCGAATAGGATGCATAGAAATACACCAACTTATGTCGCCGTTAGAGCCAGTGTTTAGCGACATGTTTGATGGCGAATTGGGAGAAGAAGAGAGATATTTTATGGATGCGTTATGGATGATTTTGATTGAAATGTGTTTATATTTTATTAGAACTTAAAGCCGTAAATATCGTTTTTACATCTTTACAGTTGGTTTAACCCTAGCAGGGCCGGGCTTTTTTGGCACTGCAGAACTGGGGGTGTATACAGATTTTTGGTGTATTTTTGTAACAAAATACCCTATGAAATGGCATTTTTAACTAAATACATCTTCAATATGTCTTGGATATAACTTTGATGTGTTGCTAACATGACCTTGCTTATAAAAGAAAAACCTTCTATTTCGGTGAAATCTCTCCTATTACCTCCGTCTCGGTCAACTTTTAGTCCCTTAAACGCGTGATAATGCCTCTTAGTAAAGTAATGTTTTATATTTTTGCTGTCGGGTTGTTAGTTTGCTTTGCTGATAGTAATATTTCAATTTATGGTGTTGTATTCTGTTACGAAGGTATTTTAGTATTTTAGCTTATAATTGTATTATAATGTTATGCGAAATATCGTTTTCCCAAAAGTAAAAGAAATGACAAAACCCATCATTGAAAAGCTAATAAAATTATCCTCACAACATTATATAACACGTCTTTAAAAGATTTTTTTAACGTTGACCGAAATTTCTCCCCCCCCCCCCCCCCCCCGTCTTGCTCACTCCTGCTCCCTGAAACAGATATATAATTCTATTTTTATTTTCATTTATACCCTCTGCATTTATAACGAGCTTTTCTGTTGATAATTCATTGGTTTCTAGCCTTTTTATTCATATATTTATTTTTATTTTTCCCCTAATTTCAATTTTACCCCTTGGCACGTTATTGTTGGTCATAACTTTTTTCCCCAAGGTAAAAAAAGTGACAAAACCTATCATTGAAAAGCTGATTAAATTATCTTTCCAACTGTATGTATTACGTCTTTATAAGATTTTTTCTGGGTTGACCAAAATTCCACAGGACTAGAGCGCAATTGCACATCGCTAAGCAATGTTCATGTCACACGGATAAGACTATTTATGAGCCGAGATGCCGGTCCGCGCCTGCAGGTTGTACGTCCAGTGCTTTCCAACCTTTCATGGTAGCGACTTCATTTCTAAGTTGAAAATTTCCGTGGCCCACCTCAAAATTCGGTACGCTGATTACTACGGCAAGTTTTTGTTGCAGTCAAATCCGGGAAAGTTGCATTTATTTTTCACAAAAGTTACATCTATTTTGCACGAAGTTGCTCTAAAAAGATGCATTTATGGACAAGTTCCTTGTAATTATTAGGGTATGAGATACTCGAATCGATCAGTATCCAAGGCACTGTAACAAAACTCGGTCTTGGCGACTTCAACAAAAGCAAGAGCCTGAATAAATTTTCGGAGGTCTAGCCTGAATGTACGTAAAATCATAAAGGACCTCAAATTTAAACGACAGTGAAATAATCAAGCAATCTATTTACATATAGTGCCAAATATTTCCAGTAAAAAGTTAGTTGCATGAATAATCGAAAAAACTTGCAAAACTTCGCATGAAAAAAAAAAAAAAAATTGCAAAAATTTTCATGAAAAGTAGAAAAGCTGCATGACAAAAATGAAGAAAAGTTGTAAAAGTTGCAATGTATGAATCCTACAAACAGCTTAAAACACGATACTACATAACTTCTGAGTATTTAGGAAGCTGCCGGAAGCTGTAAAAAAGTTGCAAAATCTACTGATTACTAAACAAATGGTCAGTACCAGAGACGGCCTATGCTGGAAACTGATCGAGTTCAACATCTTCGCAATCCTAATAAAAAAGGCAAACCACCCCAAGCTTCAGAACACCTATATTTGACTAAAGCATCTATACGGCCTTACAGACACTAGGAATATACGGTTCTCTTAACACTGCGATTACAATTAGCGTTATATAGTGAATGATATTTATTTTAATTTATTTTTTATTCTATTTTTGTGCGAGGACAAGGGTCGGGCTACCAACATTTAAATCAATATATGAGACACTAAATCGGTCGCAGAGTGAAGAAAATTTCCAAGTAGCATTAATCTTTTCAAAAATAATATATTGTTTATGTTGATTTACGAAAAAAATTGCAACTCCATTCAAGCCTTCAAAATTCCGTACATTTAAGCATATTTCAGCATTTCCTCGCGGACGCCGTTTAAACAGTGAAATCGCGGAAATCTCCGGGAAATTCCGAACGTATAGCAACCCTAGTCATATGACATCTAACCTACAGCTAATTGTTGCGCTGCGATTGACCAAGACCGCTAGAATTAGTCGAGCGTGACTAACAATGGGAAAACGGAAGGTTCCGTTCCATAGTCACATTCGATAGTGCGAACCAGAGTTGGATCAATTGTAATTTGTAATTGTAATTGAATGTAATTAATTACATTTTACAATGTAATTGTAATTTAATTGTAATTGAAGCATTTTTATTTTGTGTAATTGTAATTGTAATTGTAATTTGACAAAAATTTTGCTCAATTACAATTTCAATTACATTAAATTGCTATTGAGACCTGACAAGCACAACATAAAATATTTGACTTATAATGCATTCTCTTTAAATGTCGACAAGGAATTTGGTGGATCCATTCGCGGAAGCCCGTGACTGCGCCCTTGCGGGCGAAGTTTTTTTTTTTTTTTTATCGCTATGTTGGCCTCGGCTGCCATTGTATACAATTTTTAGATTACTAACCAACGGATGGATTCGCAACACGGGACTCACGATTGAATACACCGAGAAGCGAACTGCTGAGCCGGTTAAAAGCAGCAGAATTGATAGTCCCATAGCTGGCGATCCAAGCGTCGAAATTTGATATGTATGGTCCTAATCGAAAGCTAGTGTCGCACTGATTCCGCAATAAAAGTATATTTCCAGGCAATGGTACCATCCCAAAATAGTCGTGAAAGTCTGGGAATCGGCATTGTTCTGAACAATCGCTGGGCGTAATTGGTAATTGTTGTGGTCATGCTGCTGCAGCGCTCTCACTTTTCAGAACAGTCGGCCTTAAACGGCTATTTTGGAGCAGATACATTGCCCTGACGAGATTTTGTTTTGTATTTTCGGAATTAGTACATCAATAGCTTACGATAAAGACCAGATGCATCAAATTTGGACGCATGGATCGCCAGCTCTAGGACTACAAAGTTTGCTGCTTTTAGCCGGCTCTGCAGTACGTTTGTCGGTGCATTCATCCGTGACTCAGATCTTGCGCATCTATCCGTGGGTTGGCAATCTACAATACGATTTCAGATCACGATGCTGCATCGTTACTTCGTCTGGCTAACTAACCAGACCACTGGATATTATATAACGTCTTATCTGACAAAGCACGGTTTTGTTTTTACTCCTCATCCTAATTCCTACGTCCCTCGATAAAAATAATATTATTTCTTTAATTATATACTATATACGGAAATCCAACACGTGCATATATTATAATACTTTTTCAACGACATACTGCACCCTATCCTTAATCCTAACCCATAGGAAATTAGGTAAATAACATTTTACATTTCCAATTACGTGAGCCATAATTACCGAGCATATAAACACGTTTATATTACGTGTTACGTCACGATGACATCTTACATAGCATACTATGTACGCACATAAACGCATTTATTACTACACAATCTGAACTAGACTTGAATTGTTGTTAAATACGACGCTACGGTTGTCAAAGAGCACGGTTGAATTTATGATTATTCAATTACATGTTCAACAGCAGCAATTGTAATTGTAATTGTAATGTAATTGAAGCATGCAAGGAGTAATTGTAATTGTAATTGTAATTTGATATTTTTAGCATGGAGTAATTGTAATTGTAATGTAATTGAAACATGCATGAAAGTAATTATAATTGTAATTGTAATTGAACTGAAATAATGTAATTGATCCAACTCTGGTGCGAACATATCACAGACATGACGTCCAAGTGGCAACATACCCCAGACATGATGTCCGAATGGTGGAACACAGTCCGAACATACCCCAGACACCATCTCAGTAGTGACACAGTACGGAAATAGCAAAGACATTATGTCCGAGTATCAACACAGTACGAATCTACCCCATACATGATCCCAGAGTGGCGGAAAACAGTGCGAGCATATCCCAGATATGATGTCCTGGTGGCAACAAAGTACGAACATGCCCAAGACATGGTGTCCTAATGGCAATACAGTCCGAATCTATCCCAGATACAATGCTATCCGGTCGCTGACGGACAATATCTGTCTACGAAGCGACCAGCAATCGGTACCTGTATCTAGGTACTCAACCGTGAGTCACGTGAAGTGAAGCACAACGACTCAAATATCAATATCATAAACGAGTCAAAATCATATATCGCGAAATTCATGATAATTCACGTAAATCTTTCAAAATCTTTGGTTATGCCTGATTATGTAACCCAGGGGTTCTCAACTTTCCTTGCGTAACGGACCGCATTTTAACAGCAAAAAGCGCTGCGGGCCGCAGAACATTACTACTAGGGATGGTGTGAACCTCTGAAAGGTTCAGGTTCGTGTGAACGCGAACCTTTTTGAAAGGTTCTGTGTGAACGCGAACGTGAACCTCATGACGTCACGTGACGTCATATTGCTAATTCCAACCCTATCTTTCAATGAAGTGATAGCTTATATTAATGTACACGATACCTAGCGACGACACGGGCCACGTAATGCCACAATGCTGAAATGCATATTGGCGTTTCAAACGTCGCTGAATGTATCAACCGCGGTATAGTCAAAGAATATAATAATCCAATGAAATCAATAGATTCCGTCGCTTTGCCAACCAGGGAATATAAGCTTAGGCCTTAACGGTCTTGGCCAGACCGGACAATGTATTCAGAGTCTGAGTATTGCGACATTGATATCGAGCAGAGTGTAAAACGGGTTTCTATACTAGCTACCGATACCACAAACAACAACAACAAGTTATACAGCAGTAGCCAACACCTTAAACGCACGGATTTGGTTTTAATGAGACAGTAAAGATATGAAATCAAGATTGACCCCGTACGCCTGCTAGATTTTTTACATCAGAAAACGATATCAATGTATTTGATTGGTTGAATAAGCATCATTCGCTGACTACGTATTTCGCTCGTGATGTTGTGTGATTGCGGGTCAAGCTCACAGAGTCAGAGAGTCACTAAATATTCACGAACGGAAAGCTGAATATTTCGAGAACATTTTTGTAACAAAGCAAGTAACACTTTTAAAATTGTCAAGGTGCATGCTCGTTTAGTGTTGATTTTTTATGCTGCCAGCGCCATGCATAGAGTGGCCCGCAGTTGAAATGCAATAAATTTGAACCACAGATCTTATACTGAAGTGAAAATTGCAATTTACCAAAAAGGTTCACAGTGCAGAACCTACCAAGGTTCTGTTGTGAACGCGAACCTCTAAATTTGCGAGGTTCACACACAGAACGCGAACGTGAACCTCACGTTCACACCATCCCTAATTACTACCGTATATTCGTGGACTATACTATTATATTTAGGCTAATATAGCCTATTTACCAGTCGTGTATGGGCATTTAGTTTGTATGCATTCTACAGCATAATGGACAGCGTTCGTAAGCTTTCAGTTGCTGTTTCTAGTGAAATTGTGTCATCTTCCGAAGGAACAATAAATCCCTTCATGAAGCGCGCATTGCATTCGTTCCCAAGTCGGTATGTGCACCTTCAAACCCTTGCACCAGAGAGCTGAACTCTCTGTTTCAATGCGTGAGCGTGCAAGTATTAAACTACGGTAACTTTTTCTTTACAGAGGCCATTGTCACTTTGGGCTCTCAGTGATATGAGAAGAAGTTTCATGTCCGGGGTGATTTCTGAGCAAACCAATCAACCATTCTCCTTTCCTTCCATGGCTGATGCCCTGCACCAATAGTTACAGAAGTCAGCTTTGTGATTAAGTTGATGTTGTTTGCTAGTCCCCTCTCCCCACGTTTGCCCATCCAGTATTACGTCTACAAATATATCCACTCTGATAGAATACCTCAATACAATTAGCGTTGCAATGTCCGTAGATTTGTCCAATGCTAGGTTAAAGTAGTCTACGGGGCAACGCGTTTCAAAACATGCGACGAAAGATTAACTGACATTGCTGTTACTCTTCTTGTCACGGTTGAATCAGACAACGGCAGCTTCGAAATTTGTTAGGTGAAGTTGTCCTTGCTGCTAAATTCCGGAAACAGCGGAGATTCGCACATTATAGTAACGTATTGTTGGAGAAACACCTTCTCTAACAGATTTCGTGGGTTTAGCGATACACCAAGCAATTTTGAACCATGCATTTTTAACGTCGTCGGCAATCTCAACAATGCCTCAAAATATGGATTGCTTAGCCTGAGACCTAGCTAGCAACGCTTTTTTCTAAGATCAGGTGATATGTGTAACTCGAAATGGAACTGTCCGAAGACCTATTCAGAACAATGAGAATCTAAACTCGACCATATATCAAGAAACCAGAAAACATTGAAGAATGAGAATAAATCAAACGAAACAGAGACGAAGCGATAAGAGAGCTTTAGTAGCTAAATTGATACAGTATACAACATAACTGTGCCGGTAATAATTGCGATCATATTGAAAGATCTCGCGGGCCACAGAAAAAGCGTCTGCGGGCCGCATGCGGCCCGCGGGCCGCGGGTTGAGAACCCCTGATGTAACCTGTGGGCACTTTGTTCAGTTTTGTTCTTCGTGTTTTTCCATCTATTCATGTTTCATAATTTGCGTATTAAATGATGCATCGAAATCAAGCTTGCCTGTATTTAGCAACCCGGTGAACTCTTGTGTCTTTCGTGATCATGTTGATTTCCAATTCCGTATTTCCGTCCTTTGTCTTTTCATGCAATTCCTCGAGTCCTGAAGACAAGCGTTGTGAAACGATTGTTGGTTTTGATTCGAGTTACTTTGCCAGTCGAAAATGCAAGATACAAGTGCTTTTTGGTTGCATGCAGGCCTACCATCATCACCAAGACGTATCTTTACTTTTTCGGAGTAGTCAAATAGGTTTTGCCTATACCTTCACTAATTAAACTCAGTTGTGGCCCTACGATTGGAGGGGCTGGGCGAGATTTCTAGGGATGCCCCAATAAGTATGTAATCGCAGATTATGGGGGGCTCCACCTCCGACCCCAGTTTTGCATATATTATTGCATGGTTGTAAGGATAGACAAGGTCTACATCAAAATTACCGCATGTAGAGACTTGGTGTTTATCGGGATATGGGACTTTTCTAACAAATGCATAGACTTGATGATTGGGCCATCTATACGAAGTCATCTTCTTGGTTGTTACACCGATTTCCACGTTTATTCGCTATAATCCTTGAAAAAGCGCTTAAACGAAAGAGGGGCGCCTAAGCGACAGCCCACCTCGCGCACTCCAAAAGCCACCACTGCTTATACTCAAGTGGTTCAATTTTTTTACCTACTTTCATTTATATTTCAGAGTTTTCTTAGGAAAAAACTGGTTACTTTTTACCAGGGTTGTAACCAAGTCACAAGGTTCTGTGCCATAAGTCAATCTCGCTTTTATAGTTTTGACTCCAGTCAATTCGAGTCCTTTTCAATGACCACCGAGTCAAGTCCGAGTCCAAGTCAGTGAGTAGCAGTGTTGGGATCAAGTCACTACCTTCGAGTTACAAGTCATCTCGAGTCATTGCATAATGCACATTTTGACTCGAGTCAAGTCAACTCATTCGATTTTTGGAGGTGACTCGAGTCGAGTCGAGTAAAAGTCAAGTCAAGTCACGAGTCAAGCCACAATTCAAGTCAAGTTGTCTTTTCGAAGTACGAGGTATGATTAGGTCATTGCATTCGCCATCGAGGACCGAATAGAGAATGTCTCATGAATGAAGCTTTTTTTTCTGGTACGTTTGGGCGATTCCTATATATATATATAAATATACTTTACTTACAATCCTACTTACAACAATGAGACAACATGCAACAAAGTGATTAATAAAAACCGGAAGATGCATCATCATTAATTTGTGCCCAAAATTCTCGAAGATACCTCGTCCATCAGCTCTACAGATTAGTCTGATCACGTGGGCTAAGAATAGATAAATGTTTTACAGTAATATATGAAACTGCCGATGTTATCGACGCAATTCATTCACCAGGTTGTAATATTTTTCGCCGATGCGCGATCAGAAGATGGCACAGAGCACCACAAGGGCTCTCCGTGGTGCGAAGTTCCTAGTAGCCAATTTAACATAAGTATTTGTTGTCTAGATGCGCCATGACGACTCTCCGCTGGAAAGCAGCCATGCGAAGTAATCCAAATACGGCCGTGAATAGCAAAAAGGTAGAGCACACACCCGGATTAGGCTTACTACGGAATCGGTGTGTTATGTAGTCGGGGGTGTACGAATTTGAGTTAACATAAAAAGGGTGTACCACGACGAAAAAGGTAGAAGATCACTGCTCTAGATAATCGCAGAAAATATTATTCAATACAGAATCAGCTTTACCACTCATACAATAGCCAAGTGCAGATCGAAAGATTCCCAACACTTATGAAGGAATTAAAAGAAATTCGCAACCTTCTTACCGAGCCAGAAATCTCCATCACGTTCCCCGAATCCTTTCTCATAATCAGCCAAACTACCGTAGAAATCCACGTTTCTGTGTTTTCTTCGCTGGAAAACCTGCAAAGAATTCGACAAGCAGTCAAAATTTTATAAATCTCGTGAATTCTTCGAGTTCGAGGTTCGATGGCTCAAAATATCATGCGAGCTTGTTCATTGCGTTACAAAAGATGGGAATGAAAAGTTTTCAAAATCGACTCACAGTCCATTTCTTCTCTTCTTCTGATCTGCGTTGAAGTTCCTTTATTATCTCCGACATCATTTCAGTACCCTACATGAAACGTACACAGAATAGAACGTTTATCGGAAACGTAAAACTACTTGCATACCAACCCCACAATCCTCCTCTGATATCCATTTGCCATCGACGTAACTTCTCGTGCAATAATGCGCTGAAAAGGAGAAATTGCATTATGATTCGAAATGGAACACAATCTTTTCGTACCTGACGAACGAGAGTAAATCGCGATCACGAACATAATGAGAAACCAATACTTGAGCGACATTTTCGGAACTGAATTTTATAAGATAGATGCTGGTTGTAGGAAGGTGGAGGTGCACAATATAATGCGACCAACTTCAACTAAGTCACACACCGAAATGTATATCTTAGTTCCGCGTGCGACAATTTACTAGGAATTTCATTTCCAAATACCCAATCAACTTTCTATCAATTACATTACGTGTGCATTGTGGAATGACGATATGCTTTGTTGTTTCAGTGCTGATTATGATTTCGAGGAAGTCAGATCATCGATATCGTTTCAGAAGTACGTATAGAATCGCTTTTATCAGGAAGTTCACCTGCTGAACCATGAAGTGGCTGATGTTTTGACGCAAACAAGGAAGCGATGACTTGGAATTTTGGCGAAATGAAATTTTCCGCGACCACCACGAAACAGGCAACAACTACTCTACTCGTAACAATAGGGCGGCGGTTATCAACATTCCATGCATAACGGACGACATTATAACAACGACAGATGAGACGGGCCGCAGAACAATATTATCGTCTATTTGAAATGTTTCAATCACTACACATACATGGGGTAATCGTGATTAGTAATCCTAATCGATTACGACGATTACAGCATTTTCAAGTAATCGTAATCGCAATCGATTACATTCGAAAAAAAAATCCGAAGTAATCGTAATCGGTTATTTCACATATCTATAATCTATTTCTTTGTAAACGACCGATTACTTTTTACTTGTGCAGGGACTATAGCATAAACTGGACATTCGTGAACATTTGAACAAAGAAGAGTGCGATATTAGACCACCTGTCACATCAGCATAGTGACAGGTGAACACGGTGACAAGAGAGCATGCAAGAGATAAGCATTATGCGATATTTCAGCATGCGACGCTTGAACACATCTGCGTGGGGTGGGAACTCATCGGCATAGCGACACCTCAGCATAATATTGGTAATTGCATTTATTGCAATTAATTTTTTACCCTCTCTCAGCTGCAACGCGACTGGGGCTACCCAAACTAACACTGTGAAGATGTATAGTTATTGATTAGATGGGTATCGAAGAGCGAGGATTTTAAATACAACGAGGTTATTATATGCGAATTGAATCAACCACTGTTGCTTGTATTTTACACCCTTAATACAGATCTATGGAAGCCTGACGCTCTACCAAAACCCATTTTTATCCGTAGCACATATACAGCTCTTAGCTATAATTAGGGACTAACTCGAGTACGCGGCTACCCAAACTCACAATAGCAATTGATTTTATGGTAACGAAGAGCGAAGATTTTGAAGGCAGGAAGGGTGATATTAACACGAATTGGATCACCAGTATTGCGTGTATTAAACCGCATAACCAGACCGTTTAATTCAGTGGTTCCCAACCGGGGGAATTCCCTCCTTGGGAGGAATTTGGCTATAGCGTTGTCACGCCAGATACACTGGGTTCGCAACATTTTTCGACTTTTATGTTAGAACTGCAAAGTATGAAACTATAGTTCTTTGAAAGTCTCTTTTGGCGGATTCTTAGCTAGATATTTATTTATATGCATCTATAATCTTCCAGTCCTTGAAAAAGTGAGGCGCATGAGACGATGTCGTTGGACCCGCGACAGCCTCTCGACCAAATTGCTACCAAGCAGGGAAAAGTCGGGGAGAATTCAGCACAAAAAGGCCGTTGGGAAAAATGTTTATTGTTTACCTTTTTTTATGCCAACATCTCTGCTAACGTGAAAAACACGAAATTCATTGATTCAACTCAATTAGGCCATCGCAAAAGCGAATTTGGTGATTTATTTGTAGTCAGGAACTACCCGACCAGTAAAAAACCGGCCAAATTTAGAGTAATTTTGCCACCACGGAAAGTGATGACCTAATTTCTTTTGATTTAGATAAATTTTTGATAACTATCAGTGGTGGCACTACGATTGCTGGGGAGTCTCAGGCGAGACTTCCAGGTGGCACTATAAGTATGTAATCGCAGCTTTTTGGAGACTTTACCCCTAGATCATCGCTTCTATTATTACCAACTTATATTAATGCGCCATATGGACCGGAATTACGTCACTCAGTATATGACACTGTGACACGGTTTTGAAGCAGGCTTCAATGTTGATTGGTTGTAGCTCCTGAGCCTTCTTTTATTATACATTGTAAAATGATAAAATATGTGACCCAGTTAAATATCCTCATGTCTTCATGTTGAAGATGTATGGCATGTAGCGTGTAATAATAAAACAGCGATACAACTGCTGCAGGCTAATATACCACATTTATTTGGCAAGCTATCGGGTGACATTAGTAATAAGCAGTGTTGGGATCAAGTCACTACCTTCGAGTCACGAGTCATCTCGAGTCATTGCACATTTTGACTTGAGTCAAGTCAAGTCAATCGATTTTCGAAGGTGACTCGAGTCAAGTCAAGTCACTCGTTTTTTGGAGGTGACTCGAGTCAAGTCAAGTCAAGTCAAGTCGAGTCACGAGTCAAGTCATAATTCAAGTCAAATTGTATTTTCGAAGTATCAGTGACGATTCAAAGTCAATACATGTTGCTAGCTGTGTGAAAGACAGAATAATTGGCTATTTATCTTGAATCAGATACCTAATATAAAGTTAAATATGCCTGCAAGAAGGCGTTGTATCGCTCACGCACATGTAGAACTGCAAATAAAATGCATGAGTTACTATGTATAGCAACATGCAACAGTCTGTTATTAGCAGCCAATCGGCTCGAAGCCTCGAGAAGTGTAATAAATTGATATGGTACAATGCACTATACCAGGGGCGGGCAACTTTTCCAGTCGGCGGGCCGGATGTAGGAAAATTAAGTACTTGGCGGGCCAGATAGCTGAATCGGTACATTATTCCCCCATCTATCCACATATAAAAGGAATAAATCGCATGTAATGAATGTATTGTAACGACAGCAATGTCATTTCAAAGCCATTTATCGCCGATAATGGCGAATACAATGTGGATTTTAAAACACCATTGTCATACAGCTACCGCCATGTCTGCTTCTCTCTGATCAATGAACACTTGGTGCAATCCCTAATTAAAAATTCTAGGCGTTCGATAAGCCCCGTATACCCCAAATATACCAAGATATCAATTCATTAGGGTTGAGTACATCGTAAATGCCGATGATGCAAGTCTTCTCGCTTCTACAAACTTACGCGTAATCTCCACTCTCACACGCATTCTCTGTAATGTCCATTCTCGGTAATGATTTTCTCGGTATTGGCATAGAACCCCCGCAGCCCTAGTCTGCCGAGACTCCCCACTACTTGCTTACTACGTCAATTTTTTCGGTTCTATAGCAATACTGAGAATGGACATGGACATTACCGAGATTGGCCAATGCCAAGATTCTAACCTACTGAGAAGCCGTTGTCGAGAAATTTATGTCTGAGAATCGACACCGAATGTAGCATTCATTGCATTCTCCGTCCATTATCGGTGGTGTCCATTCTCGGTAATAGTTTTCGCGGTATGGACCGGACACTGGCCGGCGGGCGGCATTATCAACTAAGACGGAAAACTGTCCCCGGGCCGGACAAAATCCCTTCGCGGGCCGGATCCGGCCCGCGGGCCGTATGTTGCCCGCCCCTGCACTATACCCATCCGTGAGAAAATAAACGCACAAACTATACTCGATGGATTTAAACCATACAAGAGGGTCGGTAAAGGCGATCGCCGTGAAATCTACGCACTGGGCCGTCTAAGAAACAGAGATACGTTGTTATAAGGTTAATCTATTGCAACTCCTAATACTAACAACGTAAGCTGTGATCATTACGTTTGTGGTCAATCTATTTGTGGTGTAACAATAGAGGATCAGTGAAACGTACAATCAATGAATGGCTGGTTACTCTCGCAATTACACAGCAGGCGTATTGCGCATAATACTAACATTCACAAAATTCAGTGATTTAATCGATACCGTTTACTTGATGACTCGAAATTGACTCGTAAATTTTGCTCCGAGTCACGAGTCAATTCGCATTTTTTAAGCGCCGAGTCAAGTCAAGTCAAGTCATTTTTGCAAAGTGACTCGAGTCAAGTCAAGTCATACGAAAAAGTTAACTCGAGTCTGACTCGAGTCAAGTCATGACTCGAGTCATCCCAACACTGGTAATAAGTAGGGCTGGGCACAATGATTCGAGTACTCGAATCTGAATCGAGTATTAATTGTAATGATTCGAGTCGAGTAGTTAAAGATGAGTTTCTCGAGTACTGAAATTATGCGCTCCTCACAACTAAAAGTTAATTTACTATCGAGAATTATAGTTTTGATACCATTTTACACTGAGGAACCCTTAAAACCTTGATTGGCCGTGTCGCAGCCTACGAGACATAGTACAAAGCTACGAACGTTACTGGAAATAACACATTTTCAAAGTCATCATCATCCCACAACATTGTCAACAAGAGCAATGAAATCGGTATGGTCGAAAAAATACCAAAGTATCTTTAATGTAACGGATAACAGGCATTATATTCTTTGTGGTGGGATAAAAGGTACATTTTTCAACTTTGACATATTATATTCTGTTGTGACGTCATAATGAGTGATACTCGAATACTCCACTCGACTCGAAGCGTTTTACGTGATTCAGAATCGAATCACTCAGGTACTCGGTTTTGCCCAGCCCTAGTAATAAGCCAACACACCACGTCATAAGGTTTGGTTATCGGGTTATGTAACTTTTCTAACAAATGCATAGATTTGATGATTGACCCATACGGAACCATCTTTTTGATTGGTACACGGATTTCCACGTTTATTCGCTGTAATCATTGAAAAGGAACTTAAACCAAAGATGGGGGATCCTTCTACCAAGGGCCCCTGGAAGACCGCCCACACCAAAAGCCACCACTGATAACAATACACCTAGTGTCAAATAATTGATATGGAAGTCGTCAGCGGTACTTTACGAAAGTGTAATGCGGTCCGCATTCAACATAGTTAGGGCATATCTGAATACGTTTTGGCATGTATTGCTCAGTCAACAAATGGCTGCGCGTCAAAAAGCACCTTTTTAGTAACCGGGCAACTTTTCCTTAGGGGGTAATTTCGGCTCAAATATCGGCCAAGGGGTCTACGAGTCGAAAAAGGTAAAGAACCACTGCTTTAATTGGTCAAACTATAATCAGGGACATGAATATTTGTGGGTGCATTTAATTTGTCAATGTCGCCAATGTAACCAATGTCGCCAATGTCGCAAAAACGCCGGGATTTGAACCACGATCAAATATACTTTTTGAAACTGCTCATACCTTAATTTTCTACTTCCACTTGACGCAGCTGGAAGCTTAGGAAGTTTTATGAGATAGCGAGATAGTGTAATGGTTATGCGTCCGGCTTCTCGATCGGTAGGTCGTGGGTCCGATCCCCGACCGGGTCATACCAAAGACTCGAAAATTGGTTTCCGCAGCTGTCCACCTAGGCGCTCAGCAATCACGGATAGCATGGAGGAGAAAAAAACGGGGCCGCAGATTAGATGACCTCACGGCCGTATCGCAAGTCCGTCGTCAAAGCGTCTCGATGGTGCAGGCGAAAAAGAATATCATATCCTCTCTCCTCTTTCTTGCTGGGAACTTCGAGCTTTTGGAGTCACGTGCTCAATAGACGCACAGGGATGAGCAGTACCCTGGAAAAACGGTCGGGATATGGATGTCGTTATCATGTCGATGAAATGAATAACAAACATTCCGACTAGACTGCTGTTGAGATTCGCGTTAAGTATTGTTATAAATCCTACTTTTTTGCCAACGTGTCCACTTTTTGCCTACGTTCGTACGTGCGTTTTTATCGCGAATCTGACACTTGAATGTATAAAGACTAGACGTTTATTCAATTCAACGTAGGCCAAATAATATGATCAGTAATACATAATTTGCGTTTGTGGTCAATCTTCCGGTCTTCCAGTCAAGAATCGCGTGGTATGTATAGCGAGATAGTCGAAGTGGTTAAGTAGCCGAGTGATGAATTTTATGGCTTCAAAATTGGAGTCGTCTGGTTGAAATCGAAAACAATCACCGATGTCAGTTTTGCGAACGTCGGCCTTCTCGATCTTGTAGGTGATGGTTTATGTACCAGATAAGGCCATAAGTTATCCCATGCAGTCTTGAGTATTGACTTGGTCCACGTCAAGCACAATGACAAGAGTATAAGTCAAGTCAATACCAAGATTGATTCAAGTCGAGTCGAGTCACCAAAAAAACCTGACTCGAGTCATTACAACCCCATCCGCAGTTTCGGCCCAGAGTGGCATTGTCAACATTGCCGACATTGACAAATTAAATACACCCGACATTTAGCAACTGTATAGTGCAGGGGTGTCAAACATACGGCCCACGGGCCGCATTCGGCCCGCCAGATGATTTCATCCGGCCCGCGAAGCAATTTTGAGGCGATTGAAAAAATCTTTGATTATCCAACACATCAGTAGCATGTTCAGATGTTTTGCAGGAAATAGTTCCATCAAATATTAAACCGAGACAACAAATGTCGAGAATGTTCATAGAACATATTATAAGCACCCGGCCACCCGGTTTCACTCTAGTTACCATCAGGAACAACTACTCGGTATCATCGACACCCCATTTTGACAAAGCACAAATTGCACAATGAGTTTAATGGTAAAATGGACCAGACAGAATAGCTATTCACAGAATCTAAAGTGTCAATATGTAGTCGTTATATAGAGTGTACATGAAAAATATCTTAGTTGCATAAATAAATAATTGAAATATCTTTGGTCGCGTTGCTGTGTCATTTCCGACCCAACAGTTTCCCGGACTTAAGAGAAACCCGACTCGTGATTTATTAATAAGAAACCAAATTCAAACGACCGCGTTTACAGTTAAATAGCTTGGATTCCTCCCATCACATACGCTGGGATAAAACCAGATTACGACTAAAGCAAGTGAGCTTTAGAATATAGAAATATGACTGCTTATATTGTCGTTAGCGTCACTGTTTTATTGGTTCTTAACTTTATTCAACCGGAAAATCATCGTATTTTGCTAATTTCATTATTCGCGAATAAATGGTGTTGCGACTTGCTTGAATTAAACCCATATGATCCACGTATTATCAATATAGCGAATGCTTAATAATAAAGTATTCAAGGGAAATGAAAGGGCACGAGATAACATTTGGAGTCAGTTGACTGGTCCGGCCCGCGAGCGATTTGAAGGCTTGAATCCGGCCCGTGTCACAATTTGAGTTTGACACCCCTGGTATAGCGTATACACCCGCAGTGATAATCAACTGTATTGTCTCACTCTAAAAACTCCCGATACCGGATTAAACCAATTTCAGTCGACTCCACTCAATTCGCCAACTTTGGTTCCGCTCACTCTTGACCGGAGAAACGGCTTTGTACGGATCAAGCGGAAAATCACCTGTTCGTTCCTTTCATGATCATGGGTAAAGACAGACAACGCATCACGAATACTGCCCTAAAATGCTGTTTATTGTATCACAATCTAATGATACGAATTGCGAACCTGTGTCCGAAGTAAACGGATAATTGTCTGAATTGACGAGATTTTTAACGAGCAAATTTAGCTTTTATGTTCCGTTACGAAGATGTTGACCGAATTGTCTTGGCGAAAATAGATCACATGCTTGAATGTCGCATGCGGAAGTGTCGTAATCAGGACCGTAACTGGTACACCCCAAACCCCATAATTGCGGGGCCCAAAATTATTTCGTGAAATAGCATAAAATTATAGAGTATTTTTTGAAAATTCATGAAACTTTTTCACATTGGCCATCATTGTGAAAATGTACGACACAAAAGGGGGCCCAAGACCAGGTTTATGTTATTTATTATCATTTTTTGGGGGGGCTGACCTAGTGCTGTTACGGTTCTGGCTATATGAAAGGAGGTAGGTTATTTTTGTCCTTGATGTTTTTGCGGCATATACACTAGGGATGGTGTGAACCTTTGAAAGGTTCAGGTTCGTGTGAACGCGAACCTTTTTGAAAGGTTCTGTGTGAACACGAACGTGAACCTCGTGACGTCACTTGACGTCATATTGCTAATTCCAACCCTTTCTTTCAATGAAGTGATAGCCTATGCCAGGGGTGGGCAAACTTTTGAGCTCGCGGGCCGCATTCAACATCTAAATCCATTCGCGGGCCGCACTATATAAAATTGGGATTATAAACTAAAACGCAATATCGGCATTTGATTATATAGTGAGGACATGGAGATAATGTGTATGCTTACCAAACATTGCTTTGATGAGACCGCACACGCGTCAAAAACATAGTGGCGATTTTTCATAGGCTGGTCGACCACTATAACCAATTTGTCAAAATTATAGCGATGAAAGTCGTTTGTCCCGATTCTTAGAACAGGATTGAAATTGAAATCTATGAGCAGCGATCTGTTCATAGATTTACTAATTCCACTTGGGGTTCAGTTCCAGGACACACAATGCTGACAGCACCATAACGATGTTAGCGTCAAACACTCCTCTAGTATATGTGTAGATAAAATATAAATACCCCAATTCTACGCATAGAACGAATCTACCTAAGACACGCGCGAATCGATTTTTATAAGCACATCACCAAAATAGTTAAAACTGGAGTGGCGTCAATCTCGTTTAGGATTTCTGTGATTTTTAGCGGTTGAAACCTTTCAAGATGCGTGGTCTTTGAGATGGTCGCGCCAGAAATTAAACATACAAAATAACATAGGAAATATTTACCTTAGAACTGTGGTTCTCAAACTTTTCAAGACACACCCCGCTTGTGATGGTGAAAGATTTCGCCCCACCCCTTATCGTCATATCACAAAACGCGACCAGGATGCTAGCAAACGTAACGGATAGTTTGTTGGCATGGAAGATTACGACTGTGGATGAGAGATTTTTAGATATGAAATTCAGACTCAATACAGAGCAATAATTAAGAACTGGGTGTAAATCGCGCGGAGCGCGAAATTTTTTTTCAGTTGACCTCAGCTTCGCACCCCCTTCAGATGCTTTCATGCCCTCAAGGGGGGTGCGCCCCCATTTTGAGAACTACTCCCTTAGGTGAAATATACTAAGAAAAAGGTTAATCAAGTTCCCGCATTAATTCGATATTTAGTACGCAGTTTATCAATATTTTTAATAAGTTGTTTTAGACTCTCGCGGGCCGCACAGAACGGTGTTGCGGGCCGCATGCGGCCCGCGGGCCGTAGTTTGCCCACCCCTGGCCTATGCCCTATATTAATGTACACGATACCTAGCGAAGATTCGGCCCACATAATGCCACAATGATGAAGTACATATCGGCGTTTTAAACGTCGCTAAATGTCTCAACTGCGGTAATCAAAAGATATAATAATTGCATAAAATCAGTACATTCCGTCGCTTTGCCAACAATTTCGACGGAGACTTACCAAGGAATATAAGCTTACGCCTTAACGGTCCTAGCCAGACCGGACAATGTGTTCGGAGTCTGAGTATTGCTACATGATATTGAGCAGAGTGTACAACTGGTTTCTATACTCGCTACCGATACCACAAACAACAAGTTATGCAGCAGTAGCAAGCACCTTAATCGCACGGATTTGGTTTTAATGGTACAGTAAAGATATGAAGTCAAGATTGACCCAGTACGACCGTTCGATTTTTTACATCAGAATACGATATCAATGTCATTGATTGGTTGAATAAGCATCATTCGCTGACTACGTGTATCGATTGCGGGTCAAGCTCACAGCAGAGAGTCACTAAATATTCATAAACGGAAAGCTGGATATTCCGAGAAAATTTTTGCAACAAAGCAAGTAAAACTTTTAAGGTTGTCGAGGTGAATGGTGCATGCTCGTTTAGTGTTGATTTTCTATGCTGCCAGCACCATGCATGGTGTGGCCCGCAGTTGAAATGCAATAAATTTGAGCCAAAGATCTTATAATGGAGTGAAAATTACAATTTACCCAAAGGTTCACAGTGCAGAACCTACCAAGGTTCTGTTGTGAACGCGAACCTCGAAATTTCCGAGGTTCACACCATCCCTAATATACACCGACTCATGATACATACACACGATCTGCGCATACGCATACTATGAGTGCATATGCCGCTGGACGAGGAAGGTGCAGATATAAGCCTTTTCAAGTCTTGCACCACCCCTCCAATGCCATCCCTGTTATGCATGACCGCCAAGCAGGGAAGTCATGGATACCAGTGTTACTCATCAGGTCTTTGGTCAGACCCGGCCGAGGGTCGAACCTACGACCCACCGATCAAGAAGCCGGACGCTTCACCATTACGCTGTCTAGACGGTGTATATAGGCCGTAATTTTGCCGAGTTCCCACAAAGAAGTACAGGTAAATAGCCACCACTCTTTGACCACCATGACGAAATTCGCAATCCTGATCCCCAACGAGCACGAGGCATAGCTAAAAACCAACACATCGTTGCAAATGTAATGTATTGACGGATTCAAAATAGGTTTCCAACACATCGTAAGTGTTGCATAAGTTGCTACAGTTAACACTTTCGCAAGTGAGTTGATTGACACTGAGCAGTAGCATTTCGTCAGGAAAAAAATCACAAAAGAACGTAGGGTGAACTTACGCAAACCAGCAGTCGGACCCCTCTGCAGCTGATAATAGGGGCAGCACCACACAATAAGCGCACAAGAGCTGGTAGTCGAACGCCACAAAACAAAAATAGGATGTATTAAGAACCACTTTACTTGGAGATGTTCACCTTCTTACCATTTGCGGCACATTCCTGAAGGGTTGCCAGAGATAATTTCATGAAAACATAGCATACAAGTGCGGTGATCACTAACTCAAGATGGTAGTACTGCATTCACAAATATCACAGCGTTGATAAAATGACAAGTAACACACAAGGTATTTTAAATCTTACCGTGATTACGGAATACGAAAACTTAAACTTGCTATACCATATCAAGGCAAAATCCTAATAAAATGCTATGGAAAAGGTAAACGAACTTCAATCTAATTTACTGCCGATGTAGAAAAGCAAGTACAATTTCATAGAATTTCCATAATTGAGAAGAGGCGAAAACAAGTTTTATGGAGTTTATGCCTCGGCGATGGACAAATCGCTGAGTAACGCCAACTCAATTTCATTTTGAGAGGAATAAAATTGCTGCATATACATAATATTTTTAGATACTATGCTCCATTAAGAAAAGTACCATTATTATCAAGACACGAAAATGCTTCATAAAGGCAACAGAATAGATAAGAAAAATGTTAACATAATTGATATTGACGTTGTAAATAAAACATTTGCATCTGCCACATTTCATGGTAGGAGGACCTACTCTACGTGGTTGAACATCTAACCCAGATTAGATGTTGTAAAATGACATGACAAAAGCATACTGTGCTTCAATATGTGCTGTGGAAAGTCAAGCGAGATACACCAAAGGATATAATCTCCCGTGAAGAAGAATGGGCTAAACACACAATAGGATACAAAAAGGCTTGGCACAAAAAAGGGAACACCGATGCCTGAACGGGTGATGAAATATCATCCAGAAGAGCTCATCTCTGCTTGGTGATATCTCTTTCCCCCAAATTCTTTACTGTGCCATTCCCGTTAGCGTGCAGAATACCATTTTGTGTCGTAAAGCATTCCTTTCCTTGAAAACAAAAAAAAACTCAGATATACTTTCGATTCGATTTCAAGTATTTTTTGCACATAGATTACTACATGTTGGTTTCTATTGAGGCCGTCATTATCTGGAAATTTTCGTACTATCATATTTTCAACTTTGACATCACATCTCATTGGCTATGTCTTCTGACTTAAGCACTGTTCATTTCAAGATGGTGGCTGCGTAAAGGCCATAGTTTGGTAACTGCGACTTTTGGACAATATAGTTAAATCACGCACAACATTGTCATTGTCATGACATTTATACAAAGCTTTCAGGGCGATTCTCATTGGGAAATTTTGGTTCATCTATCACAGTGGTTCTTAACCTTTTTTCCTGCAATGCCCCCTTTCAAAAATTGCCTGGGTCTGGCGCCCCTATATTATAAGGATGGTAGTAAAACAAAGGTAAGAGTGCAAAGTCTGGTCGGTCTTTTCGGGTTGGGAATTCACTATTGGAAATAGCTTGAATCGCGCCCAAGGACCACTCGACTGATTGACGCTATGATAATTGTATGTGCTATATTCGGGATCAAATCAAGGTTGTCATACCAACCATCGTGTACGGGCTCATACCATCTGGTCAGGTCACTTTAACATGAATGTATCCCAAACAAATCAATCCATATTATACAACATTCGTGCGAGGTTGCGGGTCACAACACTGAACAGCATCATCCTTTGTGATATGATGAAGTAATATTCTGATTTAATTTTGTAGCTCTCAAATACAAATATCTTTAGTTAATCATTTTGACCGAAAAGCTTCAGAGCGTCTTTAATGTACAAAGGGCTCTCCCTCTCGCTCCTAAATGTGGCACAGTGCCTCTTTATTCGACTTCGACAAGCTGTTCGCTACGGGATAAAATACATAGTTCGATACATTTTGTTGAAAATATCCCGAGGTAGCGTGATGGTAGTATTTTAACGGGGAATTGGCGATCTAAAAGTACGCGCGATTCATTTTACATGAATTATAATAAACCACCGCACACATGGAAACATGTTGCAAATATGGTTGGCATATATTATGTTGTGCATAACGCGACGAAAAATTTCGAGATTTGATAGATTTTGTCGAATGTTAATTTATAATGAGAACTCAGGGATATACAGAACGGTCTTTGTACTATGCCCCTACTGCACGCCATTTTTCTTCACCGCCCCCATACCGCCCCCTGAGCGTTTCTGCCCCCTTTGAAATTCAAAACGCCCTTTGGGGGGCGCTGGCGACAAGGTTAAGAAACACTGGTCTATTAAATCGGCAAGAGGGCATATAATTCATTCTTACAGTGTATTGAACTGTTCATTTAATACAAAATTTACGGTGATTATGTTATCTAAACCAAATATGGAGCCGACATAATTTCGGCACTGGTCCACCAAATATTTAGAATGAAGTACTACGAAACATATTCATAGTCTTTGGTGAACTTTATACAAAATTTACGGTGATTATGTTATTGAAACCAAATATGGACCCGACATCGTTTCGGCACTGGTCCACTAAATATTGAAAATGAAGTACTGCGATCCATATGCATAGTATTTGGTTACCTTTATACAACATTGACGGTGATAATATGAATGAAACAAATTACGGTGCCGACATCATTTCGGTACGGGTCCACTAAATATTGAAAATGAAGTACTGTAAGCCATATGCATAGTATTTGGTTACCTTTATACAACATTGACCGTGATAATATTAATGCAACCAAATATGGTACCGACATCATTTCGGCACTGGTCTGCTAAATATTTAGAGTGAAGTATGGCGAGCCATATGTATAGTGTTTTGATACCTTTATACAACATTGACGGTGATAATATGAATGCAACCAAACATGGTCCCGACATCATTTCGGCACTGGTCCGCTAAATATTTAGAATGAAGTACTACGAAACATATGCATAGTCTTTGGTGACCTTAAACCAGGTTCCGATGACTGAGTGACCATGACCACAAACAAAGAGGTTTCTATATCCTCGACACAAAATTGTGATCTACAAGCAGTGAACCTAAGCCAAGCCATACCAAAGCAAATCATACCTGCGTGCGCATGACCATTCGATGATACATCGTCCTTGTTTGTCAGCTGCTGTCGGCTTTTCGGCAAAGCAAATATAATAGCAAAACAAATTAGATGACCGCAGAAATAGCACGCCCTGTTCAAGAAAACATGCATTAGAACAAACAATAGATCGGGCGTAACAATGGATGGTTACTTGTAAAATCGGAAGGACCCGTCAAATTCTAAGATGACGAATGGGATTACGATATAAGCGATCGCTAGGTGTGTCGCAAACCACGTTATGACTTCGTAAATTCCTTTCGTTGCGCGACTCGATTGAAACAAAGGTCGTATCGTCCTTCGAACCTGAGAAACACAGACCCGTCACACGAATTTTCAGTCCACATGATTTCAGGCATAGCGCACCTTTCTTTGAGCCAGCGTTACTACGTGACCGGAGAGAAACGTCATGTAATACCCCGGAAAAAATCCGTGCCAAGCTGCCGACAGCAAGAACGTGAGAACCATCCTGTACTTAGGCGGAGCACGGTCATAACAGACACTGCGAATGCAGATATGAATCATAAGAAAATGAAAGGCGTAGCATCGGAAAGCAATTCAAACCTTCTAAGCCACTGGCCTGTCATGATGTTCCAATTGTCAATGTACACTTTCGCGCTGGTGGCGGTCTTAAAAAATGAAGCGCATCGTCAATGGCGGTGACAGTTTGATAATCTTTGCGCGAATCTCTCACTTCTATCGCTATGATGTTGATATTTGAAACAAGGTTCCACTTTGGCTTGCCGTTTTCGTCGTAGCCGTTGAAGCCAAGGCCGGCAGCATTGCAAACGCCATCCGCTGGAAAGTTATTGTTGCGTAAATACCGTTTGCAACAACTACAAAGTAACATATCACACTAGTTACACAACAACCAGCATATATGTCAAGTCGTGTATATTTCATTTCATCTAGTACATAACTACAGGCTCTTTGACTAGATAGGCCATAATACTAATCCGATATGATTGTGGAATCGGTGTTCACACTCCTGCTTTGAACGAAATGTCTTCAAATCCTATCAATTTATCAAGATTGTTTTTAGAAATAGCCGACTCTACAAACAAAATCAAAAAATTGTGAATCCAAGGATTGCACAAAGCTGCCATATGGCAAGTGGTGCTAATTTCAGAAGACCGCAAACCCATTCAACACCAAGTGTTACTGGAGGTCAGGCTGGTCGAAATGACGTTACAACTGAACTGTACTTGTACAAACACGCTCCTATCAATGCAAACAAAACACCAGCGTATGTACATGAGCCGGGAAGGGACGTCTTATAATTGGCTTTATTACGTCCAAAGGTTTCAGTATTCCCGAGAGGAAAGCCAGGGAATTCATAGCAGTTGTCAATCAACGCAGCATCACAATCAACTATTATGATTCATGAGTTCACATGCTTGGCACGTGATACGGACTTGTCCGTCATAGACATATAAGCCCAAGGAAGGATATGACACTGCTATCGATATGAATCCGTTTCCTACTGATTGAGATGATTAAAATACTGCAACGGCTTACACCATACTTTGAAGGCAAATTGACCAAATATTACATATTACTCTCTCAGTACTGCATAATTACATACAATTAACAATTGTAGAACACATACACACAAATAAAGAGGGCCGTCATAAATTAACAAACAATGATGCTTCTCGGACTAAAAACCAATCTTGATGACAGGACAAGATTTCAGACAATATCTGTTTCTCAGCACAAAACACGATAGTGAAATTAGGCACTGTGACTGTCCGAAACAAATTTGTCAATGAATAATGCTTGAAGTAGCGGGGCAAAAGTGTGTTTGTTTGGCTAAGAAAATTCAGCTTAAGCAAACTTACCGAACGACCATGCGATGTAATACTTTGACCTGCAGATCAGCAGTGATACATACATGAAAACCAATCTCTGAAACCAGCCGGTGGTACTGATGTAGTCTTTATCTGTAAAATGGTTTTCGGAGATTTAAAACTTCGGATTTTCGCTGTGGCACAATCTTAATAGAACATGTCATCCGTATTAGTCTTGTGCAACTGATGTCACAAATCCACGCAAGCAGTCTTATAATAACAAGGACCCTGAAATCGATTGGGTAAGGGTAAGCGGTGTTTGAAATTTTTTTTTAGCCAAATCTTTGATCACAGGCACCAGTAACGAAACACGTATCACCATGCCCTACTTGAGTTGTCTTGTTTTCATACCATTACTTTGTCTAATTAATTTTGAGATCCATGCAGTTTCTCTCAAATTTTCAAATATCGTCAGCTAGATTACAATTTGGCACTCTGTTGGGCCACTCGTACACAGACGGCGTTCATCGCGATCAAATTCGTATTTCATAGCACGACAAACAGTAGCCATGGTGACTCACCAACACTTTGTAAGTACGGATAGGCTTTACTTCCATAAACGAAGACTCCAGCCATGAAAATCCCAACAATAAACTTCCGACATGTTGTCATCTACACCAAAAACAGCACAAAAAAATAATAACATTAAAGGCAAACGCAAACAACCAACATTCATCTTGTAGCGCACGGAATTATCAACAAGGCAACCCAGAAAGTAGAACGTGGTTGCCACAATATTGCAAAGATCAGTGGTGCCATCAATTGTAAATACAACTTGTGTGATGCTAGAACACAATAAACACTAAAGGAACGTTGAAACAGACAGGTCATTAAAGCAATGGTATAGATCAGTGGTGTCAAACATACGGCCCGCGAAGCAATTCTGAGTAGATTGAAAAAACTCTCATATTTTCCAGCTTATTTGTTAGAAATGTTGAGATTTTTTGCAGGAAATACTTGCATGTTCATTAGGGCTTCAAAAATGACTTTTCTCAAATCGTACTGGCTACTTGATAAAATTGTCAGGTTACCTAATTTAAGCCTACACACCAAATTTGGTTCAATTCCAACCAGTAGCCGCATTGCTACAGGAGAACAAAGATTCTATTTATTATATAAAAATAAGTAACAAACAACCTGAAAATTTTCTGTTCACCGCATGAAAGTGTAAGGTTGTCTATAGAAACGATGTTCACCAAATTTGGTTGAATTCCAACCAGTGGAAGTGCATTTATAGCCGTCGAAAAATTTGGATTATGAATAAAATAGTTTTTACGGTGACCAATTCTTTAATTATTTATTATAGTGGTGCTCGCCGTAAATACTATTTTATTCCAAATCCAAATTTTTCGACGGCAATACTTACGTTTCCACTGGTTGGAATTGAACCAAATTTGGTGAACATCGTTTCTATAGACAACCTAACACTTCCATGGGGTGAACAGAAAATATTCAATTTTTTTGTTATTTATTTTTATATATTAAATAAAAACTTTTTTCTCCTGTAGCAATGCGGCTACTGGTTGGAATTGAACCAAATTTGGTGTGTAGGCTTAAATTAGGTAACCTAACAATTTCATCAAGTAGCCAGTACGATTTGGGAAAAAAGTCATTTTGGAAGAACCCTTTATAGGCTTCATTATATCCACCCGACTACGGCGCTGCGGTTCGATTCTAATTACTAGGGCTGGGCACAATGATTCGAGTGCCGTAAACCGGGGTAACTTTGGACAATTTTCAACAATTTTCAACTGTAGGCAAGTTTTGTGTTTTTCATGGGTCATGGAGCAAAGATTAGAATTACCTAATCCAAAATCGTCATGGTCATAAATAAGTACCTTATTTTCGTAAATTATCCGTGTCCAAAGTTACCCCTGCATGTGGGGTAACTTTGGACAATGTAGTTTTTTGTATGCCTTTACACTCTATTGTTTATGAAACCTCGTAAATGAGGCTTATTTGGCAAGAGTTGATGAGAGCAGTGGCTAAAACTGAAACAAAATAGTTTATGTCTGGCCTATTGCATTATTTTTAGCTAATCCACCCCCCCCCCCCAAAAAAAAAGAAAAAAATTAGGTAGTTTAATGAAGGGTAATACCTCCTTATTCATCCCTTATCCCAATTTTCCCTCATGCCTTCACCAATTGGGACTTATAAATAACATATCTATGGTGATGCGGGGTATCCCACTGGCAGTGTCAGCAACCGACAGCAAACATTAAGCATGTTACCGTGAATTATTGCCGATTTCAAAGATGTTACTGTTCTTTAAAAGAATCACTTTCCCTTTCTTATGTCCTCTGATGGATATATTTGTCATACTTTACGATATCCCATATTCAGCAGGCACATCTTTAGGAGTATGTGATGAGTTTTTGAAGTAGCTTACGCCCGATTACAATCTCTCAGCTCATTGCCTACCCATTTTTCATATTTTGGCAAACTCTTAATTTGTTGACCTTCTCATTCCATTTTAAAAAGTCATCAGGCCGGTCATAATGACTATAGTTGACGATACACTTTGACACAGATGAAGCAGCCACTTTCCAGAGCTCTCAATATCACATTTTCCACTGTCCAAAGTTGCCCCATTCTGATAAAATTTGACGGGGCAACTTTGGACATCACATTTTCTTGTATTGATCCAAGGGTGAGCCCACTGAGATTTTAGCCATGGATTAAGACTACTTAGAGGTATCTGCTGCCAAGTTTTGAATCTATGAATCACATGCTATCTATGTTTGGTTGTAAGAAGTTTAATGGCCATCAATTTTGATGAAATTGACCCCCGCCATTAATTTATCAATGTTGGGTCAAGTTTAACTGGTATCGAAATGAATCCATCTTATATTGAAACTACTTATGGTACTCTTGCCTCATGAAAAAGAATTGGACATCCAGCGGCAACCATTTTCCATCAATAACCATTTAGATCTTTTACTGCTTAGTGTCCAAAGTTACCCCGGTTTACGGTACTTGAATCTGAATCGAGTAATAATTTCAATGATTCGAGTCGAGTGGTAAAAGACGATTTTTTCGAGTACTGAAATTATACGCTCCTCGCAACTGAAAGCTAGTTTACTAGCGAGAAGTATAGCTTGGATAATATTTTCCACTAAGGAAGCCTTGAAACTATGATTGGCCCTGTCACAGCTAACGAGACATAGTACAAAGCTACGAACGTTACTTTTAATAACACATTTCCGAAGTCATTATCATCCTACAACATTGTCAAGAAGTGCAATGACATCCATCGGTATGGTCGAAAAAATACCAAAGTATCTTTAATGCGACGGATAACAGGCATTGTGTTCTCTGTGGTGGCATAAAAGGTACATATTTGAACTTTGACATAGTATATTTTGTTGTGACGTCATAATGAGTGATACTCGAATACTCGACTCGACGAATATTACGTGATTCAGAATCGAATCACTCAGGTACTCGATTTTGCCCAGCCCTACTAATTACTACCGGTACTACTAACAAGACAGTGAAATTTACATCCAATTTGAAAAAGGCCAAGCGCACGCTAATTGGTAGTTTTACACAAATATGGACCAAAAAGTAGTTATACACAAAAGCGAAAACGTCAATGTGGAACCGTTATATGCAGTCTACCTAGAAAATATATTACTTGCGCAAATATATAGTTGAAATACCTATGGTCGCGCTGCTGTGTCACTTTCGACCCAATATATCCCCAGACACGAGAGAAACCGGACTCGCAGTTTAATAATAAACCAAATTCCAATGTCTGCATTTCCAATTAAATATCTTTTATTCCTCACAACGCATATGCAGGGCTAACGCCATATTACGACTAAATCAAAGGGAGCATAGAATATGCCACCTTATATAACGTTAACGTCACTGTCTTGGCGGTTGTTAACCGTATTCAACCAAACAATCATCGTATTTTTGCCAATTCCATTGTTGGGGAATAAAGGTGTTGCGATCTGCTCCTTTAAAAACGCTATGATAGAGTATCATCTACATATGCTTTTATGGTATTCACGTGAAAAGCAAGAACACGCGGTAACATTTTGGAATCTGTTAACTGGTCCGGCCCGCGATTGATTTGAAGGTTTGAATCCGGCCTGCGACGCAATTTGAGTTTGACACCCCTGGTATAGATAAATGTCCAATCGACTCATCAAGTGAACCAAATATCCACCAGCATCAATGAAATAAGATAAGACTACGGTGCAGGTGAAATATCCCCATGTATTTCAACAATTCTCTTTGGTACAATTACAAACCGCCGCTTAGCAAATGCTCATTTACAGCCTTCCTTGAAGGGATTGATAAAACGTGAATATCACAAAAATCGCACCCACAACACTCACCAAGTATGGGGGATCACTGGAGGGAGATTTGCCATTCTGAAATATAAGAATGAGAGAGTAACGCTCGCAGTACAGTGATGGGCGATTGACGCGCAAATTACCTGCTTTGATTTATAATTACGACCTTCAACAAACGACATGTAGTCTTCGTAAAACACGAACGGGCCGGCTACCACCCCCATGAACATGAATACGTAGCTGAAGTATTGCAAAAAAGTCGGACGTTGTCTGTAATAAGCAGTACTTCATGAAGTGTCAAAAAAATCGCAAAAGAATACGTGAATTTCAATAAATTTTCGATCTGCTATATCGCCACAGTGTGGATTATCAATATTTACAAGTGGAAACGAGAGTGTGCTGTCGAGGAGATGCTGAAATTACTTTCAGTTCTATCCAGGTTTTCCGGATGTTAAAAATAATTTGATTTATCTTGTTGTGTTCGTTGTTTCAAAAAATCACATCTCATACAAAACTGACAGCTGTATGATATTATAGGCACGACTCGCTACCAATAGCCTACATCATTGAACAGTGAACACTTTGTTATCGTATCGTAACAATAACCTTGGTTGTAAAGGATAATAACAAAAATAAAGGCGCACCTGATCGCATGCTTCTTCTGATCAGCCGACAAATTCTCAGCATTGTCCAACGTACCTAAAAATCAGACAGACTTGTTGACTTGTCGGGCTGAAATAGCAGTAGAAAATAGTCAAAAGTAACAATGATTGGAACGTCACCGCACAGAATACTTCCACTTCAGCGGGGAAAAGTCAGCAAAACATCACATACAGAAAAACATGGCAGTATACACACTTTAACACAGTTACAATACAATTTATATGACCAAAACCGCAAATCTAAAAAACGGACTGATTCTACATCAATGCAAAATTCACGAGTGTGCGTCGTTACTTGTGCTGTGTTGGCAAAAAGGACTACATTTCTATAAGATTCCTCAACCTCCACATGAAAAAGTGAACGACCATGAGTGACAAAGACGCATTTAGCCAGAGGTTCTTAAAATGTGGGGCATGGCCCACTGGTGGGCCACAGAGCTATTTCCTTGTAGAATTAGTGAAAGTTTAGTTTTATTTGTTAAGTTATTCGCTCAAAATTATATTCATATTGAATTATACCTAGGCTAAATAAAACTATTCATCCGACTCTGATGAGACTTTTTTGTCGTCCCAGCTATGACAACCAACAGCTAACAGCAACGTTAATAATTTCGATGATATAATACCTGGAAGTTAATGCTGAAGTAACCAACTATATTCCAGTGGGGTAATATGTCGTGCGACGTTGAAAAAAGTGTACATTACACTCGGACTGAAGTGTATTTGATGAAGATTTACTGTACTTTGACAGATTGTATTATTGTAACATAAAATGCCCATTATTGCAATTTATTATCAATTATCAACTTCTTGTGAAAGTGTAGGGCCCCCGCCGAAACGTACCGTAATGGATTGAGGATTTAGCGCAGCAGTGCAGCATATCAAGCTTTGGAATCATTCTAAAACGTCTACAACATATGTACGGCTAATGGCAAAAAAACAAGATTTGGATATATTGGAGCAGATCACACACAACCCACAATAGCAAATCAGGCACAGACAATCAAATGCATAAGCCTTGTTTGGTATAATCATTATGACTAGATTACTTGACAATGCAAGTGGCAACGCATCACAAGATATATACTATATCCAGTCTATTACCACAAAAAGTCCATCACAGAGTATCAAGAACATAAATGAATCAGATATTCTCACCGTCTCGGTAGTTGAAAGCGACTGATGTTATTCTTTGTGTTAATATCATATTCGGTCTGTGAAATACCAGAAGATCACAGATATATAACGAGCATTCAATGAGTACACATCTATACATCACGTTTGAGTCAGATTTTACAATTTCTTAAACAACAGAATTTACAGAACAAGCAGTCCAACTGGAAATAAGAACTAATTGCAGTGCCAAACACGGAGATTTTTGAAAGGAATCATCTGGTTTGGTATTAAATAAGACTGATTGAAATAGATTTCAAATCAGTGATTCAAAATACTCATCCGTAGACTCAACGTATCTTCACATACGAAAACATCACCATATTTTAGTCTGTCTTACAACCTACTACAACATTACATAATAAAAAAGTTTGAAATTACGGTGGTACCCCAAACCCTAATTTGTGCGAAAATAAGACCAAATACTCCCACAGAGATGATTCTTCACGTCATCAGTTCCATTTACAACATGATAAAATACTTGAGCAACCACTACGGTACTCCAAAAGGCAAGGACATAGGACTAGATCGTGATAATACTCATATGAAATTAAATTAACATAATGCCAGTCTATTGACCCAGGACAAATAGACTAGTAATGGTTGTGTGCTTACCCGGTAAAATCTGTGGAATATCTGTGTCCAGATTTGTGAAAATTATACAAGTGATTCAAATGGCAGCTAAATAGAAATCCCATAGACAGTAAAAAGGTGATTCTGAAAAAAAATGCAAAGATTAGTAGGCTGATAGGCTATCCATAACAGATTCTCGCTTTTGCTTCGTTTTTTGCTTATTTCAAAGACCATCAATATTCGTGTTGTTTTAGACATAGTGCGTGGTAACTGGTAATATATTTAACAAGTTACTCGGCAAAAGTGTGAAAGAGAAGAAGGTAGTCAAAATGATAAAACTCACTTATGCGCATATTTCTGATTCACATACTTCAAAACGAGGAAGTTCACCAGTGCATCAGTAAGTGGAATCAGCATTTTCCTGGGTAAGAAGAGTAATAAATGATGTTTCACAGTATATTATCATACTATCTTGTAAGCAAATTCCTGACTAAAATGTCCTGTGAATTGCATTAACGTAAACGTTCTCAATTCGGGAAACCATTTAGCTTGTAACACATGAAAATCACGGTTAATGATGGGAGATTAACATTCTAATACCCAATACCCATATCAATTCGTGATTTCATGATCATCGTAAACCGTAATTATCAGCTTTATAACAGAACTTCAAAGTCCAATGTCACAATTTAGCGATGTGATATTTATTGCATTTTCATAGACTATGGTGGTAGCATTCTGAAACTTACTAACGATTTTGAAGATTTTTACTTGCTCAATTATGAGACAAAAGACAATCATCAAAATTGGGTAATGGGTATTACAAGGTAAAAAACATATTCACATCAACAGTGAAAATATCCCTGTACCATATTAACAATTCAGACACAGTTAATAGTGTTCTACTCAAGTTATGCACAGATGCTACAAAATCCTTTGCCAGGTCTTCCCAAATTGGGGGTGGTGTAACCAATTTCATGAAAAGTATAAAATTCAACAGAAAGTAAAGGTATACACTGTATAGCAGGGGTGGGCAATTATTTTCCTCCGCGGGCCAAATGAGAAGTAGAAAATACGTTGGCGGGCCGAGTGAAACATTTTAGCTATATTCTCCAGCGTGTTTTAATTTTTATTTCTAAATTACAGTGTTAATAAATGCTGCTCAGTGAATGTGTTCATGTCAGATAATGAGATATTGATGGTTAATTAAAAAATATCAATTTGCTGTCATGATTCGAAACAATGTTAAACATGATACACTTTTAACTCTCTTTAAACCTCTATTAACGTTCTAATATTAAGACTCTAGAACAGTGGTTCTCAAACTTTTTCAGGCACGACTCCCTTTATGATAGTGAACAATTTCGCGCCCCCCTTATTATGATATCACAAAATAGTAAAAATTGCAACCAGAATGCTAGCAATCCCTACGGATAGTTTGATGGCGCGGAAGTTTATGGCTGTCGATTAGTGAATTCTGAAATATCAAAGTCGTACAATACACAGAGCAATAACGAGCTTTCTGTAAACTAATTTCCTGTTGAGTTGATACGCAGCCTATGGTTTTCGTCATTAAACAAGCAAGTTTTATGTTATGAATTTCAAGCAACCTTTCGCGGGCCGCACAGAATGGCTTCGCGGGCCGCACTTTGCCCAGGTCTGGTGTATAGTATATTATACGGATCATATTATGAAACTTTGTTTCCATGCACTTGTATGTAAGTATAAAAAACGAAACAAAGCTAGGACAGAACGTTTCCAGGGGAACTGATGTAAAACAAGGAAATTTTAGGTTGGTTAATCCTGAACAACCCTACTGTACGCATTTTTATTATCTGGCCTGCTTGTGATAACGGTTGCGTTTTGCATATCCTGCTATGATAGCCTACCATGGAATTTCAACAGGTAACATCAATCCAATCTAATAATTGCTTTAGCCGGTTAAGGATCATCTAACGACACAGGTATTTAGTGTACTGCTGATGCTGTTGAACTAGCGGTAGAGGCAGATACCAATTTGCAAGGAGAAAAATATGGCTGGAAGTTGAAATTAACGGTTCGTACCCAGGATAATTGTCAATGTAACAAGTCTGTGGAGAGTGGAGTATTTTTTCATTCCGACCTGTCTTACATGATTCATGAAGGGCTGCGAACAATTTTAGCAGAATAAAAGGGGTCGTCAGCAAAAAATTAGGGAACCTCTGTCCTAGATGATCGAAACATTAATCAACACATACTACATCTGCACTAGTTTTGATTCCATAGATAGGCTCTAACAAAGATCTGCAATACTAGTTAATCAAGTTATGGCAGTTTAAGCGTGATGTAGGGTGTTCGTTGATAAATCTAAGCAAAATAACTGTGGTTACTGGTTAGATTGATCCATAATCGAGGAAATGGATATTTATATTGTAGTAGTGAAATGACATCGTAAATATCTATTGCTTAAAGGACAGAATTTGGCAAGACCTTGAATAAGCGGAGAACGGTTTAAGACCCTTTTAGATGACAAGGTCGGTTGGGTACAGAACTTGACAGTCAGCAAACTCTTTCATAATAGATAATAACACAAACAAAGCGCGTTTAGGCAGCCAACGTGATGAAAGGATGAAAGGGAAAATAGGCATGCTTAATAAGCATGCTGCGTCACTGTCAAAAATATGACAATGAAATTAAATACTCTATATCAGCAATATTTTGGTGGGCAACTATGCTACTCATAACAGAAAGATGAAACATTCATTACCATCCCCAAGAAAAGAACAACAACCATATTCCAAAACATCCCGAGAAAAGCAATCTGATCTCTGCAGATGTCGTCTTTGGATTCAATTTGTACCGGAACACAAAAGACGCAAAATATGACATCAAGATGCAGGTCACAAAAGATATCTAAAAATAAAAGGTGAAGTATAACATACTCGTCAAGTTCCTATCAGGAAAGTATGATATTGAGATAGTCTTAGATTGCTGATTCAAGATAATCCCTTCAATAATGAGAGAGGGATATTTAGTCTTTGGACATGAACATTATTACTACATATAATTCACATTAGACAAATATCTGAGTTTTGCAATGAAGGCCTCCTCTCTTGCAGCATAGTTCAACTTTGTTGACGACGATGACCAGAATAAAATGACTCGCATAAATGCATGGAAATGGTGATAATGGACATGTGAATCCCTGTATTTGGTCTTTTATATCAGTATCAGAATTAACAGGACTGCGTAGTCTTGTTTCAAATTCTCAGATTTCCACTTCAATGCGTGTGTGGTATAGTGGTACTGTACTCGTACTGTAGCGCACTTAGTCTTGCACCACGGTTTCAGTCAGATCTAAAACTCGTTGCAGTGTCGAAATTCAAGAGATCAGAGGTCTAATACCTCTACACATTCCAGTCTTGCATTAAACCAGGGGTGGCCAACCCGTGAGAAGGTTTTGAGAGGCCCGCGAGGTAATTTTCAAAATAAATAATAAAAAATGGATTGCCCAGATTGTGAACTTGAAAGGCCAACCAAAAATTTGATTAGTCTGTCCGCACAACTGGAGATGTTGATGACTAAAATATCAGTTCGAACGCGTTAGCAGATCCAATTTTGGTAGATCTTCGTATATTACAATAAAGTAGAATATTTTGCGGTAGATGTATAGGCTATTAAGTAAAAAAATTTTCATGCTTCGCGTAATATGTTCTAAATCAATTTCTTGCTAATCCATACCCCTTTCTGAAAATGAAAACAAAAACGCACGCCTAATGTACCAGATTGAGTCCAACTATATTCGCAATTATGAGAGAAAGTGTAGTCCAACATGCAACCTTGCGTTTTTGCACTCGCATAAAGACCGCCGACAATGAAACCTAGGCATAAAATGGTTGGCCGAAGATTTCGACATGATGTCCAGATGCCGAATGGTCCTGTCCTTGCAAACTGAGCCCAGTGATTAACAGCAGATCCGCAATATACTCAAGTAACAATATTATTGACCTATAAACTTGGAACAATTTTCGGGCTTCGCGCGGCTAGTTGCCCGCGCAATGTTTCGTTAATTGCATGTGGCCCTTAGGCCGAAAAGGTTGGCCATATGATACAACACTAACAAACACTCAAACAGTATAATACCACAAGTTAACAACAGCAATATGTACTAGTTACCTGCTCTGTGCCAAGACCAGTAGCTGCACTCATATTGGCAATGCCATGAGATATGTAGGTATGTCCCATGTTACAGGCCTGTACTGCACGCCGGCACGGTAGTTGATTAAAGGCTTAGAAGTGCAATGGTAGTTTCAGCTTTCGAGTTTGCAGTAAGCAACTAAATGCTGCGTACAAAACAACCGGTTAATAGTATCAGATAATACATGCCAAGTCCGCTATCACCTTTAATTGGCACCCTGCTACCACCACCCCTAAATCTACAAAAGGCCGAAACACAGACCGCCCAGAATAAGCAAACATCCCGTTTCGCGGCAACACAAAGTCTATCAGGCGCGACCGAACGCCCAATGCAGAGATGAGCATGGATTAGGATTAGGATTTGAAAAAGCAGGATTTGTGAATTTTTGTCGAATTTGGATTGGCATTTTTTCTGAATTTCAAGTTATAATCGGATTAGGATTGGTCACGCATTTGAATATAAAAAAGTTCTGGATTACGATTTGGATTCTTTTCGCCTGCACCATCGAGATGCTTTGATGACGGGGATGCGATACGACCGCAAGATAATCGTAATCCTTAGCCTGCACCCCCGTTTTCCTCATCCATGCTCTCCGTGGATGCTGAGCGCCTGGCAGTATAGCTGCGGCCTGCGGATACTAGTTTTCGAGTCTTTTGGTCTGTCTGACCCGACCTGGAATCGAACCCACGACCTTCCGATCGAGAAGCCGCACGTATCACCATTGCACCACCTCGTTAGTGCCACCATACATCCTCTTATAGGGGGATTTGTCCTCTTTTTTCACTAAATTGAAATTATCCTCGGACGAAGCCTCGGTGTCCGCTTTTTTGGAAATTTCGTTTCGGTTTATTACAATGAAAGATAGGAAGGTGTCGAAACGACTTGATGTAGACTTTGAAATCAGACACCCACATTGGCCTAGGGCCTGGGAGATGTAAGGAGGAGGCATATGGTGACACTAGCGAGGAGGCTACTCCAAGTTGTTTCGACACCTTCCTATCTTTTCATTGTATCGCAGTCTTGTGATGTTTTGAAACGATGAAAATATTATTGAACCTGATTGATCGATTGAATACACACTGAAAGATAATATTCTGTATAAAAAAACGCGACCCCGACGCAGCGAACGTCAGAGTTTCGTAAAAAATAGGGTAAATCGGGACTCGAGTCAAAGTGATGACTAGGGCAAGTTTTTGTTGCAGTTAAATCCGTGGAAAGTTGCATTTATTCATTTATTTTCGAAAAAAGTTGCAGAAGTTGCATTTTGACCACATTTTGCTCGGTTGACTAAAAAAAGGTCAATTTTCCGGTTCAACTCCCGAAATACCCGTAAAAGCGCTACTTCGGTGCTGATTTACGGTGTTTCAGTCGAATTTGGCCGTGTATTTCACCAGAAACGAAAATACCTTCATGAAAAATCGAAAAAGTTGCATAAAAAATATGGACAAAAGTTGCAAAGAGTTGCACTATAAGATTCCTTCAAACAGCTTAAAACAGCATTCTACATATCTTACGAGCATTTAGGAAGCTGCCGGAAGCTGTAAAAGAAAGTTGCCAAAGTTTCAAAAACTTGCCCTAGTGATCACCTTTTTTTAATCAACACAGAATTTTTGAAAAGTGTCCTCTTTTTGGATCTCAAAATATGGTAACACTAACGTATCCGAACATGCGAACACTGCGCTAGACAATATTCTCAACAAGTTTTCCTATGAGGTGAGATACACCGACTCGAAAGACACTCTGCCGACATACGTTGTAATGACACCCTTCTCTCGCACCATTCTTCTCTCTCACTATAGAAATTAATTTCTATACTCTCACTCTACTGAACAAAAATGTGGAGTTTGGGCATCTTCCGGTTACACGAGTGCATGACCCTTTTGGCACTGCAGAAATTTACAGTTTACAATATGTCTAAGGTACGAGGAAGAGCATGCAGGCTATCAATGAATAGCGGGCCATGTCTCGCCAAATGAAACAACCTCTTTATTACGGCATTATCTGCGCATAGGCATAGGTATATAATAACTACAACAGACGTAGTCTACTTTGTACTCCACCGTTGTTCATGTTGCACACCATTGTCTCGTTTAGCAAGAGATCGCGCCGAGTTTTATGGCCTTAATTGTGAAATAATATTTCCAGGGATATCTAGATTCCAGACTCCTCTATCTATCTATAGTCTAGAACCATCCAGGTATCAGATAGTCATCACGTATCTTAATTGGCATTAACGTTTGAGTCGTGAACATGGAATTTCAGTTCGCCTTTGCACCTATTCATTGCCTGGGTCAGACTTGAACAACTAAATAATTCTAGTTGTCTAATTTCACTAAATTAATTAGAGCAAAATACCAGGAATGTAATTCTAATCTAATTTGTGAAATGCTCCTATATATGCTCTAATTCTAATTTAGGGTTACCATATTTCAGCACCCCAAATTCCGGACATTCTTTAGCGCCCACTAGTGGATTCCAAAATTGGGTATGACGTCACACTAGCAAAGCTTTGCTCATAGACCAGAGGCGGTCACGGTCCGGTTCAGGAGTATGTGGCTCACTGGCTGCGTGTTGTATAACCGGGACCTAAAGCACATGTTTTCAGCCCCCTCCCGCCCAAATCAACAATTATTTTGAGCCCACACTATCGGGTAATCGATGCAACTTCTGGGCGGGGGGGGGTGCTTGTTATATGAATCTGGTTTCTATATGCATCTGGTCGTTAAATTATTTGAATAAATTCTGTCAATAATATTAGTCGTTCCTTATATTACTATATAGATAAGCCTGCTATTCTCCTCTCTCAAGATCAGAATTAGCGGTAGTGTTTGTGGTGAAGGATGATGAGTTCGAAAATACAGGGAGCGTAATTTCACATCGTTAAGTCATGTTTATTTTCTACCTATAAGATTGCTTATCAGCCATATGCCGGTGCGCACCACAGAGCTTTATAAACACCCCACATACAGTGGTTTCCAACCTTTTATGGTCGCGACTCCATCTCCAATTTTAAAATGTTCCGTGGCCCAGATCAAAATTTGACGAGCTGATTACTAAAAAAAGTCAGCACCTTTGCCCAGACTTACTCACGGGCTATTTTGGAAGCTGATTACGTTCAACATATTCGCAAACCCCATAATAAAGGCAAAAGACCCCCCCCCCCCCGTTTGGAACCACTATCTTTGAATAAAGCATTTGAACGGCCTTAACGATCTCTAGGAATATACCGTTCTCCTTTAATTGTGATTACAATTAGGCTTATTCCAGTAAATGAAGGTCGTGGGTGGTGGTAGCCTCCATATTCAAATCAATAAATGTGATCGTAAATCGCGCGAAGCGCGACGAAAAATATCATACATCAGCACAAATATTCCCAAAATATATTGTTTTTATACTGATTTACGAAAAAAATTATGAGCCTACGTCAAAATTCCGGACATTTGGCATATTTTAGAAATTCCTCCCGGACGCTAGTTTGAACAGTGAAATTCCGGACATGTCCGGGAAATTCCGGACGTATGGCAACCCTATTCTAATTCTAATCTAATTTGGTAAATGTTTCTATACTCTAATTTTAATATATATATTATTAAGCTGTATAGGTGGCGCTGAGAGCAATTTGGGGCGATGTTATTTAGAAGGCAACTGCTGCGTAGTGTTGAAACGATGGATAGATAGATAGATAGATAGATAGATAGATAGATAGATAGATAGATAGATAGATGGATGGATGGATGGATGGATGGATGGATGGATGGATGGATGGATGGATGGATGGATGGATGGATGGACGGACGGACGGACGGACGGACGGACGGACGGACGGACGGACGGACGGACGGACGGACGGACGGACGGACGGACGGACGAACGGACGGACGGACGGACGGAACGGACGGACGGACGGACGGACGGACGGACGGACGGACGGACAGACAGACAGACAGACAGACAGACAGACAGACAGACAGACAGATAGATAGATAGATAAACTAATTCGCGGTAGAAATGCAGAATCGATTCAGTCAGGGCAATTTAGGGTCGTCCGTCTATGTATTCAGCTGTACCGGAAACGTATATTGTTACTTGATAATGATAATCCTTCCTAATTTAGCAGTCAGCAGTATCCCTGAAAAGTTTGGTTCATTGTGTGCTGTGAGAACGACGAAGTATTTGAGCAGTTATTTCTGACTGCAAGATGTTGCACGAGTAGCCTATATGGTGATTTGATTTCAGAACGTATTGCAATTAGAAATTCTTCACTGGATAATCAATCCATTTTGTGAAGTTCCCGAGCATGAAAAGATTCTGAATCACGTGTTACGCTTCGAGTCGAGTCGAGTATTCGAGTATCTCTCGTTATGACGTCACAGAAGAATATGCTATGTCAAAGTTGAAATATGTACCTTTCATGCCACCGCAAAGAACATAATGCCTGCTATACATCACATTAATGATACTTTGGTATTTTTTCGACCATACCGATTTCATTGCACTTCTTGACAATGTTGTGGAATGATCATGACTTCGGAAATGTGTTATTTGCAGTAACGTTCCTAGCTTTGTAACTGTCTCGTATGCTGCGACACGGCCAATCAAGGTTTCAAGGCTTCCACAGTGGAAAATAGTATCAAAATTATAATTCTCGTTAGTAAATTAACTTTCAGTTGCAATGAGTGTATAATTTCAGTACTCGAAAAAATCGTCTTTTACTACTCGACTCGAATCATTAAAATTTATACTCGATTCAAATTCGAGTACTCTGATCATTGTGCCCATCCCTAGTCTCGAGTCATATGATTTGGCTCAAGTTATGCACAATGACTCGAGTACAAGTCGAGTCAATACAAAAATGAACTCGAATCGAGTCAATTTACGTATTTGAAAATAGGACTCGAGTCAGGTCGAGTCACAAAAAAAAACGCGACGCAAGTCCAGGGCCGTAACAGCACTTCGTCAGCCCCCCAAACGTTGGTCTTGGACCCCCTATATGGTGATAAACCAAACTTCTGGGAGGCTTCGCCCCACAGACCCCCCTCACGCTATACGCTGTTTACCGGTAGAGCTGAGTGAGGTGTGTTTGAAAAATAATAATTAAACATATCCGGATGTATACCCGTTGGCAGTAACGAAACAGCACTTTGTCACTCACTCCCCCCCCCCCCCCCCACCCCCCAAAATAAACTTCGATAATTCATGATAAAATCGGTCAATAAGATTGGGAATTGCATATATATTGCTATCAATTTATTATTCTCTCTGTATTTGAAACTGTAGAGCTCGTAAGTAATAACACTAGTCTACAAATTTCGAAAATTATTTTGCGCCAGAAATTTTATTGATTGATTTAGGCTAATTATAGGTTGCTGAATCCGATTCTGTGCTCAGAATTTCTCTATCACGTCAGATTTTTTTCGTACGAATTTTTTTCTTTTTCATAAATTAATCAAATTGCGGCTTTTTTTAGTGACATCACGGTTAGCATACAACAACTACAGATTAAGTATTGTTATTGAAATCATCTATCATGAAACCTGATGGGTTGTTGTAGTACATAATGAATGAGTTTTCGGTGATCTTGAATCCAGTGATTCTCTATCTTCGTTCAATCAGAAGCTCTTTTCGACCCATAAAATTACACTGGTGTACAAATTTCATCAAAATTTTGCGACAAAAATTTTAATGATTGATTTCGGCTAATATTAGGTTGCTGAATCCGATTCTGTGCTCTGACTTTCTCTATCACGTCAGATTTTATCGGTATGTATTTTTCTCATTTTAATAAATTGATCACATTTCGGCTTCCGTTAGTGATATTGCGGTGAGCGCACATGAAATCATCTCTCATAATGAAACTTGGGTTGTTGTAGAACAGAATACCTGAGTTTTCGATGAACTTGAATCCAGGGGTTCTCTATCTTCTTTCGATCAGGACCTCTTTTTGACGCATGAATTTATATGTGGATGCAGCTATTTTAGTCGGTAGCTGTTATCAACTTTTTATACCGGTCTTCGTTTAAAGATTGTGATTAGTAGTTCCGTACCTAATTTAGATCCCTACATTATCTTATCTTTATATATCTGTCCTGCAGACTTAATCGGTCAACGCATTTTGTGACAGCACATTGCTCTTTCGTAAAACGCAAAAGTTTGCAAACAATAAACATTGCATTGATGGTATATTATGTAGAAGAGAATTGGTCACGTCGGTACATGACCCAAATATGTAGCCTTTTGAGCTTGTTTTGAAACATTAAAAGAAACAGGATGTCTGCTTTTCCAAAGAAAAAAGTCCTTATCAGGATAACTTGAAAGAATTTCGCTTCATTAATCTCCGCCTGTACTTATCATGCTAATTCTTATAAACTAGAGTTGGTTGAAGCGATCGGCGTTGCTGCTCAAGTCGCACAAGTAACGCCTTACATTTCTACTCAATTACAATTAGAAATAGTAATTCTAAGACATGTAAAAACTATTTCAAGTGGAAGACGAAATGAAAGGTCCGAGAATTACTAAAAGTCAGTAAATATCTAAGTAGGCTATATTTGGCCGGGGGGGAGGTGGTCGCACACTTTCAACAGTTATTCGGAGGTGGCGACATACGAAATCCCACGATATATCGTCGCAGCTAACGCAAAATGACTATAAAGACACCACCCATGGGTAGAATCTTCGAAAATATATATTCAGTTACCGTGATTCAGAGGCTATTTCACGCGTTTTTATGACAATTTAACTCATGATAGTGGTGTAATACTATCACTGAACTACTTTCTACTGTACGATAACCAAATTGCAAACGTAATTTCTTCATCCAGAATAATGTTCAGGTAGATGTTAAAGTAGTTGTAAAACATCACCACTTCCGTAAGTACTGCAAGTATCCGCAATCTACTTGAATACCTCGAAAAAGTAGAAATATTCAACATATATATTATCTCAAAAACGTGATGTGATAGAGCAAAAATAACGTCAGATTCGTATTCAGCGCCCCTAAATTAGGTATAAATGTCTTCAAAGAAGTCCTGACGCAGAAATCGTGTAGACCAGTGTAATTGAACATTTTCGGACGGGCGGACGCATTGGTATGACTTCGTTACATGATGTTATTTCGTGATCTCCTGTCTGCTATATCAAAAAATATAGAAGCGCCAAAAGTACTAAACTGAAAGATCACACGATTTCGGATTGGTATTTCTTCACTAGCATATAATTTTTTCCTGCGGGATGGTATTTGTCTTGTGAGGTTCAGATTGCCAAGATAAGGAACATTCGGCACCAGTCATTTAGGCGCCTATATGGACAATTAAACCTATATATGTATTTTGTATATATAACGTTTTCGGTCAGCATAACGGCAGTCCTTTACGGTCAAGGTTTTCTCGCTGCCTATCAGAGTTGGATCAATTACATTATTTCAGTTCAATTACAATTACAATTACAATTACTTTCATGAATGTTTCAATTACATTACAATTACAATTACTCCATGCTAAAAATATCAAATTACAATTACAATTACAATTACTCCTTGCATGCTTCAATTACATTACAATTACAATTACAATTGCTGCTGTTGAACATGTAATTGCATAATCATAAATTCAACCGTGCTCCTTGACAACCGTAGCGTCGTATATAATAACAATTCAAGTCTAGTTCAGATTGTGTAGTAATAAATGCGTTTATGTGCGTACATAGTATGCCATGTAAGATGTCCTTTTGACGTAATACAAGCGTATTTTGTATGCTCGGTAATTATGGCTCACGTAATTGGAAATGTAAAATGTTATTTACCTAATTTCCTATGGGTTATGATTAAGGATAGGGTGCAGTATGTCGTTGAAAAAGTATTATAATATATATGCACGTGTTGGATTTGCGTATATAGTGTATAGTTAAAGAAGTAATATTATTTTTATCGAGGGACGTAGGAATTAGGCTGAGGAGTAAAAACAAAACCGTGCTTTGTCAGATAAGACGTTATATAATATCCAGTGGTCTGGTTAGTTAGCCAGACGAAATAACGATGCAGCATCGTGATCTGAAATCGTATTGTAGATTGCCAACCCACGGATAGATGCGCAAGATGTGAGTCACGGATGAATGCACCGACAAACGTACTGCAGAGCCGGCTAAAAGCAGCAAACTTTGAAGTCCTAGACCTGGCGATCCATGCGTCCAAATTTGATGCATCTGGTCTTTATCGTAAGCTATTGATGTACTAATTCCGAAAATACAAAATAAAATCTCGTCAGGGCAATGTAACTGCTCCAAAATAGCCGTTTAAGGCCGACTGTTCTGAAAAGTGAGAGCGCTGCAGCAGCATGACCACAACAATTACCAATTACGCCCAGCGATTGTTCAGAACAATGCCGATTCCCAGACTTTCACGACTATTTTGGGATGGTACCATTGCCTGGAAATATAATTTTATTGCGGAATCAGTGCGACACTAGCTTTCGATTAGGACCATACATATCAAATTTCGACGCTTGGATCGCCAGCTATGGGAATATCAATTCTGCTGCTTTTAGCCGGCTCAGCAGTTCGCTTCTGGGCGTATTCAATCGTGAGTCACGTGTTGCGAATCCATCCGTTGGTTAGTAATCTAAAAATTGTATACAATGGCAGCGGAGGCCAGCATAGCGGTAAAAATAAAATAAAAACTTCGCCCGCAAGGGCGCAGTCAAGGGCTTCCGCGAATGGATCCACCAAATTCCTTGTCGACATTCAAAGAGAATGCATTATAAGTCAATTATTTTATGTTGAGCTTGTCAGGTCTCAATAGCAATTTCATGTAATTGAAATTGTAATTGAGCAAAATTTTTGTCAAATTACAATTACAATTACAATTACACAAAATAAAAATGCTTCAATTACAATTACATTACAATTACATTGAAAAATGTAATTAATTACATTCAATTACAATTACAAATTACAATTGATCCAACTCTGCTGCCTATCGTTTTGGCACACTTCTTGGAGTCGCATGTTACATGGCATAAAACTTTATATGTCTTGGTACATCGTGGCGCGGTAATGGCCAACGCCGATATGCCCATTTCTATAAATCTTGCGTATTTTTTCTTGGGGGAAGAGTACCCAATAATCAAGATATTTGGCGACTTGAAATCGCGCACCGCGCGAAAATTTTTTGAAAAAGTTCCATAAATTTTCAAAAAATACTCCATAATTTATGCTAATTCACGATATAATTTTGGGCCCCTTCGAGCTCGGGCCCCCTCATTTGGGGGGTTTGGGGTGCGGCAGTTACGGCCCTGCGCAAGTCATGACTCGAGTCATTGCAATCCTGGGTCTTGGATGGAGTTTGGCATTGTGACGCAACAATGCTGTCTGTTTTTTCCTCTTGAGCTGCAGCCTCGTTTTGCCAGACAAAATTGTTTCGTCACGATGCCAAACTCCATCAAAATGCAAAATTCGAGGCTGACCGCCGAGTGTAAAAATGCTGCATGACGATGTAGTCCTGGTTAAAGATATTTTTGGTCCGAATATTGCAGGGGCTGGAAGCCTATTTCGTCAAAGGAGCTATGTTTACCCTACATTTTCATTGACAATGTCAATCCACTGTGACGTCACATATCCCAGGTATCACCAAACAAGACCATTTGTATTATATCCAATAAACCTGCACGTAGTAGTGTCAGTCCTGAATTTAGAAAATTGTAAATTCGCAAGGTCTCGGATTTGTATGAATTTGAAATTGTAAAAATCATGAAGCAATATAATGAAAGAACCTTACCTGACTATTTTGACATTTTTTTCAATGCCCAATTGAATTCACCATTATAACACGAGATTCTTACAAAATCAGTCCCTATTTGTTAAATCGAAATCATCAAGACTGTCAATACTATCTCATATAGGTGTTAAATTTTTCAACAATGTGCCAACTATCTACCATACTCTTCCTTATCATAAGTTTAAAGCTCGCTATTGCAAATTTATCTTATCCAAGTACTATGAATATATTTCGTGACCACAGTGATGTATTTTTAAAAAGTATATAGTTGTTTTGTTTTATTAATATGCTTCAATAATATTACCACTGTGTACATGGGTCAAATTGTTATATTCTGATCACACTGTCAAGGGTCAACAATGAAAACTGTCTTCACTAGTGTTGCTGTCTTTTGATTACTTTTGTTTATTTCGTTACTCGTTGCTATGCTACTCGACTGAGAGAAGAAATTGATTTATATTATTATTAATATTGCCGAACATGTTTGGATGACTCCGGCCTTGAAGACGTCGGTCATATCGTGTCTCCCAGTCTATACCGTGTAAAATATAGTTAGGAAATTATATTTAAAAAAAATATGTACCATTGGACGTGGATGTTTGTGGACATTGCCTATACTTCATTTCACGGGTTACGAATAAAATAATTCTCTCTCTCTCTCTCTCTCTCTCTCCCTGACGTCATTGCTTGAAAAAAGACAGTTTTTAAACAAGGGTCTTGTTTTAAACAGGTTTGTTTTAAATGCAACCCTACCTCCGACACATTCCTCATCTCTTACTGTGGCCTACCGTGATATCGTAAAATGCGGAAATTTTATTTAACATACATACAATAGCTGTACAGTGTGCAGTAATACCGTCGCATAAAAATGAATACTGAAATAAAATTGGTCATGATGATTCTTACGAAAGGTAGCAAACAATCTGTAAAGCTGGATATCATAATCACTTTCCTTGTAAGAACTTGAGGAAAACGCTGTCCCGCCGTGCCCTATTCACTCTGATATCTCTTGCTTTGGTGGGATTTCTTCTTACAGTGCGGGGTTTTGGCAAAGGCGACTCTTGGGACAGCGAATCCAGACTGCGAGCTAGAGCAGAAAAGTTCGAGAAATCCGAGGTCGATGGTGTCGAAGACGTTGCCGTTGGGCGATCAGACAAAATTCTCTTCCGCGGCAGAGGAACGGGTCTCTCAGGATTCGGAGCAACTTTTAGCAATACCTTAGTTTCCAACGGTTCTCGCTTATTTGTGGCAGATGACGCGTCGGAGATAGCGGCTACCGGATCTGGATGGTTCGCGCCGCTGGAATTTTCAGAGGAGGAACCAGAAGAATTTGGTCGCGTTGACGGAGGCGTAGATTCGGGCGGAGGCGGGAATGATATACTTGGCGGTGGTCGCACGGATTCAAGCGTATCAGTAGAATCGGAACACTCTGTAGACGATGAAAACCCGTCGAAAACACCGTCGCGAAACAACTTTTTACCTTCCTTCCTAGGAAACGTGTGAACTTTGAAGTAAGTAGGCGATGCCACTTCTCCCGACACGGAAGAATCACAATCACTTATGTCCGATTCAAGATTATACACGGGTAGTTTAGATGCTCGGTAATTTCCATCCGTTGTCAATGAGACAGCCAGTGCCGCTTCGAAGACTGCCGTGACGCCGATGCCACGCAAGCCGGAGCAATGCACGAAATCGCAGCATCCAATCTCAGAAGCAATCTGCAAGCCCATGTCATCGATGTCACTGACTTCTTCGAAAACGCTTGCTCGACGATTCGATATCTCCTTGCATTGGTCAGATAGAGTCCCGACAAGCAGCACAGGCGGAGTACGGTAATTTAATCGTTTCGTTTTGCTTAAAAGGAGCCGCTCTTTTACAAGCTTCCGCAGTGTACTAACAATAACGTCGCTTTTATCGGTATATTCTTCATCCGATAGGTCTTTCGTGGAGTGAAACCGCAGAATCGATGATAGCGGTATGCACAGAAGGACTGCATCTGCACCGGTGCAAGCATACCAACAGTGCCACGTCGAATTTTTATCTCCGTTTGTATCCCAGATGTCTGCTATGATTTCGGTTGCTTCAAATTGAGTTCTGTTGGAGCAACGTCTTGATGGAGTCGATTTGATGCTGCTGCCTTTACTCCGTCTACGAATGTTGGTTTTGCCTAGTCTTGATAATGACGCTACCCGAGGGTCGAGACCGTGTTCAATCTGTTCATTTTTCATTGACTTACTGCGTCCCGTGGAATCAAGCGATGATACTTTGATGTCTCGCAACGTCGGTATCTTGTGTAAATACACAAAAATCTCGTCCCACAAAATTTCCTGCCTGTCCTCTACTTGTAACTGAAATCTCCTCGGCAAGGATTTGGTTTGCGAAAACTTTTTGTGCCAGAGCTGACGCCCTATGTGGCTGCCCTTTAGCGCGACGGATGAACCATCTTTACGCACATGCTTTATGGTAGTGTTCAGAACGATAGTTTGTCCGTCGCAAGAATGAAATTGGTTTTCCTGGTCGTTATCTTCCAATTCGTTGTCGCCTCGAAAATCTACAGATAAATAATCATAATTTACTTGCAATGGGATATAGGATAGCCCTATATACGACGCAAGGAACAAATACTAGCCAATGTGACTATGTCCCTGCAATCATTTACGTAAATGCTAATAAATCACCTTAGTAGGAGCTTAATCGCCACAAGTAGACTGCCAGAATGTATAAAAATACACCAATATAACGCGTAGCCTATAATATCATTCCCAATTTGGCTTATACCATAGATAACGAATATACGAACAGTACAGGCCTATTTCCGGCACAGCAGTACACCAGCATCACGTAACGGTAAAACGGTGCTGCTTTTCCCAGAAATCACAAAACCAATGACCGAATGCCTGTCACACATACATGTGAAGGGAATAATGAGAATGCAGTGCCACTATCTGCAAATAATAACAACGTACCTGAGAGGAACCGTTTTATCAGTGTAGTCTTTCCGGACGATGGATCGCCGACAACTACAAACTTGAGTGTCTGCATACAGACAGCCGATTTACGAGACATCCTTGCTAGTTGTAGGAACAATAACAAACTACATGCTGCGATATGAGTATATCAACACATCAACGAATGAGATACACTCATAAATAAGAAAATTAGCACCATATCACTAGTCATTTACTGTGTTATGTGAATGTGAAATGAATTCCGCAATTACTCTCAATCTCAGGATTCTCAGCACATATGGCCATTTGGACAGTCTCACATGGACAGTGGACTGGGCAGTGGACACCTTACTTCACGTATAACGAGTGTGATATCAATCATCGATGCTCTATACATCTATAACAATATAGTGCTTCTAGGGGTGATGAGCTGCATACGAGTGCAGTGCATATAAATCGAATGCACTTCGGCATGCCAATAGCAGAACTTGAGCTTATAACTGACCGCTACAGATAGCCTACTACTAAGCAACATTATGAATCTCAAGTGAATAGCTACAATCCTCCGAACTCACATTGCAATGCTATGATATCTCTTACAGATTTGTCAATAATGGTTGAAAGTTCCTTGGTATATATATCTCTGAATATTGATACTATACTAAACTAACGTCTCAGATGAACGACCCGTCGCGCCTATCATGGCGTTTAAATCATCATCACGATACGGAATGCAGAATAGATCAATCAAACTGTGACGTAACGCGCCTGCTTTGAAGCCAGGAAAAGGGATGGATAACGACTTTCCTACACAATCTGATAGCTTGGCCTCTGTACGTAACACACGCACTTTGCATGTCTGCCCAAAATGTCATATAAGATAGATTGATCTGACCTCCAGAACGGTGTCCAAGTTTTACGCCTTGTTGTCGCTTGTCCAGCTGCATATTTTCACACTGACTGTTAAATTGCATATAGACTCTTTTTCAGTATATTTACGATGATGACGCATAGCTTCCCACATATTCCTCAGATTGAACGATCAATGTTTTATAAACAAAATTGCGCGGTGGCTATACACGGCGCGTAAGAGTGAGAGCAGTAATTACACAATTCAAACATGCAATTAGAAGGCTCGGGCGGATGTTCTATCGTCGCAAATAGATCTTCGATCTTCTTTCGCGCAGCCTGCCGAACTGTAATGTTATGAACGCGCTGTTTTGAATCGAATTATCGTCAGCTTTATTCGACACAGTCGATCAGCATCCTTTCAATGCAGAAAGTTTATCGGTTAGGTTTGGCAGTTGCGCGTAGGTAATGTCATTCAACCGTTGCTCACAGTTTTACAAAACTATCTATGGACTGAACATGCGAATAGTGATCTAGCTGGATTTTCTGTTTCATTCCAACCCGAGTGCTAATGAAACGTACGACGATGAAGGCTATTGCGACTATTGAGTTTCTCATTAATGCGTGCCGGTGCACGTCTGTCCACAATTTTAGGTCATCATTTTAAATGGCAGAATTAGTTCCCGCAATGAGCATCATCAAATATGCCCGTGTGAAGAAATCGGATCTTAAAGCCTATCCAGAGACCCACATTCAATACAACCATTTCGAATCGCTTGGCCCTGCATTTTTACGTTCTCGATATTATGGCTATCGAAGCGGCAGCTATAGGCTCGCATTACATTATACAGTCTCTACACTGGAGATTCCGAAAACATGGTACCCATTGTATATAGCTACGTGACGTATAAGCGGGCTCACTTTTCAGAAATGACTGTAATATCCGGAACATGAAATGACTCAGATGCTTGCGTAACAGTCGATATTCATTGCATTATACTATTTCCATAACTTCCCCGCGGGGGAAATGTGAGATGAAGGCTCTCTCCCTTCGATCGCACTGACTGTCCGAGTTTATGATTTCGGCAACATCAGTGGCGAAAAAATATACCGTGTAATGTACAGAACACATTGCTATTAGGTCAGTCACTTTTACGTGTCGTTTTATTCGTCAACTGATGATGCACTGACGGGACAACGTATACAGACCAATATTACTCAACCGGTGTTACACGAAACACTAGGGCAGGGGTTCTCAACTTCCCTTGTATAACGGGCCGCATTTTAACAGCAAATGACGCTGCGGGCCGCAGAACATTATTACCATGTATTTGTGGGCTACTATTAGATTTAGGCTACTGTAGCCTATTTACCAGTCGTATACGGGCCGGTATGCACCTTTTAAACCCTTCCAACAGAGAACTGAACTCTCTGTTTCAAAGCGGGAGCGAGCATGTATAAAATTACGGTAACTTTTTCGTTACAGAGGCTAATATCGCAATGAGCTCTCAGTGATATGAGAAGAAGTTTGCCGTTCGGGGTCATTTCTGAGCAAACCAATCAACCCTTCTCCTTTCATTCCATGGCGAGGACCCTGCACCATTGGTTACAGAAGTTATCTTTTTCAAGTTGATGTTTTTCGCTGTCACCCCTCCCACGTTTGCCAAACAGTATTTTCTCTGCAAATATGTCCACTCCGATAAAAGGCTCCCAGATAAATAGCTATGCAATGTCTGTGGAGTCGGTGAATTCATCCAATGCTAGGATAAAGTAGTCTACGTGACAACGTGTTTCAGAACATTCGATAAAAGATCGACTGACATTGCTGCTATTCTTTTTGGTCACGGTGTAACCAGACAACTGTAGCTTCGACAAATGTCAGGTGATGTTGTCATTGCTGCCAAGTTCCGGAAACAGCAAATACTCGCAGAGTTTTATTGAAATCACACCTTCTCTAGCAGATTTCCTGCTGGGTTTAGCCCAGCAATTTTGAACGATGTGTCTGTAACGTCGTCGGCAATTTTACAATGCCTCGAAATATAGATTGCTGGGCTTGATACCTAGGTAACATTTGTTTAACTCCTGACGAAACTGTCGCGGTATCGTTTTAAGCTTCTACGCTTCGTTACGACTTACGAAAACTGTTCTTCGACAAGTATGACACATCAGATTTCCATTTATATCTGAGAATGCAAATTCATTTTTCCACGCAGAGTTACAAACTCAGTTCTCGCCGTTTAATTTCCCATTCCTTGTTCCTGTTTCTGTTCAAACCATTCGCGATGAGTGAAACACTCTTTAAAAATGTACTTATACGTAGCGGGATTCTCGTGAACCGTAGTCCAACCGAATACAGATTCAAAACAATAACAATCTAAACTCGAGCATATATCAAGAAACCAGAACACATCAAAAATGAGTAATCAAACGAAATAGAGACGGTGCGATAAGAGAGCTAAGCAGCTCAATGTGCAACAATACCGTGTCAGTAATAATTGCGTTCATAATGAAAAACGTCGCGGGCCGCAAAATAAACGTCTGCGGGCCGCGGGTTGAGAACCCCTGCACTAGAGGTTCCCTGAGCCGATCTCACGGGTTCCCTGGAGGTCATGACACACACTCAATTCATACATATGATTTGTGATGTGATGATACGCCGTCCTGGCCATCATTTTGAAAGGTTCTGTGTGAACGCGAACGTGAACCTCATGACGTCACGTGACGACATTTTGCTAATTCCAACCCTATATTTCGGTGAAGTGAGTCTGTATTATTTTTGTACACGATATCTAGCGACGACTCGGCCACATTAGGCCACAATGCTACATATTGACGTTTTAAACGTCGCCAAACGTATCAACGGGGGCAATCAAATGATATATTAATCCAATAAAATCACTATCTTCCGTCCTTTGCCAACAATTTCGAAGAGTACTTGCAAGAGAATAGGCCAGACCGGACAATGTATTCGGCGTCTGAGTATTGCTACGTTGATATTGAGCAGAGTGTGAAACGGGTTTCGATACTTGCTACCGATTTTACCCCATTAACAAGTTATACAGCAGTAGCCAACACCCTAGCTCACCAATCGATTTGGTTTTTATGATACAATAAACATATGAAGTCAAGATCGAATCCGTACGCCTGCTAGATTTGAACGATATGAATTTCATTAATTGGTTCAATAAGCATCATTCGCTGACTACCTATGCAGGACCGTAACTGCTGCACCCCGAACGCCCCAATTGGGGGGGGGAGCTCAAAGGAGGCCCAAAATTATTTTGTGAATTAGCATAAATTATGGAGTATTTTTTGAAAATTTACTCAGCTTTTTCAAAATTGCGATTTCAAGTTGCCAAATATCGTGATTATTGGGTTCTCTTCCCCCAAGAAAATATACGCAAGATTTATACAAATGGGCATATCGGTGTTGGCCACTACCGCACTCGACGCACCAAGACATAAAGTTTTAGACCATGTAACATGCGACTCCAATAAGTGTGCCAGAACGGTCGGCAGCGAGAAAACCTTGGCCGAAAAGGACTGCCCTTATGCTGACCGAAAACTTCGTTGTATATATACAAATACATATACGTTTGATTGTCCATAGGCGCCTAAATGACTGGCGCCGAATGTTCCTGTCTTGGCAATCTGAACCTCACAAGACAAATACCATCCCACAGGGAAAAATAGATGCCAGTGAACAAATACCAATTTGAAATCGTGTGCGTCTTTTAGTCTAGTGCGTTTATGCGATTCTTTTTTTATGTATAGCAGACTGGAGGTTACGAAATACCATCATGTGACGAAGTCATACCAACGGGTCCGCCTGCCCGAAGATGTTTAATTATTATTTACGGGCCCTACAGTTTCCAAGACACCTCACTCAGCTCTGCTGGTAAATCTGAATACGTGAGCAGAGAGGGCAAGAAATTGATAGCAATATATATGCAATTTCCGATCTTATTGACCGATTTCATCATGAATTATTGAAAATTCTCGCGCTTCGCGCTTGCTCACTGAATAGTACATATAATTTCGTGGCAAAAGCGAACAACGTGATGGGGGGTCGGTTTATCACCCTACGGGAGCTCAAGACCAAATTTTTGTGGGGCCTGACGAAGTGCTGTTTCGTTCCTGCCAACGTGTATACGCCCGAAGATGATAAATTATTATTGAGTGGTCTTACCTTTTCAAACACACCTCACTCAGCTCTACCGGTAAATATGATTACGTGAGCAGAGAGAGGATAAAAATTGATAGCAATATATATGCAATCTCCGATTCTATTTACCGATTCAATCGTGAATTATAGAAAATTTTCGCGCCTCGCGCCTTTAGGGTATAGAAAAGCTTACTCATAAAACAGACACCCAACGTTGATGATAAGTAGCGGTAAAAAGTGTATAGCCCGAGGGGGGTCTGGGAGCTTCGCCCCCCACAAGTCCGTTATATCACCCTATGGGGGGCCAAGACCAACGTTTTGGGGGGGCTGATGAAAATTGTAATATATGAAAAAGGTTCTCAGTGCAGAACCTACCATGGTTCGTTTGTGAACGTAAACCTCTAAATTTACGAGGTTCACACACAGAACGCGAACTTGAACCTCACGTTCACTGGTTCACACCATCCCTAAATTACATAGGCGTATGTTTAATTGTTCATAGGCGCCTCAGTGGCTGGCGCCGAATGTTCCTGTTCCGGAAATCTGAACCCCACTAGACACATGCCTACCCGCAAGGAAAATTTAATCGCCAGTGAAGAAATACCAATTTGAAATCGTGTGCGCCTTTTAGTTTAGTATACGTTTGGGCGATTTCAATATCTTTTGACATAGCAGACAGGAGGTCACGAAACAACATCATGTAATAAAGTTATTATACCGCACGAATATGTTTCATTATTATTTACGGGTCCTACAGTTTCCAAGACACCTCATTCAGCTCTACCGGGGAATCTGATTACGTGAGCAGGGAGGATAAAAAATTGATATATGGAATTCCCGATCATATTGACCGATTCAATCATGAATTGTTGAAATTTTTTCGCTCTACGCTCGTTTAGGCGAAGTAACGTGTCTCACTAAACAGCACAATAATTGTTGGTGATAAATCCCGGGAAATACGACTAACGTGATGGAAGTCTGGGGGGCGAATCCCCACAGAAGTTTGGTTTATAACCCAATGGGGGGCCAAGACTAACGTTTTTTGGGGGGCTGACGAAGTGCTGTTACGGTCCTGCATGTACAGGTACATTGTACGTACATGTAATGTGGTCTTATACAACTAAGTCGGTACTAAAATACGGGGTTGTTACGTTGGCTTTGAGTTTCGGCTACATTGGTCATTGTGGAGCAGCTCGATATTCGTTTTTTATGCTTTCTGAGCTGCCGACTTTTAGCGCAGCCCACTTTCGTCCTAGGCTTTTGGAAGAAATGGGTTACGTGGTAAGTGGGGGCCTAGATGAACATCGAACCGCCAGGAATTATGCAGTTCGGTCGGAACTAAATAATGGGTGACGAACTGGATGCGTCATATGATTAGCATATGTTGCAGGGTAAGTAACGCCCCATTTGCTTTTATGACGTCATAGCGACCAAAATATGGGATAAGGAATTCAACTGCTCAAGACCGCCTCAAGTTGTTATATGCAATCTAGACAGTCGTTCTATTTTTTCGATGATTCTGTGAATCATTGTGATATCACATATTTTTGAATTTGCCCTAAAGTTACAGTAAACAGTAAAACTGTTAAAAAAATCAAAATGCAACATTGTATATATTTCTAGCATTTGATATCCAAGCCCGTCTCCGCGGTGATCATATGCGGATGTGAAAATATTGACGGGTGAAATGGTGATCCAAATGACGGCAGTTTATAATTATTCGATGTTCAGTGCTCTAGATGGCGATATTGGGGATTTCTCGGGGTGGCACAGGTACTGATTTATGATCTGCGCCAGTGCGTATTATATCTTCGCATGTACTGTGTGTGTTGCATGATATTTTAAGATAAAAATTGGTCAGAAGACATATCATGACAGGGGTCTGATCTGGACTAAAAATTATTTCCAACGTTTCTAACTTGGCAGACGCCTCTCATGATTACAACGTGGCGGGTAAATATTTTACAAAGCAACGAAATTCTGCTACTTTTCATAATAGCACCGAAGTATATGGTTGTCTTGCCACTTTTGATCAATATCAGTACCTAATTTCAGATACTATTTAATATGTTTTTTGTAGAATGTTAGCCATGTCGTGTGTCGCACACGGCTGTAATGACTTGAGTCATGACTGGAATTGAGTTGGACACAAGCCACAATTACTTGTTGACTTGATTTGACTCTAGTCAAATGACTTGAACCGAATTGAGTCACTCCGTCAATTGATTGACTCGACTTGTACTCGAGTCACTGCGCATGACTCGGCCAAGTCATAGCCTATATGACTCATAACATTCTGTATTAATGATTCAAGTGTCGTGTATCAGATAAATAGGTCCAAAACTGTCATATATGTTTGAATAATCGTGTTTACAATGCAAAAAGTGAATAGATTAACAGTTTTAAAGAAGTGCATGAGTTGAGCCTGACTTGAGCTCGATAATAAACACAATGAATTGGACTCGGACTTGAGTCGCAACACTATGACTCGAACTCGCTCCTTTGGTCCCTGACTTGGACTCGGACCTGACTCGGCCGGGAGCTAACAAAGACAAGACTTGACCTGAGTCAAAACTATAAAAGTAAGATTGACTTGTGATTCGGAACCTTGTGACTTGTTAACAACCCTGCACGAAAATAATGTGCTGGCCTGATATGGTCTGCTTTATAAAGTTTCTCTTACACACTATTCCCGTTATTGCTACTGCCGGTGTAGCTCTTTAAGTTTTCAAGACTTCTGTTCATTCTTGGTATATATACATTATACACCCGTCTACTCTACTGCAGTACAGATCTGGTAATGATAATTCTTATTACTAGTGGGATTTTTTTAATCTAAAAAACGGACGATTTTGATCTAAAAAATCAATTTTTTGACATCAAAAAACTTAATTTTGACAACATTTTGACCTCACGTATGCAAATTAGATGTTTTCGCACATAATGTTAGAATTGTACTACTTATCTTCATTCCTGGTTGGAATTGTCTGTCCTTACGAAGTAGTATGGCCGGAAAAAACTTTTTTGACTTAATCTCTGACAAATTTTCGCATAAAAAAACTTTGTTTTAACGAAATCTGGAACAAACACTATGAAGAATTCCAGTAGCTACATCACGCATTATGGTAAAAATAAGTAAAAAATATTGTGGTACAACGAAAGATACTTTCCTACATTCTCGGGTAGAAAGTGTCCGTCCTATACTATTTACTAAGTAGCTTGCCAAGAATGTGGAAAGAACGTCCAACAGCAGCAATTGCTGGCTAGCAACACTGAAGCTCTTCGTACACTGCTGGTGACACACCGTGTTGCTTCATTCTGGCAATGTTGTCTACATCACAATTTTTCATCATGTGCTTCTTGATATAAGAACCAATGCTCACGCAGCCTTGTTTCAGTTTGGATATTACGGTACGTTGAGCATAACACCATGTCAGACTATTTGTTTCATTTGACCGTTTATGATTCACAATGAGCTAACAATGGGTGGTATACAACGGTAAGCCTAAGATGTAGGCTACAAGCTGTAAAATGTCAAATGATAAGTTTACCGACATTGCAAACATCTACAATAAAATGCAGGTTGCAAAAAAATATTGACTTTGTAAACAATTTTGACAATTTTTTGACCTAACGCTACAATTTTGACAAAATTTTAACTTATTTTGACATGAAAAAAACAATCGTCCTTTACACACTTCATCTCATGGCTTGAAGCATCCTTGTTTATGCCTTCTTCGTTGAAGAGTCAAGTTTATAAGTCAGACTATTGAGGCATGAAATCACCGAATCTACACTGTCAAGCTTGTTGATCTGGATGTACATGCGCGGTACTTTTCGGTAGCAAGATGAGACCTTTGCGACCGCTCAAATAATGTGGTATTTGTAATTTCTGTTACTTCGACCCCGTGTGCACAGAAACCCCAATGTTGAACAAGGACAAGTAAGAGTTGCAGTTCAATTATAAACTTCGGGAAAGAAAAGGCAAGTAAGCCGACCATTTTCCCCGTGACAAAATAAGTGCGATGCTGACGCAAAGCAAACAGCCTTTCGATCAATAAAATAATATAAATGATGCGTTTCATTATTCGGTCGCATGTTATTTGTCATATCGTTGGAATTAATGGTGACAAAATTCTATTATAGTGAGATCAGTGCGTCTATTCACAATACAATGCTATCAAAGCGAGGCCTTGCGACAAGTCAACTGCCTATTTACAAACTATTACCATGCGGAATTGACGAGGCGTGTGGTATTTATTAGCGTGAGCCTGGAGAAATCTGTTTTGCACCTCATCAATTCTCAGGGATTGAATATCCAAGTTTGTCAACGTCCACGTGACAATAGAAACATCACACGCGACTCGTTTCATCGAGTGGCCGGCAGTTTGGATTGATGAGCATGAAGATAAATTGAGATACACAATAACAGAATATGCCATACTTTCTATAAGGGATTTACTGGATGACACTAACGCGATGGGACACGTCATGTGCATTTGTTTTGCTCATAATGGATAGATAATTTGAAAAAAGGCCAGCAAGCGATGACCGTGAAGATATTGTTGACAGATCCGTCATGCGTTTTTACGCTGATTCTGGCAACATTAGAAGAAAAATCGTGGTAAGATTATCCTTAAAAGATAAAAAACAGTCGTGTTAGTCCGGTATTATGGCATAATGTCGCAACATGTTATTGCGATTTCGTATTACGTGCAGTATTCAGACATGATTGACAGATTTCCAAGGACATATTCGAAGTATAAAATGGGACGGGTAGCTTCCCATGCATTAATACGTCATAACCTCTTTCTTGACACTCGATGGTAGAAGACAGGGATAGAGATTGCACAGGATAATGACCGAATTGTCACAATATACCACTTGTGTATTGCGACGAACGCGTGGCGGTGTCGATTTAATCAGTGTAAGTGATAAGTGATTCTCGCAGGTACTTATTACATATGATGACTTCTATTGAATAAGCGCGGGGCACTGTTTTGTTATTCGTGAATACATTGTTTATTTATATCTCTGAGCATACCAGATGGAATTTTACAACTTTTTACAGATTTTGGTCGGGCTTCTTGCATTCGAGTAACCGTGCCTTGCACAAACTTTTATGGCGCATTTCATCATCTAACATCTAACTGCATTATAACATTACGTACTTACAGTACTTCCAATATTAACTAATGCAAAAGGTTATAGCAACCCCCATTCACTAGCCCGAGTGTTTACAGACCAAATTAATTTTGATATTTGGAATCTAATATTGCCATTATGGTATAAAAATGAGGCGTTTTCCTTTCAGGTACAGCAATTTTTATATATGATAGGGAACACCGTATCTATACCTATTCGATAGATCAAGGCCTTAAACATCGGTAGGCCTAATTATAATACGGGGAGTTTATGCATTGCATTTTCTGAAGCATTGAGATGGATGTGTAGTATCGGGGCTAAGAATATCGTTCGTAGAATATAGATATGATAGGCCCCGAAGTATCCGCCAGTAATCGCAACTCATGTCATATGTACTTTTATGTGAATGCGAATCTAAATATAGTTAATTAACCAACCCCAGTTGAATAATGATTGCGCAATATATGTGGATTTACACCACATAATTAAGGCTTCTAAATAACATATAGTAGTTCTTAAGAGACAATAACCATTTGTTCAATTATATGATTACGATGCACCGCCTGGTTGCAGCAAATTTGTTGACAAGCATACATTACTACAAATTGGAGCGCGCACGTACTAATCGGCGCGCGACTTTATCATCCTTCGATCGTTTTCTAATGCAATTTCGATGGTAGTGTCAAACAATGCTATATCGTTACAGTAATCAGGCATTATTATCGGATCCCCAGAAATGGATTAGTGACGCTTGAAGTATCACTTGCAATCGGCTGTATAGAGCTTGGTATCGGAATATAAGTATACTAGCCGAGGCATTGATTTACTGCGTTTTATTGGGGAGTGCGTATATGATTTGGTCGCGATAGCGATAGAAAATGAAAGATTTATCCATTGCATTCAACAGTGCTATCAATATCTAGTTATAGTCGAATAAAGAGCCTGGCCAGCAAATATTAGGATAAGGGGTTGTAAGGCAAAGACACTTGAGAAGAACTAGTATAGGCTGTTGTCGGTTTATTATTTATGGAGTTTCGACTATATTGGTCTATTCTTAATTATATTTCCTGAGCTGCGGACTTTTAGCACGGCCCGTTTTCGTTCCAGGCTTTTGTAAGACTCCGCTTGCGTGGATCGTACATCGTACAAGCTATATTCACGAGACATGTTAAAGTTAAAGAGAATCTGAAAATATGATGATGCTGGTTTCGATCGTATCACCGATAGCGTCACATGAGATCATTTTCTATCATTCGTGATTGTCTTATCGGCTTACGCTAAGAACACTTACAAAATGGCGTCCGAAGCAGTTGATCTTACAAAGGTCAGCCGTACCTTTTCAACAATGAAGCGTCGACGCCATCGACTGTATATGTCAACATGCTGATTTCACCCGGAATTAAATGAACTATTATCAATATTCTTCCTTATTCCATTATCTAAGCATATGGCGACCGTGCCACCGGGGTCCATTAATTCAATAACAATGCTATATTGGTGAATGTTGTTTTTGTTGCCCTGTCGATGCCACTTACCCCATTGTTGCGCATAATAAACGTATCGAGACGTGATCATTAGCTGTCATATATGTGGATAAGTTAGCAAATATTTCAAATCCAAAGATATCGGAATTCTAAGGAATTGGTTTTTAACAAAATTGACTCAGAGTTCGGGTTCGCTAAATGAATTCTTCGGCTTCTGATTCAACATTTTATGCAGCAAACATGTTTCGTTGAGAAGTGATGTTTTATAGAATTATTGGACAGTGGTTAGTCTATCATAGAAATGAATATGCGCAGGGGATTATGGAAATAATGGAAGGAAAGGGGCAAGGCATATATCCATATAGTGGATTCATTGATGTAAGCAGACGCATGCATTTGGTGTTTGATGTATCACATAGCTCAAGAGTCAATGCGTCTGTAATTTCACAAAACCTTCTAATAACTTGTCAAAATCATTTTGTCGGCGGTGATAGTTCAGAAAATTAAAGCTGTAGATTACATCCATTTATCGATGTCCGCTTTTGTCCGACTTTGATCTGTTTATTCAAGGCCGTACGAAGTTTTTTTAGCAAGTTTCATTTATATAAACATGGCGTTTTTCGACATGATATCGACAGCAGTGCATTTCTAGTGTGTCGCAAGTTTCTAGTTAATTTGAGAGGTGTGCAGAATCTGAGGAGGTCATTGCTTTACAACGTGAATATTCAACACTTAGCGCGTAGATGGACTACTGTTTAAACAAAGTTTTAACCAAGTTCTCATGTTTATGTGAACAGAAAGTTCTCCCATATAGCGACATTAGCACCAGTTGAATTTTCTATTTGCGAAATACTTCATCGTGAAATTTGCTGCGGACTGAGTCATGTAGTAGCTCATTTGCCTTTAATATAATTTGAGGTGACTTGTTACCGATCTCAACAATTACTGCAAGCGATACATGGATTGCATGTAGCAAATGAATCATTTTCAGTAAGAACATATAAGAACTAAAGGAAGTGATGCAAACACACCTGCTTACGATTACTCCATGGCTCGTGTCACGGAAAGACTTTAGAAACGCTCATGTCTATGTTTGGTTATTATAGATTAGAATAAGCTACAGTAATTTAAGTGACATACCGATTACCCCGTATCCGTTTCCTCTTGCAATATTGGCTACAAGGCGATAATGCCTACGTTGTCAATCGGCACGCCCCAGATTTCAAGGAAACAGTAACAAAAAAACAAGTCATGTATAATTAATAGATTGGACACGGTCTATTATTTCGTTGGGAAGGAATAGAAATCATAGCAAACTATGTAATGTGCGACGATTTGTCGTGGATGCGTGGTTCGGATTCCTTGATGGAGGGATGAGTATATATATGAATGAATGATCCCTGGTAGAGACCGCAGTCTGTCTTGTGGGGTTTACTAACTAGATATGGCTGTTGATGTTATGTTATGTATGATGAGGCAGAAATAGAGGGCATGGCCAAAATGTATGCACCAAAATATAATACGTTTAGATTGAAATGACTTCACAATCTACAGAGTTAGATCAGACGCAACGAATGTAGCAGGTTTAGTTTTCACATTAATATGAAATTATGGAACACTCAAATTGGACGCTTTTTATATGCGCTTTTCAGTAGTAATAATATAGATCTTATTTTGCTGAAAATGAGTATTTCCATTTGAATATTTAGGATATTAATATATTCCCGGTAATATTTTTGTAAACCTGTGCGTCGCATGCGTACCGCACAATGGCATAAATGAGAAATGGCTCGAGATAATATTGGTAACAATAAAATAGGTGATGGGGATACACGGCGTCGTGCAGACTTGCATGAATATTTCGTAACAATCTATTAGACAAAAAGCGCTTGGCACGGATTTAAAACGGTGACAGATTATGACGTAAACTTACCCAGTAGAATGAGATTGATGAGTCCATACGCTAACGTTACCAATAAATGGAATGTCGAGCTGAATTATTATTTCGCAAGCTATTTTTATGTGCCTGTAGTCCGCAAGAAACATGATTGTCATTGCAAAGCATGCGGAATACTTTTTATTACGGGCTATATAGCATATTAGTTTGGGCGGGAATGATCGTGTTCTTTGGAATATCCGAGTCATTTATACATGTCCCGAATCCGAACCCTCAATGGATAAACTTCATTTAGCAGTTTCCGGAGATTTCAGTTTACCCGTCGAATATATTCAGATATCTTTTATATCCAATCGTTAGCAATATGCAATTAAACGTTACGGTAAAATGATTGTGTACTATATAATGTCGATGTCCAATTATATTCACAGATATAGCATGCCCCCAGCTTCAGAATCTGAATCAATGGACGTATCCAGTCAGTTTGTTTGCTTGAGCGCTGGTGAATCCACCAAACACACGACGCAAAACTACATTCTCCCGTCCTCGCCTCAAAGGGACAGTATCGCAGACATGCCTGGAAGTTACACTCAAGCAGTTCTCGGAAATATATGTTATCAACACCAAGAAGATGTCTGTTACGGACTCCGTGATCAAATGCTTCGCTCTGAATATGTGTGTGAAGAAGACCAACAACAACAACAACAACAACGACCGTTCGATAGACGTCACGTCGAGATGTACATCCGAAACTCTAAAGCGGAAGGTTTTTGTGGCCAGTACTCACAAGTGGGCGATTTTATCAGCTACCCACAATCATCACTTTCACAGCAACAGGATCCCGGGACTGACTTATGTAGCTGCTGCTATGGTGAGCATCAGCATAACCAATTGTACGAACATGCTACATTGTGTCGTCACAATATTCACCAAAACCTCACGTGCAGCTCCCACGGCGTTACAAATCAACATTTCGATTCGGACAATGAAATCGTTAATCCTCTAGTTTCCAGTTGCCCTAATAGCAACGTCTTCATGGTGGCGGAAAGTGAAATCATTGAAGATGGCGATGGTGCTGCTACTCGAAAGTCGGGAAGCGTTGCGAGGCGCAATGCCAGGGAACGCAAAAGGATCAAAAACGTAAATTTAGCCTTTGACAGCCTTCGCCAGAGAGTGCCACAAGGGAGCAAAGGAAACAAAATTAGTAAGGTACATTGCATATTTTTATGATGTTATTACATATTACGCCTAGTATCGTTATGTGAAGATTTTCCCGTTCTGATAACATAGATATATGTAATTTATATACAGTAATCAGAATGCAACTTGTGTGATAACCTGGGCCGAGAAGTCGATTCATTTTACCATCGACTCCAACTCTGACTGAGAATCCAGGCATTTTCAATATACCGACTCCGGCTGATGAGGCTCCGACTAGTAATATTTTCTTCACGGAACTCCTAATCATAAATTTCTGTAAATTAGGGTCACCATACCTTTTCCTTTAGGAGGATTTGTCCTCCTTTTTGAGGTTTTTTCAAAATGTCTTCCTTCTTGGTAATTCAACTGAAAATCAGCATAACTGACGGGAAATAGAAAACATGGAAGTTGTAGCGGTTCATTCGGGAGACGAACGAAATTGACGACCTTTTTTAAGTCAACATCACTATATTTGAGCAAAAAAATGGGGGTCGAATGAAGGTGATGACCTTTTTTTTAGTCAACTAAACAAAATTTCCAGTAAATGTTGCAAAATCGACTGTTTTCGGTTTCGATGGAGTAACTTTCCCGATTTGGCAGAAGTGTCCTCCTATGCAAATACATTTCGTTTAAGTAGTCGTAGCATTTCTACAAACTCCGACTCCAACAAGTACGCGTCCCAAAATCCAACTCTAAAGGGAGTCACAAAATTTATGTGACCTCGACTCCATATATATATAGATAGATCTAGACTCTACACCAGGGGTGTCAAACATGCGGCCGGGGGCCGCATCCGGCCCGCGGAACAATTTTGAGTAGATTGAAAAATGCTTATATTATCCAGCACATTTGTTACTAATGTTGAGATTTCAGTGTAGGAAATACTTCCATTACATATCCCCTCGGGACAGAAAATGTCGAGCATGCTCATAACCCACATCAGACATGGGGTGATTACTTCATGAATGTAATCGATTGCGATTACGATTACTTCGGAATCACGCGATTACGATTACGATTACGATTACAGCAAAATCAGGAAGTAGTCGATTACGATTACGATTACATTGGAAAAGTAATCACGATTACTCACGATTACATTTATTTTGCATCTTAGTAGTTATATTGGAAGACAATACATGGATTGCGCTGAAAAGGCCTAATGAGATAACATATTTCTTTAAAACAGATGTGACATTTGCTTGTTACGTCACAATGCACAGATTGCCCATTTTATAAAGGACGATTTATCGCACCCAATGATTTGCATTATTGCCAGGTCCATAACTGCTGCACCCCAAATGCTCCAATAGGATGCGGAGCGTGCTCGGAGGGGACTCAAAAGTATTTCGTGAACCAACATAAATTACAGCGTATTCTCGACAGATTTCATTAACTTGAAAATTCTCTTTGAGCTTTGCCATTTAAATGTCTCTAGATAGCTTGATTTCGAAATGCAAACGTCTCCCCTCAAGAAATAAAGGATGCATAACTCATAGTAATAGGCATTATGGTGCCAGTCAATACCGCGCCCCGACACACCAAAAGACATATGCAGTTTAGGCCAACATGCGACTCTACGAAGTGTGCTATCAAAGAAAGACGTTGGCCGAAATTTGGGGTATGTGTCCATTGTCAATAGCTGCGCTGGGTGGGCGTGACTAACAGTCCGGTCCTTCCAATCTGAGCCCACGATGCAAATGCCCCGCAGGCACCCACAGAGCATTAGACATGACAATTTGTGTGTGCGTCTCACGAAAGTTTTTCTTTTAGTCTGCTAAGTTTGGGCCACTACAATATCTTTTGACTATATAACAGACCGGAGGTCACGAATTAACAACATGCACTACAGTAATTATTGCAAGATACCAGATGTTATAATTATGGATTACGCGCCCCCTGCTCTTCAGGTAAGTCTGACCTTCGGAGGCTGAGATAGGATTAAAAATGCAATATAATGCAATTACCAATGTTATTGACGAAATTAAATCTTCAAGTTAAAAATTGACTACCCTTTGGGGGCCCAAGACCAACGTTTGGAGTGGAGGACGATTTTGCTGTTTTGATCCTGATTCTAGCTACAACCCACGGTAACATGGTATATACTATAAGCCGATGGCTATGGCGGCAGGTCCAAATCTTCAGTAAAGAATTGTGAAATAGCAATTGACGCCCGTTTTGAGTAGAATAATATGAGAATAAGAGAAGGTGAAAATAAAATGCTGCCTTCAACTTAATACAGATAATGTAATGCAAGCGGCCATTACGAGAAACGGCAAAAAAACGGCCCGGTTATGATATATATCACCAGCTGTTGATTTTTAATGCTTTGTTGTGGAAACCGTAATATTTTATTTGATTAGTACAAAATTTCAAATCTTTGTCTGGTGTACGCTCGTACCAGCACATAGGCCTACTGCTCGCCAAGCAGAAACGGTCAAATTGCGTTTAACTAAGCATAACCAAACATCAATACAAAAGTTGCTATTTTAAACTAGGCAGAGACGTGATTAATTATCCTGCAGCGAGGTAGTGGCGTCTGAAATATATTGATTACCCGATATACTGAATGGTGGGTGTTTTACAATCACACTAATGTACATCGACTATCTATTTACTATCAGTGTGGAATGTGCTGGATACTTCTTACGCAAAGACGAGCACAGCTAATAGGCTACTTCTGACGGAATAATGAGCAATGGCATTTGAAAATCAGACGTTTGTGACTCAATAACTGGTATAATATCTCTTGCTTGTTAACGAATGTTCAGTTTATGTCACAGTCGTCGTACAAATAAAAAGTAATCGTTCTTTCACAAAGAAATCGATTAAATATGCGAAGTAGTCGATTACGATTACGATTACTTCGGAATTTTTTCGAATGTAATCGATTGCGATTACGATTACTTGAAAATGCTGTAATCGTCGTAATCGATTACGATTACTAATCGCGATTACCCCATGTCTGACCCACATTATCACCGTCCTTCTGGGTGCTTTGGTTTCACTCTAGCTACCACTAGGAACAAGTAAGTAACATCGACACCCAATTTCGAGAGTGCATAAAAGTGCATCATACTGAGTTCAAGGTTTTATGGGAACATGGACCAAAAATTAGTTATTCACGGAAGCTAAAACGACAATGCTGAACCGTTATAGGCTATGCATTATGCAATATATAACTCAAATATCTGTGGTCTCACTGCTGTGTCACTTCCGACTCAAAAGGTTCCCGGACTCCAGATAAAACAGAATCGAGATTTGTTTAACATTAAGCCAAATTCCAAGGTTCCGCGTTTACAGTTATATCTCTTGAAATCGTCACAACGCATGCACATGCAGTTCTAACTCCATATCACGACTAAAGCAAAGGGAACATAGAAATATGCCAATTTATATCGTCATTAGCGACACTGTTTTAGCCGCTCATACCTATATTCGACCGGCCAATCATTGTATTTTGGGCAATTCTATTGTTTGCGAATAAAGGTGTTGCTATTTCCTAGATTAAAACCGCTATGATCAGTGATAACAATGATACAATATACTATTATCTATATGATACTATTATCCACGGTCCAGGGCGATACGACATGTTACGGCTACAGTATACGAAGTCACGCAGTCACGAGTATAGAACTGGAATACTCCATATAGTTCCTGGGCGTATTCTGGACATGGAGGAGGGGAGGATCTCATCAATAACATGACATAGCAGATATATTGTAATGAAATCAATAAATACTTCACAATGTCGATACCTATAGTCTGTGACTTGAGTGGCGGAACAGCGCATTTGCCCCTTTCGTATACATACGCCATTGTACCTCTTCGCTTCTAGCCGATTTTGTAATATTTTCAACAGAGGCATATTTGCCACACGAAACACACGATCATGTTTGTACCCTATTATTACTCTTTGTAGGTGGAGACTTTACGTTCCGCAATCGAATACATCCGGGCTCTACAGGACTTGGTTACCGAGAAGAGAAATAAAAAGCAACGGACCCCAGAGCCCGTCTCGCCGCAGACTCAATCATCATTCGATATGCAAGAATATAAAGACGAACAGAATCTAATGGATTCGGGAGATATCGTTGCCGTTTGACATCGGTGTTCAGTTCGTTATCGGCACCTCATTCAAGTCTATCTGTTCCAAAATTTTTATCGCATCGGATTCATTTTGACAGCGATACCATCACAACGTAGCAATCAATTAGTATTGTAATTAATATTTTTCCGGTGTATTTATGTTTTTACCTCGGAAAGTAACATGGATGAGCAGAAAGTATGTTTTTAAATCATAATTCTGCTTCTAAAAAAACCGTAAATTCAATGCGGATCCTGTCAAAATTTGTATACCATTACCTCCAATCCAACTTCATCTTCCTATCTTCGACGTAAAGTCAATGCAAACGTACTTAGATATAGCGGTAGTTACGTACTAATTGCAGGACGCTAAATTTCTAATTATTCTGATTATATATATTTTTACATTCAGCATAGAGGATCGCATCTGCACATCCTTGGGTTTTTCTAGGCTGTTTTTAATCGACTGTTTGTGATATAGCATAATTCACAACATACAAGTGTATCAACTTTGGAAACACAACCAACTCATTGTAAAGGTTGTTTTGTTTACTCGGCAATCATCTGTGACAAGACCAATCATGTTAATTGAATAGAGCTATACTGTGTTCGTAATTATTATCATTGTTTTCTTACAAATTGCACATGTTTTTTTACGATTGCACTGCCTAAACTCACAATCATGATTTAGAAATGCGGTGCGGACATATGGTTTCTGATAACTATTCGCCTAATGGAATTCATATTTATGACTTGGTGATAATACCAATAAGAACAAATAAAATACTGTACAAGAGAGGTAGGCTATATCAATGCCTCAACGCATTCCTTTTCGCAATGTGTGCGGACATATGTAGCATATGAAGCATATAACGGAGTCAAGAGAGTGCGTGATTAGGGGAACATCATGTGCTGCCAAAACATGAATCATGAAGTCAGTTGTGGCTGCATTGAATCATTGAAGAACACGCACAATGTATCGTGCTTGGCACGAATTTGGTATCACAACCTAATGCACATCGCAAATTTCGTTCAGGACATTGTACGTATTTCGACTTATTGTTTTTGAATAGTAATTCCATGGCTGTGTTCACGATGTTGTATTTATTCCTTGATGATGCTGTTGGGTTGAGTACTAGTAGTATACGCAAACAGCAGCGTATCTAGAAATAGTGACGGGGCAGAGGCAGGGAGACAATAATGGCAGAAAGTAAACAGAGGTTATTATTGAACAGCGAGATATCCACGAGTTCTATACTCGAGTTGGGTAATAGATCCCGAAGATGGTTGGATAATCGCTGGATATCTTAATTAATCGACCCATTGTACATTATACACGCGCATTACCATTGTAGCTAACTCAAGAAGTGGGCTATTTTGGAAGATTGATTTATTTTAGATCATGCCGGAAGCCGTTAATCGATCGCGCTATAGCTTTATTAGTCTTGCACGCATCTCTGTGATGATAATCATAGTAAACTCACGCGGCGTATAGATTCTACTCACGAACAAATAAGCTGTCGTAGGCCTATTATTATTATTATTATTATTGATGAAAAGATGAGTGACGCTTTTCGCCTGTAAGGCCAGGTGCGTCACGGACTAGAATGAGCGATTTACCAAAATATGGTCAATAACCGATTTACAAGTAAGTACCACAAGATATAACAAATTCTGTCGTAGGCCTACATTACGGGTATATACAGGTATTTTAGGAATATGAGATGATTGTGAATTTCACAAGGTGGCAGATCAATAACTCTTCTTCTACATTCATGGCTTAGTCGCACTTGATAACAGGGTCGCGTTGAGGTAAGAAGTGTAACCGTACGAACCGTCCATAATCCACATGTGGATATGACAAAGTTGGCAAGATTTGTTTTCACTACTAAATTCTGATAGAGGCAAAAGCCATAAGTAAAGGGGCAGCATCATCTGGCCTACCAACATTTTGGTTCTGGTCGAGCGTTAGTCAGGCGGTCCGGGCCGCGAGACAAATTTTCTGCAGTGCTTGTACAATCTAGTCTAGACTCTTAAATAACTTCACTATGCACGTCTGGACCTCTTTTCATCGTTTCATCAGCGATTCAGTTCGGTTGCCGACCCCTACACCAATGTTTCGTTGAGTGACTGGGTACTACGATATACCTACTTGGCCCACCAAACGGCAATGTAAACGAAGGCGAATTTGTTCCAGGTTTTCTAATCTCGCAGACATCCACACGGCGGTGATCTGTAGTTGCCGTTTAATGAGACTCTAGAAAATAACGCCGGCAAACATTAGTCCAATAATTTCAAACTGACATTTTCTATAGACGTTGCTTCTTCCTAAAGAATTGAAGAATATTGTATGTTTTTATTTCATGAATATCTGAGCTCTCCATTGCTGCGAATCAACGCTGAATGACGGTTCAGAGGCTGGCGTTTTTTATCGCATATTCCGCATTATTCCTGCGACATTAGCCTATCTATAATATGTACCGGGAATTACCAAACTTTCTCATCTTATGGAACAATAGAAAAATGATAAAACGCTTTCGGTACACTTACAAATATTTCACGTTATAATGCGATAACTGTGCTTGTTTGTACGGACATATACGACGGAAACGAGGTTGTATACTGTTGAAATCTACACCCACATTTAGTCGTCAATTCCGAGCTGTCGCTCTGGTTCGTAGCTTTTAATTTCAATCAATACAGAAAAGTCATGTTCAATATTCAAATAGTCATGAAGATGTGAATGGCTATGAATTTTTGATTGCTTTTGCTCCGATCCTGGAATTGAATTCGAAAGCAGACAGCCAAAAGTCACTGTTTTTTTCTCCGAAATTTCCAAAATAAATCGCGACACACCTGATAATATGAGATGGCGCACAGTTTGGGAATCACTTTTAAACAGTCACAGTTCGACATCGACCATGACCTACCTTCCACCATGAGCATATTAGCGGTTTCTCATTGCAGTGGCTCGCATTGTAGCACCATATGCCCCAGGTAAAATACAATGACCGCTACTGATTACGACTTCTCCATCTACGTAACCACTACGCTGACTACAGTAGTGATTTTTCAATGGATCTATCACTTTTGCGCACCGCGAATTTTCAAATCAATAATTCCTAAAGAATACGAAGGATTAAGCACAAGGAAACAGAACATATCTTGTTCAATGTGAGTATATTGTTATCGCTTTAGTAGGACACTATACTGCTCTTCAACTGGGTGTATCGCACAACCTACCCACACTCTGTATTCATAAATATATCTCGGTCATAAACCCTACGTTGCTACTTGCATGCATTATTTGGAATAAAATGTTGTAGGGGAGATGTGGTACCGATGGATCAAAAATCGGAAAATGATCGCTGGCCCTGAAATGTTCAGCCGAAAACAGCAGATCTTTTGCTGGCTCAGCACTTTGATACAAGCTCTACCTATCGCGCACATATACATGAATATCCGTCTTTTCAAAAAATATTTATGGGCGTTCAAAATTTGTTGCTCGAACGTGTCATCGGTCCCCACCCGGTGGGTCCAATGACACACGACCCGGGGACCTATGACACATATACCCTGAAAAACTCAAATGTGACTACTTTTCTTGCTCAGTATTATAATCTAAGCTACAGCAAGCCAAAGATGAATGTTTGGTCGCAACTGTCAAAAAATAGAATAAATATTAACTCAAATGTTGTCATAAAATCACGTTTCGATTTAGGCTCGGACTTATAAATTTGAGGGTACATACACATTGTCCGAAAATCGACAGTGTGACTTCCAAATACCTCGTTATAGCGATAAAACATCATATGCAATTATTACATAAAGATTTTCTGTACGTAGGCATGTTTCATTTGTTTCATGGTTAGTATGCTAGATTATTTTGCTTGATTTGGCTATTGTATCATCGGTCCCCACCCTACGAATTTTATACATGAATCGAAAAAAAGTCCACTCAAGGAAAGTACTGAAAAAAATAATTGGTGCCATTATATAGCCTGATACAAGTCCTACACTTCACAATAAAAATGATTGCTGGTTTGTTCGTGTTGAAGGTTACAAAGAAAAATGTATATGTCGATCTAAATTTAGTTTACACCCGCTAAAACAAAAACCATCTGTGAGAGACCCCATTGCTCGCGCACGTCGAATTTTTTTGTATGTGCGGAAAGATTTTGCCAGCATGCAATTGTAGACAAGTTCACGGAGTGTAATCATGGAATTATCATAGAGAATTTTCAAAGTATTTTCGGTCCCAGTGATCCATCGGTACCACATCTCCCCTACTCGATTTCTAGTAGTCAGTGGTAGTTTCTGGTTTCGGTGCCATGGGTGTATAGTAGCCTATATTCACACCCATATATCAGGCTTGGTAAACGGGTGGAAGTACACAAACCGTTCGCTAAGAGTGTAAGTAGGATGTACCATATTTGTAAAGGGTATACCTTCTTTTACGGGGTGTACCAGATCCGCATTACAATGCCTCGATGACAAGCTATCACAATATATAGGCAACTTCACACTTCAGAACAGGTTGACCGGATATGCAATATCGTACTATGCTCACATCAACTGTACGCAGCGTGTAAATTCCATTCCTTTTCTGATGCTCATCATTTGGCCGTGGCAACCTGGTTCCATTTGGAGTAGTAGTGTGTTCACTGTTCAGCTTGAATTGGTAGCCCACTTACTGACAGATGCTTGTAAATGGTGTAGTGTACATAATTGCATGGGGGGCTCGGGGTCGAGGTTGTGAACCACGGTATGAGATGGTGATCCGGTAACCTTGAGTACTGATCAGTATTTAGCATTTCCGATACGTTGCATCCTCGCTCATCCTAATATGAATTAGGCCAGGGATGGCCAATCTGCGGACGTACGGCCGCATGCAGCCGTAAAACAATGATTATGTGGCCATCAACAGGGTTGCCATACGTCCGGAATTTCCCGGACTTGTCCGGAATTTCACTGTTAAAACTACGTCTCGGAGGAATTTCTAAATATGCCTAAATGTCCGGAATTTTGAAGTAAGCTCATATTTTTTCCTAAATCAACACGAACAATACTATATTTCTGGACAGATTTATGCTACATGAATTTTTCTTCGCGCTGCGCTCGATTTGTTAACAGATATACTGGTTGAGATATGGGGACTAACGCCCTCGAAAACTGCGATCAAAAATAAATAAAAAATAACATTAAGTTACAGAAATAAGTTTACTTGTAATGGCAATTACAAGATAACGGTATACTTATAGAGTCGGTTTAGGCCGTTTGGACATATGACTGAACGATATACAAGATAGCGTCAAGAAAGCGTAATGGTGAAGCGTCCGGCTTCTTGCTCGGTAGGTCGTAAGCCCTCGGTAAGCTCGGTGTGCCCTCATAAGTTGCATCGATTACCCTACGGTTGGATAAAGATCAGTGTTTAATTGGGCGGGAGGTGGCTAAAATAATGTCGTTTCGGCCCTGGTTACAACTTACATCACACAACCGCACTCTCCTGAACAGGATCGTGACCACCACTAGTCGATAGACCAAGCTGTGCTGGTGCGACGTCATATTGATCCACAATGTGCACATATATCTTTGTGAAATCCGCTAGTGTGCGCTAAAGGGCGTCCGGAATTTGTGTTACAAAAATATGGTAACCCTAATCTACACATAATGAAATTGTCGCGCATTGACAGCTGTTAATATGCAATTTTAATTGGTTCTTAATTCTTTGACAGATATTAATTCAAATTAAGAAGTTTCTTCACGCTTAGCGCAATTCAGGGTGACTTGTATTTTTCGTTTTTCATACAATAGTCACCTTGCGACTAGGGCTGGGCAAAATCGAGTACCTGAGTGATTCGATTCTGAATCACGTATTATGCTTCGAGTCGAGTCGAGTAATCGAGTATCACTTATTATGACGTCATATCACAATGTGATATGCCAAAGTTCAAATATGTACCTTTTATACCACCACAAAAAATATATGCCTGTTATCCAACACATCAAAAATGCTTTGGTGTTTTTTCGGCCATACCTATTTCATTTCACTTGGTGAAAATGTTGTGGGATGATCATGACGTCGGAAATGAGCTATTTCCCACAACGTTCTTAGCTTTGTACTATATGTTACGAATGCTACGATACGACCAATCGAAGTTTCGAGGCTTCAACAGTGAAAATGACTATAGAACTAGAATTTTCATTGACATATTTACTTTCAGTGTTGAGGAGCGATAATTCTGTACTCGAAAACGTCGTGTTTTACTACTCGACTCGAATCATTAAAATGATTACTCCATTCAGATTCGAGTACTCGAATCATTGTGCCCAGCCCTACTTGCGACCCTGCGATACAAATGGTTCTCACAGAGGAGAATGAGTTGCCCCATCGAGAAAAAATAGGTTGAAGTCGTGTGCGCCTCACGAATGAAATATTTTGGTACGCTTGCGCGATTTCAATACAGTTTGACCATACCGACAATCCTAATGGGCGTTCAAGAAATAGCAACATGACAATAAAGTCGGGCTTGCGAGTAGCTTTGAGATGGGAGTCTGGGGGGCTAAGCAACTCGAAAAGTTCGGTTGATCACCCTATGGGGCTCCAAGACCAATGCAAGTAACAATATTATCGACCAAATTCATCCATTACCTCGCGACGGTACAGGCAATCTGTTTTTCCATAACAATAATGATTAATATTATGACTAGGGCAAGTTTTTGTTGCACTAAAATCGCGAGAAAGGTGCCTTTAATTGCAGCAAAAGTTGCACTAAAAAGTTGCATTTATAATTCTTGTTACAATTAGGGTATGAGATACTCGAAAGGTTCCGTTGTATACTCTAACAGTTTAAGATTTGCAGGGTGTATGCTTGTTCCGTTTCTTTCCTCGCTGTTAAATCGATCACGATCATGCATATAATTTTATGTTCTTTAGGTTTGAATCCTACCTGACAACAATTCTCTGTCATTTCCTTAAGAGCTGTCAATTTTTTTACTTTCCCATTTCACGGACAGTCTGGCGAGACCGATGAAAAAAATACATTTTTGTCCGGCTCACAACAAGAAAATAACGCAAGGTGGAAATAATTTCCCCCCAAAAGCGAAACAGCATAACGATATCCCCTTCCCTCCCTCCAAAACAAGTCAAATACCACACCCCAAACGCCCTAGGTCTGCAGACTTGATCCACGGCACTGCAGTGTTGGCCACTTTCGCAAAATCAATATAGCCCAACAGAAATAAACCAGTGAAAATGTAATTTCCGGCGCTCTCGCCTGGGCGTCCCTGAAATGGGAAACTACCTCAAAATTAAACGACAGAATTATTAAAGCTATCGATTTGCATATATAGTTCAGGTACGGTCGTGTTCAGCTGTGGTAGTTGAACTACTAGCTTGCAAGCCCTTAGGTATTAGATAACATTGAGATGCAACTAATCGATCATATACATAAATCTTTGTTATGCAAATCAAAAAGAATAGAAACAGTTTACCAACCATGTATTTAAATCACTCCTTTACATTTTGCGCAATATTTGATAAAAGTCGAAGTAAAATTTGCATGAAAAATAAACAAAACAAGTTGCACTATAAAATTCCTACAAACAGCTTAAAACATCATTGTACAGAGATCCTGAGTATCTGGGGAAGCTGTCGGAAGCAGTAAAAAAATGTTGCAAAAACTAATTATAACATACATTATGACTGCAGGTGAAATATATGTATAAAGATCCCGTAGGAGTTAAGTTAATCACCAAATAAGGGTCCCAAACCACCGCTTTTACGATATATTTTAAGGGAGGAGATTTTACCCCTCAAATTTTTGCCCCCCCCCCAGTTTTTTTTCTGGCTACGCCCTTGTGTTGATTGTTTCAACTATTTCAGAATATGCTCCATGACAAACGCGACCCTTATGTTTTTTGCTTCAATTTATCTGCTATACACACACAAGCTATACAAGGATATGTGCTGGTATGTGGTTTCAGTTTATTTTATAAATGATAAAGTTATTAGCGACTTTGTTATCGACTTTGTAGTATCATCGGGACGACGTATATAATTATTGTCAATGAGAATATTGTGTATTGAAATTGTTATTTAGCATGTGTTATTGATGGAATTTATTGTCGTGTGGTGCAAAAGAGCACGCTGTTATATGCACCATAACATGGTTTTATTAATAAATAATAATAATAATAGCGATCGCTTCATACATATGTGACAAATTTATTCGGTTGTAGTGTGGTACTTGAAATCACATCCCTAAAACTTCAAGTAGTCGGGCACATTTTGCCGAATGCGAAATGGCGTTAGACACGGTATCAAGTTAAATAATTTTCTCATCATTATTACGTATTTACCTGGTTTGTAGGACGGTTTACAATTTGTATGCGAAATTTTGATCAATTGCTGCAGCACACATTCATGGCCGTATCTATTCACAAGGCGTAGACCTTATTTTTTCGGTTGTTTTTTCTTCTTTTTTATATTCATGGTGTTGCGGCTGCATTAGTCATTTTACACCAGGCCGATATACTTTATTTTTGATTCCGTATTTACCAACTTGTAGCACGGTCCACTTCTAAGCTTTTTATAATACACCACTGATACGGATCACGTGGCGAGGAGGAGCCTAGATAAACCTCCAACACTGGGAATTCTGTAGTCGACCTCGGTCGGACTTGAACCCGCACCCATTGGTGTCGCAGCTGTGGATTATACCACTACGCTATCTCGACACACTTCTTCGGTTGTTGTGGTTATAATCACGCAGACGTTATACATCTGAGTGTAACCACCTGGCAAACTAAGTTATCGGTGATTTTTTCGATCCACGTATGGTTCGATATTCCGTCACAAAATCTACCTCATAAGTGGGGCGATTTTTTGCAAGTCAGAATAAATCAAAATTTTGTCAAAATTGTAGATCAAAAGGTCAAAAAATTGTCAAACTTGTTTACAAAGTCTGATTTATTTGCAACCTGCATTTCGTTTGCATCGTAGATTTTTGCAGTGTCGGTGAACTTATCATTTGATATTTTACAGCTTGTATAGCCTACTTTATTGACCTACCGTTGTAGACGGCTCTGCTCATTGTGAATCATAAACAGTGAAATGAAACAAATATAGGTTGACATGATGTTATGATCAAGGTACCGCAATATCCTAAGTGAAGCAAGACTGCGTGGGCATTATGTTCTTATATCAAGAAGCGCATGATGAAAAGTTGTGATGTAGTCAACATTGCCAGAATGAAGCAACACGGTGTGTCACCATAGCAGTGTACGTACAACTTCAGTATTGCCAGCCAACAACTGCAGCTGTTAAACGTTCTTTCTCCATTCTTGGCAAGCTACGTAGTAAGGAAAGACAATTTCTTCCCGAGAATGTAGGAAGGTCTCTTTCGGTGTGCTACAATTTTTTTAAATTATTTCTACCATAATGCTTGATGCAACTACAGGAATTCTTCATAGGTCCAGATTTCGTTAAAATGAAGTTTTTTCAAGCCAAACTACTTCGTAAGGAGAGACAGTTCCAACCAGAAATGAAGATAAGTAGTACAATGCTAACATTATGTGCGAAAACACCTAATAATTACATACATGAGATCAAAATGTTGTCAAAATTAAGTTTTTTAATGCCAAAAATGTCAAAATTTTGATTTTCCGTTTTTTGGGTCAAAAAATGCGCCCTACTCATAAGTAGTAGCTTATAGCGATAATTGAATCTTGGTTTTCGAAATGATATCAACATAAGTCGTATGTCTTCGGACGAATGTTTGGTGACATTCATGTTAAATCTGCTAAATACTAATACGACTTCGTCGTCAACAACAAAACATTATATTGTGCGTGGTTACATGTGAGATTGTCTATATGCAGGACGGATGACTTCGCAACACGATTCCTGTCATGCATAGAGATGGGAGCCTACTTATCCGGTAAGATAATTCACAATAGAAATAAAAGGTCCACAATACTGTAATTGCCACACTTTCGATTCCGCTTAATTCGAACAACTTGGTTCCGCCCACTTTGGGCCGAATAAGCGAAAAATAAATTGTTCTTTTCATAGTCTCGTCAGTGGTCACTGGTCATTCATAAAGGAGTCGGAACCCATTGTGCTGTATGCAAGTTGAGGAATTAGACGCGCGCTTTCTCGTTTGCTATCATATTATGTAGGCTACTAATTCTTGTCTGATGCTTTATACACCCGTGATCCCTCGATGTCACTTGTAACGTTGTAAGTTTGTTGGTTTGTTTTTGGGTATTCATGGTGTTTTGTCGACTAATATGGCCATTAGGGCTCTTCAAAAATTACTTTCTTTCTCAAATCGCACTGGATACTTGGTAAAATTGTTAGGTTACCTAATTTAAGCCTACACACCAAATTTGTTTCAATTCCAACCAGTAGCCGCATTGCTACAGGAGAAGAAAGTTTCTATTTATTATATAAAAATATATAACAAAAAATTTGAAAACTTTCTGTTCACCCCATGAAAGTGTTAGGTTGTCGATAGAAACGGAGCTCACCAAATTTGGTTCAATTCCAACCAGTGGAAGCGGAGATATTGCCGCCTAAAAATTTGGATTTGAATAAAATAGTATTTACGCTGGGCAGCACTATAATAAATAATTAAAGAATTGGTCAGCGTAAATACTATTTTATTCATAATTCAAATTTTTTGTATTTTCAAATTTTTTGGTGTTTATTATTATATAATAAATAGAAACGTTCTTCTCCTGTAGCAATGCGGCTACTGGTTGGAATTGAACCAAATTTGGTGTGTAGGCTTAAATTAGGTAACCTAACAATTTTATCAAGTAGCCAGTACGATTTAAGTAAAAAGTCATTTTGGAAGAGCCCTAATGGTCATTTACACCAGGCCGATATTCTTCTTATTTTTTCCTGCCGACTTACACCACGACCACTTTTTGTTAGACACCGTTGACGCGGATGAGGTGGCCGTGAGGAGCCTAGGTAAACCTCCAACACTTAGGTATCGGAATTCGGAAGTCGACCTCAGTGTTTCATTTGTTATTAATTCTGCGCATTGTGCAGTGCACAGTGTTGAATTGCGTTTCCAAATATTGATGCAACCATGGCCATGATGCAGCACGAGATGTTCGTGGCGTAAATTCTGAATTTATTCGATTAGTTTGAGCGGGAGCCTACTATGTTCCAATAAACTTCATTACCGGACGGAATGTATCGAGCGCAATCATATCGCAGATCGAATTTATTACCATCGGGACTTGTATTTTGATAAGGTTGCGAAATACGCCGATATTGCTCTTGCTGCAATAACATCTGGATAATTAAAATCGTACCATTTCACATTCTATAATTTCACGTTCAAATTCGACTGGCTGATCGGTAACTAAGTAGGCCGTAGGCTCCGTGCTGATATTAACAGCGTGCTTAACAGGTGCGTAGTCAGGAAATTTCTGATTTAAAACTACAAATCCCGTCCTTTTGAAATGCCAAATCACTAATTCGTATTAACGATGCTGCGAACTGCAAATTAGCGAGAATCATTTTTATACGAAATGGGTCATTGACATCTGATAGCGATATCGTCGCTTATTTGATTTAGCACATCCCCATACCGGCCTGCACGCTATAATCGTTGGCATGAGCTATCACGTGCATCAGGTTAAGCCTGATATCGTTAATAGCCTGAAATATCGAGTCTACAGCAGTACTGGCGCATATTATAACTATACGGTGGCTTAAACTACACCGACTGTTACAGCTTACAGGCCTCGCATTATTTGCCTGCTATCTCTACTTATGTGATTGCTATGTCATACTGGCGTGAGACTGACAGCATGAAATTGAATAACTTTGAATCTGCGGCCACGAACAGACTCGAACGGGCGTTATCAAAGGATACCTCAAGCCTGAATCACCTGGAATCGGTGCCATTACAGAACAGATTCCACAGCAGACTTCAATCGCATTAATTTGTTAAATAGTTCTTCGTCACCGAGGTTGCGTATTCAATTGTTCGCGCGCGTGTTGGTGATGGTGAATTGTTGATATAGAAGCGAGATCGAGGAATCGCTAATCAACCGCTGGTCTTGCTGGCAAGCTTACGCGCACTTGATACGCGTAAATTCGTCAACACGATGAAGCTTGTCCTATCCATGTATTATGAGCATTTATGCATGTACTTAACAGTAATAAATTGACGTTACCTTGGTAAATTTGAAACAATTTCAAACCCCTACCTTTTTATTCAAACCCCTCTCTTTTTCATCTGGCCATCCCATGTAAAAATAAAAGCAGGCGCCTGTGAATCACATGATTACGTTTCGTGAACTAGTTTGAAATTGCATGCTGGCAGAATCTTTCCTCGCATGCAATTGACTCCTACTTGCGAGAGTTATGGGGTATGTGACTGATTTTTTTTCTCGGGGAGGGGGGGAAGGTAAATTTCTATCGACGGTTACCTTCTTCTTTGTAACCTTCAACACAAACGAACCAGACATTATTTTAATGTAAAATGTAGGTAGGACTTGGATCATGCTATATTACGTTACATATTTTCAATCCATATCATCCTTGAATGGATGCGACTTTTATTCGATTCAATTGCAAAACCAGTCAAATTGTAGGAGAGGCTGTATGTCATACTTTCCTGTGGTATATTTTATCGATATAACAAATTATTTGGAAGTCAAAATGTCGATTTACGGGCAATATGTACGCTAGGGCTCTTCAAAAATGACTTTCTTTCTCAAATCGTACTGGCTACTTGATAAAATTGTTAGGTTACCTAATTTAAGCCTACACACAAAATTTGGTTCAATTCCAGCCAGTAACCGCTTTGCTACAGGAGAAGAAAGTTTCTATTTATTATATAAAAATAAATGATAAAAAATTTGAAAATTTTCTGTTCACCCCATGAAAGTGTTAGGCTGTCTATAGAAACTATGCTCACCAAATTTGGTTCAATTCCAACAAGTGGAAGCGGAGTTATTGCCGTCGAAAAATTCGGATTTGAATAAAATAGTATTTACGGTGAGCAGAACTATAATAAATAAACAAAGAATCGGTCACCGTAAATACTATTTTATTCAAATCCAAATTTTTCGACGGCAATACCTCCGCTTCCACTGGTTGGAATTGAACCAAATTTGGTGAGCATAGTTTCTATAGACAGCCTAACACTTTCATGCGGTGAACAGAAAATTTTTAAATTTTTTGTTATTTATTTTTATATAATAAATAGAAACTTTCTTTTCCTGTAGCAAAGCGGTTACTGGCTGGAATTGAACCAAATTTTGTGTGTAGGCTTAAATTAGGTAACCTAACAATATTATCAAGTAGCCAGTACGATTTGAGAAAAAAAGTCATTTTTGAAGAGCCCTAATATACGCGTCTTCAAATGTAAGTTTGAGCCTAAATCGAAACGTAAGTTTATGGCAACATTTGAATCAATATTTATTCTATTTTTAAGCGTGGTGGCCATACATTCTTCTTTAGCTTGCTGTAGCTTATATATTATAGTACACAGCTAAAAAGTTGGAATATTGGAGTTTTTGTAGCTTATGTCTCATCGGTCCCCGGGTCGTGTGCCCTTGGACCGACCGAGTGGGACCGATGATTCGTTTGAGTAATCAATTTTAAACATTCAAAATTATATCCCATATACCCGCGATACGTAGACCTTTGACCAAAGAATTTAGCCAGCAAAAGATCTGCTGTTCTCGGCTGAAGGTTTTGGGGCCACAGAGCATTTTGTAATTTCTGCGACAGCGATGTAGGTGAGTAGAACCCGAATAAACCACCGACACTTTGACATTCCGAAACGTGCTGCTGCCGGGAATTGAACCCATGGGGCAGTGATATTGAGGCTTCGACAAAACGACTACCTTTTTAATCATTAACACCATAATCTGGGCCTAAACATGAGCAGTGACATGTCGAAGGTTGATGACCTATTTAGTCAAGCTACTCAATTCTTGAACTAAGGAAACTCGAAAAGCTACAGTGCCGCGAACTATATTCCCTTTCAGAGGGTGACGTGACGACAAAAAAAGTTGAGATTCATTGGTTTGATATGTCATAAGAACTATAGGGTTTATAAGTTTTTGTTGCAGTCAAATCGTTGGAAAGTTGCAATTTTTTTCACAAAAGTTGCACTAAAATGTTGCATTTATGGGCAAGTCCCTTGAAATTATTAGGGTATGAGATACTAGGATCGATCCATATCCGACTGTAGCAAAACCAAATTTAGGCGAATTCAACAAAATCGATAGCCTGAAAAAAATCGACCCGGTGAAAATATCATTTTCGGCGGTCTAGCCTGAATGTACGTCAAATCATAAAGGACCTCAGATCTAAACGACAGTGATATAATCAAGCGATCAATTTACATATACTGCCAAATATTTCCAGTAAAAAGTTAGTTGCATGAAAAATCGAAAAACTTGCAAAAACTTGCATGAAAAAATGAAGGAAAGTTGCAAAAAGTTGCAATATTAGATTCTTCCAAACAGCTTGAAACACCGTACTACATAACTTGTGAGTATTTGGAAAGCTGTCTGAAGTTGTAAAAAAAAGTAGCAAAAACTTGCCCCAGTCATAACGCAGCGATGGTAATTGTGAACCTATGTGTTCGAATTAAGCGGGGAATTGTCAGAATTACCGGCAATTATTTTAACAAGTATATTAGAGCCCATAGTTAAATTCTTCTAATAATTCAAGACATATATAGAAACGAATGGAAAATCGAAGAATGGAAATTTATTAGCATAAAATACTCCCACGGAATTAGTTCTTTCTTTCGTGTCTTGCTTGCTTGCATTCTTGTAAGGTGTAGCCTATCTAACCACATTGTAATTCAGATAATTCGTCTATAATTTTGCAATTTCGCAGATACCTTGATATTGCTCGGAGGGAATAACGAACCCAGCATACTTACGTATTTACTTCATCACTTATCCATCTTGTTCGGCAGCTACGGATCAGCGGTATGTCATAACAATTTCCGCCTGATTTCCGTATGTCTGTTACCCACCATTATTTTTGACGCTAGAGATACGGAGTCTTTGCTTACTTTGTCTGCCTGAGGGGAATCAGTGAATTATCAGTGCCGTTTCAGCATTTCAGGTGAGATAGCTGGCTGTTAATTCCGCACTTCGAATTATATACGCACTTCGATCATTTTAACGCTATATTATACTGTTGTGAAACCATGGCACCATATTTGATCAATATACCTGTGTGATATTATTTCTGTAAAATTCAAAAAATATCGAGGCGATAAAATTATCGATTTTTCAACCGCTGCAAATCTGCTGATCTTTTACTGTTCAGGTATATTTTTTACGAGATCGGTTGGAAGAACTCACGAATCTACTTGGTGAACGGACTGTGTTTTCTATTCACTTTCTTTGCTTCGCGCATCTGTGTGATCCCTATCACCATATATTCCATGTTTACGATATGGGGAACTGCCAATTTCGAGAGGTATGTTATTGCAATCTGTTTTTTATTCCTGCTTCATAATAGTGCATTTGAATCAATCGATTATGTATTTCTGTAGCAATCATATTCTGCAAGAGAAACAGTTCTCATGCAAGCCCGACTCTCATTTTCCTATTTTCAGGGTCAATCTCTTCTGCAAGGTTGTTTTACTCGGCGGGGCTCTAGCGGTTGATACCTTGAATGTATACTGGTTTGGTCTTATCACACGAGGTGCCTATAAGCTCTTGATCAAAAAGAACCATCCATAGTACTATAGTTTATACCTCCGGTACATCGAGTCTGTACCAATAGAAACATAGCGGAATTGGTAAATCTCTAATCCTATTACCAATCTTCATCCCATGATATATTTTGTACGATCATATGCGCCATGCCAGGTGTATCTATATAGTGTGTCTTCCTACTCACAGATATATATCACCCAATGTATCGTCAGTCGCCCATTTTCAGAATTAAAGTATCTGAACTTTCAAGCTTTTGTTGCAAGAGGAAGTATATCTGCCCGAAAAAGTATGTTCCTCTACCAAATAAAACATGGTACTCTGTGTATGATAAAACAAAACTTTATGGAGTTGATTGATGTAATTTGTAGTGTGCATTTGTACTCATGTGGGGTGGAATTTAGGTGAGTTGCTGAATCGATTTCTTGCAGTAGAGTTACTGACTTGAATTATATATATTATATATTATTCTGAACTGAATTTCGGTTGTATCCAATCATATGTCACTCTTCATAATATATTTCCATCGAACAGTCATCTATATGCATGAATTTGTCGATATGTGGACTGAAATGTGAAATGCGTTGCTTGCGTTCTGTGCAAACAAGTTGCACTTGACGACACGGCGACACCACGTATCGTCATTCGTCACGATTGTGACAAATGACAAGATGCGTTAAGGAAAACAGTCGCATAGTGTACGGGCTTTAGCCGGATTATTGGATAGGATTATTGTGTCATGAGTGAAATTGCCTGGAGACAACTATGATATGCAGACTACGAACAAAGATTATATTCCGTAAAGTGCACTCAGTTCAGTCGTCGTCTATCATTCATGCGTTGGTAGTAGGGATGGTGTGAACGCGAGGTTCACGTTCGCGTTCTGTGTGTGAACCTCGGAAATTTAGAGGTTCACGTTCACAACAGAACCTTGGTAGGTTCTGCACTGTGAACCTTTCGCGTATATTATAATTTTCACTTCATAATGACATTTTTCATTCAAATTTATTGCATTATTGCATGGCGCTGGCAGTATAAAAATCAACAGTAAACGACCAAACGACCATGCACCTTGACAATTTCAAAAGTTTTACTTGCTTTGTTACAAATGTTTGCTCGAAATATCCAGCTTTATTACCCTTTGTGAACATTTAGTGACTCTCTGCTGTGAGCGTGACCCGCAATCACACAACATCATGAGCGAAATGCGTAGTCAGCAATGATGCTTACTCCACCAATCAATGAGATTAATATCATTTTCTGATGTAAAAATTCTAGCAGGGGTTCAGGGTCAATCTTGACTGCATAGGTTCATTGTATCATTAAATTCAAATCCGTACGGTTGAGGTGTTGGCTACTGCTGTATAACTTGTTAATTGAGTAAAATCGGTAGCAAGCATAGAAACCTCTTTTACACTCTGCTCGATATCAATGTAGCAATACTCAGACGCCGAATACATTGTCCGGTCTGGGCTAGACCGTTAAGGCGTAAGCTTTTATTCCCTAGTAAGTCGTCGTCGAAATTGTTGGCTAAGCGACGGAAAATATTGATTTATGGGATTATTATATCATTTGATTGCCTCAGTTGATACATTCAGCGACGTTTAAAACGCCAATATGTACCTCAGCATTGTGGAATTATGTGGCCCGAGTCGTCGCTAGGTATTGTGTACAGTGTACACTGTACGATATAGGCTATCACTTCACTGAAAGATAGGATTGGAATCAGCAATATGACGTCACGTGACGTCATGAGGTTCACGTTCGTGTTCACACAGAACCTTTCAAAAAGGTTCGCGTTCACATGAACCTGAAACTTTTCAGAGGTTCGCACCATCCCTAGGTTGGTAGTGAATGTGCATCTTGCAATTTTCGGAACTGTCATTGGCAATTTACTCACAAATGTCTCTGATTCCACGTTTCATTCTGCTTCTCCAAACTATAGAGTTACATGAGTAGCCTACTTCTCAGTCCATTCGATTTCTATTGAAATATTATCTTGACATGAGATGATAATCGATAGTTTTACTTGTAATTGAGTAGAAATTCACGGCATTTCATTTATTTGTGCCGACAAAGGACGAGTTTGGACAATTCTGTACTTTAATTTATAGGCTTGCGTATAGATGCAAACATTTTCAGCCATTGCATTCATGTGGAAAAAATAAGGAATAGCGCTATAAGAAGGAAAAGATATATTCACACTCACTCTGAAACGTGTATCAACTTCAAAGAAATTATCAAGTCGCTATTGATTTGGTGTCAGTGCTCCCCATAACCGGTGGGTTGCGAAGAATTTCTAAATGTTAAAGTTTCTTATTGCATTTGCGAAATTTTCCAAATATTTATCTTCTCAAGATTAGACGAGGAAATATACGTTCGCTTCTCAATTATATTGCGCCATAAGCGCTTCAAGCCACGTCCCTTTGCGCGCAATAATTCGTGAGCAAGATTTTTGTGGCAGTCATTTTGATTGGAGAGTGAAATCGGACAGTCCGTTATTGCGTATGCCTGAGACCTGCAATTCATTATTTCCTCCAATATCAACGTAGCAATACTCCGACGACGAATAACTCGTCCGGTCTGGCCTAAACCGTTAAAGCGTAAGCATATATTCCCTTACAAGTCCGCGTCGAAATTGTTGGCAAAGCGACGAAGATATTGATTTTATGGGAATATTATATCGTTTGATTGCCTTAGTTGATACATTTGGCAACGTATAACACGTCAATATGTTCTCCAGCACTGTGGTATTATGAAGCCCGAGTCGTCGTCCCGTATCGTTTACTGTACATTGTCATAGTATAGATAACTAACCTAGGATAGGTTAGTTATCTATCTATAGTCATAGGATATCACTTCACTGAAATGTAGGGTTGGAATAAGCAATATGACGTCAGGTGACGTCATGAGGTTCACGTTCGCGTTCACACAGAACCATTCAATAAGGTTCGCGTTCACACGAACCTGAACCTTTCAGAGGTTCACACCAATGTTCCGTCTAAATGATAGGGAACATTGTCAGGGGTAAATAGTGCTATCGCTGAAGTCTGAAATCGAGGTAGCCCTACAAGTGCGGCCCGAAAAGGCAAATATTGCGCTCCGCGAAGCAATGAGAATTTGCAATCGTGTGCGACTCACGCAAGAGATTTTTCTTTTACTATGGTATCGGGTCCGTGGACATATGAGCATGCGACATTACAGCATGCGACACTTCGGCATGCGACAATTTGGCATGCGACACATGAGCATGTGGGTTAAATTACGGGTTAGGGGTAGGTTAGGTTAGGTTTATGGTTGGGTTAGGGTTAGGGTTTAGGTTAGGTTAGGTTAGGTTAGGTTAGGTTAGGCTATGTTTCAGGTTAGGGTAAGTTTTTGGGTTATACAGTCACATGCTGAAGTGACGCATGCTGATGTGTTCCATGCTGAACTGTCGTTTTCCATTGTGTCGCATGCTCATATGTCGGGCAACCATGGTATCGTACGCGTGAGCGATACTGATATCATATCAATAGCGCAATCCTTTCTGGGAATGGCGAAATAACATGGTTTGACATATTTATAAATACCAATGGGCGGGATAGCTCGAAGTTAACTGCGAGAAGCTAACGAATAGTCTTCTCCGCGTGGCATGAATGTTGTGTAAGATTTACTGTACAATTACATGTCGCGAATTTTCGAAGTCATCATTTCCATCAGGCGATTATGATCACGTATGGTGATATAGGATAATATGCATAATATCCAAGTACAAGCACCAATATTGTTGAAATAATCCATCCCTTTGCAAACGCTGATCGGGAAATTCAGCAACTATATGCACTGTAGGGTGTTGCATTAGATCAGCTTCTCAGCCGCACACATTTGTGATTTTATTCGATTCGTTTGAACGGGTATCTTCTGTCGATAAGGTCATACGCTGATCTTGTTCTTGCTTCAATCAGACTTGAATATTCGTATCATTGTGTCTGACTGTATGTCTTGATAGTAATGAGTGCATTGCAGTTATTACGACGTCACATCACTGTTTTAACGCGATAGGCCTACATCGATCACATGTATTGATTTCAAGTGCGTTTTCGTGCGTGTATGTCTGTCCTCTAGTAATCCATAGTATGTCACCCTATCGTCGCAGTGGAATCAAAGTGACTTATATGCAGATTTCAATATCTTTGGCATAGCAGATAGGAGGTCACGAAATAGCATGATGTAAAGAAGTCATTATACCAACGGGTACGCCCGAATATGTTTAATTATATTCAGGAGTCCTACCTTTTCCAACACATCTCACTCGATCAGCTTTACATGTAAAGGTGATTACGTGAGCAGAGACAGGATTAAAATTGATAGCAATATATGCAATTCCCGATGATATTGACTGATTTGATCATGAATTATAGAAAATTTTCGCGCTTCGCGCGTTTAGTCGTAACGCCCACTAAACGTAGACCAGACGTAGATGATTAGTAGGGGTGAGAAGCGTGTAGCCGGAAGGGGGGCTGGGGGGCGAAGCCCCCCAGAAGTTCGGTTTATCACCCTATGGGGGGCTGGTTGCGCACTGTTGTCCAAGGGCCTGCGCAGTGTGTTGGCGTATTTGCGCAGACTCGTGAAAAATTAGAGGGAACATTGGTTCACACCATCCCTGCTGTACTGTCTGTCTGTCCGTGTGTACTGAAACCACAAGAATGTGAGAAATGTAAAACACAATTAGATCGGCGGAACGAAACTGTGCTGCATAAATTTATTCTTTTCCACATACCGAACACAAAAATACCCCATTTATTCTTGTTGTCATCGGATTCTTCCATTATATTGCAATTTGTGACAATAAGCTTACTATACCGACAGATGTGCTTGAAGTGAACAACAAATAGCAGTAATTCGGTTAAAACAAACCAATTATGACTGAGCCTACAAAAAGATGACAATTTGTAAATACAGACGAAATAAACAAGCAAGCAATATTTTTGTTTAACAAATATTCAGATCTTCTCGTGGAAATAAATCAACATCGGGATGTGCATTAGTGAAGTTCTTGGATGCAACTCCTGTTGTTAACTCAAATTACCTTGAAGTCATCTGTAGGAAAGTCCTCTTGTATGATTTTGATGGGGACAGATTCGCCTTCGGTATAACTATCGGTAATCAGTCATAATCTGAACATCCCAACTATCTTGATATCTCTCTTCCATTCATTTGATTTATAGGAGATACCTTCCACCTCACTCATATTTCCCAGGTTTTCGGGGAAGTGAGGATACTGAGCTTTTGTGGTCATGCTTATCCTTGATCCAGGAACATTCGTTAACATCACTTTCGTGTTATCCCCATAATTTCGTTTTTTCGCCTTAACCCAAGTCAATACCTTCATTGTTTAGCTGATCTTGAGTAAGAGGCGTTGGTTCACTCTGTATTCGTAATAATGTTGAGGAGTCAGTGTTAATGCATTAGCTACAGCATATGCTATTGCCATTTTCATCTTCCACTACATCCTATATCGTATAATAGCATCATCCGAAATCAGATCTGACAGAGACGTATAAAGCTGCAACTATAATTTCAGGGAAGTGTGTAAATGGCTGTAAAGCAGAGTCAATGTTGAGGGACTGCTATGACTTCTTGTTTTAGTTCGAACCTTACATCTCATCCATGTAAAAATATAAACCATCATGGTAGCTCTTTGGCTCGCACAGAACTACGAGGATTACAAATTGCATTATTTAGACTTTACCTTGAGCGCATAAGCGCGAAGTTTCAGCCTAATGCTGGCGGAACGTTTGCGGTGCCCGGCGTTTACCTTGATCTCCAAACGTCGTACCAAAGTACTCCTTGTAAGTGCACTTAGTGACATTTCACATATTGAATCGCTTCATGTTCAAAGTGTTCTCTTAAGATCTATAGCAAAACAAATCTAGGTCATTACGATTCTTTATACGTCTAGCTACATCACTCAATTATGAACATACTTAAAACACCCATGAATTGAAATTTCTGAAAATTATAGCAAGGGACAGTGTCTGATATCAAAAAGCGTCGAAAAGTGTGTTAAATTTGAGCCCACTAATCATCGGTGATGTGATGAGATAAGTGTCATTCGACTCTTTCCGTAACTCAAATGGGGGAGGGCGTTAATTTACGTATCTGTCGGAAAAATAGTCTCTGAATGATAATTTTCAGGAGAAAACCAAATATTGCTTTACCAGTACACTCCAACGCACATGTTAGTACTAGATGGGAGATGATATAAACTAATCTAAACCCATATTCACCTCCAGAAGCGCGAGATAACCTATAAATATACCCACAAACACACCATTTACAGTATTTTAATGATATATGTAGGAAGCGGCTGTATCTCGAAAATTATAGCAAATTCGGAAAAGGCAATGCCATTTTCGGACTCAGCGCCCCTGATTTACCCCTGGGTCGAGCTCACATATGATTTTTGAAAAAAATTGTTACCCTGTGTTATGGGGTATTTATTTGGAGAGTTATTCAACATTTTTTTAATTATCTTCGCGCATGGCACGATTTAACGTCATTGAATGCCTTGCTTTTAATATGGGTCACGTACACCACACCCTAATGAAAAATACGCATAATTTATAGAAATAGGCATTATGGTGTCAGCCATTGCCACATCACACATGACGCACAACAAGACACGATATTTTCGACAACTAATTACTAACAACGGGCCTGCCCGAATATGGAATTATAAATAATTAATTATATGCACAAATTTCCAAAGACATCACCTCCTCCCTCCGCTCTACCGGTGAATCTGATCCGGTGGGCTGAGAGAGGACAAAAAATTATAGTAATATACGCAATCGCCAATATCATAGACCGAATTCAATCATAAATTCCGGAAAATGTTTACGCTAGCTATAACACACTGACAACATAAAAACTGGACCCCACGAGCAGTGGTTAAGACCTTAATCGCGAAAGAGGGGTCTGGTGGGTCGTGCAACGAAATTTGGATGAAAGGTGGTCGCGAACTGAAAAAGGTTGGGAAGCACAGGTTTATATGGTATACTTGTACTCGTCTATGAAAAAACAATTACGTTATCGTGTTGGCGAGTGCCAGTGCAACCTTTTGACAAGTGCGCAGATCCATTGGGAATTGACAATGGTGATCGCGAGAATTAAAGCTCGACATCCAACTAGACATAGCAATCGGGCATATAGCTGAAGAGAGATCGCGCGAAGTGATGTCTATGCTTTCGGCCGTGCTCTTCGCGCCTGCTCGACCTTCGCTTCAGCATATCAGACTATATGCTACATTGGAAATCCATCTCGTGACAATAGCCTACACCATGCAAATTTCCGTGAACCCCGCGTTGCACAGTCTAGGGTTATGACTGAAAAAAAAAATTTTTGCCTGTAGCAGGAATTGGTGAACATTTTGGTATATATTAATAAAATTATAATCATTTTGTTCAAATCGAAAAAAATGTCCCGCACAAATTAACTTCAATTTTCGACACTGGTCCAAATATAGAAAAAATTTAAAATTCAAAGATATTCTTTGCTACAAATTTAATCTTCAAGTATATGTCCTTTTGCACTTCTTGTAAAGTTCTTCCATCAATTTGACTCTCCTTTCTGTTATTATGTTAGTGCGAGGGGCATCTACGACGGACGGGGTTTTGAGGTACTGAAAGAGCGGCATGCTCTGCACATCACATAGATAAACTTAAAATCTTCCCTCCATCCTCGGTTTTCTAATATTTTCATTTGAAATTCTGTCTTGGTGGATTGTACAAAGTTTTCATAGTGTTTTACCATATCCGTCTCCAAATTTGTAGCTGAGAGTTGGATTTGTTGAGGATGTTGGGTTGAAGAACTCTGATATATGCTTTAAGAATCGATAATATTATGTTGGCAACCAATGTATTGTGGTTTATGAAAACCCTTTCTCATCATTGCATTTTGCAGTTTCACAACAATGCCATTCCGCCGCCCAGTATCAGCAGATGCTGAGTCACATATGATATGACATTTTCAAATTTTCATCATATTCCTCTAATCGGTTTTCTAGACCGCTGAAAATATGTTAAGTTGTTCTACTTTCGCCTTTTCGAACAACCAGTTCGATTTGTGTCTGAAAAATTGAAATTATACGATATATACAGTCTACATCTAAAATCGAATTAATAATTATTTATTAATTATTTAATTTTTACTGTGAGCAAGAAAACGATCGGAATAATTCAATCTGGGCAATCACAATTTACCAAAATACTATTCTAAATCTTCGCAATTGGAATTGTGTCAGTTAAAATCAAACCAGTCGGTATATATATTATATAGTCTGTATCTACAAAAAAGCCTATTCCTCATACAGTGAAAACTGGAATATTTTTGTGCGGGAGGTTTTTGTTTAACCAGTCCTAACTTTTGTTAATTTTGAACTCAGGACACAAAAGCTCATCGTTTGTGACTACAGGACACACAAAATTTCGAATTTATTTTTTTAGTCATAACCCTATAATGCACACACCTGGTGTGTGCTGCATACTTCAATCGTTGAAATCCATCCCATTGCTAGGTAGGAATTTTTATCAGAACCGTCATTGGAGGTTTCACAATTTTGTTTATTCATGCTAACGACAGGTGAGGCACTGACCGCACGCCACCGCTTTGTCCACTCCTGCAGTCTCAACACGTGACTTCCCTGACAACTTTATCGATGAATGTTGCCGGAAAGCGTACTGAATCACAGAAGCCTTGTTGAGCTAGATGCGCGCATGTCCGTGATGACAGTGGATATCTCGTATCGGTAACCGTGATTGTATTAACGAACTACATGGAGTCAGGCCTTACGGTGTTTGTCAAGAACATCATTATATATAGTTAAATCAGCCAGTGTAACTAACCCAATCTGGATGCGATGAGCGATGATGACTGAAAAGTTCCGTTTGCAAGACGCTCTTGCGATCGCAAATTCTGTTCGAGACAAGATCCCTAAGGCGTTTGCGACTGAGTAATATGCATTATACCAGTCGGATTCGACGAACGGCAGGATAAATCGAGCGAGCAATCGTATCTGAACGCAACGATGCGAAAATATGTTCCCTATATCATGATCTGGAAAATTGCTTTCTACGTAGCGATTTCAAGTTCTCGCAACCTGAATGTTTCATTCGTAGATTCTCCAATAACGCGGGCTAGGTAACATTGCGGCGGCGATGAAGAATTCGTTCAATAATGTCAAGCCGATATTCTGTTATAGATATGACTGGATCGTAAATGATTAAGGAATATAGTGTGCGTTGATTTCATGATTAGGGCAGTTCCATTCTATCTAAGCATCGCTAGTGGTCCAGAGGTAGAATTTGTCGTGGAGATGCATAGGATGACTTTCAATAGATAATATGAAACACTGTTAAGTTCGTGCACCTATCTCTGTCTCGTGCTGGCCGTTACTTAGCGTTCGAATGTGCAAATAATATATTTTATATTTACAAACATTTTGTAAAACATTCGTACAGCAAACTGAGAAGTTCCCACCAATGTATCTATGCCCGAGGCGCTGATTTTACGACAGCGTCCAGGTTATGTGTTCGGAAATTAGTTTGAATATAGAGGCTATCGTCATTGTAGCATCCTTTGCATCGCTCAGTGAATAATTTTTAACAATGGCCCCGCTTTCACGGTCGCCTCTGGCCGTATAGGTAGAAATTTCTCTTGCAAACCTAAGCGCCAGTTATGATTTATCACATTGCGAAGGAGATAGCTTTTCATCCCCAGCCTTAAATTGTGATCCTATGTCATCGTCCGGGTCCTATTTTGTTAAACCATGTTGCAACTCAGATGCGACCACGGTACGGTTTTTACATACGGTTCTTAGCTCGACAGACTTGTACACTGTACACTAGGGTTGTCCAAAATTTGGAAAATCTTACAAATACCCCGTTGTAATGTCTTATTCTATAGATTATTGATAAAAAACGACACTGAGCTTGAAAGAAGCTCACAGGAAGGCCGTTAAGATTTCGTGCAAAGCGTTTGAAAGTTGCTGCCGAAGAACGGGCGTGCCACCGACCATAGAACGGCGAGAAGACTAGTAATCACAAAACCACGGCTCTTGATTGGCCAATCGGCTATGCTTCAATGACCACCACAGCAGCAGCTTGCTGATTAGGTGATCAAGGAGTCTGCTACCGGCGGCGATTCTGAAAGCGCATTGTAATGTAGGCTGACAGATAACGATTTAGGATTGATTCAGGGTATATTGAGGTATGAAATACATGATGAACAAACAACAGCTGCTTCACAAGAACGTCTAAAGCATGACCGCTTTATTGTGAAGGAAACCGCTGTAGCCTATATGCCTTGTTTTTAACGAGGGAAGGTACAGGCGCTTATGCAAGTGGCGACGGATTCCTAGTTTCAGAAAGGATATATAAGTATTGAATACATATAAAGCTTAGCAATGACACTATAATTTGTGTGATCTTATTGGGCTCAGGTGGTAGTACATAGTTGAAGTTTTGGAAGCTCTAAGGATCGGCTGAATCAGCGGGTTATGTTGGGCACTTGTCAGATGCTTCCATCAAACTGTATTCACTTGCAAGTGTTGCCAAAGTCCTTGATGATAACGCAGAAAAGAGGTGTAAAAGTAAGCACAGACTAGGCTTGATATGATATACAAACTATGCTGGTTACTGTGCACTATGCAGCATTGTCTGTGCTTATCTTTACACCCCCTTTCTGCGCGATTATTAGGGACTTTGACATAACATATCCAGCATAGTATGTGCTCACCTTTACACCTCTTTTCTGCGTTATCATCAAGGACTTTGACAACACTTGCAAGTGAATACAGTTTGACGCAAGCATCTGACAAGTGCCAAGCATAACCCGCTGATTCAGTCGATCCTTAGAGCTTTCAAAACTTCAACTATGTAGGCTACTACAATCTGAGCCCAATAAGATCACACAAATTATAGTGTCATTTTTAAGCTTTATATTTGTATTCAATAATGATATATCCTTTCTGAAACGAGGAATCCGTCGCCACTTGCATAAGCGCCTATGCTTTCCCTCGTTAAAAACAAGGCATATAGGCTACGGCGGTTTCCTTCACAATAAAGCGGTCATGCTTTAGACGTTCTTGTGAAGCAGCTGTTGTTTGTTCATCATGTATTTCATACCTCAACATACCCTGAATCAACCCTGAATCAATCCTAAATCGTTATCTGTCAGCCTAAATACAATGCGCTTTCAGAATCGCCGCCGGTAGCAGACTCCTTGATCATCTAATCAGCAAGCTGCTGCTGTCGTGGTCATTGAAGCATAGCCGATTAGCCAATCAAGAGCCGTGGTTTCGTGACTACTAGTCTTCTCGCCGTTCTATGGTCGGTGGCACGCCCGTTCTTCGGCAGCTACTTTCAAACGCTTTGCACGAAATCTTAACGGCCTTCCTGTGAGCTTCTTTCAGGCTCAGTCTCGTTTTTTATCAATAATCTATAGAATAAGACATTACAACTGAGGATTTGTAAGATTTTCCCAATTTTGGACAACCCTACTGTACACAGTACATTTATATAATTGCATTAGTCTGCTTATTCGCGCCCCAGGGGCTCGCATTAGTAGCATATTTACCAGAATAAGTTCACAATGGATGTTACTGATAATGACTTCGCTGTCTTCGTAATTGGTGTGCTGACGACGGTCGTGACTTTTCAATGGATATATCACTACGGCGCACCGCGAATATACAAGTCATTAATCCCCAAAGAATACGACGGATTAAGCACAAGGAAACAATCCATATCATGTTCGGCGTGAGTATATGTTGTTGTCACTTTACTGCAGAACAGCGATAAGCAACCTGCGCCCTGCGACATCTCATGACGTCACAACAGTAACAGTGACTCTAAAAATAAAAATATCACGTCGGGTCCTACGATAACTTAAGTATCGTAGGTCCCGATCAGGTGCATCCTTTTTGCGATCACAGGTACAATTATACTATAGTTACACGCTATCCCCAAATTTTATAATTCTGGACCGAGGCTAGTTCGCAGCGTGAGATTCGATCGCTATTTACAGAAATATCGCTCCATGAACAATGAATATTCGTAGTCTCGTGCAACAGATTTTTCGATGCTGACAATCAGCTAACAGAGGTTACGACGCTGCAACGGCGGGAATACAATACTACTCAGATGCACAATACACGCACCTGGCATATAGGACACTAAAAATAAGTTCCACCCCACAAGCCAGCGGCCAACATAACGCATATTATATGCACGGAAGCTCCATTTATCTATGCATGTTAATACGGAGTTCGACATTGTAACTTATATGTAAAGAATTTCGGTTTCTTCACAAACAGCGACATAATAAGGTTGATTGACCAATGGTAATGGCAACACGCAACATGGATAGTGGAATAGAAATCAATCACCCTGAACTTTACGTATCGTGGAATCTCCACACAGCGCATTTTTAATGTAAGTATCGAACTCAAAACTAATCTGATTGTTTCACATTTCCAGATTATGCTCAGTGACAAACGCGACGATTATGTTTACTACGTCATTCTACCTGCTACTCACACACAATCTACACAAGGATATGTGCTGGTATGTGTAGTTTAATCTCACCGTTCCTAACAGGGCAAGGTCCTGATTCGGTCGCGGTTGTTATAACCACGCAGCCGTAACACATCTGCATAACCGCGTGGTGAACTAATCCATTTAATAAATGCGAACAGTTTGGAAACCGACTCCACCGAACCGTCGTTTCAAATGAATGGTCTTTATTAGACTGATATTTTGTGAAGCTTAAATTAATTTACCTAAGCGAAATATATTATGCAGTAACGATATATATAGCGATCATGGCCCAAAATGACATTTGTGTAAGTTCAAAGCATCAGCGGGAGTATGTTTGGTATCGTCGATCTTCTCATTGCTGATTGCTATGAATATGCTGACAGGAAAACATTATTTTCCGCGTGACTGCACACGAAATTATCTTCATACAGGACAGATGACTTCGCAACACGATTCCTATCATGCATAGAAATGGGAGCCTACTTTTCCGGTGAGATATTTCACAACAGCAATCGTTTAGTATAGGCTATCACGCGGTTTGTGACATACATTCAGCATACAATCACCAATATAGCTGAAGTAATAGGGCTCTGTCTCCCTGTCTTAAAGAGGTTATTTGTAGTGAGGTATTCTGTGATCTCCTCGTATATTCTGAATTGCGAGTTTCAGGGCTTCTGTATACTAACTAGAATGGTTTATGTTGATTTGCAGTCGCTCAAAATGCCACAGTAGTCCGAAAAATACAGACATCAGACATATGCTTCGTTACTGGCAGTCTCTTCATTTTAGGTGACTTTAAGGAGACATGTAATGTTACAGTCGCACGGGAACACATCAACGTGGCATTGGTCTTATGCACGAGACGCGATGTTATAATACCGGCACTCTGTCTCTCACTAATATCGAGCCATGCAATCGAATTTAGTTCTAGTATAAGACACCATGCTGAAATTGTGGATTAACTAATATAGTGCAACGGCGGCAATATGAGCGCTGAGTGCATGCAGCGACCTTATCGATAGATACCAAATAGCCTGTTCTATATTGGTTCACTGGTTACCAGTCCGTACGGACTTGGAGGCGATCAAGCTTATTGGAACAAGAAAGATTCCCATTCAAACGGATCGAACATATTACGAATTTTTGCTACTAAGAATCTGGCGTTGCTTCTATATTTTTGACAAATTATGACGCTTTTAATTCAACACGCTGCAAAATGCGTCAATAAGTAATATTGCTAGCAGCGCGGCTACGAGTCGAAAAAGCGCGAACCTAATCAGTAATTCCTCTCGTACCGTACGTCAACACAAATGGTTCTGAAATCTCGACGCGACAACTGTTCGCAAATTATAACGGTATTTGGGACTGGCTGCATTGCTACATTTCCCGTTAACGGTCGCAAATAAAATTAGTATGAGTAACTATTATGCACAGAAATGAATTCCACCACCCATACACACACACACACACATACACACACACACACACACACACACACAACGTACTATCTAATTTCGCGCACCGATTAAAAATATAGGAAAATTGCTGGGTGACGTGCGGTTCGGTGGCGAATTTTTCTTTCAAAATACGTATACGTGTCTAACGAAATAGTGGATAGACATCATGCCCACAATAATTACTGGGTATGTAATAATATATGATATGCTTTGAATTTTTCAGTAATTGCAATCATTTTCATAAGTACTCATTTAAGTATAAAAATAATGCTTCTATAAGTCACAAACACAGAATAGTTCATCAAGTTGAATCAATTTGAATGTACTTCACCATGTGGAATTTGTCAATTGACTCATTGTTTGGCACCGCAAACTGCTCCACTTCGTCTGGTTGAGAACCACACAGTATACCATCTATTTATAGCAGGGGGGGGGGGCAACCTGCGGCCGTAAAAGGAAATTTGGGCGGCCTTGGACAGGTAATTCAATTACTATGTGCTGGCGGCCGTCGACATGAAAATTGAGGTTACGAATTGACTCCCGAACTTTTGAGAGATCAATTAATCTTTGAGAGATTTAATTGATCATATAATTTTCTTCGCGATACGCGCGATTAAATGCGACTTCATTTTTTGATTTTAAAATAGTGGTGCCCTTTGCAATCTGAGGCGAGCCCCAGAGTACAGATGCGAACAGCGGAGGAAAATGATGCACTCCATACAGAAATACCAACATGGAATCGTGCGCTTCTCACGTAACAGCAAAGTGACCAATAACATTTGGTCCATGCGAATATGCAGCATCATTTATAACTTGCCCTGAATTTTCGAAAACACTCCCTCCATCAAGTCTACCGGTGAATCTGATCACATGATCTCAGAAAGGATAAATAGTTGACAGTAATATGTGAAAATCCTAATATTAATGACGAAATTCGTTCTTGAATCTGAAAATATTCGGGCGATTTCGATGCGTATAGTAAGACGATATGAAAGAGTAGTCCGGAGTTCACCGGAAATGGACATGGACAGTTTAACATTGGTATTTGATCTCCAGTTAGCTCATTGCGACTATTTCCTGGAATGCGATCGTAGGCTGCATAAGTAATCGGAATGAGGCCGTGCACAGCAAAAAGGTTGGCCAACGGCCACCCCTGATTTATAGGAAAATATATTCAAATTCATGGTCCAGTTAGCCACTTTCGTAGCACGAACACCTAAAGCTAAACGGACGGCAAACAGCAGCCCAGTAGCATAAATTGTAACATCAAAATGACCAAGATGGCATAAAATTGACACTGCGAAGCCTATACCAGAAAAACGCCTGGCACCAGTCGGCGGTTGCCATGTCAAAACCTCACGTGATTTTCGAACCCACATTGGGTAAGTGAGAACGTGTCAAAAACAGAATAAGCAGATATTATTAACACTATCAGTATCACTGTTACGTCGAGAAGTATTGCTAATAATACTTGTACATGTGAAGGCACATTTAGGATTCATAGACCACACGTCGTTGCTTCAACATTCTGCTATGTGTCTTGTGTACCGCTATGAACATTGTGGGTCTTGTGCAGATTTATGGCTATTACACCTAAAACAAAGTCTACGTTCCACATTATAGTATAGGGGTGGCCAACCTTTTCGGCCCAACGGCCACATGCAGTTGACGAACGATTGACCGGGCCACTAGCCCACTTGCCGCGCGAAGCGCGAACATTTTTCAAAGTTTATGTGTCAATGATAGGTCAATAATATTGGTATACTTGAGTATATTGCGGGTCTGCTGCATATCGCTGGGGCCAGTTTGCAAGGACTGGACTATTCGGCGCCTGGACATATCGATATCGAAAGCATCGAACCAATCATTTTGTGTCTAGGTTTCATCGTTCACGGTCTTTCTACGAACGGTGTTTCTGCAAGCACAAGTGCAAGGACGCATGTTGGAAGACACTTTCGCTCCTAATTGCGAATATAATTAGACTCAATCTGGTACATTAGGCGTTCTTTCATTTTCAGGGGGGTAACACTATTAAAAGCAAGAAATCGAGTGACATCATATTACGGAAAGCGGAAAGAAAATTGTTACTTAAGATAAATCTGCCACAGAATATTCTGATTTATTGTAATGTACGAAGATCTACCAAAACTGTGACTGACTCATGGATCTGCCAATGCGGCGGACCTGATATTTTAGTCGTCGCATCCCAAGAGTTACGGCCAGACAAATCAAATTTTTGGTTAGCCCTGCAAGTTCACAATCTGGGCAATCCATTTTTGAAAATATAACTAATTTCGCTCGCGGGCCACTCAAAACCTTCTTGCGGGTCACGGGTTGACCGCCTCTAAAGTACAAACATATTTGCTATCTTATTTTTGATATCTTTGCAGATACATTGGTACTGCTTGGAGGAAACAACGAGCCCAACGTACTTCCATATTTGCTTCATCACCTAGCAATCGTTTTTGGAAGCTACATATCAATAGTATGTGATACTGAGATTATGAGCGATTATGCGGATGCTTAATCATCAGAATCATTTTTGCGTTAGAAACACGGAGTTTTTGCCTACTTTCTGTGTTTGAGAGGAATTAATGAATTGTCAGTGCCGTTTCAACACGCCAGGTGAGATACTGTGACTGGAAGTGTCGCTGTCCCAATTATATTACGTATTCACTTGAATATATGTGATGAATCTACCCCTATCTAGTGTCTTGTGACCATCATGACAGCATACCCTACCCAATTACGACGCCCGCTTGTAAAATTCGAAAATTTCAAAGCTATAACATTCCCGAATATACAAGCGACCGCCCGGCTGATGATTACTGTTTAGGCACGTCTTTTACGATATCGGTTGGAAGAACTCACGAATCTACCTGGTGAACGGGCTGTGTTTCCTGTTCACTTTCTTCATTTCAAGAATCTGCGTGATCCCTGTTACCGTGTACTCCGTGTTTACGATATGGGGAACTACTGATTTCGAGAGGTTAGATTATGTGATGTTTCGAATTTCGAATACGATAATCCAACTATGAGGTAAATCAATAGTTCACTTAACCTTGTCTATACCTGCTTCTTGGTCGTACTTTTAGATCGCAAAGTCTCCCTTAATACAGTTTCAACGCACTATATAGGGGTTTTCAGATTTCCTCCACTAAATGTTTCGGACTGATAGGTATTGTACCTTGCAGCACACGACGTGCTAAATTCCGGGAAGGTGGCCCTATACCAGTGTCCGATAAAATTAGTTCGAACGTTGCTGCTAGGTATATAATACGTAAACGGCACGAATACACCTCAAGCATCGAAGATTTGAAAATCATATTCCAGCGAAACAATGATTTCAATATGAAATAATAAGAATTCAGAGATTGCTAATATCAATCATATAGATCAGTGGCCTTCAACCGGGGTTCTCCAAAGCATTTTCGGGGGGTCCGCGAAACCTATTAATGGGGTCTGCGGGAGCGGGGCCTCAATGGACAAAAAGGGTTCCGCGAAAACAGGATTCTTGAGAAACATTGGAATAGATCTATAACAAAGCTGTTCCTTAGCATTATTTAGTATATAGCAGCGATATACGTGTGGTTGCATTTAAAACAAAAATCAATATAAAACAAACACGTTTAAAACAAGGGCATTGTTTAAAAGATGTTTTTATTGTTTTTTAAGCCATTACGTCACCAATATTCAATTGTGACGTCATAGTCAAGCGACATTGACAATTGAAAATGCAGGGTGAATATAGCTCCATATAGGCTTCCAACCACTGTCATATACGAACCAAAAATATTCTTAACCAGAACTACATCGCCATGCAGCATTTTTACGGTCGTCGTTCATCATCATCATCAGAATATTCATTCCGTACCAATGATCTATATTTTCCGACTATAGCGGCTGAGTAGACTATTTCGAGGGTTCCAACAATTCCATATCGTATACGTCGGCAATATCGGGTGTAAATCGTCCGTAGGCTCATACTACATGTTTTTTAGAAAGTATTTACACAATTACGGCATAATTATACAACTTACTACAACTTTTTAAAAGGCCTTGTTTTAAACATGCTTTAAACAGTGTTTTAAACAACCATTTGTTTTAAATGCAACCCTAAACATACGTATGGTAGAGATGTGTTATATCACTAAATAATTATTCGTTTCCATGGACGGCACATTTTACGACTGGACAATTGAGCACTTAACAGTTTACTCATATTTAATTCTGGAACAGCAGCTCTCATTCAAGCGTAACTTTCATGTTTATGCTTTCAGAGTGAATCTCTTCTGCAAGACTGTCTTCATCGGAGGGGCTCTAGCGATTGATACCTTGAACGTATATTGGTTCAATCTCATAGCACGGGGTGCCTATAAAGTTTTGATATCAAACAAGCATCCATAATACTGCAATAGTCTATACTTCTTGTACGTCTAGTCCATTCCAATACCGGCGCACCATATAGCAGAATATTTTGTATTTTTTTTTAGCTTTATTGCGATTGTTGCCAATGTATCACAAATTTCTGATCATTCATCATGATCACATGATATAGGCCTATCTTTTTATCTTCACAAGTTTATAGGCTGGTATCATTTGTATGTACGGCTGCATTTAACACAATAATGTTTATACCATGGCTTTGGAGTAGGGCTGGGCAAAATTGGGTACATGAGTGATTCGATTCTAAATCACGTAATATGCTTCGAGTCGAGTCGAGTAATCGAGTATCACCCATAATGATGTCATAACAGAATGTAACACGTCAAAGTTCAAATATGTATCGTTTATACCACCACAAAGAATATAATGCCTGTTATCCATCTCATAACTGATACTTTGGTATTTTTGTGACCATACCTATTTCATTCCACTTGGTGACAATGTTTTGGGATAACCATGACTTCGGAAATGTGATACGTCCAGTAACCTCATAGCTTTGTACTATATCAGGGACGGGCAACATACGCCCAGCGAAGGGATTTTGACCGGCCCGCAGAGAGTTTCTACCCTGAAAGTCAAATTCTATTCTGAAAGTATTGACAAATTTTATGCGTCACAGAATGTTGGGGTGTACATATACTTTCGGCCTGAACATTAACGAGAGAATGCTGCGTTCCAATATAACTGATGTTCACGTGCAGCCTTCATACTGAGGGTTTCTACATACGACATGCAGCCAGAGTTCAAAGAACTTGTGGACACTGGACAACTTAGACTGACCACAGATATCTGATTGACTTCAACAGCTACTGCTGATAAATTCATTTAATACTGTTTTAGTATCTATGCTTTAAACTTTAAGTTTACATCAAATACGATCTATTCCTTGTATAATTGAATAAATACGCGATTGATATATATATATTCTGTAATCCGACCCGCCAAGAACTTCATTTCTGATATCCGGCCCACCGACCGGAGAAGTTGCCCACCCCTGTACTCTATGTTTCGTGTGCTACGTTACCGCCAAACAAGGTTTCAAGGCTTCAACAGTGAAAATTAGTATCGCAACAATAATTCTCATTGATAATAAAACTTTCAATGGCGAGAAGAGCATAGTTTCAGTACTCGAAAAAATCGTCCTCTACTACTCGACTCGAATCATTAAAATTAATACTCGATTCAGATTCGAGTACTTGAATCATTGTGTCCAGCTCCAGCCCCACTTAGGAGCTGGCGTAAATTTTAAACTGCTTCAGATCCGGCTATACGGAGCTCTCTTTTATCACGCATTAGGTCCGGAGCTCATTGATACCGCTGCTCCAGCTCCAGCTCCGGCTCCGTAAACTATCGAATGGTTCAGTCAGTAGCCAATAACTAGCGTTGCAGCTATGAACTAAGTTCATTGAACTTGAATTCACTGGGCTGTCGCGCCAAACCGTTATTTTGTGGGGGTATGTAAAGTCCTGTGATGTCATAATTACTCTGCGTCGACTTTTGATAACGTCATAGTCGCATGAGAGCTCACTTTACTCCCGGCATTGATGTGCACCGCATGAAAACACTGATGCGACGTTTTAATGCTGCCGCTGCACTCGCTCATATCAAGCAATACTGTTGACTGCAATCTTTAAATTATGCGATTGTTCATTTGTTCAAGTCTAACTGCAGCCAGCGCAACATGAGCGGTTGAGCTCATGTCGAGACCTTGTCAGTAGAAATTCGCTTTCCACAGAATGCCCGATGGGTTGAAATTTGATATTGATACGCTCGTTACCAGTCTGTCAAGTGTCGATCAAGTTTACTGGAATACAGAAAGTTTTCCTTCAGAAGAACCGGATAAGTCGAGAATAATCTGGTGCTGCATCAATATTTGACAACCGACGCCGTTCATTACACAATGCACCGTGTCAGTAACGAATTGAACTACACGCCCACGCATTAGTGCGAAGCATGGACCGGAGCCGGATTGGATATCCGGCTGTATTTTTTAAATTTTGGCTGCGGAGCCGGATCAGTACTTTTTTGATGCAGTTAGAATCTTTATTGATAAGCATGACTTTTGTAACTAAATATCTACCAACCAAGCCAAGCCAGTTCCAAAATAAACGAGCCATATTTATAAAATTAAAGGAACCACCGTACCGTGTAGGGCGGAGCAGGGACCGGAGCCGGATCAGTATACTCTTCCTGATACGGCCGGAGCCTGACCAGACAATTGAAAGACAGAATCGGGGTCGGACGAGAGAATTGTCGATCCGCTCCGCACCAGGGCTGTGGAGTCGGTAAATTTTACCTCCGGCTCCGACTACGACTCCACACATTTTCAATATACCGACCCCGACTCCGACTCCTGAGTCTTTAAACGTACCGACTCCGACTCCAGCATTATTACCAATTTCCTTCGAAAATTATATGCCACATTGTCGGTTTAATGACTATCATACAACCATGAAACATATACAAACACATGATTAACGGTGGCATTATGGAATGTGACTATGGAACGGAAACTCCCGTCTTCCCATTGTTAGGTCACGCTCGACTGAATCTAGCGGCTTTGGTCAATCGCAGCGCAACAATCGAACAATTTGCCTTAGGTTAAATGGCATATAACACTTACAGATACTCGACTTTGATAACGAAATTACTAGACTCATCAGTTAGTGGTAATCTTGAAACTTGCCACAGAGTTAGATGACATTATCAAGATATACAATGCGGAAGCTAGTCGCTCATCTGGGTATGCAACACAATCAAAATCCACACATACCGATAGCGGCTTTTGCGAAAAATCCGTTCCGCGCTAGGCTGCGCGCACCTATATGCTCGACATCGATAACTAAATTACCACCCTAATCAGTTAGTAGCAATCTTGAAACTTGCTGTAGTGTTAGATGACATCATCTCATCAAGATATACACTTCGAAAGCTAGTCGCTCATTTCCGTATTCAACACATTCAAAATCAACATAGACCGATACCGGCTTTTGCGAAAAATCCGTTATTGGCTAGGCTGTGCGCATTGCGCACCTATACAATACATACTCGACTTCGATAACGAAATTACTAATCCAACTGTGTAGGAAGAGCCTTCAAATTTCGCGCAGAGTTAGAGCGCATAATCCGAATAATAGATACGAAATCTCGTCATCTCTCCCGCTATGGAAACACCTTCAAAATCTATAGAGCAACACAGGTTTTTGCGTATAATCTGTTCCGCAGGTAGGCCTATAGGCTGGATGCAGGACCGTAACAGCACTTCTCCAGGCCCCCCAAAACGTTGGTCTTGGGCCCCCAATAGGGGGATAAATAATGGCCGACGCCGAAATGCCCGTTCGAATTTGCGTGTATTTGTATATTGCATAGGTTTGCGCAAAGTGCGCTATCGCATACCGGTAGTAGATCTTACGCGAGTATATAGGTGAGCGCAGCCTAGCGCGTAACGGATTTTTCGCAAAAGCCGCTATCGGTATGTGTGGATTTTGATTGTGTTGCATACCCAGATGAGCGACTAGCTTCCGCATTGTATATCTTGATAATGTTATCTAACTCTGTGGCAAGTTTCAAGATTACCACTAACTGATGAGTCTAGTAATTTCGTTATCAAAGTCGAGTATCTGTAAGTGCTATATGCCATTTAACCTAAGGCAAATTGTTCGATTGTTGCGCTGCGATTGACCAAAGCCGCTAGATTCAGTCGAGCGTGACCTAACAATGGGAAGACGGGAGTTTCCGTTCCATAGTCACATTCCATAGTGGCATGCTATATTGTTTTATTGTGGCACAGCTCGAATTGTCCACTATGCAATTAACACGAAAGAAAGATTTGCTATCCTTCCTTTTTCAAGTTTTTATAACATGGACTCTCTAATATCCTGGAATGTATGAATCATTCAAATATGGCAGATATCCAATCCTGTACAATAAAAATGTAGATAAAAATCCAAGTGTAGCTCTTGTGTATGAGTCAGCTACTAATAAAGAGATTGAACTTACTAATTTTGTCATTGCACACTAGGCCTATACTGATTACAAGCTCACACACTCTTACTACTAATAGACATAGGTAATAAATGGAATTTAGTTAAGTAGTCCAAGACCATAGCCTATGTCTAGTCTACATGTACTTAATCAAGTATTCAAGGATTGGGACTTGCAGTCTTTCTTAATCATTTGTTCGACCCAAACAGCTAAGCTACACTACAAATATTTTTAATTTTGTCAAGTGGGAAGCATCGTTTGGTCATATTTACATCATTTTTACAATTTTACAAAACCAGCCGATGCATTTGTTCTGTCACAGCATCATGGTATAATTCCAAAAATTGCATCAATTTTGACTGCATCGCGAAAACGCATATTGCGATTCTCTTCCCCTGTGCAACTGAGCTGTAATTTACAAATAATGTCTAATTTTATCTATATCAGGGGTGGGCAACTTTGTCGGCCAAAGGGACACATGAGATTCAGTGTTGGGATGACTCGAGTCACTTTTTCGTATGACTTGACTTGACTCGAGTCACTTTGCTAAAATGACTTGACTTGACTTGACTCGGCGTATCAGAAATGTGGATTGACTCGTGACTCGGAGCAAAATTCACGAGTCAATTTCAAGTCATCAAGTAATCAGTGCGATAAAAATCACTGTATCTTGCATATGTTCGGATTGTTCGCGCAACGCTGGTGTAACCCGTGAGAGCTACCAATCATTCAATGATCGTGCGTTTTACTGAGCCTCCATTGTTCTCTCACAAATATGTTGATCGCAAACGAAGTGATCGCAGCTTGCAGCCTATGCTGTCCTAAACTATAGTATAGTAAGGTAATTTAATAGCAAAATGTATATTTCTGTTCTGCGTTCTTAACTTGACCAAACCTCTTGTTTTGTTGAAATTGAATTCGAAATACATAGTCCTCAACCATTGGCGCAGGGTCGTATTGTATCATATCAATATGCAAAAGGGTAATGTGTTGCATCTTATCAATTCGTTTCTCTATTTTGGCTGGTAATAACTATAAATTGAGGCTGTGCAATTACTTACGTAGTTTATTAGTTCTACTTGTATCTGAGCGATACAGCGCCTTACTTGGGTGTATATTTAACTCTATATTCGTTCATCGGTTCAAAATCAATGACCACTCAATCTGTATTTCGGACAGCTAGCAAAATACAATGACGTAATCACGCCTCATACCTCGAAATGGCAATTTGACTTGAATTGTGACTTGACTCGTGACTTGACTTGACTTGACTCGAGTCACCTCCAAAAATCGACTGACTTGACTTGACTCGAGTCACCTTCGAAAATCGATTGACTTGACTTGACTCGAGTCAAAATGTGCAATGACTCGAAATGACTCGTGACTCGAAGGTAGTGACTTGATCCCAACACTGATGAGATTTACGAACCATTGCGCGGGCAACTGGAATGTTGATAACCTATTTTTAGTCGTCCGATAGGTACCGAATTAGGTAACATTGCAAACAAGACTTATGTTAATACTCTCTAAAATTGATAACAGTATGTCATGCAACTGTGCAGTGCGCAACAAGGCCCTAGGCCCAAGGCCGTTTTTTTGCAAGATAATGACTGAATTATATCAATAAATATGTTGCTAATATACATTGGGGGTCGCATCTGTATCCCACTGGGCTCATTTGGCAAGGACAGAATTATTCGACGTTTGGACATAGCAAAATCGACGGTATCAGTGAACATGCCTCTATCATTTTGTGCAAATGTTTTGTCGACGATCTCGCTGCGAGTGCACAAGTGAAGCCGCATGTTGGACGACACGTTATCTCCTAATTGCGAATATAGTTAGACTCAATTCTGTGAATAATATGTATTTATAATTTTCAGAAGGGGGCTCAAATACTGAATACAAGAAATCTAGTGACAATGAATCATGCGAAGTACCGAGAAAAATTTCAAGTCAAATAAATCTGCTATGAAATATTCTACTTTATGGTTATATAAGAAGATCTGGGATAAATGTGGCTGGCCCCTGGCTACGTCAATGCGTCAGAACTGTTGTTTTGGTCATCATCAAGTTTCGCAGTCATGCTAATCAAATTTCGGTTGGCCTTGCAATTTTACCTGATGTCATAAATAATTTCGTGAATTACCTCGCAGGCCACACCTAACCTTCTCGTGTGCCAAATTTGGCCTGTGTGCCCCGGGCAGGCCGCACCTGATCTGTATGGTTATTAATAACAGTGATCGGTGGTACATAAGAAGTATATTGAAAATTCTTTGAAAGCAAATGTTTTCATGCTAGAGAAGTTGGAGTCGGAGTCGGAGTCGAAGTCAGGGTCATTCTCACAAACTCCGACTGCGACTCCAGTCAGTATTTTCCCCACGACTCCGACTCCGACTCCATCAAGCGAAAATTACCCAGACTCCGACTCCACAGCCCTGCTCCGCACCACCACGCATACCTTGGTTTAGCGCGTTATGTATGAACAATTTGAACGTGTTTAGTTAAAGGTGGCGTAATCGAGGCAACAATTCCGAATTTTTGTGAGCGAATGCCGGAAAACTATGTGAATTCAGACATTCGTAGTAGCATAGCATCTTATGAATTGCATCGGAGCCGGAGCTACTTTTCAAACAACGAGCTCCGGCTCCTCTTGAATTTTATGTGGGGCATCGGCTCCGCATGCACTGCTCCGGGGCTCAGGTTCTTGTAGCCTATCTCAGATACATGTTCAAGCGTCAAAATCATTGAAAAGAGTCCACGGCAGACTTGCGTTACATGGAGCAATAACGGTCGATGCAATCCATAAATAGGTCATCCTGCGCTATGGATGATTTGCAAAATCGTCCGGCTCTTGTAATTGCCGACATTATATCCACACAACTCAAAACAGTCGAAAGCAATGTTCCCTCTAATTTTTCACGAGTCTGCGCGCTCTCACCAACTTACTGCGCGGTCCCCTGGACAACAGAGCGTAACGACTAAAAAAACGGTCATCACTACGGATTTTTTGTGCGCAGCTTAGATTCTCTGTGCGCAGAGCGGGACTACCTCATGCAGCATCTTTGCGGTCTGCAGTCGTCATCATTGGAACATCTATTTGGTTCGAGTGCTGATAGCCTATAAAACGTGCCGCGTGTTCTAATTGCTTAACCGGTGGCGATGTCGAGGGTTCCAATTGTTCCATATCGTGCTATTTCAAGTACAAGTCGCCCGAAGGTTCATAATCCATGATATTCCAAAAGTATTAACTCAACTATGACCTAATTAGGCTATGCGTGGCGAGATAGCGTAGTGGTATAAGTCACAGCTGCAACAACAATACCGATGGAATGGATTGCGGGTTCGAATCCGACCGAGGTCGACTCCAGATTCCTCCAGTGTTGGAGGTTTATTTAGGCACATCCTCGCCATCTCATCCGTGTAAGCGGTGTCTTAGAAAAGTCTAGAAGTGAGCCGCGCTACAAGTCGGCAGCTCTATAATCAAAATAAAGATTATCGGCCTGGTGTAAATGACTGTTGTAGTCAACAAACACCATGGATACATCAACAACCTAATTATACGTTTGAGAGAAAACAATTTTATATGGCATCGTTTTTAGAACCTCCTTTTGTTTTAAATGCAAGATTTGCTGCGCAGAGGTGGTCAGTAACGAAGTACTTCTACTTTTTGAATTACTCGACGTAAATTTGGCCTACTCACACTACTTTTTAACTAGTTATGATTTTAGACTGCTTCTACTTCTACTTGACAGTTTTCAGTTTTGTAGGCAAAAATAAGCTTAGAATATATCTACTTACTTACTTGTGAATCACCACTCCTACTTCTACTTGAGTAGTGGTGGTGACTACTTTGACCACCTCTGTTGCTACGTCGCTGTTCATTCCTATTTACAAAAAAAAGTGCAGAGAAAGACCCGGATCAAGACACACACCATACAGGCTACAAGGCGCTACGTAAGACAAATTGCGATGTAATGAACAGATAGGTGGGTTCCGAAACGACCTGTGTCGCTCTTCTAATGGCCGATGTCACAGTTTTTCGATGTTGACCTTCGATCGGCGGCCCATCTAGACGCTCTGTCTTGCTCTTTCCGTTAGCTTTCTTTTCAAGTACGTTCTGCATAGCGTCTGTGTCTAGGCTTTTATGCAAGAACGGCGACGCGGGTAAGAGGAACCCACATAAACCTCCGACGGCGCGGTCTCAACCGCGACCCTCAGCGTAAAGTCAGACTTGGACAACTAGAAAATTTTCAGCTTTTTCGAATTAGATTAGAATTAGAATTAGAGCTAAAAAGTTTTTTCCGAATTAGATTAGAATTAGAATTAGAGCTATACAACTTTTTCCAAATTAGATTAAATTTAGAATTAAAGCTAAACAGTTTTTTTTTTAAATTAGATTAAAATTAGAATTAGAATGACTGAATTCGCAAAAACTTGGAAATTGAATGAAATTGTGAATGGGAAATGAATGCAGCAAAATCAGTTCATATTAAATCACAGTACATTCCCATAACCATGAGAATGGTTAACGTCTGTGGCCCTACACCAAACTTGACTCGTTTTTTGCTATACCAGGGGTCACCGCAATCGCCACTCTCGATCTGATTTGAGATTTCAGAAATACGCGAAATAAAGCGTTTTGAAATGATAGAATTGATTTCAGTTTTAAATTATTATTATTATTATTGTTGTTGTTGTTTCAAAATAAGCTATCCGCCTGTGTCCAACAACACTATTCCACGCTAGCTGAAACAGCTCAGGCGATGGCAACAGTATTCCATGGAAGAAGAGTCTGCTGATATCAATAAGCAATAGCCTTGACGTGCAATGACCCAGACACTGCCAAGACAGAGACGCTTTGTCATATCGAGCCTCCCGTCTACCTTGCATGTCGCATTTCACTGTTACATTTTTGTAGTGTAATGTTGATATGTAATGCATACGAATAAAGATTCTCTCTCTCTCTCTCTCTCTAGAAATCGGCCCAGGACGACCCTACAAGATCAATCCGTAGAATGAGATAGTCGTTCAGCTGGTAACATGTCTGGAGCCCAAATATCGATTCATAATTCCTTGGAAAGCGTTGTCGGGTAGAGATGGTGTGAACGTGAGGTTCATGTTCGCGTTCTGTGTGTGAACCTCGGAAATTTAGAGGTTCACGTTCACAAACGAAACTTGGCAGGTTCTGCTCTGTGAATCTTTTTCATATAATACAATTTTCACTTCATTATAACATCTTTGGTTGAAATGTATGGCATTGCAACTGCGGGCCATTCTATGCATGGCGCTGCCAGCATGAAAAAATCAACACTAAACGAGCATGCACCTTGACAATCTCAAACATTTTACTTGCTTTGCTACAAAAGTTTGCTGGAATATTTAGTGATTCTCTGCAGTGAGCTTGACCCGCAATCACACAACATCAAGAACGAAATACACAGGTAGTCAGAGAATGATGCTTATTTATTATAGGGTTACCATATTTTTGTGAAGCAAATTCCGGACACTTTGTAGCGCCCACTAGCGGATTTTAAAATGAGGTGTAACTCATTGACCGTCAATATGACGTCACACTGGCAAAGCATTGCCCATCGACTGTACACACTATATAGCAGTGGTTCTCAACCGGGGGTCCCTAGGGGTCCACGAGGCAATTCCAGGGGGTCCGCGAGACCTCTAAATTTTCAAAATGATTGATAACCTACTTTTTAATTTTTTTAATTTGAGAAAACCTGAGGCGGTTTCGCACCACAACTGCTACAACCCTATGACTCACATCATCATAATAATCGTCTGACATGAAATATCCTATTGTGCAAATTAATTTTTAATTGTCAAATTGTCAATAACCTACTGATACAAACGTATTGCTGTTTAAAGACATTTTGTTGGGGTTTGTGGAAAAAATAACAATATGAAGATAGTAAAGTCAATCAGGGTGACTTCGTAATTTTTGCGAAACCTTTTCTATTTGACGTTGTCAGCCTGGTCAAATTAGTGAACAGTCTTTCGAAATAAAAATATTCGAATTTCCCCCCCTCATTTGTCCTAAAAAGGGATTGAAACATCGCCACGAAATCCATTTTATCCTGTGATATACATAACCACTATTCTAGAATAACTTCAAGATGAGATGCTAGATAAAATGACTAGGCTGGACGTGATATGTTCCTTAAAAATATGTTTCTTCATTTTGGTGCCATAAATGTTGTGATCACACCAAAAGTACCGTCAGAAGCGTTGCGCGTTAATATTGCATTAGCCTCCATCTATCTCTGTGGAAATGGATTTTCGGCACTCATCGTTCATGTCAAATCGAAGACGCGGATTTTCAAGACACGACCACGTACTTCAAGAAATACAGTTTCAAAATTAGCTTTGAAATAATAATTAAAGTCCCCCTAATTTCTACATAAATTGTATGATGTTATTTTCCAGTAAAGTCATTTTGTTGCTGTTATCACCAGCCTACAGTTCATATTTGCACAAGACAGATGACGGTTGCACCATAATTGAGCTAAATTTGAACTAAAACTTGAGGGGGTCCGCGAGGGTCCGTGACGGTCGAAAGGGGTCCGCGAAGCCAAAAAGGTTGAGAACCACTGCATACAGGAATGGAGTGAAACATAGGGCATGGATTAGGCCATCTGTAATGTGAGTTCTGGTGATTGCTACTTGCTAGGGTCTGCAATAGATTTCTCCACGGGCCGGATGAAATCATCTGACGGGCCGTGTTTGGCCTGTCAGGATTGTGATTGGCAGTCTTGCTATACTGTTAGGTCGGTGGGCTATCGGTATATGTGTTTTAATCATATCCGAACCAACATTTCCCCCCCTACCCCCCTACCCCCTCCTTCCGCCCAAAAAAGCACTGATCTTGAGCCCACCATAGGATAGTCGATGTACCTTGTTGGGCACATACTATATGCATTTGGCTGTTAAATTTTATGTATGAATTCTGTCAATAATATTGATTCTTCCATATATTAGACTACTATAAATGCACCAGCAGGTTGCACATCCGGTGATTTCCAACCTTTTATGGTCGCGACCTCATTTCCCACTCGAAAATGTTCCGTGGCAAAGCTCAAGATCATCGCGATCGCCAGATAAAGGCGAACGACCCCAAGATTTGGAACCACTGTCTGTGATTGAAGCATCCAATCGGCCTTAACCAACTCTAGGAATATACCGTTAGCTTATAATGGCGATTACAATCAAGACTTATTTCAGTAAATGATGGTTATTTATATTACTTCTGATTGCAATTTTTGGAGAGGGTGGTGCCTGGTGCCCATACTAATATCATTATACGATGCATTAACTCGCGCGCGGCGTGAAGAACAATTTTGAATAGCATAAATATGCTTGAAAATAGTATTGTTTATGTTGATTTACGAAAAACTTTTGAGCCTGCTTCAAGCCTTCAAAATTCCGGACATTTATGCATATTTTAGAAATTCCTCCCGGACGCAGATTTTTCAGTGAAATTCCGGACGTATGGCAACCCTATTATTTAACCAATCAATGAAGGTGATATCGTTGTTTGATGTAAAAAATCTAGCAGGCGTACAGGGTCTGTCTTGATTTCATATGTTTATTGTATCATAAAAACTAAATCCGTGCGATCGCGGTATTGGCTACTGCTGTATAGCTTGTTAATGAGGTAATGTTGGTAGCAAGTAAAAGATACCGGTTTTACATTCTACTCAACATCAATGAAGCAATGCTCAGACGCCGAATAGTCCGGTCTGGCCGAGACCATTTGGGCGTAAGCTTATATATTACCTTGCAAGGCCTCGTCGAAATCGTTGACAAAGCGACGGAATATATCGATTTTATGGGAATATTTCATCATTCGATTGCCCCAGTTGGTACATTTGACGATGTTTAAAACGTCAATATGTACTTCAGCATAGTGGCATTATGTGGCCCGAATCGTCGCTAGGTATCGTGTATATTAATATAGGCTATCACTTCACTAAATGTAGGGTTGGAATTAGCAATATGACGTCACGAGGTTCACGTTCGCGTTCACACAGAACCTTAAAAAAAGGTTCGCGTTCACACGAACTTGAACCTTTCAGAGGTTCACACCATCCCTATTGTCGGGTATCATGCGCATTGCGCAGCTCATATTTCAAAATAAGATGGCGTTTATGATCATGATATTTCTTGTTGTATTTGTACTACTTTAATAAAATATTACTTCTTTTGTGGTAACCATGAGCATCGCCTTTTGTTACTCGACACGGCGTTGTACTAACGTAAAGTTTCGAAAACTAGAATGTAATTCGCAGACTACAAGCTACTACGCTAGCAGGTTACTATTATCCGTCACAATAACTACCATGACTGCACGGTGTAAGTAAAGCGACGGCGGTTTGCCACTGGCTTTGCCTGCGCGAGAGTGACATTCTTGTTCAGTCGCTGCAAAATGCCTCGGACAAAGAGGCATTTTCAGGAAAACAATAAATTAGATTAAAACTAAAATTAAAGCACAGAGACATTTCACAAATTCGATTAGAATTAGAAATAGAGCATGAGAACATTTCACATATTAGGTTAAATTTAGATTACTGGCACGTCGCTCTAATTTAGTGAAATGAGACTAATTATCTAGTTGTTCAAGTCTTGCGTAAGTGGCGTCGAAGCTCACAACTATGCTATGTCCCCGGACCCCGGTAACGTGATTTGCCAGTCGGTCGTTGTCAGACTTGAAGTAACTTTTTGATGTCAGAGCTACCCGTAAAAGGTAAAAATATCAAAATATCGTGTATTGCATATGATTTAAAATTGACAGATGTAATTGCTGCCAGCGATTTGCATATATAGCCTATGTGATTAGTGTGTGAGGTGGAATTTCTTCCCTAGTCAAAATGATAGAAAATGCGAATGCTAAGTCGCCTTTTAGATGTGTGGAAAGATGGACCTAATGTGCATAAAGCATGCCTGTCTGTATCTTGTCCGCAGTATTTTAGTAACTAATTAGCAGTGTTGGGATGACTCGAGTCATGACTTGACTCGAGTCAGACTCGAGTCAACTTTTTCGCATGACTTGACTTGACTCGAGTCACTTTGCAAAAATGACTTGACTTGACTTGACTCGGCGCTTCAGAAATGAGGATTGACTCGTGACTCGGAGCAAAATTTACGAGTCAATTTCAAATCATCTAGTTAACGGTGTCAATTAAATCGCTGCATCTCTTTGATGTTCGGATTGTTCGCGATACGCCGGTGTGACTTGTGAGAGCAAGCAGTCATTCACAGATTGTACTTTTCACTGTTCCTCGATTGTTACATCACAAATATATTGAAAACGAAATGATCACAGCTTACGTTTATGTACTAGCTGTAGAATAATCTAATAACTACGTATCTCTGTTTGTTAGATGGCTCAGTGCTTACATCGCGAAGTGCCCAGCTTAGCCAACCCCCTAGTATGATTTAAATCGAACGAATATAGTTTATGCGTTTATAATCTCACGGATGTGTTGATGGGTAGCGTATTGTACCATATCAATTTGTTTCAACTTCTCGGCGCTTCGTATTAGATCCTCCATTTTAGCAGCTCTAAGAGTTCGTGAGTGATACACCGCCTTTTTGCACGTATATTTAACTTGATACTCGTTATTTGATTCAAGCGATATCACCAACCAATCTGTCATTCACACAGCTAGCAAAATGTAATGACTTTGAATCATCACTCATACTTCGAAAATTCAATTTGACTTGAATTGTGACTTGACTCGTGACTTGACTTGACTCGAGTCACCTCCAAAAAACGAGTGACTTGACTTGACTCGAGTCACCTTCGAAAATCGATTGACTTGACTTGACTCGAGTCAAAATGTACAATGACTCGAGATGACTCGTGACTCGAAGGTAGTGACTTGATCCCAACACTGCTAATTAGCGCGTAGTAAGTATTCTGAACCGCAGCCTGAGCCTACAGAAATATTTTGTGCCCAGGTAGGCTAGGGTTGCCATATTTTGAGTCCCTAAAAAGAGGACACTTTAACCGATATTTTACGAAACTATGACGTTCACTGCGTCGGGCTCGCGTTTCTGGTCGCATTTTAGTCCTTTTTATCGTAAAAAAAGGACAAATTCACGAAAAAGAGAACATTTAGGCGTTCTCCGATGACACTTTCAATTTATTAAAAAAATAGGACAAATCCTCACAAGAGGACGTGTGGTAACCCTAAGGTAGGCTTTGTTAGTTACATCTCCTCATCAGAGCATCATAGAAGAAACATTGCGGTCCTCGGAACAAGCCGAAGTCGCGGTCACCCATCCGCGACTGACGCTGGTAGGAGAGACTGGACACTGGACAGCGACCCAAATCTGGGTTTTATGGGCATCTCGCGACCTATCGAAATGAATTCATTTTTATTGTTAGGATGCTAGTTTTACGGGCGTGTATAAGATTTAGAGAAGGTGCAGACTACCAGAATTAGGTTACGCAACGCAGTTCTATGAAACATGCGTGACGTAGGTTACGTGATTTCAAATTGAGGTGCATTATTTTCCTCTGCGGTTCGCAGGTGAAATGCGGGGATGTGACTATATCGGTGCGACCATTTCCACGACCAGGTTTGAACCAACCAGTGACGGTCATTTTTGCCCAAGGTTTTATCGCACCCTAGGCTACCTTTTGGCACCGCGCTTAGCACACCTGTTGGCTATGTTGGCCAAAACTTCATGTATATCCGCGTGCCCCGGCGCGGAAAGGTTCAGGCCCGAAATGCACGGGTCTGGTAGTCCCGCACCCGTGTGGCACCTCGTGAAGTCATAGACTACCGCAGGGGTTCTCAACTTCCCGCGTATAACGGGCCGCATTTGACCAGCAAAAGACGCCGCGGGCCGCATAACATTTTACTATGTATTTGCGGGCTACTATTAAATCTGGGCTACTGTATAGCCTATTTACCAGTCCTATACGGGCGACGGACGTTTAGTACCCTTTTATGCATTCTAAAGTCGTACCCGAGAATGTGGATCACTTCCTCCTCGCATGCCCAAAATATGATTGGCACCTAGCATATTTGATTGATTTCTGCTTGAACTTGAAAGTTGAGTTCACCACAGATAACCTGCCGGAACTTCGATCGCCTCTCGTTGAGTTCGTCCTGGCCAGCAATGTGTTGATTTAAGCAATTTTCTTTTTAGGTAAACGATTTGCGACATGTAATACGAAATTTTTTGCCGTGGCGCAAATAAGGTGATAAGCGCCACAATGTCCCATTTTCACAATTAATATTAATAATAAATGCATTCTAAAGTAATGATGGACAGCGTTCGTAAGTTTGCAGTTGCTGTTTTATTTTTAGAATAATGTATCTCCCAGCGGCGCATTACGGTAACATTTTCGTTACAGAGGCCATTATCCCTTTGAGCTCTCCCTGATAAGAGAAAAAGTCTGGTGTTTCGCGGTCAGCAATAGTTACAGAAGTCAGCTTTGTAATGTTGATGCTTTTAGCTGGTCCCCTCCCCACGTTTGCCTTGCCAGCATTTCCTCTGCAAATATGTCCACTCTGATAAAATGCACCCAGATAATTTGCTATGCAGCATCTGTGAAGTTTGTGTAGTGGTCCAATGCTAGGCTAATGTGGTCTATGCGGCAACGTGCAATAGGAGATTGACTGACATTACTGCTACTCTTCTGGTCGCGGTTGCATCAGACAACTGTAGCTTCGAAATCTGTCATGTAATGGTGTCCCTGCTGCTAAGTGCAAGAAACAGCGAAAATTCGCACAGTATTTTAAATTTTGATTGAAATTACACCTTCTCAAGCAAATACCTTGGGTTTAGCGCTATTCCAATGTGCCTGTAACGTCGTTGGCAATTTTAACAATGCCTTGAAATATAGATTTTCGGGCTTGACTCCTAGCTAGCAACGATTTTCAAGATCAGGTTATCTGTATAACTCCAGAAGAAATTTTCGTTGTATCATTTTATGCTTCTTCGCTTCGTTGCGACAATTGTTCTTCGACAAATATGACAAATCGGTTTTCCAGTTATATCTGAGAAAGCAAATTCATTGTTCCACGCGCAGTGTTACAAACACAGTTTTCGCCGTTTAATTTCTCGTTACTTTTTCTTGTTCCTGTTCAAACCATTCGCAGTGACTGAAACACTCTCTAAAAATGTACTACGCAGCGAAATTCTCTTAAACCAGAGTTCAGAGGAAGGCCGATTAAAAAAACAATCTTAACTCGAGCAGATATCGAGAAACCAGAACACATCAAATAATGAGTATTCCAACGACACAGAGACGGTACGATAAGAGAGCCAAGTATCTAAATTAATATGCAACAATACGGTGCTAGTAGTAAATGCGTTGATAATGAAAGATGTCGCGGGCCGCAAGATAAACGTCTGCGGGCCGCGGGTTGAGAACCCCTGGACTAACGCATCCAAAAGGTATTCGGCGGTGTTGACTGTGCCAAGCGATACCAGAAATATACCATTCTTTCGCAATTGCGAATAGTTAGAACAATTCTGTAAATTATGCGTATTAAAACAAAAATGGGGCACCGCAGGTATGGCCCCGGTCTGTCCCCCTCTACCCTTTCCGAGTATTGCCCGCGAAAGTTAGAGCTTCCCAGAGACATCAACGTCAGACAAATCATATCACAATATCAAACCAATTTGTGCAACAGAAAGGTCGGCACATTCATTCCCCAGATGAAGCCATATTGTCGTATACAGTTTTCTGCCAGTCTCACTTACTAGTGATGACAGTACCTAAGGCAGTGAATTACCGCTGGCACGAACAAACTATCAAAAGGAGATCGCAAGAAATTCTGCAAATATTACTTGTATATTAAAGATCGCGACCCAAATTTATACGCTTACGCATGCTTGGGTCGCGACCCATACTTTCAAGAACCCCTGGACTAAGAAAACCCTGCTTCGTAATGAAGTGATATAAATCAGAGCAGACACCGATCGGAAATAACGAAAATGCTGTTTATTTAGAACAATTGCACAGATATCATCGGTGAGGGTAGGCCTGGATTAGACAGCGCCGCATAGAACTTCAAAAAATAGGAATCAATAAAATTGATATAAATTACGAATGTCGAAACGCAAATAAATATGCCTTGCAAACGATTTCAAAACATCTTCGCACGGAGAAGATATCACTTACAAACACGACAGAATTGAACAGAGGTCATCCACATCCACGCACCCTGTTTACGCTTCAAGACACAGAAAAAAAATCGGACTCCTCCCCAATTCGGTCAGGACACGGCAAGCGTGCTCGCGATTTGGAGATAATCAAGCACAGTAAGGACAACGGGTGTTGCCCCGAGATTACATCGCACAGGATGACTGAACGCGATTTTTCACCAATTAATAAAAATTTATGGCACGGTGCCGGTCTGGAAACGTTCAGCTACTCTTCGGAGAAGGCCGGTTTCGATTTGAGCACCGAGTCCTCGCCCAGAATGGCGCACAGCTCGTCGAGACGACTCTGCATTTTCGGTATGCCGGCTAGCTGAGTTTCGAGTTTCTGTAAATGTGTGTGAACGTTGGAATGAAGGTCATCTGCCAGTACTGGGGTCAATGGATCCACAGAAGTTGGGCATGACCAGCAGTTGTAGATGATTATATATTTTTATTTCAATCCAGTGTGTTTGATTGACCAACACAAGTGTACGATGCCTCAGTTCAATCCTCATTTGTGAAGTACATTTCAATTCTGTGGTTTTTAAAAGCTTTTCTATGATAGATATACCGGAAATTGCTACTTCCAGCCGTGCTTCAACTGACATTCACAGCGTTACTTCCACTGTGAGCAGCATTAATGACCTTGTCCTGGGCACAAGCCAGATAAAGCCTGCATCAAAAGGTGACAATTTTCAACTAGCACTAATAGTGGCAGTACTTTTAATAAGATATCCCTGATGACCTATACACTTTCATTCCTTTTCAATAAAACTACAGCTGATAACAGGCGCAGTTGTGGTTCAGGAAACACAACTGTTCAGCATTTCCAACGGCGCTCCTAGATCTATCCAACAGTATTGAAGAGTCGCTCGGAATAGTTGTAGAAGTGATGACGTTGGACACGCCAATAAATATCGACTGGAGATGCTGATGCCGATAATTCTAGAGACAGATATAGGCAGAGCTCCAGTGGCAATGTAGTTCTGCCAATCAGCGTGAAACACAACTCTTAATATCTATTCCGAGCAAAGTCTACAATGACGAATTACCTGTTTTTCTTCGTTGAGAGACAGTCGGGCGTCAGTGTCAAGTTCGCTGAAGCTCCAACCTCCTTCTCCATCGAATTGCAAGATGTGGGTGTGATATTTCCTGAAACAGTCAACAACCCTTCATGAAATCAGGCAAAAACGACATCGTTTCTTTAACAACAACAAAAACAAACCACACTGGACAGTAATGCCAAATCATAAGGACCACACAGGAATCGCTGCACTCACCACAAGGAAGGTCTGTGAGATATAGACAGCAGCACGATTCCGGCATCTTTAGCAGCCTGGAAAATCTTTCCTTCCACGTCAATGCTCACGGCCGAGGTACACTCGTCCAGCAATGCATACACCGGCCTGAAATAAGACAATCAGCTGTGGAGGCGAAAGACAAAAATCAGTAATGTCACTGCAAATAGATGCAATTTACGAAAACATATTCGGTTACCATGACAAGGGGGCTATTATTCCGACCAGTTGGTATGACAATCTCACTAAAAAAATGATGCAAACCTCTCCAAAACTATGTTGTACTTCACAAATTACAAAGAACTAAAAAACTCCAGCAGCTTTTCGTAAAAATCTGCCAAACAGAAGTCCAAGTAGTCTGAAAACATACCAACTCGAGTAAATAGTGCAAGTCGGCAATTAACCTAATCAAGTACTCCAAAAAGTGCAAGTACTTCATTACTTCACTTAGTACAACAGCTGTCGGGCATAGTTTGGCACAATTCTAATGACAACAAACTTATGTTACTTGTGATAGAACAGACGCGCCATCCCCATTCGTTGTTTTTCACCCCCAGATAAAACGTCCTTCCAGTCCGCCTCCGAATTCCAACCTGCGTCCGTAAACGATTGTTAGAGATCTTTTCACGACAGGTGGAAAGACAATACTCGCCTCCCTCTCTTTGGACAATGTAATAGAGATTCACGGTCTCCAGTATGCCTTTCAGATCTTCGTCGGTGATGCCCTTGTGCCTCATGTCGTCTACGGTGTCCGGGTATATCACTTGACTCCTTAGCGTGCCGATCGACATGTAAGGTCTGAAAGCGGAGGCGGTAGAATGTCAATTGGAATCAGGTTGGGAAAATATAATTTTTGCAGAAAAATGAAGTTCGAGGAAACATTTCCTGTTGGACCCCAAAACCGATGTGTGATGGGTGCTATGTGGAACATAATAAATTCGGGAGGCAAACTACAGCTATAAGTCAACCCCGATACGATTGGAGAATTTGATCTCGCATGTATAACTGCCGGTATATCAATTAACAGGCAAGTCTTTGCATTCCCTAATTCAACATGCTGTGAATGAGGGGTCCGTTGCCTTTTCAATTCATACAATAATTAGCAGATCTGGGCTTAAAAGTCAACATTTGAGTGATATTTCCAAAAAAAGGACATTCGTCCAAAATCGAGACTTAAAATCGCTGCGTTTCACGAGACCGAAGCATCAAAATTTCAGTGACAGCCCACTCAGGTCTAAACTTCATCCCGAGCAAGCGCTACGAACCTCTGTGGTATGTAGAACATGCTGGAAGGCGGGGGCGTCGATAACCTTCCCCCATAAACAGGCCACAGTCCGCTCAAGATCCTAAATAAGGAACTCTTTCCGCAACCGTTTGGGCCGGTGATCAGCAGATGCATTCCCTCTTTGACCTGAACAACGATGCAGTCATTCCGCATCAGAGCCCAGGCTCAGAATGCAAAAGCACGGGCGTACCTGGAGGTTAAGCTTGTTAACGACAACGTCCCCGTTCGGAGTAATAATTGGAACGTCTTCTACGATGATATCTCTTTCCGTTTCGATGACGTCGCCTGTATGAAAGCAATAAACGTAAAAAAATTTGCAATAAAAATCACTCCTGGGAATTGAACAAATGTGCCTTGGGCTGCGCTTCTTGAATCTTGATGCCCAAGTCCATGCGACTGTGACTCTACAGATACGAGCTGAGTAGTCATAGTCGATGTTTTCGAGAAAGTAAAACATAAGTCCTTCTCACAAAGATTTGATTTATCAACGACAAATAGTCTCGATACTTTCTCCACAAAGTTCATCATGTTCGTCAAAACAGTATTTCTGTCAGTTAGTAAAATAATTCATTCTAAATGACGCGTAATTTGGGTTCAATTCCCTTGCGGTCGTTAAAAGTATACATTTCAATACTCATCTTAAAGCTCAATACTCGACTGGGAATAAGTTAGGATAAAAAAGGCACTAACCTTTGATATCGAGAGGGTCAGCGGTACGTTTATCGGAATCGACGACGGACTTCACGTAATTTCCCTTGCTGACTTCGTCAAACACTTCAAACATGTTCCAGACCCGCGACGTATGCCCGGCGAGTTCCGTGATCTGAGAACACAAACACGCCGGGCTTAAATCCGCAGCAATCATAAATCGAGATTTTAAGGGTTGGGGTCCAGCAAAATCAAGCATGCACTTCCTAACTGATTCGATTCGCAGTCGAGTATTCGCTCATTCCGAAGTCATAAAAATAGGACGGGCTTGAGGCGGGCAACCGTGTACGCTTTTTGTGACCGTGAAGTAAACATTGCCAGTTGGAGTAATAAAAAATAATTCTCTCCTTGTGTACACAACAATGTCTTGGCTCTGCAAGACAATACAATACCGCAGGTCAATCACTACTTCAACACGTTGCGACTGCGGTGGGAAAAAGTATCACAACGACAATTTATCGTTGATATCTCTTAGAGGAAAAGCGAGTATAATTTTGGCTCTCGAAAACATAGCCTCTTGCTACGATACTCGAATTATGAAATTGACACTCTATTCAAATTCGTCTAGGACAGAGAATTGTATCGCGTTGCGCATTGCAAGAACTATAATTCATCGAAGCCGGAAGGATGTGAAACAATAGCGAGAGAACGTGCAATAAAAGCCGAATCGTCATCCTTGCGTTAAATTCCTGGTAACGAGAACATTACAAGGCGTTTCCTTACTCAATCGCGGACGGTCTATACAATAATTACAACGAACTTGACAGAAACACGGGCAGTCTCACTTCTTTGTAGGAGCTTATGATTCTCTCGATGGCGTCAGCACCGTTGAGCAGCATGTTGCGCGTCGCAGTAAAAGCTTCGGTCCTCAATCCGACCATTTCGTCGCCGGACTTGTTCTCCCACTCTGTGATTTCTTCCGCGCTGGCTGTTACGAGACACGGCTAGATTTTGCGACGGAGGGTACTTCACTATCTATAATAGCCATTAGGTAATGAATGGTCTCGTGCGCATGCACATGACTAATTCCAATTAACTCCTGCTATCAATTATAAGTAACTCGAAATGATGTTCTCTTAAACAAGATATTTTGAGCGCCCGGTGACAGAGAGAAGAGAGAGATCTCCGATCTAAACCAAAGGGTAATGACACGGGTACACTTTTAATTATCACAAATACCACTAAGTCAAGTTATACTACAGAGGCGACCAACCTTTTTGGCTGAAGGGAAACATGCGGTTCACAAATGATTGTGCACATCATGACCGGATGACTATATAACCCATTTCAAAAATCAGCCTACCACACCAGCCACTCAAGAGCCTGCTTGCAGACCACCCTCCGTTTTTTACCTCTCTGACACGCATCTATTTTTTTTCACTCATACGTTTTAGGAGCTGTTCGAATAACAGTCGACATTAAAGGTACCTACAAGACAACAAACTACTGGTAGAGGCCTGTCCACGAAATTACACAAAGTACGCCTGTAATCTCAGTCAAAACAAACTTTCAAGAAAATAATCCCAAGTCGTAGAAATATTGGGATTCGTGCCAACTAGCATCCAGAATTTGTTCTGCTTCTATATATTAATATGATATATAGGCTATTAACACATGAATATAACACGATTCTTCAAACAGGCGTTATACACGAGCCTACCGTTTTTCGAATATCCTGTCGCCGTAAGAATCGGGATTGCAGTCATCAGCATGCCCGATGCGCCCCACATGTACTTCATGAAGAACTGCTCAACCATGATGTACCACAGACGGTGGAGGTAGATATTATGAGTGTGATGCTCCAGCGAATGGTAGCATCGCTGTAGCAAGGACAGCTCTGCCTGGGAGAGAAGTGATTACAATAGAATCAATAACATTTTCGCGAAATGACGTTTACAACGAAATTTAAGGACCATATGCTACCTAGTGCATTCACGTGGCTTTCCCACAGAAGGGGAAAGATATGCGAGCGCAAATAGGTGATATTACAGACAGTATGCGACCCACAGTATGGGTTTCTGATTTAGCTTGGTCTGATACATTTGAACTTCAGTTGGGTGTAGAGAAGGGCCGAAATCACCAAAACATGCGAATGCTGTATTTGCACATGAATATTTTTGTCGAAATTTATCCAATAACCTGAACAATATATCCTCAAACTATTGACCATTGTTACGTGTAGTCTGATATCAAATTTTAGTGAATTTTCTGAACGGTATGGTGGGCTTTGCAACTAATTTCACTGCTTCATTTATATCTGGGCTTTTTGACAAAAAGGTTGTATAGTAATGCACATAGCTGTCCTACAATGTACACCGGGAAATATTTTAAATACCTTTTCTCCTCCATAGAAAGCGATCTCTTCGGCATTTTGTATAATTCTCGAATGAATGTATCGCAAATATCCTTTTCGTGCGGCTTTCTCCGCTATGAGCGCGCCGAATTTCGGAGACACTGCTCTTAAGACGCGTACGGTGATGTAGATGGTGATGGACGAAATGATACCAGGTAGCCTGAAACCTCAGAGCGTCAATTATTCATCATTTCCACATTACCAAACCGCTTTCGATCGATATCGATCGCGAAAATTCTTTCGAGTGATTTTAAGGGTGATTAATTTTTTACTTTGTAATTAAAATACCTCTGTTTCATGTTCAATTGAAGTGGCAGTATTTGTACATAAGCATTGAATTGTAGACATATTTACATAGTATTCCATCTTTCCTTCAATGGATTTTGGCTGTTTTGCGCTACCGAATATCTGTCACTAAGCATGAGTATCAAGTAATTTAAGGAGTCTTGTTCGAATATCTTATCTCAATAACATGACGAGTGGAATTCTATCAATGTTGTGTGAACGGAAAATACTAGAAAGAATAACTACTAGATGTGAAAAAGGTTAGCTTTAAGTCAGAGACGCATAGTGAACCTTGGGAACAGACGATTGAGTTTTGCCAAGCTTGGCTTTACTCGCTAGAACCTAAGAGGCATCATTAAATTGTACTTGACTTGCCGTCAAGCCTCACAATCACCTGGCCTACATGACAACTGCAAAAGAAATAGTGCAAGGTCAGGTAGCACTAAATAGAGGCCAAGCTCTTTGAAAGTTTGAACTAGAAGCTTTGCAGTAGTCTAAATACCGTTACGTAGTTATTATTGAATATCAATTGAATATCAAACTCCTCGGGGGTAATCGTTGACGAGAAGTACAGAATTCTTGTAGTTCTTTTGAATTATCTACTAGCTGCTGACGATTACCCCCCTGACGGGTATCAACCGAAAATATTTGGGTATATTTCAATATGACTATATTATACAATTGGGTAGGTTTTGAATCTGGTAAATATTCTCCACTCCGAATACCTTGCACGACGATAATTATATTTGTGAAAAAGAACTTGTCACATTAGGAAACTGGAAATATGACATGCAAGTTGCACTCTACATCATCTCTTGACCGGCTGGTTTATCCAAACAATTTTGCTTCACTTTTCAAAACTTAAAAAAACGACCTTAATGGAATGCAAAACCAATAAGCAATATATCGTTGGATTCAGAATTTCAATGCCTGACCAACTACGCCACGAAGCTAGACGAGAGCAGGGCAACCGAGCGTGTATATAATCAAGAAGACGAGATAACCTCGTTGTAAAAATAGACATGTTTTGGTTACTTCCTTTTAGAGTCCACAACACTGCGACAGAGATGTTTTCTTTCAAACAAGCCAGGAGTGACTGCTTTTCTCAACTAATTCGATCGATACTAACAAAACATCAATTCGCGTTAAACCATAATTAATTCTCAGTGATCAGCAGATTATTGCACCCAACCAAATCATGGTTCTCTATCCTCGGATTCACTGCCACTTTCAAAAATACCAACGATCCAAGTACCTGCTATTTGCTCCTTTCTCTGAGGCTCTGGAGTTCAGAGTGTGGGTGATGAGGATAATGTCCAAAATTGGTTTGGTGAGGTGAGAATACAAGTGAGCAACCGAGGTTGTGAAATCCTGGATATCGTCCGTCAGGCTGTGGTCGGCATTGGAAATTCGGCTGTCCATATTGCTGATTCTAAAACAGAAAAAAATTCCCAGGTAACATCGATATTTTAGTAATGGCTTGCGCGGCGAGCTAAAATGGGCGCGAGCAGTGTATCAGTCAACCCTCTGCTTTAAAAAGCATTTCTAGAGCAGAATATGACTCAAGTTCAGACGTCCGCGAGTAACAGCATATTAATAAGCTGGCCAGGAGTCTGAAGATTCAACAAACATCAATGCAACCAATCTGATACATCGTGCACACAGCATAAATGATTGGTGTTCAAGTTGAACGAGCCCAATCATAGTTTGTTCAACGACTGTATGAAAACATGAAGGAGCACGGCATAATTAAAGAATAGACCAATTGTCAATAACATCCCGCGTTTTCATCTATTTCAATTTTGGAACGGATGTCAAAATGAGAGATAAGGATACAGCTTCCTTACATGGGTGCTGCGGTAACAGACAAACCAACCTGTAATATGTCTGATTTCGGAAGTACATCTTGTAAGCTCTTTGAACAAGCGTAGTTTGGAAAGCGAGCGCCTGTTTATTTTCACAGTATCGAATAGCGCTGTTGGTAAACGTTGCAGGCACCGCAATCAGAAGCCATTTTCCCAGTTCAAATAAAAAACCCTGTAAATCTTTTTGTACTGAAATGAAGCAACGAACAGACTTCAGAGATCCAAGCTAACCACAGACAAAATGATAAGGCTTTTTTCACGGAGTTCTCGGAATACCTATGATACTGAAATTCACATCCAAGATATACCAAAACTTGAAAGCAACCCTGACTAAAAAAAACAGCAGAAATTCTGAGAACTGGTATCTGGAGGCCAGTGGTTAAAGCACGACTAGGACCGCAAAGTTGAGTTCCAAAATGGAATGTGATTATGGAAAAGGCTCAAGACATGGTTACAGAAATCAGAAACTTCAAAAACATAACCAGAATGCATTGCAGCATCGACCATATGGAGATTGAACTGCTCAAAACGTTGCTGTTCATTAGCACCCACTTAGGCCATTTCCGATACCAAGAGTCAATGAATCATAGTAACCTATTACATGGCATCTACTTTTGCAATACCTAATCATGAAATGACTCGCATCACTGCACTTACGAGAAATAATTGAGAAAGCAAGGTGACCTTTGTTCTGTTGTCATAGGACACCAGAACTTTAACACCATAAGTAAACTATCAGTAAAGACAACATTGACAGAATACACCGGCAACTGACCACACACCTCAAATTTACACTGCCGTAACTTAGAAACAAACAGTACAGACAATATCTAGTTAACACGCTACAACGAGTCGCGATTAGAACACTTGAATATATCCACGCATTTGCAAGCAGAAATGCAAAGTGATCGACTAAATATTCAGCAAAGTTGACAAGGCAACTATAGCAACAGTTCATAGTGATCAAAACATTAATAAATCGGTTCAAAAATCTGCAGCAGTTGACAAAGCATTGAATTTTTCCTACCGACACTTTTCACCATTCGTCCATCCAAATCAGCAACATAAATTGATAAAAACGTTCTGAAAATCAACGCGGTGGAGTGTAGCGCGAGCCACAAAAACTCTTTGCTCCAAATATTTGGAACAAGAATTTTCAGCAATTTTCCGAGGCGCGTGAAAAACTCTTTATCAACCACAACGGCTTTGGATTTCTGCAATATAAAATATACAAAATATTTTCAAAACGTTTTGAATAAATGTATATCTCCCAAGTAACAGCGAAATTCTACCTACCGGTATTTGACATGTGTCATGGTTAAACCAAGAGCATTAAAAATACAACAGTATGGTCATTGTTATGCTACAAATATATTTTGTGCTTTTCTATAAAACTATTGTTTCAATGTAGACTACATTGTAGGCCTACTGATGCTTCCATGTACGTTACCACAAACTGTGTAAAAATCATGTCTGGGCAATGAAATGTCATGCCATCCAATTCTTACCTTTTTGTTTTCGATTTGAGACGCACGCAAGTTAGCCATCGAGTCATAGCCTTGCTGTTTTGTCAACTTCTTCCGTCTTTTTACATACCTGAAAAATTGTGATGAAAATGAATCAATGATTTGAATCCAAGCTACATAGAGATTTTATATCAATAGTAAAAAGCACAACAAACTAGTGAAAGCAGTTTTGTTTTGCACCAACCAAGTCAATATGAAAAATTTTATGAAAAAGTAGAAGCTCGTTGTTACAGACCCAAGATTGGCTAGGTCTGGGGTGGCCAACCTGCGCCGTGGAAAGAAATTTGTGTGGACGTGGACACATAATTCAATTATGTGTTGGCTGCCGACAACATGAAAATTAAAATTACGAATCAACTCCCGAATTTTCAAGAGATGTTAATGAACCTGAGCGCGATGAAACGCAACTCCACTTTTCAATTGTAATGTAGTAGCGCCCTTTCCAATCTGAGGACCGCAGTACAGATGTGAACAGCAGAGAAAAATGATGCGCCCCATATAGAAATACCAGCTTGGAATATTGTCTTCATTACGAAAGAAAGTTATTACTGGTGCTTTTGGGCGACATCAATATCTTTCCACTATACCAACAATCCTAATGGGAGGGTCAAGAATTAACAGCATGCAACAAAGTGACTAATTACAATTAGACCACCCGAAGATAATCATCATTTATAACTTGCCCTAAATATGCAAAAACACAACCTCCATCAACTCTACTGGAGAATCTGATCACATGGGCTGAGAGAGGATAAATGTTTAGTAGGAATATGTGAAACTACTATAATATTAATGAGGAAATTCATTCGTGAATCTGAAAAATTTCTGCACTTGTCACGGCCATGACGAATTCGGCAGTCTGTTCATAACATGACCATTCGCGATTTCGGTTCATATAGTAAGTCGATATGAATAAATAGACGAGTCTGGAGCTCACCAAAAATCGACATTTTAAAACTGGTATTTGGCGTCCAGCTTGTTCATTACGAACTATCCTCTAAAATGCGGCCGTAGGCTACATTACATGACTATTCGAAATGTGGCTGTGAATAGCAAAAAGGTTGGCCACCCCTGGGCTAGATGTTACGCATACATTTATCGACTGAAATATTTCCCTTACGACAACGACAGATATACTGTCAATATAAAGACACAATTCGGCAATTCACGATTCCATACATGAAAATAAGTACAGTTCCAATGAAATATCAATACGTTACGGCGTTATCCGACATGTGACAACTACAATTCACACGTAAATAGTAGGCCTACACTACCATTTATATTTGAGAAATGCCAATTCTGTCACTCGACAACTCCACCCTATCAAAACTTCAGATTCTAACATAATAACCAGGACCAAAGATACAACTGAAAGCGTCACATGGGCTACTCACCAATAAAGAAGTCTTAGCACAGCTACTGACCCTCCTAGAGCAACGACGCGGCGTAGGTTCCTTCTGGTCAGCTTTTCCACGACATTATTAAATTTTTCCAGTCGCTGTATATCCATAACTACGGCTTTTCGCAAATCGAAATCGGATTCTTACGCAGCCAGATTTCCAAGTAAGCGAAATTGCGTGGACAATGCGTTTCAAATGTATATGGAAATCCCAACAGATATCCCACGACTCACGGCCTTGCGTTGCGGTGCGCTGTGGCCTTTGGCTTGTGAATGCCTGAATGGGTTTGTGTGAATGGGCTCGCACCAAGACGAGAGAGAGAGTGCAAACACTCACAGAACAAACGAGAGAGTCGGACTGGCGAGTGGCGAGACAGCTTTGAAGCTAACCCAAACCAAAGTCACTCAACTATGACAAGTCGTCCGACTAATAAGCGCAATGTTATGAGAGTACTGGAGCGCAAAATGTTGCACAAAAGTCCGTCGGCGCTAACCTGCGGTAATGGAAATCCGTGCTTGCCGACCTTATATTTCGACTTTTAACGGTTATTTCTCGAGAATTATTTGGCTGTGTGGGATTTCAAGGATTGCAGTATGTATTTCAACGATATTAAAACGAAATATTTCCATATGGTTGACCTTCAAACGAAATATACCTTATATAAGCTGCAATATCAATCTTGGCGTAGACCGAAAATATTACTAGTCGGGATGCAGGATTATTGCTGGTCATGACCGTCCAGTTTTACAGTCCACCATAGCCGCACGAATTCCATGACCTGGTATCACTGCCCAATGGAACTGGAGTACTCACTGACTAGACAACCAACCTGCAAGCAGACAACTACCACCCTTCACACCGGGATTTCTGACTAGCCTCCGCTTCTAAACACATGTCTGCAGCAACTTTTATGCAATAGATGAGAACTAACATGTAGAAACCTTATCCTCAAAGTCCTCAGATGTAAAAATAAGTTTTTTATTATTTTTCGTCTTATACCTGACCTTGCAGCACATTTCCAAGCATACTGGTTTCTTCCTCGTACGATTCTTCGTTTCTCTTCAACAATTCTAAATCTGACAACAAATTTACGGGTACTTTCTGTGATAGATCCATGTATTTGGATGACACGAAATATAGGTAGTCCCAGTCATTTATTGAAATTTCCATCAGATCAAAACAACTCAAGATGGCAATATAAGGAAAACAATTGAACAGTGTCTAAATGATTTGGATCGGTCATTTTAATCAGTCCCGCACCTTGACCAAGAGCATGTAAATAAGAGGCATATACACTCCAGGAAAAGAAACCATAAAAAGGACTAGCAATAAAAATGTCGACATATCATATCACAGTCCTGCAGGCCGAATTGTATTCATTCGGTAGAAACAGCTTGCATGTAGACTTAGACATGCTTGACGACTGCCGGTAATGTCCATTCTCGGTAACGTCCATTCTCGGCAATGGTATAGGACCGGTTCATAGTGGGCTGGCTGCACGAACATCGTCCAGTGCACCACGAAAAAATGAACGATTGGTGAATGTCCAACCCACCAGGGCCAGATAGTATAAGATACGTCTGAGAGCGATTCCATATGCATTCATATTCCGAGTCATCAATTTGGGGTTCGCATGGAATATGGAATTGAGGTACCGTCATCATTTTCACAAGAAGCAATGAATTCCGTTGATGTTGCATGATAATTTCCCGTATGCAGACCTGAATAAAAATATAACATACTAAATGAATGAATACACTAAAATTGATCTCGTACCACACTACCAAACTAAATAAATTTGCGAGTGCACCCTTTGTGGACTGCCCAAACATAGTTGAGTGACTTTGACCCAAACGGCCTTGTAAATGGGTGTCTTTGATTTGTACATGTCGCCAATGTCGCCAATGTCACCAATGTAACCAATGTCGCCAATGTCGACGTCTATCTATTTTGTCAATGTCGCCAATGTCACCAATGTCGCCAATGTCGCCAATGTCACCAATGTCGCCAATGTCACCAATGTCGGCAATGTAACCAATGTCGCCAATGTCACCAATGTCGGCTATGTCACCAATGTCGCCAATGCCGACATTGCCGACAATGCCGACATTGCCGACGATGCCGCTCGGGGGCCGAAACTAGGATACTGTAATGACTCGAGTAAGGATTTTTGGTGACTCGACTCGACTTGAATCAATCTTGGTATTGACTTGACCTGCACTCGGCTACCCAAGTACTTCGACTATCTCGCTATATACTACGCGATTCTTGACAGGAAGACCTGAAGATTGCATGGCCACAAACGCAAATTATTTATAACTAATCATATTATTTATATTATTAGGCCTACGTTGAATTGAATGAACGTCGAAGTCTTTATACATTCCAGTGTAGGATTCGCGAGGAAAATACACGACCGGGCGTAGTTACGCTGGCAAAAAAGTACACTATTTTGCATTCCATTGGTGTCAGATAGTGCTCTGTCTGTGAACTTATCATTTGACTCCAAGAGAGAGAGAGAGAAAGAGAGTCTTTATTTTCATCCAACCAAAATACATAACACACGGCAGTGATGGTGGTACAGAAAATATGCTTGCACAGTATTCGGTATTAGATAGGAATGATCGATAAGACCGTGAGGGTCATCTAGTCTGATCACACCAGCATCAAACAGGTACACTTGACTCTAAGCAGTCTGGCTGTAAAAAAGGTTACAGTAGTTAAAAAAAAATAAAATAGAAGAAAAGACATTCGTGTAAACCAGGGGTGGCCAACCAACGGCCATAGAAGGAAATTTGTGCGGCCGTGGACACGTCATTCACTTGCCCTCTCCATCAACTCAGCCGTTGAATAAGTTGAGTGACATCTTGAAACTGAATAACATCGAATCTGCGCGGTTCGCCTCAAACCGTAATTTGCGTAGGCCTAGCCTAATTGATATCCGCTAATGCTAAAACATAACGTTCAGAAGATGTGTGTCAAGGCTCGAGTTATCAAAAGATAAGAAAGGGCTGACTTGAAACTTGAAATCGCTGTCATATACAAAGCAGATTCCAATATAATTACTTGGATATTTTGATTTGCGAACATACTAATAGTTCGTCGTCGCCGAGATTGCGCCAAATGTGGCCCGCGACGCGATTTTGAACGGTATTATGTCTTTCTAACCAAGACGTACGCCATCATTGACTGGTTTTCATTTCTACTTACGCCATTATCGGCCGTGGTGTAAAAGACCAACAGGTGCATGATAAGTGCCAAATTTTTCTTTAAATAAAAAAAGACCTTTGGAATCGTGTGTGTCTCACAATTTTTTTCCTGCGTTTAGGGAATTCCAATATATTTTGACTTTTGTGACAAACCTGATGGTGGGTCAAGGGAAAAAAATCTTGTCTTTGTAAACAATTTTGACATTTTTTGACCTAACACTAGAATTTTGACATGTCAAAAAAAATCGCCCTAGTTATAACCTAATTTAAACCTAACTGCTGCGAGTCAAATCAGAAATATCTGATATGATTCGGTTAAATACATTTCGAACGTCGGTATTCCGGTCATCTCCAGCAGTATATCATATAAACGAATAAGTCCATTATAAACGGTTGATTATGTGCTACGTGCTACCGATTGGCGCATGTGCATAACAATATTTCTCTAATATTGAGTTGGATAACCACCAGTCAGAGAGTCTCCTGAATCGATCACCCTACAGTATCGTCATAATCGTAATCTTCTCTGCAATAGTATGATTAGGGTATCCCTAAATGGACTGAATCATATAGTTATCGAGTTTGGTCCTGGATCGGTATCAAAGAGGACTTTTCAGAACCACGAAGTGGGTTCACCTGTTTGTCTGTTCCAACATTCGTCAACAGATCAAACATCACCAATTGCTATTGACCATCATGCCCAGCGGTAGGATAGGGTTATCTGACAAAGATCGGCAAGAATACCTATCGTCATCCGCAATTCGCTGGTTTCTGCTTGTCCATAAGCAATGGTATATCACCCCAAACGTTTGTATCAATTGAGAATGTTCGGAAAATCTTGAAACGAAATTTCAGGAGGATAAGAGTCGTACCGGCGGAAACCGACACGATAACTACCGCTGGAGCGTTTGGAGTTACGTGCTCAATAGACGCACAGCATCCTGGTAAAACGGTCGGGATATTGATGTCGTTATCATGTCAATGAAATGAAAAACAAACTACTTCCGGTCGTGTATTTTCATAGCAAATCTAACACTAGAATGTATAAAGACTTCGACGTTCATTCAATTCAACAGGCCTAATAATGTAAATAATATGATTAGAGTTATAAATAATTCGCGTTTGTGGCCAATCTTCAGGTCTGGTCGAAATCGAAAATAATCGCCAATGTCTGTTTTGCGTGCGTCGGCCTCCACAATCTTGCAAGTGGTTTATACCAGATAAGTCCGTAAGTTATCCCATGCGGTCTGGAGTCATGCGCAATGACTCAAGTGCAGTACAACGTGCCAACTTTTTGCCAGCGTACCTTACGTCCAGTCGTGTATTTTCATCGCGAATCTTACGCTGGAATGTATAAAGACTTCGACGTTTATTCAATTCAATAGGCCTAATAATGTAAATAATATGATCAGTTATGATAATAACATTGATAATGGTTAATGACATTTATTCAATTCAACGTAGGCCTAATAATGTAAATAATATGATTAGTTATAAATAATTTGCGTTTGTGGCCATGCAATCTTCAGGTCTTCCCGTCAAGAATCGCGTAGTATATAGCGAGATAGTCGAAGTACTTGGGTAGCCGAGTGCAGGTCAAGTCAATGCCAAGATTGATTCAAGTCGAGTCGAGTCACCAAAAATCCTTACTCGAGTCATTACAGTATCCTAGTTTCGGCCACCGAGCGGCATCGTCGGCAATGTCGGCATTGTCGGCAATGGCGGCATTGTCGGCAATGGCGGCATTGTCGGCAATGGCGGCATTGTCGGCAATGTCGGCATTGGCGACATTGGTGACATTGGCGACATTGGTGACATTGCCGACATTGGTGACATTGGTGACATTGGCGACATTGACGACATTGGCGACATTGGCGACATTGGCGACATTGGCGACATTGACAAAATAGATAGACGTCGACATTGGCGACATTGGTTACATTGGTGACATTGGCGATATTGGCGACATGTACAAATCAAAGACACCCCTTGTAAATGGGCTTATTGCCAGAGGATGGTCAGTAACGAAGTACTTCTACCTGTTGAAAGTACTCAAGTAGTTTGGCACTGCGCGGAGTACTCAGGCCTACTCAGTAAATCTAATTTTCCGCTGCTTCTACTTTTACTTCGTAATATTTTGTGATTTCATTACTATTACGTTTCGCGATTTTCATTATCATATCATCATCAGCATTGGTTTATTAGCAATTTTATCAGTTCAATACACAATATTCTTCCTCGTTAGACCTGATTAGCATATATTTAGTGTTTGTATCGCAGTATCATAACTTTCAGTTCTTCTAATTCATCCCGGGGGGTCTTTTGTCTGGAGATCGTTCAAAACCACGTGGCTTCGGGAAATAAAATTACAGTAGGGCTATTATGCCATTTTTACGATCCGCCATAGTTTTATTAACTTATATTATCGCGCAAAGTGTTAACAACGTATCCGATACAACTTCTCCGTTGAAGATTATTTTAAGCTTTTTGGCCAAAATGATTAACTAAATGAGGATTACCATATTTTGGGAATCCGAAAAGAGGACACTTTTCAAAATTTTCAGACTTACAATACCGGGGTAAAATCCTTGAAAATTTGTAAATTTATTTGTATTTTGTGGTTGGTTGACTAAAAAAAGGTCAACAGTTGGATTGGACTGCCGGGTTACCCACTATTCATGTTAATTTTGCGGTGTTGACTAAAAAAGGTCATCTTTGTATGGTTAAGCCTGTCACTCATGACTGTTGTTCGTGCTAAGAAAGGACTTTTGTGTCAACTCACCAGAATTGGATGTAGTGTCAATTGCACGTTTCGGTTAAGCCTTTCGTTCATTTAGTTACAGCTTAATCATTTATTTGAGCATATAACTCGATCACTAATAAATGCATAATTGTACAATTTCCACATACCTTTACCTGAATTTTTAAAAAAGAGGACAAATTCTCAAAAAGAGGATTTTTGGGCGTCCTCCGTGGACACTTTCAAAAACGTCAAAGAAGAGGACAATTCCCGCCTCTTAAAAGAGGACGTATAGGGTAACCCTATAACTAAATATATTTGTATTTGAGAGGTACAAATTTAAATCGTCATAATATTTTATCATCGTATCATAATGGCAGGGTTGCCATATTTTGGAAATCTGGAAAGAGGACATTTTTTCAAAATTTTCAAACTTGCAAAACCGGAAAAAAAATCCTGAAAGAATGGAAAATTTTCCCCACATCGTGGTCGGTTGACTAAAAAAAGGTCAACTTTCTCGCTCTGTGCCCAAAATACACATTTTCATGTGGTTGACTAAAAAAAGGCAACTTTCTCGCACAGTCTTTCACATTTTCAGTTGGTTGCCAAAAAATAAAAAGGTCAACTTTCCGGCCCAGCTCCCGAAATACCCGGCGGAGCGTTACTTCAGTGATGATTTACCGTATCTAAGTCGATTTTGCCATATATTTAACCAAAATTCTCAAAAACGACGACAAAATCTCAAAAAAGAGGACATTTGGGCGTCCTACGAGGACACTTTCAAAAAAGTCAAAAAAGAGGACAAATCCTCAAAGAGGACGTATGGTAAGCCACCATAAAGGACGATACTGTTATGTGTTGTGACCCACCACCTCACGTGAAAGGTAGGCTAATAAGTAGGGCAAGTTTTTGCAACTTTTGCAACTTTTTCTTACAGCTTCCTAAATACTCACAAGTTATGCAGTGGCGTTTTAAGCTGTTTGGAGGAATCTTATATCGCAACTTTTTGCAACTTTTCTCAATTTTTCAAAGCATCTTTTTGCATCTTTTTCGATTTTTCATGTAAATTTTTGCAACTTTTTTCGATTTTTCGTGCAACTAACGTTTTACTGGACATATTTGGCACTATATGTAAATAGATCGTTTGATAATTTCACTATATTTTTACTATATTTCACAGCATAATTTTGAGGTCCTTTCTGATTTGACGTAGGCCTACATTCAGGCTAAACCGCCGAAAATTTTTTATCACTGGGTCAATTTTCTAAGGATATTGATTTTGTGTAAGTCGCCCACACTCAGTTTTGCTGCAGTGCGTCGGATACGGATCGATATGAATATCTCATAGCCCACTAATTGCAATGAACTGTTCATAAATGCCACTTTTTAGTCCAACTTTTGTGAAAAATAAATGCAACTTTTCACGGATTTAAACGCAACAAAAACTTGCCCTGGTAATAAGGATTGCTCTGATTGAAATACATTCATGATAAAGTTAAAAGCTAGGTGCAGCACTAAATTTCATGTGAGCAAGGATCTCTACCACATTCTCAGTTGATACAGTCACACATAGCAATACAAAACCAAACACTCCTCATATCGTCAGTCCAGCTTGATTCGTGATGCGTACATCGAGTTCGAATCAAATGGTATGAGCCCGTACCCGATGATTGTCATATAACAACCATGATTTAACTCGTTAATTAGTCCAGTGGTCCTCAGGAGCGATTCAAGCGTGAGATCACAGTGTCCTATATGGCGTGGACACGAGCAAATCTCACGGCTAACTGCGATTGGTTTACGCCACATTTTCCATTTGGCTAAAGGCAATTTTACGGTAATTGTTGACCGACTTGCCGAGCGCGAAAATTGATAAAATTGGTATCAATCGAAAGCTACCGCGGTTCTGATTGCTCGTGGTCCTGGAGCCCCCAAAATCATCCTCGAATGTTGGATTGTAACGGAGTTTGGTATTGTGACGCAACCCTGCCGTCTGGGAGCAGGTGAGGAGCAGCGCAAACCTCAAGCGTATGGGCCATTGTGGCGCAAGCGATTGAGCATTCACACTCTCACTTTCGTGCGCACTTGCTCCTCAACTGCACAGTATTATTCCAGGTGGCATTTTACTTTTTCTTACTACAGACCTAGGTAATTTTTGAAAAAGTCTGGGCGAAAAAAGGTTAGGAACCATTGAAACTATGGGCATTTTATAACGTGGGAGTGCGCCATGGCGATTTCTGAAACGGGGTATTACGGTAAAACGAAAGATTAGAATCTCTTTTCCATCGCAAAACCGTCATTTCACTCATTTGCATCCCATCCCATGATGCGCTTCAATGCTTGTGCTGACGGAATTGTTACCTCCTGGGATGCATCAATATCAAACAAGCTATCTGCACCTTCCGCATAGCTCACTTTGCAGCTGCATAGCTCACTTTGCAGCTGTGGCAGTCCATGCGAACATATTATGACTGTTTTCACAACTACCTACTTACTGTAAGTAGTTTTAGGTTGCTTGTAAAAGTAGCCTAGTACTTCCACTCGTAATTGAGTAGATACTTGAGTAGCTTTCTTGACTACTTTGACCATCTCTAGTTATTGCGCATTTTGGAGTAAAGTCGAGCAACCCGATTTTTGAAGGTGACTCGAGTCAAGTCAAGTCGAGTAGAGTCAACTCGCAAAGGCATGCCGAATTTTCGAAGTAATACTAGGTATGATTCAACTCATTGCATTTTCCAAGTTTCCAAGTACAGAACCACCGATTGAGTAATTATTCATTATTTAATTATTATTATTAATAATTAAATAATCCGCCCACCCTACACGTCCATACGATACAATTTAAGCTAACACTTTGTTAACGAGTAATATAAATGTATAATACAAATCAGTTCGATATAAATCATACAAGAGGTTCGCTAAGGTGAGCACTGAGCAGTAGGGCTGTTCAAAAATAACTTTTTTTTCCGGATTCCAGCCGTTCACTGATTAACTTGTCAGGTTACCGTAAATAACACTGCACACCAAATTTGGTTCAATTCCAACAAGTGTAAGACTCGGCAGATCCAATTAAAATTTTTAATTTATAAGGGAAAATTGAAAAACTAAATTTTTCAAATTTTTCTGCCAACCACATGAGATTGTTGAGCTGTCTTCAAAGACGATGCAAAACAAATTTGAGTCAATCCCAACCAGTAGAAGCGGAGTTATGTGAGTTTTTCGTTGATAATTCTCCAAGTATCCTTGATTGGTGGATAATCCGAGGATTATCAACGAAAAACTCACATAACGTCAGCAACCGATTACCCCTGACGAGTGTCAGCCGAAAATATTCGGGTTCATTTCAATATGAATATACTATTCTCTCGTTTATATGAAATCGAAGTCGTGGATTTGACAAACACAAACACTTTGCCCACTGTTAATATTTGCACACAACAGATGACGGTTGCAGGATATAAATTCGCAAAATTTGAATTGGAGCTTGAGGGGTCCGAGTGGCTTTATCGGACAAAAAAGGGTCTGCGAAGGGAAAATGGTTGAAAACCGCTGCTCTAAACCCTTTTCTTTAGCCCAGGGGTGGGCAATTCTTTTCCTCCGCGAGCCAAATAACAAGTATAAAATATTACGTTAGCGGGCCGAGTGAAAAATTTTAGCTATATATATCAGCGTATTTTATTTTTATTTCTAAATTACAATTTTAATGAATGCTGCTGTGTTAGTGAATGTGTTAATGTTAGGTAATGAGAAAGCGACCGTTAATTAAAAAATATACATATATCTATTTGCCGCGATCAATGATCATTCGAAACAATGTTAAACATGATACATTTATAACTCGTTTTAAATCCCTATCTACGTTCTCCTATTGAGAATCTAAAACAATGGTTCTCAAACTATTTTAGGCACGCGTCCCTTCATGATAGTGAAAGATTTCACGCCCCCCTTACCATGATATCTCAAAATATATTTAAAAAAAAGTGCAACCAGAATGCTAGCAATCCCAACGGATACTTCTCAAACTATTTTAGGCACGCGTTCCTTCATGATAGTGAAAGATTTCACGCCCCCCTGACTATGATATCTCAAAATATGAAGAAAAAAAAAAGTGCAACCAGAATGCTAGCAATCCAAACGGATACTTTAATGGAATGGTTCGTTATGGCTGATGATGACAGAATTCTGAAATATAAAAGCCGAACAATACACAGAGCAATAACTAAAAGCTGCGGGTAAATCGCGCGAATCGCGAAAAACATTTTCATTAAATTTGGCTACGCACCCCTTCTGATTCTTTCACGCCCCCTCACCCCTCTCCCAGTTCGATAATCACTGCACTGAAATTTATTTGAAATAGTACAAAGTCCGACTATAATAAAATCCTTAATCTCGGCAAAAATTAAAAGGACGGATTTATACCCTTGACTCCATTATAGAGATATTTAGTGCTCAGAAGTCTAAACCTTCTTTAAATTTCAGTTTTCGGCTTTCTTTTTTTTCGCGTGACTGTTAATCCTTTGTGGGTGATAGATATGATGAGTCATATAGCAATCGCGAGCACTGGTTGACTTTTTTACGAATTAGGGATTTAGAAACACATACCGTATAATCAGGGTTGCCATACCGTCCTTATTTCTAAGATTTGTCCTTATTTTGAAGGGCCACGTCTTAGAAAATTCAACTGTCCTTATTTCTAAGAAATGTCCTTATTTTCGACTTGCGTCCTTATTTTGTCTTATTTTCAACCGCTACAGAACTTCGGTCGTTTTCCTCTGGTATCTGTGTTGCATAATATTCTAAAATTATGCTTTTTCGTGGAGATTATATGACATCAAAATTGAAAGGAACTCTCGTGACGTACACACCACAAGATTTGACTTCTAAGTGGTGAGATAGCTAGGGCAAGTGAGTGATGGTGTAGCAGTTTCGTCTGTACCAAGCTACCACAGCGGACGTCATTTTAGCAGTAAACAGCAATACCAGGTTCATGCTGTTTGGTCTACAGCAGAATAAGCTCAAGCCGTGGGGAAGGCAACATTCATTGGGTAGTGAAAAAAGGCGCAGTGTAGTCGACACATTGGTTAAAAAAATATAGTAAAGCTATAAATCATTGATCAATTTTTCTAAATTATATTGTACTTGCGCATATAGTTTTAGCTACAAATAAGGCTAAATATGATTAGTTTAAATTAGTGGTTCATAACCTTTTTTCTCCAGCGCCCCCTTTCAAAAATTGCCTGAGTCTGGCGCCCCCCTATTTTAAGGACTGTAATCAAAACAATGGGTAAGTGGTCGAAGTCCGTTTTCGGGTTGGGACTTCACTATTAGACCGCTCGACAAATTAACGGTAAATTGTATGTGCTATTTTCGGGATCAAATCCAGGTTGTTATAACAACCATCGGGTAAGGCCTATACGGGCTCATAGCATTTGGTTCGAGATCGACGTAGACATTCCTAATTCTCCTCTGCGATTGGCAATACCGGGAAGTTAACTGTATTCCGTTTTGTTTTGTTTTATTGCTTTGTGTGATTACTGAATCAATTGCGAATGTGGTGGAGATTTGCTCGTATTAAATTTAGTCCTGCACCAAGCTCTTGACTTTAACATGAATGGGGGTAACCACACTAAGCAGTATCATCCTTTAAGATGCAATGAAGAAATATTCTGACGAATTAATTTTGTAGCTCTCAAATAGAAGTATATTTAGTTAATTATTTTGGCCAAAAAGCTTTGAAACATCTTTAATGTACAAAGAGCATCACTCTTAAAAGTTGTACCGTAGTCCACATTGCCTTTACGATTTCGAGACGCAGTGCGCTACAGGATAAAATATCTAGTTCAAATAGTTTTGTGGAAAATAACCCGAGCTATCAGTATATAAGTATCGGTTTATTTATATTTTCATCATTTCATAAAACCACAAAACTGCGATACAATGAAAAGATAGGAAGGTGTCGAGTAGCTAGGGCGATGGGAGTGGTATAACGGGGAATTGGCAATCCAAAAGTACGCCAAATTCATTTTACATGAATTTAATAAACCACTGCACCACATAGAACCATGGTCGGTGGATATTTCGCGATGAGCGCAACGAAAAACGTTGTGATTTGATAGATTTTGTTGAATGTTAGTTTGCAATGAGAACTCAGGATAAATAGAACTATTGTCCTAATGTATAATCATATCTCCTTAGTACATACCATCTACTCTACTGCGAGGCCATTTTTCTTCAGCGCCCCCCATTCCGCCTCCTTGAGCTCGGCGCCCCCCATTTCGCCCCCTGAGCGTTTCCGCCCCTTTCAAAATCCAAATCGCCCACTGGTGGGCGCTGAAGACAAGGTTAAGAACCACTGGTTTAAATGAACAGGCGTAAAAACGTTTTTCGTGACGATTATGAGAAAGAATTCAAAGGTATCTAACGAGGCTTGAAGGGCGAGTGTTTCGCACATACCAATATCTGCAATTGTGACATTAACCTGGAGGCCATACGAAAGACCGCTATTTCAACTCCCATTGATGCCGCAAAACACAAAAAGTGTGTCTTGAGGATTAATTTGAGCCAGTCGATGAATAATTTTTCCACAAGTCGATCAGCACCAACGACCACAGACTACAAGGCAGCTGCTGCAGAGGGTACCTGGGCATTTCATACTGTCAAACACCAGCAATCATTCCTCACCAACGATTGCACATCGCAATTGTTCAAAGTAATATTCCCCGATTCCAACATTGCAAATAAGTTTTCTTCGGCCAGGACCAAGACTACAAGCATTGTTACTGGAGTTTTCGATCCATACGCTCAAAAATGATTTTGTCTAAACTTAGTGTACGGCCTTTTTCCATCTTGGTTGACGCCTCGAACAAGGTGAAGAAGTTTGGTTTATCACCCTAGCGGGGCAAGACCAACGGTTTTTTTGTGAGGGGCTGACGAATTGCTGTTTCGGCCCTGAGTAAAGGTAAACCTAGACCTGAGCTGTTGTGAGATCCATGAAGAACATTCTATAACAAGGAGTTGCTGGAGCAGATTGTTTCTGGTGAAAATATGGAATGTAATATGCCACGGCTCGTATAAATACGTATAAGTATGTACAAAAACGCGTTTACATGCTAATCTAATTTTTCGACTGTCCTTATTTTTGGGTCCATGTCGATGGCAACCCTGCGTATAATGCGTAATGTGACAATGACAACAAAGAAGGTTGAATCAAACTATATGGAAAGAGTGATTTCTCGTGACTTTATTTGCTACTCATACTCATAAATTGCCACATTGCCTTTATTTTGAATCTGGACTACGCATGCGCGGTACGTATGGGCAGCGTAATCATGGGATAATAATGAACAGTCTTTAAAGTAAACGAATTTCCTGTTTCAGTTGATACAGCCTATGGTTTTCATCATTCAAAAAGCAAGTTTTATGTTTTAAATTCCAAGCAATCTTTCGCGAGCCGAACAGAATAGCTTCGCGGGCCGCACTTTGCCCAGGTCTGCTTTAGCCCATCAAAATTTTTCGAGATTAGAAGCGGAGTCCTTGTGTATGACGACGCAAAATATAGCTCACAGTAGTGGTGGATCATAGAGCTTCCGAGAGTTCCGTGGTTCAAATCCGTGTGTCCCCGTTCTTTTGCCACTCAAAATTTTCGGAGAGTTGAGTTTTCTAAAGTTTCAAATCGAAATTGGAGAGGGTGAAAATGTATCGTAGCAGGGCCTTGGCATTGGGCGTGTCAGGGAAGGACGTATAGCATATCGAGAGGTCCCTGGTTCAAATGAGTCCTAATGAGTACCTTTTCGGTGTTGAATAGAGCTACCATATTTTCAGCGTCAACAAAGTGTCGGTAAGTAAAATGAATGTAGAATTGTTATGTTTGAGTTTGTGATGATTCCTTAGTAGCTGCAGGCAGAAATTTTTAAAAAAGACTTAAAAACAACAGATCAAATTAATTTTTCACATCCAGTCCATGGATAGGCTAGGCCTACTTTGCGGGACCCTTAACTTGTGCCATTAAATAATAATCATTTTGAACGAGTCTGTTAAGTTCAAACTTGCGCTAGAAAATATTGCAACATATCCTCGCATGCAAGAGGCAAGGATATTACAGAGAACGTCGAACAAAATTTGCAATAACAATCAAGGATGTAGGGCAATTTGTGGGAAAACCTTTTTTTAAAACTATCAATTCAACATGTCTCATGGCTACAGTAATTTTTTGAAATACATACAACGTCCCCTCGTGTTGGAGGTATCAGCAACTGTAGCTCGAAATGCGAAAAAGAGGACAGTTGGGCATTCTTTTAGAGTCATCGGAGGACCATTTTCTTTTTTATTGAGAATAGAGGACGACGTACACTCTCTTAGCAAAAAGAGTGTGCATTCACACCCGTGTTCCACCCGTGATATAGGGTGCGTGAACATACACCCGTGACGCACGAAACCAGAACCTATACCTCCAACTTAAACCACGGTAAAAATCAAATACCAAATTTCAATTGAAAGGTACACCCTAGGGCAGATATGACAAACTCATATTGCGTCGCGGGCCAGTTAGCTGATTCTAAAGTGTTACCTCATGTCCTAGAATACATTATTATTAGGGCGATTTTTTTGACATGTCAAAAAAGTCAAAATTAGGTCAAAATTGTAGTGTTAGGTGAAAAACGGTGAAAATAGTTTACAAAGTTAAAACTTTTCTGCAACCTGCATTTCGTTTGTATCGTAGATTTTACACTGTCGGTGAACTTATCATTTGACATTTTACAGCTTGTAGCCTACTTTATAGGCCTACCGTTGTAGACGGCCTATTAATGGACAATTGTCTGCTCATTGTGAATCATAATCATTCAAATGAAACAAATAGGTTAACATGGTGTTATGCTCAACGTACCGCATTATCCCAACTGAAGCAAGACTGTGTGGGCATTGCATGGTTCTTAGGGATGGTGTGAACGTGAGGTTCACGGTCGCGTTTTGTGTGTGAACCTGAGAAATTTAGAGGATCACGTTCACAAACGAACCTTGATAGGTTCTGCACAGTGAACCTTTTTCATATATTACAATTTTTACTACATAATAACATCTTTGGTTGAAGCTGATTGCATTTCAACTGCGGGCCACTCTACGCATGACGCTGACAGCATAAAAAATCAACACTAAACGAGCATGCACCTTGACCAACCAAATTTTACTTGCTTTGTTACAAAAGTTGGCTCGAAGTATTCAGCTTTCTGTTTGTGAATATTTAGTGACTCTCGGCTTTGAGCTTGACCCGCAATCACACAACATCAAGGGGGAAGCGAGTGGCGCAGTTGGTTAAACACTACTGTCACGACATCAAGGAACGTTGGTTCGAATCCCGGTTCTGACCAACGTCGACGTGTCGGAGGTTTATCTGGGCTCCTTATCGCCGACCTCACTAGTACATTAAAAAGGTAGTGCATTAAAAAGCCCAGACTGAAAGTGAGCCGTGCTACAAGTTGGCAGCAGAGATTGGGACGCATGGGAGCGAGAATGAAGAATGACTGCGAGAGAGATTGAAAGACCTTCGCAAGAATACAAAAGCAAAGGCCAAGAACATTATGAAATTCATGTCGTGGTGCAGAAGGCCTAAAAAGGCGATAACCTCCACTGTGTTGTGCCCATTAATACATACATACATACACGACATCAAGAGCGACATAGGCCTACACTACATGTAGGTAGTCAGCGAATGATGATTATTCAACCAATCAATGAAATTGATATCATTGTCTGATGTAAAAAATCTGACAGGCATACGGGGTAAATCTTCTTTTCATATGTTTATTGTATCATAAAAACCAAATCCGTACGATTGGCTACTGCTTGGTAATGCGAAAATATCGGTAGCAAGTATTACACTCTGCTCAATATCAACGTAGCAATACTCAGGCGCCGAATACATCGCCCGGGGTCTGGACTAGACCGTTAAGGCGTACGCTTATATTCCCTTGCAAGTCGTCGTCGAAATTGTTGGCAAAGCGGCGGAAGATGGTGATTTTCTGGGATGATTATATCAATTGATTGCCCCAGTTGATACATCTGTAGAGGTTTAAAACGTCAATATGTAGGCTACTTCAGCATTTTGGTATTATGTGGCCCGAGTCGTCGCTAGGTAGGCTATCGCAAACGCTATCACTTTGAAGTGAACACTGAAATGTAAAGTTGGAATTAGCAATATGACGTCACATGACGTTCGCGTTCACACAGAACCTTTCAAAAAGATTCGCGTTCGCACGAACCTGAACCTTACAGAGGTTCACACCATCCCTATGGTTGGTGACCGGTGAACTCGGCCCATGACTAACTCGGCCTATTGAACTCGGCCCATGACGAACTCGGCCTATGACGAACTCGGCCTATGACCAACTCGACGAACTCGGCCTATGACGAACTCGGCCTATGACCAACTCGGCCCATGGTGAATTTGTTAATAAAAGTTATTATAAATGTCGTGAATTGTATTAATTGTGTGGAGACAATAGTGAATTGGTGGTGATGGACATGTCGTATGAATGTTATTACCGATGGGGGCAGTATCGTCAAGGAATAGGGCCTAGACAGAAAAAAACCTCCTTGCACCAACTCAACTATTATAATGTGAATTATATTACATAATTATATTATTATCAAGTGATTAGGTTAGGGTTATGATAAGGGTTAGGTTAGGGTTAGGATTAGGTTAGGATTAGGTTAGGATTAGGGTTAGGTTAGGGTTAGGTTAGGATTAGGTTAGGATTAGGGTTAGGTTAGGATTATGATTAGATTAGGGTTAGGTTAGGATTAGGGTTAGGGTCCAACACTCCCAAATTGACCATTTTCTCCGACAAATAATACAATTTACGACGTTTATAATCATTCACATTAAGAAATTCCCCACGGGCCGAGTTGGTCATAGGCCGAGTTTGTCATAGGCCGAGTTCGTCATGGGCCGAGTTCAATAGGCCGAGTTCGTCATGGGCCGAGTTCGTCATAAGCTGCGTTCGTCATGGGCCAAGTTCGTCATAGGCCGAGTTCGTCATGGGCCGAGTTCGTCATGGGCCGAGTTCACTGGCAATCCCCACGTGTTATGACGGCGGCAAGTAAAACTTCAAATTCTGAGAATTGCAATACTGCCCTCCCCCAGCATTCGTACGACATGTCCATCACTCCCAAATTAACCATTTTCTCCGACAAATACTACAATTTACGACGTTTATAATCATTAATACTAAGAAATTCCCCACGGGCCGAGTTGGTCATAGGCCGAGTTCGTCATGGGCCGAGTTCAATAGGCCGAATTCGTCATGGGCCGAGTTCACTGGCAATCCTATGGTTCTTATATCAAGAAGCGCATGATAAAATATTGTGATGTAGAAACCATTGCCAGAATGGAGCAACACGGTTTGTCACCATAAGTGTACGCACAACTTCAGTGTTGTCAGCCAACAACTGCTGCTTTGAACATTCTTTCTCCATTCTTGGCAAGCTACTTAGTAAGGACAGACACTTTCTACTCCCTCTCTCTCTCTCTCTCTCTCTCTTTCTTTCTCTCTCTTTCTACACTCTCTACTCTCAATTGTTTCGCGGGCCGGTAGCGGCCCGCGGGCTGAATGTTTGACACACCTGCGGCCTAGGGTGTACGGTACACCCAGGTGATGAGCCCTGCTGTAGATAACAGATTGACTTGAATAAAATGAAAATGGCAACACATTAGCGATTGGCCGTTATTGAGGTTTTGAGAAATATCAAATTGCCTCATAATCAACAAAAAATAATCGAGTTCCGCGACACCCCACCTATTGAGTCAGAAGGACAAAAAATAAGTCAATTTAGAAATAAATTACATGATAAATAGACAGCTTCATCTACAATTTACTTGATGCTAGTCTTGTGGCATTCGGCATGATCGGTCACGCGACAATGGATATAGCCGTATATATGGTTGTTGGTTGCGTTTACCTCTATTTTCCGTCAGATAAGCAATGCTATATACGTATCTGCCAAATAGACTACACGATTTATCGGTATCATTGGTTATAACATGAACTACCAGTCCAAACCTACCTCATGATATCTTCAGTAGGCAGATTAATTTGGATGGCTCAATGTAAGGACGTCTGTTTTGTTTTGAAAATTAATGATGATGTATGATAACAGCAAGTGCGAATGGTGTACGAGGCAACTCTGCATGAATCATCTTTACACGTAAGGCCATTAGTGCATATTTTATGCTTGTAGTAGAATGCCCCTAGAGACGACGATATAAAAAGGAATGTTGCACGTAACTACTCTGACAAATAACACTTTGCTTGCTTTCGCCATCCACTCACGTTGTCGTCATACAGCGCAGATAGCATAACCTGTAGCATCGTATTGCTAAATCGTTATCGCATTTGCTTCGCTATGCTACTAATTAAGAAAACATTCCGTCGAACTCCAAACCTGAGCAATGTGTGATGCAGTGTATTGGCTTTTGCCATTTCTTCGTGAAAGTTGTTGTCTAAACATCGGCGTTCGGAATGCCTTTTCGACGACTCCTCGTTCTAATCCTTTTGCGTTATGCGTAGGCTTTAGAATCTAGAGTAGAGACTACAGACAGGGATATAACGAGTGAACATATACGTATCGGTTACCAGGTAGTAGCACTCAACAGCTATTACAGGCCAGCAGTACATCAATTCATTAACATAACCTTGCTATATAGATCCAGGCATTTTATTCATAATTTGCTTGCACGATCAGAATAATATTTTATTTCAATGTTTTGGCTGTACATCATATTGGGGACTTTGATATCGACAGGATTTTCACGAAAAAGCAGCGACGGCAAGAAGCCTCATATCATCTTCATACTCGCAGACGACCTCGGATACAACGATGTTGGATATCACAAACGAAATCAAATTCAAACACCGTGTATTGACCGCTTGGCACGAAGTGGAACTACACTAGAAAACTACTACGTCCAACCCATATGCTCTCCGACTAGATCGCAGTTGCTGACCGGCCGATATCAGATTCACACTGGCTTGCAACATTCCGTCATACACCCCGACCAGCCATTTGGCATACCTTTAAACAACGTGCTGTTGCCGGAACAGCTGAAAGGTTGCGGGTACCGCACCCACATGTTCGGCAAATGGCATCTAGGTTTTTTCAAAAAGGATTATCTGCCGTGGAATCGCGGCTTCGATAACTTCACGGGGATTTTAACTGGCGGCGCCGACCACTTTACGTACAGGAAATCGTACAAGGGATGGCATGGCAGAGCGATGTACGACGCCGAAAATGGTCCAACAAAGAAACATAACGGTATATACTCCACAACGTTATACACAAATAAAGCAAAGGAGGCAATTGAAGGTCACGATAAATCAAAGTCCTTGTTCATGTATTTGGCCTATCAGGCGCCGCATACGCCTCTGCAAGCCCCTCGACATTATGCCAAGCTGTATAAGCATATTAAGGACGCGAAACGCCGCAGTTTCGCTCGCATGGTAACGTATTTGGACGGTTCAATTTGCAAAATTGTTACATCACTGCGGAAGAAGAGAATGTGGAAAGACACGATATTGGTGTTCTCTTCTGATAACGGCGGCCAACCGCTTCACGGGGGCAACAACTGGCCATTGCGTGGAGCCAAGGGAGCGATGTGGGAAGGTGGGTTGAAGTCTGTCGGGTTCGTGAGTGGCGGGTACAAGATACCCAAACAATTCAAGTCAAAGCAGCTGTTTCACGTTTCCGATTGGATGCCTACCTTCATGAGCGCAGCTAAATGTCCGCTCGAGAACGACAGCCTGCCATTAGATGGTATAAGTCAGTGGGAATCTCTTATAAATAAGGCGCCTTCTCCGCGCACGGAAATTTTGCACAATATAGACCCGGTGAGTGTGTCGTATCGTAAAAAGAAAAACGCAATCAGAAAGGGGTTCGACATGCACGTGAAAGCAGCCATTCGCAACGGACCCTGGAAATTAATCACCGGGTACCCAGGACCTGGTGGTTGGACACAGCCGCCAGAATTTAAGGGTCGCCAAATCCATTTGCCCGGTTACCGAAAATTGTTTCGTTTGTATAACATTGACCGTGACCCGTATGAAAAATATGACCTTTCGAGGGAGAGGCGTGGAGTGGTCAACTTTCTCCTCAGTCGACTTGCGTATTACAACGACACCGCAGTTCCCGTATGGTATCCGGCTCATGATCGACTTGCGAATCCCAGACGAGGAAATGGATTCTGGGGTCCATGGATCGCGTAGGCGTAGACCATAATCTGGAAAGATCTCATGGGTGTGATGATGTATTTCCATTTTGTCGCAAACTGCTGCACGGCCGCAAACTATGCGGTGCTGTTCATCCATGAAAGTCGAAATTTTCAAGCACTATAGCTCGCCTGTTATCTTAATTGAAGTCAAGTTGCAGTGAAAGTGTTAGCCTCGCTGTTTTCCTCCCGCTTCTACGGTGCCGTTAAACATTTCCTTTCCGTGTGATGCAGCCGGTTACGTATCGCCGGAATAAACGCGCGTTTTACTTTTGCCATAATATTATTTATCTATCCACTGTACATATGAAATGTCAATGTCGAACACGCCACGCAGGTATGTTGAGAATTTAAGTTGTCTTGCCTCGCTGCGAACACTTGTGAAGCCATGACCCATAGACGCACATCAAATGCATTCTTGCGGTCTATTCTGTAACCGCATGAGTTTTGTCGGCTAAATATATTATCGTTGCTCCTATCGCAAGTAACGGAAGGCTATTAGTCAAAGGCTATCTGTTTTTGAAAGAACCATAAACAGAACAGTTACGATTGGACATTGTCTTACTACTCTCTGAAGAATTTTTGTCCATGTGTGGGGTTCTAATGGACTTGTTTTGAACAAAACTGTTCGAGGTATGTTCGGTTCGTTTGCGATCAAAGTTGTTTTCGTGTGGATCAAGAATCATGATCTGCCACATCCGATATATATTGGAGCGTTTATAAAAACCTGGAGTATATGCATGACTAGATTATAATCTTTCCCAAATTCTCACGTTTGGCTAGGCCAGTGGTTCCCAACCTTTTTTGACTCATCGCCCCCTTATGAAGCTCAAAACATTTTCATCGCCCCCCTATAAGAAAGCATCCCAAATCAGAGTTTCATTGACCTCTCGTTACCACAGTTCCCTCTAAGCTGCGCGCATGCCCCATGCGCATTGCTGACATGGCCTCTGCGCACAAAAAAAAAACGATGTGATGACCTACTTTTAGTCAACACCACAAAATTAAGAAGAAAATAGGGAATTCAGTAGTCAAATCAAAGTGATGACCTCTTTTAGTCGTTAGGCACTGCTGTCCAATGGACCGCGCAGTGAGTTGGTGATTGCGCAGTGCGCAGACACAGGGGTTTGCCTAAATCCTTAACGTTCTACAATAAGTTAGATGGCCATTACTGTACTATTCGGTATCATAACAATTTACTGTACTCCACAAATCTAACCGCACAGGGTTATCAACGTTTTGGCAACCATTGTAGTTACTAGTAGGCTATAAAATAGGGCACATCAAGAAGCAATGTTGTGTCACGTCTAAAAAGTAGACGAATGAAAACTACATCGGTGATTGAAAATCAACTGTTTCGCTTGCTTGAGATATGATACATAGGGTTGCCAACTGTGCAAAAGCTCTGGGAGTCAAATATTGCAAAACATAAGGCCAAACTGACTGAAATATACCTAAATTATCTTCATCGTTCGAGATGTCTTTACATGTTCATAGAAATAAGCTTCAATTGTTCAATTTCGCTTAAATTACGCTGCAAGAAAGTGGTGGAATTCATTTCCATGCGCATAACGGCGTCAAGCCCAAGGTACATTTACAGACGTCAAGAATTCTACTACCAAATCGACGCGAAAACGAACCAGCAAATTTTTCAATATATCAGCTTGGTTTCGTAGGCCTGGTAGCCTAAATGATAACCTACACAACAAATTGGCTCTTGCAGTGGGAAGCAGATAAAGTGACTCGGGACCTATGATATCGATGTTATATAGGACAACGGTTTGTGGGGCGTAATACCCCAGTATGCCTACTGCAGGTCAAAATTATGTAAAACAACCCCAATATGTCCTTGTGTGCGCGAGTAAGCACCACTTGCTACTTATGTAAATGCTAAAAACAAATTTTCACAGTGATAGTTGAAGAAATTCGAACGAGCTGAAATAGTGCCAACGTGCCAATATTCCCAAATTTGGCCCCGATATGCGCCAATTGACAACACTGGCTACTTCGCAACGACACGACACACTAATTAGCAGTTCTGACAGAAAGTGTTCGTGCTTGCTGGCTCACGCAGAAACAGCTGATGTTCGACTATGATGTAACTATTGCGGTATAGCCATTGGGCAATTCCCTGCACAGACAACCGATGCTCCCACCACTACCTCTTCAAATCTTCTGAAATTTGGTACACGCACAGATGAACTAATTTCAAACAGGATGAACTTTATTTCATGAAAATTCGACTTTGGGGTCAAAAGTTACGTCACTTTGAAAATTGACAATTTTCTGCTCATTTCGGGTCTGCACTTTCAGGTTTTATCAATGCAATATTCAAGAAGGTGTAGCTAGATGATATACGACAGTTGAGATACGGCACTTGGATTTATTTGAAGCTTGTCTGATCGTCTATATTTTCAAGTGAAATTTAATGCCCTGTAGGTTAGGGTCAAAGGTTAAATTGAGGGTGAATTTGGTCAATGGTCTAAAATCAGTCAGGCGTTACACGATTTGGACTGCGGATTGCTCAAAAACATATTAAAATATTTTGGAAAATAGGATCTTAAATGAAAGTTTGCTTCAAGATGACTTCGTTCATAGCTGTTTGATTCTGGCTTTTAGACTGTAAAGTGATGAAATTGCAGTTTCAAGAGCACACTTCATTTTCACATGGAAATGCTGTAGTAGTAGGGTGTTTTCGGACATCTATTCTGGGGTGCGTGTGTACATCATGTCTGGGGTGTGTTCCGACATCACGTCTTGGGTCTGTTAGGACTGTGTTTCCATTCGAACATCGTGTCTGGGGCGAGTTCGGACTGTTTTGTCCCTCGGACATCGTGTATGAGGGGGGTGTTCAGACACCATGCCGGGCGTGTGTTAGGACTGTGATGTCACTCTGACATAGTATCTGGGATATGTTTGTGTTGCGCCAGACATGACTCAGACCTGATATCTAAGCACTAATTTTATCCGGACATGCTCCAGAGATGATACCTGCCCATTAAATACCCCCAGGCATGGTCCGAACCGGATATATGCGCGCTTAATGGACACATATTATATGCGACAGACGTGATACCCGCGTCCTAAACGACGCGTTTTTGCTGATATCTGCGATAGCTGGGTATATCCACAGTAGTGGTAGCTGAGTATATTCACATTCAAAGAGATAGCTGAGTACATCCTAAGCTATCACTACTGTGGTTATACTCAGCTATCACTGCTGTAGATATACCCAGCTATCGCAGATATCAGCAAAAACTGCAAATATAGAGGTCATATATAGGCCAAATGTCGTTTAGGACATGGGTAACACGTCTGACGCATGTATGTGTCCATTAAGCCCGCGGATATCAGGTCCGGACTATGCCTGGGGGGAATTTGGTGCGCAGGTATCAGCTACGACACATGTCCAGATTAAACTAGTGGGCAGATATCAGCTCTGAGGCATGTTTGGCGTATCACAAACATATCCCAGACACGATGTCCGAGTAGAAAACACAGTCCGGACACACCCCAGGCATGATGTCCGAACACCTTCCAGACACGATGTCCTTATGACAACACAGTCCGAGCTCACCACAGTAGTATAGTCGATCGGTCGCAGATCGTAATGGGTTCTTATGGGCGGGGTCGCATGCTAACGCGAAAACCGGGGGTGGCATGCTAACGTTTTCGTCTTATGGCGGGGGTGGCATGCTAACGTTTTCGTCTTATGGTGGGGGTGGCATGCTAACGTTTTCGTCTTATGGTGGGGGTGGCATGCTAACGTTTTCGTCTTATGGCGGGGGTGTCATGCTAACGTTTTCGTCTTATGGGTGCGGTCGCATGATAACGCGAAACTCGTGGTGACATGCTAACGTTTTCGTCTTATGGGTGCAGTCGCATGATAACGCGAAACTCGTGGTGACATGCTAATGTTTTTGGTATACGTGCGGCGACATGCTAACGACGATAAATGTGTCTGTCGTGTATTCTTACGGTATCTGTGGTGATTCACCATGTGTTCTTATGGGTGCGGTCGTGATTCGCACTTTCAGACATCTCTCGCGTGGTGTTGAATATGTACGAGTCACCAACAATAACCGCACAAACGGAAACGCGGTTTGTTGTGAGGATTAAGCAGTGCGACCTATATTTCGAATGACCTGCGTGCGGAATTGTTTCTCGTCCAGCCGCTACTATCGATGATTACACTATAGACCGGTCAGTGTGAAATAATTTGATCGTAAATTATAATATATGATGTAGTTTAGTCGTGTCAAATGACCGATCGTGTTCTCTTTCCTCGCTATTGATTGCCACCTGAATAATACTTTCGACTTATTCGCTGTTTCGCACCTATAGAATAGTCTGCTGTTCACCGTCGCAACTTCATCGCGATAGCACAATTTTCACACCTCGATCAGTAGAACAACACCGCACTAACCCAGTTGTCGAATCACATAGGTCATACATTTTACGCGAAATGAAATATTGTATTGCGGTATACAAATATGCAAACTATTCTTTCAATTCAACAAGTCTAGTTAACGAATCGATTTTCAAGCTACCGTCACAGTTTTTAACACGAGTGAGTTGATATCTCTTCCCAGGTACGAGCGAGGCTTTGTTCCATTGATCCAAAACCACCTCGCCAGTATCATCCTTCAATGTAAAACTGTATAATTTCAACTCCTTTCCGGCACCAGAATTGACCGTCTTCTCCTCTCGAGAAACACAAGTAGCAGCGATCGAGACGTATTCATCTTTATTTCCGTATACCGATTCACAGGTCAATAATGGGTATTCTTCGGTCGTATGTCTCGATTTTCCATGCAGAGTTACTGACGAAGCCCGTCCCAGTAATACAGCAGGTTTTCCAGTAAATTTGTCAATTTGGACCCAACCGGATTTGACCATGAGTTTTTTTCGTTTGGCGAATGCTTTCTCAATGACCCCGAACAAATCACGATTGAAACACGTGAAAGATATCTCTTCGTTATTGCCGTCGATGAATATACCTTTGAGATATTGGCTAACGCCACCTCTTTTGGGTGATGAGACGAATTTGACGCCGACGTGAAAATTTGAAGTTGCTCCGACTCGCATATTGTTAATGATGCTGTTCGATGCCATATCGTTTGGTAAAGTGAGAGTCATCAGCAAACCCGCCGACATTTATAGAATTACGTGCGTGATATTGAGTGAGTTAACAGTCTTTGTATAATCCTGATGACCCGCGTGAATAGACTTGGATTGAAATAAAATTTACAGGAGTTCTGTAAGAAAGGATGTCGTTCACAAGTGACAAACGGCACGAATGAATTTTCTTCTTACCCAGTCACTTATCAATGTACTGTAGTGAGTATTCAAGACGTCTGTTGCTAAATCTCTGTACGCCGCTAGGGTACGTATGTCACTTTTCATCGCCGCAATGCTTATGACACTAAAAACCCCATTCCAGTCGATGCCGTATGATCGAATCGAGTTAACCAATGCGGTAAAATCACACTTTCGAACACGGCTCACGTTTTGTCCATGTACATAGAAATCTAGTACTCCGTGGATGAATTTTTCCGTCTCGCTCAATGTGGGGGTTGTCAAGTTATGATAATAGAGAAGGTAATTCTCAATAATCGCGCTAGTTGCCATAACGAGTATATGTAACTATCACCTGAAAAAGTAAACCATGAGAATGACACCACAATGTGTTAAAATGGTGAAATACACCACTCAGATTTCGAAAAAACAGATGTCGGTGGGTGCGTTTGACATGTGCGACACAATAAAATCGCCCGTTTCGCTAAACAGGAAATTCACTAAAGCGCAGTGGGCTGTGCGATTTTGAAAAAACAGATGTCCGTGGTGGCGTTTTGATCTGTGTGACACGCTAAACACGTCCGGTTCTGAAATTAGGAAACACGGTCCGTTCTGAGGATTACGCAGTGCGTGCGCGACCTATATTTCGAATGACCTGCACGCTGAATTATTTCCCGGCCAGCCGCATGCTACTATCGAAATAAATCTATAAATAGCCAACACCACGATCCGATTGTTATACTTTGCTGTCGCAGACATAAACGTTGGTTGGAGCAGTTAGATTGTACAATGGCCGAGGTTCAGATAGACAATATTGATACATTTGGTTATGAACCAAATGCATTCGAATCGCAATTTGAAGAGAATGCGGATATCTTTGACGTGATTAATCCTGGTGATCTGACGACGCCTGATTTAAGAGTTGAATCCGCAGAACGCGACCTTACGACAACGATCGAAATGCGGCCAAACCACGCAGATATAGCGCGCCAGGCGTCGCTGAAGTCGGTGAGTCGACGCAGACGGAATCGTGTTCGCGAGGAAGAAGACACACCACCAGAGACAGGCGACGAACGCCAAGAAGTTGTAAATCAGAACTGGCAAGCGATAAAATCGTATGTAGTGAAAAAGACCAGTCATGTGTATAATATTCGAGTTATCGATCGTGAGCTAACAGATGTTTACCGCGATATCCAAGCGATATTTTTCTCCGAGTCACACACCTTTAAAGTGAACTACGCACTGGCCTTCATTTTATATCACACTGAGACTCTGAGATTTCGTTATTTTCATGCGTCGGCGAATGTCGATAGTGTATTAGAAACACCAGCGCTAATTTCAACATTACCTGAATTCGATGAATTTGTTGAATCTATTCGCTTGGAAACCGCACTTGATTTGTTACAAAACTCTCGAGCAGATACAAAGTCACTGCCGGTCTGTCTGACTAATGTACAGTTTTATGTATATCCTACCGATGGTATGTTGATTGGTTGAGCTGATATCGAAATACCGCCAGGACTTGCACAATCAAGATGTGCCACACCATTTATACGGTTAAAAAAAAAAACTACGACGCCGATGTGTCTTTTCATGATCTCAATCATTTTCATAGCGATCAAAGAAAATAATCCTGTCATTGAATTTTATTGAGATTTACTTGTATATAATGTGTGTGGTGTTATTGGGGTTTATTTGTACATTATCTTTGTTCAATATGAATTTTTTTGTATTGTTTGTTAATGTATCATTTGTTTCAGGTGGATAGCATTATTTCATATCTCAAGTCGGTTATGTAATTAGATTTAAATAGTTTACATATAGAGATTACATCGACGCAGGGATCAAGGGTTTAATGAGTAAGTTATTCGGTACGAGTACTTTGATTTATGAACATAATTTAATATTTGTTTATACTACAGACAAAACAATCATCGAAATTTGAGCAAAGAATTGGATTGGTGAGTTATTACTATTCAGAACTAGTGAGTGTGATGTAACGATTTTTGTTGTTGAACAGGCAGAGTAAACTCAAGGATTAATAACAACACGCAAGTCTACCGGTAAGTTATCCGCTATAACACAACGTTAGCGAGCGTAGTTTAATACGTCGCTGATTTTATTAAGCATAAAGAGTCAAGGAAGACACCGACAAAGAAAATAGATTGTAAGTAAGACTAGTTTAATGTTCCCCAAGTTCTGAATTTGACTGTGTGTTATCGCTTCTACAGATGAGTCGACGACGGGGAAATCACGAGGACGAGAATGAGCCACCAGAGATTGACAACCAACACCAACAAATTACATCTCAGAACTGGCAAGCGGTGAAATCGTATGTAGTGAACAGTAGCCGTGTGTATAATATTCGAGTCATCGATCGTAAGCGATCGGATGTTTTCCAAGATACCCAATCGATATGTCTGATCAACCCGCAGTTTTATGTATATCCTACCGACGGTGTGTTGATTGGTTGTGTCGGTATTAAAATACCCCCAGGACTCGCACAATCAAGATGTATCTCGACATTTACGCGTCGAAAAAATAACACGAAGTACAACGATAATCTCTGTGCTTTTCGCTGTATCGCGCACTCACTAGGAAAAGATACCAAAGATTTGGCTCAACAATTTACTTCGGTATATGGCGTCAGTGTAGAATCTGGTGTGACACTTGACATGTTACATGATATCGAGGTCTTGTTTAATGTGGCCATATTCGTGTACACCAAGACCGAGGGTAAAGCTGTCGCACTACGTCGTAGTACCTTTGAAGCGAAACCTGTGTATTTACATTTAGAACATGCACACTTCTGTCTCATTACTGATATGAGGCGATATATACAGACCTATAAATGTGATGTTTGCCAACGATTATTTGATGAACAATATGATTTGACCAGACACAAATGTGTAACGGGTCCTGTTGAAGTGTTCCCCGGCTGGGTTTATAGCCCTCCTCTGAACATCTTTGAAAAACTTGATCTAGAAGGGGTGTTCGTTCCTCACGAACTTCGTTATTTCAAATACCGTATCGCGTTCAGTATAGAGAGCTTGTACGATACCTCAAAAACTTTGCGAGAGCACCAGAACATCCCCATCTCTGTTAGCATATCGTCTAATGTGGAAGGTTACTCGGAGTCGCATGTGATTGCCTCGAGCGGTGACACAAACGATTTGTGCGCACAAATGATTGATCATTTTCATGATATTCAAAGCGAATCATTCAGACTGTCACTCACAGAATATCAACCCTACTTGGAGATGCTCAAATCAAAAATTACCGAAATGAAAGCGCTTGATCCTTCAAAACACCCAATACCCCTTGAGCGTTTACAGGAGGAGTTTATGTGTTATTTACGTCAAATTCCTGTTTTGTCGTTCAATGGTGATCGGTATGACTTGAACTGGCTCAAAGCGTATTTGTTTGGTTTTCTCGTTGACGACAATCTCAGTGTATGGAAACGCGGTAACAAATTTCTCTCAATGACGACCAACAGACTCAAATTCTTGGATATTGTGAATTACTTGGCACCCGGGTTCTCGTATGATTCATATTTGGAAGCCTTCAAATGTAGCACCACTAAAGCTCACTTCCCGCACCAGTTTCTGACTAGTTTGGAAAAGTTGGATAACTCGAGGCTTCCTAACCACGACGAGTTTTATAACCCACTAAAAGGTTACAATATATCAACATCGGAATATGAAAACTGTTTGAAGGTTTGGAACGACAACAAAATGACCTCTCTGCGTGATTATCTCGGATGGTGCAACGCGAACGATACTCGCTACCTCATAGAGGCTTTAGAAAAACAATTCCAATCTTTCAAAAGTCAATTCAATGTTGATATATTCAAGGATGCGGTCTGTCTGCTCGGGGTTGTATCGAGACATCTTTTTAATAGCATCCCACGTGATTTCACCTTGTTCAATGATAAACACCGGGATCTGTTTTCGCTATTCAGAGACAATTTAGTGGGTGGACCATCGATCATTTTCCATCGATACCCAAAACCAGGTGTAACTCGAATAAAAGAACATTTCTATAAGGGAAATGCACAGATTGCGCGACATATAACAAGTTTGACCAGCGACTCACTCTATCTGTATGCTTTAAGTCGACCAAGTCCAACCGGATTTGCGGTACGTTGGCAACCAACCGACGCCGAGTGTACTAAATTCAAACCTGTCAAGACCGCGCCGAAATGCTCAGAGACTGTAACCCAGTGGATGAATTGGTATTCTCATATTCATAAGGTGCATGTTCACCACGCTTTTAACGGGTCTGAAATTCACGTGGGGATACGCAATTATCGACCTGATGGGTTTTATCGTAATTCGGGCGGACAAGGGATAATCTTATTGTTCCTTAGATGCGATTTTCACGCCCACGATTGCAGATTCGGATGTGACGACCCAGTACGTCGAGAGCGAGCTAAACGCATTCATGATTATTACGAAAGTCTAAATTATCGAGTTGTATGTAAATGGGAATGCGAGTGGAATATCGAGAAGAGAAATCCTCATATTGTGCGATATCTCGATGGCATTCAACCGCAACTGACTCGTGCCAAGTCTGTCACCCCACAGAAATTGATGGAGATGGTGATGAATGGTACTTTCTTTGGTTGTTTGTTGGTTGATATTTGTACTCGACCACGGTCGAAAAAGCGATTCGCTCAACTCCGCCCGATATTCAAAAATACCACGGTGTCTCGCGATACCGTGAAAAGTGACATGAATCAGCTTGCTGTAGATCGGAAATCACCCAGTAAACCCACTGACATGTTGGTTGCGTCGTACTGCGGTAAGAAAATCTTGCTAACCTCCGACTTGATCAAATGGTATGTAGATCACGGGTTGGTGGTATCAAAAATTCATGAGGCTGTCGAATTCACAAAAAAGACATGTTTTGACAACTTTGCGAAAAATGTCTCAGACTGTCGACGCGCTGGGGATCGCGAGCCTAACATGGATATAATTGAGCTAACGCAAAAACTCGCTGCGAATTCTTGTTATGATTGCGAGTTAATGAATCCGCGTAAACTCAAACAAACCACGTTCTGTGATAAAAGTGAATTGGACGCAAATGTGGAGGATCGCTTTTTCATCAAGTGTGAACAATTAAACACAGATCTATTTGAAATAACGAAGCATCCTCAAAAGATCGAGCAAGATAACTGCATTCAAGTATCGTTCTGGTTGTATAATAATGTCAAATTACGGATGTTGTCGTTTTTTTATGATTGTTTATGCAAATATTTTCGAGCCGACTGCTTCATGCTACTTTCGATGGATATCAACTCGTTTTTCATCGCGCATTCAGCACCGCTCGATGATATTCTCATTTCCGAGAAAAGGAACGAATTTTACTGTGATTACGAGAATTGGTTTCCGCGTTATTTTTGTGATGAGCATCGAAACGAATTCTTGACTGATCCGATTTCTTTTGACCGCTCGAGACAATGCTGTAAAGATGCGTATGCTCATTATCTTCATCAACCTGGTTTGATGGAAGTGAGATACGACGCCGATGCATCTTTCCACGCTCTCAATCGCTTTCACAGTGACCCAAGATAAAATAAATCACGGCGTTGAATGTTATTGTGGTGTACTTGTATATATTTTGTGTGACTTTAATTTATTTGTATATACTGTATGTTTGATGTGATTTATTTGTATTGTGTGTTCATGTATCATTTGTTTTCCAGATGGATAACACTATTACCTATCTAAAGTCTGTCATGTCGTTAGATTTTAATGGTTTACATGTAGAGATGATTACCTTGGAGCGGGAATTACCACAGTTCACGATTCTTGGTTCTACCAAACAACCCCCAATGTCGATGATACCCGATTGATGAAAAGCAGACCACCAAAACTTGTGATCGTGGTAAGGTCTATAGTTTGGTATAGTAACACTGTTAGATTTTAAAGCGCTATGAACGTATTATGAATCCTCTTATGTGATTTATTATTTTACAGATTGGGATCAGCTGCTTGACGACCTGAAGCATTCGTAACGCTACAACTTCCACTGACGATGAGAAACAGATGAAGATTTCATAACCCGGCGAAAATTGCTAAATCGAACTTTACTGGGTTTATATATTCCGCTAGAACAAGATGACTACAACAGTGGATATTCCCAACCTTGTTGATATATAAACACATGCACTTTATCGAGTTTCAATAAACAACAAACGATGGAATTGATCCACCCATTCGCGTGTATTGTGAGTGGTCCTTCAAGAAGTGGGAAGACTACTTTCGTTGCCAAGCTGATTAGACATGCGACATCAATGATTAAACCTAGTGTGTCCAGGGTCGTATATTGTTACAATAATTATCAGGAGGTTTTCAAGACGATGCATAACGTAGAATTCCACGCTGGTCTAGATATTTTAGAAGAGTTGAAGGTTTGCTCTGAAGACACCTTGATTATAGTGGATGATTTCATGACTGAGACAGCGAAAATTGCAGACTACTTTACAAGATTTTCTCATCATTCAGCCAAGTCAATTTGCTATATCACACAGAACCTGTATCACAAGGGTAAAGGAGCACGTGACTTGAGTCTCTCGAGCTCGTATATGGTGATTTTCAAGAATCCGCGCGACCAACAGCAGATCAGTTTTCTTGGTCGACAAATGTATCCAAACTCTAGATTTTTAACAGAGGCTTATCGTGACGCTGCTAGACAACCTCATAGTTATTTATTCCTCGATCTCACGCAAGAAGCACCTGAAAATCGACGCGTTATGACCAATATATTCCCTGGTGAAACCATGGTGGTTTATAGCCCGATGGTATAAATAGCCAGACGCAGAGCCGACTTTAAACTCAAAATGACCAAGGTACCAGCTCGGACACGGCGGCATATTCCCACACTAGAGTTCCTACATAAAAGTAAACCCGAGATACGCAAGCAAATTATATCGGGGGCCAGCAAAGAATTGATCGAGTGTATATGCGATTGTACAAAGAACATTTTAAACGGCAACATCCCTCTTTCAAAGTATAAAAGAAAGCGACTATCAGCTCATAAATGTAGTTTACGTCGACTTGTCAGGAAAGACATCCCTATTCGACATAAAAAACGTATGGTCAACCAGAATGGGGGTATGTTTATGACTCTATTATCAAGCATCCTACCCGTCGTCACTGGTTTACTCGGTAATCTTTTCAAAAAATGACTTCTTTTAAAAAAATCTTCATAAATCCGAGTCCGATCAACGGAGCTGACGTTCAGAAATTGAATTTGGATATCGACAAATGTATGAGCGACATATTACAGATGAACATACCCCAAGAACGAAAATTAGCCTTATATAACGACGCACTAAATCGTTATCAAACAAAACACGACACACTGAATCAACCGATGAAAATCGATATATCAGAACAAAGGAATCTATTTTCGGCTAGTGAGTTGGATGCACTGCGACGCCTGATCAAGGGTGAACTATCAAGGATTCCTATACCATCGCCGAGTCGCCAACGAAGCAAAGTAAAGACTCAGCATGCCCCGACGAAAAGCGGTCGTACACCCAAGACCCCGAGACGATACGGATGGGAGCCATACTAAGTATTTCACACCAGGGCTCCCTGGTAGTTACCGCGGTGCATACGTATTCTCTAGAGGGCGGAATAGAGCCAAAGTCAAGGAGTTTCTTTCGAGCAAGGACGCGTACACAAAACATTTTCCATATCGAAAGAAATTTAAGAGACCTAGAGTGATTACGTCCGGTCTTGGTGTTCAGTATCAAACCGATCTCATGCATATGCAAAACCTTTCAAAAGAAAACGATAATTTTAAATATGTGTTGGTGACGATCGATTGTTTCAGCCGATTTTTATATCTGTATCCGCTCAAGAACAAAACCGCGCAAGGTATTATTCGTGGATTCAAGGAAATATTTAAGGATCGTATACCTCATGTTATTCAAAGTGATCAGGGTTCTGAGTTTACTAACCGTGCGTTTCAGACTTTCTTGAAAGATAACAATGTGCGACATTTTCATACAAATAGTGAACTGAAAGCATCGATATGTGAGCGTGTTATTCGTACTGTTAAGCAAGTGTTATACCGTTATTTCACGCATAATAAGACTTTGAATTATGTCGATGTCCTGTCCGAGATATGTCGAGGGTATAACACTACTTTTCACGTGGCTATAGGGTGTCCTCCAGCGGATGTTGATTATTCAAATCAAGAACAAATTTTCCATAGGTTATACGGCGACATGACCCCTAAAAAACCCAAACTAACTATCGGCACACCCGTCAGGATTTCGAAATCACGTGGTAATTTTGTAAAATGTGCCTTGGCGAGTTGGAAGAAATCTTTTTCGTATCTCAATGTCGTAAAGGTGACCCTCCTACTTATCAGTTGAAAGACTACCACGGCGAAGTTATAGACGGTAGATTCCAACGTGAAGAATTACAACCAATAACTAAAAATAATAATATTTACAATATCGAGAAAATCCTGTCTACTCGCAAGAAAGGACAGAAAACGCAATATTTTGTAAAATGGTTGGGTTACCCGTCTAAATTTAATTCCTGGGTATCGGATTTGTATAAATAGACGCTGAAAATGTTGTTCAACCAAACTATGGATTCTGATCCCGTCTCATCTCGCATGGGTCAAGTCTCGAACAGTCTGAAAAACCAGATTGTGTTTATTGTACAGATTTGTATGTTAGTGTGTGTAATCGTGTTTTCATTATATCAAATTTCTGTCGGGGTGGATCGTGAGATATATTTAACGCTACTGTCTTCTTCACTTGGGTATTTATTACCGAATCCATCACCTCGCCGTATATGTTGAAAGAAACAATAAAATGTTGTTGACTCTACCTTCGAATGCGAGTTTGGATAAATTTCCGAATACTAGCACAGATTTTCAAACGGAACTTTACAAAGAATTAGAAATGAATCGCCATGAGCTAGGATTATGTGAGCTGACCTTCCCCCATGATTTCCAACCGCGAATTGAAGTGACAGCGAAAAGTATCGGTTTTGGGTTTGTCGATGCGAATGGATACACCGATCGGTATTATATTCCCGAAGGTTCGTATTACAGCATCGGTGAAATGTTAGAATCGTACGAGAAATATTACATGGGGGACATTTTCATTTTACAAGGATTCGGTGACTTTAGAATCACATTCAGAAGATTAGTCACGAGTAAAAAAAGACACAAGCGGGGTGTACCCATAAATACCGATACCGCAGACTCTAGCGTCAAACACATACCCCGTACCACGCATGATTCACCCGAGCCTTACGGACTGATACCGCTTGGTTCTGTGTTGGACACAATAACATTTAGACGCGTTGTATCTCGTCGCCGTGGAGTGGTAGAATTTATCTTTACACCCGCGATAAAGTTGGAACGGATTGATAAGGTTTATGTGTATTGCGATCTGATACAACCAAGACCACACGGTGACAAGCTGCAACAACTTTTACGGGTGGTTACTGTAACCGCTAAACCGAATGAAAACCAAATCAACATATTCCCAAAACCATACTTCTTTGCTTTAGCGAGAAACAATTTTAGAACGATACGAATTTATCTACGTGATGCAGCTGGCAACCCTATTAAATTTCGAAAAGCACCAGTGACAGTAACCCTACGCTTCCGTCGTAGAGCTGTTGATTCGATATGAGTTACATCACGTTGTCTGGCACCCAAGGTGAATTCTCAGTGGTGTTACCGAATGAAATTATTTGTAATGAACTCGCGTTGATGGATATGAGTTTTGTCAGTGAATCTCTTGATCGAATTATAATCAATCGTGATCAAGCACTCTGGGAGCTACATAATGAGAAAGATCGAATAGTAGAAGCGTACCTAACACCACTTGGGAATTATGCAAACAACCTCGAGTTGACGCGAAGAATATTATCTGACAGTTTCAAACACTGTTTCACCGAAAGAATCAACGATGAACTTTTCCGAATTCGTTACTCGAAACGTATCACACTCCACCCCACGGATATATTCACGAATTATTTCAGTGTAGTTGATCAAGTGTCGACACCAGTATGTAATGTCACGTCGATCAAACCTAAACCAACTCAACCCCACCTCAGATATCTTTTTGTGTATATCAATGTACTACGACATCATCCGGTGGGTGATTACATGAGTCAATTGCTTCGTGTGATCCAAGTAAATAACGAGACGTGTATGAGACAAGAAGTTGTATATGAAAAACCGTTTTATTTCCCAGTATCGATTAACCACATCCGCGATATAAAAATCACCATCCGGGATCAATACGGTCAGTTAGTACATGATATAGAGACCACATTGACACTCCACGCACGATGAAAATAGTGACGTTAACCACCTCTATGCTTGGTGTTGATTTTGAACACAGACTACTCACCATCAACAACATCCCGACGAGATATTGCGAATTAGCCCTCATGGAGATCGATTTCACTTTAACCGAACCGGCGATTGGTCAATATTTGTTTGTGTATTGTGATATTATTCACCCTCACTTACTTGGAGATGTGTTAGCGCGTTTATTACGAGTTATACCGCTGACACCTGGTGATGTCACGCATAATTGGGTAGCGACAAATCCGTATTATTTCCCTGTTTCAAAAGATGTTGTAGATTCTGTATGTCTTTACCTCAGGGATGAGTTTGGGGAACCTATAAATATAATAAGTCGTTCATTGCAAGCTACATTTAACATTAGGAAGCGAATATGAAAGTTGTTTTCACGTGTGATCATCATTCTGTCCATCGTCATTATAACCAGACAGGTGATGGTTATGGATATTTTAGTGGTGGAGTTCAAGCCGGTTCCGGTATTGGGAGTTTGTTTAAATCACTCGGTCGTTTAGTGACACCTATTGCGAAATACGCCGGCGGTCAATTGTTACGGACTGGAGGTGAAATAGCGAGAGATCTATTACGGGGTAACTCGATCAAGTCTAGTGTTGTCAAGAGAAGTAAACAAGCTGGCGGTCGAGTGATTGATAAAATTTTAACCCCAAAAGCTATAAAAAGGAAAAAAACAAAGTCAAAGAACACTTCATCCAAACGTCGTCGTAAACAACAGGATATATTCGACTAAGAACTATGTTGATGCACGCGGGTTCCAGAGAATGTCATAACTCGGGATTAAACATATTTAGTATACCCCACACACAAACCAGTATTGAGGAATCGCAATATGTCGTCGTCAAACCCCATAGTTTAGGTAATGTCATGGAAGTACAATTACCAAGGACGGATCGATATATGGATCTACAAAACACGTTCTTGAGATTACGTTTGAAGCTCACTAAACGCGATGGAACTGATTTAGCAAACGATACACAAGTGGGCCTGGTCAATAACATGTTGGATTCTCTTTTCAAACAAATCGATGTAACTATTTCAAATGAGGTTATCACAAATTCGGATAATTGTCATGCGTACAAAGCTTATATCTCTCGGTTGTTGAATGATACTCACGAGGCCTCGGAGAGTTTTGTGCAAGGACAAGGTTTTTATAAAGATGTCGCTGGATCTATGGATGTTCTTGGTGCAGCGAATACTGGATATGTTAAACGAAAAGACCTTACAAAAAACAGCACTCCGTTAGAGTTGATCGGAAAAATTCGAATGGGTCTTTTTGAACAGTCTAGATGTATGTTGGATAATGTCGACATGAAATTAAAATTTACACGTAACGAAGATAATTTCTGTCTGCTCGGTGATGCGGAAGATGTACAAATTGTTTTACTCGAAATGGAGGTGTATGTCAAACAGATGAAGATCGCTGAAAGTGTAAGCTTGGCACACAAGTCTGTATTACAGAAGAATACTGCAAAGTATCCCTGGATACGCTTACAAATGTCGACTCATACATTCGCGGCGGGCTTGTCGAAAATTGATAGAGAGTTAGTTAGCGGCACCATGCCAAAGAAGATCGTAATTGGTTTAGTTGAGACCACGACATTTAACGGTGTTCGGACCAAAAACCCATTCAACTTTAAACACTTTGATGTTCAAAATCTTTCGTTAAGTGTGGATGGGCGTCAAATTAACGGACGCGAATTTCATTTCGATTTTGATAAACATGGCGGACTCGAAGGATATATGGCACTATTCTCTCAGACAGGTCGCTGGGAATCCGAGGCACCTTTAAATATTTCACGCAAAGATTATGTCAATGGATACACTCTTTTTGTGTTTGATTTGACGCCCGATAATAGTTTGGGATGTTATCAACTTCATAAGACAGGAACTGTGCATCTGGTTTTGACTACATCGAAGCCGTTACCAACCTCCGTAACCTTGTTATGTTTGAAGGAGTTTCAACATCTTCTACAACTGAATCAAAAAAGACAAGTCGTCGAAATATGAATACGTCTGAGATCAATGATATTCTCTATAACCATCCTGACACACGAAGTCTATATCTAGGAACTTATCCAGTAGACCAGTTACCGAAGAAACCAATTAGCGGAAAATTCGCTATCGTCATTAATTACGATGAGTCGAGTTTGCCTGGGTCTCACTGGGTGTCTATATACCGAGATGACGATACTCATTTTCATGATTCGCTAGGTTTCGGACCACTAAAACCTCGGATATTCCAATTCCTGGAGTCGGATGAATTTTCTGTGACTGGGAAACAGCTACAGAGTAAAACTTCGGATGTGTGTGGAGATCATGCTATCGCATTCTTGATAAAAAGAGCTCAAGGGTTTTCAACCGAGGAATACTTGGATAATTTTGGTGATGATAAAAAAGTGAATGATACGATTGTACGTGCTTTTGTGAAGAGTTTGATTTCAGAGTAATAAACGAATGTGTAAATGTGTATACTTGTGATTCTTGTTGCGACTGTGAACAGCAGACTATTCTATAGGCGCGAAACAGCGAATAAGTCGAAAGTATTATTCAGGTGGCAATCAATAGCGAGGAAAGAGAACACGATCGGTCATTTGACACGACTAAACTACATCATATATTATAATTTACGATCAAATTATTTCACACTGACCGGTCTATAGTGTAATCATCGATAGTAGCGGCTGGACGAGAAACAATTCCGCACGCAGGTCATTCGAAATATAGGTCGCACTGCTTAATCCTCACAACAAACCGCGTTTCCGTTTGTGCGGTTATTGTTGGTGACTCGTACATATTCAACACCACGCGAGAGATGTCTGAAAGTGCGAATCACGACCGCACCCATAAGAACACATGGTGAATCACCACAGATACCGTAAGAATACACGACAGACACATTTATCGTCGTTAGCATGTCGCCGCACGTATACCAAAAACATTAGCATGTCACCACGAGTTTCGCGTTATCATGCGACTGCACCCATAAGACGAAAACGTTAGCATGTCACCACGAGTTTCGCGTTATCATGCGACCGCACCCATAAGACGAAAACGTTAGCATGACACCCCCGCCATAAGACGAAAACGTTAGCATGCCACCCCCACCATAAGACGAAAACGTTAGCATGCCACCCCCACCATAAGACGAAAACGTTAGCATGCCACCCCCGCCATAAGACGAAAACGTTAGCATGCCACCCCCGGTTTTCGCGTTAGCATGCGACCCCGCCCATAAGAACCCATTACGATCTGCGACCGATCGACTATACTACTCACCACAGATATCATGGCTCGGGTGTGTTTTGACTGTTTTGCAACGCGGACATCGTATCGGGGGATGAGCTCGGACTGTGTTGTCATTCGGACATCGTGTCTGGAAGGTGTTCGGACATCATGCCTGGGCTGTGTCCAGACTGTGTTTGCTACTCGGACATCATGTCTGGAATATGTTTGTGATACGCCAAACATGCCTCAGACCTGATACCTGCGCACTATTTTAATCTGAACATGTGTCGTAGCTGATACCTGCGCACCAAATACCCCCAGGCATAGTCCTGACCTGATATCTGCGCGATTAATGGACACATACATGCGTCAGACGTGATACCCACGTCCTAAACGACATTTGGTCTATATATGACCTCTATATTTGCGGTTTTTGCTGATATCTGCGATAGCTGGGTATAACTACAGCAGTGATAGCTGAGTATAACCACAGTAGTGATAGCTTTGGATGTACTCAGCTATCTCTACTGTGAATGTGGATATACTCAGCCACCACTACTGTGGATATACCCAGCTATCGCAGATATCAGCAAAAACGCGTCGTTTAGGACACGGGCATCACGTCTGACGCATATCTGTGTCCATTAAGCGCGCATATATCCGGTTCGGACCATGTCTGGGGGTATTTAATGGGCAGGTATCATCTCTGGAGCATGTCCGGATAAAATAAGTGCGCAGATATCAGGTCTGAGTCATGTCTGGCGCAACACAAACAGATCCCAGATACTATGTCAGCGAGTGAGAACACAGTCCTAACACACGCCCGACATGGTGTCTGAGCACCCCCCTCATACACGATGTCCGAGGGACAAAACAGTCCGAACTCGCCCCAGACACGATGTTCGAATGGCAACACAGTCCTAACAGACCCAAGACGTGATCTCGGAACACACCCCAGACATGATTTCCACACGCACCCCAGAATAGATGTCCGAAAACACCCTACTACTACAGCATTTCCATGTGAAAATGAAGTGTGCTCTTGAAACTGCAATTTCATCACTTTACGGTCTAAAAGCCAAAATCAAACAGCTATGAACGAAGTCATCTTGAAGCAAACTTTCATTTAAGATCCTATTTTCCAAAATATTTTAATATGTTTTTGAGCAATCCGCAGTCTAAATCGTGTAACGCCTGACTGATTTTAGACCATTGACCAAATTCCCCCTCAATTTAACCTTCGACCCTAACCTAAAGGGCAATAAATTTCACTTGGAAATATAGACGATCGGACAAGCTTCAAATAAATCCAAGTGCCATATCTCAACTGTCCTCTAACATCTAGCTACACCTTCTTGAATATTGCATTGATAAAACCTTAAATTGCAGACCCGAAATGAGCAGAAAATTGTCAATTTTCAAAGTGACGTAACTTTTGACCCCAAAGTCCAATTTTCATGAAATAAAGTTCATCCTGTTTAAAATTAGCTCGTCTGTGCGTGTACCAAATTTCAAGAGATTTGAAGAGGTAGTGGTGGGAACATCGGTTGTCTGTGCAGGGAATTGCCCCATTGAGAATAAACGTACACCAACAACTCGATGGTACGAGGTTGAGAGAGCTCGTAAACAAGTGAAATAGATGTAATATGAGGCAAATTTACGGGACGTGAAATCCTTTTCAGGTATCACAGGCTAGATTGGGTCAACTATTGAGTCCCTTCTCTATCAACATCGATCTCATATAACTTGAACTAAGCAATAAACCAAGCATATAATGAATATGATTTGATTGAAAGGTCCAACGTTTTCGCCCCCCTATCGCCCCCTTCGTCCGTTTTCGCCCCCCTATCGCCCCCTTAGTTATTTTCGCCCCCCTAGATCGCCAAATCGCCCCCTGGGGGGCGATATCGCCCACGTTGGGAACCACTGGGCTAGGCTAAACGAAGTTTACTTATATTCCTGAATAAGTGTATTCTCTCGGATTTAAATGCCGGCGCTGGAATAAAATCAGTAATTGTAGTAGTCAATAGTCATGCACTTGGACGTGAAAGTATTTGCTTACGAACCGTAGATGTAGCACCGCACCAGAATACAATGTGCTCCTATCGACTTCCGTCTGTTGATTTTCTACGACTGACAATGACCTTTGACCATTGACCATTGAATATGACGATGTCAATCCTGCGTACCGGTATATAAAACTGAATCTTGGCCAGTGTCTGTATATATGTTGCAAGTTGCAATGAAAGTTTGTTGCATCATGTGGGAGCGAAGTGGGTGACGCATCACATATTTTCCACGTAATTCCTAAAGAAACGAGACTATGACAGAGTTCGGCTCGAAAAAGTGCAACCGTGAGCAAATGCGTGCCAGAGATTTCGCAAAGGATTAGAAGCGATGACTGGTGACGACTAGGGCTGGGCAAAATCGAGTACCTGAGTGATTCGATTCTGAATCACGTAAAATGCTTCGAGTCGAGTCGAGTATTCGAGTATCACTCATTATGACGTCACAACATAATGTACCATGTCAAAGTTCACATATGTACCTTTTATGCCACCACGAAGAACATAATGCCTGTTATCCGTCACATTAATGATACTTCGGTATGTTTTCGACGATACCGACTTCATTGCACTTCTTGACAATGTTGTGGAACGATCATGACTTCGGAAATGTGTTATTTCCAGTAATGTTAGTAGCTTTGTACTATATCTATCATGCTACAACACGGCCAATCAAGGTTTCAAGGCTTCATCAGTGGAAAATATTATCAAAACTATAATTCTTGTTAGTTCATTAACTTTCAGTTGTGAGGAGCGTACAATTTCAGTACTCGAAAAAATCGTCTTTTACTACTCGACTCGAATCATTAAAATTAATACTCGATTCAGATTCGAGTACTCGAATCATTGTGCCCAGCCCTAGTGACGACGAAAGACCTCCTTACTACAGAGATGCATGAAGGGCTATGCTACCACTCGTGAATGCAATTTAACAATTTCAACTTTTATTTGAAACCGCATCATATTTAGTTCCCAGTGCCCCATAGGCAGGGCCGTGACTGTCGCACCCCAACCCCCCCCCCCCCAATTGGGTGGGCCGAAATTATTTCGTGAATTAGCATAAATTACAGAGTATTCTTTGAAAATTTATGCAACTTTTTCCATTTTTTTCGCGCTTGGCGCGATTTGAATTTGCCAAGTTTCTCGAATATTGCATACTCTTCCCCCAAGAAGAAAAAAAAGCAATATATATAGAAATGGGCATATCAGCGTTGGCCATTTCCGCGCCACGATGCACCAAGACACCTAAAGTTTTAAGCCATGAAAAAATGTAACATGCGACTACACGAAGTGTGCCAGAACGATCTGCAACGAGAAAACCTTGGCCGAAAAGGACTGCCCTTATGCTGACCGAAAACTTTGTTATATATTCAAAATACATATAGGTTAAATTGTCCATAGGCACCTAAATGACTGGCGCCGAATGCTCCTGTCTTGGCAATCTGAACCTCACAAGACAAATACCATCCCGCAGGCAAAAATTATATGGCAGTGAAGAAATACCAATTTGAATTCGTGTGATCTTTTAGTTTAGTACGTTTGGGCGATTCTATAATTTTTGATAAAGCAGACAGCAGGTCACGAAATAACAACATGTAACGAAGTCATAAACGGGTCCGCCCGACCGAAGATGTTTAATTATTATTTACGGGCTCTACGGTTTCAAGACACCTCACTCAGCTCTACCGTTAAATCTGATTACGTGAGCAGAGAGGACAATATATTGATAGCAATATATATACAATTCCCGATCTTATTGACCTATTTATCATGAATTATATAAAATTTTAGCGCTTGGCGCCGGCTCACTAAACGATACGTCTATAATTTCGTGGCAAAGGCGAACAACGGGATGGGGGGTCGGTTTATCACCCAATGGGAGCCCCGGACTCATTTCTTTTTTGTGGGTGGGGGCTGACGAAGTGTCGTTTCGTTCCTGCCAACGGGTATACACCAGGAGATGTTTAATTAATATTGAGGTGTCCTACACCTTTTCAAACACACTTTACTCGGCTCTGCCGGTAAATCAGATGATGTGAGCAGAGAGAGGATAAAATTTTATAGCAATATATATGCGATTCTCGATCATATTGACCGATTCAGTCATGAATTATAAAAAAAATTCGCGCTCGGCGCGTTTAGTCCAGAAAAGCGCACTCACCCAATGCCCCCCAGAAGCTCGGTTTATCACTCTATGGGGGCCCAAGACCACCGTTTTTTTTGGAGGGAGTGCTGACGAAGTGCTGTTACGGTCCTGCCTGTCATAAACAAACAAATATATCTTTAACAAGGACTACATTGTTTGGCAGCATATTTACGGTCGGCGGTCGTCATCCTCAGAACACCAATTCTGCACCAATGTTCTATATCTACTTGTTCTAACTGTTGAGCCGATGACGAATTCGCGCGTTCCAGCCACTCCATATCGTATATTTCGATTATATTGGTTGCAAAACGTCCGCAGGCTCATACTACTTGTTTTTAGAAAGTATTTAAACAATTATGGCATAATTATATAACGTTAAAAATAACAATTCGATTCTATATTTTTGATAAAGCAGACAGCAGGTCACGAAATGACGACATGTAACGAAGTCATACCAACGGGTCCGCCCGACCGAAGATGTTTAATTATTATTTACGGCCTCTACAGTTTCAAGACACCTGACTCAGCTCTACCGCTAAATCAGATTACATGAGCAGAGAGAGGATAAAAATTTATAGAAATATATATGCGATTCCCGATCAGACATGGAGTAATCGCGATTAGTAATCGTAATCGATTACGACGATTACTGCATTTCAAGTAATCGTAATCGCAATCGATTACATTCGAAAAAAATCCAAAGTAATCGTAATCGACTACTTCACATATCTAATCGATTTCTTTGTGAAAGAACGATTACTTTTTCTTTGTACAATGAATATGACATTCGTGAACAAGGAAGAGATATTATACCAGGTTATTGATAGCGCAAGCGGTTGATTTTCAAACGCCACTGCTAATTATTACGTCAGAAGTATTAGCTTTGCTCGTCCTTGCGTAAGAAGTATCTACACGTAGTAAATATATATTCGATGTACATTGTTGTGTGATTGTTAGAACAGTGTAAGCCATGCTGTATATCAGGTTATCAATACACTCCAAACGCCACTACCTCGCAGCAAGATAATAATCACCACTCTGCCTAGTTTCAAATAGTAACTTATGTATTGATGTTTGGTTATGCTTATAGTTAAACGCAGTTTGACCGTTGCTGCTTGGCGAGCAGTAGGCCTATCTATGTAGTATACGTATGTATTGTACGTACACCGGACAAAGATTTGAAGTTTTGTACTCGTCAGATAAAACATTACGATGGTTTAAATCAACAGCTGCGTTTATATATCATAACCGAGCCGTTCTTTGCCGTTTCTCGTAACGGCATAACGGCAGCTTGCAGTATTTGTATTAAGTGGAAGGTAGAATTTTAAGTTCACTTTATCTTATTCTCATATGACAACTTGAAACGGGCGCCAATCGTTATTTCACAATTCTTCACTCGACATTTATACCTGTCGCCATAGCCATAAGCTTATACACCATGTTAGCGTGGGTTGTAGGTACAATCAGGACCAAAACAGCAATTCGTCCCCCGCTCCAAACGTTGGTATTGGTAAGGTTGTAACCAAGTTACAATGTTCCGAGTCACAAGTCAATCTCACTTTTATAGTTTTGACTCGAGTCAAGTCGATTCATTTTCAATTCACCCCCGAGTCAAGTCCGAGTCCAAGTCAGCTAGTATAGGGTCGAGTCCGAGTCATATTTTTTGACTCAAGTACGAGTCCAAGTCGTTATGTTCACAGATCAGTTTTCTGATCAATCCGATTCAACCCACGTTTTTCAACTCTGCTCGAGTGATATAGAATGGCTCGTATTCATAATATAGTAATTTTCATCAGTTTTCACAGTTTACGGCCCCATTTCCAAGTATCAGGACTGATAGACGAAATACAAATAATGTGGTAACTTTACTGTTCTTCGAAGTTATATGGAATGTCTGTCTTGGCCGTTCTAGTCTCGAGTCATATGACTTGGTTCGAGTCATGCAAAAAGACTTGAGTACAAGTCGAGTCAATACAAAAATTGACCCGAGTCAAGTCTAGTCATCAAAAAATCGCGACTCGAGTCATTACAACCCTGGGTATTGGGGCCCCATAGGGTGGTCAGTTTTTAAGTTGATGACTGAATTTCGTCAATAATATTGGTAATTGCATTATCTTGCTATTCATTCAGATTTACCGGTAGAGCTGGGAGCAAGTAATTCATAATTATAGCATCTGGTATGTTGTTATATTTTCATTATTGTATATTGTCAATTCGTGACCTCCCGTCTTTTGTATAATCAAGATACTGTAGTCGCCCATACGTAGCAGACTAAAAGAAAAACTTTCGTGAGACGCACACACAAATTGTCATGTCTTCATTCTTCTGTGAGTGCCCCGGGTGGCATTTGCATTGTTGGGGCTCAGATTGGAAGGACCGGACTATTCGTCACGCCCACAGAGCGCGGCTACTGACAATGGACACATACCCAACGTTTTATCCAATGTCATTCTTTGGTAGCACACTTTGTGGAGTTGCATGTTGGCCGAAACTGCATGCGTCTTTTGGTGAGTCGTGGCGGGGTAATGACCGCTACCGAAATGCCTATTCCTATGGATCAGTGGTTCTCAACCTTTTTGTCTTCGCGGACCCCTTTTCGACCGTCACGGACCCCCGCGGACCCCTTCAAGTTTCAATTCAAATTTAGCTCAATTATCCTGCAACCGTCATCTGTCTTGTGCAAATATTAACTTTAGGCTAGTGATAAACAGCAACAAAATTACTTTTCGTGGCAATAACATCATACTATGTGTGTAAATTCGGTATCAGTACGCAGTCGTGTCTAGGAAATCCGCGCCTTCGATTTGATATAAACGATTGACGAAAATCTATTTCCATAAAGATAGGTGGTGGCGAATGTAATATTTACGCCTAACGCTTCCGACGACACATATGGGTATGATCGCAGCATATATAGCACCAAAATTGAGAAAGAAATTTTTTAATGAACGTTAAGCCATGTCATTTCCATGTAGCAGCTCACCTCGAATTTATTCTGGAATAGCGGTAATGTTTATTACAGATAAAAATGGATTCTGTGGCAAGGTTTCAATGCCGTTATTGGGACAGATAAGGAAAACACTACAGGAATTTATACTTCAAACTACTGTTCACTAATTTGTTGAGACTGACGACAAACCTTTAGTAGTAACCCTAATTGACCTTACTACTCTAACTTGTTATTTTGTCCACAAACTCCATCAAAACACCCCTAAACGATAATATGTATGTATCAGTATAGGCTATTCACACTATAGCCTAGGATGTTTCATCTCAGAAGGCCATGCTGTTCATGTGAGTCCTGAAGTTTTAGCAGATGGGAAACGAAACTGCATCGTGATTTCCCTATAATTATAAATGCAAATTAGGTTATCAATCATTTTTAACATTTAGAGGCTTCGCGGACCCCACTGAAAATGCTTCGCGGACCCCTAGGGGTCCGCGGACCCCCGGTTGAGAACCACTGCTATAAATTATGCATGCTTTTTTCTTGAAGGGGAGAGGTATGCATTTCAAAATCAAGCTATTTAGAGACATTAAATCCCGAAGCTCGAAGAAAATCTTCAAGTTAATTAACTCTCTTGAAAATATGTTGATTTACGAAATACTTTTGAGTCCCCATAGAGCTTGCTCCTGGTCCTATTGGGGAGTTTAGGGTGTGGCAGTTACGGACCTGGCAAGAATGTAAATCGTTGGGTGCGACGAATAGTCCTGCATAGAGGTGGAAAATTGGTGCATTATGACGTAACAAGCAAATGACGTATGATTTATAAAGAAAGTTGTTATCTCATTAGACCGTTTCATCGCAAGCCTTATTTATATTGTCTTCCAATATCTCTTCTGAAATTAGTTCTAAGAAGCAAAACAAATGTAATCGTGAGTAATCGTGATTACTTTTGAAAAGTAATCGTAATCGTAATCGACTAATTCCTGATTTGGCTGTAATCGTAATCGTAATCGTAATCGTAATCGCGGGATTCACAAGTAATCGTAATCGCAATCGATTACATTCGTGAACTAATCACCCCGTGTCTGTTTCCTATCATATTGACCGATTCAGTCATGAATTATGGAAATGTTTCGCGCTTGGCGCGTTTAGTCTAGAAAAGCTGTCTCACCAAATGGACACCCAATGTAGATAAGTAGCGGTAAACAGCGTATAGCCCGAGGGGGGTCTGGGGGGCGAAGGCCCCCAGAAGGTCGGTTTATCACCCTATGGGGGGCCCAAGACCAACGTTTTGGGAGTGGCTGACGAAGTGCTGTTACGGCCCTGCCCGTAGGGTTACCATATTTAGGGATACGGAAAAGAGGACACTTTTTACAAATTGCAAAAGTGTTGTGTTTTGATGTCAAAAAGGTCAGTTTTAACGCCTCGACTTCCTAATGAACCACTTCCTACTCCTGAAATACCCGCCCTAGCGTCCGCATCACAGATTTTACTTCATTTGTGGCGTTTTCTAATTATGCCTGGCTCTTAAAGTGATAAAGGAGAACGAATTCCCAAAGAGGATGCCATTTAGGTCGATCGCAGAAAATGATCAGGACATCGAATTACGCCGTTTTCGCTTTTGCGACCCGCCTTGCTCACAGCCTTGGGCCACCCTGACATGCAGGATGTAAGCTATAGGATGTTTTTTTTTCAGTTAATCATATATTTATATTCACGGTCTTCGCCTGCAAAATGACTTCACGTTATAAAAGTCAGGCCATTTTCGATGAACACACTGAACAGTGAACAGGTGTAAAATCTCTCGCCTTCTGTAGCAACCCCATATATTTGGTTTTGCTTCCGTATTGTCGATTTTGGTTCACTGTTGATATGACACCCGGGCATATTAGGAAATTTAAGCACCAAACTTTAAAACACAAATATTCTTTTAGACGCTGCTAGGGGTACATTACACGTATATGTTCAATGCCCCACATGATGAATCACGGCCCTGAGGATAAGGACCTATTGCGTCCAGTTAAATCGGCCTGAAAATTGTCAGTATTTTATAGCATAAGCGTAACACAAGATTTTAAAATAGTCCCATTCCTGGTGGTCGTATTTTTGAATTAATTGAATATTCATGATGTTACAAGCAATAGTACGAGCTTGAATGAGTCATACAATCAAGCTCATCCCATGACATCACTGTCGATGACCCACATGTTATAGTTTACGCTGGAACTTAAACACTCAACTGCAACGGATAAACGAACCGCGAAACAGAAGGGAAGTCAAGACGTACTTGCTCAATTTGTGTGTTCTCAAATATTGCGAATAAAAATTGTACGTGGGGAATATAACAGGTATCCCACCTACCCATACTTTAGAAATATAAAAGTGCTGCAGATTCGATTGTACAAAACATTTTTTAATCAAAGCAAAGTAGAAATGCATCAGTTTGACGACAACAGAATTCATTTGGCAATAAAGATTTCAGTCATAGTGTAAAATATATATCCACTCCGTCCATGTTAAATTCACGCAACACCAAATTCATATACATTTTACAATTTCACTATACGACCTGGCTGAAGTAAGCTATAGGGTCAATATAATCGACAAATATATATAAATCATATAATGATAGTTATAGCAGCCATAATCCAAAGCCAATAATAGTATCAGTGGAGCATCAAAATCACGGCAAGAATAAAATGATTTTCCAACAATCTTTGTGCTAGTGAACGCTTACCCAAGCCGTCCGATGACCACCAACCGTAAAACAACGCACTTAGCTGATCGTATATCGTGTATAACGATAATCACTAAACAAAGTCATCTGCTGTATTCTGAATTGTGTTAGGCCTGGGTCTGAGATCCAACATAACATTATCATCCTCGGCGAGAGAATGCACTTGGATGTACGAAAATGCCACATCAGCCGCGAAAAGTAAGTTCCCCCGAATTTTCTAAACGCAGGCCACATCCGGAGACGGACTTGACGTGCTGTATCCACTTTCCGAACCTCCAACTCTGCGTTTCACCGGTATTTGAAGAAATCCCGTGCCGTCTCTACGCTTGGGTGACGGTCGTTCCATTGTACCACATTCGCTATAATCATCGTAGTTGCTAACTGATATCTCAGGTACATTCCTACGCGCGGTCGGCGTTTTCAGGCAAGCGATTTGCATACGGCAGTCGCTGGCTGTCGGACACCCGTCACCGTAATCGCTAAAATCATTCCGTTCCGCTTCATTGAACTGAGTACAACCATACAAGCTCGGCTTTATCGACTTGAACGCTGTACTTGCGCTGCGTCTGTGGAAATTGGCTTTGGGAATTTCGCATTCATTCGTAAAAGACGCAAACGCGTAGCAAAATGAAGGCGCGGAATTCGGCCGCTGCAGTACAACCGGATGAGACGTGGAGTGTAGGTATTCGCTAGTCGGAACTTCGGAATGGCGGGAGCAATTCAAATGATCATTGCTTTCGCTTCCCGTAACCGCATACTCAACGAATCGCTGTTCGGGAAATGCTGGCTTAGGCTCGTAGTCCATCGTAGGTCCGCCGTACCCTTCGACTGTAGAAGTACGTTCCGTCTCATGCAGCTGAAGAATTTTTTCGACGTTCTTGGCAATTGCAAACACCTGAAAAACATTACTTGTTATTTTCAGAGGCGGTTGAAGTAGTCATCTTTGGCACTCGGGCAGCAGTAGAAGTAATGTCGTAAATTTTCTACTCAAGTACAATTAGAAGTAGCGATTTCTAAGTAAGAAAAAATTAAGTATCCTATCATAACCATGGACTGGAGTAGGTAGGGGAAGTTGGAAAACCCAAGTAGAAGTAATTCGTTAGTGACCACCTCCGGTTATTGTATGCGTGTAATCTGTAATAGGAGTATCCGCCAATCGATAGCGATATGTATGACTGTGAAATGAGCTGCAGTGACCAGCTTCCTGGCGAATCTCCGTGACAGATCGTCCTACATGTCGTGAATATGACCGTGTTGATTATACTGGTGAATACTGAATACTTCTTGGAAAGATTTGCTCACATCGCACTGTCAATAATTATTGTCTTGACTCGGTCGGATTTTTATCTGGCCGGATTGACTTCTGGTCGATGATATTTTCGACAACACGATTCTATCGCTTGATTTACTCAGTTCAGACTGCTTGGATTGATGAACATATAATCTATATCCGTTGAATGAAAATTCAGTGATCTATCGTTCTAATGTTCAACAGCCGTACAATGACAGCGAGTCAGTCCGATTCTATTGTGTTGATGAGATAAAGGCATTGTTTTGACCTTTGTACGCGATTTTTTACGTCCTTCAGTACTAAATCATGCGAATTTTTACATTTTCACACTTCAGTCTTATGACAGCTCTTATGGTACCGAAAGGGGTAAGCCATGCCTGGGGAGTCGGAGTCGGAAGCTGCACTTTTAAATTTGTGCGAGTCAGTAGTTGGAGAAAGAGTCGCGACATTTTATATGAAGTATTGTAAATTCATTTAAAAGTCGTTTCAGCTTAACTAATGGTTAACGTTGGGGTAACCATGTTCTGAGATCCGAAATGGAGAATACTTTTTAAAAATTCTCAAAGCTGCAGCACCGGAAAAGAAAACGGTTATTTTGAAAACTTTTCGACCGATAGTACTGTGTTGACTAACAAAAAAATAGGTCATCACGTCGGCTCGACTCGAGTTTTCGATCGCAGTTTAATACTTTTTCCAGAAAACGAGGACAAATTCCCAAAAGAGAGGATATTTAGGTGTCCTCCGAGGACACTTTCAATTTATTGAAAAAGAGGACAAATCCTCTTAAAAGAGGACGTATGGTAACCTTATGCTACATCCCATGAAGCTTGATTCAAAACAGGCAAAGGCCATTAATTCTGTCATTTGCAAACATTTGTTGGATAATCCTGTTTGCGCCAAAAATTACTGAGACGACATATTTCGCGTTGTCGGCAGAGGCCGTTCACACTTTCATTTGGGTGTCTTGGAGTTTGGAGTCGACTTTTATAAAAAAATACGCCAACCAAGTCTGTACCAACAGAAGGAGTTCGTGTACCATCTAAAAATAGTATGTTGAGCTGTGCTCTCTTCGCCCCGATTATTCGAAAGTTCATGCCAGTGACATCAAAATTTGTTATGCGATTTTTTTATATACAATGTTCTTTCCAATTCTCTACTAGTTGTTGACGATTACCTTTGACGAGTGTCAGCTGAAAATATGCGGGTTCATTTCAATGTGAATATGCTATTCAACAGTTATTGTTACGCAATCTATCTGCCTTACTACGGTTTGAAGGCGATCTATTTTCCGTTCTAAAGCTGTCACACGGCTCCCGGATTCCGAGCTGCGACTTTCCGGACTGGAATGACGTTGATAAGTTCGCGACTTTGTCGGGTCTCGGCAAAATTCAACGACTGAGATCTTTCTTTCCTTTGGATGATCGAGTTTCGGAGAATCTGCAAACATCAAAATTGAATTATATGGAAAGCATGAAAAGTAATTTACATTCATCGCGCTAAGTGCAGTCGCAAGAGATTGAAACAGACTTCCGTGCAGTCACTGTATACAACATCTGGTATCTAAAATATTTATAAATGGCACATAACGGTATATACGAAGCAGTTTGAGTCATATAACTAGGGAATGTAAGATATGCATTTATTTTTAGCGCTGTTTTACCATTCAAATTGCCTTCGCCAGCGCAGCTTCGATAAAAATCCGCTACATTGTGGCGTCATGTTTGTTTACAATAGCTATCTGACGCCACATCATCATTGAAACTTCTGGTCCTGGCGCCGCAGATCAGCTGGAGCTACGTCCGTGACATTGACTTTAAAATATTTTGGTCGCATCATCTAAATTTGCGAAAGTACATTTGGGGCGACAATATTTAATGACGTAATTTTCACCATGTTTGGAAAACAATCCAAGTCAGGAACGTAGCGAAATAATGCATGTCTATCGCGCGGAACTTCACGAAAAAGGTTACTAACTGCTATTGGGATTCCAGTCGAAACCGAAATGTGTGCATATCACGACAATGAATTGAGACGCATCGTAACAGATTATATTAGCTATAGTGAAAAGCATAGGACTAATCGGAAGGGAATATAAAGTAGGCTATACTTGCCTTCCTCAAGTGACGATGACGATGTCCTCGCAAGTTTCTGCGCATGTTTTTTCCGCCGACGACGTCTTCTTAACTCTCCGTACGATCCCGGCGAGAATGACCTGCGACCTGTAACGAAATACAAGTCACAAACCCTGACTGTGATCTATCTATTTCTCACAGCAACTTCATTCGCAGCAACAAGATCTGCATACATTGCCCACTGTTTTCAAAATAAGAAACGAAGGGCGAAGATATATGCGCATCGCTATCTGCGGTAAAATTTGGACACACACCAAGTCCGGCAGGGTCATGTTGTCTCTTGTTGATAGGTGATATCGAGTTACTGTCGCCATTTCCTTGTCCTGTCGTTTTCAAATTGCTGTCAAAGGAATTGTCTTCGTGCTCTTGCTCGTATTCAAAATGCGAATTCTGCGGAGAGCGAGCGTCAGGGCTGCTTGAAATGGGATTGCTTAAATCAGTATTGTCGAGTGCGAAGACTTCGTTGAAGACCGTGGTGGCTCCGTCAGCTCTGAAGATCAAAAACATTGACCTACTTTACTTTAACCCGAACTCTACATCAAAAGTAAGAAATAACTGAAGGAGTTGCACCCGAGGGGATTTTTTAATTGAAACCAACTGATACATCGTATCTAAAGCTCATTGTAGGCTACTCCAACACGAACGCTGAATAAGGTGCGATAATAATCCATAATGAAATGATCAACGGATAGCTTTTTCTGGTTATCATTCGAGCGGATGTATCTTGATTACGTGACACACATTGGGCACTATTATCAATGCACGCTGCGATATTCCGTAATATCTGATTAAGGATTCAATTTCCGACGTCTATAGAACGTCACAGCTCACATAATTCCTATAGCATTGTTGTTTTGAAACAGAGGGTACTCCCTGGTCAACGCCGGGCTTGTATCGAATTGCCGTGCCTGCTTATTCCTCCTGGGGCTCGAAGTAGCAGAGGGAAGTCATCTCATTACAAATATTTATTCGATTTCGGCCTATATGCGTCATACGCCGCTATTCAATTTTGCAGTAAAATCACCGAATGCGTGATCCGATACGTCACGGAATGACGACAGCTTTAATATGGAATTCGCGTGCAGCTCGGAAAGTCGATAAATAGGCTATATCCGAAACCTACTCGCTAGTTTTTCTTTCGAAGCTTTCGCTTGATGTTCGATCATTGAAGCTGACTCGTCTGTTAAAAAATGAACGTAATGCATCTATCTCAAGTAATTCGCAATTGACTGCACCACGCAACGCGCGTCATAACTGATAACTAGGGCGGTTTTTTTTTGACATGTCAAAATTTGTAAAAATTGTGGCGTTAGGTCAAAATTTGGTAAAATTTTTCATAAAGTCAATGTTTTTTTGACGTCCGCATTTCGTTTGTATCGTAGATTCTGCACTGTCGGTGAACTTATCATTTGATATTTTACAGCTTGTAGCCTATTTTATAGGCCTATCGTTGTAAACGGCTAATTGTCTGCTCATTGTGAATCGTAAACGGTCAAATAAAACAAATTGGTAGACATGGTGTTACGGTCAACGTACCGCAATATCCCAACTGAAGAAAGACTTCTTGGGCATTGCATCATTCTTATATTAAGAAGCGCATGATGAAAAATTGTGATGTTGACAACAATGTCAGAATGACGCAACACGGTGTTTCACCAGCAGTGTACGCACAACTTGGGTGTTGTCAGCCAACTGCTGCTGTTGAACGTCCTTTGCAAGCTTCTTAGCAAGGACATGCACTTTCTACCCAAGAATGTAGGAAAATATCTCTCGCTGCACTACAATTTTTTTTATTATTTCTACCATAATACATATTGTAACCACTGGAATTCTTAATAGGGCCAGATTTCGTTAAAATAATGGTTTGTTTCATGTAAAATGTTGCCTATTTCTGAGCCAAAATCGTTTTTTCAGGCCAAGCTACTTCGTTAGGACAGTCAGTTCCAACCAGAAATGAAGATAACCGGTACAATTTTAACATTATGTGGGAAAACACCTAATTTGCATACGTTATAGGTCAAAATTCAGTTTGTTTAGGTCAAAAAAGTCAAAATTTTCCTATTTTTTAGGTAAAAAAACCGCCCTACTGATAACAGACACATTTAAGGTAGCGTACAACTCCGAATGATACCCACTTTTTTATAGAGTGTGTGCGAATATGTGAACGTAAACACGGTGATGGCGATCTCGTTGTCAAAAGAGGCGAAACGCAATCATCTGAAAGATCAATTGGATTTTCACGTATACGAATAACCGTTTGTTATGATTCATCATAGAGCCAGTGGCGATCCATGGGTTAAAGATGTGAATGCCCCTCCAAATTTTCGACTTCTGCATTAGTAATATATTTGTTCACAATAGACATTCGTGACGTTAGGACATTATTCCACCCCCTTCCACTTAATTTTCACCTGGTTAGGCCTATGCATATAGCTCTTGCAAGGTATTATATATGGGATGAACAATCACAGTCGTAACACAACTTTTTATCGAATTTGCAATCTAACTTGTTCAGTGTTGATTAAGAATACCACCCGTGCCTCATTATTCAAGTTCACGTATTACCAATTTACCATTATAATAATCAAGACCTTTGATTGCCTACCAGTGTGGCTTTGGCAACATGATAAATACTTTAGTTAATACAGAAACAATGTTTTCAATTACCTGCTGCAGAAAGACCGGGAATTTGTAGGGTGTGCTGTTTAAGTTCTGTCTCATATCCATCCTCGCTTGAGTGTTCTGTGTGAAAACGAAAACATAATCGTGCTGCTTTGTGCGATGCCAGGCATTGTATAAAATCCAGCGGATTATGCTACGAATAGCATTATTAACGGTGCTTAGCATTCATGACAAAGAGCAAGTGACCTAAACAGAATTATATTGATGGCATATAGCCTGTTTCAGCGGATATGCTATGCACAATTGCACGCTTGCATTGCACAGCATATATATCAGGGGCCACCAACACGTTACCCGCGAGGTCATAATGGCAACATCATTCCATCGAGGGAGAATCAGCTGATATGAATGAACAATTGGGCATATTACCTTGACGTGCGATGGGCCAGCCCCTCCTAAGACCGAGACGCTTTGAAAACCGCTTCGGGCTTTCCCACAAGATCAAGCTTTACGGGGAGATGGTCTTTCAGCTAGTACCGTGTCTCCCTATCCCCACTATCGATTCCCTAGTCGCTAAAAAGCGTCGACAGCTGTCGTGCACAGCTCAAAGTTCAGAATAAAACTATCCCTACCGCCTATGTTAGAGAGCACGACGTTGTACTGACGTTAAGTTTTAAAATGTCATTGCTAATACATGCCCAAGACTTCGATTTAGGTTTTGTCATTGTGACTGCTGTGTGCTTCACCCGATGGTAACAGATAGGATTGTGCTTACCAGTACCCTTTAAATCCTCCTCGATCGAATCAGATGGCGAATGAATGTCATTTACATGCTGAGCAGGCTCCGTATCCGTACGAATGGTCACCGCTGGGTAGCAAACGTACGAGTCATCGTCGCTCGGTTCATCCACGCTGTAATGCTTGTTCCAGTTCTCTATCTTCGTATTGCGCTGTCGCCGCAATGAAGTCGCAAAATCGTCACAATCGAACCGGAGGCGGCAATTTCCTGATTAGAAAGGAGTGCGGATTAGAAGAAAATGATGCAGCACCACCTTCCTTCCTCGTATATCATTTATAAATAAAGCATGGCAATCAGATTATATCTCGTTGCTTTTGTGGTACTCATGCTGCTATGACTACATTGATCGACTTCGGTCAGACTCGAACTCGAAACTCATTGATGTTACAGCTATGTAGTTTACAACTATAGTGGAACGCATCACTACGCTAACTCGACTTTACATCTTGATAATATACTATCAGTACGGGGATCAAGTCGGTGGAAGGTCTTTTCGGCTATTTTAACCAGAATGTTCTGAGCTTATCTTTACATTTGTTGTATTCGAAGCAAGAGCGCTGATAGCGTGTCGTTCTAACATTTTGACAATCGTATCCCCATACCTGCTTTGTCAAAATTAACTTCTTCCCAAAGTTGAAAGGAGTAATCATTTCTGAAATCCTCCGTAATATCGTATTGCGCCGGATACATAGTGGCGATCTTTCTCAACCCGTCCAGGGATATGCATTGCAGTTCACAAAATGTATATGCTTTCACTTGTGACTTTGATGTTACGACAGCGTCGTTTGTGACGTCGCCGCCGAATAAATCACCTTTGCCTGTACGTAGGACGAGATAGATCTCATTCCAAAAAGTTATGAACAAGGGTAGTACTTTTCAACTTTTTTGCAAAATAAATTTCATTCGCACAATCCAACCGAAAATTGTTATACAAAAAGTAGATGAAGATACTGCTTTTTAGACCGAGTTTTAGTGGCATCTTGCGACCCGAGACTCACACACAAAAAGAATGCATTTGTAATATTATAGTAGTAGGTTACGATTTTACGGACATGTATGACATAAAGAACGCGGACACCAAAATTGTACCCAACACAGCTCTACGAAACATGTCTGACGCACGCGATTTCAAATTGGGGTGAATTAAATTCCTCTGCGCGTCACATTTGTACTACTGTCTGCTCATTGCTCACGATGCTGAGGTTGCAATAGCAGGACTATTCGGTGCCGACTGTCGACCATTTCGACAACGCAGCAGATCCATATAGAAAGTTATGGCCAACCAGCGACGATCATTTTTGGCAAAGGTTTCGTCGCCGCTGATCTTTTTGGTACTATAATTTATGAGCTGTGTTTTGGACAAAACTTGACGTCTTCATGTGCCCCGACGAAGAAGGAGTTGGCCTCGAAATGAATGTGTCTCACAGGCCCGAACTCGCTCGTTGCACACCCCTATACACTCATCTTAAAAGTGTTCGACGATATTTTCCAGCGAAACTAGTCGGACAAATCTTATCATGAATTCAAACCAACTTGAGTGTTACAAAAGTCGGTACATTCTCATGATCAAGCCACACTATTAGGCAAGACTGCAATGGCGTGACTCACCTAAAATCGCTGAAATGATGGTGTTTTGAGAAACCTCGAGCGAGCCGCTGCACACAAGGAAGACATGTTCCAGAGGATCACCCTCGTGAATAAATATCTCCGACACCGCCACCTGTCGCCTTGACGCATGCATGGCCGCATAACGCTTGCAACCCTGGTAGAAGAGAACACACACGGTAAACAACTTTGACATAACGCTGTGGCGTTTGTTTTGACTTGATCAACTCATGTAATTGAGATCACCCGTGTCGGCGATTGTAAATTACTGGCAATTTCAGTCAATTTGATTTTGTGTTAGACCTCCTTAAAAACGTGTTATGTCACAAATTTGGTGTTAATAGAGTTAGGGAATTACACGGTTACGAAAATCGATATACCTTCACATTGTTTATTCTTACATCTTTCGCGCAGCGATCGCATGAACAATGCTAAATATACTCGTCTCCAAGGAGTACACAGGCGATCTGTATTTGACACGTCTGTTTAAAATTAGAATATTGGATGCTCGTGTCGGCGAGTCATGCAGCCTACCTAGGTGCAGTCTACCGGACTGCGATGAGCGACTGGGACTCGGACCTGAACTTATTCGGTTTCGTAACATAGCTAATTACTTGACACGGTGGTCTATATTTCTATGTAATGATAATACCGATAATATATATGGCACTTTGTGTGGCCACGAGCCACGAAGACCTACCCTACATCAAAGCCCTCGACATGAGTCCGTATATTGGACGCAGCATATAGATATTGTAGGCTATACTATAGATGCTATGTATTATTGGCGGAATGCAAATGCTTATAAACGTATTTTGAAATGAGACCAACTCCCGGCTAGTCCGCTAGTTGAATCTCGATAAGTAGGCCTGTAATAATTCCACAAGAAACTTCATAAAAAGATCCCTTGTCCGGTAATTTCACACCATATTTTAGCGACAAAGAGTAGGACGTTTGATTGAGCATCTTAAAGCTGTATTTGACATGAGATAGGCACAACAACTTCGTGATGACAAAGATGCGATGAATATGTGTACGACTGTACGTATCTTGACGACTATTCACAGCAAACTTAAATCACGTAGAGTCAAATTGACGTGCTCAGTGGTTCGGCTCATATTTTCCCGCTTTGCAGACCCGAGCGAGCGGCCATGCATGGCAGTGTTGCCGGCTCTGAACGTCATATAAGTAGCCGAAAACATTCTGATCCGGCGACAGATAACGGATGACCCTCTCGAATAACGGTGGAAATGGGGCATATCCTGCCCCTTGACTTCACACATGTTTCTTACTGAAACTGAACTTACCTGACAAGCATCTTTGAATACCGGTAGGTTTAGCAGATCACAATGGAGGTGCATAGCAATATCTGCTTGAAGATCTTCGGGAAAATCCTTTATAACCTGGCAAAAATCGACCAAGTTATGTATTAGTGAAGAATTCCGACTGAGTGCATTTGTCATTTTCACTGAGTGATAGAAATAAAAATAACGCTAGCTCGCTGCAGAATTCTTTCGCGATTCATAAAATCCTGACTATATATGGCTGAATTTACAGCGACGTTGATAGTTGATGAGCAGATGATGCAAGTATCCATATTGCTAATAAATCAATAAAACACATGCATAAATCAATACGAAACTCAAGAAGTAGCAACTAACTTAATTCAGTTCGAGTATTGATTACCGTGCTCACATAGTGGCAAGATAGCGTAGTGGCATAATCCACAGCTACAACAGCAATGAATTGTGGGTTAGAGTCCGACCAAGGTCGACCTCAGAATTCCTATCAAAGTGTTGGAGTTTTATATAGGCTACTCCTCGCCATCTCATCAGCGTATGCAGTGTCCTTAAAAAAGTCTAGGAGTGGGCCGTGCTCCAAGTCGGCGGCTACGGAATCAAATAATAAGAAATATAGGCCTGGTGTAAATGACCATTGTATAGCCGATAATCACCATGAATACCACAAACAAACAACAAACCGTGCTCGCATAAGTAAAATTCAAGAGATTTTGATTGGGAAATAAAATTGGCTACGTCACAACCGATGACAGTGGTGTATTACTTGCAAAGTGGCACCTTGATACCGCGGGTGTATAGTATAGTTTACAAAGCTGGCGTGAAATATGTTTCTAGGCATTGACATCACTCGTGCGGGTGGGCAAAACGAATCACTGATTCGCAATTTGGTATGTCTAACTAAATCAAGTCATGTCCAATCGAATCTAGTAGAATAATCACATCACGGTCAAAGCGGTTTTGATTGAGAGATCCCTATAACAGTGACAACTGTTAGCTGACTTGTACGGCGTGATCTGCTCTCAGAGATCCCGTTCAACTTAAAGGTCTGCAATTGGGTTTGCTGCACTCAACCCGCTTATTCAAACATCATGCCCGTGCTCCTCATGCCAATGTTGTGGTCGAGATGCCGTCCACCCCCAACATAAATGATCATCGTGGCGTAACTGTAGTGTAGAGGGTCGCCCTCTGTGCAGTTGCTCTCGGACATCTGGTCTACATTACCCCCGGAAATTAAGAGCAGGAGACTGTGGAAGTTCGGAATTATATGGCGATGTATTTTTTAATGAGATGACATCAGAGTTGATCAGCAAGTACTTAAAATGGTGGAACGCAAATCAGGAAAGGGTTCATTGATTTCATTTCCATTCAGGCAAATAGATGACTTCAAGTTCCAGCTACCTCTACGCATCAGAAAGACTATTTCCGCTGATGGAAAGAATTTGACTATGTGAAGCAGTTATGTCATTTCCGCTCCATAATTATTTTATGAATTCGTTACGTAATAGTTGTCTGACACTATATCAATTGCTTTGAATTTCGTTTCGATTGACCAATGTCACGCTGAAACTTTCGTCAATAATAATATAGAAAAGTGGTAATTCGATTCGATTCAAGCTTTATTTCAAACATCTGATTCGAATTACCTATGACTCGTGTTTGCCCATCCTTATTCACATGTATCGTCCTTGTGATGTCACGCTATAACGACGTTTCACTATCCAAACAAAACACGGTATTGGCAAGGAGTGCCTTTTGTTCAAGGTCGTAGGTTAGGTATACGACTATAGTTTAGCATATACACTACAGAAGCATAATTGAAAGTAATCAGTGTAAAAATTGTAGGGGATAACAAAAATGATATCAATACCTCTTTTTCATTTACTCCTTTATTCATTGCCCAATTCGCCTGGAAGTAGTCTGTTAGTCTGCGTGACAGCGGCTTCCCAAAGCTGTAAGCCCGGAGATACTTGTAGAATTAATGAAACCGCCAATTACCCGCTTCATATACTGTACCCGTGTTTCATCAAAAAATGATTTAGATTCCTTTCCCGCTTGTCAAATTCGCATTGCTTCTCGCCCATTCTCTGTATGATGGAGGTGATGTTTCCGAACACGACAGCGTGCATGCAAGCTGAAGACAAGCGGTATTGGCATTCTCTATTTGATTGTTGTTAATGCTGGGATTTTCAGTCACTCGGTGACTGGCTCGGTGGCAGGAATATTCGTTTTAATATTAAAACACCAAGCAAAATTGCTGAATGTTATTTCGATGGTGAATTATTCCAACATGAAGTCGGATGTCTGAAAATCTGATAAATCGGTAAAAAGTGTTCACGAAAAGATACCGCCGTCGCATATCAAGAATGAAGTCAAAACAGCATGACCCTCCAGCTTCCTAATTCGATAATAAGGCGTATTTATTCTGATGTCGGATTCGAGAACCAACATTTGTACCATCGACGTCAGTTTGGGACTGTGAGCTGCACGATGTAATAGTTCGATACTTGAATACTGCACTCGTATGTCGGTGTTTGAAAATTCCGTTCTCCAACGAATTCCAAGAGATCTTAATTTATTCCATTCCATAAATTCCCGATAAATATGAATGGATCGGGTGAAGTCGTTTCCGCTCAATAGCGATCATTCACCGATGTGAACCATAAATTAGACGGCAGAAATTCGCAGGACAACCTTGACATCACATCCCAGCGCGTGATGAGATTATATCAATTCGATCTTAAAGAATGTCAATCATAGAACTTTGTGAGAGACAGATACTCACCTCCTATTAGCATCACGATATTGGAAATGATTTTCTCGAGGTTGGTGTTCGCTGATACATTGCCGAATCCCACGCTCGTCAAACTACTCAATGTGAAATACAGCGAAGTGATGTATGCGGCCGTGATTTCGGGACCTCCGGTTTTGTTTGTAAAAAATGGCGTGTTCATATCGTGAGCTAGTTCGAATATCCAGCCTTCCGAAAAAGATATACAGTATGCATATCGTGAAATAAATTGCCCACGAATCTTTGAATCCACCTGGCCCTGCTACCGCCCCTTGCGGCAATGCATTGTATTCCATCCAACCGATGCTGAACCATATGCAAGCCAGCCAATGCGCGAGCATGCCGAAAGTTACCATCAATATTAGGAGCACAAGCCAACGAAACCGCGACCACTTGCAAACTTTTATCAACTTGTACATTCTACAAAGTCTCAGACCTTTGAAAATCTGAGACGACAGGCTCGCGGGAGGCTGGAAATACAAATATATCGTGATTCCTGACGCTACATGGTTGCAGAAATATTTCTAGTTGCAAAATGTGGCGTGTGTCTATATGCGTGACTGCGACCGGTGACGAAACGTGAAGATATAGGCCTACCGATTTTTAATAGGTTGTTGTCTGCGGCTACGGAAAAGTGCCAAAATAGCACTAAAATATCCATATGCTGACTTGGCACTGGAATATTTTGACAAATCAATTCGATAACAGGATTTGTACTTTCGCGCTACTATCAATTTGCCTCCGGGACGGTCGGGTGTCATGATTGCTACGTGTAGTTCGATACCGAGTTATTAGTAAGTCTTGTTATCACCGTTATCAATTTCAAATGAGTTAGTGGACCCTGCAAGTTGCAACTACTAGAACGCTCAAACGCGGTCTGCAGTGTCCTGTCGTTATATATATAACGGGTTTGCTGATCAAATAGGTCGCACACTCCTGAAATATATTGGATATCGTTTTGATTGGAACCGTGATATTGCAGCATTACCCGAATTCGTTCTGAACCAAGTTCGGACTGTAACATTTCCTAAATATATTCCCCTGTTACCACCTGAAGACTTCTTTTAAAATACAGCTCATCTAATATTAATGCCGCTTTTAATGAGCTTTTAATATTTATATTGCAATGGAGAATCAAGTTTACCAGCGAAAGTCTGTTTTGAACACAATAATAAGATACTTCGTCACGCAAATTTGGTATAAATTTTTCCGAATCTCAGTGCTGTGCGCAAGGAGTAGCCAGAGTTCGAATTTTACAGCAGAAGAAAGGACGATTGCAGCAACAAAGTGCTGAATGAAAGAATAAGGGGCTACTCCCGCACCCGTGATATATGAGGGTTAAGAGATTTTCGCAGTCGCAAAAATTAAAGGTGACTGCTTCTTTCATTAATAGATTACGAACAAAGAAAAATCTATTAGACAGCAGCAACATAAATCGCGAAGTGTCAATCTCCAGAGCATTTCAGCCAAATTATTGCTCACCCAAATGAGAGGAAATAGCTGACAAATTATATCGACTGGCACCGCTGTAACCAGATCGATAATGAAAGTAGTCTTGAGATAATGAAGTGCAATTTCTTTTGGATTAGATACAAGTTGTCCTCTGCTGTTAACGTAAGTCGTCCGGAATTTAAGCCCAATATCTGGAAAATATAATGGACCGATTGTTGCGAATTTTCATACGACAGCACATCGTCGAGAGTATAGGCCTACACAACTGTAATTTAATTCTACGATTAATATCAATAACTGGTTCGCCCGGATACCCGCAACAGCGAACCTGGCGGACGTAATCACACTATTGATTACATAGAGACATCTCCTTCAACGCGTGTCAGGTCCGGTTGACAGGATCGTCCAAGCCTATAATCACATTAGCAACATGATTTCAAATATCCACTTCGACAAGCGACGAAAGAAGAAACAAAAAGCAAATAATCGATAGGTTTATTGTGGTATTAGACTCACCAAAGATGAATATGAACTCAAGAAACACGTCGAACCAAACGGTAGGAAATCTGTACGGATAAATCGAGTTTCGCCGCTTGAAGTATTCCGTTCCAATGGACTGAGAAAATTGGTAAAGCCAGCATTATTCGAGGGATATTTTAAACAGTAAAATATGCCGGTATAGCACTATCAAAGCAGTGGTGATGTTGTTTTTGCCGGTGTTGGCACGACTCCAGTCATGACTTGAACTCGCGTCAACTTTTCCAGATGATTTGACTCGGCCTTTCAAAAATGTGGATACCCACGTAGTTTAGCATTTCTACGTAGGCTAATTAACTCCATATTGATTGCTCGATTCACAATTAATAGCGACTCAATCTGTACTTCAATAATCTTACAAAATGCAATGACATGAGCCATGCGTCATACTTCGTAAATACGACCTGACTTGACTTGACTTCCTTTCACTTGATTCGAGTCACCTCCAAAAATCAGGTGACTTGACTCGAGTCAAAATGTGTAATGACTCGATAGGACTGGTGTCGAAGGTACAGTACAGTTACTTGATCCCAACACTGTTTTTTCAGTTAAAGAGAGTTGGTCGTGGCCAATAACGAAGTACTTCTAGTTTTTCGAAGTAATCAAGTAGTTTTCTTCTACTTGCACTATTTACTTAAGTAAATCTACTATTCCGCTACTTCTACTGGGTAATATTTTGTGATTTACTTACTTACTTTTCGCTAGTTACAGGTTTTCAATTAGAAGTGTTATGTTCATTCAATGAGAGAGAGAGAGAGAGAGAGAGAGAGAGAGAGAGAGAGAATGAGACGAAGATATTTAGGGGCAGTTTTCACGGAGTGTCAACAAGAATATAATCATCACAAAAGGTAAGTAAAGTCCATAATTTTGTCGTGCGCTATAAGAATAGATAGTGACAACAAGTTTTCGGAAAGCATCGCTCAGTCTAATTCAGGTATACCTGTTTGCGAGGTTGTTTCATATCGCCCATGTGACATGTTTCATCACAGCATATACGGCTCAGCAGTACGTTTGGAACTATCCTATTGTACTAGCTCAATTTGCTACTATTTTTTGGCTATGCGGGAAGAACGTCAACGCGTTTGCAGGAACGCATAAAACACCATGTGCCTAGATTTATTAGAACATGCGTATCACGCTCGGTGAAAAGCTCACCCTTGACAATAGGTAGTCAAAGTAGTCAAGAAAGCTACTCAAGCTGAATTAGAAGTAGCGACGCAAAAATCTACTCAGGTACGAGTAGAAGTACTTCTTCCATGAGCAACCTAAAACTACTTAAAGTAAAAATAGAATTTGCAGGCTCTAAATCTACTCAAGTAAGTAAGTAGTTTTGAAAACGGTCATGATAAGCTCGCATGGACTTTTAAAAGCTGTAAATTGAGCTGCGTGCGGAAGGTGCAGAGAGCTTCATGTACAATGCATATTGATGCATCCCAGAAGGTATAAATTTCCGACAGCATGCGCATTTGACCGCATCATGAGATGCAAATGAACTTGGTGATATGGAAATGAGGCACTAATCTACTAATGACGGCATTTAGTTTAGTTGAAGAGCAATACGGAGAAGTTGTATGAATTTGAATACGATGATAACACTTTGTGCGATTCGTAAACGATGAAATAAGATGGCGTAACGTAAAAATGCCATATAGTGTAATTGTATTTTAGGAAAGTAGACGGCGATGCTACACTTGCTTTAAAACTTGAACAATGAACACGTATGTTCTCCAGACAAAAAAAATGACACTAATTAGAACTCTAAGTACTGATACTTCGAATTGAACGAGAACTACCAATACTACATCAGAAAAGCGGAAAATGTATTCTATGTCTTTTGTCGAGACATTTTTTACGGTGGCTGCTAAAACAGATATAACGCTTAGAAAGTCAGAGCCCACTTTTCCAGATTAGGACACGTCATGGGCAGCTAGATTACGATAAGACTAAATTGCGAAATGGTTGTTTCAAACGTTATGATGGATGATATTTACTGTGATGAAATATGTCATATGGGCGACAATGGGGTGCAATGCACCCTGCAACCTAAATAATATTCAATTTTGTGAAAACAAATTTGTAACTCTATATCCACTTTATGTGAAGCGCGACGGAAATTCTGGGTTTGACTCAAATTTTACTAAAATTGAAAGTTAAAACAGCTCGGGAATTCCCCAGTTTCTCTTTCTAATTGGAGGGTTACACTACTTCTACTTGACAAACTGAAAATAGCGAGAAGTAAGTAAGTAGATCACAAAATATTTCGAAGTAGAAGTAGAGAAGATTATATCTACTTGAGTAAGTACCAGAAGTAGAGGAAAACTACTTGAGTACTTAGAAAAAGTAGAAGTACTTCGTTACTTACCACCTCTACCCTTGACTCATCCGCGCAAGCTTGATGCCGAGAAATCAAAGGCCATAAATTCCACCATTGGCAAACATCTGTTGGATGACGCCGCTTGTGCGAAAAATTATCGAGACGAAAGATTTCGCGTCGTTGGGGGGAGGGCGTTCACAGTTTCATTTGTGTGCCTTGGAGTCGACTTTTATCAAAATACATCAGCTAATTCTATGTCAACAAAATGAGTTGGGGTACCATCTAAAAATAGTACATTGAATGCTCTCTTATTCGAAATTTCATGCTGGTGACGTCTTATTTTGAAATACGATTGTTGATATACAGTGCTATTTCCGAGTCTCTACACTAGTTTCTAACTATTACCCCTGACGAGTGTCAGCGAAAATTATCGTTTTCATTTCAATATGAATATGTTATTCAATTGTATATTGAAGTTCTGTACCTCCAAGAAGATCTATCGCAGTTCTACATCCAATTTTGACAGTCCATAAGAGCGTATTTAAAACTGCTTTACAATACTGTAAGGAGTTACTTGGGTATGATTTAAAGCCAGTCAATTCTACTTCTACTGAAGTAGTTCTAGGTTGCATCTTACAAACACTGGTACTTTTACTTGAGTAGATTTATGCGTCGCCGATTCTACTTCTACTTGAGTGGCTTTCTTGACTACTTTGATCACCTCTGAGTAGTAGTGACGTCGTAAATTTCAAGTCAAGTAGAATTACCGATTTCCAAGTAAATAATAGAAATAACTATTCAAAGCCCAGTTTTGAATAGAAAACTGAAAACTGTCCAGTAGAAGTAGAAGTAGCCTAAACCATAACCACTGAAGAAAGTAACGTAAGTAGGCAAAATCTAGAAGTACTGTTACTGACGATGGAACTTACTGACCACCTCTGTGCTTTTGTTGCCACACTAATTACAAGTGTGATGTCACAACGGAGTCGTCACGTTTTTCGTTATAAAGAGACAAAGCTGTCACGTATTGTTCTAGTTGAAATCTTTTGCCAGCGATACGGTACTACTTGCTACATTTGATACATATGACATATGTAGATTGTTCGCACGTTGTGTTCGAACCGTTTCTATAATAGGCTTCGTACCTGTACGGCGATATAGTATGGAACAGTGGCGGCGATATAAAGTATGAACAGCATAATAAGCCAGTCCCATAACGTTCTCAAGGTGCCGTAATGCAAAACAACCGTTCTTGATTTCTTGAAAGAATGGCTGATCTGATGCTCCAACACCTTACGGTCGTTTCCGGAAAATATCTGCAATAAAAAATTAATATGGATCGAGTGGATGTCACGATGTCAAAATATAGCTGCGTCGCGTTCGATTAAATCGCAATACGTAAGAGATGTTGGTGGATCGGAAATCCACATACAGGCATTTGCCATAGTCCAATCAGTTTGTCAATATCTAAGGTACTACCCGAGATCAAATGAAAGAGCATGTATTTCTATTATGTTATCGCTATCAATAGGAATCGTAACTTTACATTTCTTAATCACTGACCGACGATGACACATGGAACGATGACCCGCTTGATAAGCTCGAAGGAAATATTATAGATTACTAAAATGTGGATGAATACGACGCAACTCTCGTAAAACTCGTCGTTCCGCTCGGGCAAGCAGTCTCTCTCTTATTACTAAGCAATCTAAAAGCAGCATAATTGGTAGCGCTGTATATAACGGCCCGAGAGCTGAAAATTAATAAAACTGGTAATAATCGAAAGCTAGTGTCGTATTGATTTCGACAATACAAATAAAGTACTTGTCATGAAAATGGTACCACCTCAAAACAGCCTTGAAATTCTGAAAATCGGCATTGCTCCAAACAATTGCTTGACGAAATTGGCCAGGTCATTGTTATATGTTAATTGTGTTGCGGCGATACCATTGTTGGAACAATGCCGATTTTCAGACTCGAAGTGTCATTTTGTGGTGCTTCCATCGCCCTGACAAGATTTTAATTTATATTTTCGAAGTCAGTGCGGCACTAGCTTTCGATTAAGACCAATTCAGACCGATTTCAGCACTCAGGCCGCCTGCTGTAGCACTAACAATCATGCTACTTTTAGATTGCTCACAACGCTCAGGAATAAGAGACACTGCTTGTCCAAGCGTAACCACCGGGAGTAGCGTATCTATCTACCCGAAAGTCGGTATTCTATAGAGATATACGTACTGATTTTGCGTTTGTTTATCATTACCATCCCTCTGTGGTTCCGTGTCTCGTTATTGATTTGGAGAATGAAAACAAAATTTACGAATATATATATATATACCGTGGAAACCGGAGAAAGGCCGTTCCTCCTTTGCGTATCAATGTCTCCGTCCAGTAGATTGTACAACACGGCTCTACTCCGTCTACGCTGTGCGAAGGCTCCTGGCGTTGTTACTTCTGCTGGTGAATCCGGTGGTGTGGAATCTGCTCATTGATGATCGCAAAATTGGAAATAGATCTGAGATTTCGAGGTTTAATCCAGCTTACAGTTTTTCGGAAGTCCGTCAGGCATCGTCGAAGGGGTTTCTTGGTCGTCGGAATCATCGTTGATCGTTATTTTGCTACACGTGTCTTCTTTCAAGCAGACGAGAAAAACGCGTGGTACGCCTGATTTCTGTTGGTTGTTCACGGTAACAATGTCCAGTAGACAACGGAATAAGGAGCCTAAGAAGGTTTACTAAAAACATTCTGTATCAACGCGAAACGTTTCACTGCTCTCACCGCTCTTTTTGTATAGAGATATTTCGCATTTCAATTCCGTTCCTTGCGAGAGCGCTTGCCATATTTTTCTCTGCTGAATTATGCTGGTCTTGGGACCAAACAGAAAGTCGCAAGAGCAGCTTCTGTGCATCACCTACACAATGCATTGGACTAGAATGAATTTCGAGGCAAAATTATTATCATCTATGTTTATGCAGTGTTATCGTTATAACCTAGGCTTACCATACGTCCTCGTTCAAGAGGATTTGTCCTCTTTTTTGACTTTTTTGAAAGTGTCCTCGGAGGACGCCCTTTTGTCCTCTTTTTTGAGATTTTGTCCTCTTTTTTGAAAATTTAGGTCAGATTTAGAGGAAATCGCGAGTGATATGCCGTAAATTAGCGCAGAAGTGAAGCTCCGGCGGGTATTTCGGAAAGATAAGTGGTGATTTAAGCACTGAGCGAAAAGAAGACCCTTTTTTTTTTAGTCATCCACCTGGCAATGTGGAGAGAAAGACGTTATTTTGAGCTCTGAGCAGAAGTGATGACCTTTTTTTCTTTTTTTTTTAGTCAACCGATCACGAAGTGGGAGAAATTTACCGGTTTTTGAGAATTCTTCTCCAGTTTTGCATGTCTGAAATTTCTGAAAAAGTGTCCTCTTTTTACATTTCCAAAATATGGTAAGCCTATTATAACCGAAACAGGACCGTAGGTTAGTTATCTTACACAAACACACACTTATTCCGTAGCTAGTGTAATACTGGTAAGAGCAGTATTACGCAACACTCAGATTTTCCCGATTCAAATGTCTAGTCACGGAAACACTTCGACAATTATATATTTGCATGATCATTGGTTATACTATGATTTTTCTGTGATACAGAGGATGCCAATGACTTTGGCACTTCGTGAATTCGGCATGTTCAATTCGGCACTTAGCGGCCACTAATCCTTTTCCTAACCTTCCCCTGCCATGCCCCTAACTTTAAATATAACCTAAACCCTGACCGCAGAACCCAACTCTAACTTAACTACTGAAACTAAAATATAATCCTAACCCAAATACATATCAAGTGCCGCATTCAACAAGTACCGTACCACAATTCACACTGATTCACTCATCCTATTCAGTGAAACAGATATTTCCGAATGTATCAGTACAAATAAAGAATATTTATCTATCTCTTTCACAATAATATCAGTTATTACTACGGCGATTTTTTTTTACCTAAAACACGGAAACTTTGGACCTGAAAAATCAAAATTTTGAATTTTTTTTTACCTTAAAAAACTTGATTTTGACCAAATTTTGACTTAACGTGTGCAAATTAGGTGTTTTCCCACATAATGTTAGAATTGACTGAAAAACTGACGAATTTTTTATATGAAATTTTTTTGATTTTAACGGAATCTGGCCCTATGAAGAATTCCAGTAGTTATTATATCTCATATAATGGCAGAAATACTTAATATTTGTTGTAGTACAACGAAAGAGGCTTTCCTACATTCTTGGGCAGAAAGTATCTGTCCTTACTAAGTAGGTTGCCAAGAATGGAAAGAACGTTCATGAGCAGCAGTTGTTGGCTGACAACACTGAAGTTGTGCGCGTACACTGCTTGGGACACGCCGTGTTGCTTCATTCTGACAATAATGTTCACGTCACAATTTTTTATCGTGCGTTTCTTGATATAAGAACCATGCAATGCCCGTGCAGTCTTGCTTCAGTTAGGATATTGCGGTACGTTGAGAATAACACAATGTGAACCTAATCGTTTCATTTGAATGTATATGATTCACAATGGGCAGACAATGGGCCGTCCACAACGGTAAGCCTATTAAGTAGCCTATAAGCTGTAAAATGTCAAATAAGAAGTTCACCGACAGTGCAAAGTCTACGATACAAATGAAATTCAGGTTGCAAAAAAACATTTTGACTTCATAAACAATTTTGACATTTTTTGACCTAACGCTACAATTTTGACAAAATTTTGACTATTTTTACATGTCAAAAAAATCGCCCTAGATCACATTTCCAATGCCAAATCCACCAATTGCCGAATTCACATGACAATCTTTACAGATCTATAATTTAAGTAAGATCCCCTCTTGAACCAGAACTAGGGTTGCATTTAAAACAAAAAGATTAATTTAAAACCAAAATGTTTAAAACATGTGTTGTATTGTTTTGTTTGTTGTTTTTTAGTCATGGCGTCACAAATCTTGAATTATTGCGCCACATAGTATGAGCATTGTTATATGGCTCCTTACGAAGTTCAATTGAAAATATTTTGTCAATATGATCGTCATGCAGCACTATCTCGGTCGGCGGTCATCATCATCAGAACATCGGTTTCCTCCAGTAAATATAACTATTTTCTATATCTGTTCAACCGACTACAATTTCGAGGGTTACAACCATTCCATATCTTGTTTGTCGACTATATCTAGTGCAAGTCGTCCGAATGTTCATACTGCATGTTTTTTCGAAAGTATTTACACAATTATGACATGATTATACAGAGCTTGAAAATCTTGAAAATGTTAATAACACTGTTCAAAGCAGGTTTAAAACTAAGTGTTTGAAATCACCTCTTCTTTGAAATGAAACCCTAACCAGAACATACATAAATACTTCCACTGTATAGGGCCTTCATTGCGCAACCAGCAATATCGGTGTTGCCAAGCATGGTTCAGACGCATTAATCATAATTTTGCAATATCCTGACATCATCATGGTTAAAGCGTAGCAAACACCCGGACTTGACTCACTTTTTAATCGAATGACAATTTTTATCTACATTTTCATTCCATCTACCCCGTCCCGGAGAACTCACTTGAGAGCGTGGATGTTCAGTAAGTGTACAAAATCCATCCGAGCAGTAAATAATAGGATTGACATCTTTCACCTGAGCAGTTCCCAGGATAAAGCAGCTTTCTAAATATGAAAAACGTTTTATATCTTGAAGAGCGACAAGTCTGCACTAGGATTAAGTTTCCCAGAATATACATATGAATGACAGGTGACAGGCGGCTTGTCAACGATTCAACCTCAGTTCATTACCATATGTGTCATCGATGGTTTAGATCTATAGCAGATTTTAAAAACCTTTTAAACTAACAGTTCTACATCGTGTATGTATATAGAGTAAAATAAATCAATAGTGACTGGTGAAGAATAAGCCTATTGATCAACATCCGTGCTTAAATAATCTCGCAAATGGTTGAGCAGAAGCTTGTTACTCCATTTGTTAGAGTGATATTTCGAATAAAAACTTTCACTAGCAATAAACTAAATATATAAAATTATAACTCTAAAATAATTAGAGGAGGAAGTAGTAATAATAGGTCCTCGCATTCTGCAGAATGTGAAAAACTTATTCTATCTGTAGCATACAAATACGCCCAAACTGTACGACGTCTTAGATGAATTGATTATCATGTCGGGGTACTCTATATGTGCGAACTATATACAATTTATAGTATGTGGAAATAGCGAAAACCACGTATCGATTGTTGATCCATCTATTCGCTGATTCAGTAGTCGCGGTATGCCGAGACGACTACCATTCGAGCCTAATCAGCTCCACTGGTATAACCTTCAGTAGGAACGAAGGTAGCTTCCGAAGGGAATTAACGCCTGCGAGGGATGATGAATAAAGAATTGATATCAATCTCATAAATAGCGCGTATCCCAAATCATATTTAAGAAAATTCTTTTTTCCTCACCCAATTTACAAAACGAAGAAAATAATATCGATAAATATATATGCTAAAACAAAATAAAGTGTATATAATAACTACAAGAGTATTCAATATCAGTAACATCATGTTAGCAGGGCTGGGCAAGATTGAGTGTCGCTAATGATGACGTCATAACGGCATGGGTGATGCGGAAAGTCCAAATATGTTCCATTCTTGCGACCACAAAGAAGTTAGGCGAGTTATACATCGCATTTGGTATATTTTCGGCCGCACCTAATTCAGTGTACTTTGTGACAGTGTTGCGGGTTGATGACGTCTTGACAGTTTAGTAGTGCTAATGTTATTGTTGTGATTTAAATGCTGCGATAGGCCTGCGAATCTCAAGGTTTCAAGGCGGCTCCCACGGTGGGACGAAAGTAACGAAACCATAATTCTTGTTGACAATATATTACTTTTACAGGAAAGAGGCGTATAACTTCATTACACGAATAAATCGTCTCTTACCACTCGACACGAATCATTACAATTAAATCATGAACTGGATTCAAGTACTATAACCCTACTTGTGAATGGATAGTGAGCAACAATAGATATTTACCCGCCGTTAGTTCGAATGACAGTTCTCAACATTCACGAGACGCCATGGCAAACCGCTGGGTCATGGCCTAACATTTGGAAACTGTTGGTCTACTATGTAAATATGTATGTACATTGTACACTGTACAGTGATATACAAGCTTAGAAGAACAAAAATTACCGAGCTATTATTAACTAAGCGACTGAGTATCATCCAGCTTATGTGTGGTGTGATAAATTCGTCCCAACTGAGAATAGGTCGATAGCATTTAGCATAGTACAACATGCAACACACGATACATCAATAAATAGGCCTATGGTTAATCAACAAGGCTAAGCCCGGACACTGATCGCACCACGGATCGATCAATGCGTATTGATTTAACTACGGATAGATGGCGCGCAAACCTTGAAAACGGGTGCAAGCTGAATTTTCGTTTCAGATTCTCAGATTTTTGTAATATAGTACTGCCATAGGTTGCAAATTGTCACAATGGTGGCAATTTTAGAAGACCATAGCTTCGTCACAGCTCTTCTCCGCATCCGTACTGCTGATAGATAGTTCGTCATGAGTTTAGAGTCAATCATTCAAACATCAGTTTGCTGCAATTTACATCGTTTATCGATCTTGACGGTAAATAATTCATCGCCGAGATATCACTCGAAAGACATATAACAATTGCGAGTTTCGAAAGTAGAAATCATTATTATTATCGCTCGTTCGAAATTTTCGAAAATTGATTTCGTTGCAGCGTTACCGCATCCCAAGAGGGCGCAATTTAATAATCCTATGAGATCCGCTCAATTTTGCATCGGAGGTCATGCACCGTCCACTAGTCACTCGATTTTATGTTTGTGGAGTGGTTCGATTGTCATGCATTAACGTCTGTCCCGAAACAGTATTTGGTTTATTGTAACGACCATCACACTCTATGATAGATGCGATAATCGTATTGTAAATTTCTTAGGACATTTCAAGTTCTATGGCTAGAATAATACCTAATCCACGAGTTCTGGAGTGTTAGGGGAAATTCTTAGCAGATCAACATAGCAAGATTTTTTCTTTTCACCGAAGTCTCCATTTGTCAAAATTCTCGCATCTCGGAGAAATTTCTCGCGTCTTGACATCTAAAGAACTGAAATCACAAATAGGAGGCGAAAAAGGGCTATGCTGGATGGCACAAATCCTCTTCGACTCAACCGCCGACTCTCTCAATATATCAAATCGTAACAGCGCTTCCGACTCACAACTCTCCTCAATTAAATAATGGGACTCCTGAATCCTTGATATCGTATTTCGCGACTATGACTCCAACTCCCGACTCGCACAAATTGAAAAGTGCGACTCTGGCTCCGATGTCTAAGTAGCCCAAAATGTCCCGACCCCGGCTCGCGACTCTGACTCCGATCCGAACCCCCACCCTTTAAAATTGTGTACGCATTTGTCCACTATCGAAAGGTACGCATCTAGAAGAATGCAGGAATCCACGTAACAGCCTAAAACTAGGCTGATCTTATTAAAAAAACAGCTTATATATACGTGTAAGGTGTCTAAAATCCGACTATTTGACACCACTGGACCATCTGCGCGTGTTTTGCTATTTGACAACATGCGGTGACTATTTTATCCTGCAAAGGGTAGTGGTATATATAGACAGAGTTATGAGTTACGTTGTTTGAAGGTATACACATTTGGCATAGCTGCTTATGGCGTCTTAGACGGCTGTCATTCTATAAGTCTTTTTATTCCGTTATATATTTACCTACATTGATAGAAATTATCAGAGGATCAAATCGGCAGAATCGTAATTCTGGCAGCACTAAAAAAGCTATATTGTGTCTGTTTATGCTGCAAATATCTGTACAGAAAGAATAACATAGTCATCGTCTACCCTGAATTAAGGCCTGCAATATTGACGAATATCATTTCACGCAATGTGGTGAAAAGCAATTTGAAAATGGTCATTCATGCCTATGAATTATTAATCGTCATGACATTGGCAGTACTTGATTTTATGGGTACAGTTCACCTGTAGAGTAATTGTGACTTCCAACAGAATGGGTACAATGACTCGAAACTTGGGTAAGGAACATAATTTTTGACTACCCGGAAATTATCTACACTTTGCCTTTATATCAACGAATTACGGAATACGCTATACCCCGAAACCATGCGTAACTTGGATACCGTGTGGTATATGCAGTCCTCCAGCAATCATAACACACACGCCTAGTGATTGATCTTACTCCTAAAATGTATCACATTGATCACTTTTAAAATGGTTTTCACATGAAAACGCTGGTTAGAAAACAGTAGTGAATATGATCGGTGATTATTCTAATATTTAACAAAGTGTATAATACTCACGGTCACCGGCAAATCGAGTGGCTATGGTATCCAAAAATGAGTTTTTAGGAACAAGAACGCCTTTTCTCCTCGACATGCTTTTAACAATCGACAATCAAACTATGCACTGTATATTGATATATTCTATCATCTAGAAACGAATGATTATTCCATTATACAAAAAACAAACTTCACCTCTTACTTCGCCCCAAGGTTATGTCGAAAACATGCACAAACTCAAATAGTAATGCGCGGTCTATATCGATTTGTAATCCACCTAGAACTAATGCCAATTTCCAATTTTGATCCTCAAGTTGTAGTATCGTCATTTCGCAAACGACGTAAACATATGCATGGTCGACAGAACTCAAATCGCATGATAAATAAGATCTCCAAGATTCAACCTATTCTGGACTAAGAATGTAGGCCGTTAATCCATCACTAGGTATTTTTAGTAATAATTCAAAAAAGTAACTTCCGAACGACAAATCATTGTATAAGAAGCCGGTACTCGACTTTAATGTCGATAATCTGACCTTGTCTCTGACCCAGCACCATAAACACTTGAATCTCTGCTACGTATGACGTCGTATCAATGAAAACCGAAGTAGTTATAGTATCCAATCAATATAACATTCTTTCAGAAATTGGCGTGCTACTATGGTCTTCAAAGACTTCAAACGTTCGTCATGTGTCAATGGAACACGAGAATGGAACCGTAGAGTGTTTTGAAAAACTGCTAGCCCTAATGCTTTTACAAAGAAGAGAGGTGCTTGGCGATTATTCATCGTGATTAATTTATTTCGAATGCTGTGACTTCCCTCCCATTAATAATAATCGCAACCGTGTCGAGGAATACAGATTAGTCTCATTACGAGTATAGTGAACTAACCTCGCATCCGGGAGTATAGTAGTATTAGCATAGTACCAGCTTATAAATACTGTGCTGCTACCTCTCCATGAGAATTTAAAACAAAGCTACCAGCCCTCTGACAGTTTCAACGCGCGAGGGCGTTGCGTTAGACCCTGAAAGCATGCCTTCTGCCGTGCGCTCAAACACGCAACTCTGGCTAACAAAGCAAAATTGTATCGACCAGCAGCACGTCTGGAAGGCGGGGAGCAGTTACGCCTCTCGCACGGGACCTGCCGCTTGAAGGGAGCGAAAAGCAAAGACGTCATAGTAACAGGTGGAGGATTGATTCGCGGTCGATGGGAATTAAAGCAGTGGTGTATGAATGAAATACTACATACCGCAAGAAAATTAGTGCTGAGTCACAAATTTGTTCAAGTACCGCCAAGGCAGTTTACGCAAAAAATATTCCCATCCTCGTCGAATTCTATTGCGCAATTTAATTTGATGGAAATAATAAGTTCGTACTAGGCCAAATCCGTATCAATTGATTGGCGGTTTTCGATACAATGATGAGACCTGTCAAAAATGTCCAAGTGCTTAATCGGATTCATATAGTATAACAACGAGATCGACTCGATAAGGAATAGTATATACAGAAATAGATTACACAGAAACTATAATATTGCTAGAATACTTGTTACTTATACATAAAAATATATTTCATATAGACATTTTCCAAAATTTCATATCGATTAAGATGAACTATATTAGAATACAATATGTGGACAACTGGACATGCATACTTAACTCGAAAAATATGAGATATTTATAACATGTTACGAAGACGTAAAGAGTAATTTCTCTTCATTTCCTATATCTACCACGCTATATGTCAACATTTGAATCAGACAATGAACTCGTGTCCATCGCCGACGGGGATATAGCTCAGTGGTAGAGCATTCGACTGCAGATCGAGAGGTCCCTGGTTCAAATCCGGGTGTCCCCTTCTTATTTTAGCTTATGCTCCCTTTAGTATGCACTATCTATTCTAGTATCGCAGATTCCAGTACCGGAGCCCTAGGTAATCCTGAATAAATGAAAACATGAATTTTCATATTGGAATAACATCGAATATTTTAGCTGACACTCGCCAGTGGTGCTAATCATAGACAACTAGTAGATAATTCAAAATAACAGACAGTTATTGCTGACGTTTCCCCTTTCTCGAAAATCTTCGCGTTTACTTCGATATGAATTTATTGTTCATTTGTATACTGAAGATCTGCACCTCCGAGATTCATACATAATCTCTCAAGACTGAACAAGTTCAATGTTCAATGTTAATATGCCACATGGTAACAGTTGCCATTACTAAATTATCGATGAATGGGTTCATGGATGCAGACACGGAAACAGGATCCACGTTAGATCAGAATTTCATTTCTGCCGAACTGTGATACAGTGATCCATGCATTTCCATAGCGGACACGTCACAAATTTTTCGCCGTCAATCACAATTTCCAAACCAGGCGCCGATGTTCGTCATTGAGAGAGAGAGAGAGAGTCTTTTTTTCATCCAATCAAAATACACAACAACTGAGGGCAGTGATGGTGCTACAGAAAATATGCATGCACATTGCACAGTATTCGGTATTAGATAGGAATGATGGATACGACGTTGTGGGCCAACTAGTCTGATCACACCCACATCGAACACTTAGGCTAACTCTATACAGTCTGGCTGTAAAAAACGTTAGTTTAAAAAAGAAAAATTAAAAGTAAACGACGGTAGCAAATGATCCATGAAGCAATGTTTGGGCGAGGTAGGCCAACAGGGTTAATATAATGACAAGAGGTGATTAAGTAGGTCTTTTTTAATCTATTATACGGCAATTCATGGATATGCGGTGGCAATGCAATCCCGGTGATAGGTTTGTAAAGAAGTGGTATCGACAGTCGGATTGTGGAGTCGGTGTCACAGAATTTTTTTAACTACTCATTTAGAGTCGGAGTTGGGCAAGGACATCAGTCGCAGTCGGAATTAGTTATGATGCTCGAACTCCGACTTCTACTACTTAAAATCAAACAAAATAATCTCAATTCTCAAATGTTACTAGAAAGCGCTATGTAGTTACAGAAGTTATTAATTTTTTAACGTAAGTCTATAGGCGCCACTGACCTTCCTAAACTTAATTTCTTTCAGCGACACAATGTTTTCTAATTCAAGGAAAGATTGATACATCTGCTGTAATAACTAAAAATACAATAAACGTATAATTTGACGAGTAGATTTACTGGAATACTGGAGACGGTGTTGGATTCGGAGTCAGAGTTCTGTACTGGAAATATTAGAATTCGTGTGTTGCCTTGCCACCTCTTTACTGCTCTCTAATACCACCTAACGAATTGGTGTCAACGTATCGTTGCACACTGCACAGACCGAACAAACCATAATCTCCTGACACCGACGGTCCTATAGTGCGGCCAGCCTTTTAGATCCGTGATATAGGACATTATGACGGTACTAGAATAGATATCCTCTCAACATTTCAGATTCCAGTGTGATTTTTACTCCACGATTTCAAGGAATTGTTGATCAACTTTTATATTTATGCATTAATGCATCGTAATTCTTCATCATTCCTAATTGCCACATTCTCTTGCTAAAGTTTTCTTGCAATAGATTTCAGATCCAATCCAAAAATATTTTCAACCGGAGCTACCGGCGAATGCGCCAATTACTTTAAAATCATAGGAAATGTCAGTGGCGGCCCGTCCTATATAGGGCAACTGGAGCATTGCGCTATACCTAAAATTCTGTTCAATAACAATGATTTACCATTTATAAACGCTCAGCAATCAATATCTACCGAAATCACGGCGAAAATCGCATTCTTTTTGTGCTTTCGGTTGTAAATGCTTATTGCCCATATATAGCGAAGTCTCTACGAAAATCGAATTTTCTTCTGTGTATTCGCTTTGTAAATGCCTAGCCCGGGCTTGTCGCGGTAGCGCTTGTAACAAGCTTTCACTGTCTGTTCTGTCAAAGGCGCTCACAAATAAAGAAACGATGAATTACTCTCTCTTATTCATCAAATTACCGAGCAAACGGGACAACTTGGCGAGTCACCCTTCCAGTGTGATGTAACAATGGTATACATAACTGAACTCTGTTACCGTCCTATGCGTTGAGCCGACCTTTGCTGGTATAAGTCGGATTTGACGGTGTTTCGCAACATGATAATTCTTGAAACTCGGTACGTTATGTCGTGATGGTGGTGTTTAACGCTGCTACAAGTTTTAGGGTGGCTACTCAAAGTTTAGGGTAATAATTGCGTTTCCAAAGTTGACTGTGTGCTGATCCGTCATGTATCGCATCGCAAACAGATTTTACTCAAAAGCGGGAATTGATCTCCATTGATTTTGACGATGTTCCACACCGAGATCGGTCATCAAATTTCGCATAGTAAGTCGTAATGTTAGTATCGAACGCTGTACCAAGTTTTAAGTTTATCACTGAACTATGTGGGTGGTAATTTTGTTTCCTAAGTCGACTGAGAGGTGACTCACCAATTATCGGTAACAGATTTTACGCAAAACCGGTATTGGTCTCAATTGATTTTAACGATGCTCAATACGTACATCGGTCAAGAGCTTTTGGACGGTATATCTTGATGGTAGTATCGAACGCTGTGCCAAGTCCCTAGGTTGACACTCAATGATTTGGGAAGTAATTTCGTTATCGAGGTCGAGTGAAGTGTATGGTATAGAGATGTACGCTGATCTGACACATAGGCCTAACTATACCGCATTGTGGATTTCACGCAAAAGCCGGTGTTGGTCTGTGCTAATTTAAATTGGGTTTCATTTTGAGATAGGTGATGAGATGATGATCTCATGAAACAGTTTACTAAGATTCTCGGTTTGCATTCAAATATTTACTTTATTTTATATTCTCCGACGTCAATTTCACCGTGAAATTGTGGCCTTTTCCAGCCATTTGCTTACATCCCCATTCCCCATGTCAAGCGCGATAGCCAGTTCGATTTCGATGACGGCTAACGACTGATCACTTGATCAGCCTACTCCTCAATATATATTAGCAAAATTCACTGTTTTTGCGCAAGACTCGGCCTGGAAATTGTCCATTGATCTAATCGTACGCGTGAGGAAAGCGCACTCTTACCTTTTTCCCTACGTATTTCGATAAAAATGGAAGGCTGACGTATCAGTGAGGATAAGGACGCCTTGTTATACGCTGTTACACTGCTTGTGCCAGGGGCAGTGTCTCTAGTTCGACCGAAATTGGGTATCGTGATCTGAAGCATGTGGTCTAGGCCTACTGCAAACGGTGTCTGGATATTGCCCGATGATCGACATTGCTCGGCTGGAGTTGACTTATTTATATTCCAATACATCTTTTTCCGAAGTAGTAACCACTAGTGAACTTTCAACAATCTTAAAGTTGAAAATCGCTCTCTATCAACTTTGCTGCAGTTAATAGGCTCGATGCGTGAGATGTGATTCCTACTGTATTGGTCGCGAAGAGTATAAATTTTGGCCGCTACCGCAGTAAACCTACCGTCTGATGTACGTAATATGTGCGTAATATATAATTAGTCGCGCAATGATCGATCTTCTGTGGTTGCCTTGATCGTTCCCAAGTCTACCGTGTTCGGTATAGCGAATAAGTGACAGGCCCATCAAACATGTTATGATGAGGTGGCCTGAATATAAAAATGTGCCGATCCTGTATCATGCAAGTCGGTTTGATGTCACAGTTAAGTTGTTCAGACTCTAGATTTGTCTGCAAAGGTTATTGTCATTGCTCCAGATATATTGGAATCGCTTACACGTATAAGACGAAACTAAAACAATATATCCTTTCGTGAGACGAACAGAATTCCAAATTTGCATTTCGACACGAGAATCATTATTTTCGTATGTGGGTATCATTTGAGACGTGCGTCGCAACATGCGGGAGCTGGACTATTCGCATGGTCATTTTGGCGCCTGGACACTGGACAGTGGACGGACATATCAATGTCGAACATTTTTGCTGACATGCAATGGTTATTTCATGTCAATGTTTTACCGCCGAAAATCATTTTGGCCACGCACACAGCGCACAGAGTCGTATGTTGCCGAAACCTGCGACTCCTAGCGCGAAAAGGCCCAGCGCCAAATTGCTGGTTCATATAAAATATTCGCATACCAAAATGGACAACAATGTACACTTCTAGAGTAAAGCATCCAAACGGTTTCATACGATATTAGGTTGTCGTATATATATTTTCGTGGGTTTCCCAAAATCAAGAAACTAGATCATCGTAAATCGCGCGGAGCGCAGAAATATGTTCAGGATAACTAAAACCTGCCCCAAAAAGAATCTGTATTATGTTTATTTATCATATAATTTTAGCTTTATTCATTTCGAAAACTTATGTGACATGCTGTGCAACAAAACGGTTGTCGTTTTCGTCAAATCATTTCGCGTGCCATGAAAAATCATTTCGCGTAGCACTAATGGCACGCGTGCCGGGGTTTGCCAACCCCTGGTCTATACGCCATACCATACCCCATACAAACTGTGTGTGACCACCACGAATCCACATTTTCACGTCGGAATACACTATTGTGACGTCATTTAGTGAATTAAAATCGCGTACACTCCTTGCCTCACCACCCGATATTGTCACGAGCCGCCACTGGGAAATGTTCTCATATGTTACTAACAAGGTGCCGTTACAACAGTTACGTAAATTTATTGCGTTTTTCATGTTGGCGTAGCTTTGCAAACCTAATTTCTTTCTGCGAACACATTCAGTCATTTATCTATATATATATATGTGAACCAAACAAGCAATGGTAATTGAAATAAACGTGTAATTTACTGAGTAGATTAACAGGATTGTGAAGTTGGAGTCGGAGTCGGAGTTCTGTAAAGGAAATTTTCAGCGGTCGAGGTCGGTGTGCTTCAAGTTTCTGGAGTCTGTGTAGAATAGTTGGAGTCATTGGTAAAGTCAACCGACTCCACAGCCCTGATTGCAGTGCTTGTATTCGCTGATCTGATCACGAGATTGTCAAGCAAGTCACCGAATAGTTCTCAGTCAAAACCGATTTGCCCAATGCCAACCATCAGGGCCGTAACTGCCGCACCCCAAACCCCTCCAATTGGGGAGCGAGCTCGAAGGGGCCCAGAATAATTTCGTGAATTGGCATAAATTATAGAGTTTTTTTTAATCTATGCAACTTTTTCTCAATTTCAAGTTGCCAAATATCTCAATATTGGGTATTCTTCCCCAAAGAAAAAAATACGCAAGATTTATAGAAATGGGCATATCGGCGTTGGTCATTACCGCTCCAGGACGGAGCAAGATATATATAAAGTTTTAGGCCATGGAACATGCAACTCCATGAAGTGTGCCAGAACGCTCGGCAGCGAGAAAACCCTGGCCGAAAAGGACTGCCCTTATGCTGACTGAAAACTTCGTTATATATACAAAATGCATATAGGTTTAATTGTCCATATGTGCTCAAATGACTGGCGTCGAATGTTCCTGTCTTGGCAATCTGAACTTCACAAGACAAATACCATCCCACAGGGAAAAATTATATGCCAGTGAAGAAATACCAATTTGAAATAGCGTGATCTTTTAGTTTAGTACGTTAAGGCGATTCTATATTTTTTGACACGGCAGACAGAAGGTCACGAAATAACATCATGTAACGAAGTCATACCAGCGAGTCCGCCCGCCCGAAGGTGTTTAATTGTTATTTACGGGCTATACAGTTTCAAAGACACCTCACTCAGCTACCAGTAAATCTGATTACGTGAGCAGAGAGGACAAGAAATTGAAAGTTATATATATGAAATTGCCGATCTTATTGACCGATTTTATCATGAATTATCGAAATATTTCGCGCTTCTCGCTAGCTCACTAAACATTTCAACTATAATTTCGTGGCAAAAGCGAACAAATTGGGGGGGGTAGGTTTATCGCCCTATGAGAGTCCAAGAATCAAGTTTTTTTGGGGGGGCATGACGAAGTGCTGTTTTGTTCCTGCCTACGGGTGGGTATTCACCCGGAGATGTTTAATTATTATTAAGGGGTTCTACCTTTTCAAACATACCTCACTCAGCTGTACCGGTAAATCAGATTACGTGAGCAAAGAGCAGTGATGAGCATCGGAGCGGAGTCGGAGTGTATTCGGAGTGGATTATTGCCGATTTTGTGACACTCGAAGCGGAGTCGGAGTTTACTACAGATAATTTTTTCGGAGTGTTGTAAATTTTGCCTCGGATATCTTTGGATAGCTCTGACCAGATGTGACTATAGATTACGAACCAAAACACAGACAGTTGACACCTTGTAATAATACGGATGCAATTTTCAATTCATTTTTCTTTCGTCCTGTTTCAAAGATGCTACTAGTGGTATTCTAGTGCAGGAATATTTTCAGCGGAGCTGTACATTTGGGATTCTTCAACAGTGGTATTGAATAGCCAACCTCTCCTGATATGGATATTTCGGAGACTGGTACGAGATTCTTCGAATTATCTCGGAGTCTGGGATTGAGCTCTTCGGAGTCGGAGAGAGATTTCCTTAGAGCGTCGGAGGGATTCGGATTCTCAAAAAGCACGATCTCCGCTCATCACTGGCAGAGAGAGGACAAAAATTGATAAAAATATATATGCAATTCCCGAGCATATTGACCGATTCAGTCATGAATTGCAGAAAATTTCGCGCGTTTAGGCTAGAAAAGCTGACTCATTAAATGGCCACCCAATGTCGATGATAAGTAGCGGTAAACAGGGTATGGCCTGGGGGCGGAGTCCCCCAGAAGTTTGATTTATCACCTTATGGGGGCCCAGGACCAACGTTTTATGGGGGCTGACGAAGTGCTGTTACGGTCCTGCCCACCATAATTCAGTCAGGGTCTATAATTGGCGAGGTCAATATTCACGTTATACCGATCCAAAAGCCCATAACCCAACTAAACCTGCCCGATACATCCTAATAAAACCTTGCCCAGCTCCCGACAATGCTGGTATACCTTAACACATTCGATAGTGACATCGCCAAAGTATAATTTGCCTGGACCTATAGCTGATAGTAAATGTAATGTTTATTTATCTTGCCATATCCTGCACCATCAAATATGTGTCTGAAATATCCTCGGGTGATTGCATCCTCTAACCAAAAATGGGTGGAAGCATCGGCCTAGACTGGATCAATACCAGTAGGCCTATCTTTTTTCTCAAATAATTCAATTCAGTCCTTGGCTATATATTTTATTATATGATAAAAGTGTATATTTCTACATGGTATGGAGAAGTAATACGGCTAAATTCGTGAAAATTTGCATATTTCGAACATATGTCGTAGCGCAAAAACTTGACGTGATAGAAGAAAACCAGCGGCATTTTCGGAATCGGCACGCCAAAATTAGCCCTCAAGTGCAAAATCAAAGTCAACATTTTTTTTGCTCAAAATTGTTGCCCAGTGTTATTATACATGGCACATATATGACATGACATTTATATTGAAATATCTTATTTATTTGTACGCACTCAGCCAGACATGGGGTGATTACTTCATGAATGTAATCGATTGCGATTACGATTACTTATGAATCACGCGATTACGATTACGATTACGATTACATTAAAATCCGCGAGTAGTCGATTACGATTACGATTACTCTAGAAAAGTAATCACGATTACTCACGATTACATTCATTTTGCTTCTGAGAAGTTATCTTTGGAAGGCAACAATGCGATGAAAAGGCCTCATGAGAGAAGGTCTTTATTTTTAAATGAGCCATAATGACGTCATTTCCTGTGTTTGACATAATATACCATTGCATGATTCACACCGAAATGCCTATTTCGGTGCCAGCCAATACCGCGCCGCAACACACATTGGCCGAAACATTGTGTATTTGTCCATTGTCCATAGCCGTGCTGGATAGTCGCGAAGAATATATAGTCTTCTCAATCTCAGCCCCACAATACAAACGCCATCCGGGGGTACTTACTGAGGAAAATGATGAACCACGTGCATAAATGACAATTTCTGGGTGTGCCTCACGGAAGTTTTTCGTTTAGTTTTCTTTTCGTCTGCTACGTTTGGGCGACTCCGATATCTGTTGGCTATATAGCAGACAGGAGGTCACGAGATAACAACATACAATAAAGTTATAGTTGTAAATTATGTGCCTAAATATTCGCGCCCGGCGCGACTTGACAGCAAATGCACAGCGGATCCATCGCATCAAATCGTGTTTTCCCGTTCTTGTGAAAAGCCCGGTCGTTAAGGGGGGTCTGGGAGACTTCGCCTGCCACACGCTCTATTGATCGCCTTACGGGCAGCACACGATCACCATTTGTGAGAATGGCGGTGGCGAAGTGCTGTTTCGGTACTGATTCTAGCTGCAATCCACGCTAACATGGTGTGTAAGCGGATGGCTAGTAGCAGATCCGAATGCTGAGTATAAAAGTGCGAAATAACAATTGTTACCCGTTTCAAGTAGGGCCGTATGAGAATATGATAAGGTAAACATCAACTTCTGCCTGTAATCCACTTAATACAGATATTTCGATCTGCCGTTATACGAGTAACGGAAAATAACGGCTCGTAATGATTTTTTTATCAGCGTAGAAATTGTCATGTTTAATTTGACGGGTAAAAAATTTCAAATCTCTGTCCAGTGTATACATAAATAGGCCTACCGCTCGCCAATCAGCTACATTCAGATTGTGTTTACGTAAGCATAACAAAACATCAATACATTGTACAATGTACAATTCGTACATACGTTACTATTCGAAACTAGGCCGAGTGGTGATTATTAATCTTGCTGCGAGGTAGTGGCGTGTGCAGTGTATTGATAACCTGACATAATCCGCAGCGGTTGTTCTTACAATCACAGTACTACATGTACAATGTACATGTACATCGAATATCTATTTACTACGTGCGGATAATTCGTTACGCAAACAAGAATCAAGTTAATACTTGTGACGCAATAATGAGCAGAGGCGTTTGTAAACCAGACATTTCTGCTATCCAAAACCTGTTTTAAATCACACTCTTCGTTGCTCATGAATCTTCAGTTTATGTCATGGGCATTGCACAAATGAAAAGAAATCGATTAGATATGTGAAGTATTCGATTACGATTACGATTACTTCGAATTTTTTTCGAATGTAATCGATTGCGATTACGATTACTTGGAAATGCTGTAATCGTCGCAATCGATTACGATTACTAATCACGATTACCCCATGTCTGCACTCAGCACATATGCTTGCCAGACAGATGCACCACAAAAGCATCAGATGCCATAGCTACACCCATTCTCCTGTTACTCTTAATGCAAATATATATCTTCTGATCGGTGCAATGTCCGATATGCCTCGATCATAAGCTAGCGTCGGTATATGGATGCGACGACGCAATTATGTCATTTATAACGCAGAGCGAATGTTTGTAGATGTTATAATTGTATAATCTGACTCCAGAAGATTACGTTTACAATTCGCTGCGTGTTTCTTCTTTTGACGGACCGGCGTAACTACGCCGTACGGCCTTGTTGGCTGACGTACCACGAAGCCTGTCTATTGCACACGTATTCGATGATCACACGGACGAATGTTTTGTTTCTGTCTCCACGACTTGTAACTTTATTGAATCAATGTACGACGCCGTAACAGTACTTCCGAATTTGTCAATTAACTAGAATGAACGAATGAATGTCTCTACGTCAGGGGTGGGCAATTATTTTTCGCTGCGGGCCAAATGAGAAGCAGAAATATGTTGGCGGGCCGAGTAAAAATTTTTAGAATATCCAGTGTATTGATTTTATTTCTAAGTTGGAAGCAGTGAATTGCACGAATTGGTGCTCAGTGGATGTGTTGATATTGGTAATGACAAAGTGACGGTTAATTACCCGAAAAATATTTATTTGCCGTCATATTGTGAAACAATGTTAAACATGATACATTTTAAACTCTCTTTGAACCCTTATCCACGTTTTTCTATCAATTAATTTAAATGGCCGAAACAACCCTTCGTCATCCCCCAAACGTTGGTCTTGCTCTCCCTATAGGGTTCTAAACCTGGTTTCTGGTGGCTTCGCCCCCAGACCAGCCCCGATCGATATGCACGATGCACGAGATGTCTCGTACACTAATTGGCAACGTTTATGCCCTAATCGCGCGAAGTGCGGAATTTTTTCATGATTCATGATTCAATCGGTTAATAATATAGGTAATTGCAAATATATTGCTATATTTTTTAACCTCTATCAGCCCACGTGGTGGCCTTCTCAGTTTTACCGCTGGAGCTGAGTTAGGTACTATCTTGGAAATATTTGGGAGAGGGCCCGTTGGTATAATTACTTCGTTACATGTTGTTATTTCGTGACCTCCCGTCTGCTATGTGAAAAGATATTGAAATCGCCAAAGCGTACCAAACTAAAGAGACGTACCCGATTCCCGATTGGTATTTATTCACTGGTAAAAATTGCCTATGGACAAATGGACAATTGGACTTCGGGGTTTTCGGGCAGTCCTTTTCGGCCAAGGTTTTCTCGCTGTCGAACTTTTTTCCCTTTACTTAGTTAATTTGATCAGCAATTGCAGTGCCTTATCGGAATCCCGTGTTGGTCTAAAGTTCATTTATCTTGGTGCGTCGTTGCGCGGTAATGGCTAACGCCGAAATGCCCAATTCTAAAAAACATTGATATCTAAATCGCGCAGTGCGCGAGAAAAATTTTAATGAAGTTGCATAAATTTTCAAAAAGATGCCCTATAATTTATGTTCATTCACGAAATAATTTTTGGCGCCCGTCGAGCTCGCCACCCAATGGGAGGTTTGGGTGCGGGAGTTACAGTCCCGAGGATAATATATAGCCTATTGTCTTGATAGCTGGTTTCCGAGAAGTGTGCAGCTTGCCGAAATGGCCTCGTTGTTTAGCCAAGGTTGCAGTTATTAGCCATCTTTGAATTTCAACTTTCAGTATTTCAAATTTACCGGTCTCAGAGTCGTAAAACTGCTGCCAGGACCAGACCAGTAATTTGGCATTTTCAACAGTGCATGTGAGGTAGGCCTACGTGTAGGCTGCGTAATCTCGGTATGGTAATAAACAGGCTTGATAGTAAACGAATTTCCGGTTCAGTTTATAGATCCTATATGGTTTTAGTCCACGCAGCAACATTAAAAAGCAGCCTTGATGTTTTAAATTTCAATCAACCTTTCGCGGGCCGCACAGAATCGCTCGGCGGGCCGCATTTGGCCCGCGGGCAGCACTTTGCCCAGGCCTGCTCTACGTGGTATTACATGCGTATATATATTATAGCCACGAGAGAATAGATGCACCAAAACATCGTATGATTTATTTCTCTTATCTATATTCACACGACTCACAAAGGTCTTATCGGGTTTTCACTTCAGGGAATTCGGTAAGGTTTTATAACACTCCTCATTGATCACTATTAAAATGGCGTTGACAATATATTTCGTTAAATCATTTAAAATCGTAATATACAATTAGGATTATTGCGAGATAGTGTAATGGTTAGAGCCATTTAAAGTCATTAAAGTCATATTTTTTTCTATGCATCAGTAAGTCGTGAAATCAATTTTAACGCAAAAACCGCATCCGTATGGGGTATATTAAGAAAGTTATAAAGTCATATAAAGTCATATTTTCCTAGTTAGGTCATATTTGAGTGATAAAGTCATATTGTTGTATACTCTAAATAAAAAGTGCTAATTGAAGCAATTACGCACTAAGAAAGTACGGCAATTTCTAATTGAACGAAGGCAAACTGTAAGGTTAGCCTACGTAAGATTACAGTCGTGGACCTATGAGGTCACACATTGCATTATGAGGTCACACATTGCATTGTGTTGCTACACAATCTGTTTTACTTCTGTGCACTGACGTGGGACGTCATTTGAGGTTCAGAGACTTCCACAAGTGAAAGAAATAGTCAACGCACAGGAAGCTGAAGGAGTTGTTGTAAAGAGCGTCAAAGATTCAGTGAACGATCCAAAGTTGACGAGTCAGTTAACAGAAATATGCCTCCACTACAAAAATATTTCAAACTTGATACTGAAAATGGAAAGTTGTGCGTACACTATCAAAGAGGCTCATGCTGATCTAAATGCCCTCGATTTCGGAAAAGATCCGCTTGAGCTCAAAAATTACACTAAGAAGCGATTGGACAAAAACGAAGTGAAACAAATTACGGAGCTACAAAGACAAGACATTTCACCAGCGCTGTATGCAAAACTGCAGTAGTGTCAACCAACATCAGCGTCTGTGGAGCGCTCATTTTCCTTAAAGTCATTTTTTACGTCCAAATCGTAACTTTAAAGACTCCAACATTCCACACTACATGAAACTGTACTACAAAAGTGGTTTAAAATAAAAATGGATGTGTATTACTGTTATCTTGTTCATATTTCACTCGTCAGTTCCATGAGTGACTTTGGTTACATGTAAAAATACACGATTTTTGCATAAAGTCATATTTTTCCAAAAATGAAGTCATATAATTGATTTTTAAGGTCATATAAAAATGGCCCTAGTAATGGTTATGCGTCCGGCTTCTCGAGCGGTAGGTCGTGGGTTCGATCCCCGGCCGGGTCATACCAAAGACTCGTAAATTGGTATCCGCAGCTATCCTGCTAGGCGCGCAGCAATCACGGATAGCATGGCGGAGACAAAAAACGGGGGCGCAGACTAGATGACCTCATGGGGCCGTATGCCCGTATGGCAACTCCGTCGTCAAAAGCATCTCGATGGTGCAGGCGAAAAAGAATACCACATCTCTCTCTCTCTCTCTATTGCGAATATCACCAAGAGGCGCCCAGATAAACCTCCGTCTATCAGTAAGAGAAAATATTTGCTCTTTACTGCACGTTGATTGTCGCACGCATTTACTACACCTGGGAACCTTTTTCACCTGAAGAGCCATATCGGGCCAATAAAGCAGCGGCATTTCGGCTCATGAATAGTCTTGACAGTGTAGCATTACCAATTGAATATGTGCAATTGTGCATGGTCATTGGTCATGTACAATTTCATCCCCTAAATTTTCGAAATCATCACCTCAATCACCTCTACCGGTAAATACTTCTACCGGTAAACACAGCCCGTCGGTCTCTACGGCATGAGTGTGTGTTTGTGTGTGTGTGTGTGTGTGCGTGTGTGTGTGTGTGTGTGTGTGTGTGTGTGACTGAGTGAGTGTGTGTGAGTCGCATGTATAAAGCAGTGTTGGGATCAAGTCACTACCTTCGAGTCACGAGTCATCTCGAGTCATTGCAGATTTTGACTCGAGTCAAGTCAAGTCACTCGATTTTCAAAGGTGACTCGAGTCAAGTCAAGTCACTCGATTTTTGGAGGTGACTCGAGTCAAGTCGAGTCAAGTCAAGTCACGAGTCAAGTTGAATTTTCAAAGTACGATGCATGATTCAAGGTCATTGCATTTTCTAACTGTTTTAAATATGGATGAAGTTCCCATTTATTCTGAATCGAGGAACGAATAAAGAGTTGATTATACACACAAGAAGGCGCTCTATCGCTCATGCATATGTAGAACTGTCAAACTACACAAGTATAGCGGTATAGCCTCAGTCTATAACAGGGGAGGGAAAACTGCGAGTCGCGGGCCGCATGCTGCATGCTCTTTGAGTCTTTTATTGCGACTCTTCAATGAGTGTACAATGTGCATTCGGTGATAATGAACGTAACCCACTGTGCCTTTTCCGTCAAGATTCGCCCAATAATCACACAGCTAGAATTGAAACGTCATTACGAAACCAAACACCAAAAGAGACATGTTTACGAATTATTATGATTACCGAGCTCCGCACTCTTTGACGTCATATCAGTCCGATTTCAAACACCTTGCAGCCTAGGTGGAGACGCATCGTCTGATACCACACAATATTAAACTTCATTCGATACGCTACATTTCCTTGTGACGAAATATAGTAGTATATATATATCAATTTTTGTGTTGCGACTCTTTTAAGGCAACGGTTTTTGATATGCGGCTAGCGCGTGAAGCAGCTCTGCCCACCTCTGATCTATAATTTTCAGCCAAAATATAGGATAGCATATGAGGCATCAGAAGGTTCAATAAAATGATATGGAGCAATACCCTACCCACATATATATCCATGATATGCAACTGGACAATATTCGTTCGATTTAAAGCACGCAAGAGGGTTGGTTGAGGTGAGCAAGATTACGACAATGTAAGCTATAAGCTCCGATCACTGCGTTAACGATCACTTCATTAGTGATGTAACAATGGAAGCTCGGTAAAACGCACAATCACTGAGTGATCGGTTAATAATCCGAACTTATACAAAATACGGCGATTTAGTCGACATCGATTACTTGATGACTTGAAATTGACTCGTAAATTTTGCTTCGAGTCACGAGTCAATCTGCATTTTTGAAGCGTCGAGTCAAGTCAAGTCAAGTCATTTTTGCAAAGTGACTCGAGTCAAGTCAAGTCATACGAAAAAGGTGACTCGAGTCTGACTCGAGTCAAGTCATGACTCGAGTCATCCCAACACTGGTGTAAAGGATAGTGATGAGATTACCCATAGAGGAAAGAGGTAGGTTAGCTTGAACACCTAATTATGGGGGTTCATGATCAGCGTTTTTGGAAACGTGTGGCTGACAAAATATAATACTGTTTTGGTCCGGTATGTGAATGTGAACACTGCATGAGCAATTAAACATAATATAGTTGTAGCCGAGAAAGACCTTTTGAACTTGACAACGAAACGCTCGTATGTTTGGCAACAATGCAACATCGTTTCAGACGTATAACATGTCCGCGTATACAAGACCAATTGGTAGCCGAATTGAAAATATTTTTTACAGCAACTTTCTTCTGTAAGTGTGCCAAGAGTGTTTTAAAATTTTCCTAATATGCCGCAAGTGGAAAAAGTTAGTGGACCACTGCGATAGAGCATGTTTCACAAAGGCAGACACTTCCTTTCACAAAATCATTCACGATCATCAGTACCCAAATACCAAGGTATAATAGGGTAACCATATGTCCTTTTTTAAAAGGATTTGTCCTCTTTTTTGACTTTTTTGAAAGTGTCCTCGTAGGACGCCCTTTTGTCCTCTTTTTTGAGATTTTGTCCTCTTTTTTAAAAATTTAGGTCAGATTTAGAGCAAATTGCGAGTGATATGCCGTAAAGTAGCACAGAAGTGATGCTCCGGCGGGTATTTCGGAGTAAAAAACGGTGATTTTAGCTCTGAGCGGAAAGATGACCTTTAAAGGTCAACTGCATCTTCATAGACAACTTTGCGGAATCATGTTCAGAATTTTTTTTCATACCGAAATGGCCGACTTTCCGTATTTCAAACTAATCGGAAATTGCCGTAATTTGGACCGAAAGTCCCAATATTGGTATGTTTACAGAAAAAGCGGAATGTTCATTGTGACGTCATGTAGTTGACATCTCTTCTGGCCGCTGCATATGTATACTATAGGGTTGGCGGACTTGCAGTAGCAGGGCGCTTATTTTAGTTAGTTATGGCGGAGGTTTCGCTTGTAATGGATTCACCCGGCGAGTCCGAGTATTCAGATGTCGAATGTAAGTATGCTTTTTCCTCTCACTTACGAAAGTAATGTTGAAACGAGGACACGTTTCAAGTGTTGATGTGCTCGATCCCATATCAGTGGAACTTCTTGCTGCTCCGAAAACGAGGGGTCGTTTGAGTATGATTATTGATGACTATAACCTAAGGATGTTAGTGATATATAGTATGATCAGCCTAGCTTGTTCAGCTTAAGCCGCTTGTCTAGACCAAATGAAATACACCGGTATGTGTAATGTGGTGGAGAACCTCCTTCAGTTATTAATCTTGGTATTATCAATTACAGTTGAGAGGATGGAGGTTGCCAACTTATGCAAACTATCAGGGGAGATTTGAAGTGCTGCAAACAGGTCCCTCGAGCAACGAATGAATTATTAGTGCATCACAGCATTATCAGGATTTCAATCAAGAGTATGTATTGGAGATTGTCTCGCTATATTATCAACAGGAATATTGTCTTATAATTATAACATCCAGTTTGATGCATGAGCGAATGAGTCTCATTCACATGAAATGTTGAGTCGGGTGCCAAATAATTACCCGTCAGTAACACAACAATTACGCTTTTCAGGAAGCTGAGAAAAACTGTACACGGAAATTTTGTTGGCTGGCCACTGGGATTCTGCAACAAAAGCCAACGAAAAATCCTGTCTGCGCATCCGATCAAATCCAGTACTTTCAAAGGATTTCAATTTTACAATGCTTCGTGAAGGAATAGTTGTATTGAAAATAATAAATGCAACATAACCAATCCATCAACAGTACTACTGTGTCAGGGAGAGAAATATAGAGTTTTGTGTCCAGCAATAGCTTCTTTCAACTAATTTTGACGATGCCGTTTGTCGAATGAGGATGAATCATCACAATAGACTTGGTCGCTTCGGCCGTTTCTGGTCTTGCTTTAATGAATGCGTCAACTTCATCATTGCATGAATCTAGAGCAGGAGTAAAAATATCACTGAGTTTTATAACAAAGTCGAATCGAAGGCAGTAGACCTATATCAAATGCTGTTCGGAAGTATCATAAAAATGACGGATTGCAAGCTGCATCCTACCTAACTTTACGACTATTATGATGATAGTGATAAGTTTTCATCTTTTACTGAGCGGTCAATATTGATAGGCTCAGTCACAGATATCTGACACTACTCATTCAATAACTAAAGTAACTAATATGATTACATGACCGCACATGTACCGTACACAAAAAGAAGTGTATTTTCAAAAGTAATAGCAACTCTTCCATTAATAGGAGGTCAGCGATATATAACCATTATACGTCATGAAGTCAGCAGGTTATGAACTCCCTTTATAGTAACTAATGCATTTATAGATCTTTTTTTCTTAATTGATTTTCAAGTGTTTTTATTTCAGACTATGTACACTTCTACTTACAAGTTTTTCAAGGCATACATATTTCAGTTATTTGCACATGCACGTGAGTGTAAACAATAATAATACTTCGATGACTACCATACCACAATCAATACTACTATAAGCGGTTAGTTACACTCTTACAAAACTATAGCTGACACAGTACATTTTCACTTACCGATTTCGGACACTTTGTATAGCTTTAGAAGTGCGTTCCTCTGACATTACCACAATTTCACTGGTGCGTGGAAATAAAATATGAACGGCACTACTGCAGTACGTCGGCAAGAGTTGCCCGTGTTCAGTAGTCAGTTTTCTTGCGTGTTGCGTATCTCGGATACTTCATTGAAGCAAGATACTTGTTAGTGATTCGCATTTGAAAATGACTCTGCCTTTGGTTGTCTATAAGTCCGCACTTTTGGTCTTAATGGCGTCCGGTCGCCTGTCGGTATATGGATGGGTTTTGGCAGCGATTTCAATGCATTGTAGGTACGGCATATTGCGTATTGGACCAACCATACGCGACATAACATCTGACTCTATGAATTATCTCCTTCACAGCTTTCATGATCCCACTCAAAGACCCAAATCCACAGCAAATCTAAGCAAGGTTGCCAGTAAACTCGCCCCAAAGTAAATTCGGCCCGTCGAATTCGGCCCTCGGTCACTTTGGCCGTCGGTGAATTCGGCCCTCGGTAAATTCGGCCCTCGGTAAATTCGGCCAGGGCCAGAGTAACAATAACAGTTACAATACCATTACCTGACCTGAACCCTAACCCTAATCCTAACCTAACTCTAATCCTAACCTAACCCTAATCCTAACCTAACCCTACTCTTAACCTAACCCTAATCCTAACCTAACCCTAATCCTAACCCTAACATAATCCTAACCCTAACGCTAATCCTAACCCTAAACGTAACCCCTAACCTCCAAATCACTTGATAATATTGTAATTATGTAATATAATACACATTATTAGTTATTAGTTATTAGGTTTAGGGTTAGGATTAGCGTTAGGGTTAGGATTAGGGTTAGGATTAGGGTTAGGTCAGGTTAGGATCAGGGTTAGGTTAGGATTAGGGTTAGGTTACGATTAGGGTTAGGTTAGGATTAGGGTTAGGGTTAGGTTAGGGTTAGGTTAGGGTTAGGTTAGGGTTAGGTTAGAATTAGGGTTAGGATTAGTGTTGGGGTTCAGGTTCGATAATATTATAATTATGTAATATAATACACATTATTAGTTCGTAATACAATTTCACACAATGTTCTCCGAGGGCCGAATATACCGATTGAATTCGGCTGTCGGTAAATTCGGCCCCGTAAACATCGGCATATATATATACATATATATATTTATACGCATACCCTGTTCCCCAAATCACTTGATATTAATATAATTATGAAATTAATTCACATTAATAGTTGGTACTACATTTTTATAAAAAAATTTACGAGGGCAGAATTGACCGAGTAACCAGTGAATTGACCGGTGAATTCGGCCGTGGGTAAATTCGGTCCCCGTGAATATCCGCGCTATCTCCCGTGATTACGCGATCTACGCATACCCTGACATTCAAATCACTTGATAATAGTATAATTATGTAATTAATTCATGTTAACGGTTGGTAATACATCTTAATACAATATTCTCGGTGGGCCGAATTTACTGATGTAATGGCCGAATTTGCCTGGGCCGAATTTACTTTGGGGCGAGTTTACTGGCAACCCTAAGCAATAATCCCACCTAACAGCCAACAGAAATAACAAGGACTTTTGTTGTGTCAACTACTTGACGTCATTTCACGGCTGGGTGATTTCGTTTCCGTTTTCCGGAATTTCGATTTGTAATTCAAATTACTTGAAAACTATCAGGTAATTTCAATTTTCATTATTTTATTCATATTCCTAACCACATAATGTACGAAATAAGGTGAAGTCATTTTGAAGATGCAGTTGACCTTTAATTTTTTTTTTCAAGTCATCCACCTTGCAATGCGGAGAGAATAACGGTATTTTGAGCTCTGAGCGGAAAGATGACCTTTTTTTTAGTCATCCGATCACAGAGTGGGAAATATTCACCGTTTTTTTGAGAATTATTCTCCGGTTTTGCAAGTCTCAGATTTCTGAGAAAGTGTCCTCTTTTTAGATTTCTAAAATATGGTAAGCCTAAGGTATAAGATTTTGTTTATTCTCTTTTATGTAGTTGATAGGAATATATTGTCAACTATATTATTACTCTTGTTAATTCGGCACACATGATCTGAATCACTGATACATTTTGTTCATTTCTGACTGCGACATTTTTGGACTTCATTGAATTCAAAATGTGGCAAGTACTTTTTGGTCATGCTTGCCGATCGCGCGTCTTCCGCTGTGTATGGTTCAAAAGCCGATCATTTCGATTTTTACTGTGTGGAATCCGTTTTTGTTTGGCTACGCTCTTCATCCGTCGTTGATTCAGAGCGAGTTTAATTCGTTTATAAGCTCCCAATACTTCAGGTATCTAAGATGCATAGTTTATTTACTCACCAGTTACCATAAGTCAGTGATTATATAGTTATCGCCTCTCAGTTCGTTATTTCGACGGTACATCGGTCCTACCACTGCTACCAGCACCTCCCCTGACTCCGTATCACGTGTATTAATTGGAATGTAGATTGATCAAGCAGACAATCGGTTCTCTATGTCTTGTTCTTGGTTTTCATTTGTATCGAGGTTGAGGCATAGGTATGTTGCTCCTATGTCCTATACAAGTTTAGCTAAAGCTATAAGGACTGTTGTTTTGACCCAACTTATGATATGAAGGTGTGTCATATTTCATCACGATATTTACATGCGTTAAAGTGTCCTTCTCACCTTCATTAATCAAATCAACTGAATTAGTTGTCCCTTAGCAGCTTGGCTTTTAATCCCTAATCAAATGAATCAGAAATTTGAAGCACCAATCAGCCAGTCAATGCATGTGTGAATTTCGTAAACATGCAGATGAATGAGGTGAAATCGAGGTGGATCAAACACCCGTGTATGAAATTTTACTCATGCGAGGGGCCTGATTGGAATCTCCGTCCTTTTTTTGAAATAAATCCTGCGTGATAGAAGCTTTTTTCGCGTGACAGAGCCAACTTTTCGGCGTGACAAGCAAGGTTACTGACTTCAAATGACTGTGTTAAGCCAGTCACAGGAGATCAGATGCTAACGGTTAGGTTTTGTTTCTGCGCGGCACACGAAATGAGCGTGTGGCGACTAAGGCGCAGAAGCCTGTCTAATCTCGACGGTAGAATGTAAGGCCGGTGTAAATCAAACAACCTTTTAATCCAAATTAACGCTTAGTAGAACGTGAACAGCACAAATGGCAGCACGCAGTACGCATAAATATAAGGCACAAAGTAGGTACAAAGTGCAAGTACTTTACCAACAGACAGTAATCAACAGATCCTGGCTTGAGGGTTAGGTCAAAACATTATATACCACATACTGACTGGAATATAGCATTTGGGGTGGCTGAGAACATTGACTTTTTTAAATTTGTTTTTATTTTTTTTAAATTTTTTTTAATGAAATCAACGACCCGTCACGGCGTGACCGCGTGCAACTGGCGACCAAGTCGGCGTGATCCTGCGTGCCTTGGACACCGATTCCATACTGGGCGAGGGGTGCTGGATGTCATATTTCAACTTGAAGACCCTTCCAGTATTAAAAATATTTGACTATGATGACACATACTGTTTTAGCTCATTCATATCCTCGTAGCATTGGTTTATTTTACTGTTAATTTATGGCGGATGCAGTGACATTGGTATAATTTTATTAGTGGGACAACTGCGATTAGTGTTGGCATCCAAATGTTCCATCGGTGGAACTTGACCTGTATAAAATCGATGACTGTGGCACACACGCACACATTCACTGATTCACACGGTATCCGTCGACTAAAGTGCGCTTGGAATCCTGTTGAACTTCACATATCTATATTTTGCACCACCGCATTATTTATTTGTTCGTGTAGGGTTCATATCCACATGTAACAAGCACACATGACATTTCATTGCATCATCTGTCATGCATATATTTTTCAAATCGATGTCATAACTGGATTTCAAATTGATGTAGGCCGTCACAGACCAATGTGTGTACTGTATATATTTACATCAACCTCTGCTGTATGAAAGATCTTGCATTCGTTTTAGGGCAATCTGTACAACTTGTCTTGTCTCTCTATTGTTGTCCGTCGAATATATAAAAAAGCTCAGCATCAAAACCTATTATGTTGCTAATCTGACTCACTATAATGTGGTCATTGTAATTACCAATTAGCACAGCATATCAATGGTGATGTTGGATAGATTACCAGTAAACTCGCCACTTGGTAAATTTGGCCCTTGGAAATTAATTTATTAAAATTTATTAACAACTACCACTACATGATTTAATAAACTAAAAATATTATCATCAAGTGATTTGTCAATCAACACGTGATCTGATCACGCCGTGACTGAGTGATCTACGCATGCCCCGACCTCCGTACAATATTGACAAATCACTTGATAATCATAATATAATTAATTCATATTAATAGTCGTTAATACATTTTAATACAAAATTCTCGAATTTTAATACAAAATTCTCCGAGTGCCGAGTTTACTTGCATCCGTTGGATACTATCCATTAACAAAATTGCATGTTGTGCGATCTAATTTGAAGATTCGGTTTGTACTCAAATTGTGGTATATTGGTATATCTCTTTGAACAATTTTACTTAATTCCCAATTTGGATACCTTGGTCATCTTTCCTGATGTATATTATAGTGGTGAAACAAGAAATTAGCAAATTCTAAATAAACTGGTGCTGAGCTCAAGTTGAATGTAAATTATCTACTATGTTACCTGCCAGTCAACACGCTTTCAACTTTATGATGCATAGAAACTATAAACAACAATTCCTTCTGTTGTTATATACCTGTGTATAGGACCCAATATCAATCTTTTTATTAGAAATATGGAAGAGCAATCATTACAGCTCCAAGTCTTTGTACCATTCTAGGGAATAAAATAATGTCTGATATACACGATGCCGACGATAGTCTTGATGGACTCAATTCTCACGACGGAGACTCCATCGCTGTGGAAAGCTCGGGGCTATTAGACGAATCGCCCGGAGATACAACCCAAAATGAAACTGTCGATAGCCTTGTTGAGGATCAAGAATTAGAAGCGATAAAGGCGCGTGTCAAGGAGATGGAAGCGGAAGCAGAGAAACTGAAAGAGATGCAGAGCGAAGTAGAAAAGCAAATCAATCTTAGTCCTACTTCACCCCATATGGGAGCGGGTGGTGTGGCGTTCCCATCACTCGAGGAGAAAGTGGAAGCGGACACCCGATCCGTATACGTTGGCAACGTCGACTACAGCGCCACGGCCGAAGAACTAGAGCAACACTTCCATGGATGCGGCTCAGTAAATCGAATCACAATTTTATGCGACAAGTTTACAGGACATCCGAAAGGATTTGCCTACATTGAATTTACTGATAAAGAATCCGTGGAAACATCGCTGGCGTTGGATGGCTCATTATTCAGAGGGCGTCAGATCAAGGTTAATGCAAAGCGTACAAATAAGCCTTATTTCCATTTTCCGGATCGGGCGAGGCCAAGAGGACGTGGGAGATATCGCGGCCGAGGACATTATGGTTATCCAAGCTATCCTAGGGGGCGTAGGGCATACCGCGGACGCCACCGAGCAATGCACTATTCACCATACTGAGGTTTCGCAGATCGATTTTTGCATATGTATCGCTGACAGACGAGAAGCAGTTGCTTTATGCGTAAGGCGGGATGTTTTACTGTTAGTCCAATTTTTATTGGTTTTACTTCATTATCTCAGCTGCCGTTGAAATGGTACCTATGCCAGATTCTGATGAGCTTGATTATTTTTGATGCAGTGCAGAATGTGGATGTGATTTTTTTGAGGGGATTCCCACTTGTGTCTCACTAAGTCGTCATCATCATTATGAATGATGTAACTGAAGCTTGGTGGATGCAATCTGCTCATTTTATGGTCGTTTCTGGTCTCAATTTTACCATTGGTAAGACTGAACTTTCGCTGGACTAACAGTTTCGGATAGCACGATATCATGAATGGCAAAGAATTGGTTCATCAGTCATTGTGGAGCGATGAAATAAGTTTTGTTTGTGACATTGGTTTGATTACACTGGTTTATACCATCTCAGCTCTAAGGTTAATGGGACAGTGGGGATTTATGGCCTTGTGTGCTTTCATCAGTCGTGCAACGCTGTGTTGTGCCTTGACAAAGGTACTGGGCTAAAACAAGTTTACTGTCTGCCTTTTTCCATGTGACATGCTGTCAAGCGTTTGACTAGATTCATAATATCATTCTGACATAATACCTTCACATTGTCTACCATATTGTGATGGTTATGTAGAGACTCAGAACTACCTGTATGTGCTGCCAATGTCTCGGTTGATATTTTTCTCAATACCGATGAACGATGAATAATACTAGTTGCATTCGAAAGACCTATGACGCAGTTTCGGAATCAACAAGAATTTCGTCTCTTCGCTGACAAAATTTTGGTTCATATCCTAAAGCTGATTTATAAGTCTGAATGGCGTTTACAGAGCTTCTGTCAGGCTTGGAAATAAGCCTATGTGTCAATTGGGGAAGAGATCAGGCATTGGTTACGCCTACAGAATGTCTCCCGTGATACAATACTGCTAATTTGGCAATCAAGGATTATTCTTCACCACGTTCAACATTGGACATTAGGGTGGAGTGAAAATGACTTTTTCATTAAACCAAACATCGGGGTTCTTAAATCCCGACAAATGACCTGAAACTTCAATAAATTGAATTTAGGGGATTGCCCCTATTTTTCAGCCAGCAACCCCCCAAATTCTGTGCACGAGGGGGTAAAATTGCATATCTCGGCAATCGCTGGTCGTAGTGTCATGATATATAGCTCAAAAGCTGCAGAAACATGTTTATATACGTTCTAAGAAGAAAGTTTTCTCTTGTGCACAGAAAACTAGTTATAGCCAAAAAACAGTCAAAAATGCGGGTGAACGTCAGGAGTAAACTACATACTAAAATATGTTAGGGCTGCGAGGCACTATTCTCAAGTACAGCTTTATGGAGTGGTTTGAACTTTGTAATGTTGTCCCGCTAACATTTACTTGGGAAACGTTTTAAAAGTCTCCTTTATTGATTAAGAATCGTGAGGAGTTTTGCAACCACAACATGGGACTGTTTTGAAACGTTTTTCAATATAAAAGGCATGGAGATTGTGTCGTAGGCTACTTTCCTCTTCTCTAAAATTCGAAGCGCAGAGTAGCCTGCGAGAGGTAACCGACGCTGGTGCTACAATAGTATCAGTTTAATAAAATTTTCATCATGTCAATACACCGGAAAACTGTGATATAATGAAAAGATAGAAAGGTGTCGATGATGTTGAAATCAGACACCCACCTTGGATATGTGCCGACATATCGTTTCCAGTCTGAATTTAATATGAAGTGGCATAGCAGCAATTGACGCTTATGGCTCTGCGGCTGTTTGGCATGGTCAGTTTAGTTACAGATAACTAACCTACGGGTGGATACCAGAGATGAGCATGGATTAGGATCAGGTTTTGAAAAAACAGGATTTGTGAAATTTTGTCGGATTTGGATTGGATTTGGATTAGACATTTTTTTCAGAACGGATTAGGATTTGGATTGGATTGACCGATTTTCTGGGAGATTGAAATGTCGTGTGGCGAATGGCGACAAACTTTATTCAGATCAGTTATTAAAGTACTTTTGGTTACTAAGTTATCTTGAATCAAGTGAATCGTTAGTTGTGAAAGAAAATTTTCGAATCCCTCCATTGCATAAATTAGTATTTTTTCTGAATTTCCAGTTGGAATCGGATTAGGATTGGACATGGACTTGAATATGAAAAAGTTATGGATTTGGATTTGGATTTGAATGTTCGGATTTGGATTGGATTAGGACACAGAAATTTCAAATCCGCTCATCTCTGGTGGATACGCAACACCCGTCGTCACGCTTGCTTGCCCAGAGGAAATTACTGCTCAGCAATCTGAACGCAACATAATTGCTAATTCCATATCTGACGACCCGCGTGCTCAAATTCACTAAAGTTGATCTTATTTGAAAGCTACTGTCGCACTGATTCCGAAAATATTCATTAAAATCTAATCAGGGCAATGGACCCCCTTGAAATACACCTCAAAGTCTGAAAATCGGCATTGTTCTATAGCCTATATCCCTGGGTTCAGATTGCAAAGACAGGAACATTCGGCGCCAGTCATTTAGGCGCCTATGGACAATTAAACCTATATGTATTTTGTATATATAGCGAAGTCTTTGGTCTACATAAGGGCATAGACCTTTTAGGCCAAGCTTTTCCCGCTGCAAATCGTTCTGGCACACTTCTTGGAGTCGCATGGTATATGGCCTAAAACTTGATTGTATGTCTTGGTGGGTCGTGGCGCTGTAATGGCCCAATGCCCAATAATAAAGAGAAATGGCTACTTGAATACCCAATTTTGAAAAAATTGCATAAATTTTCAAAAAATACTCTATGATTTATGCTAATTCACGAAATAATTTTGGGCCCCCCATCGTGCTCGCCCTCCTCCCCAATTGGGGGTTTGGGTGCGGCAATTACGGTGCTGGTTATGATCGAGTTGCTCTGCTACTGTTTCATTACAATGACACAGTCATTCGTGTCGGCTCATGCTCTTTGATCGGATAGAGATGATAGAAGCATTCATCACAGAAAGGATCCGAAAAACGATGGAAGACGCATTTTAATCACCTACACTTTGTTTGGTTACTGTTATTGTGATTACAACGAATATCAGTTTCGTATGGATGAAGCTAGATGGGGTTCCGCTCAGTTGAATTAATTATCTGTACATCATAGATGTCTGGAATAATCTCGGGTTATAGGCAATATTACAGATAGAACTTTTCAAGCACTGATGCGATGGGCGATAGTTTTCGAATAACGATGATATAGCCTGCTATTCACGTTGTTTCGGAAGTCGGTCGTTAAACATCAACGACAAAAATATATAACGTCTTAATTAGATTCCACACCAGTGTTGGGATCAAGTCACGAGTCATTTGGAGTCATTGCACATTTTGACTCTCAAGTCAAGTCAGTCGCATTTCGAAGGTGACTCGAGTCAAGTCAAGTCACTCGATTTTTGGAGGTGACTCGAGTCAAGTCAAGTCACAATTCAAGTCATCAAGTTGCGTTTTCGAAGTATGCGAGGCATGTTTAAATCATTGCATTTTGCTAGCTGTCTGAAATACAGATTGAGTGGTCATTGACTTTGAGCCGATGATCGAATATATAGTTAAATATGCATGCAAGAAGGCGCTGTATCGCTCACATATACCTATAACTGCTAAACTACGTAAAAATTGCATAACCCCAGTATATAGTATACCAGCGAAAATAGGGAATACAGAAACGAATGGTTAAGGTGCATTGCATTACCCATTTTCAAATTGACATGATGCAATTCGAGCCTGCATCATGCAATGGTTGAGGACTATACGAATTATTTTCAATTTCAATAAAACAAAAGGTTTGATTAAGGTAAGAACAGAGAACAGAAATATATATTTTGCTATTAAATTACTTTATTATACAAGTTTACGAGAACGTAAGCTGTAAGCTTCGATAACTTTGTTTGCGGTCAGTTTGTTTGTGAGAGAACAATGGAGGCTCAGTAAAACAATCATTGAATGATTGTCGCTATCACGGGTTGCTTCAGCGTTTCACGAACAATTCGACCATATGCAAGATACAGTGATTTTTATCGACACCAATTTCTTGATGACTTGAAATTGACTCGAGAATATTACTCCGAATCTCGAGTCAATCCACATTTCTGATACGACGAGTCAAGTCATTTTAGCAAAGTGACTCGAGTCAAGTCAAGTCATTCGAAAAAGGTGACTCGAGTCAAGTCATGACTTGAGTCATCCAAACACTGTTCCACACTGGAGGTCTCGACAGATTTTGAAGACAGCGGTTGCTAGTCTTGCCACTGCCCAAAACGCACAGATATAATTACCTTTCATAGGGTTACCATATTATGAGATTCGATAAAGAGGACACTTTTTACAAGTCACAGGATATGAAGTAGCATTCATTAATACGGGAATTCTTCTGATAATATTGATCAGTTGACAAAAAAGGTCATTTTTCCGACTCGACTCCCGAAAGACCCGTCTCACGTATTATTGGTTAGACTTGACCATTTATATTTTTATTCAGCCTTGCCGTCGAAATACAGATTTAACGACTATTAGGCTGTCTATTGTCTCAGTACGATCGCCTCACTCTCAAAGCTATAAACGAGGACATTTGGGCGTCATCCGAAGACATTTTAGATTTGCGGAAAAAGTAAGGCATATGGTAATGGTAACCCTACCCAGAGGTGGTCAGTAACGAAATACTTCCACTTTTTCAAAGTACTCAAGTAGTTTTCCTCCACTTCTGGTACTTACTCAAGTAGATATTTTTCTCGCTACTTCTACTTCGTAATATTTTGTGAACTATTTACTTACTTTTCGCTATTTTCAGTTTGTCAAGTAGAAGTAGTTTAATCCCCCAATAAGAAAGATAGCCCAAGGAATTTCGGGGCTGTTTTCACGTAGTACCAACATTTAATTTTCATAAAAGTCTTGTAATACCCAAAATTTCCGTTGCCGATCGCTCACAATAGATGTGGAGCGACAAATATATCGTAACGAAAGTATCGCTGAATATAATTTAGATACCGGGTTGCGTGTTTCCGTTCACGCCGCATTGTCACCTATATCAAATATTTCATCACAGTAAGTATGGCCCCCTTAACGTTTGAAACTACCGTTTCGCACTTTAGCAATTATACCTATTATACCTAGCAGCCTATGACGTGCCCTAATCTGGAAAAGTGAAATTTGACTTTTTTAACTTTAGACCTGTTTTAGAAGACCGCTGTTGAAACTTTCTGGACAAAAGACATGAAATATATCTTCCGCTTTTTAGAAGTCGTATTTGTATTTTTCTTTCAATTACGAGTATTGAACGTTGAGTTATAATTATAAAATGAAAAATAAAATGAAGCTATACACTATATAGCATTTCTACGATCTGCAATATTTTAATTAACGTATACTAATCGCGCAAAGTGTTAAAGCCGTATCCGACACATCTTCTCCGTAATGCTCTTCGACTGACCTGGGGCCTTATAATGTGGGGGACGGCGCCATGCCATGATATTCCCTAAAACGGGGTGTTCGAGTAAACAAAGAATTAGTGTCGCATTTCCATATCAATACTATCATTTACATCCCATGTGGACGAGGACCACTGCTTTTTCTGTCTGAGGACTCAATTTGTAGCTTTTGGCAGTCCAGGCGAACGAATTACGATCATTTTCACAACTACTTACTTACTTGAGTAGATTTAAACTCAGTCAATTCTACTTCTACTTCAAGTAGTTTTAGGTTGCCTATGTATGAAGTACTTCTACTCGTACTTGAGTACATTTTTTCGTCGCTACTTCTACTTGAGTAGCTTTCTTGACTACTTTGACTGACCTACCTTTCATGCAGTTGAATGGTCGGTGCTTGTGGGCCTACTACCAATGATGACTTCGGTAAAAACCCATATGCTTTCGTAAGGTGTCACCCTGATGAATGGCTACACTCATTCGAACTAGTTTTCAGCTTTTTACTCCCATGTCGATTATTGAAATGCTCGTTAAGCTTTGAAGGTTTGACATTTTTATTTGCCAATCAACCCGTTCTGAATATAACAAGATAACTTACACATTCATTCTTCACAAACATACCTGGCTATCGTATAATTTCACGCTGCCCCTGCTTTAGTGCTTCGTACCCCCAAGCTTTACACGTACGCCGTACACCCTTGGCTAGGAACCCCTACTCTAGGCCAAGATGGAGATTTGAATAAATGACTAACCAAAGTCGTTTCAACTATAGGGATACCATACGTCGTCTTTTAAGGGGCTAAGCTACCCATCGAAATCGAAAATCAGTCAAACACCTATAACTTCAATACCGGAAGAGAAATCTTTCTGAAATTTGCACACAACAAGCTTTAGCGGATATTCTAACGTCAGTTAAAATTTGGTGTGAAATGCCCGACATTTTTGACGTTTGCCGGTTTTCCGTGATTTTTGAGATACTTTTTTTCAAAAGTTCTAGCGGCTAAATTTTCGAATGAATTTTTTTCATGGTGCTTTTTATAGATTCCAATTACTCCAATTTAGACAGTCAAAAGGTGTTTTTTTTCACGCTAAGGGTTGAATTTCAGGAAAAAAGTTCGTTCTTTGAGGACAACGATCTCGCGTTCCGTTACATGCCACCTCGTTTTGTCGCTTGCTTTTTTATATAATCTTCTTTCACTTTTCCTTCATCAGTTCACGTACACGTATACATGCCTCCTCTTTACTTCGCTTAGGCCGGGGTGGATGTCTGCGATTTCATTGTATCGCATCGCAATTTTTGTGGTCTATAGAACTGATAGAAATTGCCAATAACCAAACCGAAGGGGATTTGTGTCCTATTTTTTAAAATAAATTGTGTCCTCGGTGAGGACGCCTAAATGTGCTCTTTTTTGGAAATTTGTCCTCTTTTTCTCTGAAAAATATTATAATGCCATGAAAAATTCGTCTCCGGCGCATCGAACGTCAGAGTTTCGTAAAAATTCGGGTAAATCGGGAGTCGAGTCCAAGTCATGACCTCTTTTTGTCAATAGTACATCCATAGCCCTTTACAACGAACGATGGATTTATAGTGATGGAACCCATCAAAGAATTGGTGAAGGTGTGAAAGTGTGTTATGGGAATGATGGTATGATTGCATTTAAAGTTACAGGCAGATATCGCTCGTGGTGACTTACGGTTCTATCCGCATTTAACGGACGAGTCGCACATTTCTCCGACGCCTTGGTAGAACATGAATGTCCGGCTGGCAGCGCAGACAGCACTTTCATTTACATTAGGTGACATACGAACAAGAAAAAAATGCTTTGTTCGCAATTAACTCTATTTGGTTTCCAGGTACAGCCATAATAAGAGACAATGAACCCGCTCTGTTCAAATTTATCCTTCATATGGATAAGTATGGTTCGACGCGATGAATTCGGGATTCCAGGGATCAAAATTCGAACATGAGCGTCGACCATTCTATTCCGCAGATGACGACCGTTTACATTGGCTAGAGAATGACTTTAACTACCTCAATCAATGGCATGCGCGGGCACAATCCCGAGTTCTCCCGGGTGACGTGAATCGCTCGCTAATGCTCCTTATCAGTGGCGGCTCGTCCTATAGGGCAACTGGGGCATCGCCCCACCTGAAATTCTGTTCAATAACAATTTAACCATTTATAGACGCACAGCGATCAATATATATCGAGATCACAGCGAAACCCGCGTTCTTGTGCTTTCGCTTGCAAATGCCCATACATAGCGAAGTCTCTGCGAAAATCGAATTCTCTTCTGTGTTTTCGCTTTGTGAATGCCTATATAGCCGGGGTTTGCCCCGGTAGCGCTCATAACAAGCTTTCGCTATCTATTCTCTCAAAGCCGCGCACAATAAAGAAACGTTGATTTACTCTCTCCTATTCTTAAAATGGTCGAGCAAGTGGGGCAACTATGCCTGTTTGCCCCTAAGGTGTGATGTAACAATCGTATCTATATCTGAACTCGGTTACCGTAATATGCGTTGAGTTGACCTTTGCTGGTATAGGTCGATTTTGATGGTGTTTCGCACCATGATAATTTTTGAAACTTTGTATCATATGTCGTGAAGGTAGTATTTAGCACTGCTCCAAGTTGAGGCTTGCTACTTAAAGATAAGGGTAATTATTTCGTTTCCGAATTTCAGTGTGTGCTGATATATCATGTACATTGTACAGCAACAGATTTTACTCAAGAGCCGTTATTGGTCTCTATTGATTTTAACGATGTTCCATACCTAGATCTGTCATGAGCTTTTGCACGTTATGTCTTGATTTTAGTATCGAGCGCGGTGCCAAGTCTTAAAGTTGACACTCAAGGATTGAGGCAGTTATTTCGTTTTCGAGGTCGATTATGGTAGAGATGCGCGCTGATCTGATACTTCGCCTACCTATACATCATTGCGGATCTCACGCAAAAGCCGGTGTCTGTCTGTGTTAATCTAGTCTGCGCTCCATAACGAGATCGTGATGATATTTCCAATTGTATATCTCGGTGATCGCATGAAACAGCTAATTAAGATTCTCGGTTTGCATTCAAATATTCACATAATTTTATGTTCGCCAATGTCCATTTCATTGTGAAATTGTGGCCTTCAAATTTTACTCAAACTTCGGTTTTCGTCTGTTTGTATTGATTTTGACAGTGTACCATGCCGGAATGGGTTATGAGATTGCGAATGCTACTTCTCGATGATTTAATGTAACAGTATACTAAGTTTACGGCTTTAATTCATGTATTTATTGATTAATATATTTTCCAACGGCGATTTCGCAGCAGACTTATAGAGTGTAAGCCGTATGTGTTGTGTCACAGTCACCAGTTTCAAGGCCAAAATGTGATATGTTGTTCCGAGACCGAAGTTCCGAGGCTGCTGTACGTCCTTAGTTCTTCAAAGACCATTCAAATTGATGTTCTGGATTCAATATGACAGGCCCAATCTATGAGATAACAATTGCGTATGTGTCCGAACTCGTTGACCTTTGCAGTTAGGCTTACGGCCTTACGCAATCTCCCGAGTTCTAGTCATTGGAATTAGTCTGGTCAAGTCAAGTGCGAACATGAATCGTATTGAATCTTTGCTCCGTACGTAGTTAACGCAGCTGCCTTTAGAGCGCAAATTAGAGGGCTAGAAATTGTCTAGTCCAAGGGTTCTCAGCCCTTTCTTGGCCGTGGCCCATTTCCCGGTTCGAAAATGTGCTGTGGCCCACCTCTTATCTTTGAGTCGTAATCTTGTTCAATGCGTTCTCTTCATTTACTGATGATATATAAATTTAGACCTTTGGGCCCATGAAATCGCGCGAAGCGCTACGAAAATTTTAAAGTCGAATAAATATTCTTCAACAAACGACCAACGAAATAATCTTGGGCTACTTCGAGCTCCCGCAATTGAGGGTTTGGCTGCAGCAGTTACGACCCTGGTAGATTATAGGCTAAAACTACTGTATATTATGATCGTCCGCCGCTCCATTCGCGCCGCGAAACATAATGATCAAATCCACGCATCCACTGTGTGATTGGGATTTTAGTTCCACTATTGTTGGGAATAACATAATTATTTTGGGTCATCTTCAAACACTTCATTGGTGAATGGGGTGTACTACAGAGAAGTGGAGAAAAATTTGTTTAATATGCATGCTGTACAATGCACATTGTATGTCTTGTACCAAACCAACTGAAGTTGCGATGTCAGAATATTAAATCCAATGATACAATCAATTCATGTGACTCTTACATTATGTACAATGATTTCCAGGGAGGACATTTTAAACCGACTTCACAGATTAATGCGCTCCGCTAATTCCTCAATCCATTACGATTCGTTGCGGTGGTGCAGTATACCTCCACCACCAGAAGTTGCTAATAATTTGCAATTATGGCCATTCATGTCTTACAATAATACGACTTGCTTAAGCAAGTAAATCTATACATCAATTACACTTCATTCCGAGTTTATTGCACGCCCCTTTCAACGGCATACGACATATGACACTGCTGGAATACTTGGTTACTTCAGCATTACCTTCCTGTTATTATATACTCGAAATTAAATTAGTTGCTGTTAGCCGTAGGTTGTCATAGCCAATGGAAAAAGCAGCCGTTTCTCCCTCCTGTTTCCGACTTGTACATGCTCACTAGGGCTGTTCAAAAATAACTTTTTTTCGGATTCCAGCCATTCACAGATTAAATTGTCAGGTTACCCTAAAAAACGCTGCACACCAAATTTGGTTCAATTCTAACAAGTATAGGACTCCGCAGATCCAATTAAAATTTTTAATTTATTATGGAAAATTGAAAAAAAAAATTCAAAATTTTCTGCCAACCCCATGAAATTGTTGAGCTGTCTTCAAAGACGTTGCAAATCAAATTTGAGTCAATTCCGGCCAGTAGAAGCGGAGTTATGTGAGTTTTTCGTTGATAAATCGCGGATTATCCACCGATCTAGGATAATCCGAGAATTATCATCGAAAAACTTACATAACTCCGCTTCTATACTGGTCGGAATTGACTCAAATTTTTTTTTTAATTCTCAATAATAAATTAAAAATTTTAATTGGATCTGCGGAATCCTATACTTGTTAGAATTGAACAAAATTTAGTGTGCAGCGTTTTTTAGGGTAACCTGACAATTTTATCAGTGAATGACTGGAATCCGGGAAAAAAAGTTATTTTTGAACAGCCCTAATGCTCACTCCATACGTGCCAGCACGTCTCATCAGAGTCGGATGAAAATCTTTACGTAGCCTACGTATAATTAGATAAAATGATAAAATTTTCTAAATAGCTTTGTGGCCCACCTCAAATGCTCCTGTGGCCCACCAGTGGGCCATGGCCCACCCTTTGAGAACCCCTGGTCTAGTCCGTTGATCCAATCGTACGCCGGGTACCTCCGCTTTGGTTGCCTATCACCTGGTCGTAACTAGGGCTCGGCAAAATCGAGTACCTGAGTGATTCGATTCTGAATCACGTAAAATGCTTCAAGTCGAGTCGAGTAATCGAGTATCACTCATTATGACGTCATAGCGGAATATTATTTGTCAAAGTTCAAATATGTACCTTTTAAGCGACCACAAAGAATATAATGCCTGTTATCCATCATATTGAGGATACTTTGTTATTTTTTCGACCATACCGATTTCATTGCACTTGGTGACAATATTGTGGGGTGATCATGACTTCGGAAATGTGCTATTTCCAGTAACGTTCGTAGCTTTGTACTTCATGTTTCGTATGCTACGATACGGCCAATTAAGGTTTCAAGGCATCAACAGTGAAATTAGCATAAACTCGTTGATCGTTGATAAACTGCTCGTTGATAAATCAAGTCTCAGTGGTGAGGAGCGTATAATTTCAGTGCTCAAAAAAATCGTCTTTTACTACTCGACTCGAATCATTAAAACTGTATTGGTGTATCTAATGCACTAGCAGCAAAATCCTTGCAAAAGTGGTGTAGGAACAAATGAAGCTTGTCGAAATAGGCTTGAAGTCCCGTCTTCTTAGTCTGCATTCCCAAGCCTTCTTGTCCTTTGCGTTGGAAGGAAATGAATCGGAATACATGTTCTTCCGCAGTTCATTGCAATTGGTGGCATTGCATTTATAAACACAGCAATGTTTCGGCATTGTATTTAGTATGTGTCAGTAAATATGTTATTTCCTTTCGTAATTCTTATTATTGATGAAGAAATAAACATTTAACTGTAATCTTGTCGGTTTATACAGTATTACACGGCCATAGGAATACATCGTACTGCCGACCAGGCTTAGGTAAATGCAGCGTCCTCCGTTGCTGCGCCGTAACTATGGCCATTGTCTCTCGACCAATCAGCGCAAAGTTTGGTTTACGGCCGTATTGCACTGCCTCGTCACTATCAGAGATGCCACTCCTGGGTTTTTCCACCCAGATCTGGGTTTTTTCAGCATCACCTGGGTTTCTGGGTTTTTATCCTTGAAATCTGGGTTTTTTTCAACATCCAGTTCGCCAGGTCAGTTTTACCCTCGAAAATTAATTATTGGATTAGTATGGTCGCAATATCGTAAAATGCACGCACTTCAGTTCGCCATTGTCGATGGATTTTACTGTTATTGTAACGACAGAGTGTTGAGAATCTATTTCACTACTAAAATGAGACGCTTCGGCTTGATGCGATGGAGCTTCATTGAATGGTAACTTCCAGGTCGCAGAAAGTCATGTTCATATAGGACGATTGCCAGTAGCGAACTCGGCACTTGGTGAACTTGGTGAACAATTCGGCATGTATCGATAAATATCATGTAACTGTATGGTATGCACAAGCACATGAACAGACCAGGTGACCACTTGCTCGACGCGATTAGGCAGTCACGCAGAGAACGAATTTTAGATAGTTGTCAACCGATGTTATGAAGGAAATGTGTCTAAGTTTCGTTCTCTGCGTGACTGCCTTATCGCGTCGAGCAAGTGCGACGATCAAGGCATCGTGCCATGTTACGGGTTAAGCAGCCGCGGCAGCTGGTCTTGTAGAAATTGCAGCTCCATTACGGTGGCGTTCTGAAGGAAATGGCTGCGGCCAAAAATTTTTGTTCGTTTTTACCTTCAATTATAGACCACATCATTTTTAGAGCGCAGTGCCCCTTTAAGTATTCACGCTGCGCCCCAATTGTTTCATTGCGATGTGTCAAGAGAAAAACAACATGTTTTTTGTGCGATTCGCAGTGTTAACTAAGCAAAATGTGTATTATGAACTGTTGTAAATTCAATATCAAAGGCTTCAATGACTGTATGAGTGTATTCGACGACTATCAGGCTCCACTTTCACAGCTATATCGTGTCTTTTGAGTGAAATATAGTATCTGGGCTTTTCTGGGTTTATTGCGCCTCCACATCTGGGTTTTTCCGAAATATCCCAGTGGCATCTCTGGTCACTATGAGGCGCTGCTAACCACAAGTTCACAGATTGAGTCGACGTTGTAAATTGCTATGGTACATCGGTCGATAAATTTTCAAAATCACCATTTTCTTCTCCGGTGCTGGAGCTTTCAGAATTTATGAAAAGCGTTCTCAAAAGGATCTCAAAATATGGTAACCCTCTCCTATCTTTTCATAATAACCACTGAGCCCTATGATATCGCAATCTTGTCATGTCAAGAAATGATTTACTGACTTACCAAACCCCAAATGTAACATGTAAGCCAGAGGTCTCAAACTCAAATGTGGTCGCGGGCCAATTTTCTAGTTTTTGATGGCGCCGCGGGCCGCAGCAACAATAAGAAGGGTTTACAATGTTTGTTTGTTTGTTTTATTACATTTTTGGCGCTTATCGCACATATGGTTATTTGCGCCCAGTACATGAATTGAATAACACAATGTCTTTTGCGGTCTTGTTTCGTCTTTTTCTGGTCATTGGCTGCCATCTTTCCAGAGTTCGGCTCTCTCTTCTTCTGGGCTTTTCAAGGCGCTGTATAGACAGCGAGATCGGCGATGAGGAGCCCAGATAAACCTCCGACACATAGAAACATGGCAGAGCCGTGACTCGAACCACCAACCATTGGTGTCGTGACAGCAGTGTTTAACCAACTGCGCCACTCGCTTCCCCAGGGGGGTTTACAATGTATTTCCAAGTATAGGCCTTATTTTACGGGACCTTGCAGACTGGCATACAACACGCAAAGCGAAATGTGATTTACTATTGTGAATTCACGCCTGGTACGATAAATATCACATTTTCAAATGTTTGAATAAAATTGTTGTTGTACTTGGCATAGTCTTTCAAAATATGTAGTTATAGACACCATGCGAGAGTATAAATGCATCTCATGACATCATAAAAGCTGTCGTGTTATAATTTGGCAGCTAGCGGACATTTGACGGGCCGCAATTATTGGTAGATGATATAAAAGTTTAACAAATATTGATCTGATCGAAGCATTGGAGCAACACATCCTAATCTGGGTTGCGGGCATACTCCTGATAACTTGGCTATTGATCATGCCATTACCAAAGTAAAATTAAATCAGCGTTAGATTTACAGATCAATGACAACTGCCGACTGATTAATGTGCCATAGCAATATAAATTTCCAGTCGCTGACGAATCCATTGGTGTTACAGCAATGGAGCGTAACACTGATATTTTATACTCGTCACCTTCAATAGGCAATATTACCATGGTTAAAGAGACCCAATATTACACAGGAAATAACTAACTTCACATTAAGAGGGGGGACAGAATGTCAATGGTTGCCATACCGGCCTACTTGGATAGCTAAATACGCTCCGCAACGCAAGCTACGGCCTTTTGATATATTACTATTTCAGTTGGTTCAGTTCATTTAGTATAACATTTTGGTAGTTTGTTGCGTCTGTGATTGTACCAAGTCACGGCTTTCCGAGTCACATGTCCTTCTCTGATTGTAACGTTTCACAACGTTTCACCCGACTCAACTCGAGTATCCCTATTTTTTCTTCCATTCAGTACGCGCTCGAGTCATTCTACAAAACGTCGCGCCCAAGTACAAATCACAATTTTCAGTCACGAATTATCAACGAGTCAAGTCCTATCATCATAAACAAGCAATGTGACGTATATAGCTGATCTTCCACCGCATGGTAATTTTTGAAAGTGATGCGATGGTGAAGTTTGATGAGTATAGTTTCAGGATTTCGGAGTAGTTTTAGAGCGAATTTCAAGTTCTCAAATCTAAAAAAAAATATGCTGCAGTTAAATATTGTCGAATACCTAAAAATCCAAACTGCCGACGCGGGCCGCACAAAATGATCTGGCGGGCCGCGTGTTTGAGACCTCTGATGTAAGCCCTGTAACCCCAACCCAACCTGACATCGCCAAAATGTATACTGACACCAGTGGCGGCTCGTGACAGTATCGGGTGGTGGGGAAAGGGCTGCAAGCGACTTTTTACCAACATAACGTCACGTAAATGGCGTTTCCAACGGAAACAAGTAACTTAATGATGGTACTATAGAGATTGTACATTGTACAATCTCTATAATGGTACGGTAACATGAATTTCCCGGCAACAGTGATTTTAACACCACTGTGATTCTAATAGAATTCTCGGGAATTATATATGTTCAGGTGAAACACAAAAAACAGCAAGGGCATCATGATATTTTTCAGTTTAGAATTTTTACCAGCATCCCGAAAACCACTTGCCAGATTTTACAATAGTTTTTTTGTGACAGGTTATAGGGATATCTGATCAAGAATGCGACTGAATCAGTACACAGAGGTACCAAACTATAAAACAAATTTACAATAAAAATGGTTTGAAATATCTCAGGAATACGAACAGACCGGAATCACAACCAATACGATGAAATATCACGTTGTTAAATACATAGATATACTTGTATTTTCGACAAAATCGACACATATATAATTAAAGAATTACCCATGTTGGGACCCTAAAGGAAGATATTCAACCCCATCAGTAGACGTAAGTACCCCTAATAAAGAATAATTGACGATCATTAAGCTTCGGAATCACGAAGGAACAAAACAGAATCCAATCGAATTCGGTGGAATATCGCGTCGTTCAATCCATAGATACACTTGAATTTCTGACAAAATCGGCACACATATAATTGAAGAATTACCCATGTTGGGACCCTAAAGGAAGATATTCACCCCCATGAGTGGACGTAAGTACCCCTAATAAAGAATTATTCACAAGTATTCGGGTTCGGAATAACTCAGAAACAGAACAGAATCCGAATGAATTCGGTGGAATAACGCGTCCTTCAATACATAGACACATTTGAATTTCCGACGAAGTCGATACATATATAATTGAAGAATTACCCATGCTGGGACCCTAAAGGAAGATATTCAACCCCATCAGTGGACGTAAGTACCCCTAATAAAAAATTATTCACGAGTATTCGGGTTCGGAATAACTCAGGAACAGAACAGAATCCGAATGAATTCGGTGGAATAACGCGTCCTTCAATACATAGACACATATGAATTTCCGACGAAGTCGATACATATATAATTGAAGAATTACCCATGCTGGGACTCTAAAGGAAGATATTCAACCCCATCAGTGGACGTAAGTACCCCTAATAAAAAATTATTCACGAGTATTCGGGTTCGGAATAACTCAGGAACAGAACAGAATCCGAATGAATTCGGTGGAATAACGCGTCCTTCAATACATAGACACATTTGAATTTCCGACGAAGTCGATACATATATAATTGAAGAATTACCCATGCTGGGACCCTAAAGGAAGATATTCACCCCCATGAGTGGACGTAAGTACCCCTAATAAAGTATTATTCACGAGTATTCTGGTTCGTAATAACTCAGGAACAGAACAGAATACGAATGAATTCGATTGAATAACACATCCTTCAATGCATAGATACCCTTGAATTTCCGACAAACTCGATACATATATAATTGAAGAATTACCCACGTTGGGACCCTAAAGGAAGATATTCACCCCCTTGAGTGGACGTAAGTACCCCTAATAAAGAATTATTCACGAGTATTTGGGTTCGGAATAACTCAGGAACAGAACAGAATCCGAATGAATTCGGTGGAATAACGCGTCCTTCAATACATAGATACCCTTGAATTTCCGACAAACTCGATACATATATAATTGAAGAATTACCCATGCTGGGACCAAAAAGGAAGATATTCACCCCCTTGAGTGGACGTAAGTACCCCTAATAAAGAATTATTCACGAGTATTCGGGTTCGGAATAACTCAGGAACAGAACAGAATCCGAATGAATTCGGTGGAATATCGCCTCGTTCAATGCATAGACACATTTGAATTTCCGACGAAGTCGGTACATATATTATTGAAATATTACCCATACTGGGACCCTAAAGGAAGATGTTCAACCCCATCAGTGGACGTAAGTACCCCTAATAAAGAATTACTGACGATCAATAAGCTTCGGAATGACGAAGGAACAGAACAGAATCCGAATGAATTCGCTGGAATATCGCCTCGTTCAATACATAGACACATTTGAATTTCCGACGAAGTCGATACAGATATAATCGAAATATTACCCATACTGGGACCCTAAAGGAAGATATTCACCCCCATGAGTGGACGTAAGTACCCCTAATAAAGTATTATTCACGAGTATTCTGGTTCGTAATAACTCAGGAACAGAACAGAATACGAATGAATTCGATTGAATAACACATCCTTCAATGCATAGATACCCTTGAATTTCCGACAAACTCGATACATATATAATTGAAGAATTACCCACGTTGGGACCCTAAAGGAAGATATTCACCCCCTTGAGTGGACGTAAGTACCCCTAATAAAGAATTATTCACGAGTATTCGGGTTCGAAATAACTCAGGAACAGAACAGAATCCGAATGAATTCGGTGGAATAACGCGTCCTTCAGTACATAGATACCCTTGAATTTCCGACAAACTCGATACATATATAATTGAAGAATTACCCATGCTGGGACCCAAAAGGAAGATATTCACCCCCTTGAGTGGACGTAAGTACCCCTAATAAAGAATTATTCACGAGTATTCGGGTTCGGAATAACTCAGGAACAGAACAGAATCCGAATGAATTCGGTGGAATATCGCCTCGTTCAATGCATAGACACATTTGAATTTCCGACGAAGTCGGTACATATATTATTGAAATATTACCCATACTGGGACCCTAAAGGAAGATGTTCAACCCCATCAGTGGACGTAAGTACCCCTAATAAAGAATTACTGACGATCAATAAGCTTCGGAATGACGAAGGAACAGAACAGAATCCGAATGAATTCGCTGGAATATCGCCTCGTTCAATACATGGACACATTTGAATTTCCGACGAAGTCGATACAGATATAATCGAAATATTACCCATGCTGGGACCCTAAAGGAAGATATTCAACCCCATCAGTGGACGTAAGTACCCCTAATAAAAAATTATTCACGAGTATTCGGGTTCGGAATAACTCAGGAACAGAACAGAATCCGAATGAATTCGGTGGAATATCGCCTCGTTCAATGCATAGACACATTTGAATTTCCGACGAAGTCGGTACATATATTATTGAAATATTACCCATACTGGGACCCTAAAGGAAGATATTCAACCCAATCAGTGGACGTAAGTACCCCTAATAAAAAATTATTTACGATCATCATGCTTCGGAATGACGAAGGAACAGAACAGAATCCGAATGAATTCGGTGGAATATCACCTCGTTCAATACATAAACACAGTTGAAATCCCTACGAAATCGATACATATATAATTGAAGAATTACCCATGCTGGGACCCTAAATGAAGATATTCACCCCCATGAGTGGACGTAAGTACCCCTAATAAAGTATTATTCACGAGTGTTCTGGTTCGTAATAACTCAGGAACAGAACAGAATACGAATGAATTCGATTGAATAACACATCCTTCAATGCATAGATACCCTTGAATTTCCGACAAAGTCGATACATATATAATTGAAGAATTACCCACGTTGGGGCCCTAAAGGAAGATATTCACCCCCTTGAGTGGACGTAAGTACCCCTAATAAAGTATTATTCACGAGTATTCGGGTTCGGAATAACTCAGGAACAGAACAGAATCCGAATGAATTCGGTGGAATAACGCGTCCTTCAATACATAGATACCCTTGAATTTCCGACAAACTCGATACATATATAATTGAAGAATTACCCATGCTGGGACCCTAAAGGAAGATATTCAACCACATTAGTGGACGTAAGTACCCCTAATAAAGAATTATTCACGAGTATCCGGGTTCGGAATAACTTAGGAACAGAACAGAATCCGAATGAATTCGATGGAATAACACATCCTTCAATGCATAGATACCCTTGAATTTCCGACGAAGTCGATACAGATATAATCGAAATATTACCCATACTGGGACCCTAAAGGAAGATGTTCAACTCCATCAGTGGACGTAAGTACATCTAATGAAGAATTATTGACGACATGCCAACAACGAAGCCGCGTGCGAGCTATCCCTATGCTGACAAGGGTTACCGTGCGACCACAAGACACAATAGCCGCATGCCACCGCCGCCATAAGACAAAAGAGCCGCTTGCCACCCCGGGTTTCCCAGCCGCATGCGACCACCGCCATAAGACATAAGAGCCGCTTGCCACCCCCGCCATAAGACGCAATAGCCGCGGGCACATCATCGCCACAGCATATATCTGAAAGGGTACCATCATCACCACATAGGCACATCATCACCACATGGCGGTCTGAAAGGGTACCATCATCACCACGAGTTTTCACGGCACATCATCGCCGCAGCCTATACCAGAAAGGGTACCATCATCACCGCATCCATAAGAACACATGGCACATCACCACCACAAGGGGGGTCAAAAAGGGTACCATCATCACCCCGGGTTTTCAGGCACATCACCACCCGCCCATAAGAACCCCACGCACCTCACGACCGATCTATATAACTACTATCGACTTCATCGGAAATTCAAATGTGTCTATGTATTGAACGAGGCGATATTCCACTGAATTCATTTGGATTCTGTTCTGTTCCTGAGTTATTCCGAACCCGAATACTCGTGAATAATTCTTCATTAGGGGTACTTACGTCCACTCATGGGGGTGAATATCTTCCTTTAGGGTCCCAGCATGGGTAATATTTCGATTATATCTGTATCGACTTTGTCGGAAATTCAAATGTGTCTATGTATTGAACGAGGCGATATTCCACCGAATTCATTCGGATTCTGTTCTGTTCCTTCGTCATTCCGAAGCTTATTGATCGTCAATAATTCTTCATTAGGGGTACTTACGTCCACTGATGGGGTTGAACATCTTCCTTTAGGGTCCCAGTATGGGTAATATTTCGATTATATCTGTATCGACTTCGTCGGAAATTCAAGGGTATCTATGCATTGAAGGATGTGTTATTCCATCGAATTCATTCGGATTCTGTTCTGTTCCTAAGTTATTCCGAACCCGGATACTCGTGAATAATTCTTTATTAGGGGTACTTACGTCCACTAATGGGGTTGAATATCTTCCTTTAGGGTCCCAGCATGGGTAATTCTTCAATTATATATGTATCGAATTTGTCGGAAATTCAAGGGTATCTACGTATTGAAGGACGCGTTATTCCACCGAATTCATTCGGATTCTGTTCTGTTCCTGAGTTATTCCGAACCCGAATACTCGTGAATAATTCTTTATTAGGGGTACTTACGTCCGCTAATGGGGTTGAATATCTTCCTTTAGGGTCCCAGCATGGGTAATTATTCAATTATATATGTATCGAGTTTGTCGGAAATTCAAGGGTATCTATGTATTGAAGGACGCGTTATTCCACCGAATTCATTCGGATTCTGTTCTGTTCCTGAGTTATTCCGAACCCGAATACTCGTGAATAATTCTTTATTAGGGGTACTTACGTCCACTCAAGGGGGTGAATATCTTCCTTTAGGGTCCCAGCATGGGTAATTCTTCAATTATATATGTATCGAGTTTGTCGGAAATTCAAGGGTATCTATGTATTGAAGGACGCGTTATTCCACCGAATTCATTCGGATTCTGTTCTGTTCCTGAGTTATTCCGAACCCGAATACTCGTGAATAATTCTTTATTAGGGGTACTTACGTCCACTCAAGGGGGTGAATATCTTCTTTTAGGGTCCCAACGTGGGTAATTCTTCAATTATATATGTATCGAGTTTGTCGGAAATTCAAGGGTATCTATGCATTGAAGGATGTGTTATTCAATCGAATTCATTCGTATTCTGTTCTGTTCCTGAGTTATTACGAACCAGAATACTCGTGAATAATACTTTATTAGGGGTACTTACGTCCACTCATGGGGGTGAATATCTTCCTTTAGGGTCCCAGCATGGGTAATTCTTCAATTATATATGTATCGATTTCGTAGGGATTTCAAGTGTGTTTATGTATTGAACGAGGTGATATTCAACCGAATTTATTCGGATTCTGTTCTGTTCCTTCGTCATTCCGAAGTATGATGATCGTAAATAATTTTTTATTAGGGGTACTTACGTCCACTGATTGGGTTGAATATCTTCCTTTAGGGTCCCAGCATGGGTAATTCTTCAATTATATATGTATCGACTTCGTCGGAAATTCAAATGTGTCTATGTATTGAAGGACGCGTTATTCCACCGAATTCATTCGGATTCTGTTCTGTTCCTGAGTTATTCCGAACCCGAATACTCGTGAATAATTTTTTATTAGGGGTACTTACGTCCACTGATGGGGTTGAATATCTTCCTTTAGGGTCCCAGCATGGGTAATTCTTCAATTATATATGTATCGACTTCGTCGGAAATTCAAATGTGTCTATGTATTGAAGGACGCGTTATTCCACCGAATTCATTCGGATTCTGTTCTGTTCCTGAGTTATTCCGAACCCGAATACTCGTGAATAATTCTTTATTAGGGGTACTTACGTCCACTCATGGGGGTGAATATCTTCCTTTAGGGTCCCAACATGGGTAATTCTTCAATTATATGTGTGCCGATTTTGTCAGAAATTCAAGTGTATCTATGGATTGAACGACGCGATATTCCACCGAATTCGATTGGATTCTGTTTTGTTCCTTCGTGATTCCGAAGCTTAATGATCGTCAATTATTCTTTATTAGGGGTACTTACGTCCACTGATGGGGTTGAATATCTTCCTTTAGGGTCCCAGCATGGGTAATTCTTCAATTATATATGTATCGACTTCGTCGGAAATTCAAATGTGTCTATGTATTGAAGGACGCGTTATTCCACCGAATTCATTCGGATTCTGTTCTGTTCCTGAGTTATTCCGAACCCGAATACTCGTGAATAATTCTTTATTAGGGGTACTTACGTCCAATCATGGGGGTGAATATCTTGCTTTAGGGTCCCAACATGGGTAATTCTTCAATTATATGTGTGCCGATTTTGTCAGAAATTCAAGTGTATCCATGGATTGAACGACGCGATATTCCACCAAATTCGATTGGATTCTGTTTTGTTCCTTCGTGATTCCGAAGCTTAATGATCGTCAATTATTCTTTATTAGGGGTACTTACGTCCACTCATGGGGGTGAATATCTTCCTTTAGGGTCCCAACATGGGTAATTCTTCAATTATATGTGTGCCGATTTTGTCAGAAATTCAAGTGTATCTATGGATTGAACGACGCGATATTCCACCGAATTCGATTGGATTCTGTTTTGTTCCTTCGTGATTCCGAAGCTTAATGATCGTCAATTATTCTTTATTAGGGGTACTTACGTCTACTGATGGGGTTGAATATCTTCCTTTAGGGTCCCAATATGGGTAATTCTTTAATTATATATGTGTCGATTTTGTCGAAAATACAAGTATATCTATGTATTTAACAACGTGATATTTCATCGTATTGGTTGTGATTCCGGTCTGTTCGTATTCCTGAGATATTTCAAACCATTTTTATTGTAAATTTGTTTTATAGTTTGGTACCTCTGTCTACTGATTCTGTCGCATTCTTGATCAGATATCCCTATAACCTGTCACAAAAAACTATTGTAAAATCTGGCAAGTGGTTTTCGGGATTCTGGTAAAAATTCTAAACTGAAAAATATCATGATGCCCTTGCTGGTTTTTGTGTTTCACCTGAACATATATAATTCCCGAGAATTCTATTAGAATCACAGTGGTATTTTAACGTATGTGTCACGAGAGGTCCGCCGGTGAGTTGTGACTTGAAGTGTGGTAACTGCGTAAACGGCGTACGGAACAAAGATTCAACACGGTTCGTATTCGAACTAGACCTGACTAATTATCTGCAGAAATGGAAATGACTATAACTCGAGAATTGGAAAGGTCAACGAGTTCGGACAGATACGCAATTGTTATCTCATAGATTGGGCCTGTCATATTGAATCCAAAATATCATTCTGAAGAACTAAGAATAGCAGCCTCGGAAATTCGGTCTCGGTACAGCATAGGAGATTTTGGCCTTGAAACTGGACGCTGTAACACGACACATACGACTTTATTACTGTCTATAGGTCTGCTGCGAAATCGCCTTTGGAAAATATATTACCGAATAAATACGTGGATGAAAGCATTAAACTGTACACTGTTACATGACATCATCGAGAAGTGGCCTCATGGCCCTTTTCGGTATGGTACACTGTCAATATTAATGCGAACAGACCAACACCGAATTTTGAATAAAATTTACTGCGGAATAGGCTAATCAAGTGATCAGCTGTTAGCCGCCATCGAAAACGAAATAGCTATCGCGCTTGACAGGGGGTTGTAAGCAAATGGCTTGAAGGCCACAATTTCACGGTGAAATTGACATTGGAGAATATAATATCAAAGTAAATATTTGAATGCAAACTGAGAATGATATCATCATCTCAGTAAACGTTCAGTGACAAACTTAAAACTTGGTTCAGCGTTCGATACTAGCATTAAGACTTACCGTGCCAAATGTCATAACCGATCTCAGTATTGAACATCGTCAAAATCAATGGATACCAATACCGGCTTTTGAGTAAAATCTGTTTGCGATACATGACGGATCAGCACACACTCAACTTCGGAAACGGAATTACTACCCTAAACGTTAAGTAGAAACCATGAAACTTGGGGCAGTGTTAAATACCACCATCACGACATGAAATACCAAGTTTCAAGAGTTTTCATGGTGTGAAACACCATCAAAATCGACCTATACCAGCAAAGGTCGACTAAACGCATATGACGGTAACCGAGTTCAGCTATAGATACGATTGTTACATCACACCTTAGGGGCACAGAGCTATTGTGCCCCGGTTGCTCGGTAATTTTATGAATAGGAGAGAGTAAATCACCGTTTCTTTATTGTGCGCGACTTTGAGAGAATAGACAGTGAAAGCTTGTTATGAGCGCTACCGGGGCATGCCCCGGCTAGGCATTCGCAAAGCGAAAACACAGAAGGGAATTCGATTTTCGCAGAGACTTCGCTATATATGGGCATTTACAAGCGAAAGGACAAGAAGAATACGATTTTCGCTGTGATTTCGGTATGTATAGATTGGTGTGCGTCTATAAATGGTAAAGAATTGTTATTGAACAGAATTGTAGGTGGGGCAATGCCCCAGTTGCCCTATAGGACGAGCCGCCACTGACTGACACCAAAAAAAGTATTATATGTGCATTGAAAAAGTAAAGTTTTGCTGATATCGCTGACATCGGTGACATCAACAATTTATATCCACCCGTGACCAATGACCAGCGTCATTTATTTATTTTCAGTGAACTCAGTGCAGTCGAGTACCTGTAGGAAAGTGACAGAAGTAATTGTGAACTTTGCGATGTCGAAGACCTTCACCAAAAAGTTTTTCCTATCTCTAGTTCGCCACGGAGAAACTGAACTGAATCGAAAGGGATTGATACAAGGCCAAGGAATTGACGCAAGTCTTAATGGTACCGGCAGAGCTCAAGCAAAAGCATTGGGACAACGATTATGTAACGAGTGTTATACGCTCGCGTATTCAAGCGATCAAGCAAGAGCGAGGGAGACATGTGAACTTATCCTTTCTGAAAATCTATCGGGATGCGCGGGGAAAGGTGCTGGCGTCGAGAACATTGTCAATGATAAAAGGATCCGCGAACGGTGCTATGGAATTATGGAGGGTCGTACGAGGGAAGATTTCGAACAGCTGGCAAAATCGTTTGGAATGACTCGTGCAGACTTCTTACCAGACGGTGCTGAGACTATATCAGATTTAGGTGATCGTGCAGAGTTATTTTTCATCAGTCTATGCAAACAATGCTTACAATTAACATTCAATAATTCGAGTGCAATTATAGATGAAGATATAATAGTTCCAAATATCCTCGTTGTAGCTCATGGGCGTTTGATTGCTACTCTGTTGTCTAGACTTTCGGAAAAGTATGGATGCTCATTTCCTCCTTGGAAACTTGCTTCTGTTCCACAAAATACAGCTATTTCTAATTTTGAAATCACTTTTTCAAAGCAAATGATTGAAACCTGTAGTAACTCTGGTGGTTCTGGTGATATTTTACCGAACATGGTTAATGTAAAGTGTACATCTCTGAATTCTGCTGATCATTTGGCGAGAATTGAATAACAATGATTTTTATTCTGTCATAATATTACGATTGCATACAATGAAATTCAAAGCACTCCTAATTCCCCGATGTGATTTCTCTGTATGTAGCGCTCTTTCATTGCCTATACTTAGCATTACCAGATTAGAATCTTCAATTTTAGCAGTATTAGGCTACCAGTACCTCAATCATTAGTCGAGTGTGGCTACAATGTACTTTGTTGATAACAACTTCACAATTTTAACTGTAGAACACGCTGCCTTGTATGCCTACTTAAATCCTCAGATTCAGATTCAACACGTTTCATTGAATAATTCATGCAGTAAAAGGTTATTTGCATTATAGATAGGCCTAAGTACATTTCATATTTATTTATACCTCGACTTCCATTTACAAGTACAGGGATTCTCAAACATTTTTCTTTGCGACCTTATTTTAGAAGACAAATTTCTATGCGACCCCGACCCACAATATAAAGATACCCAATATAAAATAGCCTGTGGTTGATATTCGACATGTAAAAGTCCTTTGGAGATATTCGTGCCAGTGCAAATATCAAGTGTCCCTTTCATGAACAACAAAGGTCTTCAGTGAAAGCAATAAACAATTCCAACATAAGTAGAAGGAAACAATTTACAAAATATATAATGTGATCAAGGATCAACGAGTGCTCTTCATGATTTTGACATAATTCGTCCCTTTGCGACATGATGTAAGGGAGAAAACAGTTTGGACAGTCGTTTAGAGCTATTAAAAGCAAAGGCATAACAACTGTACGATGACATGAGAGATTTGGAAAAAAAAATTCACAACTCCTCTATACTACTGATCGACTATCAATTTTATTAATGATTTGTCAATGGATAAGGATTCGTGACCCACAGTTTGAGAATCCCTGTTCTAGATCTTGTGTGATAAAACTGTTATCTCTTGGTAATTTAATAAACGACATTGTATTTTCACTAGGTTTTTTTTTTCTTACCATCATTAATTGAAAAAGTAATGAACAAATCACTATGATAAACCCTTATCATTTATTGCCGGATCCTATTGAATTTGTGGCAGCCGGTGCTAAAATTCAAGACCGCCTGTATTCAACTAGAAAGGAACACTCCAACAATTTGTCTGGGAATGATGCGAGAAAGATATATGAAGAGATTGTCAATGAAGAAATACCTGGAACAAATTCTGAGTTGCATCCTAAACCACAAGCCATTACCACCAGAGTGAGGTCAAAACGAAAGCGCCAGTGTAATGAGGCATTCTATCAGCTCACATACAAAGACTTCTATTGCGCGGCTCAAGCTGGCGATTTAGAGACTGTCAAAAACTGTGTATGTGGTGCTAAGTTGGATGTAAATGAAACGGATATATTTTCATGGACACCCTTAATGATGGCAGCACATGAGGGCCATGCAGATGTTGTCCTCTTTCTGCTGTCAAAAGGAGCGTCATGGACTGATAAAGTATGATAAATTACTCTTTAGCGTTTGCAGTAGTGAATTTGCCTATGCAATTTCATGTACACTGGGGTCAGGTGTCTTCAAGTAGTAGTGTTATTCAGGTTCTGTAAAACTTTACCTAAGATGAAATATCAAGCCAAAGACCATGCTGCAAGTAGTTCTAAAAAGTCGAACAAACCCAGATTTCTTAATTTTAAACCTAGCATACATTCCTATGCTAGGACTATATTGCATTGTTATGAAAAATAACCTCTGGAAGTAGTGCGAGTTGGCAAAACTTATTTGAGTACTCTGAAGAAGTGGAAGTGCTTCTTTACTGACTAGTGACTATGACTACCTCTCAAGAATAGTAGCCTGGCCTAGTGCATGTGCAGGCAGAGGTGGTCAGTAACGAAGTACTTCTACTTTTTGGAAGTACTCAAGCAGTTTTCCTCTACTTCTGTACTTACTCAAGTAGATCTGATTTTCTCTACTCCAACCTCTACTTCGTAATATTTTGTGATCTACTTACTTACTTTTTGCTATTTTCAGTTTGTCAAGTAGAACTATTTTAGTCCCCCATTACAAAAGATAGCTTGAGGAATTTCGGGGCTGTTTTCACGGATACCTACATTTAATATTCATGAAAGTCAAGTAAAGCCCAGAAATTTTGTTGCACTTCGCGCATAGTAGTGATGGAGTGACAAATATGTTTTCATGAAAGTATCAGTGAATGTAATTTAGGTGCCGGATTGCTTGGTTCCTCTCACACCGCATTGTCGCCCATATTAAATATTTCATCACAGCAAATATGGCCCACCATAACGTTTGAAACTACCGTTTCGCAATCTCGCAGTTACCTATCATATTTTAATCTAGCAGCCCCTTACATGTCTTGCTAATCTGGAAAATTCACCTTTTTTTAACGTTACACCTGTTTCAGCAGATCATCTTTGAAGCTTTATGGACAAAAGACATGAAATATATTTTCCGCTTTTTAAAAGTGGTATTTGTATGTCACTTTCAATTCCGAGTATGATACTCCGAATATCATACTTTCAGTTCTAATTACTTTCAGTTCTTTTGTCTACAGAACATAAATGTTGAAGCATAAAAGCAAGTGTAGTAATGCCTCCATTTTCTGAAAATAAAGCAACACTAAATATAAATTTTACGATTCACGATATTTGCTTTTAACGTATACTAATCACACAAAGTGATGAAACCGTATCCGATACAACTTCTATGTATTGCTCTTCGCCTAAACCTGAGGCCTTAGAATATGGGGTAGGGCGCCATGCCATGATATTCTCTAAAAACGGGGTCTTCTAGTAAACAAAGGGTTAGTATCGTATTTTCATATCAATACTATAATTTACATCCCATGATGCGAAACAATGCTTATTCTGTCGAAAATTGATACCTCCTGGGATGCAGGAATACAAATCAAGCTCTATGCGCCTTACGCATAGCTCAATTCGCAGCTTTTGACAGTCCATGCGAACGAATTAAGACTGTTTTCAAAACTACTTTCTTATCTGAGTAGATATAAAGTCAGTTAATTCTACTTCAAGTAGTTTTAGGTCGCTTCTTGTAGAAATACTTCTACTTGAGTAGCTTTCTTGACTACTTTGACCAACTCTGTGCGCAGGTGTATATATTGAACCACAGCAAACCAATCGCTTCAACTTTTCTCATTGCAGATTGATGCCAGCGGCTACGACGCCAGAGAGCTGGCCTGCCTCGGAGGCCATCCCGAGATAATTGACTATCTCACGCACTCCGAAAAATACATTCGAAGGCAGAGAGTCGAAGCCGTTGCGAAGATGGCAGAAAAGCATATCAAACGAGAAAAGCTTTGGTGTAACGTGTGCAAGTCTCATTACCACGCTGCGCCGTATTCACAACAAAGCGCTACTGATCCGCACGTGACATCAACGGTTCATTTGTTCACTGACCAAGACTTTCAGCCGAAATGCCATTCTCATTTTTACATTGCGAATTCCAACAAAGGATACCAGCTTCTTCAAAGGGACGGCTGGGACGGGGAAAGCGGTCTCGGACCAAACAAGGACGGCAATAAGTATCCTGTTAAAACTGTACTGAAGAGAGACAAGCTCGGTGTGGGCTCCTATCGTACGTTGGATAAGGCGAGAGTGACTCATTTTGAGTCTTTCGACGAAAGTGCCGTGTCAGGTCGCATGTCAGGCGAGTCCAGTGAAAGCAAATGGCAGAGAAAGAAATCAATGCGCAGGCAGACGGAAAAGGAACGCCAAAAAGAAATTCGATTTCGAAGACTTTTTCATTAAACTACTATCTTCTGAACTAACTCTTGCACTGTGCATTACGATATGTTTTTCCTTTGACTGCCTGAAAATTAAGATGAATTTGAAGCTGAGTATGGGTCTGGTGCTTGTGGAGAATTCGTGATTCTTATCTGTTTGCATTGTCGATACAGTTATGGATTTATTCCCTTGCAAATCCATACTCTGATGAAATTGATGATAACGCAACAATCGAATTTGCGAGTAAGCTATATTTGGAACGTGCGAGAGTATGGCTATTCATCATAGACTGAACACGTTGTACAGCCAAAACAAAAGGTTGTGACATGATAATGGAAAAAGCGGGTAAAAGGGAAATGGCGTCACTTGTAGGGCAAGAATTGGTCTTTTGCGCTGCAGCAAGAGCAATGCCATTTAGGTCATAATCACTGAACAGAACACCGAGGATTCAATAAAAAATAAAGCTTTCTAACATGAAGCGAAATGGTAGTCAAAGACTGTTCACAATCGAGCACAGTGGATGGGTGCATAACAGCGGTTTCATGCTTCGGTCGCGATACTTGCAGATTGCAGAAAAAAAATTGCCGCTGTGACTTAAGATTTAAAAAAACAGCACGTAAAATATAGTTGCATATAATTTTTTTTAAAAAGTATAGTCTACAGGTAACATGTTCTGCGTTTACATAAAAGCGAAATTTGTCATCCAAATCGTTTTAAACAATCTGTAATGTAGCGATAACGGGAAGATGATCCGAACCCAACCGCAATACACGGTTTATTTTGCTTTCTTTCAATTCCTCATGAGCAATATCTTCAGCGGAAGCCATGTATCTTTTTTGATCTTTGTCAGCTACGTGTTTCACCGGCATCGAACCTTTAGCGTCTCTTGCAAAAATCCTCTTCAATTTGTTGATGTAAGATTCTTGTGCTGACATAATCGGTAATGTAATTATAACATCGAAATGTTCATATTGGGCTGTGATCGACTGGCGCTTCTTGCGGGCGTAGCTAGAGCGTGCCAAATGGGAGGTGTAACGAAAATGAAATAAAGTGACATGATTTTGCACTGCGCGCGCAGTAACGGATGAAAATATCGCAAGTCTTCCAGGCTTGTCATAAGAAGAGGGCAAAAGTAGCTTTTGACCACCCTTGGCTTAGTCACTAGCTCTCCTCTTTTTTGGATTTATAGGATCGTTTTCGGCCGGTGCAACGCAGTAACAGTAGCAATAGACTACCATAGCCTTTAAAGACTAACAATCTGCTCTGTATGCGTAAAGGCGATAATGACAGCTTTCAAAGCACATTTTATTCATCTGTCTCGACCCATACGCTAAGCATAACATAATAATACGCAATTTAATTCGACGTAGGCTAATGGAATCCGTCTAATTTTCTTTTCCACGAACTTCAATGATCGCAGAATTCATGGCCTGTACAATTGCGGAAACTAATTTGCAACAATATGTCACAGGACTTAGCCTATGTATGCATACATGTTGGTTCGAGTCAACTTATCACCTGTATATCGCTACCACGATGCATTCTGGTATTTACGGTAACACTCAGATCATGTTATCACTGATCAGTGATCACACAAAACCAGGAAAATGCTAGATGCGCACCGTGTAATTAAATTGCCGCATCCTGGATAAAGTTGCAATGGTAATAATGCAATGCAGTGTCGTAACTGTTCAGTGTTCAATGGTCACTGTGTCTACACAATGGATGGTATAGTCACAGTTCCATTGTGTTCGGTATCGGTTCTCAATAATATTATGGATCTGATGACATACTCACATGTGTCTTCTGAATCAATGGCCGGTACGTTCACTGACGAAACTCGTATTTTACCAGACGCTTTGTCGACACTTCTGATAAACACGTGATCGATAGACACCCAGTCCGACCACTCCGTGACATTGTTATGCGATATCGCAACAGGCAATTCGTTATAATACGTAGGAATCGGCGCCTTCGAAACTTCCTGTCAAATAAGGTCCATTAATACAGAGACAACTAGTCAGGCCAGCTGGTGTCACGGTCCAATGTCGCAATGTCCCTGTGTTTCTATCAAAGCTAATTGGCCATGATAAAATTACGATTCGACATGCAAACAAAACGCCCCTTTTGGTATTTACGTATTGAGGCGATGCAGTCTATATCCTTAAAATCGGTGATGTTTTTGATAGACGAGTACATGTATATTGAAGTTCAACGTAATCAGCATATTTCGCTAGTATGCCTGCCCTGTGCAGTTACCCACCACTCGAATAATAACGAGTTTTTTTTATAGGTAATGTTTTATCTGAGAAACCACCGACTTTTTGGATCATTTTTGCAATGACTACGCATCGATACAACAGATATTTCCCTAAATACAATGCAAAAATCAAACATATTGGACTTTCGCGAAAGAAATTGAGCCATATACGGACGCACAAAACTCACCTCATCAATAAGACTGAAGTCACTGAAGGTATTGTTTGGAAATTATACTTGTTTATTTATATTCTTGAAGCATATCACTTAATTGCATTGAACGATCTCGAAACTGTGCTGTGAATATTGATGACATCACAACGTCGGAATATGAGTGAGACTTCCGCGAATGAACAGTTCCCGACTAAGGATCTGGTTCTTATGGCTTATGGCCAAACTTATCACTATTCTCCTTTTCACGTACTATATATCTGCATTGTGCATGTGCAATTGTGCATACTCTCGTAAAGTGCGTAATGAGCTGATGACGCGGGATGTGGACGCTAATTGCGTACATCATGACACCATTAGTTTTAATAACCTTTCCTCCACTTGACAAAATTTCCACTTCGAAGTACTTGAAAACAAATATGACTAACAGTGACTAAATAAAATGTATTGGTGGTCCCAACCTCTGCGGCATCCAGTAACATTTTCTTCTTAAAATTCCGGTAACCAGGGTACGGACTTTGCGTATTCAAATCTCCCGCGATTATGGCAACCGAGCTGTGCTCGTTGTTTCGTGAAATTTCGTTCTCAATTTCTTCCATAATGGTGTTTCCCTGTAACAGTTATCATAGGATCGTATGACTATATAGACTTTCGAAATGATAAGCCTATTATACAAACATATCAATCGATTAAATCAAGGCCCACAGCCAAAGCGCTCTATATTCTATCATATCCAGATGGTTTTCCTACAAACTTTCACTTACGAGTGGCGGAATCCGAGTTCTACAATGCTACACCACATTTCAGTAATCATAAATGACTGGCTGTTCCCAGAACTCAAGAGCTGTTACGCATAATGCGTCTGGCAATGGGCACTCGACGTAGAGATAGAGGGCGTATTCGACACCTTCATCGATACGCTGTATACTTTTTAACTATAGTATACCGTGTGCGAGGGATGAATCGACACCTTCATCGAAAGTCGAAACGCTATATACTTTTTAACTATAGTGTACCGTGTGCGAGGGATGAAAATTTATCTGAGCCAAAATGTTTAACAATGACGAGACATTAACAATATCCATCGTATTTGTTACGCATAGTGATTGGACATCACAATGTACAAGTCGTGAATTTGGAGGAGGCATTGACGCCTTTCACCTCTCACCACACCATTGACTACGGCCCTGACCAATACTACATGCACCAGTAAGACTACGCGGTTCCCATATTCGCAGATGATCAACTGCGAAAGTGTACGCGTACGCAGTCGCAGACGTCGCACACCCACTAACCCAGCTGTATCTACGTCCTAAAGCTGTGTGTAGTGTGTACCTATAAATAACCACAAAACCACTAACCAGATCTATACATAGGTGGTCAAAATAGTAAGCATTCAGCATCGCTACGGTTCTCAGTAGAAATGAAAGTGAGAACGAAATTACTATAGTCAATTACATATCGATGTAGCAATTCCCAAGATATGTCAAATTACTTCAGGTGAAAGTAAAAAGTCATTGGTATGAGCTGGAGTGCTCTCAAGAGTAAGCGGGCATCACAAATTGTCTTATGACAAATGACAATGCAACAAGGTGCGCTTTTCGAAGAAATATTCAGTCACATTGATGCATGGGCTATTTCGGCAGGCTGTCAGGTCAATTTCCCCGAAAAACTAATGTAAGCTTATCTCAAAGCTAAGAAAATTCGAAGAGTAAGAAAATAAGTAGTTTTGCTGCGAACCCGTTAGATAGAAGTGGAAGTAGGCCTGTAGTCTACAAGAATATCCATTTGAGTAAGTAGTGCAAGTCAAAGCCTACTTGAGTATAAAGTAATTCGTTACTGAACACGCCTGGATAGGCGAATAAAAATATCAACCACCCACCTGTTTTATTCTGGTGGCGGCTTTATTCTGGGTGGCACCAGTCTCCAAGTGACAATTCAATAAAATTAGATCGGAATTCACGCCAAAACAACGGTGCCATCGTAGGACTGCCAAAAGCGCGACGTTTCCTTGAGATGACGTTTGAAAAGTCCTGTGTGAAAGCAAGCTGAACTTTTTCTTCTTGAAAAAAGTTGCCACGCCGTTTTTCTGTCAAATTCATAATCACATCTGTTTACTAGGTATAGGCCTACTCCTGTAACAGGAAAATGTCTAGGTGTCGATCATATTGCAAATTAACTTGCTCATTACATCGCATTGTGTCATTTGTATCACATTGTACTGTACATCATGCACATTTGAAGAGCTTCTTTGAGGCACAGAACTACAATATACAATTGAATAGTATATTCATATTGGAATGAACCCGAATATTACAAATATTACGATCAGGATATATAACATGGTATTTCCAATTCTCTATTTGCTGCTGACGATTACCCCTGACGAGTGTCAGCCGAAAAAATTCTGGTTCATCTCAATATGGATATACTATTCAATCATGCACATTGTGCGGATAAATGTTATAAAATCGCCGAAAATACAATTATGGTTGTTCCTGGTTCAACTCGATGTCGGCTCGGACACATGCAAAAAGGTCCCGGGACTATCTTACCGTGTAGGTCTGATTTTCTCTCAAATATTCAATCCAGTAATTGTTGACATTCGGAGCGAAAACTACTGGGGAATAGATGGAAGATAACTGGTACGTGAGATTGGCGAACGTCTCCTCTTCGACCTAGAACAAATGAAATGAGTAATTTAGTAGTAAGTGGTGAGCCAAAATAAGGTATACAGCAGAATATAATTGTTTGGACTAAATTTTCGTCTCAATCATACCTCTTGCAGATGCAGAATATCAGGTGCCTGGGCCAGTATCCTATCCGCCACCATCCTGAGTCGCACTTCATCATTCAAAAGATTCATATTAATGATACCTCTAGATCGGATCGCCTGCCTGTCAACCCACATTGGCGCCAGAAGGTTCCACGTTAATATTGACACATTCCCATTTTTCGTGCGGACAATGGTGGGTGTGAGTACCTAGTAAAGCAATACGGGCATTAAGTGACGATAACCAACGATATAATAGCACAGCCTAAGAGAAGGAAAGGGGATATACGTCGGTCTGACGTCGCGGCTTTCGAGAGGCTCACGATCTTATTTCGTCACAATCTATATTTTCTCATCCAAATTTTCTTCCGAGTGAATATACCACATTCACGTAGGTCGTAGGATGATATATAAAACATACAGTATATACAAAGGACTTTTATAACTTAAGTTAGGGTTGCCATTGTTGATTTTAATAAGAGCGTATACCAGGATATTAGTTGCAAATTTACAGAATATGCGCGTCGAGCTTACGGGTTGTCAATGAGCGAAAAGTGACGAGTTGCCAGGGTTCAATTTCCATAATTAAACACCTGTTCCTTCATTAGTCGAGCTGTTTGCAATTAGTAATGTACCCTAACGATATAGTAATCAATTATATAACATCGCTTCAACTTTGTGCACGCACATTGAGAAATCTGCGATGCATACATACATTACATTTATGCAATGCACACGAATAATGTGTGCGATCATCGTGTGTCTTTTGACCTCGTTGATAACTTTTTCTCAACTATCATGTTTCCTTTGCGTCAAGTATGACTACTATTCGCGATATAACTCAAGCGAGCGATATAACTCAAAGTTTTCATGACGAAACGAAAAACTGAGCTTCCTGCCTCCAATGTGCACTTTACTCAGACCGGTCACACATTACATATGAGATAACAATATTCCGAAAAGAAATTGAGCTCAGCATGACAACACATTATATACATTATGTACCTTGTAGACACGAATTTCGCAATATAATATCATGACATGAATAATAACTAGTTTTTCAAATACTTGAAAGCTATGGATAAAATACAATTAATTGAAACTTATTGCTTGCATTGAAACCACCACCATGAAGCCATTAATTGATCAATATGCTTACTGTGCATAAAATTGCAATGGACGCGATTAATAGTGCGGCAGCTGACAGGATGACGACACTCCTCCAAATAAGCGGCTTGTCTTTCATCGGAATTCACAGGCAGTTCCAGAACGGTTTCGTGCGTAATTGACAAAATATATGATAATTTTTTCTAAATTCCTACTATTAAGAATCTCCAGCTATAGAAAAGAGAAAAGTTGCTAACAGACAGTGTACAGTACAGTACATTGTACAAATTACATAATACGGCATAGTGCGCACCAATCAATGGTGTTACCGAGTGCAGAGGTCTAGTGTCATAAAAGGAGTTGGAAACCGACTAAGCGAGATGGAAACTAGAATCCGTTTGAAAATTACTAGCTGCAACTGGAAAGCCCGTTACCAAAGTAGCAAACAGAATAATAGCTGGTCCCAATCTCCCAGACCGACCATTATGCCTCGTCGACGAAACGCCAATCCTACCACGCTAGGCCTACATTTAAGCCGCGATAAGGGAAGATCCTGGTAAAAAAATGTCGTTGCGGTGACAGGGCAAAAGGTCATAAAGGAATGAGGGACTTCTTCACTGTAATACTATTTATGTTCCAGATATATTGGGTACCTGTTAATGGACTCGTCACGACACATTAGCTAATGGCAATGCTGCCTATGTTTTCGTATGAAAATATAGGAAATGACTACAAGCCGTGATCCTGGAGGTCGGCGATTCATATATAGGTCGCGATATAGGAGAATTTAACTCGCGTCCGGTCATGTATATTGAGATAGTGAGAGCGGTGAGATAAAATGCATTTAATCCAATGGATCGCTTCTCACTTCTTATCTTATGCGAGAATTGTATCGTTCTCTGCCACCAGTTATGTCAAGATTGTCAACAAGGCCAATAAAATTCTGTATGAGGTAATGTAAGGTCAACTCAGCAACGCCTAGACAGACACCGTTAGAAGTATTTGGTACCCTATCATCTATTCTGTGATAGTTTGTGGTGCAGCGGTAGAGCTGAAACAGATCCATATATAGTACGATTAGCCTACAAATGAGCAGAATATGTACGTTTTCAGCGTCATTACGATGATTTTATCAATTCTGTAATCTAAGCTCTTCATGTATCGCTTAGAAATAACAATTTGACAATATCCACTGTAATTGTAAAAGCTGACCTTCAATCTCAGCATTGCGTTAGGGGGAGTTTACTCCCAGAATTGTATGTATAGTTGTGTATATTTACCGGCATTACTGCGAATAAAGATAAAAAATATCTACTAACTACAACGTGTCCTCACTGTTATCCATGGTGAGCAGCCCTGCGTGATCAAAGTTCCAATTACTTAGGTATGCTATAATCACCAGTCGCCTATATCGCATGCTTCGACGTTACTACTGGTGATTCGTGAATCGCTAATTATAGGCTAATAAGCCATAACAAGAACATTAGGGCTCTTCAAAAATGACTTTTTTTCTCAAATCGTACTGGCTACTTGATAAAATTGTTAGGTTACCTAATTTAAGCCTGCACATGAAATTTGGTTCAATTCCAGCCAGTAACCGCTTTGCTACAGGAGAAGAAAGTTTCTATTTATTATATAAAAATAAATAATAAAAAATTTGAAAATTTTCTGTTCACCCCATGAAAGTGTTAGGCTGTCTATAGAAACGATGCTCACCAAATTTGGTTCAATTCCAACCAGTGGAAGCGGAGTTATTGCCGTCGAAAAATTTGGATTTGAATAAAATAGTATTTACGGTGACCGATTCTTTCCTTTATTTATTATAGTTGTGCTCACCGTAAATACTATTTTATTCAAATCCAAATTTTTCGACGGCAATAACTCCGCTTCCACTGGTTGGAATTGAACCTAATTTGGTGAGCATCGTTTCTATAGACAGCCTAACACTTTCATAAGGTGAACAGAGAATTTTCAAATTTATTATCATTTATTTTTATATAATAAATAGAAACTTACTTCTTCTGTAGCAAAGCGGTTACTGGCTGGAATTGAACCAAATTTTGTGTGTAGGCTTAAATTAGGTAACCTAACAATTTTATCAAGTAGCCAGTACGATTTGAGAAAAAAAGTCATTTTTGAAGAGCCCTAAAGAACATCCACTGTACTGTACATGCAATTTACAGCTTCTCAACTTTCTCTCGTTTGTCAGAGTCGCAGAATCTCTAATCAACATAAACAGAATGTTCCTAGTGAACGAATTCCATACGGCAGAAAAGTACCTCATGAATATATACCTTCGTACGGCAGAAACCAAGGATGTCTCTGGGCAGAAACGTATCTCACGAATATACAGCACCAAATCACCATACATCCGCGTGATGTCGGCCTGTACCGCTGAATAGTAAATCTGCATTCTGCATGTATCACACGAAGCGAAATACAGCATTTAGCTTACCAATTTCCGTTATCTATTAGCGTGAAACATATTAGACCATGCTAATATGAGACGTCTGAATAGCAGTCCCGTCGGCGTCAGTCAGCGTGAAGCCGCTCCGATACACAAAATAACATATAGAACAAACTTGTCTCGAAATTTTCATACGTACGATATGTGACGATCTGCAGGAATCGATGCCATGCGATGTCTGTGCGACTTACCTTTATCGTGACTCATGACATGAAATTATGATTCCAATGTTTCATGCCAAGTAAAATTAATGATCGAAATTTGGATGGAGCTTTTACAGGTTTGGCGCGCATGACTTGCTATCATCAGATAAATAGCCTACCTCACAGTTTGAGTGAAGCGAAACGATACACTCACTAACAATATGTGTCAATTTAAGAAACACACTCATTCACTAATAGTAATAAGTCGTTAAAACGAGTAGAGAGGTTAGAAAGAGCCAGTACCTTGTACTCCAACCTGCCGTCGTACAAAGCGGTGCAGAGACTGCCCACATACGAACGAAATGATTCTGAAGATTTGAAACACCAGTTAAAACGAAACGTAGGCCCACTGCCTAAAATGCAGCTATGGCTTCACAAGTTGATTCTCGCCAACGTATATATATATTCACTTCATGCATAATATACTAACGAATATTTCGGGTATAAGTGAAACTATGGAGCACTTACAGAGCACTTCTCAGCACCAGGGATAACACCGAGATAATACAAAGACCATCGATCGGCTAGACTAGAGAATACCCGTGACTACTGATGTTATCGATATGGTTTTGGTTTTAAAATCGTCAACAGCAACTGAACTTCAGGCTAAATCTTTTGTGGTGGTCAAAGTACTGAAAATTGCAAATGCGAGAGAATCCAGCGATTCTTCTAACAATATTTTGGCGTGAATTAGATAAACGTTGATAAAACATTTTTACGAGGATTTTTACGATGATAATATGAAACTCAGAAACTGTCGTCATAAAAAGCCAGTGCGTGATATGGAATTATAAATAGCATGTTTTATTTGTTGAAATCACAACTTCTATCTGTTTTCTGACACTTAATTGTGTTATGTCACAGGGTATGTCCATAATATATAAAGGGTCTTTGTGCATTTGTTTCTTTGTAGTGTCCAATGATGTTTCACTTGGGCCATTTTACACCAGCCTATATTTCTTTATTGCGATTTCTGAGTTGCCGACTTCTAGCACGGCACAGCCTACTGTCTTTCTTTCGACCTATAGTAGCGGTTCTCATGCTAGCAATGCCAACAAATAGTTTGATGGCATGGAAGGTCATGGCTGTTGATGAGAGAATTCTCAAATATGAAATTCGGATTATACACAAATAAATAAGTATGACCCACCGCAGGTAAATCGCATGGAGTGCAAAAAAATTCAGTTGACTGCGGCTTCGCGCCTCCCTTCAGATGATTTCACGCCCTCCAAGGAGGGTGCGCCACCTAGTTTGAGAACCACCGACCTCCAGGATAACCCGGTCATAATTCTGGAATCGACGTCGATTGGACTTGGAACCCATTCGTGTTGCAGCCTTGGAACGTACCTCTACGTCAGTGGTTCCTAAACTTTTTTTCCTCCAGCGCTCTTTTCAAAAATTGCCTTGGTCTGGCGCCCCCTATTTTAGAGACTGTAGTAAAAACAATGAGCAAGTGGTCGAAGTCCGGTTTCTGATTGGGACTTCACTATTAGAGATTTTTTGCGCTTGAATTGCGCCCGAGGACCACCTGACTAAATAACGATATAATAATTCTATGTGCTATATTCTGGATCAAATCAAGGCTGTTATCACAACCATCGAGTAGGCCCATCCATTTGGTTCGCGCTCCATGTAGCCATGGGCTATTGGCAATAGGGGGGAGTTAATTGTATTAGGTTTTGTTTTATAGCTTTGTGCGATGACTTAATCAACTGAGAATGTGGTAGACATGTTTGCTCGCATGATATTTAGTACTGCACCAAGTTCTTAACTTTAACATGAATGTATTGCAAAGATAGCAACCCATATTATATAACGTCCCTGTGTGTTGTGTGGGTCACAACACTGAAGCAGTATTATCTTTTATGATACGATAAAGAAATATTCCGACGATTTAATTTTGTAGCTCGCGAATGCAAGTATAGGCTATTTAGATAATCATTTCAGCCAAAAAGCTTCAAAGCATCTATAATGTACAAAGGGCATGACTGATCACTCTCATATCTCGTAGTGTCTTTTAGACTTCGCCAAGCCGTGACTTGCAGGATACAATACGTCAGTGGTTCCCATTCCCAACCTGGGAGGAATTCCCCCCTTGGGAGGAATTTTGCAATTTTTAGGGAGTAATTCCACTTTAGAATTGTAACGTGTTTCCCAAATTGTTCATGTCCGAACTGTCATGTAGTCAACCAGCTATATCTGAACGTATGCTCCTTATGGGTGTTTTTTTGCTTGAAGTAGCCTATGTTCAAATGATATTTGAAATTTCTTTTTCACATACAAAGTCCCCCTGTTCAGATGTGCTGCAGTTCGCAAGACAATTTTGTAGGCCAGCGACGGCCTCTCAATCAAATATATCCCCAGCGAGCAAATGATGTGCCGAATCTATCACAACGAGGCCTCTATAGTGAACGTATCTATCTTATATTTTCAAGTCAACATTTTCAGACAGTGACAAAATATTCCAACGTTATCGATTCAAGTCAAAGAAATCTCTAGCCTTGCCTTATTTTTAGTGAACAGCTACCCGATCGAAAAAATGACACGGTAAACTTGGTGCAATGTTGCCGAAACGGAATGGGTGTCCTAAATTTCAATGAGCTCCAGCAGGAAATCTGATCACGTGTATGTTATTTATCAGGGATGTAACCAAGTTACGAGGCTCCGAGTCACAAGTCAATCTCACTTTCATAGTTTTGACTCGAGTCAAGTCGAGTCACATTCAATTCACCCTTGAGTCAACTCCGAATCCAAGTCACCGAGCAGAGGGTCGAGTCCGAGTCATGGTATTATGACTCGAGTCCGAGTCCAAGTCATTGTTTTGACTGCTCAGTTTCCAGTTGAAGTCTTGTTAAACCCACTTTTTATAACTCTGTTTGATGACATTGAAATATTTGGATTTATAATATACTAATTTTCTTCACTTTGAGCGGTTTCTTTTCGCATTTCCAAGTGCATTACAATGAAATGTCGGTCATGGCCGCCTTATAGTATCGAGTCATATGGCTTGGTTCGAGGCATACACAATGACTCAAGTCCATCAAGTCAAGTCAATACTCAGATTGTCTCGAGTCGAGTCGTTTCCGTATTTTGAGAAAATGACTCGAGTCAAGCCGAGTCACCAAAAAATGGTGACTCGAGTCGGACTCGAGTCTGGTCAACCCTGCTATATATGAAAGTACCAATATTATTGGACGAATGCATATGCAAACTTGAGAAAATATCGCGAGACCAGAAAATTTATGCATACTGATTTTTCACAGCAGTTATGTTAGCGATTGGTGCATGGTAAGCCGAAAACACAAATGGAAGTGTGGGGGTTTGTTTAGTCAAGTCTTCCAGAAGTTGTTTGATTGGGACTAAGAGCGTTGTTTTTGGAGGTCCAAATAGTGTTGTTACTAGGCTTACCATATTTTGGAAATGTAAAAAGAGGACACTTTTTCAGAAATTTCAGACATGCCAAACTGGAGAAGAATTCTCAAAAACCGGTAAATTTTTCCCACTTCGTGATCGGTTGACTAAAAAAAAAAAAGGTCATCACTTCCGCTCAGATCTCAAAATAACGTTTTACTCTCTGCATTGCCAGGTGGATGACTAAAAAAAAAAAGAAAAAAAAAGAATGGTCTTCTTTTCGCTCAGGGCTTAAATCACCACTTTTCCCTCCGAAATACCCGCCGGAGCTTCACTTCTGCGCTAATTTACGGCATATCACTCGTGATTTCCTCTAAATCCGACCTAAATTTTCAAAAAAGAGGACAAAATCTCAAAAAAGAGGACAAAAGGGCGTCCTCCGAGGACACTTTCAAAAAAGTCAAAAAAGAGGACAAATCCTCTTAAAAGAGGACGTATGGTAAGCCTATTGTTACAGCCCTGCTAGAAAGAAACACTCGGTACCGCCCGTGTTATTCTTGAGTCAACAGGGGTTTGCGCGGTAAACATGACCGTTTTTAATCATTGGACGGATTTCTCCTGAAGGGGAATTTTGGCTCAAATTTCGGCCAAGGGGGGTACGAGTTGAAAAAGGTTGGGAACCACTGCAATGCGTAGTTCGAAACATTTGCTGGAAAATAACCCGAGCTAGTATGATGGGAGTGTTTAAACGGGGAATTGGCGATCTAAAAGTACGCGCAATTCATTTTACATGAATTAAAATAAACCACTGCATTCATGGAAACATCGTTAGCTTATATTTCGCGCGTAGCGCGACAATAAACTATGTTATTCTGCCAATTTTGTCGAATGTTAGTTTGCAATGAGAACTCAGGGATATATGGAACTATTGTTCTAGGGCCTTCTATATAATCATATGTCCTTATTATACCATATACTGCGAAGTCTTTTTCTTCATCGTCCCCATACCACCCCCTGATCCCAGCGCCCCTCATATCGCCCCCTGAGCGTTGGCGCCCCTTTCAAAATCTAAATCGCCTCACGGGGGGCCCTGGAGACAAGGTTAAGAACCACTGCTCTACGTGCGCTACCTCGCTACATTTACTATTTCCGCATTTCTTATTAAGTATGTGTATGGCCCATTTTAGTATGCCTTATACTAGGTGCGAGAGTGGACCAAGGAGTTTGCAGGATTTTCGACTCATTCTCTTTTCATTATACCCCAATGGCCAATACTGTGGCGTCTTAGAACTGGCGAACTCAAGAGAATATATCCACATCCAAGACTAAGTCCAAATTATTGTTGTTTGTGGTATTCGTGGTGTTTGTCGACTACAATGGTCATTAGGGTTGTCCATAATTTGGAAAATATCAAAATTTATGCGTATCCATGTCTCATTCTATAGATTATAGTTAAAAAACGTGAATGAACCTGCAATAAGCTCACGGGAAAGTCGTTAACATTTGTCTAAATGCGTTTGAAAGTAGCTGCCGTGGAGTGGGCGTGTCAGCGACCATAGAATGACAAGCAGACTAGTAATCACGAAATCACGGCGTTTGATTAGCTAATCTGCTACGCTTCAATGATCACGACATTGGCAGCTTGTTGATCAGCCGGTCATGGAGTCGGCTGACGGCGGTGATTCTGTAAGCGCATTATAGGTTGGTCCGCCAATAATGATTTAGGATTAATTCAGAACATGTTGAGTAACGAAACACATGATGAACAAAGAACAGCTGCTTCACAATATCTTTAAATACATGACTGGATGGCTTATTGCGAAGGTAACCGTTGTAGCCCGTATGCCTTGATTTCATTGATGGAAAGCACAAAAACAAGCGGAAAAATATTGCAAAGGCACTTATGCAAGTGGCAAACGAATTTCTAGTTTCAGAGGAGATGTACCATCATTGAATACAAATATAAAGCTTGACATTGACAGTACTTTGTCTGATCTTATTAGGCTCTGGTCGTGGTGTATAATTGAAGTCTTGAATGCTGTAAGGGCTGGATGAATCTGTCATTTATGCTTGGCACTTGTCAGATTGTTGCAGCATAATGAATAATACCCGCAAGTGCTGTCAAAGTCCTCAATGATGCCGCGAAAAGAGGTCTAAAGATAAGCACAGATTATGCAGGTAGGACCAGCAAAAAGACAGTTTGCTTGCATTGCTTAGCATGTCCTTAATGAATCTTAGATCATTACCGGCTGCATCACTACTTATGCTTGAATCAAACCAGACATGGACACAAAAAGGATGTATCGAAGCGGTGTGGTAGTTACACTCTTCTTCAGAAATCCAATGTAAGCTACCTGGTCGGCCGACATATCTTCTGAGCATACAGGATTGTGTCCAGAATCCATATCACATGGTACGCCGCACCAGTTCGGCGATGTCTAATATGCCTTACCTGCACCCAGAAAACAGGACCACTTGGTGTAATCTCAAGCATATCAGATATGTAGGCTATTTCTGGTATCTATACTTACTTCTATAAGTTCACATTCATTCGCTGTTACACCTCTGTCATGCCTGCAACAGGCTATTGTTGCACTAAAGCTATCGGTACCTAGTTTTAACACTAAAACATTCAATGACCAGATGTCTCATTTTATTATTAAATCACCAACGTACAATGCGCTTACAGAATCATTGCCGTTAGCGAACTTCTCGAACTAGTATAAGCCAGTGTTGGCATCAAGTCACTACCTTCGAGTCACGAGTCATCTCGAGTCATTGCACATTTTGACTCGAGTCAAGTCAAGTCAATCGATTTTCATAGGTGACTCGAGTCAAGTCAAGTCACTCGTTTTTTGGAGGTGACTCGAGTCAAGTCAAGTCAAGTCACGAGTCAAGTCACGATTCAAGTCAAATTGGATTTTCGAAGTATGAGTGATAATGAAAAGTCATTAAATTTTGCTAGCTGGGTGAAAGACAGAATAATTGGACATTTATGTTGCATCAAATTACAAATATAAAGTTAAATATACACGCAAAAATGCGTTGTATCGCTCACGCACACTAGAGCTGATAATAAAATACTTGAGTAACTACTGCGTATAGATACATGTTACTGTCTGTTATTATCAACCAAAATAGAGGATCGAGTACGAAGCCTCGAGAAGTCGTAACAAATTGATATGTTACAGTAGCCTACACTACCCATCTACACATCTGCGAGAATATATAAACACATAAACGATGTTCGTTCGATTTAAATTATACCAGAGTGTTGGTAAAGGGGAGCACTGCGTACCGAGCACTGAGAAACAAAGATACGTTGCTATTGGATTAATCTACTACTGCTACGACAAGGGAAGTTGTGATCGGTTCGTTTGCGGTCAATTTGCAATCAGTAAATGACTGGTTGCCCTCACCAGTGACATCGGCGTATCGCGAATAATCCGAACATACATAAAAAAAGGATGATTTAATCGACACCGTTTAGCTGATGACTTGAAATTGACTCGTACATTTTGTTCCGAGTCACGAGTCAATTGACATTTTTGAAGCGCCGAGTCAAGTCAAGTCAAGTCATTTTTGCAAAGTGACTCGAGTCAAGTCAAGTCATACGAAAATGTTGACTCGAGTCTGACTCGAGTCAAGTCATGACTCGAGTCATCCCAACACTGGTATAAGCACATAATCAGCAAGCCGCTGTGGTCGTGACCATTCAAGCATTGCGGATTAACCAATCAAGAGACGTGATTTCGTTGTTACTAGTCTTCTCGCCGTTCTATGGTCGCTAACACGCCCACTCTACTGCAGCTACTTTCAAACGGATTTAGACAAATGTTAACGACTTTCCCGTGAGCTTATTGCAGGTTCATTGATGTTTTTTATCAATAATCTACAGAATGAGGCATGGATACGCATCTTTTTTGAGATTTTCCAAATTATGGACAACCCTAATGGTCATTTACACCAAGCCGATATTCGTTATTTTTCATTCCGTAACAGCCGACTTGTAGCTCGGCCTACTTCTAGACACCGCTTACACGGATGAGACGACGAGGAGGTACCATTTAATAAATACCACAGCCTGTGCTATCGGATCGATGGTCATGGTCAATTGGTAATGGCATCTGCCAATGCATGCCTCTCACCTGCATAAATACATATGGATAAATTGATACGTAGGGCGATTTTTTTTGACATGACAAAATAAATCAAAATTTTGTCAAAATTGTAGCGTTTGGTAAAAAAACTGTCAGAATTGTGTACAACGTCAAAAAAAATTTGTCACCTGCATTTCGTTTGTATCGTAAATGTTTGCACTGTCGGTGAACTTATCATTTGACATTTTACAGCTTTTAGCCTACTTTACAGGCGTACCGTTGTGAACGGCCCATTATCTGCTCATTGTGAATCATAAACGGCGTAATGAAAGAAATAGGTTGACATGGTGTTATGCTGAGCGTACCGCAATATCCTAACTGAAGCAAGACTGCGTGGGCATTGGTTCTTATATGAAAAAGCACATGATGAAAAATTTTGATGTAGACCAGTGGTCCTCAACCGCCGGTCCGCGGATCTGGCTACTACGCCAACAATAAAATCAAAAAATGGAATATTAAGATTATACCTCAATCAATATCATGATGCAATATCTTAGGGAAACGTTTAACCAATCTCTCTAGTAATCAGATTTGTACTGCGCATTTTATCAATCTTTCTGTTACGTATCTCGATGCCTTCGTGGGGCGCACAAAATGTCGTCACGGCTCGCATTCGACCCGCGAGCCGTAGATTGCCCACCCCTGCTCCAACATTTTGTGCAAATGTTTCATCGCCGACGAACTCAACTGCGAGCGCACAAGCGAAGTTGAATGTTGGAAGACACGGTATATCTGCTAATTGCGAATATAATAAGACTCAATTCTGTAGATTAAGCGTATTTATAATTTTCAGGAGGGGCTAAATGCAAGAAATCGAGTGACAATATATCATGCGAAGTGCTAAGAAAAATTTCAATTCAAATAAATCTGTTACGAAGCATTATACTTTATGGCCATACGAAGATCTGCGATAAATGTGGCTGAACCCTGGTTACGCCAATGAGTCGGAACTGTTGTTTTAGCCATCATCAAATTTCGCGGTAAGGCTAATTTTGGTTGGCCCTGAAATTTTACCTGATGTTATAAATAATTTTGAGAATTCCCTCGCGGACCACAGAAAACCTTCTCGCGGGCCTGGGGTTGGCCGCTCCTGATGTATATCGTTACAAATAACAGTGATTGATAGTACATAAAAATCCTATTTTAGTTATTATTAGTAATTTAAAGATATCTTTGAAAGCAATTGTTTTCATAATAAAGAAGTTGGAGTCGGAGTCGGAGTCTGGGTCATTTTCACAAACCCCGACTCCGACTCCAGTCAGTATTTTTTCCACGACTTCGACTCCATGCAGCCATTATACTTTTCGCGACTCCGGCTCCGACTACATTACGCGAAAATTAGCCAAACTCCGACTCCAACTCCACAGCCCTGGTTTTGATCCTCTGTCCGCCCACATGATCAGAGTTTTAGCGGTAGAGCGGGTGGACTTCGAAAATGCGAGAGGGAGCGTAATTGACAACTGTTGTACATCGCTAAGTCATGTTCATTTTCATGTCACACAGATAATATTGCAGCACGGTGCTCCCCAATTGCGGGGGAGATAGCATGGTGATGCGCGCCGGCGCCATTCCACGTAGGCTGCACGGGTTCGTTTCCCGCTGTCTGAGCTTATTATGGGCCCGTGTTCCTACGGCGACACAAAATCCCAGATACAGACCCGATAAAGAAAGAAAAAGAGCATCTTCTAAAAATGGACCGACGAAGAAGACATCGCATTATGTGTCTTGGGCAGATGGAATCATGTTTGATTGAGTTATATAGGCCTATACACCACTCATCTGGTGGTTTCCAGCCTTTTATGGACGGGCCTCCATTTTCAATGTGACATAATGTTCCGTGGCTCAGCTCAAAATTTGATAAGCTCATTATTATTTCAGGCTATGCCTCCGGCACTGTGTGACATAAGCCCGTTACTGTGGAGACTGTATGCGTTAGTGAGACAGACCTCGGAGGTGTATTATTTATTCACATTCCTGGTCACTGATATGACCGGTATGACGGTATGGTCCTAATTGAAGCCCCACCATAATCCTAATATTAACCCTTATATATATCTTGACGTCATCCCTAACCCTAACCCGATCCCCATTCTAAACCTTATATCCGGCCCTAAACCCAATTTTTACCCCCATTCTTGAGTGTCGCATCATCTGATGACATGCTCATGTGACCACGGACCGTTGGGACAATGTGAAGCTTTTTAGATACCTTGGTGACTGTCATTTATTCGCTACCCAGGTCTGGTTACTGATTTGCCCCGTATATATCTTCTGAAATTAGTTGTCGTGTCTGGTGATCAATCGCGCAACAGCTAGCACCCCCTTCAATACCAAGCCTTAATCAGCACACAAATCGGTGGTCACGTTGGATGCAGATTTCTTGCATTTATTAGCAGAAAAGCGGGACTAGAGTCATTACAACGCTCTAAAACAGGCGTTTGATGTACGAAACCACCATCGTGCTAGCTATTATGACGGGCTTGCCTCATCAGAAAATTTCTTCGGGCATGTTTATCTGCCACACATAGGTGTCTGATTCGGGAATCCTAACATTTAGGGTGGCTGACAGATCTGCCGGACGAATAGCCTAAAAAAGGGTTTTCGACTATTCGTCCGGTACCGGACGAGTAAACACTTCCAAACTAAATCGCGCGCAGCGCGAAGTAAAATTTCATGTAGCATATAAATCTGTCCAAAAATAATCTTGTTTAAGTTGATTTACGAAAAAATTATGAGCCTACTTCAAACCTCCCGGATGCAGTTTCAACAGTGAACTTGGGAAGGTGTTTGGAATCAGGCTGATATGACGTCGAAGCAGTGAGGAGCAGTAGGCTACTTTTCAAGTGATGATGAGAATTTAAGGAAGATTTTAGCTCGGTAATCTCGACGACATATTCTTGGCCAAACTCAGCAGGTATTTCTAGCCTTTGCAATACAAATGGAAGAGCCGTATATTCACCACAGCTAGCCCGGAAATGATTGTGACCTGCGCTGGCGTAATTAATTATCAAGTTCATTGTTGGACGCAATGATTTATCATTGATTGATGACCATGCAGGCATCCATTGTTGCGGGTGAAACGTTTACGTAAACTCGATTTGAGAGTTCACTTGCAAATTTCTATTCCTGTAGTCAGTGTAGGCCTAGTGCAGGGGTGTCAAACATATATCCGGCTCGCGAAGCAATTCTCAGTAGATCGAAAAATTGTTATTATATCCAGTAGGTACAATGGTACATGCACAATTGTAACAAATGTTGAGGTGTTTTGAAGAAAATTCTTCCATAAAATAATCCACAGAGAAGGCAAATGTTGAGCATGTTATTCATAAACGACATCGTAACCACCCGATTGCGGTGTTATGTTTATTCACTCTAGTTCTAGTTACCACTAGGAGAAAGTCGATCACATTGACACCCAATTCGAGAAGACAAAAAGTGCACATTGAGATAAGTGTTTTATGAAAAAATGGAACAATAAGTAGTTATCGAGAAGCGAAAACAGTGTTGAATCTCTTGTAGTCGCCTCACAACGCACACACATGACTAATGCCATAGATTACGACTAAATCAAAGACGGCATAAAAATATGCCGACTTATATCGTCGTTACCGTCACTGCTTTAGCGGTTTATAAATGTATTCAACTGGCCACTCATCGTATTTTTTTTCCAATCCCATCGTTCGCGAATAAACCCCTATGGTCCGTGATACGATGCAATATTATTTATATACGCTTGATAATGAAGAATATTTAAGTGAAAAGCAGGGGCATGAGGTAACATTCTGAAATCAGTTGACTGGTGCGGCCCGCGAGCGATTTGAAGTTTGTTCGAATCCGGCTCGCGACGTAATTTGAGTTTGACACCCTTAGTGTAGTGCCACCTTCTCCTAAATTTTACAAGTCTTGCGTAAACCACGACAAAAGAAACAACACGAAAACGATTCACATATTGTTAATACGCCAATCTCACCGATCAATTCCACCTGGACAATAATTCAGTAACATTGCGCGTGGGATTATTTTCTTACCCATGTCGCAATAGTCCTCCTCCGTCTGAATTTGCCTCAGTAGGAATTTACCACCGTTCAAATTTACGGGAAGCCAAGGGCCCGTAGTAGAAATCAGCGGATCTTCAATTCAAAATCAAAATCCATGTAACAGACGATTTCCAGCTCTCTTGCGTGCCAGTAGGGTGTAGGGCTGGCGAGATCATGACCATGCAGACACATTTCTCCCCGGACGAGGTGATTCACCGACGTTTCTGAATCCCACGCCTTTGGACTCCTATATGCTCATTCCGTCTATAAGTTTGCGAAGAGGAAGAAATATACATGATTGCAGCCAAGTGCCTGACAGCAGAAATGCCACTCCTGGGTTTTTCCACCCAGATCTGTTTTTTTTAGCATCACCTGGGTTTCTGGGTTTTTATCCTTGAAATCTGTTTTTTTTTCAACATCCAGTTCGCCAGGTCAGTTTTACGCTCGAAAATTAATTGTTAGATTAGTATGGTCGCAATATCGTAAAATGCACGCACTTCAGTTCGCCATTGTAGATTGATTTTGCTGTTATTGTAACTAGGGCTGGGCAAAATCGAATACCTAAGTGATTCGATTCTGAATCACGTAATACGCTTCGATTCGATTCGAGTATTCGAGTATCACTCATTATGACATCACAACACAATGTAATATCTCAAAGCTCAAATACGTGCCTTTTATGCCGCCACAAAGAACATAATGCCTATCCAGCACATTAAAGATACTTCGGTATTTTTTCGACCATACCGATGTCATTGCACTTCTTGACCATGTTGTGGGATGATCATGACTTCGGAACTGTCTTATTTCCAGTAACGTTTGTAGCTTTGTACTACGTATCGTATGCTGCGACGCGGCCAATCAAGGTTTCAAGGCTTCATCAGTGGAAAATAGTATCAAAACTATAATTCTCGTTAGTAAATAAACTTTCAGTTGCGAGGAGCGTATAATTTCAGTACTCGAAAAAATCGTCTTTTACTACTCGACTCGTATCATTAAAATTAATACTCGATTCAGATTCGAGTACTCGAATCATTGCGCCCAGCCCTAATTGTAACGACAGAGTGTTCAGAATCTATTTCACTACTAAAATGAGACGCTTCGGCTTGATGCGATGGAGCTTCATTGAATGGTAACTTCCAGGTCGCAGAAAGTCATGTTCATATAGGACGATTGCCAGTAGCGAACTCGGCACTTGGTGAACTTAGTGAACAATTCGGCATGTATCGATAAATATCATGTAACTGTATGGTATGCACAAGCACATGAACAGACCTGTGATGACCAGGTGATGATCCGACTAATATAATCATATTGTTATCTGAGTATATTTATAGTTCCAACAGGGACACTCAGAGAGAGAGAGAGAGAGAGAGAGAGAGAGAGAGAGAGAGTTAGTTAGTTGGACCATAGTGTCCTATATGGTGTCGACACAGGCAAATTTCACGCCTCAGTGAAATTGCATCACGTCACAATTTCCATTTGGCTACAGGCAATTTGACGGCCATTTTTGACCGGCTTGCCGAGCATTAAATTTGGTAAAACGGGTATCAATCGAAAGCTGACTCTGCACTGATTACGAAAATATAAATTTTATTCCGCTCGTTGCCCTGGAACTCCCACAATCAGCCTCGAATTTTTCATTGTTATGGAGATTGGCATTGGGACGCAACAATGCTGTCTGGCGAAACGAGAGTGTAGCTCAGGACGTAACAATGCTGTCTGGCGAAACGAGATAGTAGTTCAAGAGAAAAAGAGACAACAACAATGCGTTAGCCTGATGTTATTACCGTGGAAATGTCTTCCACATACTTTTGCAGCCTGATAGCTCTAGTAATGTTCAGGGATATATAGAACTATATATCCCTGGTAATGTTAATCACAAACTGAGACCAGCCTGATACCAGTATCGTGGAAATGTCTTCCGCAGACTCGCTTGTATTCTCTGAGTGATCTAGAAATGTAAATCACAAACTACAGACAAAGCGACAATTTATTGCTTCGTTAAAAATAAACAAATGTGTCTGGAAATTATGCTATGATTTATACGTTACGCTCCTTCAAAAGTGACCAGTATTGAAACGTCCTCTCCGACATCTGGCCAGCCGGGGCCTACGATATTCGTAAATATCGTAGGCCCCGGGCCAGCCTTTTGTAACAATGGCGCCAGCCATGCGCAACGAGTGGAAATCGTAGCATTGGTTTGGTGATGATCCGTTATTTCTGGTACGGAACGGTTTAGTTGGTAGCTTGTGTAATCTCTGCACTAAGCCAAGTACCGCCGACATTGTATTATATGTGGAGTTCAGTTGAGACGGGTTGTAGCCTATAGCGCGTCGAGAGAATTGTGGTGTGGTCTGCGAGGCTGCCAAACAATTTTATGTACACTCGCCGCACCCGCAGTGGATGAACGGAAATAGAAAATGACATGAAATAGGGTTGCCAATTACAATTAAGGTACCATACGTCCTCCTTAAGCAGGATTTGTCCTCCTTTTTCGGGTTTTTAAATGTAATGTGAGAATGTGTCAGTGAAGTGACAGGATTCAACTTTATTATTTTAGACGTTTCGGAAGTAATGTTGGCATTGTTTTTCTTGTGTTAGCATGATTGATATCTGATATGTATAACCAATAAACTTGTTTCTGCATGTTTTGATATTTATTCTGTCTTAGGATATATTTTGTGTTTTAACTATTGAATTATATTTTCTCTCTCTCAGTCACGTCTCGCTGATTCTCAGACAAAAATGATGTTGAATGGTATGGTATGGAGAAGGAGTGATAATCTATTCTCCCAACCACACGGGATCACCTGCGCTTTGATCGATTACCAGTGAACCCGTCCCTCGGTGAACCCGTCCCGTGAACCCGTCCCTCGGTGAACCCGGCCCTCGGGAAATTTTGTATTCATCGGCAACCCTAATATCCCACCTCCGGCAACCCTAATGTCCCCCACCCCTAATATCCCCCCTCCCCCAACCCTAATATCCCCCTCCCCCAACCCTAATATCCCACCCCCGGCAACCCTAATATCCCAACCCTAACATCCTACCCCAACCCTAATATCCTACCCCAACCCTAATGTCCCCCCACCCCCAACATCCCACCTCCGGCAACCCTAATGTCCCCCACCCCAACATCCCCCCTCCCCCAACCGTAATATCCCCCTCCCCCAACCCTAATATCCCACCTCCGGCAACCCTAATATCCCAACCCTAACATCCTACCCCAACCCTAATATCCCCCCTTCCCCAACCCTAATATCCCCCCTCCCCCAACCCTAATATCCTAACCCCAACCCTAATATCCCACCTCCACCAACCCTAATATCCCACCTCCCCCAACCCTAGTATCCTACCCGAACCCAATGTCCCACTCCCCTAACCCTAATGTCTCCCTCCCCCCTACCCAACCCTAACAACCGACCTCAACCTACAGTTGCAATAACGAGCAGACCACGCGTGGTTGATATGTGAGCAATAACAATCGTTGGGATATATTTTTCATCGGAACAAGTCACACACAATATACAATGCGATAAGACCCAATGTCATGAACAGATGTCATGAATGTCATGAACCAATGTCATGAACAGATACGAGGATGTCGAACGTCGCACGTCCGCCCCTCGCCAAGTCAATTCAACAATGAGCCGACCACGCAATCGTGATCACGTGATCTGATCACTCTGTGATCTACGCATGCCCTGACCTCCTTACAAGATCGACAAATCAGCTGTTGATAATAACAATATTAGTTTAATAATTCATATTAAATACTTGTTAATACACTTAATTTCAAAATTTCCCGAGGGCGGAATTCACCGAGGGCCGAGTTCATCGAGGGACGGGTTCACCGAGGGACGGGTTCACCGAGGGACGGGTTCACTGGCAACCCTTTGATCGGTTTGCAATTGTACATAGGCTACTGGTCTTGTGATTAATGGTTTAGCCTTGTGATTAATGTTGGGGCCCAGGTCCTAGCCACTATAGGCTAATAACAATGTTTTCATTGTCTTGCAATATCATTCTTTGAATATTAGTTACCGATCTCTTTTATATATATATATATTTGCACAGATGTCTTTTCAATTTCATCATGATGTCAGTTTTGATTGATTGGTAAACCTGGTATACCTGACCATTTCGTTTTGACTCCCTTGTTTATTGTATTGTAATCTTATGATGACCTCTAGACTGATAAATAATTGTAGATAAACGGAAATTCATTATATTCAATTTTCCGCAAAGATTTGTTGATTTTTTGGACTCAGAGCCTCAATAACTCTCTTTTTTTGGATGTTGTGTTGGGCTGTTACGGCACACCTTTATTTAACTGAAGTAGCGGGTATGTCAGTCTTGTGAACAAAACTATATAGACAGTATATATTCAAATGCTATTGTGAGGCACTGTACTGTACCGAATCTTTGTGTCATTTCATTATTGATATAAGTTCTGATTTTTTTAATGCACAATATTTCTCTATTCATAGCACGTATGCGGAAGTAATCTGATAAAGTGAATAATGGCTGATGATATTGCCGAGAAAAGGCACCGTAGCAAGAAGAAAAAGTCAAGCCTTTTAACTTGGAAAAAGAAATTCAACATAAAAAAGAGGTATCACCACTGTTACCGTTACGATAATTTACATTGGAACTGTGAGGTATATTATTTTGATGTTCCTAGATTTTCCAACAAGCTTCCACTTCATAGAAGACATATTCGGAGTTTGATGTCGGGATGGTCTTTGAATGAAATTAAATCAGTCTTAATGCAGTATGAAATATCATCCATGCTAAGAGAACTATCAATTATGGTAAGTTCAGCGAATATTTCAAGGATGTTGAAATATCCCCTCTTTCCTTGTATGATGTTCAAATGTAATCTCGTGTCATGCTCAGATACTGGTATTGAATGGATTTGTGTTATGCTAGCTCTGATTATTATTATTAGTACATATCGCGATGGCGATGACATATAGAATAGGGTTACCATATTTCTGCAACCCAAATTCCGGACACTCCTTAGCGCCCACTAGTGGATTTCAAAATGGGTTATGACGTCACACTGGCAAAGCTTTGCTCATAGACAAGAGGTGGTCACGATCCGGTTCAGAAGTATGTGGCTGTGTGTTGTGTAACCGGGGCCTAAAGCATATGTATTCAGCCCCTTCCCGCCCAAATAAACAATGATTTTGAGCCCACACTACAGGGTAATCGATGCAACTTCTGGGGGAGGGCGTGCTTGCTATGTGAATCTGGTTCCTATAGGCATCTGGTCGTCAAATTATTTGAATGAATTCTGTCAATAATATTGGTTATTCCATATATTACTATGTAGATACTACTCCCCGCCCACATTATCAGAGTTAGCGGTAGAGCATGGCGGAGGATGATGAGTTCGAAAATACATGGAGCGTAATTGCACAGCGTTAAGTCATGTTCATGTCCTACTGACAAGATTGTTTATCAGCCTTATGCCGGTGCGCACCATGGAGCTTTAGAAACACCCCACATCCAGTGGTTTCTAACCTTTATGGTCGCGACTTCGTCTCCAATTTGAAATGTTCCGTGGCCCTGATCAAAATTTGACGAGCTGATTACTAAAAGAAGTCAACACCTTTGCCCAGACTTACTCACGGGCTATTTTGGAAGCTGATTACGTTCAACATATTCGCAAACCTCAGAATAAAGGCAAACGACCCCCCTCCGTCTGGAACCAATATCTTTGAATAAAGCATTTAAACGGCCTTAACGATCTCTTGAAATATACCGTTCTCCTATAATTACGATCACAATTAGGCTTATTAGAGTAAATGAAGGTTGTTTTTAATTATATTTTAGTGTAGTTTTTGCGAGGGTGGCGGTGTCCGTATTAAAACCAATAAAAGTGATAGTAAATCGCACGCAGCGCGAAGAAAAATATCGTGCATCACCATAAATATTCCCTAAAATATTGTTTTTATGCTGATTTACGAAAAAATTATGAGCCTACGTCAAGTTTTCAAAATTCCGGACATTTGGCATATTTTAGAAATTCCTCCCGGACGCTGGTTTGAACAGTGAAATTCCGGACATGTCCGGGAAATTCCGGACGTATGGCAACCCTAATATAGAAGCACTAACAATTTGAGCTTGTGTTTTCATTAATGACAATAAATAGAGATTTCAATCTAGTCCGATTATTATTTTTGCTGCTTTAATTTATCCAATTTTTCTTATAGTATTTTTCCTATTTATAGAAGACAACACATACTATAGTTATTTTATTAGTTACCGGTATAGTATCTGGTAGATCACTTTTGTGGTTGCAAAGTAAGGAAGGTTAATTTGGTTTTATTACACCCTTTATGTAGTTGAAGAGTGAGTGGCTATAAATTTTACTTGTATCTGTCCCTGTCACTGAAACTACTCCGACAGCTCAAGTAAATCCAAGGCATCCGTCAACCATTGTACTTCAATTTGATGATGGAAATGAGTTGTTTGAAAAGTAATGGAACTGCCTTGAAAATAGTTTGCGAATATAAGATCATCATAAATTTCATTTTTGAGTTTCAAAATTGCAAAACCAACCTGAATAATGAATGGCAAGGTATTGAGCATCATTAGGCTAGTACTATGACGTAACATATTTAATTTGCAATCCTAGATTTGATGATTCATGTTACTAAAACGTGTTGCCAAAGCATCCTCCAGCTCCAATTTTGAACAGAAACCCAAAATGAACTGCTCAATGATCACTTGAGTGCTTGATGCAATCTTCCTTATCTTCAAGATTCAATAATAATACTGTTTATAAATATTAAGTTAGTTGTTTGGAATGCTTCATTGAAAATCTATGTTTCAGGCTGACAAATCGAGACCACCAGCCCCTACTCTGAAACAAGATCTGCTTTCCATGTACAAATCATCTGCCTGTTGCGATATGGTGATAACATGTTGTGAAAAAGTTGAAAGCCAATGCATGTTGCTGCACAATGCAGGCACGTCCCACAAGGAATTTAAAGTTCATAGAGCTCTGGTAGCTGCTCGATGGCCTTACCTACATGAAGTAATCAAAGGACAGGTGAGTGAATTAGTTTCTTCATTATCAGGAAGAGAATGGTTCAAATTGATCAAAATAAATTCGAACGGTTAGGCCCTATCCATCATGATTTACATGCGATCGATTACTCATCCATCTGCTTGCGGTAACGTTAAATTTCAAATTCATGCTCATTGTGGACAATTACAGATATGTTAATGACAGACAGACAGTAGATTGAGATGAATTAGGTTTCAAGATAACGTAGAATCTCGTTCTTGTTTGATTACTGTGTTTTCAGTGTAATTTGCAGCATGAGATTACATGAGTTTGTAGTGATTGACAAGTATCTGCTTGTATAGATAACACAAGTCAACAAAACGAAAAAAAATTTTGGTAGAATAACTTAGAGCCGTTTCTGCGGTTTTAAATGTTGCTGATTACAAATATCACATTAGTTTTGCCAGATTGGCTCTTGTTCAGAAGATATTTATACCCCCAAAAAAGCCCAAAATGACTGCATTTACCCTTGCATATTTCACTTGATAGGAAGAAAATAGTTTTTTTTTAAATAATTTTATACTGCTCATAAATAGATAACTAACTATAAAGAACCCTCATGTCGTTCTCAGTCATTCTATCAATATTAAAATGACCTGGTGCGAAATTATGTTTGTCAAAGAAGCAGTTTGTCAAACCTAAAAATTGTACTTTTGCACAACGAAAATGCATATTCTGCTGTATCAATTGGTCATCCTACCAAGATTAAAAAGGAGTATAAAGGTATAAAATTTGCCCTTGAAAAGCTTAACTACAATACTCATACTCGTCTCATTTTTTAAACTTGTAAATGGATAATTTTCCGCTGAGTCAACAAAATGGGTATACCTAAAACCTGTAGTATCCTTATCAAACGAGGAGCTTAAATCTGGTATCTTTGTCTGCCTAAAAATATGTGTCGACCAGTGGAGTGTAATCTTTTCATTTGAACTTATTGTTTAATACTCGAGAACAACATCTTTATCAAGTTGGAGGGGTAACGCAGATTTTATGATTGATTTTACATTAGATCGGGATATACTTGGAACCAAAGTTTGAGGTTTGATGTCAAAAGAGAAGTTTTATCATGTTGAGTACATTTAAGTGAATCACGGCGATAGGTGCTCAAAAATAGCAATACCAATTTCAATTATCTCGTCTGTATCAGAATATTTTAAAGCTTTATGATGATTACTAGTAAATTAATGTACTGTAGTGGCTCGATTACGAATTTAGTATCAGCCTTTAGTCTTCTTGAGCATGCTCAGTTACTACCTTTATCCTTAGCGAAAACACCGTACTGTCCCATGAATTCACTGCGAATAGGCGCTAATTACTTCTCTGTCCTTGTCTTTGGAGTTATCGGCCATCATCTTTGTCCTTTGAGGTATTGATTGATTGAAAAGATTGCATTTGATTGTGCCATCTCTATGGGCATTAATGCGGTTACTATAAATTTAGACTGGAAATTCTGGCACCATCTCCTATCTTGCCACTGGAACTCCCTCATCTCCTAAGTCTTCAGCCGAAAGAATTTCCTGCGGATCGCAAGTAGATCTGAACCTCATGACATGGAACATACTCATCAATGGGCTATCTGCGCGAACGCTAAGCGAGATTCTGACGGAAATATACGACGGGTCGGCCCACGAGGCGTCGCTGCAGACCAGTCCGCGAAAGCTTTTACCGCTGCCCACGACAGACGACAGCTTGCACATTAGAAACTCGAGACGAACTAAGCAGCATTTTCGGTGAGTTTTCTCTACTTTTTTGTTATAATCTTGCAACTTTTGACTTTCCCCTGTGTATGTCTAATGGACATACTTGGGTTGTTGGTTGGGAGGTAATTTTAGAATTTGGTATTGAAATCGGTAATCTGTTACATCTCATGATAAGGCTGCACCGCCAAGTGTATATTGATATATGCTTAAACTGCCATGAAATAACATTGTGTCATATTAGAATATCTGGGAAAGGGAATATTCAAACAGTCGTCTGTGTTGTACTGTTCATAGTATGGTAACGGTTAATATATGTTACATTCTTACATATTGTGTAGGTATACTATTTTTGAATGCGAACAAGCACCCGTGCCGAGAAGACGTAGCGGAATTCGACGGAAGCATAAGCATCGGTTTTCCATGGATGAGCGGATTTTGTCAAACCGTCATACTTCTTCATCATCAAGCACTCACAGGGTGTGTAGGACGTGTAGATATATGTCTCCATGTCGGCATGTGACGATGTTTGTTTTCAGGGTAAATCGATTGATCCCGATTTGAATTCTGGGTTATTGTGCCAAAATGAGTTCACGCACTTGAGTTTTGAGAGTCCTCATTCAAAGTAAGTGATCCGATTTTTAAAGTCTATTTTATTTTGACCAGACATTGTATCATCCCTGCCTTTCTTTACTCCTGATATGCTCTTTGACAGGGGATATAGTCGTCTGCCGAGTCTCTTGTTATATGTGTCATTCGTTTATTGGTCAACCAGGTTTTTTTGTGTATTGTCTGCTATTGGAAACAAATACTATAATGAATCAGGATCGGAAGTTTAGCACGTTATCTGTTCTAGGTTCTAGCGTAAGGATTTCGTGACAAAGAATATTTTGCAATCACAGTAACCTTTGCAGCAGGCACGGTATGGTAGGCTATGGTATGGATCATGAAATTTCCGCATTCCATACTTGACTTTTCCGATACCATGCCAACATTCTTCCATGCCAAGTTTGATACACTTTCTTAGGCTATATTTCCGAGATGATAAATATTATGCCTATTTTGGTTTGTGGAAGGCCTCCGGTGGTAATCTTTCAGACGTATATATGTGGGGCCGCCTCACGAATATAAGTGTCTTGCTGTTCAGATACTAGCACAGTTAACATCGATGTGCGATCATGTACTGCAGTCAGTCCTTCGCACACAGCAAATGTTTCTGTAGTATGTATATCGATCACGGTTTCGTAAGCCGTGAGCTAGCTATAATAAATAGATTCAAACCAACGTCCTTCAGCAGCATATTCATCTCGATAACGACAAAATTACCCGTACATTAAAATTTACTTTCCATATTTGCACATTTCCATATTCCGTACCATACCATGTTATGCCCTGGTAACAGAGGTGTCTACATTATGGTTCGCAAGTCAATTTTTGATGGTCCGTATCTACTTCTGAAAATGACATTGAATGTGACCCTCGCAGTAGTTAAATTTGTGTCGGTCTTCTCAATTTCTATACCAAATTGAGTCAGTCGCGGAAAGGGAATTGAGTAAAATTAAACATACGGTCTTGAGTCACCAGGAATACCAAGATTAGTAAGACTATCGTCCGTAAGAACTTTCCGGTGATTTTATGATCCACAACAAAATTGATGAAAGTGCGTGTTGCTTGTATGCGATTCCGATCAATTTTTGAAAATGTAACCCTCGCTTATTTGTACTGGAAATACATACAACGATAATATGTCAATTCTCGCCGGTAGTGTGCGGCCCGCACATTTTCTCAGCTCGTTGTTCTGTGGCCCCTGTCAAAAAAAAAACTTTGCATACTCCTGCTGCTGAACATGATAGCAATATCTCCAAACCTTGACATTTTTACGATGATGCGTTCGTGATCGGCAGGGCCCCCGGAAAAATTTCCATACCAGCCTCGTTGCACGATGATATGATGCGAATGTATCGGGACGCGAAGTCCGGTTCGGGTGACTTGAGACTCGTCATTAGCAACGACTCTCGGCATTGGACGGCCATGTATGACCAGAAAGAAGACGTGCTTCATTGTCATAAATTCGTGCTGGCCGCTCGGTCGCCATACTTCAAGAAACTGATAGAAAAACAGGTATTGTGATTATTGATCTAGTTTTTGGTAGTTGTATTAAAATTTCTGATTTGTTGATAAGGTGGCAACGGCTTCTGATGCCGACATTCGAAACGCCGTCCAAACTTTGGAAATCGATAGCAACGTCATACCTGCAAAGTGGATGTCTGCTATTCTGTACACTATGTATACCGACAAAGTATGTGATCACGTTAGGTATCGCTTACTTCATCGATTGATTTCAAATCAGAGCTCGCATATATTCTGAAATGCCTAACCTGGATGAACTTGTTTGTTGAGCGAATATAGGTCGCTGCTATAATGTCAGCTTGTTTACAGCTGCGTCTCATAATTTCCATTGAATTGATGTCAGGCGTATTGATTTGCAGTGGTGTTGGTTAATCCCTGGGGCAAATATGTGATATCTGTGTCGCCGTTTTGTTAAGATCTATTTTTTCAACTTGACGGAGAGAATCGTGCAAGGCGTGCCGATTAATAACCACCTTTTCAATACCGAAGACGCAATCGCTTTGCACCACATCGGAGAGTTCATCGAATTTCCGACGTTAATCTATGGTAGGTTGTAATGTGGTTATCAACCTGGTTTAAGCGGTTATGCTGCAACTGTGGTTTTCTCTCTTGTATTTTCGGTTGAAAGCCATCTAGAAAGCTATTCAGATTATATGCCATTCCATGCTTGTGACTCTGGTTTTGATGGGCGGCCTTGAGGTTTTTGTATGACACAAGTGTTTCGGGGTTGGTGTGAATATGAATCTTGCTAAATTCGTATTTTCTTACATGGCTTCATCGTTATTGATTGCGTTTCTTTATAAACAACTTCCTCATGAATAAGGTGCGATGTTATGATCTTGCGTCATGGCGTGACATTTATTTTTGTTTTGCGATTATTGATAGTTTGTTGAAGTCATTTGTCTATAATGCCGGTTTGAACTCGGCCGTGCATAACAATGGATTTGACTTGCGGAATGTTGCGACTCTAATCTTAATCATGGCGTAATTTTATTCGAACCGGCTGCTTTTAGCAGCGTTAAGTCCAAAATGGGTATCAGTAGCAGGAAATTGGTTTTTATCGACTGTTTTTATTGATTTTGTATCAACGACGCCCAGTCATCCATCTCGTATTCTCGAGGAATTGATTGCTGTTTGTACTTGTTCTTAATGTATTCCTGGTGATCTTACATACGGATGGCCGCTGATGCATTCGTTGGAATACCGTGACATTCGCTTACTCAATCAAAGCAAATCCCTATAGGCAGCGGCAGGACTCATTTTTTGTCAGCCATTACTATCACAAAGGGCATATTTTTAGTCTACTTCTGTTCAAAAAGTCATTGACGGTAACTGGTAATGCTAACCAGTTTGCGGATTGTTAAATTGTTCTATAGAACCCTGGTGAACCGCTTGCATCCCATCACTGGCTACAAGCTTACGTTGAAGTTCTTTTCGGATGCCGTCTGATCACTGCGTTTATACTGAACAGAGTTAACTCAACAGTCAACACTGCCTTCACTACATGCATGCTCTGCCAGCCCTTGTGTTCCCAAGTTCATGTGATTGAATACTGTTTATCGGTTTGTGACATTACGCGGAAATATTTTGATACAATCTGTAATACCATCTCCCGCAATTACCTGCTATCTAAACCGTGCTCATTGAGAAGTCGTTCAGGGTACAGAACTGTAGAACTACAGTAATTGATTACTTCATATTGTTAATTTATTCATCAAAAGCTTCTCGATTGACTCACATCGGTTTGCGAACGTCATTAAGGGGCACTGCACTCTGAAAATCATGTTGTCTCAAATTTAAGGGCAAAACGAATAAAAAAATTTGGCGCAACCATTTTTTTCAGAACGCCACCGTAATGGAGCTGCAATTTATAGAAATTTCCACAGCAACTTTTACGCTCCAGCAGTCACGCAGAGATCGAGCCGTATATAGTTGTCAGCCGGTGTTATGAAGGAAATATGTCGTAGACGTCAAGATGGTTTAGATACCGTGTTCAACGGAAGATGTCCAGTCAGGAGTTTCATGTCAAAATCGGACCTAGTGTATTCTATTTCTTTAGGACAGAAACAGATCATGTCTAACGATTTTTTATACATAAGAATAGGACATGATCTATTTCTGTCCTAAAGAAATAGAATACGCTAGGCCCGATATTGACATGAATCCCCTGACTGGACATCTAACATTGAAAGCAGTATCTAAACCACCTTGGCGTGTACGACATATTTCCTTCATAACATCAGCTGACAACTAAATAAAGTTTGATCTGTGCGTGACTGCTGGAGCGTAAAGGTTGCTGTGGAAATTTCTATAAATTGCAGCTCCATTACGGTGGTGGTCTGAAGAAAATAGCTGCAGCCAAATTTTTTTTTTCGTTTTGCCCTTCAATTTGAGACCACATCATTTTTAGAGTGCAGTGCCCCTTAAATATGGTGAATCAAATTCGAAATTTAGGAAATATGTGGACTCACCGTATTACTGACAATCACCACTGATGAGAGTCATTCGAAAAGCTTCTAGTGAAGAAATTAACAATTTACGTAACAGATTGTTTCGTGTTGTAAAAAAGTGCCCCGACTTTTATTGTAATTTTATTGTGTGAGCCTATATCAGATTCTTTATCACGTGTTTCCGCTTTCTCAGGGTGCGAGGAACTCATAGTAAGTAACTTGAACGAAAGAAACCTGCTGCGAGTCCTGCGATGGTCGAGTTTGCCGCACGGCTCCGATTGGGTGCGGCGACAAGTTAACAACTTCATTCGCGACCGATTTGCCGAGGTGGTTTCCGAGCTTGCGTTCAAAGCGATGTTTGCGTCGGAAGTGGAACATTATTCCTTTTTTGGCAGCTGCTCGGCACCGACGTGCTGCTGAAATTGACAGCGTCACAAATCATCGAAGTATTGCGGTCGGATTTCGTCAACGCTTCCGAGTTGGACATTCTGAAATGCGCTCTGAAATGGGGGGAGCAAGAGTTAAGAAGGAGGATTGGCGACAGTGGTGGGTGGACTTATCATACTCATATTTTTTTCCCTGGTAAAAATGAAAGATGAATTCGCACATCGCACAAGGTATCGGCATCGTATTCATGCTGATAAATCTGTCCCAATAACGATGACACATGCAAACTTTGATTTGCATCTCTGCCGTTATCACGTTACAGCTTGTACATTACATGGATTTGCGAGTGTCCAACGCCAAAGATCATTTACGCTGGTTGACCAAATATCTTACAATTTTATATCTCAGAATGCACGAAGTCGGACGCTTGCCTATTACCTAATTAGAGAAATGAAGCAATTCTATTTTAAATTTATGGTCTACTTTAGGTACCGTACGTCATAATGTTGTAAACTGTGTAATAGTACTCTTCAACTCTTTTAAGACCAGTTATGTGTGCAAACTAAAAAGACTCTTCGAACGAAATTCGTTAAATTTCGATATAATCTAGCAAATATCGAAGTATTTTTTCATTCAAAAGAACCCGAACAAACGAAATCAAGTTGGTTGGTCGATTCAATAAAATCACTGTAATGCGTGAAATATGAAAAAATCAGCAGCAAATTCCACGTCGAGTTGAAGCTTCAAACATATGCTGTTGAATTCCGTGCGTTTGTTGTAACTACATTTTGCGTTGATTTGCTTTTTGAAGGCTCACCGTTCCGTAAAATTTGTTTTGAAATTTTAAATATACACAAAGTAAGAAGGTAAACAACCGCTGGTCTAATGCACTTGCAGACGAACTTGAACTTTTGTCGACTGCCATTTTTCCGCCACACCGGCCACACGTATTTTATTACCGTGCGTTATTGCCAAAGGGCAATAATTATGTCGAGGATCCACTCTTCTCTGTCATCGATAGATCGTGCATTTTGATATTGTCTATAATGACACGATGCGCGATGATCGATAACAAACAGATACATACCGTTGGGTCAAGACCCATGTAAGGCTGGCTAGAGGATTTAGAAAAAGTTCTTAGTGCTTTTGGCTACTGGTTCATGTTTGACTCATGTCCGATCGTTATTGAAAATGGTCAGTAACGAAGCACTTCTACTTTTTCAGAGTACTCGGTTAGAATTGCTTACTTGCGCTACTTAACTCGTTATGATTTGTGTCTTAGGCCTGAAATACTTGGCATTATTATTGGAAATTGCTACCTCAAGTACCAACGATGACTAGTTTCAGCACCTCTGCTCACTACGCTGCCTAGTCCCGTGTCTGGCCACAAAAATCGGGTGTTCCGTTGAAATTTTCGCGGCTCAGAGATTTATAGATATCGCTGACAGACTCGCATGGTTTGAAAATAGTCAGCGTTTAAAAAGCTGCCTAGTCGATTCTTGGGCTGGCACTATATCTACCGATTTGTGATACTGTTTTTGACGGCTGTTCTCCCGTTAACAGAACCCAATCTTCTATCGCATACCGATGACGGCACTGGCCGCAGCAAGACGGCTTTGACCAGCCGAGAATCGCTGCACTCGCGAATCGAAGATCTCCACGAATGCACGGCGCCTGTGCTGGCCTGCGTTAGGACGCAGCATCTTTTGCCTGCAGATCACGAGGTATGATCGTATACTTTTTTTCTGAGTTACGCAAGACAATAACTTCAGTAGCGCATGTCCATAAGTCGGTGAATCCAATTCGAAATGTAGGAAGTATTCTGTCTGTGTAACGTAATAATAACAAAAGCGAACAACTACCGCTGGTATCAAGTAGACAGGGGAGGTGCGGTAGTAATGATACATAACAAACGTTAACAAGTACGCGTTTGATTGTAAATACCCAAAGAAAGAAAAAACAGGGAACAATGTTGAAGTGCTCCAAGGGTGTAACATTTGGTAAAAGGATTATCAACATGAAGTTATTGTTTCGTGTAATTTTTTGTGACTTGTTTCCGTGTTCAGGTGTTTGTGAACGCGGTGAAGCGTCGCGTCATCAGCAGACCGCCGACCGACTTGCTGGAGAACGTTTCCGACAAGGACAACGGGTCGAGGCAGTGGCTGAAAACGAGGGCCGATTTCGTGCCCCCGCGATTGTTCCGGCCTTACGCGGAGGAAGCAAAAGTCAGTTTGTAATAATAAAATTATTCTGTGCGTTAGATCGGTGCTTTTCAAGCGGGTGTATCTTGCACACCAGGGTGTACCAGATGGCGCATAACAACAGGCCGGTGAACTCGCCCCATATGACAACTGGTAATGAGGCCGTGTGATAACTACTGGGCGAGTGCGATGACCTTTTTTTTAGTTATCACATTCCCACTTTCGATAATTGGGATAAATGTTGAACACTATCCCTGGACTGGGGTTTGTAACTTTTGTGTAAAGTTTAAAAGTGTTTACTATGCCGATGAAGGTTGACAAGCACTTTGTTAGATAATAATATGTGGTGAAACAAATGGGTAGTTTCGACATGGGTTCAGACACTATCTAGTAGATTAGTAGATTCATGTCGAACACCCTGACAATTCGTACTATTTAAACTGGCGCTACTAAACTTGAATATTGCTCTCAAGACTACATTCATTGTAGTATAGTTTGTTAACTCGAAGACTTTTTGTGTGTCCCCTCGAGAGTATACTTTACTATAAGAAGCATATAACAGAAATATCTATATGTACATTTGATAGTAAACCATCTGAAATTTAGGCCAGCTGCAAGCGACCTTTTATGACCCTTGATCATATTTGGCAATTTGGCGAGTAATATGGTGGCTCGTGACCAGCGATACATTACTGGAGTTTGTATGTTGAATGGAAGAAAGAGTCTTAATTTTTGTTAGCATCATCAATGGATATGCAAAATGCATGGTGGTAGAGTTAGCATCGCAGTGCTAGGGCCTAGCCTGGAAGCCGTTTTTGCAGCTAAACATTTGGTTTGACCTGACCAGCGCTAAAACCCAAATTATGCCAGTTGAGAAACTGTATCGTCTACTGCTATGCTACCTTTTCGACGTTAGACCGGTTCACAGTTCGTAAAATTTCTTTTCGCTCAATTTCTCATCCGTTCATATGCAGACCATCTTGGACGAAAGGTATGCGCAGGAGAGCGACCGGGTCAACCTGCGGTCCATGCACAATCTCTCGCCGGACTCGCCATGGAATTCACTGGGCCGCCAGCCTGACCTGCCCTACCGTGGCGTCCCGGACACTCTGTACATGGTGGGACAGTCGAGGGCGCCTACTAGACGCCGGTACGGAAACCGGGACTTGCACCTAAACTTCATGCAGCAGCGTGCCGACACGCAGAAGACAGAACCGACCAAGTTTATGGGGAATTACCATCCTGGTGAGTTGAGGCTGTTCAGTTCAGTGTCGTGCTTTTTCTTGAGTGATCGTAAAATTTTTGTGATGGTAATTTTTTTATCGCAACAAACAATATATTGATACTGCCAAATTTATTCCGCTCTGAGCTTTTTTCCGGCAACAGAATAGCGGCTGCTTCAGTTTTGGAATGGTCGATCAAGAACCCTTAAATGAAAATAATGGCGACCGCAAACAACTATCGAAAATGATTTCATTAGTGTGGTGTGGTGTTGTAATTAGGTTATTTTTATAGTCGAATTCGTCTCTGTTATCTCATCTGTGCATTGTAGTATTTCGTTCGTGAGTCTTGTTATTGTTATTATTACATCAAACAACAAAATTCTTTCTGTATTTCAAATTTGGTTAACTGTATTTAGTGACAAGCCTGATGAGATAAATAATTCGGACAACATGATCATGGATATATGGAATCCTTGTGCCAAACCGTGACTGTAACGTGACTAGGCTTCCAAGCCGTGTTATCCAAACTTGATCTCAACTTAAATGCTCCAACGTAACCAAACTTTTCTTTCAGTACCTGACATATCAGTGGTCCGGGACCTGATCGGCAGAGAGCGGGAGATGCGAGCATGCCGACTCGTTAACCGCGTCCTTTCGTCGTGCGCCGATTGTCGACACAACAACGGCAGCGGGTTTGCCGTTGTGAGCTATGCCGGGCGGTCCAGCATACCGCAGACAGACGTCGGGCCGTCGCACGAAGACCTGGACGAAATGGAACACTGGTGCGTGTTTCTGGTGCCTTTCTGTCTCGTTAACGGCGGCCAGTAACTAGGGTTGATTAGATTTTGAAAAAGTTGAGATTTTGTCCGATGAAATTGAAGATTTATCCCTAAAAATCATTTTGGTAAGGTTTAAAAGCAATCACCTCATTGTTTTGCATTCTTCAAATGCATTTGAAGATTATCAAGTACACGAGATAATGGGGATTTTGAGTAATCTCAGAAACGAACTCTTCCTGATTTAATTACAAATGACTTCAATAACTTTCCATATAATGCTAACTACTTACATAGTCTACTTATACTCTATTTATGTTATTCAATTCCTAAAATCAGCTAACTAGCAACTATGCAAGGTAGTCACGGTCTCACTCATGGCGTCATTCCCAAAGTATTACGAATCAGGTTTTCTGGTATCTTGATGATGTATCTCAACAGTCAACAGTTTAAGAACCCTGCGATATCGGTACGCTCAAACCGCTCTAATCTTCTTTGCAGCAATCGCTGCACGGCGCTCAAGCTGGTCCGTCTCCAAGTCGTGCGCGAGCGCGGCCTGCCCGACTGCACGCTGGACGTGCTGCAACACCCGGAGACGTACTACACCCTCAGCGAGCTACGCGGCGTCACCGTCACAGACACGACCCGACACGATTGCAAAGACGATCGGCCCACGTCACCCGATTGCGATGCAACGCGGGAAAAGTATTCCGAACTCTACGCTGATGCCTCCGGTAAGAATCTGAGGCCTGGAATTCAACGAGGAGACAGCTGGTTCGGTGGAGCGGAACGGTCCACTATTGGTCTGGGGCAGGCTTTTACCCACGACGACTCGGCGTCTTCGACAGATTCATCATCGTCAGATGCGGACACTTCGATATTGCAAAGGCGTAAGAAACGGATTAAGTCCAGACGGGGCTCGTCTAGCGCCGCTTCCCACCAGTCCATACCCGACGTGGCCGCTTCCGCTGATTCGTCTTTACGGCGGTTACGCGTCACTTTAGACAGGCCCGCGTTAGACACTGACGTTTCCGAGTATGCAGCTTCGAAATGTCGCGTTGGTGGACACGGTCGAGGTTATCGCGACGATGAGACTTGCGAGTCTTTGAGTTTTGAGGAGAACACGAGCGAAAACGAGTTCGAATCAGCCGAGGCTGTGCGTTTGAAGCCACGCCGGCCCGGGCGTCCTGTTTCTGCCGATGTCTCCGAGCTTTTTGACTCGTTGCGATTTGCCGACGATGTCAGCGTCGGTGGTGCCTCCGAATCGAGAAAGTCTAGCTTTTCCGCGGTGCCTGAACTGGTGAGGGACGGCGCCGTCTCGTTGTCGCGTCGCGAGAAGCCGGATATCTACCCGCGCGACGACAGGGAGGCGGAATGCGGCCGGTATTTTTTGCAGACGCGCCGGCGCGCAAACGCGGAGGAATCGCGAGCCGTGGGAGGGAGGAGGCGTTTTCGCGCTAACTCACACGATGCGGACGCTTTTGATAACGACACCATTTTTTTATGAACGATCTAATCGGTGACGACAATTTTCTTCCGGATACATCCTTACCGCTACTTTTCGACGCTAGGGCTGGGTAATGTCGAGTACCTGAGTGGTTTGATTCTGAATGAACGATGTGGAAAGTTGCGCAACCACAAAGAATATAATTCCAGTACTACATCAGATGGAAGATTATTTTTCGACCATATCTATTAATCGATTGCACTTTGTGACAGATATTTAATTCCCACCAACATGCGTTACCTTTTAATACACGTTTATGCTGCGATACACCAATGTCGGTTTACAAGCTTCCAGCGTAAAAAATGGTATCGAAACTATAATTCTCGTTGATAAGTTATCTCTTAGTGATAAGAAGTGTATAGGTTCAGTACTCGAACAAATCATTTCTCTTAACTCGAATCGTTTTAATTAATACTAGGATCATTGACTCCAGCCCTGTTCGATGCTCGCTCCGTTTTGCCGTTTCTACCTGCCTGAACGTTTGCTTGAGTTTCCGGATGATTGCGCTTTTTTACATTTTTCATATTTGCTTAATCTCGTGCAAGATAATTCTATCCCATGAATTTGCGTTGAAGGTTGTGGCTGTGTAGCGAGGTAGCAGAGGTAGTCAATAACAAAGCACTTGTGCTTTATCAGAGTGCTCCAGTGGGATTAACATACTTTCATACTAGAGGGGTTGTGATCTCAGACGCATACTTCACGGTTTCAGATTCTTGAGCAGAACCTGGGCCTTGAATACTTTCTTCTATTTACTTGGAAGTCGCTACTTGTGTAAACCTGGCGCCTGGATCTGTAAATCAGTAATCGGTTTTTCAGTCCAGGGAGCGGTGAAGGTCTGCACGTACATTTTGGAATCCCTACATTATTAAGATTGCCTATTCAAGGAACCGTATGTGTAAGCTTGGTTGATTTGTAACCTGGAACATCAGAAATAGTCTGGTAAAGTCAATTTCTTGCCACATGACATCCAGTGCACACAGACGCATACCAATCATAGTGCGAGGATAGAGGGAACACTAATCAAAAACCAAGATCTCTTTGTTCTCGCATGGGACGGTACAATCTGATTAAAACAACGATACCGCCGGTATGCCAAACAGTATTATTCAATGCAAAACAACATTACAGTACACGGCAGCATAAATACAAGATGAATCAGAAGTGATACTTCTGCCGGCGATGCGATACAGTGGATAAATACGACATCACGAGCGTATGATCTTCCACCAAAATGCGGGTAATATGTTGAGAGACTACAGAGAAACACGTATCTACTGTCTGGAAACAGGTGTTATAGTGTGTGACAATTGCGGCAATGTGTGAGATGTGATAAAGTGAACAACATTTCTCGCACAAAATTCGTGATTTGCAATTCCATTAAGCTATGCCGAGTAGTAAAGCGCCACAGAATTTACAATGGAAAGAAATCCAGAGGCCTCAAATTTAGGAATAGTTCGTAGCTACATGGTCTCGAGATGTCAGGACCTCTTATTAACTGTGGGCTGAAATGACTGTCTGGAAAAGCACTTCTTTGAATGCAGCCACTTAATGCAAGCTATCATCGCAGATAGGGTGGTGGAGACAAATAGATGGCAAAACGTCATTTTATTATTGAATTCCAATGGTTGGAGCTATGCGAAACCATCTATCTCTATAAACTACTAGATTCGACAAGGAGAAAATCACGATCACTGTTCAAATATAAGATTGAAAGAAAAATTAAATTATCTTAGATGCCAAGTTCAAGAAGAATCACTTGATGGCCACCTCTCGCTAACAAATAGCAGTATTCTACGCACATATTAAAACAACTCGTTCAATCACTGCATTACACCTGATCAACTTGAAGTACGAATTAGAAAAATTGTAGGTACATAATAGAGAAGAACAGTATCGATATACAGCGCCATTCATTGAAAATAATTAAACACAGCTCGACAAGTAAAATGAATCTCAAGTCCGAGTCCTTTACGAGGAGAACCGGGCGGTAATTAAAACACGCCGGACCGTGTAAAGTGCATAATTTTGAAACTAATCGTAGTCTTGACAATTACTTTTGAAAAATTAAAATGCTCTTGTATCAATCATGGAGCACAGTGCGATTGTGAGAATTTCCTGGTAGGTTTTCAGTACAGTAAAAAATCCCGACTTTGTGTCACAGTAACAAGCGTAAAATGGCAAAATAAAAGGTAACCGGACATTTGAAAAACATGGGTTAAGTCGGATTATTCCGTTCACAAATTGCGATGAGTAAGCAGTAGGCATTACATCTTCAGAGCGTGCACCATTGTATCAGATGGTAGCATTTGAAATCAAGGTAGCAGTTGTTAGGCGCAATAGCAAAACCATATGTAAATACAGAAATAAGGTCAGTGTAATCGTACCGATGGCGATGTGCATTACATGTTATCATTTGAGGTCAATGTGGAGGTATTTAGAATCGGCAAAATCTTTTATGATAACACAGATGGACATTTCCGATGACAAGATCTAATTTTTTAACCCACATCTTTTCGAAGTTGGATAAATGTCATGTTCAAAACAGTCACTTTCCACGGCTATAAAAGCTGTCTGTTTGCGATAGCGGTGTCGTTTTTATATTTATTAGCTAACGTTTCGGCATCATGAACCCCATGGTTTCCCTATAAAATTATTCTTATAGTGGGCTTGCGTCCTTATTTCGTCTTGTTTTACCCACAAGTAAAAGTGATGACCTTTTATTTAGTCATCAGGTAGCTTTTTGTGCAACATCAGACGGCAATATGACGCTACGATGAGGACAAGGCCTGGTTTTCAATCATTCAGCTTTCCAAATTTCAATTTCAGCTGCTAACAAATATTTAAGTGTCTGTAAAAAGGTTATGAGACACTGACATAAACCAAACTGGAGATCTAAGCACAAATCGGGACAGGGTCGAAATCTGGAATCAAACCAAACTGTTTCGGTTGCCGTTTCAACGCCACAATAATCAAAGAGCGACGGAAGACGTGATTTTTAAATTACAAACATCACACATCGCGAGGACAAAAATCGGGGAGTAAAAAAATAAAATGTCTTGAACGCAATTCTTTTCTGAACGCCGATGTGAAATGTGATGGGAGACGTTCTATCAGCGTTGTAAAGTGAAATGAAGGACGTGACAGTGAGATGCAATACGACGGATTAAAATCCGTAAGTGTCAGTGGTCCGATGTGATTTCGGACTCCAACTCAAATACAACCCCATGATTGCCGGTATCGGTCCCATCATCCGGCATCTTATTTTCGACAGCGCGGTTCCTGGCTTCATCCGCGGCCTTCCGGCCGGCGACGTATTCACGAATTTCGTCAACCAAAACCGGGGCTTGCTTGGCGTGGTCCTCTTCCATCGTTTGAAGCTGACGGGAGTGCTTGCTTGTCATCTGAAATGCAGATCGTCATCGCGTGTTAAAGCCAAAGGCCGTCAAAGTTGTGAAATTGTACTCGATTACAAGTGGAAGTAGCTATTTTCGAGAGATATCAAAAGGTAAGGTCTGGGAAGTACTACAGTAGGTAGTTTCAAAACTTATATTAGGTGAATGGGTTGCATTCTTCTAGCGGTTTACCAATGGAGGGCCATTTCGAAATTGCTGGGTGCATATTCGACCAAAGCATAATGAATAATGACAGCACAAATAAGTGCAATGTTCGAAAATATATTTGGTTATCATGATACAGGGGCTCTTTCGGCCAGATACTATGACAATTTCACTCATGAAAGTGATACTAACTTATCCCAAAATTAGTTATTATACAAAATCAATACTGTAAAAATGACATAGTTTTGCCCAAAAAATTAAGTCGAAGCGGAAGTGGTGTATAAACAAACCTGCTTGAGTAGGCCTAAGTAGTGCAAGTAGCCCAAACCTACATGAGTACACCGAAAATGTAGAAGTACATCCCTACTGACCACCTCTGGTTAGAGCTATGGTTCAAGGCAGGCGTGTCAAATAGCCTATACGGAAGGCCAGACAATTTCATCCGGCCCGCGACTAAATTGAAAAAGGCTCGTATGATCCAGCACATTTTTAACAAATGTTAAGATTTATAGTAAGACACAGTTTCACATTTGCTCTCAGGACAGCAAATGTAGAAAATGTTCACAGGCCACATTGTAAACATCTGACGGCACCAGAGGTGGTCAAAGTAGTCAAGAAAGCTACTCAAGTAGAAGTAGAAGTAGCAACGAAAAAATATACTCAAGTACGAGTAGAAATACTTCTTCCATGAGCCACCTAAAACTACTTGAAGTAGAAATAGAATTGACTGACTTCAAATCTACTCGAGTGAGTGAGTAGTTGTGAAAACAGTCATAATTCGTTCGCATAGACTGTCAAAAGTTGCAAATTGAGCTATGCGGAAATGTGATGAAATATTTGATATGGGCGACAATGCGGTATGACCGGAACTATAAACAATTCGGTACCTAAATTATATTCACTGACACTTTCGTGAAAACATATTTGTCACTCCATAACTACTGTGCGCGAAGCGCAACACAACTTCTGGGCTTTACTTGACTTTTTTGAATACGAAATGTTGGTACTCTGTGAAAACAGCCCCGAAATTCCTCAGGCTATCTTTCGTATTGGGGATTAAACTACTTCTACTTGACAAACTGAAAATATCGAAAAGTAAGTAAGTAGATCACAAAATATTACGAAGTAGAGAAAATCAGATCTACTTGAGTAAGTACCAGAAGTAGAGGAAAACTACTTGAGTACTTCCAAAAAGTAGAAGTACTTCGTTACTGAGCACCTCTGACGGCAACTCTAGTCACCATTACCAGCATTGACACAAAATTACGAGAAGACAAATAAGTACACGCTCAGTTCAGATTTTTTCTTGATAAATCAACTAAAAGACGCAGAGTCAAAAACGCCAATGCAAAACCTTTGTAATGAAGGTTACAACACGAATGAGGATATAATAATAGTGAGTATATAATAGATACAGAAAGAATGTGATTCAAACATCTGTGGTCGCACTGCTGTATTTAATGATAATGAACGAAATTCGAACGTCCGCATTTACAGTTAAATCAAAGTATTCCTCACATTGCATACGTACTACGCAGGGCCAACGGTCATTACAACTGAAATAAAGGAAGCATAGAAATATGCAAATTCTAGGCAAGGTTAATGTTTAAGTAGATTGCTTTCCAACGGTGGACGCTCACCATCTGACGTTCCTCGATGAATCTCTTGACGTTGCTGCTCTTCATCTCCCGTATCCTGCGATCCTTCTCGGCCCTTTTGATGGTCTTGTCGCTTCCGATCTCCTTGCCACCGAGGACGGAGCTCTTCGTTTGATGGCTCCACAGCTCAGCCATTTCCCTGCGACAGAAGAATAAAATGTCAGTCACCGTGCTTCAATTCGATTAGTATATTCTTTAGTCACAGTAGAAATGGTAAACACACACACAAGCAACCTCTATGGTGCTATAACTTATGCGCTTCCTATCGTGACGTGACTCATCTCCAGACGTGGTCTAAGTAGGCAGCGTTGTTGCTCGAGTAGAATTAGAAGTGACGCCGGAACTTTCTGCTCAATTACAAGTAGAAGTAGCAATTCCGGACACGTAAAAACGACTTCAAAGGAAAGTAAATAATGAAAGGGCAGAAAAGAGTCATGAAACAAGAAGTCTCTGAAAAACTGTCGAAGAAGAGCATGTAGTGTATGCAGACAAAACATACTAGAGTATTCCAGAAATCCAGAAGTACTTCTCACTGACTACCTCTCCTTATCTCTCTAGCTATCATATACCAATACCAATCCCGACTTGGTGATTTAAAATCAAATACAGAAAACATCTATTGGATACGTACAGCTGTTGAATACCTCCTTCCTCTGTGCATATGATGAAAATATTATATTACACAAAATTATATATGTTTGCAAATGCCGAGGGAAAAGGGGGGAAAGGAAGGATATTTTGAAAATAGACAATGTTCTAAATTCGAGCAGATTAATCGGGATAAATCTACACACAAATGCCAATGCAACAAGCATCACATTATCTTGCGAGTGTTAACTTCTCCATACGCATAAACATAAGCCAGTTACGGTATATTTAAGGATTTTGGATCGATTTTGTTTAATTCAGTACCCATAGGTGAATGACGACTTATCTGCAAAGCACGGGAAACGAATCAAAAACAAATGTTGGTGCTATATTGACGAATTAATGTAGTGACATAATCTGGTAATCCGAAAGGTTAATTATGAAGATTTAGGTCGTGAGACAGTGTACCAACAACTGAGTCAAGAAACAATGTAAACAATATGTGAATGCATTCAGAATACGGGATGAGCATATTACTCTCTACAAGAGAACAATAGGGGATTTTAAAAGGGGGTGGCGTCGAGCTTGGAAAGGGAGTGGAGGGGTCTTCGATTATACCCTCTGTCTATGCAACTGCCCTTACTTTTCCTGAGCGCCTCTCAGCTCAGCTAACGCCTTCTTATGTGTGTCTTCCAGTATCCGGTTCAAACTTTCCAATCGGTATTCCCAGTGGCGCTCCGTCATTTTCGACACGGTCTCCCGGTACAAGCTCGTGCACGACTCTTCGATTTCCCGCTGTCTCTTTTGAAGCGCCACAACCTGCAAACACAAGACTCGCGTCACGCCGTAAAGCACAAAAACCCACCGCTATTCTACCTTTGCTTTGTCGTCTGGAGGCAGTTTGTCAAGTCGAACTTTGAAGTCGTCGGCGGCGACAGCGGTACGGAACTTTGGGGCTATGCAGCTGGAAATGAGATAGGACAGTGAAGACCGCTCGCGAGCATAGGGGATAGCCACGGCGAAAAGTGGCCAGCCGCCCCCTTACAGCGAGAGATGTAGATTTGAATTGGAAAAATATGATTCCAAGACTTCGGCTACACTCGGAATCACCAAGTAGCTAACGCCCTTACTGATCAGTAGGGCAAGATTTTGCAACTTTCGCAACTTTTTTTTACAGCTTCCGGCAGCTTCCTAAATACCTCAAAAGTTATGTAGAATGCTGTTTTAAGGTGTTTGAAGGAATCTTATAGTGCAACTTTTTGGAACTTTTCTCCATTTTTTTCACGCAACTTCTTCGATTTTTCAATAAAATTTTTGCAAGTTTATTCGATTTTTCATGCAACCAACTTTCTACTGGAAATATTTGGAACTATATGTAAATAGATCGCTTGATTATGTCACTGTCGTATAAATTTGACGTACATTCAGGCTATATCGACGAAAATTATATTTTCACTGGGTCTATTTTTTCAGGCTATTGATTTTGTTGAAGTCCCTAACACTAAGTTTTACTAAAGTGCCTTGGATACGGATCGATTCAAGCGCCTCATAACCTGCTAATTTCAAGGAAATCGTCCATAAATGTAAATTTTTACTGCAACTTTTGTGAAAAATAAATGCAACTTTTCACGGATTTGACTGCAACAAAAACTTGCCATACTGATCAGACTCTGGCTGGCCTAGGAAAAGTAGCTTGGAATTTATAAATGAAACCTAATATCTAAATATTACCGTGTCCACTTAGCAGCCTATATAAACAATGTCATTCACTGCTGTCGATTTACAAATAATATGAATCCGCAGCAGAATATAGTTTAAACTTTTGGCATAGACAGCCACAACATATTCTGCTTCTCATTTGGCCAGTTTGGAAAAATAATTGCCAACCCTCAATTTGGACTCTGATTTTGTAATCTTGTACAACTTATAAACATGTCAAAGTTTGATTGATACGGACACGATAGAAAATAAGTACTAGCATCGCTACTCCGCTATTTAGCATATGCGTATTTGAGCCGATAGGAACTATTATTTGTATTCTCGATACATTGGACACGGGGAAAAAATTCATACCAGTAAGCCGTGACTCTGACCGGAGTGTCGTCGGCCAATCTCGCCAGCAAATTGGAAGACTTCTCCTTGTGCTTACGCTCCAACGCTTGGAGTTCCTGCCAATCGGAAGCCAGACAATTGTCGATGTACGGAAAGTGACACAGTTGACAAGAACTAGCAATAATTAATCTGCTGTTGCGCTAAAAGCTAATACCAAAAAATTTTCAAGTCATACACTGCCCTTTTCTATAAATATTACGATATAACAATTTGCACTAGAGGTCGACCGATTATCGACATGGTCGATATTTAGAGCTTTCCCGATTATCGATATCGGTCTGGACTGATCTGCAATTCTGTATCATATTTTGCTTTCTGGTTTATCCCAAATTTCATCGAATGTGCACAATTAAGCAATAATTCTTTTTAATTTCAGTTTTCTCGTTTGTTGTTCAGCTTTCTGTGGCATGTACAAGTGCCATCTTGCCTCATATATAATATTTTTGGTGAAATTTTTCTCTGCTCTTTTCATATTAATATCGGCCTATGATATCGGTATCGGCCTTGTGAGTGAGCCGATATATCGGTATCTGCCTGTAAAAATCAATATCGGTCGACCTCTACTTCGTACATATAAATCTTTTGAGACATCCCTGCTTGTGTCTTTGTAGTGAGAAATTGTGCTTCAACTACCGTTTAAAAATACTCTAGTGATTCTCGGACCTATTCTTTTTTACTTCTACTAGTAATCGAGTAGAAAATTACTACTCGCTACTACTACAACGATGACTACTTTGACAAACCCTACCAACTATGCAGGCGCTCGATTCCCTACTATTACACAAGAAACCCACTTTGTCGTATTTCGCCTGAATCCTCTGCAACTCCTTGGACTGAACGGCCAACAACCGTTGATAAACGGGGTCTTTTGTCAGTGTTTCCACCGTGATCGGATTTTTAGAAATCAAATCTGCGCAATAATCGAAAAGACTAAGAAACTCTAGAACTCCACGACGCTACGGCACGACCTACTGTTTACAGAGTTTTGCTGGGTCAAACATCCCGACGAGGGTAGGTACTGACGATGCGTTGTCTTGACGGAAGCGCCTTTTTCCGCGTCCTTGTTCTGCGGTGCGGTTGGTTGGATAACTAGAAAAGTCGGGTATATGTGTTTCTTCGTGGTAAGTTTTTGCTATCGGGAGTAAAATCATCAAGTGGTTGTGAATATTTTTGAGTATTATTTTATTTTGTGGTGGAGCCAGAGTGTAATGTTAAATACACTAGATCAGTGGTTCCCAACGTTGGCGATCTTCATAACATTCACAATTCCTGTGCGCATAGTAAGCCGATATGAGTAAATAGATTAGTCCCGAGTTCACTGACAATGGGTAATTGGACATGGACAGTTTAACGTGGGAAGTTGTAGGGTTACCATACCTCCTCTTTTAAGAGGATTTGTCCTCTTTTTTAACTTTTTTTGAAAGTGTCCTCGGAGGACGCATAAACGTTTTTTTTTAGATTTTGTCCTCTTTTTGAGAATTTTGGTCAAATTTACGGCCAAATTCGACTGAGATGCTGCAAATCAGCACCGAAGTAATGCTCCGACGGGTATTTCGGGCGCTGAGTCGGAACGTTGACCTTTATTTTTTTAGTCAACCACCTGATAATGTGAAGGAAAAACTGTGTTGGGCGCTGAGCGAGACAGTTCAACTTTTCGTTTTTTTTTTAGTCAACGACTACGAAGTGAGACAAATTTACCATTTTTCCAGGATTTTCCTCCGGTTTTGCAATTCTGAAAATTCTGAATAAGTTCCTCTTTTCAGATTTCCAAAATATGGTAACCCTATATTTGGCCTCCAGTTATTTCATTACAACTATACACTGGCATGCGGCATTACGCTACATAAGTAATCAAAACGAGGCCGTGAATAGAAAAAAGGTTCGCCACCCCTGCTTTAGTTGCTGAAGGGTGTTGTCGGGTGTCGTGCGCAGCTCATAGTTCAAATTAGAAAGAAAGTGATGATCATGATATTTTTTGTTGTATTTATGTTTCTTCAATAAAGTATCATTACTTTTGTGGTAACTATGCCTGCTGCCCAGGTTAGAGAACACGGCGTTGTATTGAGGTAGAGCTATCAAACCGTGGTTGTTAAACTGCGCTGCCTATTTTGATCACATTATTGATGTTATGCGGCCCGCGGCCTTTACGAACTTTGAAAAGTGGCCCGCGACCCATTTTGAGTCAGCGACCCATGGTCTAGAGCAGTGGTTCCCAACGTGGGCGATATCGCCCCCCAGGGGGCGATTTGTCGGTCCAGGGGGGCGAAAATAGCCAAGGGGGCGAAAACGGACAAAGGGGGCGATAGGGGGGCGATGGCGCGTTGAAATGGCTACATTGGCATCCATGACCGTAACTGCCACACCCAAGCCCCCAATTGAGATGGACGGCCCGAACTCGAAGGGGGCCCACAATTTTTTCTTGAATTAATATTAATTATAGAGTATTATTTTGAAAATTTAGGCAACTTTTTCAAAAAATCTTCGCGCTGCGCGCCATATCGTGGTCGCTTATTTCTTGCTTATTGGATACCCTTCCTCCAAGAAATAATACGCATGAGGTATAGAAATGGGCATCTCGGCGTCAGCCATTATCACACCATGACGCACCAAGACATATGAAGTTTCAGGCCTTGTAACATGCGACTCCGAGAAGTGTGCCAGAACGAGAAAACCTTGGCGGAAAAGGACTGCCCTTATGCTGACCGACTTCGATATATATACGATATACATATATATTTAATTGTCCATAGGCGCCTAAATGGCTGGCGCCAAATGTTCCTGTCCTGTTTAATCAGAACCCCACAAAAATGCCATCTCGCAGAGAAAAATTAATTGCCAGTGCAGAAATACCAATTAAAATCGTGTGCGTCTTTTAGTTTAGTACGTATGGGCTATTTGAATATCTTTTGACATAGCAGATAGGCCACGAAATGTCATTACGTAGCGAAGTCATTATACCCACGGGTCCGCCCGAATATGTTCAATTATTATTTACGGGCCCTACATTTTCCCAGACACGTCACTCAGCTTTACCGGTAAATCTGAATACATGAGCAGAGAGAGGATGAAAAATTGACAGCAACATTTATGCAATTCCTGATCATATTGACCGATTCAATCATGAATAATGGAAATTTTTCGCGCTTCGCGCGAATCAAGCCGACTAACTAACTATCAAGTCCAACAATTTGTGCTGGGAAGTAGCGGTAAAGAGGTATCGGAGGAGTTGGGTCTGAGGAGTGCCGAAGTTTGCTTTATCGCCCTATGGAGGCGGTCAAGACCAACGTATTAGGGGGGGGGGGGGCTGACGAAGTGCTGTTACGGTCCTTTGGAAATCAAGTCGGAGAAATCACCTTTTTTGTTAGTCAACTCACCAAAATGTAGCTGGAAAAAGTGTAATTTCGAGGTCGAGCCGAAAAGTTGGCCTTTTTTTTTAGTCAACTCGGCAGTGATTTCAGTCTGTATGCCCATTTTTGTGTTCCCAATATTTGGGGGGCGATGATCGGTGTGGAGTTTGAGAAGGGGGCGATGAGTCGAAAAAGGTTGGGAACCACTGGTCTAGAGTCAGACTTGTGCAAACCACTCATTTAGTTAGTCGACGGTCAACTAACTATTAATTTTTCGAGTAGTTCTTGCTATAGTAGCAGATTTGGAAAATTGAGTAGTTCTAGTTCTAGTTACAGATGCGCTTTTTGAAAATCTAGAAATTTGTAACAAATCTGCCTAGAACACTTATTTTTTACTTGTTGGAAATTGCGACGTAACTTTTACTTCTACTTGAGAACCAACAACGACTACTTTGACCCCCTCCGGTTGCACTACCCCCGCGCTAAGACACGAATTGGTGTAATCAACATATCCGCGGCTACAGGAACAACAAAAATGAAACGCAGTCGCTTCGTACTTGGCTCTGAAGCCACATTACGGATGGACGATTTAGCCGTGCCGGCCCGGACAATCTCGGACTGGGATCCTGCCCTTTGATTGGTCGAAGAATCGCTAGACTCGCTCACTCTGCCGCCATCTTCCAAAACTTCCTGAAATAAAATCTCACGATCAGCCATTGTTCCAGCGGTTGATACACGAATGCGCGTACATCGTCGATTCCCATGTTTCTCATGAGGTCCGCGCGTTTTTCCGAGAGCGACGTGTATTTTTTCGGGTCGGCCAGAGCATTGACGAAGTCTAAATGAATACAATGGTTTAAATTTAGAGATGATAACCATGGAATATCGATTCGCAACGAGTCACCTCCATCGGTCCAACATGTCAGAGACAAACGTAGATTAGGATTTGGAAAACTAAATGGAAATGAAATTATAGCCGGAGTTGGACAAATTTTCAACAATTTTCATTTACATTTCAACGAATTTTAGCCATGGCAGGATTTAAACATGATATTTGGGATTCGGACTAAAATACTAAATTTGCTAACTGTTACATCCACGTACAGCACAGAGCAACGAGTTGTTGATATACAAACTTATTTTGAATTCTCAACTAGTTGTTGGCTATTACTCCTAACGGGTATCACCCATAATATTGGACATTGTCTGTAACGTCCGTCACTCGAGTCAAAAACGCAATTTTTAGCACAATCCACAAGAAAAGAAAAAGCTATCCGCAAGCCCTAGCTTAGACAGAAATGTGACATCAGAGCAGAGAGACACACACCCGACATTCCGTCTGGAACATAGCTCTTGAGCACGATATTGCAAAACAAAGCAGCCGGATGCAGGGGATGGCCGCTGCTGGAACGCAGTGTGATGTAACGATATCCGCACTGCAACGCATCCAACGGTATCACCCGTTGTCCGAGTAGTTTTCCATTTTCGTCGAGAGCCGCGAATCTCAACAGCGCTAACGACGGCAGTATGACCTGTGTCGCGAAAATCGAATGAATTTTAAGAAATGAATTGACTCTTGGAGGCGCAGAACTTCAATGTTGGTGCGATAAAGTGCACAATTATGACAGGCATTCCACGCACAACATAAAGATCTTACACAACATACAGATCTTGAAATTATACACTTCTCAACACTAAAAGTTAATTTATCAAGGAGAATCACAATTTCGATACAATTTTCGACAGTCGAAGGCTATAAACCTCAATCGGTCATATCGCAGCGTACTAATCTAAGTAGTAATGAGAGCTATGTACGTTAGAGAAAATGACATGCCAGTGACGTAGCGATCGACGCATACCATCTCTGAAGTAGTAATCCATCAAGAGCATTGTCACAGAGTGCAACGAAGTGGGCAAATGATCTTTGATGTCATGTAGTACTGGCTTTATATTCTTTTTGGTCGCATAATAGTGTTTTTTTATTTGAACTATCTACATCATTTAAACTATTGTAAGTCATCATGAGCGATACTTGAATACACGACTCAACTCAAAATCCTAATACTCGATTCAGAATTGAGTCACTCAGACTCAGGTACTCAAGTTTGCCCTGTCAGTCTCAGCTGAAATTACTCTGGTTTATCTCAACACAAATTACACAATAGCGATTTTTACGAAAACGCAGCTGTGTTGCGTCGAAGACGCCTACCTTCCTGAATACAAACGGCTGCGAGTTATAAACCGGGTTCAGTCCGTTGCCGGACACCGTCTTCGTTTTGAACTCCTTTCGGATGGTGTCGGTCGACAAGCCGTGCATGTCCACCTCGACGCACGTGCCGATTTGTTTGTCGGACAGGAAGATACCGGATATAACCTGTAGCGAATATGGACGCCCGACGTCACCATTTGTCAATGAATTATGATGTACGAAAACAGGGTTGTAGACAGGCACGACATATATCAATGACCGTCTTGTCGTGAGGATAACAAACCGTGTCTGTTACAATTTTTATGGATTTCCCAGTCCGATAACTTTTGGCCATGTTAATTCAACTATAGCCACAGGAAGTCCGGGTCAAATAGACAATCGGGAGCAATCGTATATTCCAACAACAACACGTGTGCAATTTGCATGTGCCGTAAGGAAAAAACTTAAATAGGAGCAGCTTCAATATTAAAGCAATGTACTTCAGCCTTGTCGAAATCAGTCAAGTGAATGAGTACAATATTGGTGTCACTATTCCACATAATCAATCGTTAAAGTTATCATAGTATTGTCAAAATACATTTACTTTACTTTTTACTAGGGTAGAGTTTGTATGCATCGTATGCATTAGTGTATTGTTGCATATACGGCTTAAGCCATACTTTTAGATTACACTCAATTTTAAAATGGTCAAGTTATCAAACACCATAAACATCATTTGCAAGGTATCAAATATTAAATAATGTTGCTTCTGCTAAAACAGAGCTCAAGTCACACAATTGTGTCCCATACCTCGATAGAGCAATGAGCGGCAATGACGCCGTCGACCGGCGTTATTGAGAACGGGTCGAAGCTACGATCTTCGCGCCTCATAAATTCCGGTTTGAGAAGGTAACCGCAATTGCCGTTGAATTCGAACCTTCCCTGATTGAGTTGGGTGCTGAGATCTGTCACGAAAAGGCTCAATGTATTCAGATTCAGAAAAATTAAATTTCACTGCATTTTTCTTATAATTTCTGTGAAATGTTAAATCTTCCCGATGAGGGCAGACTTCCAATATTGACATAAAAAATGCAATGAATGCACGGTTGTGTCAAATTCAAAATCTGCACTGCCATGTAGGCTTTATCTTCAAGTGCTATCATAGTGGTTAAAAGCCAATTAAACCATGGAAATCATTTGGCTTCATAAGGGATGATTTACGTAGGGGAAATCGTAGCTACACTTCCGTTATCATCGATGAGCTCGTCCATGAACCGTTTAAGATAATTTAAATCTGGGGACCTACAAACATATCTACCGTTTTACACATTCAAGGACCACTAAAATAAAAAATCAGGCATCTATCACCGACTAATACCGACAAACCGATGTTATGATATGCTTGGAAGCAGTTGAATGCTAGAAACCAAAAATTATCAACGCATGACATATTCTACGTGATGTGGCTCTTTAGAGCCACAGATTACATACAGTGTCTGAAGGGGTTGTTGAAAAGCACATTAAAAAGGTGCAAGTAGTTGCATATACTTATTCAGACAGCGAGGTCGAAATTATGTCTTATGCGAAAACAAGGGTCACAAATACACTTTACCAACCGATATTTCTTTCTCCATTAACTGCTGGAGTGTGGTCCTATTTGAAAATCGTTCAAGTGCTGAGTCAGCATCGTTTGTATAACAGTCACACTAATTGGGTCGCAAGATATTTCTGATTAACATATTCGAAACATAACTTACAGGTAGCGCTGAAAAGGGAACTGACATGACAGCTACCGCAGCATCAATAGCGCGCCTAACAGGTACCTGATGTTTGAAAATTCAAAGACACCATCTGGCAGCCGGCGTTCCAGAACACTTGAGGCGTGTAATTGCTCGAGTCAACACGGTTGCCCTTTGGGTAGATGCGGCTGAGCTGCCTTTTGTTGTAGCTAAAAGCGCAACATGACGAAACATAATCATTTCCCGCCCCGCAGAAGATAATCTCGTTCTCACTTGACAAATTCGATCGCGCTGGTCTTGAGCAATCCGAAACCCGTGGACTCGCTAAAAGACGACATCTGATAGTAGAGTTTTTGAGCTGGAATACAATTCGTCGTGAGCTGAAGAATCTCTCTCTCTCTCTCTGGAGGTACCTTCGGAATGCTGGAAGCTCTGGAACTTCACCGATTGGCAATAGTTGATGAAGGAGGACAGAAGGGGGTGGATGTTTGTCGACGATGTTTCCACGTATTTGTAATTTCTCAACAGCTCCTTCTCGTCTTCCTCGCTGAGGTTGTTCTGTAGTTCAAAGGTCAAACGTATATCCGGTATAGAAAAACTCAAGTCCTAAAACGCAACTATACGATAGTTTCGCTTTTGACTGTTTTACAGGGTTACTGCCAATTCCCAACTTGGTCAATAACGAAGTAATTCTACTTTTACAGAGATCTCAGGTAGTTTTTACGGAATACTACGTACTTTTTATTCAAGTAGAAAGTAGTTTAGGCATATGTTTTCCTGTGATATGATTTGGGTAAAACAGTCCATTTTTGATAGTAACTGAATGCTTTTTCGATCCGTAATGCCATTAGTTATTTTACGTTGGTCGCGAACACACATTCATTCAAGACTAACCACCTTCGATCGACTGCTAAAAGTCGTGGATATCTCGACCAAATCTAGTTTTCGAAGCCTTACAAACTCTTCAGTATTTACACGACGCCAATGATAACGCAGCTTTCTGTCAGGGAAAATCTGAACAGCAACATGGCGACATAACCCTGGTAACAGCGCATGGTTTAGAAATCACACCCGATTAGTAGCGCCTTTGCTAACTTCCGTTTGTTAAGTGGTGAGTCGCGAGAATTCGGTATTGGTCACCAGCGACGGAACTTGCCCAGTAAATCTCGTCCAAATCTACTTCTAAAGACCAAGAAAACCTTTAGTGTTCAACTTCTATTTGACATAGGTTTGAAACGTCTTGGATATCTCTACTTCCACTTTATATAGAATAGATATTTATGGTTGTGCTTTTAGACTACTTATGCAAACATCAATGTCTACTTTGAACTCCTTTGAATTGTCCCGTTTCAACCACCGACAAACTCTCTAAATCCATTGAGTTCACAAGGCAACAAAACATAAAAAAAAAATATGAACCTTTTTCGGTTTGGACCTTCCGGTTTTCGGAATCGGCATAACCTCGCCAGCGGAATCCGTCTTTTTGGGCGGCACCTGAATAATTCATGAAATATACACAATTAATCGCTGCACATTCGCGTAATTCACATCTGAATCAACTCCCGATATCGCCCATCCGCTGTCAGATACCGTGTTATCGCAATATAATTGGCGAATTTACAGCGAAAGGCATTTCCGATGACACAAAATCAAAGTATGGAGACTCACGTCTCTTTTGAAACTTCCGTTTTCTCGCGGCAGATTGTCAACATCGGGGATGGTTTTACTGTTAATATCATCTTCCTTAGCAATCGAATCCGCCTCTGGGTCTTGTATATTATCTTCGTTGGCCGCTGTAGTACAAAGTAGAGTCAAAGTATGCAACAGCACACATATTTACCGAGATTTTCCTATCCCACTCAACAACAGATATACTCTGCCGTTTCGAAATGTCAGAGAGGGACTAATTACATTTCAGCAACATGGAGACCGTACCAAGTCTCCCACGGGTATTACACCAGACAGAAGTTACATATACAGTGCGAGAGGAAGAAAAAAAAATCAATAACAATACACGCAATTATTGCACAATCCCTGACCTCCTCCATGCACGTTACGGCTACATTAGTCACAAACCCAAAAATTATACAGTGTCAGAAGGAATTGAAAGGAATCAACTCACCGACGTCAGGCTCCTCCGAAATGCCGGACATTGGATCGGATTTACTGAGTCTCGTGAATTCGGGATGGGCTTCCTCGACAGAAGCTACGCATTTTGATCGAGAGAGAAAAGGCAATTGAATACACACACAGTCGCACATTGTACAGGCAGACTACGGTCAAATGCAAATTACGCATGCCTACGATAATCTGACAGAGTGCAAATTATATGTCTCCATTCGAGACAGTTTGTTGAGATGAAACCAAATTGGTGGCGAAAACACGGATTTTCTACCGACCTAATGATACTTGTTGGAAAATAGGGTAGCTGAACTTCAGTATTGAGGTCGATTTGATAATAGGCCTACTTATCAAAAGGCAGACCAGAATTAGTGAAATATATGGGATTTAAGCCATCTACAGAATCAAGAATTAGCATACCGGTCCTGTAATATGAACATCTACAAATATCCTGTAATTACTTTTTCCACTCATGAAAATCATGCCAAGCGATTAATCGCCCATGAACCACAAAGAAGGGAATTCTGCTAAGTCACATTTCTAATTATATTGCAGATGCCAACAAGAATCCGCAATTTCTGCAAATAATACACCTAGGTCACATATTGCATTTCAGCTACATCATAATCAAGTACATTTATCAAGTTTGCTGTCAAGAACATGAAACCCAAATGCTTCACTCTTAATAAATATCATAGCCTAGGCCCGGCATAGCAGACACCACTGTAATCCCATGTATAATATATCAACATTAGAAGGCTTTCAAGTCCATTAAAATTCAGTAAGTAAGAAAAGGTCAATTTGGCAGGTAAATTCACTGTTACGGCGACAGATCTTTCAAAATATTTGCATAACAGCAATGCCAGATTGAAAATTGAATTGACCCGCGCCGCGCATGGATTTCACCGTTACGATTGTGAATTATGGGCTAGCCCTATACAGCAAATTATCCCGCCCTAGCAGACACAATAGCGTTCAAATCAAAATGCTTATTTCATGCAAAATATAACGTACAATAAAACTGGCAACCATGAATATGATGGCAATTACCGGTAGGGCACAACTAAATGTAATATTCTTGTGATCTAATTCTAGCCGAATTATCGTCAAACATGCACTCAAGACGTTTCTCAATATGTATATGCACTTTCTAGAATACACTGCGATAACGGCCAAGTACTCACTGGATTCGTCTTCGGCAACTTCGACGTCTTCCAAAATCTCCGAATGACGATAATATCGCTCAAGCTGCACTGAAATTTCATCGCAAACACGTTATCATCCGGTTACATAGAGCCTGGTGGAAACGCTCACCTTTTTCCACATCGGGCGCAAGCCGTTTGTTTTTAATAATAATCTTTCCCTTCAATACCGATGGCGACGGCAGTGGCTTGCCGTATTCCAACTAGCAACACGGAAAGGAATATCACAAATTTACATTTCACGACCAAATCAAACCGACTTACGGGATAGGCATCGAGTGGTTTCTTGAGCAATTTAGATCCGAACACTTCTTCGCAGTATTTTGCCAGCTTCAACTGCAAAGGCTTACTGGAAAAGCAACACACGTCTGTTAGCAGTGAAAAGATATTTTGAGAATGCATCAGCGGTATTATTAAATTTGAGTTCCAGTAGCACGCCAACCACGTCCTCATAGCGAAAGCGACACATTTTCTTCTACAGTTAGATAAGGCCATGTCCATTTGCATGACGACTCATGCAACGCAACACAATTTCCCAGGAGACAATTTTCAGTTCAACAGCCACTTTCGTTAATCTGAATTTGATTATATGCACGAGAAGCGATTCTAGCCTCGACAGTCCGCCGTTTCAAGTTCAAACGTCGCTGCCGTTCCAATTCACAAAAGAATCAAAAGTAATTTTACTAAACGAGTTCATATGCTTTCACAGGCGGTACCTCAAGCTTTTAATATTGACAAGAATTCAAAGTAGCGCTTACCTGCAATGATTTTCAAACGACAAAATAACAGGATAGTCAGATGTCACAAACGCCATGTCGTTAATCGCGTGCAAGACGTTTATAAAAAGGACATCGGTGCACATCGCTTTGCCGTGCGTGATAATCGGTTCGCCCTGGTTGTCGCCTTTGCCGTCCCAACAGTCTAGCTCGATGCATCTGAAATCAGAGAAAGCGTAAGTACTGTAATACATGGTGGGCAAAATGAAATGACCTGGAATTACAAAACAATATTACAGCAGTATGTTTGTTCAATTGGAGTGTGTTCAGACTGGTTGACCTCTCAAGTTCATTGCTATCTGATACCGAATACTCTGTGTGTGCGCGTTAGTGTATGTATTTTTATATATCTAATGTATTAAGCTTGCATTGAGGGTCATTTAGTTCGTATATTACTTTCATTCATGCCATAATATTTCAACGCATGCCGCAAATTTTAAAATAGCCAAAATCTCGCAACGGACAAGCTAAACACAAAGTGACAGCTGCCCGAATCATTGTTGGAAAGGAATTTGAACGTGTGACATGCCATTGACCGATGGCGGGGTCAATGTCAGAATATCGTATCTTGATAAGTAGGGCGACTTTTTTTTACCTAAAACGGAAGATTTTGACCTAAAAAATCCAAATTTTGACATTTTTTTACCTTAAATAACTTAATTTTGACAAAATTTTGCCCTCATGCATGCAAATTAGGTTTTTTTCCCACATGATGTTGGAATTGTACTACTTATCTTCATTTCTGGTAGGAATTGTCTGTCCTTAAGGAGTAGTTTGGCATGAAAAAACTTTTTTGACTTAATCACTGATAACTTTTACATGAAAAAACTTTATTTTAACAAAATCTGAACCCATGAAGAATTCCAGCAGTTACTTCACGCATTATGATAGAAATAATTAAAATTTGTTGTAGTACAACGAAAGATACTTTCCTACATTCCCGGGTATAAAGTGCCTGTCCTTATTAAGTAACTTGTCAAGAATGGAGAAAGAACATTCAACAGCAGCAGTTGTTGGCTGGCAACACTGAAGTTGTGCGTATACAGTTGGTGACACACCGTGTCCCTTCATTCTGACAATGTTGTCTACAACTAAATCCCAATTATTCATCATGCGCCTCTTGATATAAGAACCAATGCCCAAAGCCCACGCAGTCTTCCTTCATTTAGGTATTGCAGTACGTTGAGCATTACACCAGGTCAACCTATTTGTTTCATTTGATCGTTAGTGATTCACAATGAGCCGACAATGGGCTGTCTACAACGATAGGCCTATAAAGTAGGCTACAAGTTGTAAAATGCCAAATCTGATTGCAATCTTTAATCTTTTCGGTCAGTTTTTTGATTGGAAAGAGCTTGGATTACAATAGATCAGTTTATTCTTCACCAATTTCCAGATTTCGTGGCAAAAGTAAGCCATCGTTGCTGGGACGATGGACACGAGAAAATCAGCAGTGCCATTTCCGGAACTGCCCACTCCACACTCGCCTGCAACCCGACAGCAGGACCTGCCGGTACATTTCCACCGACGAATCGCCCATGAACTGCCGTCCGTTGAGATAGGTGTTGTGCGAGGAATTGATGGAGTAATGGCACAGCGGCTGATCCATGTCTTCGAATACGGTGAGCTGGTCGCGGTGAATGGCGCTGTTCTCCAGGCTCGACAAATAGCTGGCGAAACCTTCCAGAGACAAGCGACCTGAAGGGGCGACAAAAATCATTGACGCGCTTTGAGTAGGTATTCTCTTCTACATTGGGATGCGAGTATTTCTTTCGTTTGCACACATTTTTCAATCTCTCAAAGGTATGAATCTTTTCAGTAGCTACAATGTACATCTTTTTTGATTTTTTATATTTTCATTTCGACACAAAATGTAGAACATTATGACCAGAGGTGGTCAGCAACGGAGAACCAACAACCTACCTGAGTACCAACGAAGACTTAATTGACCCCCTCTAATGATGACGGACAGCAAATAGCAATTATTGTTTCCTTTTTCTACTTTGGTGACTGAAATACTTACCGAATAGTTGATCAAATTGAGATTGTCGCGATTCCGCCTGGAAGCATTACATTGCAATGCAATGATGCAGGGACGGATTTCGGTAACATTTCGGCAAAAAAATATCACACAACTTTCCACCACTTTGCTGAGAACATTTGATATGAAGACTTAATTTGAACAAGTGTCGCGTCCAAGCCTCGTGTGAATAACATGTAGTTTGCACTACAATGCTACAAAGTGCTTGCGACCACACAAGTGCATTCGCGTGGCAATTACAGTTGCCGAGAACGTAGCTTCGTGCACACCTATACGATCGCACTTTTATCAAACTCTCGTTTTGACCGTCAATTATTATTGCAACTCGGCAAGCAATCCAATATCCTTAGACTTGTAATTAGATGTGGCAACTAAATTATAGTAGCCATGTGTGCGTCGCAGTCGTTTGGGAGGAGTAATTACAGCGTCGTGTCTTCCCGAAATAGAAAACCATTTCACCTTTCTTCGCCATTTCCGGGTCCGGCTCGTACTTCCGAATCAGGGCTTTCGAGGTTTTTTCGTCGTACATCGGAAACAGGATTTCGTTGAGACGCGGGTCACGCTGGTGCTCGTTCAGCCATGTCGTGAGAGTGGCCGCTTCCACAAATCCACTCCGGACGCCTTGCGTTCTGGGTAGAAAACGCAGCGGCTAGATTTGAAGGGTTTCCCTAAGCAGCACTGTCACACATTTGCGAAATTGACTACCCACGGCATGTCTTCCAGGCGTGCTAACAATACCAGAAGTGGTCAAATTAGTCGGCAGTGATACTCTGTACAAGTAGAAGCAACGCGATAAATTTCTACTTGTGAAGTAGGGGAGAGGAGGCTAAAATGAGACACTTGTTTGATATTTCAACGCGACTCAAACAGTAACGCCTTCTGAGGCTTAATTTTGGTACCGATGGAAAGCCTGTGATCTGTACTATTTATGAATATATTTTAAGTTGTATTGAACAACATACTCCGGGATTTCTCTACCCTCAAAAATCCTCCCTCGAATGTCTCAACTTACCCCCAGGTGAGGGTAAGATGAGACACCAAGCTATTCTTGTCCATTACACCACCAATTCATCCCAAATGATGAACCAGCATCATGATTGAAGTGTAATAATCATATGAAATATATCACTTTAAAAGGAATTTGTATATCATATACGAATTTAAATGACATCGAAAACATATTATCCGTGGGATCCTGCAAGCTGCAACAGTAACAGTTTCGTTATTATTCTGTCTTGTAATACCACATCTGGTCATCTACTAGATAAATAATCTATTGTGTGTGATGTGAACAGTAAATTTAGAATATTACGAGGCTTTCAATGGAATGACATTATGGGAACAACATAGTTGAAGGAATCTGTCCATTAGAAAATTGTTGAATGAAAAAATTCCATGTCTCATCTTGCCCCGTGTATCATCTTTGCCTCCTCTCCCCTAAGTACTTTACTTGGTCGAAGGAGTGGCTAGATTAAAAATTGCACAGATTATCTAAAGCATAATGGTGGATGACACTAAAAATATGTGCAGCTTATGAAATATATTCAGTTACCATGACAAAGGGGCTGTTTCGCCTAGTTTCACTCAAGAAAGTGACACAAACATATCCCAAACTACTTCCTACTTCACAAAATACAAACGTTAAAAAGTAGTTTTGCTACGGAGAAGAAGTAGCCTAACATAACAACTGCAGTTCAACCTTTTGCACAGATCAGTTGAAAATCTTCACGTAAGATGGCAGGCAGCAATTTGCAAATTAATCGCAAAAAAACTCAGAGGCCAGAGCAAGGTCAATCAAAGCGTAGCAGCCGATTACACACGAAATTGGTGTCTGCCAACGTCTTGATATTTCACAATTCCCAGATGCTATCAGAATTCAACAACCGATCACACGCAACAATGAAATCCATCAGTTGATTATCGATAAAATCAGCAACATTTTTACTAACACCCCTAATACAAGTCAGTACACTGTGCTAAATTTGTGTTATTTCGCCCGCACTCACATGGAAGTAAATACTTTTTGCACTTCGGATCTCACGGTGATTTGCTGGTAAAATCGGAAAAACTTCTCGAATGTAAAGTCGGCGGCGTTGATCAGATCGTTCTGTAATGGAATAAGATTATCTCGGCCCACTTTCGGAAACTCTACTTCCGCCGACGTTGGATCGTGGAATACTTTTGTTCAACTCTGGAATCAATCAGACCGCCTTCGTGGCCCAAGCTGTCTAATTTACAGGGTCCTAATTGCTTCAAATTAAACATTCTGCAAGAAATTAAGGTGATGTGTTTCACATTCGTTTATCGACATGCAATAACAAAAATTCTGTGAATAATTAATAAGTGTATGGGAAGCATCAACAAATGCTACATGGCCATGTCCCAATAGTACTAAGTCTATGAAGTTTGACACGGGACAATATCTCTCAATCGCAGTACAGTTTAGTTGGTAATTCATATTTCTGTTCAGCACCAACTGCGCACTAAGTGAGAGAGAACCGCATCTATGCAAAATGCTAACCTTGGTGTTGGCAAGGTCCATATCCTTGAGTACTTGTAATGGAAGTTTGGCATTCTTCCCGGCTGCGAAGGGTCTGGTAATACTATGAAATAAAATTGCGTAAGTGAGAAGTAGATAGGTATTGGACTGAAGATTCACTATTTCCATATATCGGTTCAGGGGGTGGATGTGTGAAACAATAGACAAATGTTTTGTTTTTTTTACATATAATGTACGGTACACAAATGGCTGATGTAGACAAATTCTTCTCCAGTCAAATTCGATGGATGTTCATTGTTCATGATCAGTTGTTCACCTTACTTGCAGTGCAAGTGGCAGTCATTTTTGGATGTCATCTACCTCTGCCAACGTTCGATTCATATTAATTTTACAATAAGACCATAATATATACCGAGATAATTCAACCTCACTTGTTCCGTACGCAGCTAAACAGTGGGAATACATTCAATGGTAATTGCAGACCGTATTTGAGTATAACGAGTAGGAGATTATGGCATTTTATTGCCGTTTATCAGAAAAGTGTTTGAACCTACAAAATGATAATTAAGTCGTATCCTTGGTCACAGTACTGAATACATTGCCTCCATGACGCTAAATTATTCAGATAATTATTCCTAAAACGATAACTTACCTCAAATTAGTGACGTCAACTAACCGAAACAATCATATTCCTCACCGCAGAGCAACGATACACTTATTGATTATATACCGAATTCACATTTATGCTTTATTGTCACACTAACTCAGCTAAAAAGGGAACATAACCCCACAATCTACGAGCTATTGGCGCATGATTACTTCCATGATGTCACATCAGAAGGAAGTGCTAGAGACAGGCAATTAGAATTCCACAGACTCATGAAAACAGACACTTCAAATGCGGTATAATTATGGCACACAAGTCGTGATAGGCACATTGACCCGCTTCTGATAAGTGTAATCAAAATCGATGCCTCACACAAATATTGGAAATAGGCTATAATCTTCGTGCGGGATTCGTTACATAAATTCTATGCGAAGATCAAATATTGAAAACAGGATCCAAAAAGAGAATAGGAGCACAAATACGGAAGGTGCACAGCATGTCACTATAAAAAGGGCATTACATTATTACTAACCTTTTAACAGTCATCTTTCCATCCTTATTAGCCATTAAACACAGTTTCGTCCAGCTGAAATACAATAAATTGGTATCATTGCAAACCCGATTAACTTCTGTATAGCTAGAATTGGTTGAACCGCCCATTTACAATAAGGTTCTTGTTTGAGAAATTTTAAAGGTCCGAGGACAAAATATGACAATGTACAGCAGAAAATGCTTCATTCAAACCACAGATGTGTGATAGCGTGTTGCTATAAATTTTATGAGACCCCACATACAAACGTTTGTCTCATAAATTTCAGTATCACGACGCAACAGAGTATTTGCCAAATTATGACATGATCGAATTGTCTAATCTCTATTACATGTGAACTATATCAATACTTTAAAGAATGTGGATGTAATGAAGATGAATTCTAATATTCCGTGCCAAATAATACTTATGAACGGATTTAAATGAAAATGAGTCTTTATTGTTGGCTGCTAGTGGACTAGTGGATCATCTATACTGAATGCAAATCAGAAACTGACGTAACTAATCGACTAAAAGGGTACCAAATATCAGCCTTTTCTCAGTGTTTACCTTATTCACTCATCACAATGCAAACAAAATAGTCGTGGGCAAACTTACTGCTTTGTCAGTGCGAGGTTGAAAGATATATTGTGATGAAATCGGTTGAAAATAATTTGTCGAAGCCCCGAAATCCATTTCTAGAATGAAAAATTGATTTATATACGCTGTAGGCTCACTAATCCACTTCAAATAAAAAAGGCTACAGAGGGATAGAGCCTTATAGAGAGAATGAGCTGAAGTAGATATATCATGGAAATGGCAACAAGCGCAAAGTGCATCCCTTCGTAGAATCAAGGAATCAATAAATCAATGCAATATGAAAGAAAAGGCTGTTTTGGAATCATGCATATAGCGACATGATTAGTGCTTCCCACAGTCGAACTTGACACTATAATATTCCCACATACAGTAGCTGCTTGCATGCAGTCAACATATCGAAGAAAGCTGATGGTAGACAGGGCTAAAGTAACTTTCTAATCATACAAATCTCATCTAGAACCTCTAACAGAGTACAATCGGGCCGTAGAAGAGTTTTATTCTTACATTTATAATTCAAATATTGAAATTTGCTGGGGCCCTTACCGGATGTCTAGAAAATTGATTGATAATTTCAATTCCAAGTGGTTCAAGCAATATTTATCCTGTCATGAAGTGAAACTGTGTGACTTACTTGAGCAGTTCCCTCATCCTCTGCGAGGAGGAAGAACAGAGAATAGTTGACCATATCACAGCCACAGACAAGAATGACAATTCTATTTTTGGAGTTTGTGCTCTTCAACTGCATATCAAGGATGCCATACGCCTTTTGATCCTGCAAGCAAGAAATATTGGCAAATCCGAGAGTCCACTTGAGAAATCTTATTGATCGGCAAGTGAAGTCACACATGCATTAGAGATCGAATATGAAACACATGCACAAATCGACAGTGATATACAATTTCCCATTTTTCTCTCCATCAATATTATTACTAAGATTGAACCCGAAATCATGAGGTCACTTACACGGCTTGAAATGCAGTGCATGAGCGTCGTTATTGACGTTGTCCCCCATTTATCACAGAAAGTCACAATATATAGTTCTCCGGATGTACATATTTTTACACATAGCTTTCAATAGCATATCCCCCTATTGACCATTTTGTGGGTAGTCTACATACTGATGGAAGTCGGTCTCTCGAGCCAGATCTATTTCGAATATTTCTAAGACTTCATTAAACTGAAGTTGACTAGGGTAGCTTAAGAATCCTTCTGCTAAACTTGCATTTGACTTATGATTTGAAAGCACTACTTCTACTTGAACAGTATGGCAATGGTCACTTTAGGTCTACAAGTCTTAATCTTCGATATATTATACCTGTTTCAGATATCGATTCAGGTACAATTGGCTATCTAACTATACTGTAAATTGAAATTTCCAATAGGTCGGTAGCCTAGATCCCTCTAGCAGTGATAATTACCTGTGAATTGTTCAATTATCATGTCACTAGCCTAAAAAATAGCTTAGCCTCTCTACACAGACTTCAAGTCCGCCCCTAATTAGTTGTGACTCAAGAGGCTATTATTAATGACTCAAAGAGTGATTTGATGTTGAACAATATTTGCAAGTGCACTAAAGTATAACTATTTTAATTCAAGTGATCCCAGCTGTGAGAATAGCTTAATGAAATATTAATGCATCTGCACCTTGATCTGATAGCCTTTAATGCAGGCTTCCCTAATTTGATTGCAGTCCAGAAGTTGAGCTTCCTGTAAAAAGATAAAAACGCCAGTAATATCGAAACTGGTTGCCAAGTTTATTTGTGTTACTTGAGTAGGCCTACCTGATCTTGAGATCTCCAGTGAAGGAAAAATCCATAGCCGTCAACTTTAATATGACACTTTTGCAAGGGCTGTATTCCGGATGTGAAAGTCTAAAAAAGCAATCTAGATAACTAGAATTTGTAACTTGGATAAATTACCATACTGAGCAATAGAACACCACAGTTGTATTGATAGGAAATCTTTACATAGAAGGCCTACACAAAATGGTATTCCATCTATAATTTCAAGAAGAATGCATGCTGGTATGGTGATATGTGAACAACTGAACATAGAATAGAAAGTATTAATCAATCAATCAATCAATCAATCAATCAACCTGACTTATAATAATGATCAATGCCGTAAATGAATCAATTGTTACCGGCCATCCGACAACACCATTCAATTAATTTTGAAGTTTGCTCTAAATTTATGACTGTTTCTTCACATTATTCACTGTGATGTAATATGATACCAAACTTCACGGTGCAAATCTTGCACTAGCGCGACGATCACTCAGCAATCGAATCGTCACGTTTGCAGAAAACACAATCAAGAAAAGTTAGCAAAGATAGCGGTAAAAGAAATACAACTATTAATAAGAGGCACTATAACTAATAAACTTGACACACTTACGTCCTGACACAGCTGAAAATATGCTCCTTTCCGTAAAAACTTCGGCACTTCAACTCTGTCATCCCGATCAACCAATTTGGACATGGCGTTTTTAATATCTTTGTGTCCTTTCTTCAATTGCACATAGTAGCACTTAGTTCAAGGTAATGCTGCATAAATCATAGTCTTCCAACATTGTGATAACCAATACTCCTATCACGAACAACTCTAAAATATATATTCCGTAAAACAAGAAATAATTGTCGTTAGACGAAATAGCGACAAGATTTTACAGTTAAATAATCGACTAGTTTGAAATCTGTGCATCGTATGATAACAAACCTCATCTGACAGAAGTAGCGAAATTAGTGCGCGAGCTCCTGAAAACGAAACATGTCGCTCACATTTACACTGCTTGCCTCACATCGGTACTGATATATGCCGCATCGCAGCTGACGCCGTTGCGTGCTTATGACGAGCGAGCGGTTTGAACATCGGCGCATTCATCGGAGTGGTCGAGATATGAAGAACGGCATTCACGCAGATCGCGAAAATATGGCGAGCTCAGAGCACTTATCATTTATTGGATCAATGTCATCCGTCGCTCTATGTCTGAAGATGACCGGCCTGCTATATATCAGATACGCATTTCATGCCAACTTCTAGCACTTGAACGCCGTCCGCATGTAGAAAAATTGCACGTAAGTTCAGAAAAACGCGAATGCATTTCACAACCCACGTCCACCTCGTCTATTCCATTACATTATTGCGACAATCATGATGTAGTCTAGTTTCATCAGCCGCTGTCGTTTCTGCATTACTTATGAATCCACTAACATGATTGCATATTTTACGATGTATTATATACCCTTGCTCAGCGTGACAAAGGCCATCGATATACAGGTAGAATATATCCTGTTGCATCTCACATTATGCTCCAAATTATCTGTGCCCAAACAGTTAAATGGGGTAACGTGGATTTCTATGTCGCTAATCGAATTAGTGCTCAAAATGTCTCCACGTCTTTTGTTGTAGTACTTTTCTCAAGAGTATTCTTTACGGGGCGCCATAGTAGTCTCGGTGAGATTCCACCGCTGCAACATTTGCGCTATATGCTCGAGTTCAGCCTGATAGCCAGGGCCCCTAAACTCGAAACCTCTTTTTCAGCTGTAGGTCTATAGCTGTGTAGTGTGTATCTTTCCCTTACGATGCTATCGAATTACGTGTGTTGACAATGTTTAGCCTCGAAAATGAAGTGTTAATAAAATCTGCATCTTAACCTACCAATGCTACCATCCCTCGTAGCCTACATTTTAGTTCTGACAACACACGAATCTAGCTTTTTAGCGTAACGGTGAACATGTGACAAAGCTACTAGCTTTCGCGTTGTTGCGTAACGCAGGATAAAGATGACTGCATAGTGCATATATCTGCAAGATAATGTACTGTAATGTATGAAATGATCAGATGTGGTCAAAGTTAGCGTATTCATCGTCGGCACTCATGTAGAAATACCGCCGTGAATTTTTACTCAAGTATCCCCGAAAATTCCGATGACTTCATCTTTTTACCTCAGTATCAAAAGTAGCCTACAACTATGGCTTACCATATTTTGGAAATCTAAAAAGAGGACACTTTTTCAGAAACTTCAGACTTGCAAAAACCGGTGAATTTTTCCCACTTCGTGATCGGTTGACTAAAAAAAAGGTCATCTTTCCGCTCAGGGCTAAATTCACCGTTTTTCACTCCGAAATACCCGCCGGAGCTTCACTTCTGTGCTGATTTGCGGCATATCACTCGCAATTTGCTCTGAATCTGACCTAAATTTTCAAAAAAGAGGACAAAATCTCAAAAAAGAGGACAAAAGGGCGTCCTCCGAGGACACTTTCAAAATAGTCAAAAATGAGGACAAATCCTCTTAAAAGAGGACGTATGATAAGCCTACCTATAACACACGTGCGTTCACGTCTTCCAACTACCATATGGTTGTCGTGAAATATCATCGCTCTATCAAATCATTGGTTATTATATGCCGGACCTGCAGTGTGGAACATATAATCTCGCCGGCTATCCGACAGTTGTCGAGTGTGCTCCCATTCAAGTCGAAATACAAACAATTTCTACTGAATCAATACTAGTCAGCCCTCAAGTTTACCGGACCACGACCTGACATGTCGATCTCGATCGCCATCCGACACATACCACCTCTTTTCTTCGCCTGTCCTTTTATATTACCTTCTTTTACTTTTCATTCAGTGTGCAATGTGCATGTGCAATGTGCAATTATGCAATTGTGCATGCCTCCTTTTTACATCGTCTAGGCCAGGTGGGTGTCCGATTTTGAAGATAGGCTATAGCCTTTCGACAACTTCCTATATTTTCATTGTGTCACAGTCTTGTGGTGTGTCAAAATGATGAAATTGTTATAAAAACAAATTGAATTGAATTGAAAAAGTAGAAGTAGAAATAGCGATTTACAAGTAGAAAAAAGTATGTATTCTCCTTGGCGTAGTTTTGCCTAGAAAACTGTCGTGTAGAAGTAAAAGTAGTCTACAATCATAATTACTTGAGTGAGGAAGTAGTCCAGGTTGGCAAAATCTACTTGAGGTACTTCGAAAAGTAGAAGTACTTTGTCACTGACCACCTCTGGAAATGACCCTCGTAGCCTCCTTAATTCAAATCCTCTGAAATCGAATCCTCTATAACAGGGGTGGGCGGGACCGGCTTATGCGCGAGCCGCATATCAAAAATCTTGGCTTTAAAAGAGCCACAACAGAAAAATTCAAAAATATTAATGTATTACGTCACAATGAAATGTAGGCTATCGAATGAAATTTACTCCGTAAATCTGTCTTCGTTGGGTAACTCGCGGCAAAGGTTTGGTGTTTGGTTTCGTAATGACGTTTCAAGTTCTATTTTCCTGTTCACATACTTTCTTTTCTTTCAATTATCGCTCGATGACATTTTCTTGGCCAAACTCTGCAGTTATTGCTAGCCTTACAATTAGGCTTACCATATTTTGGAAATCTAAAAAGAGGACACTTTTTCAGAAATTTGAGACTTGCAAAACCGGAGAAGAATTCTCAAAAGTCGGTGAATTTTTCCCACTTTGTGATCAGTTGACTAAATAAAACAACTTTTCGCTCGGAGCTCAAAATACCGTTTGAGAGTCACTGCTGTGCTGCTAATTTACGGCATATCACTCGCATTTTGCTCTAAATATGACCTAAATTTTCAAAAAAGAGGACAAAATCTCAAAAAAGAGGACAAAAGGGCGTCCTCCGAGGACACTTTCAAAAAAGTCAAAAAAGAGGACAAATCCTCTTAAAAGAGGACGTATGGTAACCCTACTTACAATACAAATAGACGAGCCGTATTCACCGTGCTAGGCCACAAATCATTGTGACCTTGAGCTGACTGATTAATTATCAAGTTCATTGTTGAACTATAGAGATCTCTATAATTGAACACAATGATTTATCATTGATTGATGACCTGGCACCATTGTTGCTGGTGAACTCCATTCGATAATTTAATTGCAAAGTTCTCTATCCATTTCGTAGTGCCAGCTTCCCTTAAATTTTACGAGTCTGGTGTAAACCATAATGAAAGAAAGGGCACGAAAACGATACGTATATTGTGAATTCGCGACGGAAATGCATCAATTTATAATCAGGTTAAACCTCTCTAGCGAAATGGCGAAACGCTTGTGCAGTGCAATCATTAAAGAGCCTCAATCAAAGGCTGATAAAGTAGCAATATTTTCCCGCCCCTGCTCTATGGAGACGAGCGACTAACGCAGATGAAGGCATATTCTCTATCATGTTAACTTACTGGCCAGAATTACTTGGAATCTATAGTTAGTATTCCTCGGAGTCTCGACGCGGGGATTGGCGCGTAGTGCGGAAACGTAACTGAGCCCGGAGACGCCGGTGTCAGTCCCGGTGAGTGAAAGTTTTCTATTCTTGGTGAGGGGCGGAAACCCTGCCCAGTTCTCTGAATGTCTAAGTATAGAAATCTAACTGAGCACGGATAAACGGCGAGATTAAATTGTAGTCCGTCGTATTATAATCAGTACCCATGTAGAGCTCTTATAGGTTGGTGACCCCTGATTTAGCAACTCAGGTTATATAATTGAATATAGAAATGAATCCGAATATTTTCGGCAGACACTCGTCAGGGGTAATCGTCAGCAACTTGTAGAGAATTGGAAAGAACATTTTATATCAACAATCGTGCAATGTTCTTTCCGATTCTCTACTACTTGCTGACGATTACCCCTGACGAGTGTCAGCCGAAAATATTGGGGTTCATTTCAATATGAATATGCTATTCAATTGTATACTGAAGTTCCGTACCTCCAATAGAAGCTCTTCGGGTGTAGGCCTATATAATGCAATAATTGCCATTCAATTACAAATTTCCAAGGCATTCAATTTCACGTTAAGAAATGCAAGTTCGGAAAGGGCAAGCAGTTTTAGAAGTGGAACCTGTTCATGTATTGCGGGGGCTCCTCATCCTCGGGTTGCGACCCCTATGGCGTCTTTTACCTAACTCCGGGGGTCGCAGAGACTAAAATTAAATACCTGTGACTATTACAAGAATCCACATTAACCGGATGCTATCGGCAGCTCATTTCTGAAAATTAAAGTTCGGTTTTCAAAATAGAAATAACGACGTTTTGGGACTGCGAGTCCGGCATCATAGATCAAATCGATGCATCACAAGATTGCGTTATAATGAAAAGGTGGAGGATGGAGAAACGACTTGGAGTAGTCTTTTAATCAGACACCCACCTTGGCCTATAGCAGTGGTCGGGAACCTTTTTTGTCAGAAGAGCCATATTGACTTTATTTTTTTCCATTTTATCTCCCAAAGAGCCATACATGCCAATCAACAGTGACGTCACAAGTGAAAATTCGTGACGTCACTGTAGCACTAATTCGAACTCACTACACTGTAAATATTTTAGTGTCTTTAAAAGCATAAAAGATATCACGTTTCATGTTCAAAAAGATATCACAATAAAATGTGCTTGATGCTGTGTATATTGTGATTTAAGATTTATGTGCTATATATATAGTGCTTCATGATTCAAGCGCTATCTGAGCTGTGCTACGGCTTGATATGGATTACTAAATAATCTGGCGTACTCGACGACTTATCCTGTTCGAGACCAGCAATATATGAACATTTTACTATAAACGAAACAATTGATGTGCATGCTTTCAAGAAAACATGTTATCAAAAAAATGCACTTGTAGACATTCAACGAAATTTACAAATCTTGCACATATAACTGAATGTATAGCATAGAGGCCAAGATTGAAGAACAAACTTGTAAATTAACGGGCTAAGCAGCACTGAACTATTTGACAATACTTCCATTATGTCATGTCAAGTCATGCCAGACGTAGAACTTCAGAGGTGCAAATAAGTTATAGTACTTACTACTTACTGATATCTAGATGTCATGGCCAAAGTGGGAACAAGTATAGACAAAAGATAAGGGACACCGAACCATCAAGTTCATGGGATACTTTCCATACTAGATTGCTTGTACAAGCCAGCACTAGAACTTCAATAAGTACGAGGTGGTGCAAATTCAAAAGTATTGACTGCCTTCACAGTTAGATGCCAAGCTAAAAGTAGGAACTAGCAATCTAGCATAACGAAAAGATAAGCGACACTGCGGAAATATTAGCAATGTCAGATTACTTGAACATTATATGACAAAACATAAGTAGAATTGCCAACTTCAAATGCGAATGGACCAACGAACGATTGTAAAACCTAATGGAATGCTAACAAAGGTCTTCTGCTGCAGCAGACTGTTCGAATTTATGAAAAAAATCAGATAGTTTGGTGGATACATATTGATTATTCTTGTCACCGACACCGACATACTGCACGAACTCCAGGAGCTGGAATTCTTTGGGCTAAGACAGGTCCCAATATAGATATATCGACTTTCCATTAAATAAAAGGGCAAAAGAACGTTAAGATAATCATTTTGGGGCCCTTGTTAAGCGCCTCCAGCGTGGACGATTGTGGGCGTCTTCGGGCGATAGCCCGCGTTGCGCTAGCTCGTTCTCTATTGTCAAGCGTTATGTGGTTCTATTCCAGCCACCTCTGCGCCATGGCTCCGTCGGAATGTGGTTGATGATGGCGGCAACTTGTTGATCGTATTGATGCCGCACTAGAGGACCGATTAGGCGGAAGCGTCGTTCAGCAGCCAGCAAACGGCATGGGACCGTTTTTGTGAGTTTGCGTTTTAGTTGATTAGCTCGTACTTCTTGCAGTCTCAACAGACGCCAGACGGTACGTCATTTGGTACGTCATTTGCCAAAGGTCTTTATCACGAAGCTTGGTGAAAATATCCGAATCTACGTCATTCTCTGAGATATGAAATAATTTTGAACATAACATTAATTGACAGAGCTTGCATGTACAAATCAGGCTTGACGTTTCAGCAAATGTTTTGTAAGCCGATATGAACTCCCAACAAAGGGGCACAACCAATAACAATACTGTCCGTTAGACATTTATCGAAAGTACACGCTAATAATAAATAACCTAAGCTGCATAGTAACCATTCTAATAGATCACAATTGGCACCAGCATTCAACCAACTCCACACAAGATGTACTGAATATAACTGCACAAGCTGTCTCGATTAGCTAGTTAACAGGGCACATTGCTGAAGCTATATTACTTATATACTTACCTTCCAATTTCTGGATGCGCTGCCATGCAATACCGTTACTCGCCAAGAAAGCTTCAAAATCCGCATGCTGATTCCCTGTCATCGCGATCACACCACATCGCAAAAGAGCGAGAAACGGCCGAAAAAGAGGAAGTTTAAGAATAGCACTAAAGGTCACTCCCGGTCGTGGCGCTTTAGCACGATATTGTGCTGCCACAAGCGGCAGATTTGGCGATTGCGCTTTATCTCATTTACAGTGTATCATGGGATTCACCATATGTGCCACATTTTCTCTGTAACAGCTCGTATTACTAATCATGCTGGTTGCCGTGCATGGGAAACTTTAGTTACGAGAACGTAGGTTCGTATACTCACATGTCTCGCAGCGTTCTCTACATAATTGTCAATTGCGATACAAACTGTTCGCTTGTATTGGTTAAGCCATCTAACTTCGAATTGTAAAATGTTGGGAGTCTTGATATCAAATTTTTGAAAGGTGCACTTTGAGAAGATTTCGGAATCTGTCAAATTATACAAAAAAATTTAGCAAATTCTTTGACATATTTCATCCATTTGGGACTCGATCAACGTAAAAGAATTAGTAATTATTTTATACAATAGATTGTATTTGTAGTTGAAGTATAGTAATAATTCTTATGGTTACCGCACTTGTAACGATTCACGGCCATAACTGGAATAATTAGAATGATGTAACTTTCAAATTGTCATGCATTTTGCAACAACATTGTTCTCAATTTTCAAGGTGCTGACCATTGGAGGAAGAATCACCCTTAAGCCGGGAATTCACGATCCGGAAACGCGGCCGACTGTTTCTCTCCTCAAGAGGAAGGAAGAGAAAAAGGGAGCAGAAATAGCAAGAGTGTGACAAGTCGCGTCCATTCGCTTTAATGCGTATTTCCATCCGCGAAGCGCGAAGTAGTAGGTGGGAAAACTAATGGGCGTTTGGTTAGCGCTTTATAAGGTTGACTCCAGCGCTGTATTTGCTAAATGTTGCGGTGAAATAGGGGTGGTGTCATTTGGTATCAATATTGACTATTAAAAGACCATTTGTTAGTGGTCATGGATTTGTTCGGCCAGTATGCAGTAATTTCTGATGGTCACTTCCCGGGCTTCTGTTCTCTAACCCCTCATGATTGTTATTCTGCTTCTAGTAAGACTGTCGATTCTAATGTTTTATCGTATCATTTGTCGGAGGTTTCGCTCGCTTTTTTTACAACGTTTTGCTCTCTGCTAGGTCAATTACTGGCTGAGTATCACTACAGCCTAAGAAACTGCACTAATTCTCATTTTAATGTCTTGCTGGTTATCTTGCTGTCAATTCTAATAATTTGTTAATGTCTATACCAGTGCCGCCACTCAAATGTTTCGTTCTCTGTACACAATATTGTTAGGTCTTCAGCTTTCCAGGCAGAGTATCATTCCACTTTCTAGACTTGAGTATATATCTCTCCAACTAGCTGCCAAATAACTGATTCATTTGGATTGTTGAATTGATCATTTTTGACAGAATGTGAAGAAATTTTAGTCGAGAATTCTTTTTGTGTTAGTGGCTGTTTTCAAAGATTGCTGAAGTAGTCATCGTTGATCTTGATAATCAAGTAGAGGTGGTGATTGAAGTAAGTTCTCTAGTCATATAATAAAAAAAATATAATAATAAAAACTTGAAAACTTGAGTGGAAATAGTCCAGAATCAAATCCATTTTAGTAAGTATGGGTGAAAAAAATGTAGGAGTCATTCGTTACTCGCTACCTCTGCCATTTCCGCAGTACGAATGTCTTGGCTAATAATCGTCATTTTCATTTTATTTCTACAGGGTGTTGAAAAGAAAACGCCAGAGGGATTATCATCATCAGACGATGAAACCTTCTGATTACTGACTGTTCTCATAGTTTCATTCATTGCTACTTGGCCCTACAAGTAATTTCGTTCGTTTCATTTTTTACACCGGCATTATTTACTTGCCAATTCGTTTTGAATTAAATTACCGCAAATGTGATTAATATGTAGTAGATAATGTGGTGTGTGTGTGTGTACGCAGCCGTGATCAGGTTATGCCCAGTGGTAGAAAACAGGTTATTATATCAGGATGTTCTTTTAATGTAGGATCTACATTCTACTCACCATGTTTAAAGGCTGTAGCATCTGCATAATATTTACATTATCGAAGGACATGGAAAAGACATTGAATTGAGTCGACACAAAATCCCCCTTTCTACGACCTGCCGAGATCTAATATCTACTATATCGGGCTCGGCTTTCTACATCTTTGGTCTGTACTGTGTTTACTGGGTCGTGATGCTTCTTTCAAATGTGAGAACCCAATATCAGTGATCACAAGTGTAGGTGGAACCAAACATGGTCACAACAGCAGTATATATGCCCCCCCCCCACTCCAAGCTGTGATTCATTAATGACTTCGGGTCAGGGGAGGCAATGAAGGAAGCAGTACCTCACCTAACGTCAGTATGAGTGAACGAAAATTGTAAAGCCTTCAATTAGGCTACTATTGGTATTTTCTATCGATGTTCATGAATGACACGATTTTGAACATTTTTCTCCCAATACCACACAATTTGCATATTTTTGTTCGAGGATAACGCGCGAAACGAGAGGTAAGGCACAGACGGGCCAAGCCTCACCATTGATAACGCAATTCATCGTAAATGGCTAGGAATTTGTTATAACCGATATTAATCGAATGTAGCTGTAACGATTCCGAAAATTTAGATACTGATCGACTTCTCAATACTCAAAGTATTTGGCGGTAACAGGTTACATATTATATATATACTATATATATTATATATATACTACACGGCTACATTATATCGCCGGTACTATAATCAAGAGCGTAGCATGTATGGCCATGACGTTGTTTGTATCGAGTTTGTAATAGTGAATGTGGCGTCTACGGCAGCTCATTTCGTGCTGTAGATCAGGAAGACAATGTGTATTTGGAAACTGCGTTGCATTTGGGCGTCGCCATGTCTGCCAATCTCTGTGATCAATCAACGTATCGTGCAATCCAAGATTTCGAGTCGGGTACATTGAATTCGCGAGTGATATTGGTCGCCATAGCGACAGTAACTTAAATTTGAGGATTCTGTCAATAGGGGTTCGATCAGGGTTGTAATGACTCGAGTCACGACTCGACTCGAGTCAGACTCGAGTCACGAATTTTTGGTGACTCGACTTGACTCGAGTCATTTTCTTGAAAAGAGAAAATGACTCGACTCGACTCGAGTCAATATTTGGATTGACTCGACTTGTACTCGAGTCATTACGCATGACTCGACCCAAGTCATTGACTCGGCATATTTTATATGACTTGAAGATGAAGAAATTTGCCAATCGTACTGGCTAGATCAACGCATATGACGAATTCTGCCGATATCGCTATTTGTCGCCACTGCTTTCGTTGCACTCGTCTGACATCAGATATGCCGCCGTAAAAACAACAGACAATGGCACCATAGTGTCCTATATGGTGTCGACACAAGCAAATCGCACGGTTCAATGAAATTGTATCACGTCACAGTTTCCATTTGGCTACAGGCAATTTGACGGTGATTTTTGACCGGCTTGCCGAGCATTAAATTTGATGAATCGGATATCAATCGAAAGCTGACTCTGCACTGATTACGAAAATATAAATTTTGTTCCGCTCGCGGCCCTGGAACCCCCACAATCAGCCCCAAATTATTCATTGTCGAGTAGATTGGCAGTGTGACGCAACAATGCTGTCTGGCGAAACGAGAGACTAGCTCAAGAGCAAGGATGCGGCCGAGCGGCGAGAGTGGGATCAGCTGACGTCGCGGCAATAGCAATGTGCAACCGCGCCACAGAGAAACGCTGCGCTGTTGATACTTTTTCTATGCGCTTCGGTACAAGCGAGCACACACCAGCCTTTCCCTGACTTGTAAGGGTAGAACTGGGTCCACAGAATGTATTAGGGCCCTACCAATTTTCGCGCAATATCCTTCAGCTGATAGAGATATGTAGGCTACGTCTAAGTAGTATACATTGGAGATGTCAGATTATGATGATATTGATTGCCTTAGCCCGCTTGTTGCGTAGGGCTCCAGAGACACGTCGCGCTGTTGATGGCGGGTGTCGATACTTTCTATAGTCGCTTTTATGGTTAAGTGTGAGCAAGGAGCATTGAGCATGAGCATACATTACAAGCTTTTATTTTATCCGTATGGGTAGGACTTGGTCCGCGAATGCAGCAGGTAAAATGTTGATTGTTGAATAAGTTTAACAGCAGGAGTGTCGAATTAAACTGGTATCGCTGTCCGGATTCAATCCGTTACTAGAAAGCTTGCGGGACATACCTGCCAAATGATTCCAAAATGTTACCACTAAATTCATACCTTTGTTTTTCACTGGAATATAATCTGATATCACTATAAACGTTGACGTTGGAATTTGGTTTAGCATTTTTCAATCACCAAACAGTTTTTTTTTAATGCCGGGGACCTTTTGCGTCAAAAGTAATACAGTGGTATCACAGATATTTGAATTATATTCATTCTGTAGCCTGTATTTATATTCCTAATGTAACTTACGTAAAACGGATTTGCATTATTTTTTCGCATCTGTGAATAACTGAATGTCCATTGTCCATTCGGCCCAACAGAGTTTGCACTTTTTCGCCTTCTCGGAATTTGGTGTCAAGGTCACCGACGTGGTGCTTATGGGGACTAGAGTGAAAACTCAACACTGTAGTTGTATTACTACAATATGATATATTTACATTATCTAAATTTGCTGTCTTGAGTGAATCTTATTACTTGAAAGTATATTTTTCTTACTAGAAATATCTCTATCAGCTGAAGGATATTGCGCGAAAATTGGTAGGGACCAAATACATTCTGTGGACCCAGTTCTACCCTTACAAGTCAAGGAAAGGCTGGTGTGTGCTCGCTTTTAGCGAAGCGCCTATAGAAAGTATCAACAGCGCCACGCATCTCTGGAGCCCTACGCAACAAGCGGGCTAAGACAATCGATATCATAATAATCTGACATATCCAATGTAGACTACTTAGACGTAGCCTACATATCTCTTATCAGCTGAAGGATATTGCGCGAAAATTGGTAGAACAAGTGATTTGTGGTACAGAACTTCAGAATAACGCGAAACAATAACTTCATATTGTTAATAACTTCATATTGTTAATAATAACAAAAACAAACAACTAGTAGTAGTAGTAGTAGTAGTAGTAGTAGTAGGTAGGGCCCTAATACATTCTGTGGACCCAGTTCTACCCTTACAAGTCAAGGAAAGGCTGGTGTGTGCTCGCTTGTACCGAAGCGCATAGAAAAAGTATCAACAGCGCAGCGTTTCTCTGTGGCGCCGTTGCACATTGCTATTGCCGCGACGTCAGCTGATCCCACTCTCGCCGCTCGTCCGCATCCTTGCTCTTGAGCTAGTCTCTCGTTTCGCCAGACAGCATTGTTGCGTCACAATGCCAATCTACTCGACAATGAATAATTTGGGGCTGATTGTGGGGGTTCCAGGGCCATGAGTGGAATAAAATTTATATTTTCGCAAGCAGTACAGCGTCAGCTTTCGATTGATACCCGATTCATCAAATTTAATGCTCGGCAAGCCGGTCAAAAATCACCGTCAAATTGCCTGTAGCCAAATGGAAACTGTGACGTGATACAATTTCATTGAACCGTGCGATTTGCTTGTGTCGACACCATATAGGACACTATGATGGCACATATAGTAGCAATGCATTGTACAAAATCATCCTGTGATGAAGAGGTAATAGATCCTCCGCAATCAAAATACTAGAGACTTTTCAATTATACAAGCAAACAATCGAAGCAAAGTTCAATTAGTGGCAATGAAATGACTCAGATGTTCAAGTACTTGGAAGAGACTGATAAGCTCATGTGTAGATTTGAAGGCGATGATTTTTTGCATTCTTGGGCGACCAGAAATAATGAGTATCCAATGCTCTTCAATATGGTTCAAAAATGCTTGTCAATTCCTGTATCTAGTGCACCAGTGGAACGTGTTTCAGTAGATGTGGATTTATTCTAAGGCCATGCCGCTATAACATATATGAGGATCCCGTTTCCACTTTAGTATTTTTGAATTGTAACTCATCATTGATTTGATCTGCTGTCAGTGAAAATACACTCCATCCATTTGACGTTTTGTTAGGTATGTGCAGTATGCATGTGAGTAATAATGAATGGCTAAAGTCGTGTGATGTTTGTACAATAGGGTTGTTCAAAAATAACTTCTTATTTATTTTATTGGGTGGCTACTTGGTAAAATTGTTATGTTGCATAAAAAGAACACTGAATCTGGCTTAATTTTAAAAAGTAGAATCAATGCTATGAGAGGAGAAAATTTTATATTTGAATATAAAGGGAGTGTTTTTGGTGAGAAATTATTTCATATAATATAATTAAATGCTAGTAGTAAGCCGACTATTTTTTCATATCCAAAATATTCCACTCTAATAAATTCGCTTTTTCTAGTTGGAATTGAGCCAAATTTGCTATGCGAATCATATTTTTACACAATATAACAATATCATGAGGTGGCCGGTAAAATTCGAAAATCTCTATTTGTAGGTAATCCAAAATTTCCTCTCATATTAGAAACGCCCCGGCGGATATTTCGGGATCTGAGCAGGAAAGCTGGCCTTTTTTTAGTCAACCACCTGATAATGTGAAAGAAAAACTGTACGTCTACATCAGGGGTTCTCAACTTTCCTTGTATAACGGGCCGCATTTTAACAGCAAAAGACGCTGCGGGCCGCAGAACTATGTTACCTTGCATTCATGGGCTACTATTAAATTTAGGCTATTGTAGCCGATTTACCAGTCGTATACCGGCATTTAGTACATTTCTATGCATTATAAAGTAATAATGAACAGCGTTCGTAAGTTTGCAGCTGCTGCTTGTGAGAATGTGTATCTTCTAGCGGCGCATGTAAATCCCTTCATGGAGCGTGCATTATATTCGTTGTCAAGTCGGTTTATGCAACTTCAAATCCTTCCACCAGAGAGCCGAACTCTTTGTTCCAATGCGTGGGCGAGCAAGTATAAAATTACTATAACTTTTGCGTTACAGAGACCATTATCACATTGAGCTCTGAGTGATATGAGAAGAAATCTGGTGTTTGGGGGCATTTCTGAGCAAAACAATCAACATTTCTCCTTTCCGTTCATGCCTAGGGCACTGTACCAATAGTTACAGAAGTCAGCTTTGTCAAGTTGATATTTTTCGCTGGTCCCCTCCCCACGTTTGCCCAGCCAGTATTTCTCTGCATATATGTCCACTCTGATGAAATTCAACCAGATAATTAGTTATACAATGTCGGTGGATTCATCCAAGGCTGCGTAAAAGTAGTCTACGCGGCAACGTGTTTCAGAACAGGCGATAAAAGATTGACTGATATTGATGTTACTCGTCTGGTCAGGATTGAATCAGACGATTGCATCTTCGAAATTTGTCTGGTGATGTTGTCCTTGCTGCTAAGTTCCGGAAACAGCAAATATTCGCAAAGTATGTTACGATTTTATTGAAATCACACCTTCTATATCAGATTTCTTGGGTTTAGCGATATTCGAAGCAATTTTAAACGATGCGTCTGTAACGTCGTCGGCAATCTCAACAACCGTTCGCAGTGAGTCAAACACTCTTTAAAAGTGTAGGCCTACTAAGAAGCGGGATTCTCTTGAACCAGAGTCCAGCCGAATAATGATTCAAAACAATAACAATCTGAAGTCGAGCATATATCAAGAAACGAGAGCACATTGAAGCAGTGCTTCTCAAACATTTTTTAGTCACGCCCCCCCCCCCTTTTTGATAGGGAAAAATTTCGTGCCCCTTATCGTCATATAACAAAATGCAACCAGAATGCTAGCAATACAAACGGCTAGTTTGATGGCATGGAAGGTTATAGCCGTTGATCAGAGAATTCTCAAATATGAAATTCGGACTATACACAGAGAAATAACAGTGAATTAGGGATAAATTGCGCGCAGCGCGAAATTTTTTTCAGTTGACCGCACCTTCGCACCCCCTTCAGATGCTTCACGCACCAAAGAGGGCGCGTGCCCCCAGTTTGAGAACCACTGTCTTCAAGAATGAGTAATCAAACGAAACAGAGACGGTGCGATAAAAGAGCTAAGTATCTAAATTAATTTGTAACAATACCGTGTCATTAGTAATGGCGTTTATAATGAAAGATGTCGCGGGCCACAAAATATACGTCTGCGGGCCGCGGGTTGAGAACCCCTGGTCTACATGAACATGCATCTGTTGATTCTCTATCAGCTGGTATCTAGACGTGAATTCGTTGGTTCTATATCAGATAGCTTGTAGAATGAATTCGTTGATTCTCTATAAGCTAATTCAGGATTGAAAACATGAGTTAACATGACTTCAATACTGTGACTTGGACTCGACTCGAGTCATAACACTATGACTCGGACTTGAGCCTTAAAACGGTGACTTGGACTCGGACTCGACTCGGTGATGAATTGAGAATGACTCGACTTGACTCGAGTCAAAACCACAAAAGTAAGATTGACTCGTGACTCGGAACAATGTGACTTGGTTACAACCCTGGGTTCGATCCCCTAGACCTGATGACGGCATTATTTTACCTCTCAAAGACATGATTATTCTACGACGATAGTAATAATTTGCGTCGTGATGAAAATTTACTAAAAAGTTGCTACAATATTGATCAATTCAGTACAAATATTTATATTTGGAAAAGAGCCATATATAACACCCAAAAGAGCCATATGTGGCTCGCGAGCCATAGGTTCCCGACCACTGGCCTATAGATTGTAAATAAGAGGCATGCACTCTGGAGAAGAAAGTATAACATAAAAGGAAGTGACAAAAATGAATGCTGCATGTGTCGGTAGGCGAGGTCGATATATCATATTGTGGTCCGGTAACCTTGAGGGCTAACTGGTATTGATTCAGTAGAAATTGCTACGACTATAATTCATGAGTTTCTCGCGGGTTAGCATTAGGGCTTGGCAAAATCGAGTACCTGAGTGATTCGATTATGAATCACGTGAAATGTTTCGAGTCGAGTATCACCCATTATGACGTCACAACATAATGTAATATGTCGAATTTCAAATATGTACCTTTTATGCGACCACAAAGACTTTAATTCCTGTTATCCATCACATTAAAGATAATTTAATATTTTTCGACCATGCCGATTTCATTGCACTTGGTGACAATGTTGTGGGATAATTATGACTTCGGAAATGTGTTATTTCTAGTAACGTTCGTAGCACAGATGAGCATGGATTAGGATTAGGTTTTGAAAAAACAGGATTTGTGAAATTTTGTCGGATTTGGATTAGACATTTTTTTCAGAACGGATTAGGATTTGGATTGGATTTACCTATTTTCTGGGAGATTGAAATGTCGTGTGGCGAATGGCGACAAACTTTATTCAGATCAGTTATTAATGTACTTATGGTTACCAAGTTATCTTGAATCAAGTGAATCGTTGGTTGTGAAAGAAAATTTTCGGATCCCTCCATTGCATAAATTAGTATTTTTTCTGAATTTCCAGTTGGAATCGGATTAGGATAGGACATGGACTTGAATATGAAAAAGTTATGGATTAGGATTTGGATTTGAAGGTTCGGATTTGGATTGGGACATAGAAATTTCAAATCCGCTCATCTCTGGTTCGTAGCTTTGTACTATGTGTTTGGTATGCTACAATACGGCCAATCAAGGCTCCAAGGCTTCAACAGTAAAAATTAGTATCGAAACTATAATTCTCGTTGATAAATTAGATTTCAGTGGCGAGGAGAGTATAATTTCAGTACTCGAAAAAAATCGTATTTTACTACTCGACTCGAATCATTAAAATTAATACTCAATTCAGATTCGAGTACTCGAATCATTGTGCCCAGCCCTAGTTAGCATCCGCTTGGTCCATTGCTATTATTACTTTGTTAAAACATGCTGTCTGAGATTGTTGCTGCTCAAAAGTATAGGAATCGCTCACACGTACCGCATCAAACTAAGCGAACAACTCCTTTGGTGAGACGCATGTGATTCCAATTTCGCATTCATTCAGGAGAATAATATTTCCATTCGAGAATCGCATTTGTTCTTCGGGACTGCGGCCAACATGCGTCGGTCATTAATTGCCAATTCTGGTTTTATCGTCGTCGATCATTCTGCTTGTTTGCGAAGTCGCATGTTGACCGAATCTTTATGTAGTGATGTGTCCTGGTCCTAGCGTGGAGATGACTGTCGTCAAATAGTCTCTCATAATTGCGAATACAGTCAGACAAAATTCTTCAAATTTTGCGTACGGTATTAGTTTTCGGGAGGGGCATATCAAATATCCATATTAAAATCGAAAGACACTAAATTATGATAATTTACGAATATTTTAGGGGTCCATGGTCCCTTTCTCCCCCTGGGATTCAGTCGGTGCGATAAAACCATCTCAGGAAATCAGCGAACCAGTAACCTTTATATTATCAATAACTTTTTATAACAGAACTGACTCGTAGCTAAAATCTACTTGGATAAGTGAATGTAAGTTGTTACTGGCCCCAGGCAGACTGCCATCTAGTCTCCATCCACGCAATTCAGCATAATCTCATCTGACAATCTGGATAACGGTACTGACAGAAGCTTCGGCACTGAAACCCAACCGTTTCAATACTGAAATCGCGTCACAGCCTGTTCAGCCACCCTTCCACAAACTATAAGATAAAGCCACATCAGAACCAAACAAACTTTATGTCAAAAAGCTCACATTCATGATAATAGGATATTCGGGAACACCGCTGAACAGTTGGTAATTGGATCAACGTTAAAACTGACCAAAACATGTTAAAGCACGAAGCTCATTTAAGGAAGTGGTGACTCGATACTTTGGACAATAAACGCAGGCCGTCTCCAGGAACATAGCAAGGGACACCGTGCTGTTGTTGATTCCACCGAATTACAGCAATCTACATCACAAATAGCGGTCATGATTGATCGACACTTCTTCAAGGCAGTGAATGGAAAAAGCTACAACAGCACTAACAAAAATATTTATATGATACGACAAACCAGGGTGCTTCGTGGAATTTAGTCTGCCATTATATAATTTGGATGTACCACGAGCATCGCGTCCTTTTCTTTCGGGTCGGCAGGAGCATCGCCCGCACCGTCTGCCTGACTGATTTCAATAAGAATATTATCTTTCGTCACCAATCTGTCGATGACTCTCTCAACCATCGCTTTCTTATCCAGCAGATCTTCCTCCGACTCGACATCTTCCACAATCTGCTCCAGATACCAGCTCACGAGCTCAGATTTCCGAAGCGCGCCGGCCGTATCGCTTTCACTGTCCAGCTCTTCGAGAACCTCCTCGTTTTGACGGAGGTGCAGCACGAGCATGTTGCTTATTCGCTTGTATTCTTCAAAACTGATTTTAGTCGGCTTTTTGCGAGGTTGCGGTGTAGCGGGTTGCGTTACGTTGGTGTTTTGAGTGCCCAACGGTTGCACAGCGGGAGTTGCTTCGGCAGGCGCATCCGATTCCATCGGCACGTCCTCGTCTTCATTTTCAAAGTTGATGTCCGGAGTCTCCACTTTGATGACCGATTTATTCAGCAATCTGGCTGCTTCTTTAACGTGTTTCGGCAGTACTTCCTCCAAGCAATGGAGACGCGCCATAGCCTCCGACAGACGCACCAAGCTCTCCAACTGACGAACGGTGATCCTCCAGGAAGACCTAGACACGGTCGAGCAGTCGCGTTCTCTCATCCTCTTGTATTCTTCGACGATGTAGGTTTCGGCTTCCTTCGTTATCTTCGGCTTGAACATTCTCGCGAATACGATGTATCTCTTCATCTCGTCGATGCTGTAGGTTCGAGAAATCGACTCGTTTTGTCGGGCATGCAAGTCAACGATTCTTCTTGCGATAGCGTAATCAATGACTTCATTGCATTCATCGACGATCACAAAAAACAAGTCAAACCGCGACATGATCGGTGCCGACAATGAAATATTCTGCCTCAAGGATTTCACTCGGTCGTATCGACCCCCGATGGGATTTGCAGCAGCTAGAATCGAAGTCCGAGCACTCAGTGTCGCCTTAACGCCAGCTTTTGCCAATGATATCGTCTGCTGCTCCATAGCTTCATGAATCGCAACTTGGTCTTTGGGATCCATCTTATCGAATTCATCGATGCAACATATGCCGTTATCGGCAAGCATCAGCGCACCGGCTTCGACGACAAATTCATTTGTTTCTTCGTCCCGCACGACGGCGGCCGTCAAACCAGCTGCCGTAGATGCTTTACCGCTCGTGTACACTGCGCGCGGAGAAAATTCTTCAACCTGCTTCAGAAACTGGCTTTTGGCAGTACTGGGATCTCCGACCACACAAATATTGATATCACCTCTCAACGTCGTCTTTTCGATGGTTGTTTTCCTGACCCCGCCGAACAGCTGCAACAATATTCCGCGTTTCACCTCATCGTTTCCGTGAATCGTCGGGAACATACTCTGGCAAATATTGTTGTAGAGATTTTTGTCGCAAGACATTTTGTAAACCTTCTCCCACTCGGCGTCCGACATTTGGTTTTTCATGGATTCCAACGTCTGCTCGTCGGGTCTCATGTCTTTTCCGCCGAACGCGGGGTTCGTCGCCGCCACGTGACAGGCTAAAAACGCCTGCCTGTAATTCAAATCGCGAGCGCCGAGAGCCTTCAGACCGCGCACGCCTTCATTTTCAAAGCCTCGTTCCGACCGATTGCGCCGAGCGGGCTCGGCCCTTGCGCCAGGCGCCGAGAGTTGCCCGACGTCAGGAACCACCACAAGCGTGCCTATAAAATCGCATTTATCGCCGGCCTGCGCTACTTCGACCGATTCTGTACGAACGATCACCTCCACACTTCGAGGTATGCAGCCTCTGGGCAGTTCCGCTTGCACTTCCTGAATGCGAATCTTCTGAAAATCGACAAATCGCGACGAATGAGTGTCGAGAACAAACTTAGTACGGTTACCACACTGGGGATTCCTGCAAATGCTCGGCTGCGTGTATTTGAACTGCTGTTCAACGTCCTTGATCACGGTTTGGCAATCGAGGCAAGTGAACGTTCCGCTGACCAGCTCGGGATGAACAGGATGCGTGCGTATGACTTGACCGCTGATTTTAAATAGAGTTCCGATTCTGAAGTTTCGAAGTTCGCGAATCTTACGCTGGTTAGGGACATCTTCAAACGCGATGTACAAATCCTTTCCGGCCGGAATGCCGTGGTAATGATGCCTCGCAAAGTTTCGGACAGCTAGACACAGATATTGATACACCCGATAATACTCTTCTTGGATTGTGTTGTATAGTTGTTGGCTGTATATTTCAACGTCAACCAGGCTCACTAGCAGCGTATTTCTTTCCGGTCTCATGAGAGCCTCCGCCACGGGCAAGTATTTCACTTCGCCCTGCACAGCATACTCTTCGAGGAAATCGAAGAAAAGCTTTTGAACTTTTTCTCCCAAGTGGTCAACCACTTTTGCAGCTTTGTCACCTGCTCCTTGTGAAACGTCCATAGCTCTTCAACTGTAATGCTAGGATTGGATATGTGTATCGAATATGCTGAAGAAGAATCTAGTTCAGTTAGTATCGTACACCCATTTACTGGCTTTTATACAGAAAATTACTAGTTTTTGTAGTTTAAATGAGAAATGCTAGAATGAATAGATTAATACAATCAAGACAAAGTATATAAAGTAATGAACAGAAAGCACAGTGAAGTGCAAAGTAGCACTGAATTCCCATTCAATAAATTTTAAACGAAATAGCATATTAATATTGAAATGAACCTGAATATTTTCGGGTGACAGCCAGAGTGGAATTGGTGGCAACGTCACGCGCAACTTTCCGTTTAATTACTTGATTATTCTATGAGAGAAACCCTTCTGTCACGCGCAACTCATTGCTGAAAACAACCACTGTTTCCACTCTGGGGTGACAGTTGTCAGGGGCCAGAGTGGAAACACCATTTATCTTTGACAATAAGTTGAGCGTGAGAGAAGGGTTTCTTGCATAGAACAATCAAGTTAATATAATGGTAAGTTTTGCATGATGTTGCCACGAATTCCACCCTGGGTCAGGGGAAATTGTCAGCAACAGCAACTAGCCGAGCGAGATAGTGTAATGGTTGTGCGTCCGGCTACTCGATCGGTAGGTCATGGGTTCAATCACCGGCCGGGTCAGACCAAAGACTCGACAACTGGTATCCGCGGCTATCCTGCTAGGCGCTCAGCAATCACGGATAGCGTGGAGGAGAAAAAACCGGGGGTGCAGACTAGATGACCTTACTATAAAGGCCGAATCGCATCTCCGTCGTCAAAGCATCTCGATGGTGCAGGCGAAAAAGAATATCATATCTCTCTCTCTCTCTCTAGTAGAGAATTTGAAAGAACATTGCATATCAACAATCATATTACCAAATCTGACGTTATTGACTTGAATTGTCAATTGTCATGAGATATCGAATAATCGGCGTTAAGAGATCAATGTACTATTGTCAAGATGATACACAAGATTTTTGGCACTTCTTCGATGGCAGTCAGAGATCGAAAAGTGTTCACCAGGATCACCAATGTTTGTTTTCCATAAACACGAATAAAATTTTTTGTGCCTTTGGAGAGACTAATATTAGGGTGGGGGATAGGGAGATTGGAAGTGGGTTAGGGTCAAAGTTGGGATAAGGTATCCCAAGATTTGGGTTGGGAGAGGCGGGGTATTAGGGTTGATAGTTAGCAGGATATTAGGATTGGGGTTAGGGTCAAAGTTGGGGTAGGGTATCCCAAGATTAGGGGGCGCTTCTTCGATATACGCCCCAGATCGAAACAGTGCTCCCCATGACACCAACAAATGTTTCACATGAACACAATAAAATTTATAAACGTCAAAATAAATTGTTTTTTGCCTTTGTTGTGGAAGGGGGATATTATGGTTGGAGGAGAGGGGGATATTAGGACTGGGGGGGGGGGGGAGGATATTAGGGTTAGAAGATGGGTTTAGAGTTAGGGTTAGGAAATGGGGATATTAGGGTTGGAGGAGAGGGGGATATTAGGGTTTGGGAGGTAGGATGTTAGGGTTAGGGTTAGAGCTGTGTTAGGAAATGGGGATATTAGGGTTGGAGGAGAGGGGGATATTAGGGTTGGGGAGGGGGGTATATTAGGGTTAGGGGATGGGATTAGAGTTAGGGTTAGGAAATGGGGATATTAGGGTTGGAGGAGAGGGGGATATTAGGGTTTGGGAGGGGGGATATTAGGGTTAGGGGAAGGGGTTAGGGTTAGAGCTGGGTTAGGGTTAGGAAATGGGGATATTAGGGTTGGAGGAGAGAGGGATATTAGGGTTGGGGAGGGGGGATATTAGGGTTTGGGGATGGGTTTAGGGTTAGAGCTGTGTTAGGGTTAGGGTAACCCAATAATAGGTTTGGAGTGCGGGACACGATATTCCACACTCTCCCGACCATAATATCCCCAACCCTAATCTTGGGATACCCTAACACCAACTTTGACCCTAACCCACCTCCAACCCCAATATTTCCCAGCTCTAATCCTGGAATACCCTAACACAACCCTAATATCCACCTACCCCCAACCATAATCTTCCCCAACCCTGATATCCCTAACCCCAACTTTGACCACATCCAACCCAAATATCCATCTCTCCACAGGCAAAAAACAATTTATTTTGACGTTTATAAAATTTGATCGTGTTCATGGGAAACACTTGCTGGTTACATGTGAGACACTGTTTCGATCTGGGGCGTATATCGAAGAAGCGCCGATTAGGGTTGGGGAAAGGGGTATATTAGGGCTGTGGGAGAGGGGATATTAGGGTTGGGGGAAATTGGAGGTGGGTTAAACCCCAGTCAGGGGTAATCTAACCCCAACTTTGAACCTAACCCACCTCCAACCCCCTCTCCCCCAATCCTAATCTTGGGATACCCTACCCCACCTCCAATCTCCGTCTCCCCCAACCCTAACCCTAATATCCTCCCTCCCGCAACCCTAATATCCTCCTTTCCCCCAACCCTAATATCCGTCTACCACCGGGTCCGTCTACCCACCCCAATGCGAAAAAAATTCATTTTGACGTTTATAAATTTTTCTGTTATTGTTCATAGGAAGCATTTATTGGTGTCATGGGGATCGTTTTTTCGATATTTGGTGAATAACAAAGAAGTGCTGAAAGATCAACATTGAAAAGAACGGTGACATCGGGCACTCTAGGCCAAGGTGGATATGGATCGCTAATGATGCATGTCGTTCGACATCCTCCTATCTGTTCAGTGTTCATGACATCGCATTGTGTTGTGTCTTGTCGCATTGTACATTGTGTGTGACTGTTCAGATGAAAAATATTACATAACAATGTTATGTTATTTGCCCATATCCCACTCGGACACAGCACACAATGCGTAGCGTAAGCCGTCAACCTCATCAGTCAGGGTCACTTGAACATCTACTAACTAATGTATTGTATTCATAGAAAATACACGATGTGGCCTTATTTCCTTAAAAGCAGCAGCGCAAATATCGAATATAAGCTGTTATGTACCTCAACATTATATTACCTTGCCATATGCCAACGTACGTCTCATCTCGTGCCGTCCTTTCCCCACAACAGTTCGCTGTGGGTTGCGGCAACATCCAGATTCCACCTCCTGAAGTGGCGGGAAAATATTACTTGATTAAAGGGACCACTATACATGTATAAATTAACTTTGACGAATTAAATACGAACAATAAAATAGGAATCACGCACATAATTTCAACAATGGCCATTTTACGGTCCAAAATGCATTATTAATGCCGCACCTGTGAAGATAACAATCGTTATTTGTATACTATATAATCAGCATCTACCCGACATTAACCATGCTCTCACCGTATACCGAAAAGATTTCGCGCCAATGACAAGAAATAATGCTGGTGCCCTGCGAACGCATTTCGGTATCACCGACTACCGAGTCTCCTTCGTGTCGACAAGTCTTTTCTAGGGAGACAAGATGCCCAATTTGCCATATTAGAAAATATTGAGATGACTAGAAGTTTCGATCGATTCCAGACGTACCATACTGATTCCGGTTGAATTGAACCATTGATCTCAGAATCTCAGTGATGTGATGCGAAATCGGGATCGATTATTATATTATAATAAATCAGTACTACAGAACGCATTATAACGTTTATTCTAGTCCTAGGTTGCACCTTTTGTATCGGAGTCCACTCTTCGAGAATCGAGAACGAAGATGTGTGACATGTGGGTGAACCGCGAATGCGCCGAAAACAGCTGATCCGAAGGATTTAAATCCCCACGTGACGACGCTGGAAGTGTTAGCGCTGCAGGAGTCGTTCAATATTGTTGTTACGGGCATTGATTCGACTGGTGGGTTTGAACAGAACATTGAATCGCTAATAATTTCAAATTTTCACGTGACTTTGGAATAATTTTCGGGCACACTGGGTCAAGGATAAGATTTTAAAGAGTTTGTGTTAAGGGTAAGGTAACTAGATTAATGATATATATATAATTATATCACTCATCAGACGAGACGTTGCAGTTCAATGTTACGCATGTTATCACTGCGCGATTCGGACAGGTTGACAAATTCACTCAGTTTATGATATAGGATGTTAATACAGTTAAATTATTCTTTCCCCTTGTTTCCTTATAAATTGTCATTTTTATGCATAGCAACACTATCAAAAGACGGTTGCGATGAGATGGTAACTAATTATTTAATGCTGCCAACGTATTGACATGTTCCTTATTTCAAATTGCAGTTTCCAGTTGAATAATATTGGGATACCGCTAATTAATTCATTATCGTTCAAGTTTAATCAAAATTTCTATCCATTGTGATTTTATATTTGTTTCAGGTTTTATAGTTATTGCATCGCATATATCATAGGCAGCAGCATATTCACTCCATTTATATTCAAACAGTGATTAAGTGAACTTCCTCTCGACTATGTTCTCACACCACCACGCAACTACAAACATAATTGCCAATCATCCTCAAATGAAAAAGCTTGCACCACACTCTCCCCAGTATTCCAGTAAGGGGACGGTGATTGAGATTATTGACAACAAAACTAAGCAAGGAAATATTTTATTCACTAACATACTTGCAAACTGCATTCTTCCAACTGCAAAAGGAGGATGCGATGCAAACACAATGTACTTTGATCTGAATCAAAACTTCGACCTGCTACAGCTCATCGGCACATTGGAGAACAAGACAAATGCCGAAGAAGAATGTATTAAAGAATGGGTGAAGAAATTTCATATTGTACGTTGCAGAGACCTGCACCATCTTCTGATCACACTCTTATCCATAGAGCCAATGGTTGCCAGCAGCAGTTCCGCAGTAAAGCTGATCATTCTCGATGGTCTGGGTTCAAACTATTGGACGGAACAGTTTGTAGGTGCCAGCTCTAAATATTTAAGGGTACAGAACTACAAGAGGTTATCGGATATTTTAAAAACCTTCATGGACAAATACAGCCTTTCTATTTTGATACGGACGGTCGAAGTATTTGGTAATAGACAGAAAAGCGTTACTACTGAAAATAGAAACTTACGACTGTATGGTGACTCATGGTGTGAATTTGTCGATTTTCGGTATGTGTTATTACAGCAGCCACAGGCGATGCAATGTGAACATCAATTTATCTTGAAGAGTACTTCGAGCAGTCACCAAGTCAACGTAAAAGCTGCTGGGAATATGGTGATTGAATGTTGAGCATTCTAGGATGCTGTTAATAACAGCTGTCACTCAATTAATTCTTTCAAGAGGGATTATTAACAACTCTAGTGCAATTTTGTCTGTTCCTGAATAAATTTCGTGAAGCAAAGTTGGTTGCAATGCAAGCAGCTGTTTCACAACCCTGCTAATTATAAGTAGGCTGTAAGTTGTTTTATTGTTTGTCGTACGACAGTTCTGTTATAGAGGTAGGAAAATAATCTTGAAGGTAGATGAGGAATCTAGGTTTAACTTCGTCAGCGTTTCTTCCAGGCTAGAAATGAATGGGAGAGGTTTCAACTGTCAATGCATGGATCAGTTAACATCTGTCAGTGAATACTATTTGAAGTAGAGGCAACCCATTGAAGAATAACTTTGAAGTGAGAGTGCTCCTATGCCACCTTGATGGCAGGTGCGACAAAACTTCTTCCTCTAAATATACGTAGGTTAACACTTGAATCCCAAATTGACCAAACCTGAACAAAAGAGACAACATGTATTCATAAATAATACTGTTACAGTGCAATACACGAGTCCACAAAGCATGCATGCATTCATCTTCATGGCCCCCCATTGCATAAGCCAGGTTGTGAAAAAGTGGTTCATGACCCAAGTTAGTGTATTAATCATTTGAGAATTCCCATACTCTCAACTGCACATTAGGGCGGTTCAAAAATAACCTTTTTTCCTTAATCTTGCGGGCTACGTGATTAAATCGTTAGGTTGCCTTAAAAAACGACGCACACCAAATTTGAATTCATTCCAACCAATATTCGCGGTTTACGTAGAGTTTGAAAATTTTGAATTTGCCCAGAAACGCAAAAATTTTTTTTTTTCACATTTTTCTGCCAACCCCATGAAAATGTTGGGCTGTCTTCAAAAACTATGCAAAACAAATTTGACTCAATTCCAAGCCGTAGAAGTGGAGTTATATCAGTTTTTCCTTAATAATTCTGGGATTATCCTTGATCTGTGTATAATCCAATAATTTTCATCGAAAAACTGGAATAACTCCGCTTCTACGGCTTGGAATTGAGTAAAATTTGTTTTGCATAGTCTTTGAAGACAGCCGAACAATTTCATGGGGTTGGCAGAAAAATTTGAAAAATTTTTTTTTTGCGTTTCTGGGCAAATTCAAAATTTTCAAACTCTACGTAAACCGCGAATATTGGTTGGAATGAATTCAAATTTGGTATGCGTCGTTTTTTAAGGCAACCTAACGATTTAATCACGTAGCCCGCAAGATTAAGGAAAAAAGGTTATTTTTGAACCGCCCTACTGCACATGTATGATCGAAATTCCAATTAAGACAAACATGAAGAATATTTTTATGACAAAACAGTAATACTGTTTTCAGTTCTCACATGTATCCGTAAATAATAATCCGATGCTTCATTGCATTGTGGGTGAAAAAATGCGGTACTATGCTTCTGCAAAGAATCTGACAAATAAAAGAAAATATGCATACACTGGCAACCACATGGTACAGTCCAATAAAATTGACCAATAAGCAAAAGGGCATAAATGTTTGATCATTCAAATGTTACATCGTATGATTATGGCCAGCACTCATCTATCGCAATATCTGTTTCATTTTGACGCCTCACCTTTGAATAACAATATTGTGAAAGGAACAGTGTTGTGTCATGAATCAACCCATGGCGATTATGTATGATTGGAAAAACAGCGTAGCTTAGGTAAACATGCAGTGACATAGAGCACGAAGCTAGCAATGTATCGCAGAGCTCCATGAGCCATGGATGAGATGCACATTCATCAAATTTCAATACTCTCCCGAACTGAATTAAAGACATTTCCTTCCGATAGCCAATTATGATTTAGAACTTCCGAAGCAGTCAACCTGGAAGTCCTACTGTGCTGCAACATTCCCTGGATCAAACTGCGTGCAGACTGTGAAATACAATCACATGACGGCGATGGAAATTCCAGCCTCCCACAAATGATAATATCAAACAGCTCTTCCTGATTATCAGTTGATGAGCTGAAAGGAGGTGAACCAGACAGTAATATATAAGTGATTACACCCGCCGCCCATATATCTACTTCAAGGCCGTAGCCCTTTTGTAGAATAATTTCCGGAGCAACATACGTAGGTGTGCCACATATTGTGTAGAGTGGTTTGTCGGCCAGCACTGTGGCTAACCCAAAGTCACCTAGTTTAAGGGCCTTGGTACCATCCTTGTAGAGATACACTAAAAGATTCTCCGGTTTGACGTCACGATGAACAACGTTACGGTTGTGGAGGTACAGCAAGGCACTGGCAATGTTGTGCAGCATGCCACAAGCGTCGTCTTCAGAGAATTTGGTTCCTCTTGAAATTACATCAAACAGATCGCCGCCATTTGCTAATTCCATCACAACATAAGTCCCCCGGTCTGAGATAAAATCCCTCACTAGTCTTACAATATTGGGATGACGCATTTGTTTGAGGATAGTAGTCTCGTTGTCAAATCTGCAATCGCTCGAATCTTCTGCAAGCACCACTTTCAAAGCGTAACGCTTCCCAGTGGCTCGGTTCATGCATTCTTTTACCGAAGCATAATGTCCGTCACCAATATTCGAAAGCACATTGAACTCTTCAAGTAACTTTGGGGGATAATTTCGTTCGGCGATAAGCGGTTCGACAGTGTTCAAAGACATGGTGGACTGCGCTTTGTTGGACAGAACCAGCCTGCCGGTTTCTCGATCACTTTCGGGGCGGATTTTCAAACTTCGTCGACGCGCCCTTGGGGTCTCATAAGATTTGCATAAACTTTTCTCAGAACTGTCGATCTCGAAATCTTCATACGTTAACTTTTCGTATCCGCAAGCGATGAAAACTTCCTCAGGACCGAAAAAGTCACGGAGCTCTTTCACCTCCTTACCGGCAAGTGTGTATATTTTCCGTACCGCTCCAGTGTCTAGTTTTATGGCTGTTGTGATTTCGCTGGCAACTTGTTCGAGACTGTGGGCTGTTTTCTTGTTTAAAAGTATCCTAATTGCCTTGCGAGGTTTAACACCATTTCTGATAACAGTAATTAACTTGGGACGAATAAAATCTCGGTTAGCCTTGAAAGACTTTCTCTCGCTCATCAAGCGATAATTCTTGTCGCTAAAAGAAAGTCTTGTGTTTGTAAGCCTTGTTAATGACTGTGATTTCAACCCACCTTGTCTATTTTTAGACCAGTTTGGGGTGGTGTTTTGAAGATAATCCATTTTTTTGCAACCCTCTCCAGATGAGCAAACGTAGCTTTCTCCATGTTCAATATCGCGAAGGCAATCAACCTTCCGCCAATCTTTGATAGCAAATATAGACCGAACACCAAACGGAAGATTGGCTGTGTCTGATAGTGTCCTCGTCAAGTCCGTTAAAAGTGCATCGAATGTACGAAACCTTGTTCCAGATATAGCATAAGTGGCACCTTGGTGAAATCGATCACCGTTACGGTAAAAGTGAACCCGCTTTGCTTTCTTTTCTTCCGACAAATGCTCCAATGTACGACTTCTATAGAAGCTGGAATTTGAACGTATTAGCGGCCTTTCAGACAAACCTACATTCGAATTCTCGTTGATAACATTATCCGCAATCGAGGACTGCCGGAATCTGCTCATGATAAGTTCCGTTTCATATGCATAGTTTCAGTCTAATCAAGCATTAAGTATTTCTTTGTAAGCCTGGGCTAAAAAGAGACAATTTTAGAAGACTATATCGATAAGCGCTACTGGAATCTCGGTACGTTTTGCCTAATATAACAGGTGAGCAGCAATGATTGGGTCAAGTGTAGAATACGGCCACCTCGAGAAAGTGATCCCCATGACCATCACCGATCAGTGTTGCACCTGAAACTTCAGTGCTGCACCTGAAACTGTCGGAATTCAGAGTGCTTCACGTAGTTACCGACTATGCTCCCCACTAGACCCTATAAATCCTGTCAAGGTTCCATATTATATCTTATCATATTATTATATCTTGAATTCACAGATACACATGCCGGTGACGAGCAAGATTACATTTTACATCGCTCGCTCGCATACCAGATGAACGGCTTGTACAAGAAATCGAAAGAAAGGGGAAAGGAAGCGACTTACTCCAATCTCTTCACCACATTATGTATTGTGTATCGCATTTTTATCGAAAATATAAAAAATAAAACGCATGACGCCTATGCCCGCGCAGTTGCCCAGAAAAGACCCGACGTAAGAAAGTACTCATGTACACTTATGTGAAGACACTCGCATAGTCGCGTATCATACCAAGTGTACTTTCCAGCCACAATAGTTATGTACAGACACTCGCATAGTCGGGTATGATACCAAGTGTACTTTTCAGCCACAATAGTTATGTACAGACACTCGCATAGTCGCGTATCATACCAAGTGTACTTTTCAGCCACAATAGTTATGTACAGACACTCGCATAGTCGGGTATGATACCAAGTGTACTTTTCAGCCACAATAGTTATGTACAGACACTCGCATAGTCGCGTATCATACCAAGTGTACTTTTCAGCCACAATACTTATGTGAAGACACTCGCATAGTCGCGTATCATACCAAGTGTACTTTGCGGCCAAGGCTACTCATGTAGGTACTCTCCAATAATAGGGCATGATACCAAGTGTACTTTTCAGCCACAATACTTATGTGAAGACACTCGCATAGTCGCGTATCATACCAAGTGTACTTTCCAGCCACAATAGTTATGTACAGACACTCGCATAGTCGGGTATGATACCAAGTGTACTTTTCAGCCACAATAGTTATGTACAGACACTCGCATAGTCGGGTATGATACCAAGTGTACTTTTCAGCCACAATAGTTATGTACAGACACTCGCATAGTCGCGTATCATACCAAGTGTACTTTTCAGCCACAATACTTATGTGAAGACACTCGCGTAGTCGCGTATCATACCAAGTGTACTTTGCGGCCAAGGCTACTCATGTAGGTACTCTCCAATAATAGGGCATGATACCAAGTGTACTTTTCAGCCACAATAGTTATGTACAGACACTCGCATAGTCGCGTATCATACCAAGTGTACTTTTCAGCCACAATACTTATGTGAAGACACTCGCGTAGTCGCGTATCATACCAAGTGTACTTTTCAGCCACAATACTTATGTGAAGACACTCGCATAGTCGCGTATCATACCAAGTGTACTTTCCAGCCACAATAGTTATGTACAGACACTCGCATAGTCGGGTATGATACCAAGTGTACTTTTCAGCCACAATAGTTATGTACAGACACTCGCATAGTCGGGTATGATACCAAGTGTACTTTTCAGCCACAATAGTTATGTACAGACACTCGCATAGTCGCGTATCATACCAAGTGTACTTTTCAGCCACAATACTTATGTGAAGACACTCGCGTAGTCGCGTATCATACCAAGTGTACTTTTCAGCCACAATACTTATGTGAAGACACTCGCATAGTCGCGTATCATACCAAGTGTACTTTGCGGCCAAGGCTACTCATGTAGGTACTCTCCAATAATAGGGCATGATACCAAGTGTACTTTTCAGCCACAATACTTATGTGAAGACACTCGCATAGTCGCGTATCATACCAAGTGTACTTTCCAGCCACAATAGTTATGTACAGACACTCGCATAGTCGGGTATGATACCAAGTGTACTTTTCAGCCACAATAGTTATGTACAGACACTCGCATAGTCGGGTATGATACCAAGTGTACTTTTCAGCCACAATAGTTATGTACAGACACTCGCATAGTCGGGTATGATACCAAGTGTACTTTTCAGCCACAATACTTATGTGAAGACACTCGCGTAGTCGCGTATCATACCAAGTGTACTTTTCAGCCACAATACTTATGTGAAGACACTCGCATAGTCGCGTATCATACCAAGTGTACTTTTCAGCCACAATAGTTATGTACAGACACTCGCGTAGTCGCGTATCATACCAAGTGTACTTTTCAGCCACAATAGTTATGTACAGACACTCGCATAGTCGCGTATCATACCAAGTGTACTTTCCAGCCACAATAGTTATGTACAGACACTCGCATAGTCGGGTATGATACCAAGTGTACTTTCCAGCCACGATACTTATGTATAGACACTCGCATATTATAGAAATGGCCCTGACCCTGACTCCTACTCCAACGTCCGGTCAAATGTAGATAGACTCGAACTATAGCCAATGGCAGCACGTTTATCAACAAAACAAAAACGAAACGAAATGTAGAAAAAAACGGAATTACGAAATTGCAGGCACACTTCGATAACTAGATAATTCTGAGCAGTCAAATCTCAATAAATTAAAGGGCTCATTTTACACTGGGTGTTGCCTGGCGATTTCCTGAACAATGTCCGAAAAGTAATGATCTCTTTCTCTGGTCCGACGCCACATCCATTCATCGACTGGATCAGTGCTTATCAATCGAGTGTATCTCGCAACCGAAGGTGTTCCATACTTTTTTAAATAGTTTACCACTCTAATGGGGTGTGACAATAAGGGTGTCCTTCCTTGCAATGGGGAAAACTGTTAATATGATTTTTGTCTCATTAACTGAATCAGTTACGCCAGATATTACTAAGCAGAGAATCAATATGGCGATGTCCTGTAGGCCTATATCTGTCATGTTCACGCATTAAGTCAAGCAGCTATGCTTACACGAGTCTATGAACTGAGAAATGAAGTAGCAACTTTCCTCTAATATCGCCGACTCATAATCTTGTAATCGAAAATGGGTATCTCTTCTTGCTTTCCTGGTACATTTAACGTCGCATCTGAACAAATTGAATTTGCAACTTCAGGGGGATAGATGAGATGTTTAGGCGCATTCTAAACGAATCTGTGACTCTTGAAATGTCAACAGTAGCCTACAAAGAAAATTATGCTCACTTTCCTATACTGGAGGAGAGAAAACCTAGTACCAACACTACATTTCTAACTGTGATACGAAATTTAACTACTGAATAAGTGAATATTCACCCGCTTTTCCAACATTCCTTCTCTACAAAATGAATTCTGACTATTCAGTACTCCGTTTAATGTGGACGCCAATACCATTGCCGGAAAATTTCAAATGGGCCTTTGTGAAGTGCGATGCAGTTGAATTCATTGACATATTTCATACAAAGAGCATATCGCTGGATGACTTTGACAAAGAGCACGTTCTTGAAATTGGTCTTTATCCCAGCTTGTCCAGCAATGTAAAAGAAATGGCATCGATACTCATGTAGGTACTTTCGCATAATTGGCCATGATACCAAGTGTACTTTGCGGCCAAGGCTACTCATGTAGGTACTCTCCAATGATAGGTATGATACCAAGTGTACTTTGCGGCCAAGATAATCATGTAGGTACTCTCCAATAATAGGGCATGATACCAAGTGTACTTTGCGGCCAAGATACTCATGTAGGTACTCTCGCAAAATAGGGCATGATACCAAGTGTACTTTGCGGCCAAGATACTCATGTAGGTACATGTAGGCATGTCGAGAGGCATTGTACAGTCAGAATGCGTCCTTATGTACGTCAACCCACATTGGTCACATGAAGGTATCATCTTCAACAATGGTACATGCTCATAAACCGGAAAAAACATTGTGATTAACAATGAACTTAATAATTGATCACGGTGGAAGAGTTTCCGGGCCTGATGAACACGACTCTTCCATGTGTAAGTCGAGCAATAACTTCAGCAGCGTTTGGTCAACAAAAGGCGGTGAAGATGTGAATGCAAGTAACGAATGAATGAACAGGAAAGAGAAACTTGCAAACTTGCAGGAATATAATTAAAAATTAGGCGCAGTAGAAACTATAGTGGCCTTTAGAATTAGGCTGATTTCTATCTATGAATAATTTTATGTTGTAATAAAAGTTGTAAAACAAATCATCGCTAAATAATATATCATTTCATTTCATAGCCCACATTTATCAGTAGCCTAAGCATGGCGAGTTTAGTTGGTGTAGGCATACCAGAGCTCATTGGAATGGGCGCGCTGTCAAGCAACACTGCAGCCATTCAGTTTTTCAGGCAGCATGGACTACTTGCAAGGCAACAGAATTGCCCACAATGCAGCGTGCCATGCGCTGAAAAATTCAGGAACGTCAAAGATCAGACCGCCTGGCGTTGTCCGGTAGGAAGTCATACATTTTTTTTTGTTGGAGCCAGAAACTAATATTTTGTGACATTTTTCATTCACAGAAATGCAAGAATTTTTGGAGCATACGTCTTGGTTCTTTCTTTTACAAAAGCAATCTGACGGTATTGCAACTACTGTACCTCCTCTACTTTTGGTCACAGGACCATTTGCAGGTCTCGATCATACACGAATTAAAGATCAGTAATCGGACCTGCATTGACTGGTGTCAATTTTTCAGGGAGGTAATTTCCAAGTTTAATTGTATAGCATGGCACTATGATTACTCTGTGATATTTTCAAGGTCTGCTCGAGTGAGCTACTGAGAGGCTCCGGCGTCGTTGGTGGTCTAGGACACGTTGTGGCTATTGACGAGTCTGTCATAGCCAAGCGCGGCCGTGGGGCAAACGCCCAGGCAAGGCCCGTCCCACAACAGTGGATATTTGGAGGCGTGGATCTTGCAACGAAGTTTGTATACAGAAAATACCACCCAAGGTTAGCAAAACTTAAAGAATAATAAATGTTTTATGCAGTCAATGCTTCATGCGATTCGTCGATCGTCGCGACGCCGGTACACTTTTGCCGATTATTCGGCAATACATTGCTCCAGGGACTGAAATTTGGTCCGATCAATGGGCTGCATATCGTGGCATAAACGGTAAAAATATATATTTCAACGATAACGATCACTTTCATGAAAGTATTTATATTTCGTTAACAGGAATGGGCCTGAATTATACGCACAAATCGGTGTGTCATAAGGATTTATACGTGGCACCCGACGGCGTGCATACCAATAATATTGAAAGTCAATGGCGAGATTGCAAAAGAAAATTCAATCGCATGAATGGTTCGGTAAGAAGTTTTGTGCCCTCCTATATTGATGAGTGGATGTGGCGAAGAACTAGAGATAGGGCACATTACTTCCCCGATATCATTCATGCGATTGCGACTCATCCAGAGTATCAATTTTAATATGAGAATGCACCATTCCTGCAATTTCGTTCAATTTTCTTTGTTTCGTTCTTTCACAAATAAACATGATACACCTGAGTATTGTGGCTGGAAACAAGATTTGATGAGTACAGGGCTGTGGAAAGTACCTACATGAGTATCTTGGCCGCAAAGTACACTTGGTATCATGCCCTATTATGCGAGAGTACCTACATGAGTATCTTGGCCGCAAAGTACACTTGGTATCATACCCGACTATGCGAGTGTCTGTACATAACTATTGTGGCTGGAAACTACACTTGGTATGATACGCGACTATGCGAGTGTCTTCACATAAGTATTGTGGCTGAAAAGTACACTTGGTATGATACGCGACTATGCGAGTGTCTGTACATAACTATTGTGGCTGAAAAGTACACTTGGTATCATACCCGACTATGCGAGTGTCTGTACATAACTATTGTGGCTGAAAAGTACACTTGGTATCATACCCGACTATGCGAGTGTCTGTACATAACTATTGTGGCTGGAAAGTACACTTGGTATGATACGCGACTATGCGAGTGTCTTCACATAAGTATTGTGGCTGAAAAGTACACTTGGTATGATACGCGACTACGCGAGTGTCTTCACATAAGTATTGTGGCTGAAAAGTACACTTGGTATCATACCCGACTATGCGAGTGTCTGTACATAACTATTGTGGCTGGAAAGTACACTTGGTATGATACGCGACTATGCGAGTGTCTTCACATAAGTATTGTGGCTGAAAAGTACACTTGGTATGATACGCGACTACGCGAGTGTCTTCACATAAGTATTGTGGCTGAAAAGTACACTTGGTATGATACGCGACTATGCGAGTGTCTGTACATAACTATTGTGGCTGAAAAGTACACTTGGTATCATACCCGACTATGCGAGTGTCTGTACATAACTATTGTGGCTGGAAAGTACACTTGGTATGATACGCGACTATGCGAGTGTCTTCACATAAGTATTGTGGCTGAAAAGTACACTTGGTATGATACGCGACTATGCGAGTGTCTGTACATAACTATTGTGGCTGAAAAGTACACTTGGTATCATACCCGACTATGCGAGTGTCTGTACATAACTATTGTGGCTGAAAAGTACACTTGGTATCATACCCGACTATGCGAGTGTCTGTACATAACTATTGTGGCTGGAAAGTACACTTGGTATGATACGCGACTATGCGAGTGTCTTCACATAAGTATTGTGGCTGAAAAGTACACTTGGTATGATACGCGACTACGCGAGTGTCTTCACATAAGTATTGTGGCTGAAAAGTACACTTGGTATCATACCCGACTATGCGAGTGTCTGTACATAACTATTGTGGCTGGAAAGTACACTTGGTATGATACGCGACTATGCGAGTGTCTTCACATAAGTATTGTGGCTGAAAAGTACACTTGGTATGATACGCGACTACGCGAGTGTCTTCACATAAGTATTGTGGCTGAAAAGTACACTTGGTATGATACGCGACTATGCGAGTGTCTGTACATAACTATTGTGGCTGAAAAGTACACTTGGTATCATACCCGACTATGCGAGTGTCTGTACATAACTATTGTGGCTGGAAAGTACACTTGGTATGATACGCGACTATGCGAGTGTCTTCACATAAGTATTGTGGCTGAAAAGTACACTTGGTATCATGCCCTATTATTGGAGAGTACCTACATGAGTAGCCTTGGCCGCAAAGTACACTTGGTATGATACGCGACTATGCGAGTGTCTTCACATAAGTATTGTGGCTGAAAAGTACACTTGGTATCATGCCCTATTATTGGAGAGTACCTACATGAGTAGCCTTGGCCGCAAAGTACACTTGGTATGATACGCGACTACGCGAGTGTCTTCACATAAGTATTGTGGCTGAAAAGTACACTTGGTATGATACGCGACTATGCGAGTGTCTGTACATAACTATTGTGGCTGAAAAGTACACTTGGTATCATACCCGACTATGCGAGTGTCTGTACATAACTATTGTGGCTGAAAAGTACACTTGGTATCATACCCGACTATGCGAGTGTCTGTACATAACTATTGTGGCTGGAAAGTACACTTGGTATGATACGCGACTATGCGAGTGTCTTCACATAAGTATTGTGGCTGAAAAGTACACTTGGTATGATACGCGACTACGCGAGTGTCTTCACATAAGTATTGTGGCTGAAAAGTACACTTGGTATGATACGCGACTATGCGAGTGTCTGTACATAACTATTGTGGCTGAAAAGTACACTTGGTATCATACCCGACTATGCGAGTGTCTGTACATAACTATTGTGGCTGAAAAGTACACTTGGTATCATACCCGACTATGCGAGTGTCTGTACATAACTATTGTGGCTGAAAAGTACACTTGGTATGATACGCGACTATGCGAGTGTCTGTACATAACTATTGTGGCTGAAAAGTACACTTGGTATCATACCCGACTATGCGAGTGTCTGTACATAACTATTGTGGCTGGAAAGTACACTTGGTATGATACGCGACTATGCGAGTGTCTTCACATAAGTGTACATGAGTACTTTCTTACGTCGGGTCTTTTCTGGGCAACTGCGCGGGCATAGGCGTCATGCGTTTTATTTTTTATATTTTCGATAAAAATGCGATACACAATACATAATGTGGTGAAGAGATTGGAGTAAGTCGCTTCCTTTCCCCTTTCTTTCGATTTCTTGTACAAGCCGTTCATCTGGTATGCGAGCGAGCGATGTAAAATGTAATCTTGCTCGTCACCGGCATGTGTATCTGTGAATTCAAGATATAATAATATGATAAGATATAATATGGAACCTTGACAGGATTTATAGGGTCTAGTGGGGAGCATAGTCGGTAACTACGTGAAGCACTCTGAATTCCGACAGTTTCAGGTGCAGCACTGAAGTTTCAGGTGCAACACTGATCGGTGATGGTCATGGGGATCACTTTCTCGAGGTGGCCGTATTCTACACTTGACCCCAATGATTCTCCAAGTTGAAGTAATTTCATAAAATATATAAAAAAGATAAGGAATTGTGTGAGCATAGGACATTGATTCCAATGCTAAGTAAAACTACATTATCACACACTGACGGGTAACAGTCGCAGATAATCACCTCACATAGGTCTAATGTTATACTGGGTATTGTATATACTCCAGCGATGAGTCCGTCAGTCATCTTCGTTCAAGTTTTCATTGGTATACTTGCTAAAACAGTATCTCTACGCCACGCCTACCGACGCTATCAATGATTCATTCCTTCGCGTAATTACAACAGTGACAAATAATGAGCAGTGAGAAAAACATTTCCGTAGTTGTGGTCGCATAGAGCAAGTGATAAGGACGATAGAGTCCCATCTCCGTGTCTTCGTTTTATTTACAGCTGCGCAAATATGAATGAATGAGTATCAGCATGGAATTTTCCATGGTGGTACCAGACTACTAATCCAACTAATCGCTGTCAGCTGATCGATGCTATTTAAATTTCGGGTGTCATTACTTTCTGTGGTTTATAATTTGTGTTGGTTCGTTGCCAAATTATTCCACATTATTATTTTTAATGCGAAACTCTTGCAAAAAAATGCGTGGTAGTGAAAATACTGGTTTTTCTGGTAAAGTAGTAATTTATTAAAGAGGAGCGCGCACACCCATCAACAATAACAAAAGGGGACTGAAACATTAAATTAGGATTTAGATGGAAAATGCCTCTTTTGATAATGCGCAACAGTGCATGTCCAATTTGACAATGTCCATCAACGAGCATTTTGGCGAAATGTATTGCAGTTTTCCGTGGCCTATTATAGGCTAGCAGATCCTTTGTTCGCATCACCTCGAAGTCGAACTGCATGCCACGCGACGAAATTGAATATTTACCAATGTTCGTTGAAGGACAATGACAGTAATGGTCATTGTCACAGACACGTTTCGAAAGGAACTTAATCATGTTGTTTTGTTGTACGAACACATCCATCTTTATTATGTTGCTGCTTCAATGAAACAACTGCATTTTTACCACCACACAGCTGTTTGATTACGGCAAATATGTCCATCGAACGAAGCATATCGAGTAGTCGGGGCGATTTTTCAGTAACCCAATATAATTTCTAAACCACATAATGTAATGACACCTAAAATAATGATGCATCGGATCACCGATTTTCGCTGAATCACATTTTACAACATAAACATAACGTAAAACTTATGAAAGTTATATTCCGGTTTTGCACCACCAATCAGTTGTACATAACGTATAGTAAGTATCCCAGATTCAGCTACCACGATGACGGCAATAGATATGAGTTGGTTTCGTAGCGAACATTCAGCAGAATATCTGAAGACACTAATCCACAAGTATGTCATACACATGTTCGTTATGTACTGACCGCTGAAGTTACATACATCGTGCAATACCATATTTCCAGAGGAAAACGAAGACATTTTGGCCTACTTGAACGGCCGTCTTTACCGCCAAGTAGGGAGGTGACAACCGCCGATTACAAAATATTCGTCTGCGGCAAAAGTGGCGTCGGAAAAACTGCCACGATAGCCAAGCTATGTGGCGCCAACATCCCTGACTCATTTTCCGAAACATCAGGTAAAACGTTAATTTGGTACCCTACCATACTACTGGTTTGACCAGATCCCGTCACAGGTATTGAAACGACGACTGTGTATTGGCCGGCACTTATACGGGACGGTGGGAAAGTCATTTACTTCAGATTGAATTTCTGGGATGTAGGTGACAATGCGATGAAGAAGTTTGACCATATATTGCCGGTGAGTGCCTAGACTTCTGAGTCTCTGCATATACAGTTAAATCCTTCGATGCAATTCAACATTGGTCCTGGCTTTGAAAATTTGTAGTCACAAAAAGATGTGGTCAGCAACAAAGTAGCCTACGCCTACTTTTTCTGAGTAGTCTAGTAGGTTTTGCCTTGTTTTGAAATACTTCCACTGATTTTTTTTGGCAAAACTCACTTTTATGAACTCCACACTTTTTTAAAGTAGTTTTTGGATAGGAATACGAATCACTATTGAGCGAAATTGCCTTAAAAACTTGACATAATAGTCCTAGCACAGCAACGGAACATATTTGTAGCGACGGATGCGTAGCCATGTAACTGCAGCCTGTATTTTCAAAATATGACGCCTCCGGCCTCAGGACAACGGCTAAATGTATGCAATCCATCAAACAGATGTAAGCTACTTCATGAATCTACTTACTTGCCTTTTCAGAGCTTCATATTCTTTTTCCACTTTGAGTAGTTCCTATGTCCTTGAAATTGCTACTTATAATTAAATGGAATTTACGTATTACTTCTGCTTCTACTTTGCATACGAACATTAGCTACTGCGAACGCATCTGGTCCCAGATAGGATAGAGTAGCTGGAGATTACAAAGACGTATGTATCTTTAATCTTATATATGGCTGATATATCTGATTTTGAGTTTTCCTGAAAGGCTTGTCAAGCGAGTGCCGACTGTTTCCTGTACACATTTTCCTTCACGGACCGGACCAGTTTTGAAGACCTGCCGCAGCTTTTAAGTAGGATGTCCACCGACAGCAGTGAAAGCCCACATCCAGCTCAAGTATTCATCGGAACCCGGTAAGATAGGAATTTGAATATACAAAGTACACATTTGTAATGGAGGACACCATCATGCATTTGAAGAGCTGACCAGTACACAATGAGTGACATTTCAGAGGCCGAAGTTCGTGATTTGTCTCAGTGTTGGAATATACCTGTGCTACGCACAAAGAATGTACCAAGTGACAAACCGGTAAATTAGTATCAAGCTGGTTTTGAAGTAAAACATTTACATCGCAAGTATATTTAGGCAATCGAACAACTCAAGGATATTGCACACATAATGAATACAATATGCAACATGCTATGGGCAAGAGATCATCTACAAATCAGATGACAAAATACACGGTAATTTTTGATACGCTTTGGTCTTACATTTTATTGATCAGTCAGGAGAGGTAATGATAAATCAAGGAACGATAAAAAACATCTGGTACGAATGGATAACCGATGCGATCTTCCACACAACTGGTAAAAACATACTACAGAACGTAACAATATCACACAGTAATGAGCAGCTTATTAGTAGAAGCACTCGGTAAAATGCTCATGAGTAAGAAATTTGATTGTGATGACTAAGCAAGGGTTGATTTTCTCTCACAAAGTTGGGTAAGCCTGAAGGATATGAAGCCACGCCGTGTCTGGGAGCGTTGGAAGACATGTTAATGGAATTTTCATGTCCTTCTCCTAGTACACTTCCACCATGAGAAGAAAGGGTACGGAACCTGTGTATAAGAATCATGCATGGATAACGAGTAATGACCATTGCCACCAAAATTCAACGCGTTTGACCACGTGTTCAATGGCAAAATAAATACCACACAAAAGTACAGAATTTTTCAGAGAATGCGGATTTGTGCAAGGACTTGCAAAGCACAAATATGAATTGAATAGAAAAAATTATTTGATTGCAATGTCCTCAGTGGGTAACTCCTTACCCAAGTCACTTCGAGTTCGAGTCATTGCAAATTTGACTCCAGAGTCTTTTGCAAATATATGGCTTCTCATATATCAGGGTTGAAATTAGGGCTGGGCAAAATCGAGTACCTGTGTGATTCGATTCTGAATCACGTAATATGCTTCGAGTCGAGTAATCGAGTATCACCCATTATGACGTAATAACAGAATGCAATACGTCAAAGTTCAAATATGTAGCCTGGACCAGTGGTTCTCAACCGCCGGTCAGCGGACCGGTGGCGGTCCGCGACGACATTCCTGCCGGTTCGCAAGGTATATTACAATTTTATACTTCAATTTCAAGATGTAATGTTGCAGGCTTGTCCATTGATAGAATAAATAAAACATCAAATTCTAAAATAATTCAGAAGTTCGTGAAGTAACATTAGGGCTTGAAACATGTTCGATTTAACTTGAAGTTCCAAGACGTGTTATTTGACGAGCGACAAGTGCAGAACAGATACGATCTGACTCATCGCTAAACAGTGCAGTTTGCGCGATCATTCGTTTTCGATTCATTCATTTTGTGCAGGACCGTATCTGGGGCACCCAAAACCGCGTAATAGGAGAGGGGTCGAGCTTGAAAAGTGCCCAAAATTATTTTGCATATGAACCTAAATCATATCGTATTTTTCTGAAACCTTTACAACATTTTTCGATTTCTTCTCGCGCTTGGCGCGATTTAGTGTCACTAAATGTCTTGCTTATTAGGTGCCCATCTCCGAGATGTACGCATGATTTATAGAAATAGGCAATTAGGCATTTCGGCGTCAGCCATTACCGCGTCACGACGTACCAACCCCTAATGAAGTATAGGGAACTCCGAAGGGTGTGCCAAAAATTCGGCTGCGAGAAAACCGATTACTATGACTCGGACTTAACCCTTTACTAATTGACTTGGACTTGACTCGGTGGTGAATTGAAAATGACTCGACCTGACTCGAGTCAAAACTATAAAAGTGAGATTGACTTGTGACTCGGAACCTTGTGACTTGGTTACAACCCTGCCCTCTATGCCGTGGTCAGAGCAAAAAAACGTATTATAGGCTGTGAAATTACCGTTAGGATATTAGGCAGAATGCTATTGAACACTGTGGCGGCTTATCTATCGAATAGAGACGTTAACCACGCAAATTCATGGCTTTGCACCTGATGAGTAAGTGTAGAATGATATAAATCAGGTTTTCTAAGACAAACAAAAACTACTACGTAAGTGAAAAAAAAAAACTAGATCAGTTTAAAAGGCATCTGAAAGAGCGTTTGGAACAGCAACTGACAATACCGTACATCACATTAGCAGGTACCGAGTCTCAACAACTATTAAAGCATAATATGCGTCACAGTGATGTGCAAAAAAATGCGAAAAGGAATAGAAATTGTTGCAATTTCTAACTGTAATGCATGGCACAACTAGTCGTGTGGGGATTCTGCTCAAAATATGCAGCAAATCAGACGATGCATATCTTTGTATGCGAAACTGGAACCGTTTGTGCAAGAGTCATGGCATAGCATAAACCTAAATAAAGTAGGCAAGTAGTGACAGTAGAGGAATTATAGTTATAGCAAGAATTTTTGTAAGTGACTAAGCCAATCAATGTTATATCAAGAGGCAATAACTCATAGCAATATGTACAGAAGATGATCTAATTGGTGTAGCAGCAAACGCAGTTGGCGCGACATAACAAGCAAGGACTTCAGTCGTAGAGTTCAATTCCAGTATCAATAAACAACAAGATCTCAACGTTTACACCAATTGTCAAACTTTTGCTGAGTGGTATGACACGAATGATATTACAAGAAGGCAACCAATACTTTTGCCTTACAAAATGACTCATCCTAAATCACGTGATGCTTCCATGCATATCTTGTGTTGTAAGTGAGTTTCCTACGGCAACCGCTCATTCTAAACGTCTGAATTGCATTAACGCGGGGGCGTGGAATGCAGATATAACGGGCTACTTCACCGAAACATGAGCAATGATTGAATAGTATTTTCGAACAGCACTCACGTTTCCTCTCGGTTCGAAAAGCTGCCGCTGCAGTCATCGTCGCTGTCATAGCGATGTGGATTGTCAAAGAAATACACCCTGGAACTGCAGCTGTGTGCATTTAGTGCATCGTCAATCACCTGAAATATGTTACGATGATAGTTGAATCACGCAATGAAACGAACGATTGAAAAAGTAAGGAAACTGACACTAGAAGTGATTCATGTCTGCTATGGTAGCAAGCCCGATGTAAAGATTCAGGGTTCACTCTTTTGATCAAATGTCCTAACCCGAAAGGATAAGCGATACCCAATTGCTCAGATTCTGCTGTGTATCCTATTACCAAACAAGTAGAATGATAAACTGACGGAGTAAAATCAATATAATAGGCCTACTCGGGAAATTGTTGAAATACGAACCATGCTTTGCACAGGTCTCCGTACACGAAAGAAGATAATCACAACTGTCGTCGGTAGAAGTTCCCACACAAACAAGACAATACCAAACAAAACAAACGTCAAGTCATTAACATCAATAAAATCTGCCTGGAAACAAAATAAGTTTTCACATATTATATATTTAATTTTGTTATTCATTTTCAACCGTACCTGATCGGAAACGTTATACCAGTCAAAATTAAAAGTCGACAATTGGTTTTTGCACTGTAGTGGGCTGATCGCCAGAAGATTGTATATGGCTCGTGACGTGTAAAGTAGAAGTATCACCACTCCCACAGTCGATGCTTGACACACAGTAGTTCCTTTTGCTTCTAATAATATGTTGGCAGAAGTAGTCTTGGATATTCGCACGATGCAATATGTCAGCCAAGCTCCACCGATGATAAAAAGCGTGTCATTCACCACTACACGGGCGGTGACCACCTTTTTTATCATATCAATATCGGGATCAACAATCTGAAACCGTGACAATGGATGATGTTACTGATCGTGCACCATGGTGCCGCAATTACTCACCGATGTGCTATTGTACACAACAATGGCACATGCCAAATTCATTGCAAGAAATATTGCACTCAAAGTGAAGCAGAATAGCCGCAAAGGATTTCTGCAATATATATGCCGAATATTAAATACTGAACTGTATCCACTCAAATAGGTGCCTAATGATTTAACGACTTCATACTGTAGTTAGAAATCCTAGGAAGGTTCCATATGTTGGGAGTTGTTGACTATCATCTGTATAGATGATATTTCCAGCTTCCTGATGCAATCAATAATGAAGTACCCATTCTAAACTTGTTGGATCTACTTGATATTACCAACACTCTGTCTAAGAAATGGAATAAAAGGCAGCAAACAAAAGTCGTCAAGTCATCCCTATAGCAGTGTTTCTTAACATTGTTAGCGCACATAGGCTACCCCTTAAGCCTTCAATAAAATCATTGAGACGGAATAGCGTGCATTACTAAGAATAAATCTGCCCAGAATAATTTTGGGCTCTAGATAGCGCGTAGGCCTAATTCCACAATGCATCCTGTATCCCCTGACTTGGTGCTTCGCACCTCCATGGGGAATGCCCGCCCTATAGCCAACAAACGTGGATACGGATGTAAGCCGGTAAAAAGCCAGACTAGAAACCATGGTTGTTTTTACCAATAAGTTGGGCGTGACAGAAGGGTTTCTTCAAGGATATCTAGAACTAGATATCCGTGGTTTTTTTGCATAGAATAATAAGTAATTAAACAAAAAGTTGTCCGTGACATTGCCACCAATTCCACTAGCTGGGTAAAAGGATACTGGAATGTGAAGTATTGATCTAAGCATGACTAGAGTATATATTATGTCTGGTCTTCTGGATGATTGAATGTTGAACGTATTCAGTTTTGAAACTAAGAAACAGAAAATCAAGCGATCTTCGACTGACACTTATGATTTTGAAACCAAATTAGTCATGATCACGCCGAGTTTAGGCTTGCCACATTTTGGAAATCTTAAAAGAGGACACTTTTTCAGAAATTTGCGACTTGCAAAACCGGAGAAGAATTCTCAAAACCGGTGAATTTTTCCCACTTTGTGATCGGTTGACTAAAAAAAAAAGGTCATCTTTCCGCTCAGAGCTAAAATCACCGTTTCTCACTCCGAAATACCCGCCAGAGCGTCACTGCTGTGCTAATTTACGGCATATCACTCGCAATTTGCTCTAAATCTGACCTAAATTTTCATAAAAGAGGACAAAATCTCAAAGGACACTTTCAAAAAAGTCAAAAAAGAGGACAAATCCTCTTAAAAGAGGACGTATGGTAACCCTAGCCGAATTGGACTGGAGAATTGAGGAGATATTAAAAAATACCAGTATAAAAATAATAAAAAATCATTCGCAAAATAACAAAACAATCAGCAATAGACATGAACATATTTTAGTGCTTCTGAGAGCACAAATTACCACTTGTGTAGTGTTTCATACTTACTTGAATTTCCTTGGATTGGCTGCATACCTGGGCTTAGCTTTGAACATCACCTGCAAAATGAAGTAATAGATAATAATTCGAGCTTCATTAACATCGGTATTAAATTTACATACCTGAGAAAAGTACAAATTAAGAAGGCACAGCGTGAAGAACTGCAAGCAAACGGGAAAACAATATAAAAGCCAGTCCCATAAAATCGGTAACGTATTGGCTCTGCTGGTATCACGGATGTAAAATGAAAAAAGTGTGGTTCGAAGGCCGCTCCATGTTGCACAGAGAAATAAGAACACTGTCTGGAAGCTGATTCTCTTGTACCGATAATACAGTATCAGCCACAACTGCGTGTATACGACAACGAATAGAATGAAATACAACGTAATGTATGTTGCGGTAAGTCCGATCTTGACTGCAGATGACACAGATGGAGTAAGAGAGCCGCTTGATCCATTGGAGCCGCTTCCGTTTCTACAAGTGTAGTTGAACACGAGGTACACCATCACTTTCGAGCCTATAGTATACAAAGTTCCAGAGGAACATCTTAGGTACCCATATCTATAAAAAAAATGGCAGTAAGAAATATACACTATGGTACAATGCTTTGGCATATATTGTATACACTTCTGACTGCTGAAGTCCCAAAGCATCGTTTTACTATACATCCTCTATAGTTTTACACTATGCTAGCTATCATTGCTATGAAACTTTCCAGTTTTAGCGTCATTACAGCTTTTCTTAGGGAATGTCGTACGGTTCTACCGGCACCAGTTGCCTCATAGTAATATTTTGCATGTAATTTACTAAATTACAATCATAAACAAAACACAGTAAGGTACCAACTGGATATTCACTAACTTAATTTACGCGTAGGAAGAAGACAAGCACATAATGCACTGTAGTCTAGCCAACGGCTCTGCCGATGCTGCAACGAAGTTCAGTGACTTCAGTAAGGATAGAGATAAGATAGACACACACACACACACACACACACACACAGTATATCACTACATACATACATTCGATCATATCACTGACGTTTGCACTTTGACTGCGGAATCGGAGGTCAATGGAATGCGAATGCGAACTGAGCAGCCATTGTTGTCCTATCCTGTAGTAGTATTTTGATTGTTCACCCAGCAGGTGGCGTTCGAGAGATGTTCGATTCTTCAGAAATCAGAACTGGGACTAGCCGTTGATGGCTGTTTGTTATACCATAGCTTTTATAAGGGCTATAAAGGCTATGGTTATACCATAGTGTCCTGTATGGTGTCGACATACGCAAATCTCACGGCTCAGTGAAATTGTATCACGTCGCAATTTCCATTAGACTACAGGCAATTTGACGGCCATTTTTGACCGGCTGCATTGGGATTTGAAAATTTAGGTCAGATTCAGAGCAAATTGCGAGTGATATGCCGCAAATTAGCACAGAAGTGAAGCACCGGCGGGTATTTCGGAGTGAAAAACGGTGAATTTAGCTCTGAGCGAAAAGATGACCTTTATTTTTTATTTTTTATTTTTAGTCATCCACCCGGCAACGTAGGGAGAAAAACAGTATTTTGGGCTCTGAGCGGAGTAGATGACCTTTTTTTTAGTCAACCGATCACATAGTGGGAAAATTCACCGGTTTTTGAGAATTCTTCTCCGGTTTTGCAAGTCTGAAATTTCTGAAAAAGTGTCCTCTTTTTAGATTTCCAAAATATGATAAGCCTACATAACAATGAAAAATTCGAGGCTGATTATGGGAGTTCCAGGGCCACGAGCGGAATAAAATTTATATTTTCGTAATCAGTGCAGAGTCAGCTTTAGATTGATACCCGTTTTACCAAATTTAATGCTCGGCCAGCCGGTCAAAAATGACCGTCAAATTGCCTGTAGCCAAATGGAAATTGTGCCGTGATACAATTTCACTGAGGCGTGAGATTTGCCTGTGTCGACACCATATAGGACACTATGGTCGACACCATATAGGACACTATGGTCGACACTATGCTTCCACTATCGTTCATTCATGCATCGCTGGTTACAGTTCCTCCATCACACTCATCAGAGATGAGCATGGATTAGGATTAGGTTTTGAAAAAACAGGATTTGTGAAATTTTGTCGGATTTGGATTGGATTTGGATTAGACATTTTATTCAGAACGGATTAGGATTTGGATTGGATTTACCTATTTTCTGGGAGATTGAAATGTCGTGTGGCGAATGCGACAAACTTAATTCAGATCAGTTATTAATGTACTTATGGTTACTAATTTATCTTGAATCAAGTGAATCGTTGGTTGTGAAAGAAAATTTTCGAATCCCTCCATTGCATAAATTAGTTTTTTTTCTGAATTTCTAGTTGAAATCGGATTAGGATTGGACATGGACTTGAATATGAAAAAGTTATGGATTAGGATTTGGATATGGATTTGAAGGTTCGGATTTGGATTGGATTAGGACATAGAAATTTCAAATCCGCTCATCTCTGACACTCATCCGCTCATCGTCAACGACTCGCTTACTTCATTGCTTCTCTTTTGAGTTCAGTAACTTTGATGTGCGCGGACGCTAACGTCGCTAACCCTATCGCCCTATCGCGCTTTTGCAGGGTTCCTTGAGCTGTGTTGTTGATAACCTAGTAGCTCCACAATCTGGTTCTCATAAGGTCTTAAGCACTTGTAACCATGAGCTCAGTTTCTATTCTTCTTTCGGGGATTGACACACTGGAAAAGCAGTTCGATCGATCCTTCGTCGATCTCGATACGCTACTGTCAGACCCGGATCTTGACGACCTGGATGATGTTCTTGCGGTTGCTAAAGAAAAAATGAATTCTTTGAGCTCCTGTTTCGCTCAAATCTGCCACAAGTCACAGAATGTTGTGCAGAAAAATGCCAAGCTAGAGGTGAGAACAAGTTCATTTTCCCTTGGTCAGAAGTGCTCAAATTTAATATATAGTGCTTGCTAGTTTGACTTGAAAATATTAAATGGCAATGAATGGATAATGAGCTCCTTCCATATTGAACAAAATTCGGAAGCCTCGGTGAACTTCAAAACTGTCCATGTGTCCAACTATAGCGCAGATGTAGGTGAGCAAAATGATTAGCTTGCAGGCTGCATTCAACATCTTAATCCATTTGCGGGCCGCACTGTATAAAATTGTGATTTATATATATAAATACTTCTGCACATTCACAGAACGAATGTACCTAACACGTGAGAATCGGTCTTTCCAAGCCTGCACTAAAAGTAGTAAACTGGAGTGGACAATGTTAAATTACACTTGTGGTCTGAAAGTCATCCCCATTTTGACTATTTGCAATGTTTACCAGTTGAAATCTTTTGAATGCGTTGGCCTTGAGGTCGGGCTATCATGGCATCAATGAAATAAAAATATACTATGGTAAGAATATAACATTTAATTATTGTGGTGAAATATAATAAGAAAAAGTTTGATTGAGTCCCTGCAGTAATTCGATTTTGAGTACGCATTCTATCAATATTTTCAACACAATTCTTCTTTCAGGGGCCACACAAAACGGTGTTATTGGCCGTAGTTTGCCTATACCTGAACTAGGGTCTAGAAGATATGCAAAGTAGGCTATATTACTAAGATTGAAAGAGTAATTGCCACAATAGCACAACAGTACACAACCGAAAAGTCAACCTCTCTCTTCCTTCAACCGTCACAGGCGATCCACGCACTGAATATCTACAACCATCGTCATAAACTGTCAAGCAAGCAATCATTCAATCAAAACTTAAGAAAATATATTAGTTGAATGATACAATTAGTCAGAACACGTATTCAAGTAGGCTTCCCTACCGACGATATCAGCATCGAATTCAATATCGACGATTTTTATATGGAAATCCTGTGCATATCATTTCACAGGCTGAGCTCATCAACTACCGTGCGGATCTCATCGACTGCCAGGCTGAGAGTGATACCTTGAGGGCGGAAACCAAATCGCTTTTGCGACAAGTTCATTCACTTCAACTTCAGCTTCACAGTACAGTGGCATCCGACTCTGATGATGCGACGAAGATTCGTGCTAATGTGGTGAGTCATCTGTCTTGATAATTCCAAAACATACCAGTCCTAGATTACTCCCGAATCCATCAGTGTCAAGTCCATTCCATCTGCGCTTCTAGAACACGTAACTACATTTTCTAACTTCGATCCTCCAACTTTTTCTGTCTGTTCAGGAGGAAGAATTGAAAACTTATCGCAAAGATGTTAAAAAGCAAGCCCTTGTAGAAGCGCAAATTCGCCAAATGCAATCCGACAATGAGAGGCTGAGAAGTTCTCTATCTTTATCCGAAAAAGAATTATTTGGTGCGAGGCTTGCTGCGAAATATTTGGATAAAGAGTTGGCTGGAAGGTATGTGTACAGGGCTGTCAAACATCTTTTGAGAAAAAAAAGTGTCCAAAAAACGGCCAAAAAGAGCCAAATTGTTGATAACGTTGCAGCATAGCCCATAGACCTTTTTTCAATCACCAATAATTCCAGATTAATATTGCTGTTACTGTTGTGGAACTCAGAATCCACTACAACTGTTGATAGTATTTTAGGACACCGAATCCAACTGCAATACCCGTTATTATTTCGAGCCTTTTGCAACTGAATGAACTTTCGTGTTATAATATGAGAGTTATGAAAATTTCACTGAGTAAATTTTTTCAATTTTAATCAACAATTAAGAAATAGTTTCTTTACATTTCAAAATTATTCAAGTTATATAGGCTACTCAAATTAATGTCCAGTTATGTTGAAGGTTTTTTTTCTTTGAAATTTTTACCAAACATTATTAAGACTATGAGGATACTCTTCGGGTCTTTTTCTGCTTCCAAGCCTCCAGTCCCCAATCTCTATTTTCAATTCCAACACAGTTTTACATTCAACAGGTACAGTTCCCATTTTACATCTTCTACAGTGTTTCCACTCGAATGATATGCACTGGCATAAACATTCTCAGCGTAATTCCCAAAAGACGTTTATTTAAATAGCTTGAATAGTCCAAGCCGACTGCTTCCAAAAAGAGCCAAATATTGAAAACAAACAGCCGAGGAGCCAAGCGAATTATTTGTGGGCCAACTGTCTCTAAAGAGAGCGAAATTTTAAAATTTGACCCCTAAAAGAGTCAATCTGCCAACCCTGATGCGTATAATCTCTGATTAAATTATCATTTTATACTGTGTTATGTATTATCAGATGGGATCAATAACGAAGTACTTCTAATACTATTGACGAAATTCAGTCTTCAGCTTTAAAATACCACCCTATGGGCGCCAAAGACCAACATTTGGACTGGGGAACGAATTGCTGTTTTGGTCCTGATTCTAGCAACAACCCACGCTAACATGATATACTTGCCATGGCGGCAAGTCCCAATGTTGAGTAAAGAATTGTGAACGATTTGCGCCCGTTTCAAGTAGAGTCATATGAGAATAAGATAAAGCGAACATAAAATTCTGCCTTCAACTTGATACAGATATTGTACTGCAAGCTGCCATTACGAGAAACGGCTTGGTTATGATATATATATCACCAGCTGTTGATTTTACCTGCTTCGTTGTGGAAACCTTTATGTATTATTTGGCAAGTACAAAATTTCAAATCTTTTTCCGGTGTATGTAAGCACTACATACGCCTACTGCTCGCCAAGCAGCAACGGTCAAACCTCGTTAACTAAGCATAACCAAACATCAGCACATAAGTTATTATTTTAAACTAGGCAGAGCGGAGACGTGTTGATAACCTGATATACGGCACGGCGGGTGTTCTTACAATCACACTAATGCACGTACAACGAATATCTATTTACTGTGGATACTTCTTATTTAATGACGAGCAAAGCTAATAGGCTGCTTCTGACAATATAATGAGTAGTGGCGAATCTGGTATGATATCTCTTCCTTGTTCACGAATGTTCAGTTCATGTCATAGTCCTTGTACAAATAAAAAGTAGTCGTTCTTCCACAGATAAATCGATTAGATATGGGAAGCAGCCGATTACGATTACTTCGGAATTTTTTCAAATGTAATCGATTGCGATTACAATTACTAATCACGATTACCCCATGTCTGGTTTTAGACTACTACTTCATAGTGTTCACTTTTTAGGCAAAATAGGCTAACTAGAATACTTCACTTTTTTACTTATTTGGAAATCACTGCTACTTTACTTACTTGAGTGGAAATTTACATTGTTTCTTCTACTTGGATGACTACTTTAATCACCTCTGTCTAATATACATATTTTATGTTTCTACATATTTTCGCACACTCCTAGACCAAGTAGGCCTGTAATGATACATTTGATACACCGCAAACATGACCCGATACAGACAGTAGTCTACACCGGCAATGTTACCTGAAATTTATAACTAGCTTAATGATGGTCATTACGATGACGATGATCATAATTGACATGAATTTCCTTGAGCTTACAAGTTTTAGACTAGCACCGATCCCTATTTGTAATGGTTTTGTATTCATATATTCCTACGGAATCCTACCTATGCACATGAAGATTAATGCATCAATGTAATGGATTACGATTACTACTGAAACTACTGTAAAATCTCTAAAAGATATGTCAATTACATGGAAAAATACATGCAAGGGAAATTAATAATAATTGTGTATATCTAATCCCTGTGCCATAAAAATAGATTTATTTGATCGCTGTAGTTATCCAGTGCTACATCTGGCATACCCGGTATCGTAACTTCTGCTCAGCGGATCGCTCCACATAGTATATCAGGAAAACTAGGACCTTGAAATCACAGACTCTCAAAATGCAGCAGTTGCATAAATAATATAATAGAATATTAATTTTGCATTAACTTATAAAACTTTAGGTGTTCCCTGCTCTTCGCTCTGCTTACTATCATGACGATATATCTGTTGTGGCATATGCATAATTTAAATATAGATAGCTTCTCTCTAAGCCAAGTAGTCCACCTGTGTTCCCTGCATAGTTGATGACCGATTGGTCCCAGAGAAAGATATTTTCCTGGGATAAATTTGAATTCAATAGCCGTTGTTCGTGAGGATGTTGAGCCTAGGCGACAATGCCCTCATTTTGTACAAGTAGCGTCACTCCATTACTAGATTTCCGTTCTTGCAGAATCCAGCAAATTCAGCTTCTTGGCAGAAACGTACAAACGAGTAATTTTCAAAAGATGTGGAGTCAACTGGAAGCAGAGATCCACCTTCATCGCCAAAAGACTGTCATAAAAGCTTGTCGCGGGAAAGAATCATTACCGGCACCACCCAGACAGGTATTACCACAAGTCTAATAGAACATGTGAACCGATGCTATACGATGTATATGATTCTTTGAACAGTGGCCATCATATATACCCATAAATATATATACATACTATACGGATGCAGTGCCTTACTACTACTGACTACACTATACAGTTTCTTTATCTTTACGCAAACATATTGTTAATTCATTTTATATTCCTTACCAAAATCGCATTATCGACTCGGTACTATAGTATATGCTGCAATATCAACTCAAACTTTCAGGACATATATTCCTCCAGCAATCAAGGTGTTGGCGAGATTAGGAAAATCGTACTGAAAAAGGATTTGCAAGAAGGACTGGGTATATCCATCACCGTGAGTTAATTACTGGACTGTGGACTGGTGAGTCAGTTAAAAAGATGTTTGATGATACTATCATTTTTACTCAGGGAGGGAGAGACCATGGTGTTCCAATTTTGATATCCGAAGTCCACCCTGGTGGAGTAGTCGAAAGATCCGGAGAATTGTATGTGGGTGATGCTCTGCTATCCGTGAACGGAGTATCGCTGCGCGAAGTTGTACATAAAGAAGCCGTCGAAATCCTGTGTAAAGAGGTATGGTCTAGTTTGTCATGGGGGGATATCCGTTTTGTAGATTAGGAGCTGCCACTACTATTTGATGATTCGAAGCCGTTATTTCTCAAATGTATAAAGTCTGCATTAACTCGTTTCTACGAATATTGATTAGTGGATGTTGAATAGGGCGAGCAACTCTCGATCGAAGCAGTGTATGTAGTTCCTGAAGGCGATATTGGCGAAGAGTCTGAAACTGTTTCGTCTGTCGAACTTGAGGAGTTGGAGAAATTAAGAGACAAGAGTCCGAATGGTAATCATTTATTTTATCACTCAATTGTATTGCAAGAGCATTTCAGCGTTAGGAATTTTTGAAATAACTTCAACTGTTAACTGAACTGTGATGAAGTGCCCTGCCTGTCGTTTTAATTGGCACTTCTAGAGGATGTCATCTTGTAGTTGAACAAGGCACGTTTTATTCAACTATTCAGTATCATATGGGGAGCATTTTCATGACCCGTTTTCGTCTGGATGTTGGCGTCTTTGCCAATGAGCTTCTGTCCATTAGTTCAACAATGTTTTCAGACAATTAGACAGCTGGTTGGATTTTCGCCATTTCTTATCTGCCAAGCTTCCTATTATCACTCGCTTGCAATATGACTCGGCTCTGTGATCGTATAAGAACGCTATTAGCTGTAGGAAAGCACAATGTTAACACGTGAATATTAACTGAGAGTATCATTTGTTGCAGGACCTTCGTGATGAACATTATACAAGATATTGCTTGTCAGTATCTGCAATGTTAACCTGCAATCAAGTTGATGAAATATACATGAAACTCAAACATATTATAAGATGTCTTCCCTGCAAATAACTGCATTTACTGTTCCGCGATTCTTTTTTATTGTGCTTCTTTGTAGGATAATCACTACCCAGAGTTTTTCTGACTATGTTGACGTTTTAGAACAACTTATGTATGATTTTCATTTTTCTTGCTATTCTTCAATGTTACAACTTATGCATGAATGTATGTGTTCAGGTAAATGTATTGATGTGAAACTACGTAGGAATTCCAGAATCTGGTATTATGTTTGTATGGGAAGGTAGAGAAGGCACAATAGCAGGGGTTGGCAATTATTTTCCTCCGCGGGTCAAATGAGAAGTTGAAAAACGATGGCGGGCCGAGTGAAACATTTTAGCTATATTATCTACTATCCAGGGTATTTTAATTTTAGTACTAAAATTACATTGTTAGTAAATGCTGCCCAGTGAATATCTACATAAAAGTTTTATGTTTTGAATTCCAAGCAACCTTTCGCGGACCGCGCTATGCCCAGGTCTGCTTGATAGCTTCCTGCTTTGCTGAGTTAACGTGATGAACGTTATCTTGTTGATATGGGATGTACAGTTTGTACAATGTACACGTGTTTTGGTGTTGGGGATGGAGTGGATGAATAAAGCATCTAACTATCTTTAGCATGCAGTGACGTACGGTCAGGTGAGGCACTGCCTGCAACTGCAACTCGTCACAAACAGCTCAAAATTTGTAACTAATAACTGGGATTAGTCAAATGCTATTGTCGCACTTATTCCGAAAATCTAAACATTTATACGTCAGGGACCCAATCTCCAAGGAATGTGAAATCAGGAATGGTGACGTGTAATGACCAGGTGAGGCACATATGGATTTGCCTCACTGATAGCTAACAACCTGACAATCACAGCGCAATGGTGTAGCATGAATCCTGGGGTTAGCGCAGAGCAGATACATTTCCTTACGTCTACAGACATGTTCCGTCCATATCTATATCTTGAATTGCGTTTGAAGAGTGCTAATATGTTAGCCTAAGAATGATGATGCTAATTAAATCAGCCTCCATTTTGGGCTTATATATTTGTAAACTCTCTGAACGGTCAGCCCCCATTAGCCTCACCGCTGTCGCTGATAGCATGTAGTGTAGAGCACCTGCATAAAGTATTAACAGCACCACGTTTCTCTGCGACGCGATCGGACCATAAGCGCATTGCTCATTGCCGCGCCGCCGATTGAGCAGCTGAGCAATCCTTGCTCCTATAAAGGTTGCGGCATATAGTAATTCTAGACGAAATATCTGCGTCACCATGCCAAACTCAGTCGCAAAGCAAAATGCGAGGCTGATTTTGGGGGATTACAGGGCTATGAGCAGAACGAAATTTATATTTTGGTAATCATCAGTACAGCGTCATATTTCGATTAATAACCGTGTTCTCAAATTTAGCGCTCGGCAAACCGGTCAAATATTGCCTTTGGCCAAATGTAGGGTTGCCATATTTTGAGATCTTAAATAGAGAACACTTTTCAAGCACCGGAGAGGAAAACTGGTGATGTTGCAAAATTTTCAACCAATAGTACGCCTACTCAGGATGACTCTAAATCAGGGGTTCTTAGCCATTTCTTGGCCGTGGCCCATTTTCCGTTTTAAAAATGTGCTGTGGCCCACCTGATGTCTTGGAGTCATAATCCTGTTTAATGCGTGGTCATGAACAGCGCTGATATGCCTATTTCTCTAAAATATGCGCAATTTTCTCTAACTGATGATATTTCAATCTCGATCTCCCGGGACATGAAATCGCGCTAAGCGCGAAAAAAAAATTCAAGTTGCATAAATATCATTCAACAAACGACCAACGAAATAATCTTGGGCCCCTTCGAGCTCCCCCAATTAGGGATATGGGTGCGGCAGTTACGACCCTGGTAGATCATAAGCTAGAACTCCTTTAGTGATACTATTGTGGGGAATATTATAATCATTCTGGGCCGGGTTCGAACAATTCATTGGTGAATTGGAGAAAGATTTTTCAATATGCATGATGTACTTTGTATGTCTTGTACCAGAACAACTGAAGTTGCGATGTCAGAATATTCAATGCAATGATACAATCAATCCCCGTGACTATTTCAGTATGTACAATGATTTCCAGGCCGGACATTTTAAATCGACTTCAAAGATTAATGCGCGCCGATAAATCCTCAATCCATTAAGATTTGTTGTTGCAGTGGTGCAGTATACCTCCGCCAGAAGTTGCTCATAATTTGCAATCATGGCCATGTTTAGCTTGCAATAATACGGCCTGCCGAAGTACGGTAAATCTGTACATCAATTGCACTTCATTGCGAGTTCATTGCATACCCCTTTCAACGGCATACGACATATGACCCTGCCGGAATACTCGGTTACTTCAACATTCTCTTCTAGTTATTATACGCTAGAAATTATTTTAGTTGCTGTTAGCCGTAGGTTGTCATAGCCAATTAATAGAAAAAGCCACTGTTTTTCCCGAACGTTTTCGATTTGTACAAGCTGACTTTATGCGTGCCACTATACGTCTAATCAGAGTCGGATGAAAAGCTTTATGTAGCCTACGTATAATTAGATAATACGAATGTATTTTTAGCGAATAACATAAGAAATATAAATAAACTTACAATAATTCTGAAATTTTCTAAATGGCTCTGTGGCCCACCTCAAAATACTCTGTGGCCCACCAGTGGGCCATGGCCCACCCTTTGAGAACCCCTGCTCTAAATAGAGGTCGATACTTTGAATCGACTCCCGATTCACCAGATTTTTTTACGGAACTCTGACGTTAGCAGCGTCGGAGTCGCATTTTTCATGCCAATCCTTGTCATACAAAAAATGGACAAATTCCAAAAACGAGGACATTATTGTGGTAATGGTAAGTGGTAACCCAAATGCATAGTATGACGTTATAGAAAGTCACTTTCTATAATGACGTGATCCAAACGCAGTGAGCCGTTCGATGCTGCTGTGTCCAGTGTCCTCACCATTTAGAACACTATTATACCATAACATGGCTATTAATGCTACATTATTGATAGGGTATAATCATAGCCTTTATAAAGGCTATGGTATAATCATAGTGTCCTATATGGTGTCGACACAAGCAAATCTCACGCCTCAGTGAAATTGTATCACGTCACATTTTCATTTGGCTACAGGCAATTTGACTGTCATTTTTGACCTGCTTGCCAAGCATTAAATTTGTTATAACAGGTATCAATCGAAAGCTGACTCTGCACTGATTACGAAAATATAAATTTTATTCCGCTCGTGGCCCTGGAACTCCCACAATCAGCCTCGAATTTTTCATTGTTATGGAGATTGGAATTCGGACGCAACAATGCTGTCTGGCGAAACGAGAGAATAGCTCAAGAGAAGAAGAGCCAGACAGCATTGTTCGGCATTGTTGCGTCCCAATGCCAATCTCCATAACAATGAAAAATTCGAGGCTGATTGTGGGAGTTCCAGGGCCAAGAGCGGAATAAAATTTATAAAATTCCATATTCTGACACGTGATCGACTGGATCTGCATCACTTACCCCACTTCAAAACAACAAGATGAGTGGCGATTTGTTTCGTGGTGTAAGCCTGGTAGTAGCTAAGCTGTATAACTGCGCTGGGCATAGTGATTCGATTTAGATATTGGTAAATGGAGGGCTATATTGACTGTCATTGTCATTTAGCGGACTCTCAGTTTGATCAGGATCTTACAGAGATCATAACTCAGGCACGGGACGCCAATGTCAGAGGTATTATTGTAGTTCCCGAATTTTACAACCAGTTTGAAAAGGTGCTTGGCATTTGCAATCGATATCGAGGTTTCTTATTTCCTTGTCTAGGAATCCACCCAGTTCAGGTTTGTTCATGAACTGCTACCAATTTCATTACTAAAATGCAAATTTTGGTTCCTTATTGTTTTGATTCAGAAGTCTGAAGATTCGGGTGAACGCAGTGCTATTCCATCTGACCTCTTAGACGCAGTACCATTCATTGAATCACATATTAATGAGATAGTGGGGGTTGGAGAAGTTGGACTTGACTTTACGCCATTTTATACCAAAGAAGAAGGAAGCAAGAACCTCCAAAGAATTGTTTTCAAAGAGCAAGTATGACTTGAGTGTTTCTGTTTGACATCTTTCATATAGCTGTATTGCATTATGAGGTTCACTGGCGATCTTCAAAAGCTCTTCGAGTTTCCATTGCTTTACTAACATCAATACAATATGTGTTAGAATTATAAATATATCTCACTTTTTAGATGGAGATGGCAAAAAAACATGACTTACCTTTGTGAGTAAAAGCTCTGGTAGCTACTGTTAGAGTTAAATCAACATATATTTTCTTTAAGAAATGTACACTCGCGCTCGGCTGGAAGACCAGCGATTCGTGAAATGATAGAAAATGGCATACAAAAGGCCGTTCTTCATGCCTACTGTGGGAATGCGAATTCCGCTATGCAAGGAGCTAGAGCTGGATATTATTTTTCCATTCCTCCTTGTATATCAAGAAGCGAACAGGTGTGCTGAAAATTTTGTAATACTCTATGCGCTAATAACACACAATGAGTTGAAAATTCCTTGGCAAATATGTTGCTTGTTTAAGCGGATATGAGGAATCTGAATATCCAATTGTTGAAATTATGCGATGAAAGCACTCTATTCGCAGGAATATCACTACATATAGATAAATAATCTACTGTGGAAGGAATCAAGTTTCCACTCATAATTTTGTCATCACTTACACATTTGCACTCGAGACCCGAGGTCATTGTAGATGTTCGATGTTCGACTTTATGCTATCAAATAGGAATGCTGTATTATTTTACTGTACTTAACTAGTTACTAATTATATTATTGTTTGTCTCAGAAGCAAAACCTTGTCAAAGCTCTGCCAATGGATCGAATTCTGTTGGAAACTGATTCTCCTGCCCTGGGTCCGGAAAAACAGGTATCACCATGTTATGGGTTGATGTTCTGGTGACCCGAAGATTTTAGTACGCTGTCTGATCAGTAGACCAGTACTTCCCAACTATTTTACACCCACAGACTGGTGCACTTGTAGTAACTATACTGCAGATCACCAGGAGTGTTGATTATATTCAATCTAGTTGTTGACACTCCACGTATCTCGTCTGTGTCTATTCTAATTCATTTTTTTGGTTGCTGCCTTCGCAGACATACTTGCTTCACAGAGATAGGATCACAATGTCGAAAAATGCAATTGAATTTTCATGATCTGTAGTTGCGATCCCTGAACATTACATCAAAATTAAGCATTTTACATTAATTGAATTAAATTGCACTAGATTCTATCTTGCCTTAATCCTCCTTGTATTGCTTGCACCCAATCATTTCAGTTTCACAACACCTTTGTCTAGTTCGGATCTTTGTCGCTTGGATATGACATTTTTGAATATTTGACTGCATTTTCAAAGTTAGCCTAGTATTTGACAGCATGTAGTAATCCAGGGGCTGAGAGTCACAGGTGTGGATGGGTGCATCGCAAGGAATACTTTTAGAGGTACTCAACTTGACCATCTTTTTAGGTCAGAAATGTTCCTGCCAATATCAGAATATCCTGCGAGTGGATTGCTCAGATCAAGGGAATGTCTTGCGAAGATGTTATGAAGATTACTTCAGAAAATGCACTTAAAGCGTTTCCAAAGATGTACGATTTCTTGAATACCGGCATCAATAAATACGCTGATCCCATATAAATAATGCTACGACCTAAAGGTTGTTTCTGTGATAACTTGTCTAGGAAAATAGACAAAAACGAGCATATAAAGAATTTGCTGGTAGAAGCCATGTATAAGCGAGTGCTATGCGCCCGCGAAAGAGGCCAAAACACGGGTTCTCGACCAGCGGTCTGTGGACCCCGTTGGGTACTAAGCACCAAATCAGGGAGATGCATTGTGGAATTAGGCCTATAAGCTGTCTAGAGCCCAAAAATATTTTGGAAATAGATAAAAAGTGGAATATTATCCGGTCAGCAGATTTATTCTACTCGAAAATTTTCTTGTGAGTGCGCTCTTTCGTCGTCTTCTCTGTGCTTCCAGTGTCGCTGTAAGAACAGCGACGCGGTTTTAAAGGAGCACATAATATCTTCCGACGCGGAATCGAGCCCGGGCGGCCCTGGTAGCAGGCGCATATCGTCACCACTACGATCCCCGCACCTGGACCTGGACGCAAGGTGTTGCTTGAACGACATTGTACTGGAATATGTTTTTGAGGACTGGAATTCGAAGAGTTGTATATGCGTGGAAACAAATTGTGAACTCAAATTTTGTCAAAGTTTCGGATACTGATTAGTGCCATGTGGGATTATAATTTTGCGATGTGCAGGCAGAGGTGGTCAAAGTAGTCAAGAAAGTTACTCAAGTACGAGTAGAAGTACTTCTTCCATAAGCAACCTAAAACTACTTGATATAGAAGTAGAATTGACTGACTTTAAATCTACTCCAGTAAGTAAGTAATTTTGAAAACGATCCTAGTTCGTTCGCATGGATTGTCAAAAGCTGCAAATTGAGCTAGATGCGAAAAGTGCCGAGCTTGATTCCTATTGATGCATACCAGAGGTATCCAATTTTTGACAGCATAAGCATTCGTCCACATCATGGGATGAAAATGATAGTATTAATATGGAAATGCGATACTAATCCTCTGTTTACTCGAGCAGCCCGTTTTGGAAAATATCATGGTATGGCGCCCTACCCCATATTATAAGGCCCCTATAGTTTAGTCGAAGAGCAATACGGAGAAGTTGTATTGGATACGGTGTAAACACTTTGCGCGATTAGTGAACGTTAATAAAAAATACGGTGGACCGTAAAAATTCCATATTGTGAAGAGAGGGAGAGATATGATATTCTTTTTCGCCTGCACCATCGAGATGCTTTGACGACGGAGTTGCGATACGGCCATGAGGTCATTTAGTCTGCGCCCCCGTTTTTTCCCTCTATGCTATCCGTGATTGCTGAGCGACTAGCAGGATAGCTGCGGATACCAATTTTCGAGTCTTTGATATGACCGGGCCGGGGATCTGACCCACGATCGAGAAGCCGGACACATAACCATTACACTATCTCGCTCGGTTATCAGCTTTATTTCCGGAAATTAAAGGCATACTCGCATACTACACTTATTTCTATACTTCAACAAGTATGTTCTCAAGACAAAATAACAGAAACTAATAATTAGAACTTAAAATATGATACTGGGAATTGAAAGTGAAATATAAATACTACTTCAAAAATCGGAAAATGTATGTCATGTCTTTAGTCGAGAAAGTTCCAAAGGTGGTATACTAACATCACATCGTTGGGTTATATTTTTCATCTGAACAAGTCACACACAATACACAATGCGATAAGACACAATGCGATATCATGAACAGATAGGAGGATGTCGAACGACACGCATCAGTAGCGATCCTTTACTCTAACATCCACCTCGGCCTAGAGTACCCGATGTCACAGTTCTTTTCGATCTTGTTTTGAAGCCGCGGCCCTTTCTACTAGTTCTTTCCATTTCTTGTGAATGCTTTCTTCGTCGGGTCTTTTTCTGGGCTTTTTGTCGCCGTAAGAAAGGCAGCGGCAGGGGAAGAGGAGCCCAGATAAACCTCCGACGGGAATCGTCCCGTTCCGTCTGCTTGGCACGTTTTTACACTTGCGTGCAGTGATGTTTGATTGCTATTGTTATCCCTTTCTTTCGATCCGTTAGTGGACCAAATTCTTGATTAAACCACGTCAATATTGCAAATCCCGTTGATTTTATATCGACACTAGATTTGACTTGCTACCACAATACACGTGTTTCGATGTACTTAGCTGTCCAGTTTGATTTCTACCCTTTTTTCATTATTTTTACGAGTGGTTGCCTACGTCACATAGATGACGTCACCACCACCACTTGAATTGATTGCGGAAGATAGATGTACTAGTTTCCTACCTAAAGGAAGGAGCCATCCATCATCTGTTTCGCTGCCTGCCACACGTGGCTTGATTGTTGCCTTATTATTGTTTGCATGCTTTTGTTGTTATTATATGTTCTTATTACTACTCGTGTTTACGGCGCGAGCATGTATTGGTTTCCTTGATATTGCTGCCGACTTATCTTCCAGAAATCGTATTCACGCCGCCGTGACCGCACCAGATTGCCGAACACCAAATGCTCACGAAAGACATTACTCGCTACCTGACCGCGATGCCCAAAAGACGCGCTGAATCGCTTATATCAAGAGCGACCTGGCTGAATGAATCGCATTCACGATTACATCGTGCGGTTCTAAGGATGCTGTTTCAGCCGGAATCTTACCGCACCATTTCCGCTTCGCGCTCGCGTCTCGCGCATCGAAAATCTACAAACCCGCTTGGTCTTTAATGCCATATCGCGATTACATATGTCCATTACATTGGCGGGGTTATCAATACATGAAATGAGCAGACTTCTGTTAATATTTCGGCAATTTGGCGGTTTTTCCCACACGGCTTTGTAACTTACTTTCGCATGACATGACGAACTGACTTTCCCGTTCGGGCCATTTATAGCGGCACATGTGTTCGTCACTCGCCCTAATGGATGCCGGATTCTTGGACATTGATTTATCCCTCAGAGGACCAATTTTAATGTGTTTTATTATTCCCCTTTTTATGCATGCATGTTATTTTGCTTGGCGACCATAACTACCGCCCTTGTCGGCAACCCGTTATTAATCGGATTTGGTTTCGGCCTTCTTAGTGATGACTAGAACCAAACACGGCTTTGATCGCGCCGATTTCTCAAGCCGCAGATTTTACTGGTAACGAATTCTCACAACTCTATTCGCATAATATGACTTCATCATGTCTCAGTCCCCTTACATCACTCCGAAAATAATTCCCCCCCTAATTGTCGACTAACGAGTTGAGTGATTCGGCTTTGCACGGACTACGATCTGAACGTCAAAGATTGCGAAGAGCTATGGCTGGAAGTTGATCACCCAATTGGAATTCACAAATCTTTTCTTGTGGCCGTATTATACCGTCATCCCACGAAAAACATGAACCAATTCGCAAAAGCGTTGGAGCGCTCACTGGACAAAGTCAACAGCGACAAAAAGATGTGTTTCATTGCGGGAGATATTAACATAAACCTTCTAAAACACAAAGGCAACGCATACTCCAACGCCGTCAAATCCGCCGGTCTCTACCAAATGATCACCGAGCCTACACGCATAACCGAAAAGTCAAGGACTTTGATCGACCACATATATACCAACTCGCGCGACATGGAAATCATTCCATTTGTCATTTCGGCAAAAATCAGTGACCACAGCCATATTGGTTTTCTATCACAAGAACAACAAAGGACACCCCCCGAAACATATCACCTCTGCAGACGACGAGAGTTAGTGGACGAAGAAGCGCTCGATGATGCCGCATTCAATCAATTTAAAACATCAGCCATCCCCCACATCTCCGTAAACAACTTTGACGAAAAATTTGTAGAGTTTATGTCTGCTATCAAATCACTGCTGGAACAATTTGCACCTCTACAGCGCCTTTCGAGAAGTCAAAGAAAATTGAAGCGAAATCCGTGGATGACCACAAAGCTGATTCAACTTATCCGTAAACGTAACCGGTGGCATAACCGAATAGACACCAAGAACTGCCCAGAACATGAACGAGAAAGATTTCGACGTTTCAGGAATCGCACCGTGCATCTCATTTCCAAGGCAAAAGCAAAGTACAATGAGAGATTTTTCAACAGACACATAAAGGACACTCGAAAAACATGGTCAGGACTTAACTCTCTCCTACATCGAAAACAAGGCCATAAGTCTGTTTCGGAAATTGTGAATTCGGATACCGGAAACAAACTTTCAGACCCCGCGGCCATCGCGAATCACTTCAATGAATATTTTTGTAACGTAGGCCCAAATATTGCTTCTTCTATTACAAAACCTGTGTCGGCCAGGTCAGAGGTGAGATCGATATCCCGGTCAATTGTGCTTGAACCTACGACCAAATACGAAGTAGAAGTAGCCATCCACAAACTGAAATCGCACAAGGCCGACGGCTATGACCAAATCCCATCATGGTTTTTAAAAATGATAAGCCTGCATATCGGTCAATATATGGCCCATTTTTTCAACTTCATGATAGAAAATGGAGTCTACCCAAGCTATCTAAAAAAAGCCAGAGTAGTCCCTGTACACAAAGCTGGGGATAGAACTAATGTCACCAACTACCGTCCGATATCCGTTCTCCCATGCTTCGGGATTGTATTCGAAAAGTTGCTCCTCTCCCGCCTGTCCTCATTCCTCGCAAAAATGTCTGTCATTTCTCCTCAACAATTTGGCTTCCGAAACAAACACCAAACCGCTCATGCCCTCCTAACAGTGGCCGAACAGTACTATGATATCTCAGAGAAGCGAAATGTGGGATGTAGCATTTTTCTCGACCTAAAAAAAGCGTTTGACTGCGTAGATCATAAAATTCTCATCTCGAAATTGGCGCGTTACGGACTTCGGGGCCCACAACTTGAGCTCATGAAAAGTTACCTCACTGGACGCCAACAAATGGTTGCGATCTCAGACACCTTGTCCTCTTCTCACCCGGTGACCTGTGGTGTGCCCCAGGGCTCAGTACTTGGACCGGTCCTTTTCACCTTATATGTCAACGACATTTTTGAAACCTCCTCATTGAACACCACACTGTTCGCTGATGATACTCACCTCCTCTCTTCCGCATCTTCGACGGCAGAGCTGGATGCCCTGACTGGTGACCAAATGCCCAAAGTCCATGAGTGGACGGCCCAGAATAACCCTTGCATAAACGCCTCGAAATCGCAATTGCTGACAGTAAATTCAAAAAATAACCTAACCGTTAATATCGCTGGTCAGCCCGTTTCCAACACAGATAATGCCAAATATCTCGGAGTTTTACTGGACTCGAACATGTCCTGGAAGAGTCATATTCAGTCCCTAGAAACTAAATTATCACCGAAGTGCGGCCTGTTCTACAGCCTTGGGCGCTTCATGCCAGCATGGGTTCTTCTGATACTCTTTAAATCCTTAATCCAATCGAAGTTACATTATGGCATCCTCTGTTGGGGGGCTGCCAGTAAAACTGCACTCAAGCCAATGCAGAAACTACAGCATAAAGTACTCCGAATCATAGCTAGGGCTCCAAAGGGGCCTGGCTGCCCATCCAATAAGTCGCTGCTGAAGAGATTTGGCGTCCTAAACATAGAAGATATGCGGAAACTAGAAATCGCCAAGTTTATGTATCAGTTTCACTGCGGTCGTTGCCCCGAATATTTCAATGACTTCTTTACCTCTGAATCAAAAGCGCACAAGTACAACACACGCGCGTCCACGTCGTCCAAATATCATATGATCGACCGAAAAGATCATCGCTCCATCAAATATGCCGGACCTGATGTGTGGAACAGTATCCCGCCGGCCATCCGACAGTCGACGAGCATGTCCACATTCAAGTCGAAATACAAGCAATTACTACTAAATAAATACAGTCCATCCTCAAGATTACCGGACCACGACTGACCTATCGATCTCGCTTCCCATGACATGCCGCCCTATTTCTTGTCGCATTCTTTTTCTATACTATCTTCTTTACTTTCATTCAGTGTGCATGCCTCCTCTTTACATCGCCTAGACCAAGGTGGGTGTCAGATTCCATAGACTACTCCTTGTCACTTCGACATCTTCCTGTCTTTTCATTGTATCGCATTTTTTGTGATGTATTGAACTGATAAAATTGCTAATAAACCAATGATGATGATGATTGTAACCCCAAATCGTCCCAGACTCGCAGATACGGGATTTCCGATGACTCCTTAAAACCGTTTTTCAAGTATGCCACGCCGTACACATTAACTTTATGCACGCATGGCGCGGTGGTTATCAATGACGCTACTCGCCCTTTACTTTATTGTCCTTTGTTTCTTATAATAATACAAAAAAACTTTGCCTTTTCCAAACCAGATCATTCCTTTTTTCCAAAACTTATCGATTTTATATTTCGACCTTACCGCGTTTCCATACGACTCCACTACAGTGTTCTGTTGCAAAATTGCATTTCAAAATCGTATCACCACCATTCACTCCATGTTACTGTCACTTCGTATTGTCGCTAATCACGCCTCTTTGAAGGGGGTAATGTAGAAGCTCTGGCTCCATCTCTCTCCTATCTGTTATGGTATAATTCTATATCACGTGGCTTATCGCTGGTATATGACCTAGCGCATATCGTATAATTGACTCAGATCTACGAGACTCATGTACACTGCACTATCCGAATTACTGTAGGCCTACAATATATCTGGATAAGGCAATTGTTGTCATCTCTATTGAACTGCCAGTCAAGAACTACACGGAACACAGGACGTACGTGTCAGCTACTGCGGAAGTGCCAGTTAAGTATAAACTGTAAGCAGGGCCGTAACAGCACCCCCAAACTTTGGTCTTGGGCGCCCCATAGGGTTATAGACCGAACTTCTGGGGGGCTTCGCTTCGCCCCCCAGACCCACCTCCGGCGATAGCCTGTTTCCCGCTATTTATCATATTCGTTGGGAGTTTGTTTAGTGAATCAGCTTTTGTCGCCTAAGCGCGCGGAGCGCGAGAAATTTCTAGAATTCATGACTGAATCGGTCAGTATAATGGATGATCGGGAATTGCATATATATTGTTATCAATTTTTATCTACTCTCTGCTCACGTAATCAGATTTGCCGGTGAAGCTGAGTGAGGTGTGTTTGAAAAGGTAGGACCACTCAATAATAATTAAACATCTTCGGGCGTAATACCCGTTGGCAGGAACGATACAGCACCTCATCAGGCCCAAAAAAACGTGGGTCTTGTGCTCCCATAGGGTGATGAAACGACCCCTCCATCACGTTGTTCGCGTTTGTCACGAAATCATCTGTACTGTATTGTGAGCCAGCGCCAGGCGCGAAAATTTTCGATAATTTATATAAAATCGGTCAATCAGATCGGCGATTGCATATATATTATGCTATCAATTTATTGTCCTCTCTACTCACGTAATTAGATTTACCGGTAGAGCTGAGTGAAGTGTTTTGAAAACGGGAGGGCTCGTAAATAATAATTAAACATCTTCGGGCGGGCCGACCCGTCGATATGACTTCGATCGTTATGCATAATGTTATTTTGTGACTTCCAGTCTGCTATATCAAAAAATGTAGAATCGCCCAAACGTAGGCTTCTAAACTAAGAGACGCACACGATTTCAAATTGGTATTTCTTCACTGGCATAAAATTTTTCCCAGCGGGATGGCATTTGTCTTGTGAGGTTCAGATTGCAAAGACAGGAACATTCGGCGCCAGTCATTTAGGCGCCTATGGACAATTAAACCTTAATGTATTTTGTATATTTAACGAAGTCTTCGGTCAGCATAAGAGCATAGACCTTTTCGGCCAAGGTTTTCTCGTTCCCGATCGTTCTGGCACATTTCTTGGAGTCGCATGTTATATGGTCTAAAACTTGATTCTATGTCTTGGTGGGTCGTGGCGCGGTAAGGGCCCATGCAGTACCCAACAATAAAGATAAATGGCTACTTGAAATTCGCGCGCAACGCGAAAAAATTTTGAAAAAATTGCATACATTTTCAAAAAATACCATATGATTTATGCTAAGTCACGAAATAAGTTTGGGCCCCCTTCGAGCTCGGGCCCCACCAATTGGAGGGTTTGGGGTGCGGCAGTTACGGTGCTGACTGTAAGCTGATATCCGTAGGCAACGGACTTGCCGTATACTATCCCAGACGAACGGACGGGCTATATCTGTCACAGTGGGCACTTATCGTAACCTCCTGAAACTATAACAGGTTAAAGCTAAAAAAAGTCAGAATTCACTTTTCCGGATTAGGACTGCTAGATTACGACAGTAAGTAAATTCTAGATTGCGAAACATCAGTTTCAAACGTTATGATGGGCCATATACTGTTATGAACTATTTCATATGGGCGACAATGCGGTGTGAACGGAACCACGCAACCCCCTATCTCAATTATATTCACGGATTCTTTCGTGAAATCATAGGCCTACTGGTCACTCCATATCCACTGCGCGTGAGCGACGAAAATTATGGACTTTACTCAACTTTTCTGAAAATTAAATGGTGATACTCCGTGAAAACAGCCCCGAAATTCCTCAGGCTATCTTCCTGATCGGAGGATTAAACTACTTCTACTTGACAAACTTAAAATAGCGAAAAGTAATTAAATTAGGTAGATCACAAATTATTACGAAGTAGAAGTAGCGGGAGATTAAATCTACTTGAGTAAGTACCCAAGCAGCGGAAACTACTTGAGTACTTCAAAAAAGTAGAAGTACTTCGTTAGTGACCACCTCTGTGTGCAGGACAATTAATTCCATTATCATTTGATATTGAAAACTTACTTTTGGAGAATATAAGAATAAAAAAATTAACGTATAGCCTACATGATGCATAGGCTACTGTACTGTTCCTATATATGTTCAATTTACACCATCTATGATGGTAGACCAGGGACCTCAAACTTAAATTTGATCGCGGGTGAATTTCCTAGTTTTTTATGAGGTCGCGCGGCTCGCGGACCCCAGCAAGTAGGCTTTATTTAACGGAACCTTGCAGAATGACATTCCACAGTCCACATTTCGTCGTGATAATGTGATTTACTATGTAGCAATTCACGGCCGGCACGAAAGCAACCACATTTTTCAAATATTTGAATAAAATTGTTGTTGTGCTTGCTTTCGACGCGGGCCGCGGGACGTTTATATAGCTCAGTGCGCGAGCCGCACATAATGTTCTGAACTCTGGAGGTCCACATGCGGCCCGCGGGCCGCGTGTTTGAGACCCCTGATGTAGACTGTCACTAGAAACTAGACACTGACACTAGTAATAATTTTAACAATGACCAACTGATCTCCAACATGACATATTTGTTTGCAAATTTTGAGAGAACATCCTCATGGTTTGTGTAATTTATGGTTCTTCCTACCGGATATTTTGCGCCGGTGATACCGTTGAATTCTTCAGCAAACCTGAGATCGCATCAAATCAGAAAGAACTCACGAATCACGATGGAGGTTGATGATTCGCCCCCAGCAATCGCCAAGGAACGTAGCGTGATACAGTGAGACCAGTATTGTCAATTATTCGTTGACAGGAGCGACTATGTTTTGCTATCACGATGCTGAAGGCGTATCGGAATTACTGAGTTGAATTCACGCACGTGCCTTGTAGACCGCAGAACATATTACATTTATCAAAGTACGGTGCCATAGCCGATACGCCCGACAGCGCAGTTATCACTCAAAGTACTTGCCCACCTGGCCTACTTCATTTTAGATATTATTTTGAAAATGAATATTTCAACACTTTGAAACTTCTTCTGACATTGGTATATGAAATCCCAAAAGTATAGTATAGGCTACCAAGAAACAGAAAGGATTGCTTAATACTGGACATAACATATAATATACATCAAAATATTGAATTGAGCCGATTAAACGAATTATTGTATTTGCATGATTGTCTAACTAGTTAATAGACAGTAAGACAGCCATCATATCAATGCAAACCATTTGAATCGCTGCTCGCTGTGAAGTCCTAATCGTGGGATGCATTGTCGAGTTTAAGAATTAGACCCGTTGGTGCAGGGCCGGAGTGGAATTGGTGGCAACGTCACGCAGGATTTTCTGTTTAATTCCTTAATTATTCTATTAAGAAAAGCTCTCATCACGCAGGATTTATTTCAAAAAATGGACAGAGATTCCATATAGGGTGCAGGGTGTATACTGTATATATCTGTCATCAAATTAGAAATTACAAGCCTCGTTTTTTCACACCTTGTAGGTGCGGCTATGAGTTGTATGCTCCCTGTTATTTACTCTAGAAACTCAATGCAGATGATTTCAACTGCTTTCTGTCATATAATGATGAATGAATTTGAGATGAATACTATTGACATCCTCCAACCTTTGGCCGCATTGACTGTATTATGATTGTTTATCAATGTTTTTGCTGATTCCTGAGATGGCCCTGGGCCCTAATTTGCGACTGCTCTTTTATTATCTACTGATCTTCGTACATGCATCAGAGCATCTGAAAAAAGAAATTTGTATTTTATACTCGACCATTTTGGCTATGGTTGGTCATTGATTTTGATAAACAAACTTAGTTTGTGATAACTTAATTGCATTGCATCATTTATGAAGTAGATTAGGGCTATTGCAGGGACAAATTACGATTCTTTGAACTTACATTTGGCAAATTCAATTCATAATCACACTCTAATTTTGGAAGTTCCGCCCATTTTTAACTCTAATTTTGGTCTAGTATGATAGTGATTATGATTAAATACAAACCTTTACACTGACAATATTTTAATGCTGTTATTCCATTATTGTAGGACTAGGGCTCTGGAGCAAAATGAAATACTTGAGTGAATCAATTATGCATCTAGTATTAGTCCTCAAGTAAAGTCATGGCGTATAGCTGTAGCCCACCACTCATTATGGCGTCATTACAGTATGAAGGAAATGGAAAGTTCAAATATGCAACTGTCAGGCGACCCCCAAAAATGATGCCAGTTGCACCGCAGCAATACTATTCGATGTCTCCCCCCTTATTTCATAATATTTTATGAGTATGTTGAGACTGATCTCTGTTTCACGTAAATATATTCTTAAAAACATGCGTGACCAATTGACTACCGTTAGTGCTACGAGTTTTGAATGATCAATCTTGATTGCAAGGCTTCGACAGTTTGAAGAAGGTATAGAAACGATGATTCATATTGATAAAATACGTCTTAGTAGAAAGGGGTCTATCATTTTGGTAACCGAAAAAATTGTCTGTCACAGTTGGATTCGAATCATTCAATTCTGATTAGCGAATTCGAATTCGTAGTTCCTAGCAGAATATCTAGCTCTAGGCACTTCTGCAACTCAATTGCTTGATTTGTGTTATAAACTTGATACCATGTTGAAAATCATGCTATCTGGGATTTTTCCATGATGGTAATAACTAATAACTTCTCACTGTCTGTTTTGAAAATACTGTTAACTGTACCACCGTATAGCCTAACGAATGTGTGATGATAGATCCCAATTTAGATTGATCTGTAAGTCATTATGTACAATTGCACGTTAGGCTATACTACCGTACTGTTTATTATTTACATTGCCATCAGGATCGCAGAACTTCAGATTGTAAAGCTATAGTGAGGTTTCAGGTGGCGATATAATATCTGCAGCCTTCACATTCTACTGTGGGTGATATTTTTATGAACTTGAAATGCATTGCTTTGAACTTGATACCTAAATAAGTTAGCCTGATTTGTTGATGTCTCTATCTGCATAATCACCTCTTTGTACATGCCATGTTTGCAGGATCACATTAATTGTGTAAGATGTCCGGCTCACAGCAAAAATCCTATGGTAAAACTTCTCCAATCAGTTTGGCTGAACCCACGCCAATGGATCTATTGTTGACACAAAAAGTTATGGAAGTAATCAGGCCCTTGGGGGCATTCGAATCTAAGGAGGAGATGGAGTTGAAACAGGAAGTGTTGCGAAAATTGAATCAATTGGTTAAAGACTTTGTAAAACGCATCAGTGTTCAGAAGGTATGGGTATATGATTCAGAGCATTCACACAAAATGTCCTTGCTAAGCTAACTCGCCATCGAGTGGATTAGTGATAGTTGATTTCGATTTTTCGAAAACAAATCCACTCCTAACTGTATTATTTTGACACTTATTTGATTAACACACTACATCAAGAAGTGTTCTCCATGAACACAGTGTTTTTGTTCTCAACGAGTGTTCCCTATGACCATGGATGAGCGATGCTGCCCCGTGCCCATGACCACATCATAGATTGCTCTATTTATTCCTCATCCGGATATTTCTCGGTCAATGCACACTGCACAGCGCATTGACAATTTTGGGTGTAGATCCCGCCTATTGAGTTGCCTTTGGCCTGCAATGCGCCATTTTGTATCCGTTTAAACCACTTGTTCCCAACTTTTTTCCTCCATGGATCCATTTTGGTTATTCATCAAAGTTTTGGAACACCCAAAGATTTGCTGCGAATATAGCTCGATAATAATATGATATAGTAATTATAGCAAGTTCCGTCTTTGGAGGCTATTCTTATTTAACAATTTAATAATATATTGTAGCCTACATCATATGGTTGTATAATTTTCTCTGCTGCTGCTAACTAGCTAGAGACTTGCTGAACTTATCAATTGCTCATTGGCGTCTTGTGTTCTTATAATTGTTTATTAAATATTGCAAGATATATTTACTTGTTAGTTGTGCAATATCTGATTTATGTTTTACTTTAGCTATGGCCGCCTGTATAATTTCTTGTCTCATCAATGCAGTCTTGTTATCATTTTCATTATTTGCGATCTATTTATTGTAACAAATAAACCTAATTGATTGATCGAAAATTGATGGTCTTAAATATGTCTTAATCTGTGATAAGAGTGTTTGATATGAGTTGACTCTATAAACATTCTATTGTTTAACTTGATTCTTGACTATGAATCAGCAGAGGTTGTCAATACAGAAGTACTTCTACTTTTTCACAGCACTCGAATAGATTTTACCTTCGTATACTTGTACTTCAGGGCTTTTTAGGCAAACTATTTACCTTGCACTTTTTATTTTGAAAAGTAGAAATAGTGCTGGGTTGGGTTTCTTTTGGTGAAACTGGCATAACAACTCAATTTAATAGCCCCCGATTCACGGTTGTATCTATTTGTAGTGTAATTTGATTAATCTTACAGTTTCTGAGCTAGTCATCTCTCATTAACTAACTGCTAAGATTACGCAACCCCTAGATCAAATGTACTTGTTGCAACTTCTTGGTCAAGTAGTTTTTAGGCCTGCATTTTCTATCTCTGCTTGAAGCACTTTTTACATATCTTAGAAACCTCTACTAGTAATTGATAATACTTCAACTTCTACTTTGTAGCAACACAGACTACTTCGATCACCTTTGTGAATGAGGTACGATGTGATTGATTCCAAAGTAGATTGCTTCTCCAGTTCAACTGTGATTTACACTGGCAGTTTTTGTGTCATAAGCGTTCAGCGCCACCGAATCTCATATTTTGTAAAGTCTATCATGGCAAGACAGCATAATAGTGTGTGTAGTATCTAGCTTTTTGCTGGGTAGGTTGTGAGTTCAATCCCCTATTCGGTCAGATCAAATATTTGATCGGCTAAACGGCTTCCCCACAAGGTTCTCAGCGTACCAAGATTGAGGGGAAAGAAAAATGGTGGTGCTGACTTGATAATCTTGGAGTCTCTTTGCATCTCCATCATCCTAGCATGTTAATGGTGTGAACGAGAATATAATGCCTTCCCTCCTTGAAATGTTTTCCTCAGACTTTCTATGTAATTGGTTTATCATGAGTTGCATCCTCGTAATGGTTGCGTCAACTGAAAGTTGCTTACACAAATTGAATGCTCCAGTTTTCAGTGCTCAAAGATTGTTTTGAATGTGGTGTCATGCAAAATAGCAAGCTCTTACAATTTATCTGCAGAATCTTCCGCCGTCAATGATTGAGAAGTGCGGTGGAAAAATTTACACGTTTGGCTCGTACCGACTTGGGGTTTGTGCGCGCGGCGCTGATATTGATGCGTTGTGCCTTACTCCGCGACATGTCGACAGGCATGACTTTTTCACCACATTTTATTCCATGCTGGAGGAGCAGGATGGCGTGAAAGATATAAAAGTAATTCCTCATTGGTGATTGCCCGGGTGCAGATTTTGTGAGTTGCGTTATTATTTTAATAGGCCGTGGGAGAGGCGTTTGTGCCCGTAATCAAGCTCATGTTCGACGGCGTTGAGGTGAGTGGTAAATTGCAAATCGTAACATCAATTCATCTTACAGGTAATCAGCTTTTTGATATTTGGGAATTCTTTGTGACTTAGGCCTATTCCTTGAATCATATCTGTAATCACATGGGCAGAGATAGCTTGTGGTGTCAATATTCCGTTTACACAATACGGCTGTTATCTTTCTGAATATTTTTACCTCAAATTGGGAGGCTTTCACCTGTCCCTTTGTAGATACATTTCACAGCTCTCACCATTTTGCCTTGAATTTTAATGTTTGAATCGTTATCGAATCTAAACACAATCATCTTGGGATAACTGTGTGTGGCCATTTAGAAGAATGTGCAATTTTAAGGCGCAGTGTAACAGACGTGGATTGTGCGATAACAAAATTATCTGGTACGAGTGGCTCGGAGTTGATTCATTCCTGAACCACCGTCTGTCCTTTGCAGATGGATATTCTCTTTGCACGTCTTGCGTTACAAGTTATTCCGGACAAATTTGATCTTCGCGACGACGACCTCTTGAAAAACCTGGACATCCGATGCATACGGAGCTTGAACGGCTGTCGTGTGACGGACGAAATATTACATCTGGTACCGAATAAGGAGAATTTCCGAAACACCCTTCGTGCGATCAAGCTCTGGGCCAAAAGTATGTCAATAGCAGAGGTTGCTTATTCATATATGTATTTCTCAATGTGTCCAATGCATGGCAAGCATTGTGTTGCTAAGTTGGGAAAATCATGTTCACCATGTGGTTTTTGTTGTAGCAGTTGTTTATGATGTATATGCGAGAAAGGTTTGATATCTCCCTCTCTTTTCAATGCTATAACAAAGTGTCACATCTCTGACTTTCTGCATGCTCGACTCTCATGCAAAATAGTACATGACGCATAAAGTTGGCTGTACAATTGATTGAGAGAAAGAGAGAAAGAGAGTCGCATGAATATATAGACTTTGCCGTGATGACGGAGCTTTAGCATTCGTCAAAGTCAATTTGTTGGATTGTAAAAAGGCTTTTGCGATTTAAATGCTACATTAAATACTTTTTGTGTGGGTGATGCTGCCCTATATGAAGTGCGAAAACAAGATATTGCACAGGATAAGCCGAGCTTCCTTTGCAGGGCGTGGAATATACAGCAACATGTTGGGATACTTGGGGGGCGTATCGTGGGCCATGTTGGTCGCGAGGACGTGTCAACTCTATCCGAATGCGGTTGCCGCCACCCTGATACACCGTTTTTTCTGGGTGTTTTCGCAGTGGTGAGTTTGACACTACCCTCGCTGGACATGCGGAACTGCTAGCCGTGAAATCTTATACAGGGAATGGCCGAAACCAGTCTTGCTGAAACAACCGGAGGACAAAAGCAATTTGAACCTACCCGTCTGGGACCCCAGGTACAACCCGTCGGACAGACTGCATTTGATGCCGATAATCACTCCAGCATATCCACAACAAAACTCGACGTACAATGTAACGAGGTCGTCGTTGACCGTTATGAAACGAGTGAGTTTTTGGATTATTTTTGGCGGTATGCCGCATATGAGACAGTTGCGATTTGCAGGAATTTGACGAAGGGTACAGAAACGCCATGGACATTTACGACAATAAAGCGAGTTGGTCGAAACTTTTCGAAGAACCAAACTTCTTCAATGAGTACAAGCACTTCATCGTCTTGACGGCGAGTGCCGAGAAGGAGGAGCACTATAAGAAATGGTATTTGCTAGCGTTTGACATTATTTGCGACTTTCGTGTTACATAAACAATCTACTATCACAGGACCGGGTTAGTGGAATCTAAGATTCGTATATTGGTCGGATATTTGGAAAGGAACGATTACATTCTGATTGCGCACATTAATCGCAAGTCCTTCCCGTCCATTGACGAGCAGTAGGTTTACTACTTCTTGTTAGCCTGGTAGCCTTTCACCAATTCGTTCTTCTTTTATGTCAGATCGAAGCATGTCACGAGATGGTTTCTCGGTCTCAGCTTCATTAACAATCTAACGAATATCAACATCAATTTGACGCACGACATTCAAGTATGTTGGTTAATCAGTGTAGTAGTTCGAAATTTTTCATTTCATTTTTTTATATTCAAATTTCTCGCGTAACCCACCAGGGATGACGTAATTGCGGTATCACTGGAACAGAGTAATATTCTATAATCCATGAGCAATTCCCGATATTTTTAGCTCTGAAATCCCGTGTGGGCAAATCACCGATTATATTAACCCTATTTATACTTTGAATTCATTTTAAAAATAGTCACTATGCCGGCCTATTTGTTTTTAGTATTTTTACAAACTATTTACCTTTCCTAAATGCAAGGATGCAGCTGCAGATGTTCTTCACAATTCTGCAGATAACATGTAGGAAATCTTGTCACTGTTTTTGCAAATTATGGTTGCTGTCAATTAATGTTGTGTTGTCAGACAATATCTACTATAGAGTGTGGTGCAGCACATTAATGCGTTACCTTTATCCAGTGCCCACTTCACGGACATACTACATGCATTAATGCGCAATCTACTTGTTTAGCATGCTTTTTATACAATGGAATTTGCGCCAAATTTGAAACTTCACAGTTCCCCTGATAGGAAATTAACATCAAAGCTATAGGGCATTATTTTGGACGAAAGAAATCGAAAATTATGCTCTGAATGCCACACCGGTGTCAGCCAAACTCAAGTTAGTTTGAAATAGATGAAAACATAATATAACATAATTTCCGTGTTTTGTGCTGTTGTTAGGAAAGTGTCGCTTTTAATAAATATTACATTTTTACGTCTGCATATGTTGTTCAGAGCTTCACAGACACCGTACACCGACAAGCGCACAGCTCCAAAGTGCACGAAGACGACATGAAAGTCGAAGCCACCTACGCAAAGCGAAACCAACTGCCTCAATATTTACCGGCCGACATCTCCGCAACGTTGAAACCGCCGACCAACAAAACACAGAAGAAGAAGGTAGCGGGCGCATGCGCATTTTCACTCCTTAAATCATGGGTTTTCGAACTGGGGTCCGTGAGACAATTTTCTAGGACTGCGAAGCACCTTCCAAAAAAATAAACGCAATCCCGGAGATAAAAGTTTTGCGGAAAGTGTCGGTTTTCAGGCCACTTGTTTTCCAAATCAAACTTTGAAAAAGGCCGTTTCACACGTAGCTTTGTGAGCCTGGCGTTTTTGATTGTTACAGCAAAGATTGCGATCAAGCCAAACGGTCGAAATATATACAATTACCAATATTAGTGACAAAATTCATTCATTAATCTTAAAAAGTTTTCTAGAACTATAATATAGTTGCACACTGATTTCTCATGATATTTTTATTCGGGATTCTGGTGCGTAGCCAGCGGATGACATGAACAGATAAAAGTCTTGCGTTCCCTGTTACCTAATGCGGCGCAACTGTGTAATACTGGACTTGGTTCGTAACGGATAGGGTGTGTGTGTGTGGGTGTTTGTAAATCGTACATAGAAAGGGTGTTAATCCCCCATAGAAGTATGATGGTCAAGGCCCCAAGATCAGATTTTTCTTGGTGTGAGAAAGCTCTTTTTACCATGAATTTGGTATTGTGTGTTTATTCGTGTTGGTGTTTTCAAGAGACTTTTTGCCATATGAAATTCCTTGGAAACTACAGAATGATTTTTATTTAAATTTGAGAATCACCACTTTCAATTCACCTCACCCTCGCAGGGTTCCACAAACGTGACGGACACGTCCAGAGCCACGGGCAGCCCGGCGTCTGCCACCAGCTCTGAAGGAAAACGCGACACCAACGAGTCGTGCGTCACGGACGACTCGTCAATTATGGAGAACTCCCGCGCTAACACGCCCACCCCTCCCGTCTGCGAAAGTGTCAACGGCTCGTTAACGCCGGCGTCTTCGGAGACTCCGATGGTCACGTCGCCTTCCCAGACTTTTCGCTCTGACGCGATGGACAGCTCGTCGCCCATTCGAAGCACGGTTTCGAAAACCGAAGCCAGGGTAGTGTCAGCGAAACCGTCGCCTATTCGCGCTCCCCCGCCTGTAAATCACACGGAACAGCCCAAGACCATTCCTACAGTGCCTTCCAATCGCGGAGCCTCGCAAGTCAACAAGCAGGGACATTCCATTCCCGTGATAGGACGGAAACAGCCCACGCCGTTCTACCCGCAGCACTACGGCTCTTACCAGACGCAAACCGTACAGCACCACATACCGACTATTACGAGTCTGCAGACATTTCAGCAGTACAACTCGCGGAATTACCGTACTCAACCCACTCCTTCGTACAATCACGTGATACAGACCATTCCCAGTGCGGTCGCCGGTAAAAACGGCAGGCCGTATTCTGATGTAAGTTTCAGCATTCTCGAATTCAGCCAGTTCTATAGAACCATCTCACGAAATCGATGGAGATCAGTGAACCGGTTTTGTAACAGAACCGGCTAAAAATTTTGACTCTTGATGACAAAAAATTCCACCACTGGCCGCAACCCCGTAACGTTTTCGTGCATTTTGTCAGCCTATCGACATCAAGGGGAAGAAAAGACCGCATTCGCCTATGCAGAGCGAGCAGCAGTCTGCTAATCTGAAGCTCTTCAGCCCCGAGAGGAATTCGACCATCACGTCTGGGGTGCCAATGAATCTAATGTGTTCTAGCGTGAACGAACGTTGTGATTGATGACATTTCCGCTTTGTCTCACGCAGGTCTTACCTCACGACATTGAACTTCCGGACGTCTCTACTCCGACAGAGAAGAACGTGCAGATATTACCGAGCAAGAATAGTATAAAAATGAAGGCGCAAAGGTACGTCGGGGATTTATTACGGTTTCTGCGGTGTTTGGATATAGATGCTGGTGTTTTTGGTCTATCCATGGGATTTGCGTCTTTATTGCAACCACGATTTGTGCGTGCGCCTCTCGGTATTTGTGTCGATGGATTGTGGGGTTGGGGTTGCAATGTGACGAAAATGGCCGTTTGTGTTATTGGTGTTGATGCATCAGCACTCACTTATATACAGGGTTGGCATAGGCATATGGCATATATGTATCCTTATATTGAATGGTGATGTCTGATAAAACTATATAGAATTTAGTTGTAAGATTTGTCCTTATTTTTTTAATGTGCCTTTTTTGGCAGTGAGGATAGGATGTGCTTAGTTGTTGATCGATTGAGGGGGCTACCCTGCTTATATATGTGTCAATCGAAGAATCGGGACTTCGAGCTTGGACTGCGTCGAAATGGCCATTTGCAAATCGGCGACAAAATTGTTGGTGTTATTTTTGATGGGTCAAGAGATTTGTATAAATGTCAGTAGATCATGATGATAATGATTATTAAATTTCTGCACTAATTCTATTACATCAGCCATGGTTTGAGAACCTCTCTAGTTTCCTTGTGATGTTTTATTTTGAAAGGCCAAAGGGAAAAAGTCAAGACGGCAGGTGAGATGCTGTGGCCGCAAGTCGCGTTGGGTGCGAAGTAAGTACATTATACTGTTCTTGAATCGCCTTTATGGTGAAACGTACTAGTCATCTTTCACAGATATTGCTTGACGAGATGTTACCCGCGTAAGAGATGAGTATACGTGTTCCTGACGGTGAGTATGCTCCTGGGCTGTGACTTCAGGATGGTATAGCATCTGGACGCGGAAGAATGAACGATTTGTTTTTTGCCACAATCTGGGGTGGGTGATTGGTCAATCTTGGAAGTCCTTAAACCTTTTTACTGTTCTTTTTTATAACTTAACATGAGAAAAATGAAAAAAAATGATGTCATTTCTGTGTGTGTATTCTCACTCTTGTTGCCGAGATTGGAAGCCTTTTTCAATCTCCTTTTTTTATTCGACACTCTTTTGCTCGCAGCAGTGCCCGTGTATGTCCTGATTTAGTAACAGTCGTAGGGCATTCTTTGACTGAACTGTGTGAGCATTTGCATATATCTGTACCGCGAGTATGTCCCTCTGGTATGCTGCTTGACGCTAATGTTGGATTCTGTTATTTACGCAGTGCTTCTGAGGTCGTTTGTAAAGCAGTTCCCAACCACATGAAATGTTCCCCAGTCTTTTCACGATCACCCACCGGCCGAGCTGATATTCTTTTATTGTTGCTAAAACTTATCACGTTTTTCTATAAAGGTTGCAAAATCTTTAAAACCGGTAAAAAAAAACCAAAAAAAAATAAAAATATATATGCCGAAGTGTCTCCTTGTGTTACGGATTGCATCGGGATTGCTAGGAGCGTATAATTGTGTGTTGTACATATCATCTAGTCACAGGCCGCTTGGTTTTGCGCTTTGCTTCTTCGCGACTCGACACTGCCGACACAGGCCTGCTGGCACCATTGCGGGAGTAGCACCTCTGATACTCAGTCATCCATACGTCGCTTAACGTAGCCTGTGTGGTATAAGCAGTAATTGAAAGATACTCAGAAGTATCATGGCAAATTTCTTCAATCACAAGACTATGATTTTCATCTTCCCAACGGTTGAATGAATATATTCAAAAAAGTGTAACTCTGTTACTGTGCAACACGTCCGGGTTATTACGATTAATTTACTCACAATTAATTAAGTAATGCTTATTCAAATACCAATTCGGCCAGTCAAAAAAAAATTTTCTTGGGTACTCAGTTGTAAGGATATGATTTGGGCGGCCGTTGTACCTTTTGTCTACATTGCAAAGCAGCGGCGATTGATGCACGACTTTTCGCTTGTACTTCGTCGTGTTTTTTTCTCCTTTGCTTTAGCACCTTCTTTCTTTTCAGCGCCGACGGGTAAACCTGGAATATAGGATGTAGTACGAGAATTTCCCTTGGGTATTATGCAGGATTCTCACGTATTCCTTGTTAGCATTAACGTTGTGTGTGAATTTGCGGCTGGTGTCCAGTTCCTTGTCTGCCCAGCCGTAGGTGACAAACGGAGGTTTTTCAACTGATGGCTCCGTCGTTGTAGGCTTTTGTTTTTGACTCTTCCTGCCGTGACTGGTTGCTACCGGTTGTGGACCTGTTTCTACTATTGACAGAGCATACATTTCAAGAGCCACAGTATGGTGAGGACGAAAGTTTTATATCAACTTCAAGTCCTCATCCCATTTTCCTCTGGCAAATAGTGAAGGAAATTTCAACGGTCAATCAATGTTATGTCTACTACAAAGGTCAATCAATGTTAGGACTACTTCACCTCGGAGACAAAAGCGCACAAGTACAGCACACGCGCTTCAACTAAGAACAACTACCATATGATCAGGACTGAATACAAGAAAACGCATTGCTCTATCAATCAAGTATGCCGGACCCCAATTGTGGAACAGCATCTCGCCGGCTATCCGACAGTCGTCGAGCATGTCCGCATTCAAGTCGAAATACAAGCAATTTCTTCTAAATCAATACTAGCCAGTCTTCAGGATTACCGGACCACGACCGAACTAGGACCTCGCCCTCCGGCACATACCACCCCATTTTGTCGCTTGCGTCTTATATTCTCTGCATTACTTTTCATTCAGTGTGCATGCCTCTTATTTACTTCGCCTAGGCTAAGGTGGGTGTCTGATCTTAATGGCTACTCCAAGTTGTTTCGACACCCTCCTATCTTTTCATTGTATCGCAGTCTTGTGATGTTTTGAAACGATGAAAATATTAATAAACCTGACTGACCGACTTAAAATGTGGTCGTGATTTCCATAATTTTCAGCGAGAGAAGCAAATAGGAGCAAAGAGTGTGATATTTATTCTGATATAACATCTGTGTATAGCTACCTTCTGCAGGAACCTCAGACGCCAGCTTAATCACCTCCTGCTCCTCATAGTGAACGTCTTTTGTCGCATCAATGGCACCAGTAGTGTCGCACGATTGATCATTTACTATACCGGTAATCTGTGGACTTAAAGGAGTTTGAATATTCAATGTTAAGGTTTGAATGCTAATCACTAAATAGTACATACAGACTCTGAATCGGCGTTGTTCGTCCCGAACGGTCGGAACTACCAGTATCTTGCGAGTCCCATTGTATTTCGAAGTGAGCTGCTTCTTTCTGGCGTCGCTCACATCTGTAGGTGTACAACTCCTCGTGAATAGATTTAGAGTATTTTTCGGTTGGAACCAGGTACGACCTTTGATACTCTGACTTTCGAGGATTGCGTCCCATTTTATGCACCAAGTCTAATAAAAATCACGATCGAAGGGCGAAGGCTGGCTATGTCAGTTATTTTCGGATGTGTTTTGATTCAAAATGCACTCATGCGTTGCAAACGTCAAATCGCCACGCTTCAGTAATTTTTCTATGGTATTTCCCACTGAACTATAAACGAACTGATCGCTACCGTGGCCCAAAAGTACAAAACTAAGGAGATGTTTTGCGATTCTCCTGATCGGGAGCAAGATCGAAGTACTCGCAGAGAATTTCGGCATTCCTGACTTTGACATTTAGAGGCGTTCAAAGCAGTTAGCGTTGTTACTAGGTATCGAATTTGAATCGAGTATTAATTTTAATGATTCGAGTCGAGTAGTTAAAGACGATTTTTTCGAGTACTGAAATGATACGCTCCTCGTAACTCAAAGTTAATTTACTAACGAGAATTATAGTTTCGATACTGTTTTCCACTGATCCTTGAAACCTTGATTGGCCTTGTCACACCATGCGAGACATAGTACAAAGCTCCGTACGTTACACATTTCCGAAGTCATGATCATCCCACAACATGGTCAAGAAGTGCAATGAAATCGGTATGGTCGAAAAAATACTAAAGTAACTTTAATGTGACGGAAAACAGGCATTATATTCTCAGTGGTGGTGGCATAAAATGTACATATTTGAACTTTGACATAGTATATTCCGGTGTGACGTCATAATGAGTGATACTTGACTGGACTCTAAGCGTAATATGTGATTCAGAATCGAATCACTCAGGTACTCGATTTTGCCCAGCCCTATAGTTGTTAGCAGAGGTGTTCAGTAACGAAGTACTTCTACTTTTTGGAAGTACTCAAGTAGTTTTCCTCTACTTCTAGTTCTACTTGAGAAGCTTTTTTGTCTACTTTGACCACCTATGGTTGTTACATAAGTAGAAGTTGAAGTAAGTAGAAGTGGTGATTTCCACGGCCTGAATTCAAGAATCCCAATCGGTGCTCAAGCACTGCTTGTGCCTCAAACAAGAATGAATGGTATTCAATAACGTAACTCAAATCTTAAGTTTAAAGTCGCTTTGAGGCCCGCATTCTTGAGTGCGAGTTTCTTGTGATAACTCATGGTATTCTAGAACAGGGCTCTTCAACCGGGTGTATATCGTACACCCTGGGGTGTACCGAAATTGCAAAAGGGTGTACGACTCAAATGGGGTGTACTGGGGTGTACCAGAGATCCGCATTAAAAATACCAATGACTAGCTAAAGCTAGCACAATAAACAGGCAATTTAATGCTTCAGAGCATTTTGACCGGGTGTGCAATATTGTACAATGTTCATATCAGCTGTAACTATAGCTTGTGCCACTACGTCTGATCAGAGTCGGATCACAAGCTTTATGTAGCCTACATATAATTCGATAACATGAATATATTTTTGAGCGAATGACATCAATCAATCAGTCAATCAGTATATGAATATTTTCATCATTTCAAAACATCACAAGACTGCGATACAATGAAAAGATAGGAAGGTGTCGAAACAACTTGGAGTAGCCTTTAAGATCAGACACCCACCTTAGCCTAGGCGAAGTAAAGAAGAGGCATGCACACTGAATGAAAAGTAATGCAGAGAATATAAGACGCAAGCGACAAAATGAGGTGGCATGTGGCGAAGGGCGAGGTCGATGTTCGGTCGTGGTCCGGTAATCCTGAAGACTGGCTAGTATTGATTTAGAAGAAATTGCTTGTATTTCGACTGGAATGCGGACATGCTCGACGACTGTCGTATAGCCGGCGAGATGCTGTTCCACAATTGGGGTCCGGCATAGGCTACTTGATAGAGCAATGCGTTTTTTTGTATTCTGTCCTGATCATATGGTAGTTGTTCTTCGTTGACGCGCGTGTGCTGTACTTGTGCGCTTTTATCTCCGAGGTGAAGTCATCATCATCATCATTGGTTTATTAGCAATTTTATCATTTCAATACACCACAAAAATGCGATACAATGAAAAGACAGGAAGATGTCGAAGCGACAAGGAGTAGTGTATGGAATCTGACACCCACCTTGGCCTAGGCGATGTAAAGAGGAGGCATGCACACTGAATGAAAGTAAAGAAGATAGTATAGAAAAAGAAAGCTACAAGAAATAGGGCGGCATGTCATGGGAAGCGAGATCGATAGGTCAGTCGTGGTCCGGTAATCTTGAGGATGGACTGTATTTATTTAGTAGTAATTGCTTGTATTTCGACTTGAATGTGGACATGCTCGTCGACTGTCGAATGGCCGGCGGGATACTGTTCCACACATCAGGTCCGGCATATTTGATAGAGCGATGATCTTTGTTGCAGTTATAGGCGATTGTCTTGCGTACTGGTGTGGTTGTGTGTCTTGTGTAGTCAAACCAGCAAATAGCTGCTCTGTGATGACAAAAGTGTTGGGTAGTGGGGAACAGGACCGTAACTGCCGCACCCCGAACCCCCCAAATTTATGCCCAATTAAAAAAAAAATTCGCGCGGGTGGCGCGATTTAATATTGCCGAATATCTTGATTATTGGGTACCCTTCCCCACGAAAATACGTAGAATCTATAGAAATGGAGACGTCGGCCATTACTGCGCCAGGACGCGCCAAGGCATATGAAGTTATAGGCCATAACATGCAACTCCGAGAAGTGTGCCAGAACGATCAGCAGCGGGAAGACCTTGGCCGAGAAGGAATGCCCTTGTGGTGACCCAAAACTTCGATACAATATACATATATGTTTCATTGGCTAAATGGCTGGCCCCAAATGTTTCTGTCCTGGCGATCTGAACCCCACAGGACAAATGCCATCTCGCAGGGAAAATTAATTTGCCATTAAAGCAGTACCAATTTGAAATTGTGCGTGCCTTGTAGTTTTAGCGATTTCCATATCTTTTGACATAGCAGATATAGCAGGTCACGAAATAGCATAATGTAACGAAGTCAATATACCAACGGGTCCGCCCCAAGATGTTCAATTCATATTTAGGGTTCCTACCTTTTCCAACACACCTCACTCAGTTCTACCGGTAAATCTGATTACGTGCGCAGGGAGGGGATAAAAAATTGATAGCAAAATATATGCAATTCCCGATCATATTGGGCGATTCAAACACGAATTATATAAATTTTTCGCGCTTCGCACGTTTAGTCAAAATAAGGCTACACACTAGAAGACGTAAGGTAGCTGATAAGTTGCAGGGAAAAAGCGTACAGGCTCGGCGGGGCTGCGGGGTTTCTGGGGACCCAATACCAACGTTTTTTTTTGTCGGGGCTAACAAAGTGCTGTTACGTTCCTGGTGACGAATGAAGGCTCGGAATATATCTGAAGTGGGAAATGAAGACAAGAAGGTTGGGAACCACTGTTTTAGAGAAATAGGCACATCGTCGCCGTCGATTACCACGCATTGAACAGGATTATAACTCCAAGATAAGAGGTGGGCCACAGCACATTTTCAAAGCGGAAAATGGGCCACGGCCAAGAAAGGGCTGAGAACCCCTGGTCTAGCATCTTCGCGATCTCCAAAATAACGGCAGACGCACCCCGAGGTTTAGGACAACTGTCTTTGACTAAAGTCAATAGACGTTGCAAGAAATCACGCGCAGCGCGAAGAAATTATTTAAAATATCATAAATCTGTTCAAAAATAATATTGTTTATCTTGATTTGGGCCTACTTCAAGCCTTCTAAATTCCAGACATTCAGGCATATTTCAGAATTCCTCCGGGGCGCAGTTTTTACAGTGAAATTTCGGACACGTCCCGGAAATTCCGGACGTATGGCAACAATAACGTAGGCCTTAACCAAAGCTCAGTGCTTGGGCCGGTCCTCTTCGCTTTGTCAACATTTATGAAAGCTCCTCATAGCAGAGGCTACCACGTTGTTCGATGATGAGTGATGACGAATCACCTCCCCTCTTACACATCCTCTACGGCTACGCCTACAGCAAAGTGACCGCTGACCAGTGATTAAATACCCAAAGTGCATATCAGTGGACGGCCCATAATAACGTTTGTGTCAACGCTGCCAATTCCCAATTATTGGCCGTAAATTCCGAAAACAACTATAACTGTTTACATTACTGGTCAACCGATTTCCAACGCGGAAATACGAAATACCTCGGGGTTTAACTGGACTCGAAGGGGAAGCGAGTGGCACAGTGTGCTAATCGACACCGCCACGACACCAGTGGACAATGGTTGCTGGTTCGCGTCTCGGCTCTGCCATGTTTCTATGTGTCCGAGGTATATCTGGGCTCCTCATCGCCGATACCGCTGTAAAGACGGCGCCTTCAACAAACCAGGGGAAGAGAGTCGAAATCAAGAAAGCCGGTATCGGAGACCAAAAAAAGTACGCAAGAATGTTGAAAGACCTCAAAAGACACGAACTTATGATAGTACTGTGCGGGCGCAAATGACCCAACTGTTGATAAGCGCCAATTGTGTTAACAAAACAAACAAACTGGACTCGAACATGTCTTAAAAAAGTCACATCCAGTCGCCAAACAAAATTGTCACGTTGACGTGGTCTCTGCTACAACCTTAGAGACTACATGCCGCGTTGGGTCCATAGGATAGATAGTCTTTAAATCCATATTTCAATCGAAGTTCCAATGTGGCAGCCTCGTGTTAGTGCACTCCAGCCATTGCAAAACGTTCAACAACAGGTTCTTTGTATCATAGCCAGGGCCCCAATGCGCGTCCAAGAAAGTCACTGCTCAAAAGACTCGGTGTTCTAAACATAAGAGATATGGGTAAACTAGAAATTGCCAAGTTGATGTAGCAGCTCCATTGCGGTCGCTATGACCCCGAAATCTCAATCGATCTCTGTCCGTCGGAATCATATATATAAGTAAGCCTACAATACACGCGCGTCCTCGTCGTTCAACTATATATAGGCTTGCATTTAAAACAAAAATCAATTTAAAACAAACATGTTTAAAACAAGGCCCTAATTTAAAACATGTTTTTTATTGTTTCTTTATGGTTTTTTTAAAGCAACGACGTCACGAATATTCAATTGTGACGTCATAGTGGATTGACATTGACAATTGAATTTCCAGGGTAAAAATATCTCCTTTGACGAAATATATGTAGCCTAGCCTACTATTGCTGTTGAACCGACTATTTTGAGGATTTCAACCATCCCATATCGATATACGTCTGCTAAATCGGGTGGTAATTGTCCGTAGGCTCATACACCATGTTTTTTGTAAAGTATTTACACAAATATTTGCATAATTTTACAACTTGAAAAAACACAATTTTTTTTTGAAAAGGCTTTTTTTTCAAACACTGTTTAAAACATGTCTTGAACAAAGTGTTTTAAAACACCGTTTGTTTTCAATGCAACCCTAACTATATACGTAGGGTTGCATTGAAAACAGAAATCAATTTAAAACAAACATGTTTAAAACAACGACCTAGTTTAACACATATTTTTTTTAAGGCATGACTTCACGAATATTCAATTGTGACGTCATAGTGATTTGACATTGACAATTGAAAATATAAGGTAAATATAGATCCTTTGACGAAATATCTGTACTATTAATGTTGAACCGACTATTTTGAGGGTTCCAGCCATCCCATATCGATATACGTCGGCTATATCGGGTGGTAATTGTCCGTAGGCTCATACAACATGTTTTTGGAAAGTATTTACACAATTATGACATAATTTTACAACTTAAAACAAAATTAAAAGGCCTTCGTTAAAAACACTGTTTAAAACATGTTTTGAACAAAGTGTTTTAAAACAACGTTTGTTTTAAATGCAACCCTATATATACGGCATACGCGCATATGGTCGACGGGAAAGATCATCGCTCTATCAAATACGTCGGACCTAAATTGAGTAGATCACAATATATTGCGAAGGAGAAGTAGAAGTAGTGGAAAATCAGATTTACTTGGAAAACTACTTGAGTACTTCGAAAAAGTATAAATACTTCTTTACTACTGCGACCACCTCTGAATATTTACCAGCGTGGATTTTGCAGTTCCCTTTCAGAGATGCGAGGCTTCATCTTGCAAAGGGGCATCGTATTGCTGTTTATTCGTAACGCAACTGCGTGCTACCAGTTGCGTAATTGCAATGATCTGATAAATATTGAAGATATAATCGGCATTTCACAAGAGTGGGGTTTCGGATTTTGATTGAACCCCAGTTTCACCTGCATACGGCGCTGCTTCACGTCACGTACCACATCGCATAAGTCACTTACAATTCGACTACTGATCATGCCTAATTGCCTGCAGCCAATGATGACCAAGACGCCAAGACGGCCTGCCATCACGAGTGTGAGTATTCCTCCTGACCATTCCCGACACTGGCTGAGGGAACCTCGATTAAGAACCACTGATTTCAGCATAATGTCATACGTGCTCTCAAACGAAAATGTTGGTGATAAAAATAGTGGCGGGATGAATTGAACACTGAACAGTTCTGTAGCCTTGTTATTTTAATCGAACAATTCTGACATTTTAGAATGACCGTCAGAGGGCGACATGGTATAGCCTTTGTGAAGTATCAGGTGACGAGAAAAAGAGAAGCAAAGTCAGCGAAAAAGGTTTATTCTGTTAATGCGAAGTCGTATCCTCATATTCTTATATCTCCGACAAATCGGACGTTCAGAAATCATGCTTGCATGATGATGGCGGTAGTACAAATTCCTAACGGGAGCTATTTAGTTGATTCAAGAAAGAGGCCTTTGGAGGAACCTACTGAATTACTGGACCTAAAGCGTGAAAAGACCGCTGTTGAAGGTGAGTTCCATCAAATATGATACATATTGAAAATTTTATATGGCTGTGGGGTATATGATAAGATCTGAAAGAAAACAATACGCCCACAATGACTTAAAATTGCTTTAATGTAACGAAACACACGCACAAACAAAATCAATGTGTGATCAATTCTAATTGAGTTTCAGGACTCACTACCCATAAACCTTTTCGAGAATAACGCCTGCTGGAATAGCAACACTCGATCTATGCTTCGAGTCGAGGGTATCTCTAGTTCTCCGTCGTGTAATCGGACTTTGCGGATCCCCTCCATTTGAATATACCTGGAGATACGTTAGTTATATCTTGTTATCGATAGACAGGGATCTCCAATATTACCAAACCGCATGTTTTTCATGATGTGGGCATCGCATTTTGCATAATCGACAGTTGCTCAAACATCTTGCCAATTTAATTTCGAAACAGGAATTGCGATTTGGGCTGCGCTTCAATGCTATGTGTTTGCTTTCATACGTCATATCATTGATTTGTGTGCCGTTATCCTTGCATCGGGCCGTGCATCATAAAACACAACGCATATACCGATCACGTTAAGACGTCGAATGGTTGTGACGCAATCCTACATGGAATTCTCGCGGACAATAGACTGCACGCTGAGCGTCTGCGTAATTCACCCTCTATTTCTTTCGTGTTTGTTGATAAACTAGAACTGGAACAGCGCTAGTATGTAACTACTTAGTGGGGCGAAATATCAAGTTTATCGCGAGTGCTACGACAAATAGATCGTTCTTCACCGACCGTGCGCTTGCTTCCTGAATAAAGTATCTGATGATGTGCGGCAGCGAAAGATTTGCGTAATCCAATCTGATGTAGACGGTGCCAGTGATTCAGGTTGCATTCAAAATCGCTGATGCTTCCCCCATACGACGTTTCCGTAATATTATTACGAATCGGCGCCACCTCACCTCGCAAATGTTATCTTCTGGATAATTAACTGATTTTATATATTAGATATCAATATATGCACGCCTGACCAGACGTATGCATATGATCTATTTGTGATGCGAAATAGCGTTGTTGTGAACATACGAAAGCCCTGACGAGTAGCGTGGAAACTTGCAATGCATTTTGATTGATTCATGCAACGGTGACTCATATCGGCTTTTTGTATCAACCTCGCTATTAAAACTTACTTATTTATTTCAAACCAGTTGTATTGTTTCCTGCGCGTTCGCATCTGTGCGCGCACCGTCAGGCCATATTGATTTGGATTTGTCGCCGAGTTTTACGAAAAAATTGAGCAATAAATCGCCATATATTCTCGGAAATGCGAAAGCTTTTTCGTGTAGCCACTTCCTAAAATTAGATTGAAATTGTAAATTGTCTCTAGTTAGCTCTCCGCCGCGGCAGCGTTAGTACGTGACTCGGCCATGTATAAAAGTCTTGGACGGGCTTGCATCGCATCACTCTGCGTCGATGAAGTCCTTGCTGTGTCATAGACGTTTCTGAAAAGATTGTGTTGAATTTGATGGTCCTTTATTACCGTCGATAGCGTCTTGTGTCTCGAAAATGAACGCCGAGGAGACCTCAATAAGTTCCTATCTTTCCGTGTTCAAGATGTAAGCAACTTCCTGTTAGTTGCGATACTCCAGGTATATGTATTGTTGAAATTGCCCGTTTCAGTAGCTCCTAAATGTGAATTTGTTCTTAGAATGTATGCGGTACGTGTGTAGTCGGCAGTAGCTATGATTTATTGCCAATTATAGATGGTGATCATAGTTTGCTGAAGGTTTTCGCGGTGTTTGTACTTTATATCAATGGTCGCGTATCGCGAAGGTGCCAATAGCGATCACATGTTTGATAGCCAAAGTTCACTGTTAGCTGGGAATGTTATGTATTGAATTACGAATAATGGCAATTGTATAATCGTTGGTTTTTATCAGGTATATCCATAATCCTAGAATATCGCCCCGACGTTTCGATTTCGTGTTCGGATATTTCATTTACAAATGAATGCGAATGCGACATATATCGTCACGCGTCATTGAATCGAAATTTCGTTAGATCCTTTGGACAGTCAGTTTTACTGTCCTCTGTAACCGACTCAACCTTTACTACTTTACGACATGAGATTCTCGTATACTTTGGGCAAATCAGTCGTAAATATTCTGATATTTTATCGCTTACTACATAAAACAGCTTACTGATTTGCTCGCTGAAAACAAGCTGTAAATTCTGCATTCATTGTTTGTGATAAGCTAACGCACCGAAAATATGTATAGGGTACACGCACCTAGAACAGAGACTATCAATGGGAAATGACATGTCGTCGCTTACATATCATTACGTGGGATGCCCAAAATCAAACAGCTTCGCATAATCTTAACGCATAGTTTGATCAGATAGACATGGACTGACGCGGTCGCATCATAATATGGCATCGTCGGTGTCACCGCGAGGTTTCCGTGAGTTGTAGGCCGCCGCGCTTTCGAAAATTTGAATTGTATAGTTGAATGAGAAAAAATATTGAATCTGCTGTTTGCCGTACCAGTCATTAAAATCGCCGACGTCAACCTGGGCTTATAATAGGAAGCACTCAAAATAATAAGAGTCAGTCAGAGCGTGCTACAAGGGCGTGTAAAAAGAATTGCAACAACGGTAGTTCTGGCTCTGTGGCGTTGTCCATAATTCTAATAGTTTTTAGTGGTGTTGTGATAGAACACTGCGCAGATATCAGTCGACAGGCTTTTATTTCGGTAAAGGTTAGAATTGTAGATATTATAGCGTAAGGTCATAGGTGTCACGCTGCTTTAGCAATGAATTTCCGAAGCCACTATGTAAAATCTCCCCTAAAAGTATCTTGTTGTTGAAGATTTAGATTCTATTACCATCGGGCAATGCCCGATCATAGCATCATCAGCATCAGTCACACCTCACACTAGATCCGTTTCAAGCACTTAAATTAATTCACCCTACCGCCATCTTATCACCATGGACTTAACCGCACCTGCGCCATACATAGAAAATAATCATGGGAGCGTCCAACTTTCGGGATATTATTGCTCGCGAAATTCGGAAGGTGAGTGCTTCGGCTGCGGGTGTAGATGAGCGGGTGTAAGACTAGCATAGCAATTCAGTTTCCATACCGATGAATATTACACTGCGAAGTGATTTCGAGCCTTTGAATGAGGTAATATGACCAGAACAATGAGGAAGTTGTGCGAATCGTTGAAAATATTCTAGGAAACGATACCTTCGCTGTACTTTCTCTGTTCGATTTTGCATCGAGTTGCCGTTTGATATTGCCTAAATGAGAACTCTTCTTGGCGCATTCCCGTGGCATAAGGTGGATATCTTTTCAGACGGTATGGAAAATGGGGGCGTCGTCGGCAGCCCGCCACCTGGCCAGCTTCTCCTGAAAATCCTGGTCCCGGGATACGCGGCCGGCGCTATCATCGGAAAGGGCGGTCAGATCATCGTGCAACTCCAAAAAGAGACTGGAGCCATAATCAAACTGTCGAAGGCCAAAGATTTTTATCCAGGTATGTCACCAACAGGAATGGTGTGCTGCAAAGAATAATAACTGCGAAAATCTGCGATTGCTACCGGTATGAGGTCAATGCCGTATCGACTTGTAATAATGTAGCGTCCCATTTCACTATGTTAATGTATTAATTAGATGTTTCGAAATACCTTTGGTGCCAATGTGCGAATTGGAACGCGCTTGCATCGCCCAAACTAAAAATCGACGACTGAGAATCGGCGATGGGTGACAATATGACGCCCGACGTGATAGCCAATAGCCATCTGTGTAAGCGTCTGCAGTTGCATCTGTATAATGACGGCGGTAAGCACTGAGCAGTCGCCCTGCGTTTTTGAAAGATGTGCATCACGACGACCTAATATAGGTGACACTTGAGTTACAATCCAAATTAGGAAATCTCCAGGCGCAAATTAGCTTGTTGTGAATATGGAGTGTAAGGTCACGTCAAATATATTGTGAAAGCACAATTGTGACCAAGGCACCCCTCCAAAAGTCAAAACTATGGATGACCAGACTTGGATTTTCGTGTCAAGTTCGTGATCCGGACGTGCATTGCCCGTTCTATATTTCGAAACTGATGCGCGTGTCTATTTGTTTAATGCGTTAAAACTCATTCATTTCGTACTTAAAATTTAAAGTGTGATGCAAAATAACCGTGAAGTCGATATAGTTTGGGTTGAAAGATAGCTGACGCGGCGAGGTTTGAAATCGAGGCCAATTACATTTCCATAGTTTTTCTAAGATCCCACTTGTGGGATATTCTCAAATTATGTAGCTAGTATTTTCGCATTTTTGCCTCCGGACACTGCGCGACCATAATGACACGAGCACATAATAGCTGATTTATCGGGGGTCATCTTTAAAGTAAAATCGTAAGGACTTATGGCACCGAACAATATCACTTACGTTGCGACCGACGTATCTCTGCCTTCGCCGTAATCGCGGAAAATCGCGCCTTTTCGAAAGGAAATGAGGCTTTATATTATTCTCGCGGCGTGCCTTTTCGAATAGTGGTGTAAATTGTCGATTGAACAATGAAAAACAGGGCAAAATTCGATTTCCCATCAATCATAATGCAGCAAGATGCCTTCGCTTTGAAAGATACCAATATATCCGAACACATCAAAGTAGGTAATACGGATGCTATCGCCATTAAATTTACTTATTGTCTGTATATCTGGTACGGTTATATCTCTTAATCTGTTCATTATAGAATCTGTTACGAAACAATTCTACAGTTAGAGACGAACAATCGAACATACATCCGTTCTTCAAAAACGATCGATAAGTCCACGCAAGCAGTTTGCTAATTTCGCATGAGACTTGCAGTGACGCTCCGCACATCGATTCCTTTAGACGACCCAATTAGAAACTATATACTGGTAATGTGCATTGCGATATTAGTATCAGAAGAGACGCACGAATCTTAATAATATATCATGACGCGCGAGTGGCGTTTTGACAGAAGACTTTTTTACGTATACGCAAAATGTGATTAAAAGTAACGATAGCATCATTCTCGCGATATGAAGTAAACGTAAACAGTTTCTTATTGCGACTTCCGCAACCAACTAGATGTCCATAAGCCTATCATATTGTCATGTGACGTCTGGCGCCTTTCTGCTACTCAGCAGGACCGGTGTGCAGTTTGCCATCATTTAACGGAACGAACTTGGTGCGAGTTTTGTAGTTTACCTAAATATCTGACGTAATCACGTATCGTCTTCATATGGATGTGACTAGAGGAAGCATTGGCCTATAATGCTGTTTCGTCAATGGAACGCTGAATAAACAATATTCTCTTGTAGTAATTTCGCTCACATAAGGTGAGAAAGTGAGCAGTGCCTTAAGCATACAGCGAAATGTGGTACTAAACATACTCCCACCGAAAGAGCGTAAAGCCTGGTTGAAACATCATACTTATCTCCGCTGAAGAATACAGATGTATAATGGGAAAAACACAGCCTTGTCTGTCATTGGAAACGCATTCCAACGACCAAGATAGGTGACTGATAATATTTTCTATTACACCAATGCCATCGTCATCGGTGTAACTTGTATATTGTCTTATCCGTCGCGTGTTTATGGCTGGTACGTTAGAAGCAATGGTGGCTGTGTTTCACAACACGTTGAGGGATGTTAACATACTTCTGAACGTATGGTCTCGTATACTCCCAATTAGACGATGCCGAGCAAGAATTGAACACACTTTATGAGATTTGATACGGGAAGCGATATCTATCTACTAATATTTGTATTCACGGAAAAGTTACATCAAAGCAGCATGCAAATATAACAATTTTTACTCTCAAAATCGGTGCTGATCTGTGCGATTGTACGTACGTCATTTGTAATAGTATTCCCCCGCATTATACACCAGCTGCAGTCCTACTGCTAACTGTGTTGTACAAATGTACAACCATACGAATAATGTTGGTCAATACACTTGGACACAAAAAGTTAAAATTCGCATAGTAATCGATTCGAAAAATCCGCCATCAATTTTTGTCATGGCAGGTTACGAAATCTTCAACGGTCACGTATATTCTCGAGATTGCTTACCCGATATATAGTCACGCTATTTCAATCAGCGTGAATGATGATGTGTAGACTATTGGCGGTATATGGCGAATCGATCGAGATTTTCATTAGCCGTATTTACATGCATTCGAGCCGATTTTGGCGCGCTTCGAAATCTATAAGGTTCGCGCGGTTTCATACAACTCATTCGTTGTCGCTTTTCATTATGCTGTCATAAACAGTTACTCGAATTCGGTAGCAATGCTGGCGTCGATTAGCAGTGAAATGGCATCACTACGCCCAAGTGTGCGTGTTCGGTCGGTTTTGGAGAGATACGCTGGCGCCAGGTGCCATACCTCCATAATTTCTTACATTCGCGATCACAATTGTCATTAAAACCAATGAGGCGTGGCAGCTTTTAACACAAGCACCATAGCCAGGCTTCTGAAGAGGCGATTAGTAACTTTCATAGCGTACAGCATCTGCGCTTCACATTTTTCACCGTCAAAACCTTATTGCTTTGCGCCGCGAAGATCTGAAAATTGAGCAATACTCGACCGCTACTCCAAGCCCTCGATTTCGTCGCGAGCTAGCGAAAGTTTTCCCAAGTGGCCCGGTCGAGAATCGCCGAGTCGCACTCCAGACTGTGATGGTTCAAAAGGAAACTGAAAGACGAAACGTCATTCGCCGCGAGGGATTCGTGTATCCTTATTGTTTTCGCTCATCAAGTGTAGCACTCGATGGTCACGCGGAATACGCCCAAATCGATCGCGCTTCGGCTTCAGCAGAGGACAGCTGCATTTGCGTGACTCAATCTAGAATCCCGGTATCAAGATCTCAGTCCTAATTTCCAAACGTAGCTCTGCTTACAACGTTGACAATGAGGTCGCTTTTGAACTGAGTTGCCAGTGGTACCCGTACTTGGTCCTCCTTTTAATACTGCATTTCGCGCATTATCAAGTGCCTATTTGATTGCAGTGCATTTTCACTGCGTTCAAGGGTTAGTTTGGCCAACTCTGCTGTGCTACGGAGTGTATGGGAGTAGGAAAGATGTACAGATTTACATTACATATTTATTTCAGTTTCTCAATATAACTGAGGACTTTGGTCGGTCCTCTAGGTGTATGTATATGGTCATTAGGGCTCTTCAAAAATGACTTTTTTTCTCAAATCGTACTGGCTACTTGATAAAATTGTTAGGTTACCTAATTTACGCCTACACACAAAATTTGGTTCAATTCCAGCCAGTAACCGCTTTGCTACAGGAGAAGAAAGTTTCTATTTATTATATAAAAATAAATATTAAAAAATTGAAAATGTTCTGTTAACCCCATGAAAGTGTTAGGCTGTCTATAGAAACGATGCTCACCAAATTTGGTTCAATTCCAACCAGTGGAAGCGGAGTTATTGCCATCGAAAAATTTGGATTTGAATAAAATAGTATTTACGGTGACCGATTCTTTGTTTATTTATTATAGCTGTGCTCCCCGTAAATACTATTTTATACAAATCAAAATTTTTCGACGGCAATAACTCCGCTTCCACTGGTTGGAATTGAACCAAATTTGGTGAGCATCGTTTCTATAGACAGCCTAAAACTTTCATGGGGTGAACAGCAAAATTTTCAATTTTTTTATTATTTATTTATTATATAATAAATAGAAACGTTCTTCTCCTGTAGCAAAGCGGTTACTGGCTGGAATTGAACCAAATTTTGTGTGTAGGCTTAAATTAGGTAACCTAACAATTTTATCAAGTAGCCAATACCATATGAGAAAAAAGTCATTTTTGAAGAGCCCTAATGGTCATTAGTCGCGTCCGATCTGGAAATCACGAAGGACTGCTATGCTAAGATCATCGTCATACTGTTCGTGGTGTCCAAAGTACGTGGAATTAGCCTTGGCGAATGACATCCACTCATTTCGGAGTATCGCTCGGTTCGGATCGCCACAATGTAGCTTATACACAATCGGTCCCTATACGCCCTGGTACTGTTTTCAGACAGGGTAGTCCATTTAATGAACGAACAACCGCACACACATAAAAACAACCGAACTAATGCTGCGACGTCACAATTCCTTGGTGATATCAAGAGTACATATTGTAAATACGTGGAAATAACAACCTTAACTCCTTACAATTATGTACTAAAGCAATGATGTCTTTCAGGAACTCAGGATCGAGTTGTCTTGATCCAAGGAGCATATGAAGGGTTAACGAAGGTACACAACACCATCATTGATAAAGTCTTCGATTTTCCTGTCCCGAAAGAACTGACCGCGATCATTGGAGACAGAGCTAAACAGGTGAGTCGAAGGAAGAATGACAATGTAGACATCTTGACCCGCTGCAATCAACGGCGCAGTTTCCACTGAAAGACGACGAATGAAGCATAGTTTGTGCTGGGAACAATTGTTTTAGCTCCCAAAGCTATCAAAATTAAGGATGATGAATTGAAACTGATTTGGATTCCCCCCGTCAAATATAATGTGCCGTCCAAGCGAAATAAGCACCAAATAAGTACGCGGCGTAACACTAAAAATTAGGATCATATACTGTTGATATTCAATACCGCGCAAGCTACTGATCTGCGGTAACTCCACATGCCATTATCGCAGTGCTAAAATACTCCAGAAGTAAATATACCGGTATTAATATAGTCCCATTAGCTTCTCGTCGGTCTTCAAAATATTTAAGACAACTGAACGAGAGTATGCTCGTAAGGATTCTCAAATATGTCAGATAACGTGTGACGTTGCTACTACCGCACCTGCTGATTAGAAATAATCTGCGGGGTCCGTTAAACTCCCATATGAGTGAAAAAAGATCGTCTATCCGCGCTCCACAGTGATAGATGTCCCGGGATACCCAATGTATATTGCTGGCTGCAATGCGGTCTTGCGATCGAGCAGTTTGCGAATACCAACGTCTTGTGTCACGCGCTCCGCTTTAAAATATTGATTTCGAAAGCGATGGGCGCCCTTGCGACATCTCGCGGGATTATGTGTCTGTAGCGGTGTCGGTTGCCTGGATGATTAAAAACCTCGAAAAAACACGTTATACAAAAACTTAATGCCACCAAAATTCCTCGAAATTTGCGATAGTGTTTCTGAATATCACATGTACACATGTCCAGGTCAGTGTTGGGATGACTCGAGTCACCTTTTTCGTATGACTTGACTTGACTCGAGTCACTAGGCTGAAATGACTTGACTGGACTTGACTCGGCGCATCAGAAATGTGGATTGACTCGTGACTCGGAGCAAAATTCACGAGTCAATTTCAAGTCATCAAGTATAATCGGTCTCGATGAAAATCACTGTACCTTGCATTTGTTCGGATTATTCGCGAAACGCTGGTGTAACCCGTGAGAGCGACCGATCATTCAATGATCGTGCGTTTTACTGAGCCTCCATTGTTCTCTCACAAATATATTGACCGCAAGCGAAGTGATCGAAGCTTACAGCTTACGTTGTCGTAGACTAGTATAGTAAAGTAATTTTATTGCAAAATGTATATTTCTGTTCTCCATTCTTACCTTAACCAAACTTCTTGTTTTATTGAAATTGAATTCGAATATAGTTTATATCGTCTTCAACCGTTGGCGCAGACTCGAATTGTATCATATCAATTTGTAAATGGGTAATGTATTGCATCTAATCAATTCGTTTCTCATTCTTTATTTTGGCTGGTGATTATAAACTGAGGCTATGCAATTATATATACGTAGCTTAGCAGTTCTACTCATATGTGGGCGATACAGCGTCTTCTTGCGTGTATATTTAAGTAGATATTCGTTCATCGGTTCAAAATCAATGACCACTCAATCTGTATTTCAGACAGCTAGCGAAATGCCATGACGTGACATACCTCATACTTCGAAAAGGCAACTTGACTTGAAATGTGACTTGACTCGTGACTTGACTTGACTTGACTCGACTTGACTCGAGTCACTTCCAAAAATCGAGTGACTTGACTTGAATCGAGTCACCTTCGAAAATCGATTGACTTGACTTGACTCGAGTCAAAATGTGCAATCACTCGAAATGACTCGTGACTAGAAGGTAGTGACTTGATCCCAACACTGGTCCAGGTATACGACATGTTTCCAGTGATTTGTCCCCCAAAAGAAAACTGGCGTGCGTGTGAATTGTGAGACGGTAGACTGTCCAAACGCGGAAATACATTAATTTTAATTCAGTATGCTTAATGTGGGACAAATGTGTCCATAATATTGAATATAGGCCTATGCAGCTTTTTCGGTAACTGCTAAAATCTTGGGTAAATGTCAAATTACGTCATCGTCAGAATTTTAGACCCAAAGCTTACCGTGCGAGTACGAGATGCATCTTGAGTTTGTACGATGCATTACACGGTTTCCATCTCAACGATATCTGTTTTACGACCGGGCCTAATCTCCTTAGGTTTACCGAAAAGATGGGTAATGATGACAAGCAATTTGTGTTACTTACAGAGATGGTGCCAGTGGTCAAGTAAAAAACATCATTAAAATGTTTTATCGTCGGTCGATATAATCAAGCACCCGACGCTATCATTAGTCAAACCATTGTGTCGTTAACACCGACAGACCAATTCGCTTACCCGTGTTTACACAGTCGCCACTTGAAACGTGATCGTAACACAGTGACAAGTGTGAAAGTACAATTCTAAAAAAGTCAACTTGAGTGCCGTTTTGAAATGGAGAGCTGAAACTAATCAGCCTGAAATCGAAATTTCTTCGAGTCACGCTGTACAGTACATATTTATGCACATTGCACAAGACAATAGAGATGTCCTATAATATCCATAAAATCAATTGGGTTCCTCCTTGCGGCCTTCCATTTTCGCCGCAGCATTCATTTTGGAAACTTGCATTTTATCTCGTATGTTTTATTGTATACGGGGCGTTTCTCTCTCAATTTCCGCGAATATGATGGTATCCCGCTGAGTCCGCGGGGGCTCCCGGCGAGAATTGAAATTGATGTGAAAATCTTTTCTGTGTAAGTTGCTTAAAGTTCAGACCGTTCAAGTAAAGGAAGGCACCGTGTCAGATCGAATGCCAATATTGCGTCAAGACTGCATTCGAAATGGATCGATAAAGACGCGCATTTCACTCGTGCTGTATTACTTCCAACGCGGAAATTGTTCGCTGACCCGCAATATTCCGTACGGACTTGCTGTTGGTCGGGAAAGTTACAGTCGTGAGACTGATTATGTGATAGGCAGCCTGCGAACCTTCAGCATGTGGCGGTGTACGCGAATGTGTGCCCGTAACTAATGGCAAGCCGTGGAATAGGCTACCTAAGCAATTTACATTGCTCCATTCGTACATGTTAGAGCGTGTTTGGTGCGTGCCTTTTCTTTTACTACACAGCTTCGCTGTGGGCAAGACCCGTCAGTTTCGTCAGTCAAGCAACCAAAAATGTACCTCTAAAGCAGGGGTCATCAACACGCGGCCCTCGAGGTCATATTATGCGGCCCGCGACCTGATTTGAGATTTCGAAAGAGCGCTAAGTAAATTATTTTGAAATGCTAAAATTGATTTCAGTTTTAAAATATTGTTGTTGCTATTCAAAATAAGCTATTCTCTTGCGCTCAACATCACTATTCCTCACTCTGATGAGGCTCCAGCTATGGCAATGTCTAGGGTTGCATTTAAAACAAACGGCGTGTTTTAACCAAAGGCCTTTTCCAAAATGACATTTTTTTTTCAAGTAGTAACATTATGCCATAATTGTGTAAATACTTTACAAAAAGCATGTTGTATGAGCCTACGGAAAATTACCACCCGTTATAGCCGACGGATATCGATATGGGATGGTTGGAACCCTCAAAATAGTCGGCTCAACATTAATAGTACAGATATTTCGTCAAAGGAGCTATATTTACCCTACATTTTCAATTGTAAATGTCAATTCACTATGACGTTACAATTGAATATTCGTGACGTCATGGCTTGAAAAATGTTTTGAATTAGGGCCTTGTTTTAAACATGTTTGTTTTAAATGCAACCATATTAATATCACTCCATGGAGGGAGAATTAGCTGATATGAATGTGGGCATTGGTTTGACGTGTAATGGCCCAGACAACGCTTAGGAAACGACTTGAGGCTTCCCCACAAAATCAAGCTTTACGAGGATATATTTTCCCAGCAAGTACCGTGTCTAGCTAACCCCAATATCGATTCTTTAGCCGCCTAAAAGTGTTGTCGGGTATCGTGCGCCGCTCATAGTTGAATATAGAATGAAAGTGATGAAAATAAGATTTTTGTTGCATTTGTATTTCTTTACCAAGATATTATTTCAATTGTGGTAACTATGCCCGTCACCCACGTTAGAGAGCACAGCGCTGTACTGGCGTAAAGTTTTTAAAACGTGGTTGTTAATCTATGTGGCCTATTTCATCTCGATATTGAATTCATGCGGCCCGCGGCCTGTACGAAGTTTGAAAGGTGGCCCGCGACCCGTTTTGAGTTGGCGACCCCTGCTCTAAAGCAATTGTGTACGACTGCCTGCGTGAGAAAATGACCCGACAACGTTTCGATGGAAAAAGTTATGTTGATAATGAGAATATTAAATTTACACTATTATTTTATTGTCACGCGATAGGTATCCGTAGACTTCGTCTGTGAGCATAGAATATATGGTGTCACTGTTGTTCTCAAACTTCAACAGTCCGTGGGTCCCTCCCGGTGGTCTCTTATGTTATGGCGCCAGGGACAGAGTCATTAACGGCCGCGGTCAACTTGCGAATGGTTCTAGGGGTGGCCAACCTGCGGCCGTAGAAGGAAATTTGTGCTGCCGTGGACACGTAATTCAATTAGTATGTGTTGGCGGCCGTCGATATGCAGTTTGAATTTACGAATTGACTCCCGATTTCTTGAAAGATTTTAATTAATCTTGAAATTTTCTTCGCACTGCGCGCGATTCAATGCGATTTTAGTACAGTCGCGCTCTTAGCAATCAGATCCCCATTCCCCACAGTACTGATATGCACAACAGAGGAAAACGATGCGCCTCATATAGAAATACCAATTCGGAATCGTGCGCTCATCACTATACCGACAATCCTGACGGGAGGTCAAGAAGTAACAGATTGCAACAAAGTGACTAATGACAATTGGCCCACTCTAAGATGCATCATCATTTATATCTTGCAACAAATGTTCGAAAACACCCCCTCCATCTTTGACCGTGGTGCAAAAGACCAACAGGTGATAAGCGCCTAATTTTTCTTTTAATAAACAACAGCAACAACCCCCTCCATCAACTCCAACGGTGAATCTGATCACGTGGGCTGAGAAAGGATAAATGTTTGATAGTAATATGTAAAACTACGGATATCAATCACGAAATTCATAAGTGAATCTGAAAAAATTGTCGCGCTTTGCGCGACTGTGAAGACTGTAAAGTTCCGTAACATTACCATTGACCACTCCCGATTTTGGTGCGGATAGTAAGTCTATATCATTACATAGATTAGTCCAGAGCTCACCGGACATGGACAATTGGACATAGACATTTTAACATGGGTATTTGGCCTCCAGCTAGTGCAATATAACTATATGCCCTGGAATGCGGCCGTATAGGCTACACGGGTAGTAGAAATGCGGCCGAGAATGGCTAGAAGGTTGGCCACCCCTGTTCTAGATTATGATTTCCTTGGTGTCGGAGTGATTCTGATGATCTTTTGGTGATTCATAGCACCATACCTTGTTTCCTATCTTAAGACGCATTAAATTTCAACTATTCCGGCGTAATGACATTAGATGTTCACCTATATCGCCGACTAGTATTTTAGATCGATAGGAGACTTGTTTAATGATGCCAGGCTCTGAACTTTTGAATAACAATCGCGTTTGCTGAAATTTCCTCCCTGGTCGAGCCCGGCGCAAGCCAGTGCAGCCCATAGCTTGTCGTGTCGCAAATCAGTAATAAACGCAATAAATATTTCAAACTCTTCTACTACAGATCAATATGCAAATTTTAATACTTATTAAATTACAATTTGAATACTTATCAATGAGCATTACCATACACATCAGTTTGGTATAGAAATTGGTCAGTATGGAGGACGGGATTAGAGACGTCCATGATAAAACCGGTACGACTTACCTCGTCTTAACTGACTATAGATTCTATGTCTCCATTCGATTTATCGAGCCATTAATCTAATCTTTTCGGCGGCCCTAACTTGGTCTGCGGGAACTGGGATGCATATTATGTGACATCTTCCCAGATAGTAATGCAGCGAATTACTTTCCCCGTGAAGTAAAATGTATGTTTCATTTTCCCTGAGCTCGAGCGACGAAAAATCAATATTGTAAGATTTTATGGGTAGTTTCGTCTTGTTCCACTTCACCTGTATCGATTTGCTTCACAAAATAAGCAACACAGTCGCACCGCGACATGGCCGCTTCCAGCACTGTGATTGGACCCGAATTATCTACAAAAGCACTTCATAAGTTCGCTATTTGCACTCGTGCCGGATTCGCCCATGTTACCAAACTCGTGATTTTGGATTGCATTCTCGTTATTAGCAAAAGCCTAGTTTATCGTCGGTCGTTCAATAGCTTGTGCTGAATTGATTCACAAGATTGATGAGACTGAAGCAATTAGACTTTCGTATCTCGTATATCGTTATTTCTCTGCACACGACTGAACCGACGCACGTTTTTAATTTTTCAATAATCCAAACCGTGCCACACTACGTTACTGCATAGCGCACGGTTCGAAAATGTTTCATAAGCGAGACTTGTATGAGACCGCTGCCTATCGATTCTCTTCCCCCACGAAATTATCAGGCAATGCTCAAGCAGCTGTTGCGCGACGTTCGTAGCGTAGTTTTTTTTAGCCGCCGTTATGTGGGAACGGTGGCCTCCTGGGACCTTGAATGAGAATGACGAATTCGCTTTTCGAATATCTGGAGGCTCATACATATATGCAATTATGCATTGATTTGCTATGGTCTGACTTTTGACCTTCGAAATAGAACGTGCGACCGACTGTCGAAGGTTTCCGACTCGCGGTAATTTCGCAGGCCTGTCCGACTTCGAACGAAGACTACTTATATTTTTTCGTAGTGGTCATGTAGATTTGTACTTCACATTTTTAATTTTTTTAGGCAAATCTAGGGGTACTCACTTGGAAACCGCTTTTTCTCCTTGTACTTGAGTAAAAATTTACGACGTAACTTTTACTTTTAAGTGAGTACCAAAGATGACTGCTTCGACCACCACTGCGGGCATGCCATTGAGTCGTAACTAAACCAGATAGAAGGGACTTTACAAAATGATGACGTCATCATATTTTTGACATGTGACGTATAACCAATGGTTAAAGTAGCCAGTACTCGAGTAGCAGCAGTGCCACTGTGATTGTGACTACGTGGAAAAAACGCAACAACGTTTTCACGACTGAATAAAACGGCTTGTCCCTAGATGTATTGGAACACCGTGCATCACGCTCGGTGAAAATCTCACAGTCGACGCATCCCCTGAAGCTTGATTAAGAACAGGTCAACGGACTTAAATTCTGCCATTGGCAAACATTTTGTTGGATAATCCTGTTTGCGCGAAAAATTATCTGGACGACTTTCATTCGGGTGCCTTATTGGAGTCGACCGTCATCAAAATACGCCAACCACGCCTGTGGATACAGGTGGAGTTTGTGGACCATCTATAAATAGTACCGTGAGCTTAAGCGCTCTCTGTGCCCCTAATATTCGAAATTTCATGCCGGTGCTGTCATATTTTGTGATACAATTGTTGATATACAATGTTCATCCCAATTCTCTACTAGTTACTGACGATTACCCCTGACGAGTGTCAGTCGAAAATATTCGGGTTCAGTTCAATATCAATACACATTTCAATTGTATATTGAAGTTCTGTACCTCCAAGAAGCTCTTCAAGTAGAAGTAGAAATGGTTTCTACACAAGTACAAGTACAAGTAAATAGTGATTTCCAAGTAAGTAAAACGTATGTATTTCCGCCTACCTTTGTCTAAAACACGTGGAAACTGTTGAGTAGGAGTATAAATGTTCCAAAACCGCTCGATTAAGTAGTGCAAGTATAGGCAAAACTTACTTGAGTACTCGGAAAAAAGTAGCAGTACTTTGTTACTGACCACCTCTGTGTATAACTTCATTGCCTACATTGAGACCAACACTTATTGTACGATGACCCACGTTAACGAGCAATGTTTAAACAGGTCAAGATCATAGTACCGAACACGACGGCCGGGCTGGTGATCGGTAAGGGCGGCGCCACAATAAAGGCGATTATGGAAGAGACCGGGGCGAAAGTGCAACTCTCTCAAAAGCCGGACGGACTGAACTTGCAGGAACGCGTCATCACCCTGAAAGGCGACAAAATGCAATTGATGACAGCCTCCAATCTGATCACTAGCAAAATCAAAGACGACCCGCAGAGCTCCAGCTGCCCCAATATTAGCTACTCCGGTATTTCCGGTCCAGTCGCCAACGCGAACCCCACAGGATCACCTTACGCGGCAGCGGGCTTTGCAGATGTCCAAGCTCTTGCCTCGCCGCAGCTAACAGCCATGATCGGACAGCCAATGGTTCCCGGCTTACAGGCATTCTCGCTGGCCGCTTCCCCTTCCCATCTAATTCACGGACACGCGATTCATCAACCAGTGGCTTCAAATCCCGGCGAACTCGCCGCCTTGAACGCAACTGTGAATAGCTTAGCTGCGTACGGTTACAGCAGCCCGTACGCCCACCATTTAGGACTCACGCCGGGCGTTATATCCGGTTCGGCGTTGAGCCCGGCTACCACACAGATATTGACTACGGGTATGCCGGGAGTCAACGAAACCACCGGGTATCCGGCTACTGCCGGAGCTTCGTATGTCTTTTCAAACAACTATCTAGCCAATATGGCTTCTGCCGGGTACCTGACAGGCCATCAAATTCTGTCATCAAACGTAACATCCCCGCAGAGTACAGCAGGAGCTACTTCGTCTCTGAGCGTGTCTTCTTCACCTATACCGACATCGCCAGTACAGATCTCAACAGTAGGAAGTCAAGCCGCAAGTGTCCTAAGCATCGAAAAGTCCACAGACGGCCTGAAGGAAACGATTGACTTGGCGGTGCCCGAATCTTTGATCGGCGCAATTCTAGGCAAAGGCGGAAAAACCCTGGTCGAATACCAGGAGATCTCAGGTACCCGAATACAGATATCAAAGAAAGGCGAGTACGTGCCGGGTACCAGAAACCGTAGAGTTTCGATATCCGGTAAGCCTCCGGGGCCACAAACGGCGCAGTACCTCATTACCCAACGGCTGGTGACGGTTCAAACAGCTAGAGCGCAGCAAGCTCAAGTTATCTAACCTTGAACTAACGAATGCACGTATCAGTGCAACGAAATACTGAAGAACACAGCAACGAGATCAACGTCTTCCTTATATCTGGTGCGCGATGAAACACCCAGATGCCAAACCAAATCTGTCTTCAGTCTTTTTTTTTACGTTTCAAGGTCAGTGTTCCCGTACCTTTTGTTCTGTTTCTCCATGACACGAATGCTCCTATACTTCTACGTTCTTTAAGCGTGAGGCGCTGTCATATATAAAGAACGGATACCCACACGTACTCTTAGAGACGCCAATTTTACTCTCCTCTACACTACACTATTAGATCTTCACGTTATTTATTATCCACAAGATGCGATTATACACTTCCAAGTTTCAAAAGTCTTATATCACAGGTGATATCTATGAAATGGATGTGATTTTATAGTTTATATCCGTACGACTTCTGCGTTCGCCTATTTGCGTTTCTGCTCCACTTGTTGTTCGTCCCATAAAATGTTAAGCGAGAGCTGGCGCAGCTCTTTGCTTTATGCCAGTCCGACTTTATTGGCTGTTTTATGCTCCACTCTTTGCGTAATGTTAAAATGCACTACAGTGCGTGTGCTGCCTTCAGTTTGATCGATCGATCAAATACCCGTCTTCGAAGCCGCCTCCGTCTCTAGGCCCTGGGATATGTTTGCTCATCAACTGAATTCTGATGGAGACCGCTCTGTATCGTTTTATTGCCCTTACACAACTTTTACTGGTGCGGGATTAACACAGTAGCAAATGATGCAGCCTTGATTTCCTCAGTTGAAAAGAATCTGCTAACGGCCAGGCCATTAGGATTTGAAATGGCACGGTGTGCTTGCTCCTAGATTGCGCACTTAAAATTTCACCGGAATATTCTTTTATGGTTAGATTGGTTACTACTTTCATTATACAAGTCGATATATTTATAAAACGTTGTGTTTTGTCTTTCAGAATGCTAAGAATGATACAAATGCTCCCTCGCGCCTTCCAACTATATTACATAAAATCGCAATTGTATCATCCATTTGTTCGATTGTTCGCTCCGCAAATGAGTAATCAGGTCCGTGGCGCGGCATTTAACTGAAAGCGGTGCTTGGTCACATAATTTGAAAGCGTATAGCGGGATTCTAACCGTCGCCAAACGATTTCGTTTTATGTTCTAATGCGAAAGGTTTATACTATCGATGGATCTTCCAAATGTCCTGATTATTCATTTGTTCATCATCTCTGCAAAACATGCTTGCTTGCTAGATATGTCGTAAAATAATAGTAAGAATCAAGCATTCGGGAATCGAATCATCATTAAAACGGAGTCATTTGTCAGGCTTTGATTTATGCCCAACCAACACGAGAAGATCTTCATTAGTCGCCCGCCTTCACCGCACGGCATATTGCAATTGACCGGACTAGGTTTCATACCATTTACTTCTTTTATTCTGCAGCACCTGTATACCTGTCCCATATTGCATCAATGGTTTGGTGTCATGGTCATTCACAAGTCTCTCGTAATCGTGACATCGGTCGTATTGACGCTGACCTGTCCATCGCTATTACATTATGTTTGCACGCCGTGTATATGCTGCGAGTTTGTGAACATGTGGACACCCCTGCGACTACGTATCGCTAATTCGAAAATTTGTAAATGGCCCGAACGTGGCCCACACTACTCAAAGTAAACATACAGTTTCGCGGTCCTGTATTGACAAGGAAACATATCTTCCAAATGATTTTGCCAGACAATACTGGCCTGGGCCATACATCAATAAGGACCTATGGGTGAATGTGGGGAAATATTCTTTATCGCCCCTATAGTTTGAAATTGAAACTAGTAATATCTACCTCTGAAATTTTAATATATCCATTCCATAGTTGCTCCTTTGATACAAACTGCAACCCTGTCGGTGTCACAATCATTCATTGACTATCTATTGTCGTCATGAATCGGTGATTCATACTCGGTATGGCATAATATACAAATCACCTCACATGAAATAATCCTACATCGCACCACCATGCATAACTTCCCGAATGGAACTGACGCGTACAAAGACCGAGAGCACTTCTGAATGACCAGGGCACCAACTTCTAAACGGTGAGTTGGGGGGCGTATTACAAAAGTTTTTTCTAACTTATAGCTGTATCAATATAAAGCGAAGCGTTATGGTGTGAGACTAACTCTGTATTTTCAACAGAACTTCGTCGATTTTTAACTGTGCATGTTTGTTCCGATTTTCTTGACGCTGCGAGACACGTGTTTCGACAGATACTCGTGTGAGTCGCCGGGTTGTGCTTCCAGTAGCAACGCCACGGAGTGAAAGACGAGTGCAACGTTCTTTTTAATGTTCGTCTATTTTTATATATGTAATATTCGTAATGGTCTCAATATTGCAAATAAATCCGAAAACAGCATGATGAAGGCGACGTTGTGATGCGACTTTTACTCTGCGTTTAGGATGGTTGAAGTTGAAAATACATATATGTACATTCCATGCATCTTTTTTCACCTAGACTTTTAATTTAACACATATACTATACCTGACTTTCTTTTCGCGGTATGCAAAAACAGTTAAAACTACACTAGCTCATTGATATCCAAAGTCCATGCATATACGATCATGGTGACTTCTCGAAAATGATGAATTCGCCACTTGCATTTTCCAACGAGACAAGAACATGCTGATGGCCCACGGTCAAATTTAGTGTTGTAATCTAGAACATGGCGGTGTTAGATTCATTGAAAGTCACCATCCCGACAGTAAAAATATCGGTCAATTTGAGGATTTAAATTTCAACTGAAATCAGTCCCGTACGAACAGAGCATCCTTTAATTACCAAGAATAGTAAATAAGGAATTGTCACCCCATTTCCATGTACATCTATTGATTATGTCATGGTTCATTATCGTTGTCTTACAATTATTCATGTGTGAAATTCCGGGTTTTTACACTCTTAATTATCTCTTCCATAGTTATCACTGCGATCTCTTTCACATTTTAATACCAGATGGGTACCTGCGGGCCCGTCGGAACATATCATCATCACTTATTTGTTTTAGACGTCAGCAAATCGTGTCCACTACAGTGTTCGCTTTCATCTGACATAAATTGTTTTCTAGATTTCGTCTGTAGCATACAAAAATTATTCTGACTTAATTATGACCGTAATAGCGTGATGTACAAACCATCAGTGTGTTAATGCGAGCAGTCATTGGGTTTGTGAATTCCAACCCTTCGTTTCTTTGATCGAATCATGCCATTTTGTTCATCACACCTCTCTCTTTATTGGAGTACTGTGCATGGCATCGTATTTCTGTTGGTGTTATATCTACCGTCGGAGCTGATCATTTGTAAATTATTTCATTCATTTGTAACATCATACACGTTTCGTCATTGCTTTCTTCAAATAAAAATGTAATCACCCTGCTCCGTCTTCATACTCTGAATAATTTTGCTTCTTATTTTTCTTCTAATTGCGAAAGCCATCAGGTATCGCCGTAGTCCAGTCTTACCCCAGGGAAAAGGAAGATAGAGAAGTCTTGGCATGAATGTTCCTTCAAATTATCCATTTAAAAGTCATTTCTGCTAGCCATTGTAGGTCGATAATAATTTTCCAATCAATATTGGCTCTAGGTTCACGGGGCTGCGAAACAGTTGAGCGATGTCTGCCCTAAAATGAGGGTATAACCATTGCCACAAGAGAGTTACTATTGAGAGGACTGACGAAGTCGGACGTGGTATAGCCCAGTGGTTCTCAACCTTTTTCACCTCGCGGACCAGTAAAATTTCAAAAAATGTCTGGCGGACCGGTGAACTTTCAAAATTGAAATGAAGCCAAAATGTAAAGTATGCAATCGTTTTTTGCAACTAAATGATGCTAGAGAGTGACATTTCGAGGGTTTTGATCGTAATTAAGTATCTTCATGATGGCAGAAATGTGATTTTATGGTAGTGAGTCTGCTGAGTCGAGGTAAAATTGCCTTGTCCAGATAAACGTGCTACAGCCGAGAGTCATTGGCAGTTTTTCGCGCCGAAGGCCGTGGGTTTAACCGACCACGCCAACACGAATAATATTCATGTCTTTGACAATATCGAGAGAAGAAGCGTTTCTTAGTATAGAACCAAGCACCTTGTCGTGCTACCTTGCTCATTGCCCACTTCCTACAGGTGCAGGCTACTCTGACAACTACGTTTACAATGCGTGCCGCAAGAAAACACCCTACAGCAGCTATACCGGCCATATACGCAAATACGGGCCGAATAATTACTTCGTCAGCCCATTCCCAAAAACGTTGGTCTTGAGGCCCCACAGGGCGATAAGCCAAACTTCCGGGGGCTTCGCCGACAGACCCTACAGCTGGGGATGATTTCACCTGTACTTGTGAGCACATTCATCCTACTCAGTGTAAGCAGAGAGTTTATGTAGCTTAATTGCGCCAATAGCGAAAATATTCGATCATTCATGACTGAATCAGTTTTCTCGCTGCACAACTTTCGTAGTCCCATGTTAGCCTAAACTTCATTATGTGTTGGTACGTCGTGGCGCGGTAATGGCTGACGCTGAAATGTATATTTCTATAAATCATGCTCATTTCTCGGAGAAAGGCACCTATAAGCAAGGCATTTAGTGACACCAAATCGCGCAAAGCAAAGCAAAGAAATTGAAAAATGTTGGAAAAAGTTTCAAAAAATTACGCTTTGAATTAAGTTCATTTGCAACATAATTTCGGGCCCTTTTCAACCTCGGCCCTTTTACAATTGGGCGGTTCGGGGTGCCCCAATTACGGTCCTGCACAAAATGGATGAATCGAAAACGAATAATCGCGCAAATTGCGCTGTTTAGCGATGAGTCTGCTCGTATCTATTATGTACTTGTCGCCTTCAACATTGCATCTTGAAATTAAGGTATAAAATTGTAATATACCTGGCGGACCGGCACCGGTCCGCGGACTGGTGGTTGAGAACCACTGCTATAGCCTATATATGTGTGGCAGTGGGCACTGATCAAAACAATGTGGATATCAACATGACAGTTTGTTCGGTGAACATAATAAATTTTAAATGATTACTAACTTAGCAGTAGGCCTATAGTAGGGGAGATGTGGTACCGATGGATCACTGGGACCGAAAATACTTTGAAAATTCTCTATGATAATTCCATGATTACACTCCGTGAACTTGTCCACAATTGCTTGCTGGCAAAATCTTTCCTCACATACAAAAAACTTCGACGTGCGCGAGCTATGGGGTCTCTCACAGATGTTTTTTGTTTTGGGGGGTGTAAAGTAAATTTATATCGACATATACATTTTTCTTTGTAACCTTCAACACGAACAAACCAGCAATCATTTTTATTGTGAAGTGCAGGGCTTGTATCAGGCTATATAATGGCAGCTATTATTTTTTTCAGTACTTTCCTTGAGTGGAATTTTTTTCGATTCATGTATAAAATTCTAGGGGTGAGGACCGATGATACCATAGCCAAATCAAGCAAAATAATCAAGCATACTAATCATAAAACAAATGAAACATGCCTACGTACAGAAAATCTTTATGTAATAATTGCATATGATGTTTTATCACTATAACGAGGTGTTTGGAAGTCACACTGTCGATTTTCGGGCAATATGTATGTACCCTCAAATTTATAAGTCCGAGCCTAAATCGAAACTTGATTTTATGACAACATTTGAGTTAATATTTATTCTATTTCTTGACGGTTGCGATCAAACATTCTTCTTTCGCTTACTGTAGCTTAGATTATAATACTGAGCAAGAACAGTTGTCACATCTGAGGCATTTAGGGTATATGTGTCATAGGTCCCCGGGTCGTGTGCCATTGGACCCACCGGGTGGGGACCGATGACACGTTCGAGCAACAAATTTTGAACGTCCATAAATATTTTTTGAAAAGACGGATATTGATGTATATGTGCGCGATAGGTAGAGCTTGTATCAAAGTGCTGAGCAAGCAAAAGACCTGCTGTTTTCGGCTGAACATTTTGGGGCCAGCGATCATTTTCCAATTTTTGATCCATCGGTACCACATCTCCCCTATGTCAAGGCTCAGTGACTTTCAAGACTTGCAACTTGTAGTTGTATTGGTTTTGTTTGTCTACATGAGGCGTTTATGAGTATGCTCAATAGCCAATAGGCAGCTCATTTAGGTAATTGAATGGGTGTTAGAGCGACTGAGCCAGTAAGACATCGAAAAAGCGCCCCCATAAACATACGTACATTTGCCCAAATCTGTCAATAGCCGTCGTTCTCAAACTCATAGGGTCCATTGTCCTTTTGGGGACGATTTTTGGGACCGCGAAGCATGTTCCGCAACTTCCTTAAAACCCTTAAACCAGACTCGATGGTGGCCCGACATTATATCTTTAATCAACATAAAGCATAGTATATTTTGGCGTAGAATTATTCAATTTTGAATTTGAGTCGAGCTTCTCGCGCTATAATGTGACTATGCATTTTATTATGCGTATACCCTACCCACTCCCGAACAAAATACGCATAATTTTACACAAATAAGTCTATCTGTATTCGAAATTATGAGATCCTCTTGAGGATGTTGAAATACGTTAGTCTTGGGGTGCGCCTATGCGCAACCTGCAGGTGCATCATCATTCATCACCATATCGGCGCTGATCATTTCTGTGCCATGACACACCAATACATAGGGTTGCATCAAAAATCAATTTAAAACAAACATGTTTAAAACAAGGCCCTAATTTAAAACATGTTTTTTATTGTTTTTTATGTTTTTTTAAGCCATGACGTCACGAATATTCAATTGTGACATCCTATTGGATTGACATTGACAATTGAAAATATATGGTAAAAATAGCTCCTTTGACGAAATATCTGTACTATTGCTGTTGAACCGACTATTTTGAGGGCTCCAACCATCCCATATCGATTACCGGGTGGTAATTATCCGTAGGCTCATACAACATGTTTTTGAAAAGTATATACACAATTATGGCATAATTTTACAACTTGAAAAAAACTATTTTTTTTAAAGGCCTTTGTTTAAAACACCGTTTGTTTTAAATGCAACCCTACCACCACATGGGGAAGTTTGGTTCACATGCGACTTTACGAGAAGTACGTTGCCATAAAGATCACTAGGGATAAATCCGTGGCCCAAATTTACCCTCGCATGCCAACATGTTTCAACAACGTAGGCTAGTTATTATTATTGACAAAATTTATTCCTGAACTCTAAAAAACGCGTTTCACGCGACAAAAAAATACCTGCACAGTGCTCACTCATTTATCATATAACACGGGCCGGAGCTTACTAAGCTGAAAGAAACAAATAATAAACCTTGCGTTTGCCGTTAGCTATTTCGACTCCTCCGTGAATCCCGTAATACGGTTTGTGAATCGGATGTACCGGGTACTAATGATGAAATTATGCGAAGAGGTAAGAAAGAGGAAGTCTCAAGGATTCGTGCCTCAGAGATTAGGTTGATCGCCCTATGAGGACTATGACCACCGTTTTAGGGGACTGAATGTGAATTCGGGTGCATGTGATCAACGAGATTAGAGCTGCGTTCTAAAAAACGCAACCAAACATAGCCGAACTGGTCGCAAAATATCGGCTACACCGGCCACGCTGACACCATAAAATCAAACGTTTTGCGTTGATTTGGTAAGGGACCGCCAGTCACTTAAAAAGTTGTCAAGAGACTATATCGTGAATTTGTTATAAAGGTGTAATAACTACTGGTTTATAGTAGGGATGGTGCAAACCTCTGAAAGATTCTGGTTCGTGTGAACGTGAACATGGACACGAGCCTATCACATCACAAGTCGTCATATTTCTGATAGCAACCGTACATTTCAGTAAAGTTATACAGTAGGCCAGGGGCGACCAACCCATGAACCGCGGGCCATAGTCCGCGAGAAGGTTTTGTGTGGGCCGCGAGGTAATTCTCGAAATCAGGTAAAATTGCAAGGCCAACCAAAATTTGATTAGCCTTACCGCGAAATTTGATGATGACTAAAACATTATCTCCGACGCATTGGCGTAACCAGGGGCCAGCCGCATTTATCGCAGATCTTCGTATACGACTATGAAGTCGAATATTTCGTAGCAGATTCATTTGACTTGAAATTTTTCTTAGCACTTCGCATGATTTATTGTCACTCGATTTCTTGCATTTAGTATTGGAACCCCCTCCTGAAAATTATAATTACGCGTGATTTACCGAATTGAGTCTACTGTATTCGCAATTAGGAGATAACGTGTCGTCCAACATGCGACTTCGCTTGTGCGCTCGCACCGAGATCGTCGGCGACGAAACATTTGCACAAAATGATAGAGGCATGTTCACCGAAACCTTCGATATTACTATATCTAAACGCCAAATAATCCTGTCCTTGCCAAACTCCAGTGGTATACAGAGGCGACCCCCAATATAATCAAGTAACATATTTATTGATCGAATTCATTCATTACCTTTGAAAAAATTTCGCGCTTTGTGCGACCAGGACATGAATGCACAATGCACATTGCACACTGCACAGTTGCACACAGAGTTTTCATGACATATCTGTAATCAATTTTAAAGTGAAGTAATATAAGTCTTGTTTTCAACGTATAACCTAATTCGGTTCGCTCCTATAGGACGACTAAAAAAAGGTCATTCACATTCAAGTGACCCACGCAATGGTTCGTAAATCTCATGTGGCCCTATATGGCCGAAAGGGTTGGTGACCCCTGTAGTAGGCTATAATGTGTAGTACGATACCTAGCAACAACTCAGGCTACATTATGCCACAATGCTGAAGTACATGCTGACTTTTCAAACATCACCAAATATATCACTACTACAGTCAAATGCTATAATAATTTTTGGAAATCAATATCTTCCGTTGCTTTGTCAGGCAATTTCGACGAGGACATGCAATGGAAAGGAATATAAGCTTACGCCTTAACGACCTAGGCTAGACCGGTCAACCTATTCGGCGTATGACTATTGCGACATTGAGTGTAAAACGGGTTTCTATTTGCTATACGGATATAACCTAATAAATTTTTTTAAATTTTCAAGGTGTGTGCTTGTTTAGTGTTGATTTTATGAGAACAGCGCCATGCAGAGAGTGGTCTGAAGTTGAAATTCGTGAAAAATAGTAACAAATGAAGAAGTTTCACAGTGCAGAAGCTACCAAGGTTCGTTCGTCGACGTGAACCTCTAAATTTATGTGGTTCACACACAGAACGCGAATGTGAACCTCACGTTCGCACGATCCCACGATTTTTCGGTGATTCGACTTGACTCGAGTCATTCTGTAAAATGCATAAAATGACTCGACTCGAGTCATTGTACATATGGCCCGAACCAAGTCATATATCTCGAAACTAGGACGGCCAAGACAGACATTTCATTAACTTCGAAGAATAGTAAAATCACCACATTATTGGTAATTCGTCTATAAGTCCTGATCCTTGGAAAATAGGACCAAAACTGTTGGGACTGAGGAAAATTACGATATTATGAATGCGAGCCATTCTATATTACTCGAGCAGGGTTGAAAAAACTGGGTTGAGCCGAAATTAACTTAAAACTGATCGGTGAACACAATGACTTGAACCCCGACTCGAATCATAGCACTATGACTCGGACTCGACCCTTTACTCAATGACTTGGACTCGGACTTGAATCGGTGGTGAATTGAAAATGACTCGACTTAACTTGAGTCAAAATGATAAAAGTGAGATAGATTGACTTGTGACTCGGAACCTTGTGACTTGGTCCCGCAACCCTGAAGGGGTGAATCATTTTCCTCTGCTGTTCGCATCTATATTGTGTGGCTCATATTGGAAAGGGTCGAAAAATGAAGTCGCATTGAATCACGCGTAGCGCGAAGAAAATTTCAAGATTACGTAAAATTTCTCAAAAATTCGGGAGTCAATTTGTAAATTCAATCTGCATGTCGACGGCCACTAACACATACTAATTAAATTACGTGTCCACGTGCGCGCAAATTTCCCTCTATGGCCGCAGGTTATGGCCACCCCTGCTCTACGTCTACATTTTATTTCCGCAAAGGAGAAACAATGTTTGAATACTATAGGAGTAATTGGGTTACCAATGTTCGTCGAAATGGCCAATAAAGGACCAACATGACGTCTGAGGAAAACGAACTCAGCAACCATTAAACTGAATGTTGAATATAGCCTACTTGTGCGTTTGGTGGGAATACGGAATTCTTTGTTGGGGTGCTGCCTGCAAGAATACAATTGACCCACTGCAAAAACTTCAACATCGTGTCATCCGTATCATTGCCAAAGTCCCACGGGGGCCTGGATGTGCAACTGATAAATCGCTTCTCAGAAGATTTGGTGTTTTAAACTTAGAAGATATGAGGAAGCTAGAAATTGCCAAGTTTATGTATCAGTTCCATTGCGGTCAATGTCCCTCAAATATCAACGGCTACTTCACCTCGGAGACAAAAGCGCACAAGTACAGCACACGCGCGTCAACGAAGAACAACTACCATATGATCAGGACTGAATACAAGAAAACGCATTGCTCTATCAAGTATGCCGGACCCCAATCGTGGAACAACATCTCGCCGGCTATCCGACAGTCGTCGAGCATGTCCGCATTCAAGTCGGAATACAAGCAATTTCTTTTAAATCAATATTAGCCAGTCTTCAGGATTGCCGGACCACGACCTAACATCGACCTCGCCCTCCGCCACATGCCACCTCATTTTGTCGCTTGCGTCTTATATTCTCTGCATTACTTTTCATTCAGTGTGCATGCCTCATATTTACTTCGCCTAGGCTAAGGTGGGTGTCTGATCTTAAAGGTATCTCCACGTTCTTTCGACACCTCCCTATCTTTTCATTGTATCGCAGTCTTGTGATGTTTTGAAACGATGAAAATATTAATAAACCTGATTGCTTGGTGGGGTTGTATCGCTCCAACATGCATCTTGATGTCCAAAATCCATATCGGCGGTATAGGCAGGGCCGTAACAGCACTTCGTCAGCCCCCCCAAAAAACCTTGGACTTGGGCCCCCCATAGGGTGATAAACCGAACGTCTGGAGGGCTTAGCCCCCAGACCTTCCACAGGCAATATGCTGTTTACCGCTACTTATCATCTACATTGGGTGTCCGTTGGGTGCGTCAGCTTTTTTCGCATAAACGCGCGAAGCGTGACAAATTTCTTTAATTTATATGGCTGCCTCGGTCAATATAATAGGGAATTGCATATACATTGCTATCAATTTTTATCCTCTGTCTGCCCACGTAATCTGATTTACCGGTAGAGCTGAGTGAGGTGTGTTTGAAAAGGTGTAGGACCCCTCAATAATAATTAAACATCTCCGGGTGTATACCCGTTGGCAGGAACGAAACGTCACTTCGTCAGCCCCACCCCCACCCAAAAATAAACTTCAGTCTTGGACTTCCATTGGGTGATAAACCGACCCCCATCACGTTGTTCGCCTTTGCCACGAAATTATAGACGTACCGTGGAGTGAGCTAGCGCCAGGCGCGTAAATTTTCGATAATTCATGATATTCTCGTTCAATAAGATCGGGAATTGAATCAATTTCTTGTCCTCTGCTCACGTAATCAGATTTACCGATATAGCTGATTGAGGCTTCTTGAAACTGTAGAGCCCGTAAATAATAATTAAACATCTTCGGGCGGGCGGACCCGTTAGCCTGCATTATCAAAAAATATAGAATCGCCCAAACGTGTACTTAACTAAAAGATCACACGATTTAAAATTGGTATTTCTTCACTGGCATATTGTTTTTCCCTGCGGGATGGTATTTGTCTTGTGAGGCTCAGATTGCCAAGATAAGAACATTCGGCGCCAGCCATTTAGGCGCCTATGGACAGTTTAACATGTATGCTGTATTTTGTATATATAACGAAGTTTTCGGTCAGAATAAGGGCTGTCCTTTTCGGCCAAAGTTTTCTCGCTGCTGATCGTTCTGGCACACCTCTTGGAGTCGCATGTTACATAGGGTTACCATATTTTGGAAATCACTTTTTCAAAATTTTCAAGCCGGCAAAAAAAGGGTAAATTTTTTCCATTTCCTGGTCGCTTGACTAAAAAAAAGTCAACTTTCCAGCCCAGCTCCTGAATTAGCCGCTGGAGCGTTATTACAGTGCTGACTTATTGTATCTCAGTCAAACCAAAATTTTCAAAAAAGAGGACATTTGGGCGTCCGCCGAGGGCACTTTCAAAAAAGTAAAAAAAAGGACAAATCCTCTTAAAAGAGGACGTATGTTAACCCTAATGTTACATGGCCTAAAAATTTATATGTCTTGGTTCGTCGTGGCGAGGTAATGTCCAACGCTGATATGCCCATTTCTATAAATCTTCCGTATTTTTTCTTGGGTGAAGAGAACCCAATAATCAAGATATTGGGCAACGTGAAATCGGGCGCAGCGTGAAAAATTTCTGAAAAAGTTGCATAAATTTTCAAAAAATACTCCAATATTTATGCTGATTCACGAAATAATTTTGGGCCTCCTTCGAGCTCGCCCCCCCCAATTGGGGGGTTTGGGGTGCGGCAGTTACGGCCCTGGGTATAGGCCTTCAACGACTGACTTCCCAAAAATAAAACAGCTATAGTAAAGTATAAATTCCATAACTATCGCCCCTCGTTGGTTCTCGTAAATCCTATTTGCAATTAATCGCTCAATCTCGCATAAGCGAAAATGGATTTAAAAGTGAGTCGATGTGTAATACGCAGATATCCTACAGTACGGAACCCCCGCTAATTCCACACAAACTATACTTGCTGAATAGATTTATGCATGGCTGTAATGATATTATAATGCCACAGTCAATGCCATTATTACGGCAGTGTGCGCGCGCATCCACCGGAATCGACGCAACAGATCCGGGTTGGATTCACTGCAATAGTAGGCTACGTTTAGAAGCGTGGGCGGTTTATCGAGATCCTCCTTGGCTGAGTCGCTCGTTCTTGCGGTGTCCTTACAAAAAGAAGTGCCAGCGAATACCCGATGAATGGCGTACACCACAGGTATTCAAATTAGATAAGCAAGAAAAAGTAAGACTGCCAAGGTCGAGCATATCTGTTCTGTTCATTACATCGCATTGCGTGTCTTATTGTCGTGTCGTTGTGTAGGCTACCCACGATTGTTACGATAGCTGAAGCCGTTGACGGTGCCGAAGCTGTTTTGTTTGTAATGTCGCAGCTGGTGGAACTATCGATATCGAAAAGGCAAATGGAATGAAATCCAGTAAATAAAGTCATCATGATCACTTCTAGTGCAGCCGAGAGATTCAGAATACGTTTGGAAGTAAAATATTTGATGACTTGAAAATTTGTCTCGCATTCACCAGTCATTTCATATAGCTCATCAGTGGAGTCTGAATTGTACCTATTGTACCATCTCAGTTTAGGTTGAATTTAACCTTCGAGACGTACAATTTATTTGAGGGGTAACTTATGAATAAATGATTAATTGTACGTACATACTCGAGTCTACCCAACACTGGCCTGTGCCGTTTGTGAGCAGATCGAGGCTCTGCCCTCTGCACGAGGACGGACACATGTCAATACGATACCAGTCTGAAGTTTGGGCCAAATGCCAGGCTATGCTAATTCTATTCGATATTATTGAAATCGCGAATATTTTCTCAAAATCACGAGACCCATTGACATGCTTATTCATCCAAAAACGAAATATTTCACACGAAAATAAGATCTCATGTATGTATTAATCCACGTAATGACAAAGAAATATATAATGAAGCATTTCCGAAAAGCAGTAAGCAATGTTTCAAGTCGACAGTTTAGAAAATACGAAGTTTTGAAGTGTGTAGAATTGTAGATATTGGCGATCGCAGTAACTTGACAAACTATACCGATGGAATTAGACGAGTCACTTGTCAATATATGCATTAGCTATTGTTCACACAAAACGACTATTTTGTCCGGTCTAAGCAACCCAGATTGTTTCACACCAATGAGATTGAGATAGTGATCAGTTTAACTCTTCTAAGCATCCAAGTAGATTCTCTTCGCTGGATATATTTTATTAGGTAAGACCCTTCTATATGCTGCTCATATATAATCAATGATAGGTCAATCAGCATCATCGGCATCAGGAAACCAATCGCTTCCTTCTTTCTTCTCCTTGCGTCTCTGCAGAGATAGTTGCACCATGGTTACTCCCCATGCGATGCTCCAGAACCATCCCGCCAAGAGGAAACTAACTGTCAGTAGCTGCGCCAGGCCCACAAATAGGTTTGTGCAAATCTGAAAATGATTTTCGCCGAGATTAGACAGGAGTGCGTTGCATAAGGCCGCAGTGAAAAGTTAGATACCAATCCTGGTACTTTATCCCAAATACCCTTCCTGTCCGGCTTATCGTATGTCGTTGCACAGCAACAGAATGTGAACCCAGCCACCATGGTACCTGTTGGCACAAAGGCAAATAAGCTCAACACTGCCCTATTATCACTGCATGCCCTTAGAGCAGGGGCGGGCAAATTCTCGAGTCGGCGGGCCGGATATAGGAAAATTAAGTACTTGGCGGCCGGATTGCTGAATCGATACATTATTCGCCCATTCATCCACATATACAAGGAATGATTCGTATTTCATGAATGTATTTCAACGACAGCAATGTCACTTCGAAGCAGGGCATGGTATGGTATGGAAGTATGGTATGGTATGGAACGAAATTTCGGTATGGAATATGCAAGAGTGCAAGTATGGTATGGTATGGAAATTTACCAAGTATGGTATGGAATGTGTTTTCCATACTTCCATACTTTTTCCATACTTGACAGTTTTGCCAGAACCATGACAATAATCCTAACTTTCGATTTGTCAAATTGACTGCATACCACATAAAATCGCTCACTGTCGATGTTCATATCTCAAATTGTGATTCATGACTCACCCATACCGGTCGACATCTATTTGAAGACAAATAAGTTTCGCGACGCGCATATGAATGAAAATAATATTATTGATAATAATTATTCCGATTTAAATATCATAAAAATGAATGATATTCGACCGCTGTCGCGTTACAATTGCATTTCGCTTGTCGCTAATTGATAGCATGGCCGGACTCGTTACTGATGAAATGACATATTTCTTACCACTCGAGTTATAGTAGCGTGCGACAGTGTAGGTTATGGTGGCGTATATCTACCATACGCATAAGTTTGTTAACACCAGGAAGTTTATCTGACCCATGCAATATATTCGGCATTTACACATGTAAATTGATGCTACGTTGGTACGTTTGGAAAAATTTCAAACCCCTCCCATTTTTCTGTCGGCTTACCTCACATATCCATTTTACGGAGACGTAACATTGCGTGTACGCCGTATGGTTACCAGTTCACTGCTCATTAATTTTACTGCGTGCTGTTTCATTCTGGGAATCTTAACTTTCACCAATAGCAAGTCCTTACCAACCAAGATCTTATCAAATTTTCACAATTTTAAAGTATATAGAGATTGGGAACCTATCTTATAATTTGACAATACCTTTGTTTCACGTTATTATGTAGTGGAGGTTATGCTAGCAGTGCGTTACCACACTAGATTTACATGTCGTGAGATTCTGTTGTGATTTCCAAATAATTCCATGTGTATAGGCCTATACATTATAAGTTCCTACATCGCTGACGACATATGATATAAAGAAACTGAGGCTATCATTGGTGCATCAGGGCTGTTGAAATGGATAATCTCATCCAAAATAATTAGAATATGTACGCCGGAACATTTCCACACATCAAAAATAGAATATGAGAGGTTGGTCGAGTTGTGAAAATATGGAAAAAGTATCAAATATGGTGTGGAAGAATGTTGGAATGGTATGGAAAATTGTCAAGTATGGTATGGAACGATTGGGCGGGTATGGAGTATGGAAGATTCTCATTCCATACCATACCATGCCCTGCTTCAAAGCCATTTCTCGCCGACGATGACGAATACAATGTGGATTTGAGAACAGCATTGTCATACAGGCACCGCCATGTCAGCTTCTCTCTGATCAATTAACACATGGTGCCCTTTTGATGGGGAGTCACTTTTTGCAGAAATGACCATCACTTTTCAAATTCATACCGTGACCTCACCAAGACTTGAATCTGGGCTGTACCAGTTTAAAAGTGGGCGGGCGGAGTATAGCCCTCTACCGTTTCCACCTTCGATCAACACCCCATGCCATGTCTAGAGTTTTTTTTTATATGACTTAATAAACAGACTTTTTCACTAAAAAATCTCTCTCTCTCTCTCATTTTTCGAGATTGACCCCCAGGATAGCGTCAGTGAGTCAAAAATGATGCCTCAATGCGCAGCCATCGTTGCCTGGTTTCGAACAAGTCGTCAACCATAGCAGTAAACCGCAGGCTCGCCAGATATCGAAAAATCAAAAATACATGAAAAATTTCCATATAGGCGTGGTCAGTGAGTATAAGTCATAATGGTCAAGTTCAAGATCAATACCGAATCGGAGCCCTAACGCCTAGTTAATGGCATGAAACAACGTGGTATACTTTCTCTCTTCATATCCACCCATTTGCAGGCATAGTAAACCAGTTTATGACTCAAATTCCGTCACGAACTCGGACTTGAACTTGACTATGTTCTTGAAATGCACCGAAGCGTGACCACAATTAACAAACCCCCTCAGAAAACTCCCCAGATAAGGTTTGAAGTTCGAAACGGTGAAAAATTACACAGAATGCCGTACAAGTCGACTTCTGATGATCTGGCATAATTTCCGACAATATTTCCCACTCCGAAAATATCTGGAAATTTCAGGTGATAACCATTGTTTTTCGGCATGCATATTTTAGGCCGAACTCCTCGTGTAAGATCGTCGGTATTCGAAAATTGTTTCGCCTTATACTTTCAAAGTAGGTATCACATAAATCAGAAGATATATGGTTTTCCATATAAACCACAAGCAGCCCGCTACAATATATCCTATTGCAGAAATTGAGAGATGAACTTGAACTTGACCCCCCCCCCCCATTGAAAGGATTAATTAAGATTTCAAAGGCGTTCGATAAGCCCGGTACCCCACATTTACCAAGATATCAGTTTATTAGAACTGAGTTCATCTTAAACGCCGATTATGCAAGTCTTCTCGCTTCGACAAACTTACGCGTAAGCTCCACTCTTGCACGCTACGCACACCGCACATGCGTATATAATAACATACAGTCATTAAAATTTGACGTAGTAAGCAAGCAGTGGAGATCTCGGCAGACTGCGGCCGCGGGCCACATTTTCATGTAAGACGGAAAACTGTCCACGGGCCGGATCCGGCCCGCGGTCCGTATGTTGCCCGCTTCTGCCTTAGAGTATAGGCCTATGTAGCGCTGGATATGTTGTTAGATACCCTATAGATATCCGTGGATTAGCTAACTAAGGGACCAAGCGCGTAATTGCAATACTCAAGAACGGTGATTGCACAATATTATCTAGACCGAATCCTGGCCATGTCCGTCCAGATCATTGGGGGTGCAGACTAGATGACCTTGCTATAAAGGCCGTATCGCATCTCCGTCGTCAAAGCATCTCGATGGTGTAGGGGTAAAAATACCATCTCTCTCTCTCTCTCTCTCTCTCTCACTCACTCGTTGAACAATGAACACCCGAGTCATCAACCCACGTTTCCTTACCGATCCCAGGGACTAAACAGTTGGCCGCCAACAGGAAACTTGCTGCGGCAATTGGCAACACCGGCAGTGCGGCCTTTGATCCATTTAGTTGTCTACGAATCTGCAAAATTTTTCGATGCAATATTATAATTCGTTATGCAATACGGTTATAGCAATAACACCTTCTTCTGTCTCGTTTGCGGCCGGTGTATTGCTTGTGTAACTACAACAGCTTGAGTAACTTTCTTGGTTGCATTCTGCCACTTCAAAGCCGCTTTACCAGGCGCAGGAAATCCATTTAATCTTTTTGAACCTAAAATCCAAGTAGGCATAAATATTAATGTGCTAAAACGGTTAACATTCGTTTGCGGCCTAGGACGACGAGGTTGTTGATAATTGAAACAAAGGTCCTATGTGATCCTTGAAATATATTTGGCTAGTTCGTAGGCAATAGGCAAGTATCATGATTTCAAAATCTAACCATTTCGAGAAATGCCTATTTTCGGAGATATCCGCTTTTGAAATGCAAACTGATGTTAACGCAGTGGTTCCCCACGTCTTATTGGTCGTGGCCCACTTGAATTTGTAGTGTAATAGTCACGAGCAAACTGGGTCGGACAACGGTAAATTGCAACATACGAATTTTATATCTATATGTGACTATAATTCCCTGTTTTTGTTGTATACATGACAATCAATTATAACGATGTGTAGCACGAGCCGTTCTCGTAGCATCCCCGTGCGTGTCTGCAATCCGTATGCGTCATTTCTAAATCACTGATGCCGCATATTTCTCGCCTATAAATTACGACCGCCCGCTGTCCACGTAAATCTGATTGGATTAATGGCGTCTAAGGTCCACTGTGGTTGAGATTAAACGTAGATGTGATAGCAAACGATTCTGGCCTAGCCCCAATCAACTTATTTTAACGTTATTTCGGTGAATTGAGTATTATATGGAAGCCAAGTGGAGAGAGATGGTTTATTATGCCATGTAACTACTGACGTTGTTATGCCGCAACACTTGACATGACATGAAGATCGTAAGGATCATATCGCCGGCACCCGTCTATATCGTTATAGAGTCAGTTAAATAAATATATAAATCAGTCAGTTAAATAAAATAAATCTCTCTCTCTCTCTAAAAATATCCAGTCATCATGTGACACGCATCAACGATTGATACGACTCTTACATTTATGTACAAGAATTTCGAATTAACGATTTCGAGGCTGGATATTTTAGACCAGTGGTTCTTAATCTATTTTCTCTAAGCGCCGCCTTTCGGAAATCCACATGGTCTGGGATCCTATATTTTAATGGTTGTGCTTGTACTACAGACGGGTGCGTAAAGGTCGCAGTCCGGTCGGTCGTTTTGGTTTTGGGCGTGACTAATGGAAATATTTCACACTTCAATAGCGCACGATGACCACTCGACTAATCACCGAGTTAATAGTTGTATGTACTTTTTTCAGGATCGAAATTCAGGTTGTTGTAAAAAACTGTTTGGTTCGGGCTCATACATATCGGGTTCGAGCCCAATGGACACGCCCCCGCATTTCACCTTTGTGATTGGCGATACGATGAAGTTGCATTGGGTTTGGCTTTATCGCTTTGTGGGACCAGTATATCAACTGGAAATGTGTTCCTTGAAATTTGAGTCCCGCGGTACAAATTCGATACGAAGAGAAGAGAACATTGTACCCCGCGAAGAAATGCGAATATGGAATCGCATGCGTCTAACTAAATGATTTTTTTTCTTCTTTTAGTTGGGTGAGCGATTCCAATATTTTTGAGTAAGAACAATCTTTTCCGGAGGTCACGAAATAGCAGCATACTTCAATAAATGATAATAATAACAATGAACCCGCCCGATGCTGACAAGCGAGAACCTTCCATGAACATTGGACAGTCTTAAGCGTATTGTATTGCTTAAGACAGTGGTTCTCAACCGGGGGTCCGCGAAGCCTCCAAATTTGCAAAATGGTTGCTAACCTAATTTGTATTTTTTTTAAATTAGAGAAATCGCCAGACAGTTTCGTTTCATAACGGCTAACATCTCATAACTCGTATAATCAGAATGGCCGTCTGAGATGAAATTTTCTACTGTGCAAACTCATTTCAATTTCCTAATTGCCAATATCCTGCTAATACAAACATATTACTGTTTATAAATGTTTTTTGGGGTTTTGGGTAGAATTTGTTTGCAAAAATCCATTTTCACCTGGGATACGCATAATCGCTATTCCAGACTAACAATAAGAGAAGCTGCTAGGCTAGATGTCAATGGGGGGGGGGGGGGGGGGTTATATGTTAACTAAAAATCAGTTTCTCAATTTTGATTTCATACAGGTTGCGATCATACCCATAGGTGTCGTTCGTCGGAAGCATTGCGCGTTATTATTACATTCGCCACCACCTATCTTTGTGGAAATGAATTTTCGCCTTCATATATAATACACGACGCGTATTTCCCATACACTCCACGTATTTCGATAAATTTAGCTGCAGAATTCGTTTTGGAATCATAAAAGCCTTCCAAATTTCTACATAAATAGGAGGCTATGATACTTAGCCTATGGTGTTATTTTCAAGAACGGTCATTTTGTTGCTGTTTATCAGTAGTCTAACAGCTGCTACATGCACATTGCACACGACCGATTCCGGTTGCACTATAATAGAGCTTAATTTGAACTAAATATTCGGGGGTCCGTGGGGTTCCGTGAAGCTCCATAAGGGGTCCGCGAAGACAAAAAGGTTGAGAACCACTGGCTTATGGTGTGATAAGGCGCTCTACTGTCGAAGACACCACTTACATCAGCTCTACCGGTAAAAGGTTAAAACGTAGATGCAATATAGGCAAGTACCAATCATTTGTAGAACGCATGTGGGCCTTATGCAAAAAGGTTGGACACCCCTCCAATAGACCAACCGATTTGATTTATCGTCAAAAAGCGAGCTATTCTATATCATACAGTAGTTAGTGTAAAAAATGTGCATGAAATCACCTTCGTCAGGTCTGAGTTCCGGGCTACCTGTTATCGACCTCAATTCGCTGTCATCATCTGAGAAGTCTGTTATCACAACAGAAGGAGGGGCACTGTTTTTAGCGTTGCGTTCTGGGGCATTCCCCTGAAAAACGTGTGCAATATGGAACTTCAATCATGAATTACGTAAATCAATGATCTTGATCGCCATGGTACAGGATGATTCTTTAAGTTGGGATGTACCTTGAGCAAATACACGCTAACATTAAGGAATGCCATTTAATTATTCAAATTACGAAAAGTCACGTATGACAGATTTACCGACTAATTCCTTATTACGCCAATGTTTACCTATACTCGCACCAGTGTGTCGTTAATTAGGTTTGTCGATTGATACATACAAGTGCGCTGTCTCGGAATGTGAGGGGAAGAATATCTAACACTGAAGTTGCGTCACAGACATATTGACAGGAAATGAACTATTATGACGTCACTGAATTAATAATATACACAGCGTGGGCATCAAGATGAGCGCTTTTCCGCTACACGTTGGGGGATACGTCATTCCATAAAACTAAATGCTAATGTCGTTGCCATGGCCTCAATATGGGACAACTCTCAAACGAAGCGACCATGACTCGGGTATTACTATTAACTATTAATCGGGGGAGATAGTGTAGGTAGTGGTTACGATAAGCGCCCAGCACGCAGACGGATCGGGTTCGATTCCCGTCGGACGTTTATCTGGGCTCCTCTTCCCCTGCCGTTGCCGTTCTTACGTATTATGCCTGATAGAGATGCGTATCGACTATCGAGCACAATCGTACCAGTTTTTTACTATGACTCTGTAGCCTAAAGACGTCAGCTTGTTTTATTACTGTTATTCAGTATTTCGTTTCCTACTCACAGTTGGGAAACTGGAACTCACGTCAAAAATGGTCGGGTGCACTTTTCTCTCACTTTTTGAAAATTTCTTTCCGTTATCCAGAGTAGACATCAATAACTCGCCGAACTCCGCTTCAAAATCATGAATCTATATCGCCTGCTTTCTAAGGCTTTAAATTCATATGATACTGGAACTGAAAAAAAAAACAAGTATATAGGCTACTGTACAGATTGGCGATTAAATGCGATTCGTAAATTATGAGTTCGGGGTTGCGGAATCTAGTATGTTAGCTGGGGACTTCTGTTTTGCACATATATAGACTATGAATTTGAGTAAAGTGACGTTCACGCACTAACCATTTTTAGCTTTCCATCATTTCCTTCATGCTGCACTTCAGGATTTCTATAGGGATTCAGAGAGGCATTGGGACTTGGATCCGGAATATGATTTGGAATTTGAAAAATAATTTTGAATTTTCTTGTCACTCTCCGGCGAAAATAAGTTACATCGTGGTAGGGACACATATGCAGTGCATAACATCGATTTTGCAGTAACATAAACCCATTCGTTTCAATTAAATCCTTATCACACTTACATGAATCGGAGTACCGTCATGGACACGATAAATCCATTACCTCGATAGCTCACAATAAGCATCCGAAATTCTAGAGGAATTTTGCGATTATTTATAAAATATAACTCATTCTAGAATCTAGATAAACTCAGTGTTGAAACACATTTCGATTGCAACGTCTCTCAGGTATTTGTAATTGTTCCTGCGAGGAGGTTTTGAACAAATATCACGAAACGCACCGCAGGTGCACTGCGTATCGGGCAAGGTTCATACTTGAACAAAATCCGCTGTCACTGCCAGGCTACATTCTTTCCTTCATCCTACTATCTTCTTCGCAATCACTTAATATATACTGACTGAACGGTCAACACTCTTTTCGATTTCAATAATAACGAACTCCTCACAAACGACTTCTATGATATTTAGAGAGGTATTGCGATGTCACGTTGGCGCATATATCAAATTACGCGCAACACCTACGTTTATTATAGAATAATGACTCAATGAATCAGCGCCAGTTTACGATTTCAGTTTACCGCGATTGATATTAAACCAGCTGAATCAAGTTTGTTGTTCTCAACTCTCGTATAGTTTTATCTACTTCAGTCCGTACGAGCCGTGTGAGAGCGTTGACATCCATTTACCCGCCTAGACACAAACCGATTGAATAGGACCCCCGCGTAGCAGTGAAATTTTACGCCTAATATGCGGCTCACTCAATATCTCAGAAGTGATATTGAATGGTGAAGACATGAAGTGTGTGTAACTATCTAGTTGAATTCATGTTGTAGTCTGAAATACTCGTTTATCACTTGAACTGTTCGAGTATGACTCCCACGTTGGCGAAGTTGGTAAATACACAGGGCTTAAACAGCATGCTAGCATAAAAGTCTAATAACTAATTGCTTCATCTCCGTTGTCTGTAAATAATTGGATAGTTATTCGCGGAGATCTGTCGACTCGTATAGCCGTTACGCATATGGATAAATAGCGGCCCGAAAGGCCAATTTCCTGACCTACCCCGAATAGCATACGACTGGATAAATACATTACAATACATTGTCCTTTTTTAATAGGATTTGTCATATTTTTTCAATAAATTCAAGTATCCTCGGAGTATGCCTAAATGTCCTCTTTTTCTAGAAAAAGTATTAAAATGAGATCAAAAGACAAAAACACGACCCCGACGCAGCGAACGTCAGAGTTTCGTAAATATTGGGTATTTAAGGAGTCGAGCCGAAGTGATGACCTCTTTTTTTGAGTCACCACAGTACTATCCGCAATCGGTCGATAAGTTTTCAAAATCACCAGTTTTCTTTTCTGGTGCTGTAGGTTTCAGCATACTTGAAAAGTGTCGTCTTTTTCGGATCTCAAAATATGATAACCCTACCAAGAGCCGAATTCACCAAGTACCGTATATCATAATTCACGCTTATACTCAGGGAAACACACATTTTCGGATATGATATTAATACACCATTTATGTATCGCTTACATAACAACAAATCATCACAAATATCTCAACTGCCGAAATCTCAGGTAGTCTGAGTTGTTCGCCGTCTGAACAACGATCCATGCATGGCACGACCGCATAGCTGACTTTTCTCATTTTGACCGTTGTCGTATTATTGTTTTTCTTACGGTGCTATTAACATAGGTGACAGATTTATTAAACTTAAAAAATGTTGCACAGAATAGTGAAATACGGAACATAAATAGTGATAATAATACATTGTTGATGGCGTGATCATCGGCGCAGCTATAGTCGTGAAGTTCCTTTGCGCGGACGCAGATGATGATATCACTGTAAATAACGAGATAATGAAAGACAAAGGATTATTAAAAAGACACAGAATAACAAAAAACGAGTGAGATATTTTAAGGTAATGGGTTTCGTATTGCGTGCTGGTGTTTACAGTATGATAATTCGATCCAATCCGGGTTCTGAGGGCGTAACATAGTTCAACGCCAACAACGAAGTATCCGAATCTCACCGGCTTACACTGATCGTGAACGCAAAACTCCATAAGACTATGAATCCAATTTAATCACAGCAGTCATAGATATAATGCAAACGACAGTAGAAGAAATGAATTTCACGAACGCAGGTCGATCGCCACTGAAATCATCAGAACATGCGCAGCTGACACCAGTTTGCCACCACCGCCATATACAACATCGTACAGGGGTTGATATCCTAGCCAGTACACGAGGAATGCTATCTAACGACCAGATTCTCGAAGGTTTGTAAAGGGACGTTTTCCAAATCATTATTGAACACTGTACTGATTAGGATCCTTTACGTTTACGCGGAGTTCGTGGCCGGATTAGGTCGTAGTCTATATTTCCTCGTGTCACCACTGATATAATGAGCAATGAGAACCAATATTTGAAACATCTCCACTCCAGTCTCGTGGTATGGCGCATAGCGATTCCACACGCTTGAAGATTCCTCGAAAAATCGACAGAACGGCTAGCGCCTCGTATTTAATAAGGATACAGTTACGTATTGTAAACATGGTTTTCAAGAAATTATTTTAAATATTAAACTACCGGTACATATTTTAACCTCCATAGAAATACATCTGCATCCCATGATCATCAAATAGACATAGAAGTTATTGTAAACAGCACAAAAGCAAGTGCTCGAGCTACGCCAGGGTGGAGTGAAAAATGAAAATTTTTGAATTTCAAAAAAGGGTCTTGATATGTGGTGCCAAATAGTAAACAAATAAATTCTATCATAATTTTGGGTTCGTACACCCTCTAGTGGTCGTGCAATTTCACCGAACGAGCCAAAAACAGCTAATTTCGCCATATCTTGATCATCACTTACACTAGAAAGTCAGTTTTGGGCTTAAAAGATGCAGAAGCAACATGTTTCTATCTCACTTCCATAGAACTTACTCTTAAAAATGAGCAGAAAAAAAATTATAAACAAATTTCTGATTTTATAGGTAAAATTAAGCACTGAACCAGTGGGTAGGATGTCAAAAGCGTGTAGTGATTCAAAATTTTCTCAAACAAATGAAACCTCCTCGAAGCATAAATAGGGCTCGGGCATCGAATAGAGACTGCTAAAACTGTATTTAAAACAGCGTCTATTGGTAGTGCGGCATCACGATATCGGTAAGTTTATAACAACGGCCCTCATGAGATTTCTTACCAAAATGCTGTCGTAAGGTTTGTATTATATTTGTCACAAAGCTCCTGAATGAAAGCGCAAAAATTGAAAATACACAAAAACACACACATCAATTCTATACTGGAAACATAAAATTTTTGTAGCAGTATCACATGAGTATCAGTGTGCACAAATAATAAAGTCATGTTTAGTATTGAAAGATTTCATCTGCTTTCAAGACTTCAGTTTTTGTCTGATGAGGCCATCTCTACATTTAAATCCTGAAACATTGAGCAGATGCTTATGCTTATGCTCGTGATCAGACAAGGTCTTGATTGCGATGCAGGCGGTTGTTCAATATTTTTGAGGTTTAAGTTGACAATTTGGTGGAAAGATTAATTCCTTGATGTTGATAACTGGAATTTGGAAGAATATGATGCTGGTGTCAATGTGGCTGCTTAAGGTTTTGGTTTCATTTATATATTCTCCTTCAAAGTCGTCAATTGGAACCAGATCTGCAATATTTAGAGGCTGGGCCCGTCGTTCATTCAATATGGTTGACTCTCGCTCTCAAATTTCAAAGTACTATGTGAGACAGAGTCGTCCATCGAGAAATCTGAACCGTCTTGCTCAATTTTGCATGGAGGTCTATGTTCCGTCATGGTTTGAAAAAAATGCACAATTCCATTGTAGATGGTGCTAAAAATTTCCACAATATAGTTTCCCGCGTCACAAAGCTGACTAATACCCGAATTCACTCCCTTGCACTATCTTTGCTACGACGAAATGTTCATTTTGAACATCCAGAAAATGTTTTGCTGGGAATGCTTTGGTGACGAGGAGGGAAACGTCCGAAGATTTACAGTTAACAAGATTACAGCTATGCGCAGAACAACCACACCATACCAAATTCCAATTATGAATTGGAAGGAAGATATATGAATGACATCAAAGCTAAAAACATCGACATTGAGCATCAGTTTCTTCCAAATTCCAGTTATCAACATCAAGGCTTAATATTTCCACCAAATTGTCAACTTAAACCACAAAGATATTGAACAGCCGCCTGCAATCAAGACCTTGTCAGATGTCGAGGTGGAAAACCTAAGATCATCACCATTACGGCTCAGTCATCCTTGCCACAACCAGGCAGTGGAAAGACATTAAACGTGGTTACTGAAGCATCTACCCATGTTTCAGGATCTACACGTAGAGATAGCCTCATCAGACAAAAACTGAAGTCTTGAAAGCAGATGAAATCTTTCAATACTAAACATGATTTTATAATGTTTGTGCACACTGATACTCATATGATACTGCTACAAAAATTTTCTGTTCCTAGTATAGAATTGATGTTTGTGTTTTGAATGTGTATTTTCAACTTTTGTGCTTTCATTCAGGAGCTTTTTGACAAATATGATACAAACCCTACGACAGCATTTCGGTAAGAAATCTCATGAGGGCCGTTGTTATAAACTTACCGATATCGTGACGCTGCACTACCAATGGACGCTGTTTTAAATACAGTTTTCGCAGTCTCTATTCGATGCCTGAGCCCTATTTATGCTTGGAGAGGGTTTCATTTGTTTGAGCAAGTTTTCAAAAGTGGTTCTAATTGATATGGTATGTTGCTCAGTCATAAGATCAATCACTACACGCTTCTGACATCCTACCCACTGCTTCAGTGCTTAATTTTACCTATAAAATCAGTAATTTGCTTGTAACTTTTTTTCTGTTCATTTTTAAGAGTAAGTTCTATGGAAGTGAGATAGAAACATGTTGCTTCTGCATCTTTTAAGCCCAAAACTGACTTTCTAGTGTAAGTGATGATCAAGATATGGCGAAATTAGCTGTTTTTGGCTCGTTCGGTGAAATTGCACGACCACTAGAGGGTGTACGAACCCAAAATTATAATAGAATTTATTTGTTTACTATTTGGCACCACATATCAAGACCCTTTTTTGAAATTCAAAAATTTTCATTTTTCACTCCACCCTGTCGCCCAGCAGGACGATCCCATGCCCATGAAAACTATCTCAATTACTCTGAAATTCTTACCAATGTCATTATGATGATCCCGCATTCGAAGGGTTCGCGGTCCCGAATTCGCTATGCTCCAATTCAAGGGGTTCTGGATTCAACGGAGTAGATTGGCCTGAAAGCAATGAAATACTAGTACTGCTCTCTGCAGTGTGTATTGCTACTTTTGCTTAGACTGCAAAAGGGTGCTTTTCCATAAGAATGACAACTTTATATTCAGAGAGGTCAGTAATGAATTACTTCTACTTTTTGGAGTAGATAAACGGGTTTTGCCTACTTGCCCTTCTACAAGTAGAAATTTACGGCACTGCTTCGGATGACTACTTCGAACTCCTGTTTGTAAGTAGCCTACCACAATAGCGATCAAAGCTGTAATATTGACCTTTGGTGTCCTATTAATCATTTTCATCCCTATCCTCGATTTCAGATTGTTCTCATCACTCACCACCCAACCCCACCCCAACTCCTCAGTTAAACGTGGGCCTAGAGGACGATTTTTCATGTGACAATACTTGATCCATGAAAAACGTGAAGAGAAGATGTGTTTACCGTCATTACCAACGCCGACCGTCTCAACATTAGTGTCTTGTGAAGATGTTGTTTGTTGTTCCATGTCGGTTCTCACAGGGCCGTTGGATCGCCTGACGTACAAAAATATGTAGAGCACCACTACGGTTGACGCAAGTACGGGGGTAAAGAATATCATTGTGCCCAGCACAAAAGAAAAAATTGGCCATTGAAATAAAAAGTACTGCAAGCCGGAGAGTTTGGCAGTGATGTGAAGAGTAGCGGAATTGATCTCGATTTCTGGATAGTCAATATGCACTGTTGCTATCCGTTGATGAGGAGGCTTTATATTTGAAGATTTGGAACAAGTCGTTTCATCTTTCAATTGGAAGTGCGAAGAGCTTACATAGTTTGCATTGCAATCCTGAATAATAGAGACACAGTTATTGCAAACAATATTATTGTGATCAAGTGCAGATACTGTTAACATATGTTGTATATATAGATAGCAAGCAAACAGTTTCTACTTGAATTATACCTCTTTGCTATTTCACAAAACATTATTTTCACAGTGAAATTCAGTAATAACTTTGGATTTGTAGCGATAAAATAACACATAAACATTCACTCATCAACAGCATAATAGATTGTAGCAGGGCAAATTTACGATTTTACTGGAAATAAAAGCGCAGAAAAACTTCAGTATATTAGTGGAATTTGTGCTACAGCATACCATTTGTTGTGCATTGCCATGCTCTTATAGCAAAAGTGAAGTTCTTTTGACAATAATTGCTGATCTTTTCTGAAGACTAAAGTCGCTCAAAAATTAAGATATTGTTTGGTGCAGCATATGACGTACCGATATAGCTTTTTTTCAACTATTCATGTGACACAAAGATTATCTGCCCCTATCTTTTCATTGCATCGCAGCTTTTTCGGTGTTTTGAAATGATGAAAATATTTTTAAACCGGAACTGAATAAATTAGGATACAGTTGCATCTCTTGGACTGCTCTTGTCACAGAAAGGTTCATTGCAATTGCTGCTTTGCCCCATAATGCATAATCTTCGGGCTCTTTGAAAATAACTTCACCACCATCTACATATCTACAAGATGCAACATTTCTCACCTGGGATGGCTTGAGTCCAAAATTTATTCTCTTGAATAACTGAATGTTGAGTGTCTGCGTACTTTCCATCACATCAAACATCAGAAAAGGCCAAAACAGTATAGTTGAAGCAATTCGAATGATAAGGGGATGGTAGTTGAGTGAAGCCTGAAGTAGCTCTGTTATTTCTAATGTTATTGATCATTACAAAATTCAAATCATTAACCGGTTGCGAGGATATTTCGCTTCCATATTGTATTGTTGCCATGAACATACCAATGTTCATATTTGCAGGAGAGTTCGGAAGTTTAAGAGACAGATGGACTTCATACGCTTGATGAGGATTCACCTGTGAAATGATTCTCTGACAAGTCACTTCAAGGACAAAGTGCCTTAATATGGTACCGGATACCTTATTAGATAAATCGTCAAATTTCACTGTCGCAGTGGGGAAGCAGTCTTCTCCATAGATCATTCCGGGCAATCCCTTTCCGCTTTTTACGTAGTTCCTATGCTGCTGAATACATGACCTGGCGAAAATCAAGACAAATTGTCAAATTAAAAGAATCAATAGCTCAATTAAGATCACCAGTTACCTCTTATACTGAAAATTCAATTCGTAAGATTGATACGTGATAGGCATGTTGTAATAGTAGACAACCCCAACGAGGAACGCCGACAGATACAGGCAGAAGGATGATATCACAAACACAGCGCTTGACCGAATAATTAATGACTTGATTGTTCCCAAGTAAGGTTCAACGTAGAGCCATATGCGTTGAAAAACTGGCCGTAGTAGACCGTCATAGAGTCCGAGTAGATACGCGAATATCAACTCGATCATGGCACACTTGTTCAACAGGCCCGAACCTCATGAGTCACAATATTATGAAATATATATTGATACCGTTGATAGGTCTTTGCAGAATGGATATGGTATTGAGTACAGCGTACAATTGCTGGATGATATGCTAACATCTATCTTTCACCATCTGCGTAATTACGTAGGTGAGAATCCACAGGATTTACAAACTAATGGTCCTATTTCTAAATATGCTCCAAGGCGACACAACGGAACACGGAACTCAAACTATAGATAACTAACCTACGGCGGTTAGTTATCTATACTCAAACTGGACCTTTTATTGCAATGCAAATGTTGCAAAACTAGAGCCATTTGTTTTCCCGTTACGCATGACTTGTCAGGGGGATCTATCTTTATATCACAGTGTTCACTGTTCATGTTCAGTGTTCACTGTTCGTATGTTTATACATCATCATACCATTATAAGCAGTCGATCGAAATTTCTTTTATTCAGCAGTATTGTAGATGATACCATATGCATATCAGCCTAACAAAATCCCAAATTCGCCAACTATGCTAGGTCACAAAATAGTCAGAGAGAGAGAGAGAGATAGAGAGAGATATGGTATTCTTTTTCGCCTGCACCATCCAGATGCTTTGACGACGGAGATGCGATACGGCCTTTATAGTAAGGTCATCTAGTCTGCACCCCCGTCTTTTTTCTCCTCCATGCTATCCGTGATTGCTGTGCGCCTAGCAGGATAGCCGCGGATACTAGTTTTCGAGTCTTTGGTCTGACCCGGCCGGGGCGGGGATCGAACCCATGACCTACCGATCGAGAAGCCGGACGCACAACCATTACACTATCTCGCTCGGTAGGTAAGATCAGACTAACACGAAGGAAAATTAACCTGTTTAATATGTTATTACTTCATTTATATATATTAATAATAAATTTACTGAATATATATCAAATTTGAAATGTTGCCTGTGCCATTCTTTGATCGGTATATTCCAAATAGCATTTTAGTAGTTTGTAATATTATAAACCTCTATTCTGCCAGCACGAAGAGCGCGCTCGTGAACGTGCGCGGTAGTCTTTAGCAACGGCGGGAGCGGATCTTTCAGTCTTGTGTACTTTCGGTGTGATCGAGAATCGTTGAATATACTACGAGAAGATGGCCGATGGTGAGTTAGTGACCTGGAAATATCGATAGCTGGAAAATTCTCATTTTAGGAAATATTGAACACTGGTTACGTTCGCGATTCCTACCCTTTACGAAGCTTATAGTTACTCGTGTCATGCACCATGAACTGAAGTTGTAATCTCCGGTAGAATTTTAAATTGGTCATGTCAGCAAAAATCATAAACTAACGTGGTGCAGGCTTGGCAAACGAAAATGTCAAGTGCTAATACGTGATGTAACCTTGATTCGAGCTGCTTCCGAGATTTTAGTTTTTGATAATGGAGAAAAGAAAATGACGACTGAGAATTGTCCTCCATTTTGATTTTACGGAGAACAGAAGGTGTCCATGGGGCCGGCGGCCCATGCTACCGTTATAAATCGGAAGCTACTGTCATTTATTAATTTTCCCTATAATGTAGCTTATTTAGTTACATTCCCACGAGTATTATGAAAATCGTCATTGCCATTTAATTTGAGTAGTAACAATAGCATCGTGTCGAAACTGCAATCATTTCAAGTTTTGTGGAATAATTGTGCTGCTCAACTCGTGACGTACCAATATTTGTTTAAACCGCTTATTGGAGCTGGAGGTACAGAAATGCGATACCGGTATACAATTGAATACAGTAGTGTATTGATATTGAATGAAATGAACCCGAATATTTTCGGCTGACACTTGTCAGGGGTAATCGTCAGCAACTAGCCGAGAATTGGAAAGAACACCTTATCGCAACAATTTGATATTAAATTTGATATGGCCGATGTCACAATTTCTGCTGGAAAATTTAGTGACTGAAGAAATAAAAAGGTCATCGCTTTCGGTCGAACCACGAATTTCCGGCGCTTCTTCGTTTTACGATCAGAGAGAGCCAGTGTTCCCCCATGACACCAACGAATGTTTCACATGAACACAAACAAAAATTTATAAACGTCAAAATAAATTGTTTTATTTGTGTCTTTGGAGAGATGGATACCCTAAGCCCAACACCCCCACCACACACAGAAAAAAAACAATTTATTTTGACGTTTATGAATTTTTGTTCGTGTTCATGTGAAACATTTGTTGGTGTCATGGGGGAACACTGGCTCTCTCTGATCGTAAAACGAAGAAGCGCCGAATTTCCTATTTAGCATCATCAGTCATCTATGCCCATTTTCACTCGAACCTATCCACTATCTTGGCTCTAAAAGCTGTAAAGGAGGACGAATTGCCAAAAAGAAGGACATTTAGGCGTCCTCGGAGGTCATTTTCAAAAACCTGAAAAAGGAGGACGTATGGTAACCCTATAATATGGTAACGGAAAGGTTCGCTTTTGGTACTTGGAGGTATTTGAAGGATCGAAAAATATCCAATACAGTGTTCTTTCCGATAATCTACGAGTCTACGGACAATTACCCCTCCTGACGAGTCTCAGCTGAAAATATTTGGGTTCATTTCAGTATCGATATACTATTCAACAGTATAGTTGTTTCTGCGTGGGGCTGGTATGGAATCGGTATGTGTGGCCCAGGTATTTACCCGAACTTCGCCAATTGCATGTGAGCGACTGGAAAAAGATGTCGTCTGGCCCACCAGAAATGCTATGAATTGATTTCTGTGAAATAGCGATCACTGCAAATGCAAATACTGTCATTAGTAGTAGCTTATGTTGCTTTGGAAGTATGCTGGGACTGCATTGACACCACTCACGTACTGAGTAGTTCTGGTGTGGCCTGTCTTTCCAAAAGATTGTTTTGAACAGCATCTGTTGGCTGAATTTGCCATGAACCATTCCGTACTTATTGGGCAATCTGAAAAATAGTGTTATTACCTCAATAGGCTCTACCGGTGAAGTTTTGCTTCCATCTCTCTACTTCACCAGTTGGATTTGTAATGAGCCCACCAGCATAGTCACGTTCTTTGGCATTTGTCACTAATATTCCAAAGCGTTTATTTTCATTGACACATTCCAATATGCATTTTTAGTTAGCCCTCTAGTTTGCCGGACCACGACCTGACATATTGATCTCACCTTCCGACACATGCCACCTTTTTTGTCACCGGTCCTTTCATATCATCTTCTTTTACTTTTCATTCATTGTGCATGCCTCATTTTTTACATCACCTAGGCCAGGTGGGTGTCTGATTTCGAGGGACTACTCCAAGTCGTTTCGTCACCTTCCTATCTTTCATTGTATCGATGTCTTGAGGTGTATTGAAATGATGAAATGAATTGAATTGTCTTTGGCATGCTCTGCAATAAATTGAGTGTTTTGACGCCAAAAAAACTCCGCAAAACCATTTTGCTCACTCTATTTACAGAAGCAAATGCACCAGCTGCTGAGCCAATGCAGACAGAGGCTGCACCCGCACCAGCACCCGCACAGGTATGGTACCAGCGGTTCAAATCCTTGTCATTGGTAGACTAAAATTATTTACTTCCAACCCTGTAGAGCAGTGGTTCTCAAACTGGGGCACGTGGCCGCCTGCGAGAGAAGAGATGATGTTTCTTGAACTTGGAATGAGTTTAATTTGTGCTGAATTCTCCAAGTGCAACAGCAATAGCACTCGATTACATATTAGATGTGAAGTTTCATATTGTTTCATTCATACACTCAGACTCACCAGACATGTTTCATCAATATGCTATCTTGCAACTGAAATATATGATGTGTCAGTTGTTGCTAGTCTGAAGATTATTATCATGGATACTTTTCACCTTATATAACGTTTTTTTTTTATGTGGTATCACAACAATGTGATATTTAATCCCTGATACGGTAACAAAAAAGGTTCGCTTTTGGTACTTCGGCATTTGAAAGATCGGAAAAATACCGAATGCTACTTCATTTAATCGTTTAATTGAACCTTATTCAGAAATATATTTCTATCACTGTAGACAGGAGTGTGTGGCCTATCCAAAGGCGTAGACAGGGGGAGGTCATCGGTGTCCAATATCCCCATTCCCAAGCTCAAATATAGCTCTTGAATCCGAAATCTAGCACTCTGCTATGTCTTAGTATAATTGCTCAAATGCTCATTAGTGATTAGATGCCCAAGGTGCGTTTTCACAGAACAATAAATGCAACGATACCCTTTTTTCTCCTATCCATCTCTTGTCTGTAACAGGGAGTAATTAGAGCATCATGTTACATTGCAGTCGAAGACCTCGCCATTGCGCGTTCAAATAGGCATGCGACCTACGCTGGTATTATTAGAGACAGCTGATCCCTATAGTACCATAACAGATTGTACTCATCAAATGTCCGATGTGAAATCTATCATGTATTGATCCAATTTTCAATGATTTAGTTGTGGTTTCTGAATTTCCAGACTTTTGGTGTCTCGGGCCTCTAGCGCATCTGCTGATTGTCCTGTTTTACCGCGCTTGGCCAGTAGTAAAAACATATCATGTTAGGAAAATTGCCCCCCCCCCTCCCTTTTCTTTAAATATCCTCCGTTTTTCTCGGCTGTCTACGCCCCTGGGCCTATGACTTGTGCATCCTGGTGTTGATTTCATCCTGCTGGACTGAATGACTCTAATATGTTGAATCAAAGCAAATTTTCGTGTTTCAGGAGCCTAGCCAGACCACTGAACCAAGTCCAGTTGCGTCTGTCCAGGTGAGTTTCAGTGGATGTGGTTACTTTTAATGGCAGATTTTGAGTAACTGTTCATTCGTTCCAGTCGGTAGCCAAGGAAGAGAAGGAAGCAGCAAGTAAAACCCCCAAAATGGTGGAGCTTCAATCTATGCCAACGAGAGCCTACTTGGACCAAACTGTTGTTCCTATACTGCTGTCAGGATTAGCTACACTTGCGAAAGAAAGGTGAGGAAATATAATCGTCATTCCTGCCGATATCGGCAATGTGAAGTTTTTCGCAGCTATATTAGTTGAATTAACGTTATAGGCTTATAAGATAATCTGTTGCACCTAGTAACTTTTTAGTTAATCATTTCATGCTGTCACGATTTTCAATGTTTGGATTAGTCAACTCCAATGTCAGATTTTCATTGCTTACTTGGGCTACATTCTTTAAACTCCATCCGCTGAATGCAATCACAGGAAAACGCAAACTCTATTTTCAATTGCCTTTGACTCCTTGTGAAAAAGACAACTAGTTCCTAGATACTTTTTTTGCTAAGCAATCAAGTAATCCATACAAAATACCATCAGGATTTGTTTCCTGATGAATCTTTATATTGACCGCACAATCGATGCCAGTGATCACGCAACTCAAGTCTTCACCATAGCAGAATTGACTCGCATGTCGCATCTAAGATTTTTGGTAGCATTTTCTGCGCGCTGTGTCGAGGCAGGTTGCTATCACCAAGCAGTAATTTCTCGAGATTTATCCTGAACTTTTCATCAGTTTGCCTTGCAATGAAAACAAATCAGGGAATGCTTTTATCATCAACATCTGATATTTTCCAGGCCACCAAACCCCATTGAATATCTGGCTGCTTACTTGTTGAAAAATAAGGACGAATTCAAGCCGGGCACGCAGAAAGAGCAGTGATTAATTCTTCCTTGCTTTTGTTCTACTCATTAGTAAATTTAAGACGCGGATTGCCTCTGTATAGAAGTCGGCTTCCTCGCTTATTATTCTGCGTACAGCAAACTGTTCATTTTCGGCATTAATTATCTTGTGAAAAGTTTGTTACGTTCTCGGTGTTTCATTGTTTCTGAGCTTTCCAAATTTTTCCGACTCGGATGCTACGTCGTGTTGTAGCGACTTGATAATCTAGAAACGTATTTTTGAAAACAGGATTTCCATTGTAAGGGTTTGTTGAATACAAAATTTTTACACTGTTTCCTTGTGCGGTGTGTTTGCAAGTTAGCGCAGTGAGTATTTATGTTACTCTAGTGGACTGGGAGGATAACGAAATAGGCCTTACTTTCGGGTAACCCTAAAAGGAGGAATAGCGGAAATGGCCCCTAAAACGTGGGAACTACGGGAAACCTAGATTCCTAAAGCGCTGAAACAGGAAAATGCGGAACAGTCAGACTTTGACCTGGATACTGGATAGATCTCATAGTGGAAACTAAGTCTAGAACGAGGAAGCAGCAGAACTCCCTAATTTATGAGTTTAATGCGAAAGAGGATGAAGCCTCGTAGCGGGTATAGCTAATATGGTGGGAAAATTAACTTCAAGTTACCGATGGTAAAGAAAAACGATAAATTATGGACGCTCAACCTGGCCCCGCGGAAAAAATATCTAGAAACTGCGGGAGACCGAAATTGTACAGCATAAGGTAGGCTTACCATACGTCCTCTTTTAAGAGGATTTGTCCTCTTTTTTGAAAGTGTCCTCGGAGGACGCCCTTTTGTCCTCTTTTTTGAGATTTTGTCCTCTTTTTTGAAAATTTAGGTCAGATATAGAGGAAATTGCGAGTGATATGCCGCAAATTAGCGCAGAAGTGAAGCTCCGGCGGGTATTTCGGAGGGGAAAGCGGTGATTTCAGGTCTGAGCGAAATGAAGACCTTTTTTTTTTTTTTTTTTTTTTTTTAGTCAACCGATCATGAAGTGGGAAAAATTTACCGGTTTTTGAGAATTCTTCTCCAGTTTTGCATGTCTGAAATTTCTGAAAAAGTGTCCTCTTTTTTCATTTCCGAAATATGGTAAGCCTAGCATAAGGCGAATTTTGCTTTACCAACAGCAGAGGACTGTCCTAATGGTTTAAAATTAAACGTATGATGTAGCTGAAGGTGAAACATTCGATGACTGACTAGTATTCATTTAGTAGAAATTACTTGTATTTCGACTTGAATGTGGACGATGGACATGCTCGTAGACTGTCGGATAGCCGGCGGAATACTGTTCCACACGTCAGGTCCGGCATATTTGATAGAGCAATGTTTTGCAATAACTCATGGACAATTGGACATAGGCGCCGACTTTTATTTTTTTGCGTGGTAGCGAAGTCTTGTGACGTCATAATTGTTCCATATAGATGACGTCATCGTCGCACTAAAACGCTCTTTACTACATGCCGCATGACGTTTTAATATCGACCCTGCACTCATCAATATCAAACCATGCAGTCGAGTTATTAGATGGAATCTTAAAACGGTACGATCATTCGAAAGTGTAACTGCGGCTTGCGCTACCAGTCCGTCCGACGGAATTCATCGAACAAAAATCAGAATTCAGGTCACTGAGAATCTGGAACTGCATCAATGTTATTAGCGTGCAACGCCCCGTGTGAGTTACGAAATACACTACGCACTGGCCTGCCAAGTAACACATGACAACTCTCGAATATTTCAAGCAGACAATACTGATGATTACAAACGCGAAATCGCGCTGCCAATCAGCAATTGTCTCTTGCTGTTTCTTGCTTCGCGTTGACCCAGAGATATCCCTGGCGTTGACCAACTCGCATCGCGGCAATTATTTGCAGATTAAAAGAGCGATTTGGGCGGCATTGGTGCATTTCCCGATTTACGTTCGCGAAGCATTTCGGTAGTACATCGGTCAATTCGTAAATTCAATTTGCATGTCGACGGCCGCCAGCACATACTAATTGAGTTACGTGTTGATGGCCGTACAAATTTCCTTCTACGGCCGCAGGTTGGCCACCCCTGGGCTTGAATTAATTCCACTTCCGGGCGCATGCCGCGATCTTATCAATAGAAATCCACTGTCTACCTAATGCCTAACAGTTTCCCAGCAAACACAAAACTTATTAAAGATATTTTTTAAACATCTTCCATGAGTTCAAAAGATGTCCTTCAATGAAGTGCAAAATATATACATTTGTCGACAGAAATGGATATATATAAGACGTCCTGTAGGACATCCTCAAAGATATCCTGATAGACATCCTCAAAGATATCCTGATAAACATCCTCAAAGATATCCTGATGGAGATCCTCAAAGATATCCTGATAAACATCCTCAACGATATCCTATAAGATATTTTTTGTACAATTCGACCCTGTGTGACCCTGAACCCTGGTTGGCTAAACCTGCTATATGCTGCACTTCACACATGAACGAATACGAATCCTCAGTTTTACAAATCATGTATGGCTTTTTGTTCTGTATTGTACCAGTTCAAAATACAAAAAAATGCACTGGACTTGACCTCGACGAAAAATTGGAATAAAAATGGATGAAGAATGAAGGTAAAATAATAGTCCCTGACATAACATACGTTAGCAAGAAGTAGGCAGCAAGAGGTAGGCCTTTTTGTTCAGAAGGGAAACTAATTGCCAATTTTAAAAATCAGCATGTATATGGCTTTCTGTTCTGTATGAAATCAGTACAAAACACGAAAAAAAACATGGATGAAGAAAATACGTTAGCAAGAATTGGGCCTTGATACAGAACTGTGCAATCACTTCAGCCAATACTTCTGCCTCCTCGATAACAGTCTTGCTCCTGTTTTCTCCTTTATCGTCGTCCTATAACATAAATGAATTGATTACTTTGATTGATTAGCAGTAGAGCAATAGTCATTATATGTGTTTGTTTGTGAGTAATGTGGGACGGTCATGTCAAGTCACATTCATCCAAGGATTCCGAACCGTCTTTAGGAAGTCACGACGAACTTGGTGGAGTGTGACAGCCAAGTCAAACTTTACCATCTACTTCGACGAAATTGTCGATTCAACTCTGCGCGCCATATTTGGCTCAATTCCAACATATAGAAGCTAATAAACCAGGGGTTCTCAGCCATCTTTTGGCCGTGGTCCATTTTCGGGTTTGAAAATGTTCTCGAGACCCATCTCTTACCACAGAGTAGAGTCGTAGTCCTTTTTAATGTGTGGTAATCGCCACCACCAATTTGCATATTTCTCTATTATGAGCACCTTTTTATCTTACTAATCATATTTAAATGTAGACCTACAGGGACAAAAAATCGCGCAAAGCACGACAAAAATCTACTTCAACAAACGACAAACAAAGTAATTTTGGGTTCAGTCGAGCTCCCCTAATTGGGTGTTTGAAGTGTGATGGCCCTGGAAGATCGTATAACTCATCGTTATCGTTCTGGGCCAGCTTCAAACATTTCTTTGGTGAACGGGATACTATAGCTAGCTGTAAAATGTACCTAATATATATACCAGCGAAGTATCAAATCCCTAATTTTGTATCTCAATGATTTGACATCTACACGTTGGAATTGAGCCATATTTGCCATACATCTTGTTCGCCACCGAATTAGCCGACCCAATGCTCCCTCTAATTTTTGACGAGTCTGCACACACTCACCAACTCACAGTAGTGCATAACGACTAAAAAAAATGACATCACTTCAGATTTTTTCTGTGCGCAGAGACCAACTAAGCACTGTGCAATTGCGCACGTGCGCAGTGTAGCTTAGAGGGAACATGGGTCAGGCAATAGCAATCTGAGCCCCCCACGCGGTACGAATGCGACCAGTTGAGGATGAACTTGCTTCCCGTGTAGAAATGTGAATTGAAAGGAGTTTGAAATGAGTGACGGATTATTGGCAAAAAAGTTTTGGAGACATTGGTTCCACCGCTAAATCTGAGCAAGTGTAACGAGATGATCAAAAATTTATGCAAGCAAGACCAACAATTTTGACAAAATTAAATGACTATAAATTTTTTTAAATTAGATCACGTCAAAGTTTGGGAACCACTGGTATAGTGTTCTGAAGATGAATGGTAGCGGCCCTGGAGGTAGCAACGATTCACTTACTGTCAAATGATATGATAAAGAACGCAGCTGTCGCACAGACGTCAGATTCATAAACAAAATTACCTTGCAAGCTCCAATAACAGTTAGAAATCGTCCCACTTTGGTTGTAATTGTTGTACTCTCGGCAGTAGGATTAGCCACTTTACATGCTCCTTCAAAGATAATATAAGTTGATCAGGGGCTGCATTACAAAACAATGCGGCAAATCGGAATCTCCGCCAGCGGTAACAATCTCTCTCGAATGTGATCACCCCATAGTGTCAAAATTGGTATTTCAAAACATTCCAGACTCAACACCGAGTTGCGCAATCATCGCACTTGTTTGTGATTTTGCCATGTCGGCAATGTCAGTAGAAGATGACTTCAAACGAGGGCTTATAATTAGGGCTGGGCAAAATCGAGTACCTGAGTGATTCGATTCTGAATCACGTAATATGCTTCGAGTCGAGTTGAGTAATCGAGTATCACCCATTATGACGTCATAACGGAATGTATTACGTCCAAGTTCAAATATGCACCGTTTTTGCTACCACAAAGAATACAATGCCGGTTATCCATCTCGTAAAAGATACTTTGGTATTTTACCGACCATACCGATTTCATTCCACTCGGTGAAAATGTTGTGGGATTATCATGACTTCGTAAATGAGCTACGTCCAGTAACCTCCGTAGGTTTGTACTATGTTTCGTAAGCTACAATACCGCCAATCAAGGTTTCAAGGCTTCAACAGTGAAAATTAATATTGAAACTAGAATTCTCGTTGGTAAATTAACTTTCAGTGGCGAGAAGCGTATAATTTAACTACTCGAAAAAATCGTATTTTACTACTCGACTCGAATCATTAAAATTAAGACTCGATTCAGATTCGAGTACGCGAATCATTGTGCCCAGCCCTACCTATAATAGGCTTACCATATTTTGGAAATGTAAAAAGAGGACACTTTTTCAGAAATTTCAGACATGCAAAACTGGAGAAGAATTCTCAAAAACCGGTAAATTTTTCCCACTTCGTGATCGGTTGACTAAAAAAAAAAAAAAAAAAAGTCATCACTTCCGCTCAGTGCTCGAAATAACGTTTTTCTCTCCACATTGCCAGAAAAAAAAAAGGTCTTCTTTTCGCTCAGAGCTAAAATCACCGCTTTTCCTTCCGAAATACCCACCGGAGCTTCACTTCTGCGCTAATTTGCGGCATATCACTCGCATTTTCCTCTAAATTTGACCTAAATTTTCAAAAAAGAGGACAAAATCTCGAAAAAGAGGACAAAAGGGCGTCCTCCCAGGACACTTTCAAGAAAGTAAAAAAAGAGGACAAATCCTCTTAAAAGAGGACGTATGGTAAGCCTAGCTTATAAGGCTGTGTGGTCAGCAACGATTTGCAATTTAGCTGCGATGATCTTTCACAAGAAGGGAAAGCAAAATACTTTTAACTCTGTAAAAATGCTCTCGAAGGCATTGTTATCGAGGGTTTTGTAATCTCGATTGTAATATCAGTAACAACTTACGTGTAATAGTCTTGTAAAGATTAAAATTTTGAAAACTTCTTTTTTGTCCATTTTTGCTTCTTTGACCTTTTAGGCTGAACAATTGCCACACATCTTTTACAGCTATGCTTGTCATGATATTTCTGACCGTTGAAGCCAATTGTTCACCGTGAAGTCCTTTCAAAGCAGATACCTGTAGTACAAAATACAAATGACTCTGCATTACGATAGTGGTGTGTACCAGAATGAAAAATAACTAGATCAGCCTAAAAAATAACTAGGGTTTCGAATTCACTAATATAGCATCAATTCATCATGGTAAAGTACATGCATAAATGACGATTATACCCCCAAACCCCCCTCTGGCTACGCGCCTGCATAATCATCAAATAACTTGATGGAACGTTGATCTTGACGAGAGGTTAGATCAGGGTGGGCAACTTCTCCAGTCGGCAGGCCGGATATAGGAAAATTAAGTACTTGGGCACCGGATTGCTGAATCGATGCATTATTCGTCCATTTATCCACAAGGAATATATCGTATCTAATGAATGTATTTTAACGACAGCAATGTCACTTCAAAGCCATTTCTCGCCGATAATGGAGAATACAATGTGGATTTGAGAATAACATTGTCATGTAGGCAATCTCGATACTGAATTCATGCGGCCTGCGTCCTCTACCAAATTCGAAAAGTGGCCTGCAACTCATTTTGAGTTGGCGCCCCTGGCATAAGCGGTGCCTTACAAAATCCTAGAAGTGTGCCGTGCTACAAGTCGGCGGTCACGGAATCAAAAATAGGAAATATCAGCCTGCTGACCATTGTAGTCGACAAAAATCATGATTACCACAGACCACATTAGGTTTGATTGCATCGTCAATGCCGATAATGAAAGTCTTCTCGCTTCAACGAACTTACGCGTAAGCTCCACTCTCGCAACGCTGCGCATACACGTATAATATAACAACACAGTCACTAAAATTTGACGTATTATGGAATTAGTGAGGAATCTCGGCAAACTGGGGCGGGGCATTATCATGTAGGACAGAAAACTGTCGGCGGGCCGGACAAAATCACTTTGCGGGCCGTATGCTGCCTGCCCCTGGTTAGATACCCCGGCTAAGTTTGCTCTAATCGACAAAATCATACCAGTTCAGATTTCTTGCAATCGCCGTCAGTCAAGTTCTTTTCCAGTCGTTCCAGCTGAGATACGGTTTGACAGGGGTTTTCAATAAGATCTTCAAGCAAGATTGGGGCTGTAGTACTGTGTTTATTTTTTGAGTCGTTGATGATGTGACCTTTAATTAGATCCATCATCTGGTTCATCTGCTTGGAGCTGAGGTCCATCATCTGGTTCATCTGCAACTTGATGGCTTTGATGTCTTTACGCATCAGAGAAATATATAGAGTGGTCACTGTGTGCAGATGTTGGAGTTGATGAAGAACATGGAGGAGCTAAAAAATTATTTGAATTCAAGAAAACTGGATTGATCATATGCGATAAACTTACCATTACTTTGTGATAGGCCTTGTTGTTGACAGTCAGAATTTTGCAGTTCAACATTGCTTACAAATGAAGGATCGTCTGGAAAATAGAGCGACTCTATTGCTTAAATTCGAGAATGAATCAAAGTGTTAGGAGCTTACTGCATTGGTTGATTCCCTGCAACTGGCCGCTACATTCGATGTTGGGATCATGCTGTTCTTGAACACTCTCCTCACTTGATGATGGCAAACTTGCATTTGAAGCATCATTAACAAGAGCACTCTTGCTTGTCACACTTTCATCGCAAGAATCAGGAGGTGACCGCACTCTTGGAGTTGGTATAGGCATGCCTTGTGTCTGAATACTTGGATTACGTTTTTTCTTTGAAGGAACAGCATCATCTACAAAGTATGAAAGTTATACATATGTCACTTCTGCGTATAACATATTAGGCAGAATAACAGTGTAGGCTATACCTTGATTATCAGATGACATGGACTTGTCAAAAAATCTTTTGGCGGCTGACGTTTTCGGTTAGAGGCCGTGTAGGTCCTTATCTGAAGCGGAGGGCAAGCTACTATTGTCTGCAACTGCCCTCATATCACGAAAGGCCTTGACCCATAAATCTAAAACAGATGGATAATATAGATGGTAAGTTTCCAGATTTATCAAACTACTGGATTTGTAAACAGCGCAACTAGATCTAGAATTACTCAAATTTGAAAACTCGCACAAACTTGAAAAAACGATATTGTATCGCACACGCAAACATAGAACTGCTAATGAAATACTGTACGCAAGTAACTGTATACATAGCTTAGTGGTTCCCAACCTTTTTCGGTGTCAGGGCCAAATTTAGAATTTCAGAGTATATAGTTGGGGCCGCACGAATTCGTGACTGCTTTAGATCAATAAAAAGTTCACCAAATAGAGTAAAATCAAGGAGAACTGCTGCTGGGTTTTGCCTCAGCGTATTCAACCGTGAGTCACGTGTTGTACATCTATTCGTAGATTAGTTATCAATACCTATATACAGTAGTGACATAACGTTAGCACTCTACTCAGAACTTTTCTGCAATCCTAATTAACAACTCCAGACTCCAAGCTAAGCAAGAGAATTTTATAAATATAAATTTTATTTTATATCATAAATCGATTTCTTTAAATTTTTGTGGGGGACGCAAGACGGCTAGCTCGAGGCCGCGGTTGGGAATCACTGGTATAGGTACATGCTAGTCTCATTTTTGTCATGATTCAAGTCATCCCAACACTGGTACTGAGTAACGGTAAACCTTCACAAATTATGAGTTGACTTACCGGATGAGCATTTGATACGTATTTTGTACGGAGTCCAATTGCCCGTGTCATATTTCACTTGATGATCATGAAACGATCCGTCCCGTCAAATCGGAGGTTCTAGCTCGCTTGAACCGTAGCCACTTTTTCTGGTACTGCCTACGTCTGTGCTTCCCCCGTCTTATTTTATATCTGGGCATTACCACGTTGTAGCTGAGCTCCCACTACACTATTATAGACAAAAGTACAAGAACATTCGATCATAATGAATGATTTTAGCGACCACCATCTGATGATATTATATAATCCAGCACTGTCACAATAGCTTATATGATATTCGCAAAAGTGCAAACCAAGTTCTATACTTTGTGACATTATACCATACACTATATACCTATGTTTCGTATCAAGCATATATAAATTACCATCTACAGTTCAGTTTTCAGTAATCCTCTGAAGGAATATGGTTGGTTGAGCCTTAATTTACCACGATTAATTCCAGAACGGAACTAAACCTAACATACGGCTGCGTAGCTGTAAGCCTCCATTACGAGAGCGCTTTGTCTGCCAGTATTTCGCGCCGAAACTTATGTGAACTCGCAAGGGAGAAATGGCCTCTCGTTTACACTCCGGATTTGAAGCCGGAGTCGTAGCAGGATTTCAGCCGGACTGGATGCGGATTCTGAATTTATTTCGACAGTCGGATTTTGGCCACATTCTTAATTATAATCTTAAATACGATATCATGATTTTGGCAGAAGTTTTTTGGACGCAGAACCGGAAATTCTCCAGCCGGATTCTGCGGACTTTCAAATTTCCTTCCAAAATTTGGGAACCGAACCGACCAATTCCAATCAAATACAACCCAACCACCGAAAGCAGCGGAGGTGGCGGAGCGTGAGGCTGCGGGCTAATATGATATTTAATTTTAGTCTGCAAAATTGCAAGAAAGAGCGTGACACTAGGTGGAACATACGGTAGTGACACATCAGGTGATTAATCGCCCCATGAGAGTAAAAGTTCAATATAATCTACTGTACTGCTTTGATTTGTCGCAGGTAGCACATCCTTTTGTGTTGCAGGCATCAGAGATTTCGTCGTGAAGATTATCTGAGGTTCTACTTGTGAAAAACAATGGCTCACTGACGATTTAATTTGTTTTTCAAACCTGTTGGACACTTTCCCAATCCAAGGAAGATGCAAATAAACAGGACATTTTCTAGGTCCGAACGGTTTAACTTTTCTGAAATCTTTGAGTTTACGATCTATGGTCATTTTAATGATATGATCAGGATAACCATTTGACTGAAAGATTGACCGAATGTTCTCCAATTCAGAATCAAGTTTGACTTTACTACATATCATCAGAGCCCTGTGTACCAGAGTTCTTATCAAATTTACTTTACGTTTTACTGGACAGAAAGAATCCCACGAAATGTATTGCCCACTGAATGTAGGCTTACGGTAAACTGATGTAACAAAATTAGCACCCGTCTTTTCCACTAAAACATCAAGGAATGCTAATGAATTATTAACCTCTTTTTCCATGGTGAATTTCAGTGATGGGTGAAGACCATTCAATTTGCTCAGAAACAAATCACACTGGGATTCATTTTCAAATATGGCGAAGGTGTCATCAACATATCTTTGATACATTAATGGTCGATCAATATCTTCGAATAACCGTTTTTCGTAATACCCCACAAAAATGTTAGCCAGAATGGGACCAAGCGGCGATCCCATTGCAACACCGTCGATTTGTGTATATATGGTGTTATTGAAACTAAATTCGACATCACAAGTGATCAATCGCATTAATTTAACAAAAGAAGACCTTGAGAATGGAGGAGATGGAAGGACACCACCATAGAGTTCATTGGCACAAATCTCTATAGTCTCTTGAACTGGCACGTTCGTGAATAAACTAGATATATCAAACGAACACATAGAGATTTCGGACTCATCGAGATCAACATTACGAATGGTATCAGCAAATGTGAACGAGTCACGAATGCAGTTACCACCATAGAGCAAACTCACCGGCTCAAGATATCTCGCAATCCACTTCGCGACTTTGTGATACGCTGATCCAACCATCGATAGTATCGGACGTAAGGGTACATTCGATTTATGGGTCTTCGGAAGACCATACATACGTGGTCGAATGGAGCCAGTGGGTCTGATATCGTCGTATTCAGCAGAAGAGATTTTTCCCGCCTTCTTGAGGGTCAATAGTAGACGCTGAATACGAGCTTCTATCTTGGAGGTGTTGTCATTGTCACACGCAGGGCCAAGGATTTCAAATTTAGACTTGTCCAACAGGTTTGAAAAACAAATTAAATCGTCAGTGAGCCATTGTTTTTCACAAGTAGAACCTCAGATAATCTTCACGACGAAATCTCTGATGCCTGCAACACAAAAGGATGTGCTACCTGCGACAAATCAAAGCAATATAATATATGAATACACGTGCCGATGTGACAGTCGGTATGTAGGTCGCACGTCTCAGCGCTTGCAGCAAAGAATTCGCCAGCATGTACCACGGCAAATTAGAATAAATAATGTTTCTCCAACTCCTTCATCGCAGTCTGTTGACACACTGCGTGATTATGATCAAGTTACTGCTTGTAATTCGGCTATTGGACAGCATCTCTTATCCCATCCAGATTGTGCTGATCATTACAACGACAGTCAATTTTCTATACTTGCTCGTGGCCGTTCTCTTTTTCATTTTTCATTTAAAGGTCCTGGAATCTACGATCATAAAGCTACGAAAGCCGATTCTCTGTCGCCAGAAGGAACGCCTCTACACTCTTGGAATATTTCATTAATGTTATGTGTTGTGTTTTCGGTTATTTATAACCGAATATGTACTCGTAACGTTTGTTTTGTACCGTTACTACCGTATCTAGCCCGTCTACTAGTTGTTTGTTTTTGTTATTATTACGTCATACAGACAAAATAGTTCTTACATTTCGAATTTGATTCACCCCATCACTAACGTTCGCTACTGATGAGAGTTAGTCGAAAAGCTTTTAGCGAATAAATTAACAATATGAAGTTATTGTTTCGCGTTATTCTGAAGTTCTGTACCACAAATCACTTGTTCAAATACTTTCGCAAAAGGTACAGTGACCAACAATTGGAGATCCTTAATAAGTTGGTCAGAACTCGGGGGAAAATTCGAAATCTGCGGTATCATGTAGCCTTTCTTAAGGCTTGTATAAAGAAAAGAGTTGTACCAAAGTTTCTGAAGACGAGGATAGAGAAATCGCGTGCTCGCATCAACTCCAGGATTGAGAGTGCATTTTTACATGATGAGATCGAGAACAGCATAAAAGAGATGAGTACCGTAACGCAACGTTGTGCCAAGCTTAAGCAGCAGGCAGTGCAGTTTTTATCTTATTTTGACCTGATACGGTTTTGTCGTTATATGGCCAAAATTGATGCACGTAAAGAGGATGAGAAGGTACGGCAGAATGAGCGTAACATCAGCTTGCTTCTCAAGACACGATACGGTACCAAGGCAGTTGCTGGTAGTAAGGTTATTACCAACTTATCGGACTATGAGCTGAGTGGCACAGAAGAGTTGGTACTATCTCTTGGTCTTGATTTTTCTGTGCCACCGACAGAAATCAAGCGTGAGGAAGTCTTTGCTGAATTTGAGGTATTACTTGGACAATTGTCACATCATCACCAGAAATTTGATGATGAAAGCAGAGCAAAGGAACACAGTGAGAAAATTGTGGCCCTTAAAGCCAAACTAAGTAGCTTAGCGCATGGTTTTTGTGGAACTCCAATCGACAGAAGTGATTTCACGATGACGTCCGATTGCTACAGGAGCATCAGATCCCTGAAATCCAATAAGTCAATTCACATAACCAAACCTGATAAAGGATCTGGTGTAGTCATTTTGAATAAGTGTGACTACATTTCTAAAATGGATTTAATTCTCGGCGACAAGTCTAAATTTGAAATCCTTGGCCCTGCGTGTGACAATGACAACACCTCCAAGATAGAAGCTCGTATTCAGCGTCTACTATTGACCCTCAAGAAGGCGGGAAAAATCTCTTCTGCTGAATACGACGATATCAGACCCACTGGCTCCATTCGACCACGTATGTATGGTCTTCCGAAGACCCATAAATCGAATGTACCCTTACGTCCGATACTATCGATGGTTGGATCAGCGTATCACAAAGTCGCGAAGTGGATTGCGAGATATCTTGAGCCGGTGAGTTTGCTCTATGGTGGTAACTGCATTCGTGACTCGTTCACATTTGCTGATACCATTCGTAATGTTGATCTCGATGAGTCCGAAATCTCTATGTGTTCGTTTGATATATCTAGTTTATTCACGAACGTGCCAGTTCAAGAGACTATAGAGATTTGTGCCAATGAACTCTATGGTGGTGTCCTTCCATCTCCTCCATTCTCAAGGTCTTCTTTTGTTAAATTAATGCGATTGATCACTTGTGATGTCGAATTTAGTTTCAATAACACCATATATACACAAATCGACGGTGTTGCAATGGGATCGCCGCTTGGTCCCATTCTGGCTAACATTTTTGTGGGGTATTACGAAAAACGGTTATTCGAAGATATTGATCGACCATTAATGTATCAAAGATATGTTGATGACACCTTCGCCATATTTGAAAATGAATCCCAGTGTGATTTGTTTCTGAGCAAATTGAATGGTCTTCACCCATCACTGAAATTCACCATGGAAAAAGAGGTTAATAATTCATTAGCATTCCTTGATGTTTTAGTGGAAAAGACGGGTGCTAATTTTGTTACATCAGTTTACCGTAAGCCTACATTCAGTGGGCAATACATTTCGTGGGATTCTTTCTGTCCAGTAAAACGTAAAGTAAATTTGATAAGAACTCTGGTACACAGGGCTCTGATGATATGTAGTAAAGTCAAACTTGATTCTGAATTGGAGAACATTCGGTCAATCTTTCAGTCAAATGGTTATCCTGATCATATCATTAAAATGACCATAGATCGTAAACTCAAAGATTTCAGAAAAGTTAAACCGTTCGGACCTAGAAAATGTCCTGTTTATTTGCATCTTCCTTGGATTGGGAAAGTGTCCAACAGGTTTGAAAAACAAATTAAATCGTCAGTGAGCCATTGTTTTTCACAAGTAGAACCTCAGATAATCTTCACGACGAAATCTCTGATGCCTGCAACACAAAAGGATGTGCTACCTGCGACAAATCAAAGCAATATAATATATGAATACACGTGCCGATGTGACAGTCGGTATGTAGGTCGCACGTCTCAGCGCTTGCAGCAAAGAATTCGCCAGCATGTACCACGGCAAATTAGAATAAATAATGTTTCTCCAACTCCTTCATCGCAGTCTGTTGACACACTGCGTGATTATGATCAAGTTACTGCTTGTAATTCGGCTATTGGACAGCATCTCTTATCCCATCCAGATTGTGCTGATCATTACAACGACAGTCAATTTTCTATACTTGCTCGTGGCCGTTCTCTTTTTCATTTAAAGGTCCTGGAATCTACGATCATAAAGCTACGAAAGCCGATTCTCTGTCGCCAGAAGGAACGCCTCTACACTCTTGGAATATTTCATTAATGTTATGTGTTGTGTTTTCGGTTATTTATAACCGAATATGTACTCGTAACGTTTGTTTTGTACCGTTACTACCGTATCTAGCCCGTCTACTAGTTGTTTGTTTTTGTTATTATTACGTCATACAGACAAAATAGTTCTTACATTTCGAATTTGATTCACCCCATCACTAACGTTCGCTACTGATGAGAGTTAGTCGAAAAGCTTTTAGCGAATAAATTAACAATATGAAGTTATTGTTTCGCGTTATTCTGAAGTTCTGTACCACAAATCACTTGTTCAATCTACTGTACATTTATAAACACCACTCTACCATAATAGGAAGCAATAATCGAATTTGATATTCCTAACAAATATATTTTCAGCATTCGACAAAATTTGGCCAAGAAAAGTTGTGGTTCAGCACAAGGTATGCACATAGCAATTTACAACGTAGCTACGTTGCAAATTGCTATGGTATGCACAGGATATGATTTGGACTTGACTGGACAAGAACAAGATATATTTAAGTCGTGCTTCAGCACAAGGTATGGACAAGATATGATTTGGACTTGACTGGACAAGAACAAGATATATTTAAGCCGTGCTTCAGCACAAGGTATGGACAAGATATGATTTGGACTTGACTGGACAAGAACAAGATATATTGATGTCGTGCTTCAGCACACAAGGTATGGACAAGATATGATTTGGACTTGACTGGACAAGAAAAAGATATAGTTAATTCGTGCTTCAGCACAAGGTATGGACAAGATACGATTTGGACTTGACTGGACAAGAACAAGATATATTTAAGTCGTGCTTCAGCACAAGGTTTGCACAAAGATATGATTTGAACATGACTGGAGATGAAAAAGATATATTTAAGTCGTGCTTCAGCACAAAGCATGCACAAGATATGATTTGAACCTGGCTGGACAAGAAAAAGATATCCTGACAGGTTCAAAAGACATCTAGTGTTTGCTGGGTTAATATTCGATATTGTTGTTCTCGATACGAGTACAGCCAGCAATCAAGGTTACGGGAATGTAGAAGGTTCCCTGTTCAAACGAATCTAATAAAATCAGAATTTGTGCCACCCAGAATCTTGTGATGCATCAAAATTTGGCATGACATGGCCTACTGCACGTTAATAATGGAAGGAACACTGAAAATGACTTTGTGCGACAATTTCGGACTACGAATGTATCAAGCAGACAACAAGAAAGATAGATGATGGCAAATGAGAAAGCGTGTATTCTAATCAGTATCGCCACGAATGGGTTTTTAGTCTGACACCGTATTGAGTAGCTTTCGTCGCGACAATTGTTTCTCATTATATCGGTGTTTAAGCTGTATTGCTGCATTTCCCGAATAATGTCACTGTCAAAGCCTTGTTAGAGAAACGAATCTGCGCAGAAATGAATTCCAATTTGCAGGCACACACCAACACACCCGCCAATTTCGCGCTCCGATTACCAAGACTATCACGAAGCTAGCTAGCTCACGAGTGGTTTTGCAAACGAATATGGGCGCACATAATTTAGATTTCAGAAAAGCATAACGTCTATTTGGGCGCCTGATCGGGAGAGGAGATCTAGGATGGTGCTTCTCAGCACACGCTCGGCGCGCATCCAGTCGAAAAGTTAGGGGGATTTTGATTTTTTTCAAATTTACCAATATAGTATCAATTCAATTCGGATCAATTACATGTGTAAATGGCGATCATATAATCTCTTCGTATTGACGAGAGTCGGGGAGTACTGTCAATTAGCGAGTCCCTGATCTCTGGTGAACAATTAAATACGCGGGCGTACTACGCAGTCTTGGCGACAGTTTTCGCAAATCAAAATGTCCGAACTCCATGGCACCGATTTCAAACCTTTGTCGTCTTTCAAAACTCAAGCCATGATACACATCTTCTGATCGTTACGTTCAAGTATTAGCGGGAATCAATTACGCACGTTAAAATCTGTTTGCAGCGATTCGATGCTATTTAGTTTCGCGATGTCGGCGTAAGTCGGCGACTATGCTCAATGCTCATGGATATCTGCAATCTGAAGAATGTAGAAGAGGAGTATTACGCATTGTCTCAAGAACGAGTCTTTTGTGAAGTTCGCTGCGTCGGGCGAGAAATTGAATTGTTGACGCTTTTAGCTTCATCAGTAGGCTTTGGTTTCTTTCTTTGTGGCCGCTGTCGCTGACGACTCTTTTTTAAAATAGCGCTGGACCGCTGACTACTATCGCGTTTTCTTTCAGGTTTTCCACTGTCATCAGCACGGTGTCGTTTTCTGTCACTTCTATTTTTCGATTTTCGGTTATGACGATCGGCAACAACCCTATCCTCCCTTTTCTTCACATACGACCGATGATTCTCTCCTTTATGTCTTCGTTTTATCTTTTCACGCTGACCGGAAGGGTAGCGCCTACTTGGCTCTGCTTTTTTCTGGGATTTATCCCTTAACCGTCTTGGTTTCGTCCGGTCACGTTTTTGTCGTCCCCTGACAGCTTTATTACGACTGGTATCTTTTTGACTCTTTTCGTTGGTGCTTCCAGGCAGAGCCTCTACTTTATTATTATTGAAGGAACTGGGATCGTCATTACGTTCCCGATAGTGAGAATTAACATTGAAATGAGTTTGAATTTTTGGTGATTGTTCTAGATCTTGGTCTTGAGAGCTGGTCTTGCTTAGAGTCTTTTTTTGCTTTCTCTTTCTGTATTAAAAAAGCAGATACGTGGTGAGTGATCAATTGATCATGCAGGAAAATGCCGATAGAAATAATCAGCTGAAGAGTAATCAAAGCGCAAGACCCCTGTCCACATCATAATTAGAGATTATTAAAAAATATAGTTGCAATGAGAATGAGATCGTCCCGCCTACATCTATATTTACCTTTGGTGACAAATCAAGCTTACATTGTTACCGACGTTACAAGTTACACAAAATCAGCTCTTGTCCACTTACACAGTCGATTTTCAAAGAATGAATTGAGATGTTGGTTGTGCCCCAATGTATCTATATGGTGACACCTGACACGACATGGGGGAAAAGTATTTCATGGGCCATGGAAGGAAATGTGCGTCTCACGAAAGAATTTTTAGTTTAGTTTGGCCCGGTGTGTGGGCGATTCCAATATGTTTTGAGTATAGCGACAATCTTTACGGGAGGTCTTAACAGGCATAAACAATGGCTTGAGATGAATGAGAATATGATATATGTGTCTTAAACTTTCGAAGACGCCAGATACTGCCATCAGCTCTACCGGTGCATATGATCACGTGGGGTGAGTAAGATAAAATTTGTAGTAATAATACATGAGATTATTGAAAATTTCATTCATTATTTTGACTAGACAACGGATCCCCATTAACTTTCTTAGCACTAATTCTGCGACTTTGGTGTTTGGTAGGTCGATGTATATAAATAGATAATTTGGCGTCACCTGTTCTGACTCGTCCGTGAATCGCGTATTATTTATCGAACTTAGTTCGCTGCAGATACTAGGTTGGGTGAGTTTTTGCGTATTGTTTGTATATAAAGGGCCTATGTAAACAGGGGGTATGATGGGGAGGGGCGAAGCCGCAGTATTTTGGTTGATCACCCTCCGGAGCCCAAGACCAGCGTTTAAGGGGCTGACAAAGTGCTTTGGCCCTGCATACCACTGTAAACACTTGAAGATGATAGCATAGCATCACTTCCATGTATTTTGGGCGTTTTGAAAAGAGATGTTCTACAACAGTGGAACACTGGAGTTCGTTAGTGGTCGGCGGAAAGTTTTGATACATTTTCAAATTACGTGAATATTTAAAATTATAGTGGCCAAGATCACTGACAAGAATTTAAAAATATTCAAGCTAATCCCGTTAACCGAGATATGTGTGTTGCTGGCAGTGGCATAGGCTGGATCGAATACCCCTTCTTTTCGAATACATGGTAACCAGATGATGGTAGAATCAAGTTGCATTTAATACAACGACTCTGCCAATATTCTTATGAAAGTGCTGCCGGAATACGCTGACTCTACCGAAAAGACATTAGAAACCTTTGTCGCCGTTATAGCGTCATCCTATTCATGAGAGTCGCTAATTTTATTGTAATCGCAGAAATAGATACGAACCCACGACACAAATTGGGCACGAAAAAAATTGCAGTGTCATTTATTTATAATTATGATCTAGATTAGAGATCCCTATTTGGATATGGAACTTGAATGTTGATATTGAAAAAAATAAAATTCGGATTTTTAAAGTAGCCTACCACACGCGAAACAAATTTTATATATGGAATTTCATAAGAAAATCAATATATTTGAAATTTTGATTTTGAGTGCGGTCTGACCTTATTATACTTTCAATCGCACCAAACCTGGTGGGAGTGTTTGGCACGAAAAGGCCATAGACGTTTCATTTGTGTATTTGAAGACCGATCGGTGAAAAAATTCCATTTTAAAACCAGTCTGCCGAGAAAAAAAGTTTGCCAACCCCGGTTCTACAAGAACCTATAGCTCTAGCATTGCATATGGATTTCGTATGTTAATATACTCACCTTATGCGTTTATGTTAGACTATATATAGCTGGTCTTAACCTAAATATGCAATAATCTCGTGAATGTAGAGGCTTTACTTTGTACCAACCTGACTTTCAAGAAGATCAGTAAAAATGCCACAATCGCAATTATTACAAAAACCACAATTGTTAAATATTGCGGAGTGGAGAGCCCCCCATCCTCGTTTTTGGTATCTTCAGCAGGTTCTCGTCTTCTTGGAGGCCCTATTATATCCAGATAAAAAGTAGAAAAATTATATTAAGAAATATTTATCATAATCGTTAATGTATTATCATAAATTTTCAATATAAATCAATTGCAAACGCAGTGTTCAGAGGTAGTCAGTAACGAAGTACTTCTACTTTTTGGAAGTATTCAAGTAGTTTTCCTCTACTTCTGGTACCTACTCAAGTAGATCTGATTTTCTCTACTTCTACTTCGTAATATTTTGTGATCTACTTACTTACTATTCGCTATTTTCAGTTGGTCAAGCAGAAGTAGTTTAATCCCCCAGTACGAAAGATAGCCTGAGGAATTTCGGGGCTGTTTTCACGGAGTACCAACATTTAATATTCATAGAAGTCAAGTAAAGTCAGAAATTTTGTTGCGCTTCGCGCACAGCAGTTATGGAGTGACAAATATGTTTTGACAAAAGTATGAGTGAATATAATTTAGGTACCGGATTGCTTGGTTCCGCTCACACCGCATTGTCGCCCATATCAAATATTTCATCACAGCAAATATGGCCCACCATAACGTTTGAAACTACCGTTTCGCAATCTAGCAATTACCTATCGTGTCGTAATCTAGCAACCCATGACGTGTCCTGCTAATCTGGAAAATCCGGCTTTTTTTAACCTTAGGCCTGCACCTGTTTTAGCAGATCACCATTGAAGCTTTATGGACAAAAACATTAAATACATTTTCCGCTTTTTAGAAGTGGTATTCGTATTTCCCTTTCAATTCCGAGTATCATACTTTGATTTCTAATTACTTTCAGTTCTTTTGTCTGCAGAACATACACGTTGAAGCATAAAAGCAAGTGTAGTAGTAATGCCTTTATTTTCCGAAAACAAATAAGCTACACTAAATATAAATTTTACGATCCACAAAATTTGTTATTAACGTATATACTAATCGCGCAAAGTGTTGAAACCGTATTCGATACAACTTCTGCGTATTGGTCTTCGCCTAAACTTGGGGCATTATGGTATGGGGTAGGGCGCCATGTCATGATATTCTCTAAAACGGGTTCTTCTAGTAAGCAAATGGTTAGTATCGCATTTTCATATCAATACTTTATTTGCATCCCATGATGCGAAAGAATGCTTATTCTGTCGAAAATTGATACCTCCTGGGATGCATCAATACTAATCAAGCTCTCTGCACCTTACGCATAGCTCGATTTGTAGCTTTTGACAGTCCATTCGAACGACTTAAGACTGTTTTCGAAACTACTGACTTACTTGAGTAGATTTAAAGTCAGGTAATTCTACTTCTACTTCAAGTAGTTTTAGGTGGCTTATGTAAGAAGTACTTCTACTCGTACTTGAGTAGATTTTTTCGTCGCTACTTCTATTTCTACTTGAGTAGCTTTCTTGACTACTTTGACCACACAGCCAGTGTCAATCTTTGATGAAATTCTTGACCAAATATCCATCCGAATCTAAGATGGTGTGTCGGTACATGAATAATGTGTTTAAATATAATGACTGACTTCTCGGTACTGGATATTTCATCACTGGCTTCCGGATAACCCGTCGATTTGGTGGAATTCTAAACGAGACATCACTTTCAACCCCGAGATAAACATTCCGAAAAGTTGATTTTTGTTACCTTGCTGTTCGCGTAGGTTTTCTTTTCTTTGGCGGCGTGGGTGCCACGGTTCTCTCGGCCGGTTTGTCGTCAACATTGTCGCCGCTAGTGCGCGTGCTTTCGTCGCGATGTCGTTCATTTTGCCGTTGATTGCGTTCGTTGATTCTCGCATTGTCGTTTTCGTCAACAATGTTGTCAGTCGGCGAAACAACTGTTGGCTTCGCCGTGGTGGTTCGGGGTGCAGTTCCGGCTGTGATCAACTTCTTCCATGTGCCATCTTTGTCACGCACTGGAGGAATCGATACCCTTTCAGAATTGACATGCCAGAAAGTGGGGAAGGTTGGAGAGTATAGCGTTTCCAAATAGCGATGCGCAACACGGTTTTCAGAAATTGTTGATGGTTTATCGTCATAATACCAGCTCATTATTGAAACTGTATCAAAATTTCAAATGCATGTTTACGGAAGTGAGCTTGAGATTTACAAAAAACTGCCCAGTGCTCATCCGCGGACAATATAGTCGATGCTTCATCGAAGAGTTTGCAAGTGCTATAATCGATTGTGATGTACCAACGTCACACGTATTTGAAAATTAGGTATCTGTAACTGCGCGAATCTCAATTTCGTTTAGTTCACGGCATGTTGGGATTGGCAGTATCGCCCTCGTATTTCTATGTTCGCATTTCGTGAGGTTCGTCGGAATGACTCTTGGCCTTTTCAATTCATTATACTTCACTTGGCACCATCGCGGAGTAGCTTGATAGAATATTGGTAACGACCATAAAATATGAATGGAAGATACGACGAATATTTCCTACGATTGAAATTCTTAAACGACTTTTGTATACACACTCGATAACGTTGGTTTGTCAGTAGTCTTCGAATACAGAAACTTGAATCCTTTGTAAGTTTTGCTTCTGCTGATGGCATCCGATTCTAGTTTTATTCTCAGTTTGTTTCCTGGGATTAAAAACATTCGAAAATATATTTTTGATAGGAATGCGTCGGACCTGCAACGGACATACCTACAGAAATAATTTCCTCTCGGCCCCTCCTTCCGCAGATCGGGCCATAAGCGTGGCTGGTCAAATCATCACTGAACAAAACGTATTGACCTTCGCATCGCGCCTGTTTTGTCAGAAAAAAATCGTGTATCGTCAGTCTCACTCTTTCTCCACCGGGCGCCTCGATTCTGAACATATATAACGTATATCGGTGCTTCCCAACCTTTTTCAGTTCTCGACCACAGTCGTCCAAGTTTCATTGCGCGACCCACAACGAGATATGCTCAAACGAATGAGAACGTAATTCAACGCACGGTGCGTCGTGTGAGTAACGAGTTACACAAATTGTTTTGCAAATATTTCGAAGTCACCCTGCTTGACCTTAATACTCGAACTTTTTTTTATTTTTCCACAAACCCCTACAAAACATCTCTAAACAGCAATATGTTTGTGTAGTAGGCTATTGGCAATTTGGCAATTAAAATGAGTTTGCACAGTAGGATATTTCATCTGAGGAAGACATTCTGTTGATGCGAGTCCTGAAGTTTTAGCGCAGTTATGAAGCGAAACTGCATCGTGATTTTCCTAATTTAAAGAAATACTAATTTTGATATCAACCATTTTGCAAATTTAGAGGTTTCGCGGAACCCCTGAAGATGCTTCGCGAACCCCCGGTCGAGTACCTCTGATTTAGATACTGTAGATCAGGAGTGTCAAACACACGCCCCGCCAGGCAATTTCATCCTGCCGCGAAGCATTTCTGAGTAAATGAAAAATCTACTTGTATTACTTGGAGCACATTGCTATCGAAAGTTGATACTTTTGATAAGAATTAGCCTACGTTCACGATAAACCAGAAAGAAAGCAAATGTCGAGTATGCTTAGGTGCCACATTATACCCACTCGAGGGCAATAGGCCTACTGCGTTTTCATATTCAATAATCAGATTGAGACATCGATACGAAATTCCACGAAGTCATCAAATCGCGCACTCGGTTCAGAGTTGTCTGGGAATATTGACCAAAAAGTATAGTTATACACGAAGGCGAAAATACCAATACGAAACCATTATGTGCAAATTACATAGACAATATAACAGTGTTGGGATGACTCGAGTCACCTTTTTCGTATGACTTGACTTGACTCGAGTCACTTTGCTAAAATGACTTGACTTGACTTGACTCGGCGCATCAGAATTTGGGATTGACTTGTGACTCGGAGCAATATTTACGAGTCAATTTCAAGTCATCAAGTAATCGGTGTCGATAAAAATCACTGTATCTTTCATATGTTCGGATTGTTCGCGAAACGCTGGTGTAACCCGTGAAAGCGACCAATCATTCAATGATCGTGCGTTTCACTGAGCCTCCATTGTTCTCTCACAAACAAACATCGACCGCAAACGAAGTGATCGAAGCTTACAGCTTACGTTGTCGTAAACTAGTAGTAAAGTAATAAAATAGCAAAATGTATATTTCTGTTCTCTGTTCTTACCTTAACCTTGTTGAAATTAAATTCGAATATAGTTTATATAGTTTACAACCATTGGTGCAGACTCGAATTGTAAATGGGTAATGTATTGCATCTTATCCATTCGCTTCTCTATTCTCTATTCTCTATTTTGTCTGGTAAATATATACTGGAGGCGATGCAATTACTTAAACAGTTGTACGTATATGTGAGCGCCTTCTTGTCTGTATATTTAACTCTATATTCGTTCACCGGTTCGGAATCAATGACCACTCCATCTGTATTTCAGACAGCTAACAACATGTGATGACGTAATCATGCCTCATACTTCGAAAAGGCAACTTGACTTAAATTGTGACTTGACTCGTGACTTGACTTGACTTGACTCGACTTGACTCGAGTCACCTCCAAAAATCGAGTGACTTGACTTGACTCGAGTCACCTTCGAAAAAAATCGATTGACTTGACTTGACTCGAGTCAAAATGTGCAATGACTCGAAATGAGTCGTGACTCGAAGGTAGTGACTTGATCCCAACACTGCAATATAATAGTTACACAAATAATATAATGCAAATATATGTGGGGTACCACTGTATAACTTCTGATTCAAAAGGTCCCCGGCCTTAGACACCAGAAAGTTAATTTTATAATAATTCGAATGTCCGCGTCTTCCTCGCATAAAAATATTCCAACTTGTAACGTCACAACCCGCAAGTAAAACGACTGCAGTAAGACACCAATGTTGGCTGGTTCGAACCCCAGTTCGAGCTAGTTTTTATGTGTCGCAGGTTATCTGGGCTTCTCATCTCCGATCCCGCTGTACTAACTGTGTCTCGAAAAGCCCTGACACACAGTAAGCCACACGCTGTACAAAGTCGGCACCAGAGACCCGAAGCTGAATGCATGCGAGAGAGTATGTGACTGAAGAGTGAAAGTGAACTATTGAAGCGAATGAGAAGGAAGCGAAAGATACAAAGTTATTGAAACTGAACCACACAATATCAATGTCGTGATGCACAAGGGAAAACTGGCGATAAGCGTCACTGAAATATCGTGAAGTAATAATAATTATATAATAACAACCTGCAAGTTTAAGCCACTGTGTTATGATTAATAACTGTATTCAATCGACCACTCAACGAATTTTGAAAGTTTGGATGGACAGAAATATAATATATTCTGTATAGGCTTGATAATGAAGCATTATAGTGATAGAGTGAGGTAGGGTTTTGAGAGTAAGATAGCCGCGTTATTTGACAGGCCCGGCCCGCAAGCGATCAAAAGGTTTCGATCCGGTCCACGACCCGATTTGAGTTTGACACCCCCACTGTCGATGTATATTTTCTATGTCAGCGTCGCGTATCAAGTTTGCTACGAGGTAGTCGTGACTGACAATACTTGATCGTTCAGAGCAAACCAACTTACTAAGAATAGATAAATTGGGATATGGGGTAAATGTAATTGTTGTCTGCATACTCACAGCCACGTGCATTGTGTCTGCGCTGTAAAGAATCTTGGATATCCGGGGCTAGTGAACTCCTTGGTGACTCTGCCAGCCTTGAGTTTAATAAGGCCACACGCTGCAAAATTGAAAAATAAAGATGGTAGAAAGGCAGGACATATAAATTCATCTCAAACATATATGGGGAAAGTGCTTCTTCTTGGGTTGCATTCAAAACAAACGGTGTTTTGAAACACTTTTTTAAAACATATTTTAAACGGTGTTTTAAACAAATGCCTTCTTGAAAAAAAAGGTTGTCTTTATCAAACGTTGTCTAATTATACCATAATATTCCTGACGTCATGACTTGAAAAAAAACATGTTTTAAAAAGAGCCTTGTTTTAAACGTATTTGTTCTAAATTGATTTTTGTTTTAAATGCAACCCTAATAGCTACTTCACTTCAATTGCTTTATTCGGAATGCACGTCAGTCAGATATTACGAAATAGCGTATTAGGCTACATGTGCCATTTTTCTAAATGTGAACTCCATTTTACGCTACCATATTTCGTCTAATCGCATGTGGTATAGTGACTGTTATAGTGACTCACTATAAATGCATCTCTTTAATTTTAAAGACAACTAAATATGTCAGGTGGAGCATTCATATAGGCCTACTTGTATACAAACAAATTACAGTAAAATAACATATATCTATAATTATATATATATATATATATATATATTAGCATAGGCTATATAGCCTACTCACAATTTCCTGGCCTTGTCGAGGCTCCATCTATGACTTCCAGCACGAGGAGTAAAATTAAAATTAAAAACAAACCCCGTTGAAACATGTTTTACTTAGCATTACTACGTGTAAAGATATTTGCTGCAATCATGATGTAGGCCTACTTTATAATGTTATCAGATTACGCCCAGGGGCATTGCGAAAAACGAGCTCTGCAACTTCGTCGTATTATTTACCATAATATATTCGTAATGAATAATATACGCATTGACTGTGTCGTGTTAGATTCTAACGGGGGGCGTGTCAGCGGTTCTTAACCGGTGTTCCTCGGACACTAGGGCAGTGGTTCTCAGACTTTTTTAGACATGCCCCCTATATGATAGTGAAAAAGTTCGCCCCTCCCCCCTTATCGTCATATCACAAAATGCAACCAGATTACTAGCAATCCCAGCGGATAGTTTGATCACATGAAAGGTCATGAGTGTTGATATGAGAATATTCAGACATGAAATTCGGACTATACACGGAGCAATATGAATGAATTGGAGGTAAATCGTGCGGAGCGCGAAAAGATTTTTTAGTTGACCGCAGCTTCGCCCCCCCCCCTTATGATACTTTCACGCCCCTCAGGAGGACGCGCCCCTAGTTTGAGAACAACAGCATTAGGGGATCCATGAACCAGTCTCAGGGGTTCTGTGGAGGTCAAGACGCACACTTAACACATATACATATGATTTGTTTTGGCCATCATTTGTTACAGGCAATTATAGGCCCAATCAGTAGTTAAATTGTGACAGTTGTGGTGAGCGTCGTGTGCGCTTTGTCGTGGCGTACGCGGGGAGGTTGGGGTTCGAAACCGAAACCACGACCATCTGAAACGCCAATTCTATCTCCAATATTTATAAGTTCATTTGTAATTAACCAATTAGTATCACGCTGTTGTGTTTCGACCGAACTACACGATGGCACTTTCCAAGGCGAAGTCTCCTATTTCTGAACCGGTATTTGAATGGGAGGATCAAGACGCACTGATTTTCAGTAAATAATAATCATTATGATATTTTCCTGTTGTGTGAAAATTATATTTTAATGGTTTCGTTCTTTTAACACTCTGTGTTACACACTATAATCTGTAATAAAGTATCAAATGTATAGCTAGATGTGTATTGTGATAGATTTTTTGACTTTGGGGGTTCCGCGAAGACTTGCAGATAAGCGTATACGTGTTCCGCGGTTGGTAAAAATGTTTTGTTACCGTATGCAAGAGCTATATCGCATATAGTCGTTATTCCAAATTCACTTAGAAATGTGATGTCAATTTATCCAAACGTTACTTTCTACTTGAAAAACGAAACGGAAAAAGGTAGCCTATTATTGTTTTGCTTCAAAACTGCTGAATAGGAAGTGGTGAAAATTAGGGATGGTGCGAGCGTGAGGTTCACCTTCGCGTTCTGTGTGCGAACGTCGGAAATTTGGAGGTTCGCGTTCGCAAACGAACCTTGGCAGGTTCCCCACTGTGAACCTTTTTCATCTATTACAATTTTTCACGTCATTTATAAAATTTTTGACTGAAATTATTTGCATTTCAACTTGAACCACTCTCCGCAGGAAGCTGGCATCATGAAAAGAAATTCAACACTAAGCGAGCTTGCACCTTGCCAGTTTCAAAAATTATTTGTTAGAAAAGTTTGCTAGAAACATTCAGCTTTCCGTTCGTGCCAGGGGCGGGCAACTTCTCCAGTCGGCGGGCCGGATATAGGAAAATTAAGTACTTGGCGGGCCGGGTTGCGGAATGGATACATTATTCGACCATTTATCCACATATAGGCTACAAGGAATAAATCGTATTTAATGAATGTATTTTAACGACAGCAATGTCACTTCAAAGTCATTTCTCGCCAATAGTGACGAAGACAATGTGGATTTGAGAATAGCATTGTCATACAGGCGCCGCCATGTCTGCTTCTATCTGATCAGTCAATACACGGTGCAATCCCTTATTAAGATTTCAAGGAGTTCGATAACCCCGGTACCCCTAATTCATTAGGATTGAGTAGGTGATGAGATAGCGTCGCGACCCGTTTTGAGTCGGCGAACCCTGGTATAAGCGGTGTCTTACTAGGGTTACCATAGTCCTCTTTTAAGAGGGTTTGTCCACTTTTTTGAGAATTTTGGTAAATAATATGTCATAATCGACTGAGATACAGTAAATTAGCGCTGAAGTAACGCTCCAGCGGCTATTTCGGGAGATGAGCCGGAAAGTTTTTTTTAGTCAACCAACTGACAATGTGAAAGGAAAACTGTATTTTTGGCGCTGAGCGAGAAAGTTGACCTTTCTTTTTTTAGTCAACCGACCGCGAAGTTGGAAAATTTAAAAAATTTTCAGGATTTTCCTCCGGTTTTGCAAGTCTGAAAATTTTGTAAAAGTGTCCTCTTTTCAGATTTCCAAAATATAGTAACCCCACGTCTTACAAAAGCGTAGAAGTGTGCCGTGCTACAAGTCGGCCGTTACGGAATGAAAAATAAGAAATATCAGCCTGGTGTAAATGAACATTTTAGTCGACAAACACCATGATTACCACAAACGATATTAGGGTTGAGTACATCGTAAATGCCGATAATGCAAGTATTCTCGCTTCGACGAACTTACGAGTAAGGTCTACTCGCACGCTGCGCATACACGTATATTATAACATACAGTCACTAAAATTTGACGTAGTAAGTATTGGGAAACTTCGGCAGACTGGGGCCGCGGGCCACAATATCGTGTCAGACGGAAAACTCTCCGCGGGCCGGACAAAATCCCTTCGCGGGCCGGATCCGGCCCGTGGGCCGTATGTTGCCCGCCCGTGGTTTGTGCATATTAAGTGACTCTCTGCGCCGGGAGCTTTCCCGCAACCACACAAGCAACAACGAAACACACTACGTGTTTGTAGTCAGCGAATTTTGCTTATTTATCCAATCAGTTAATGACACACATTATAGAGAATGCATCGTTGTCTAATGTAAACAATCTTATGAGGCGTACGGGATCTATCCTGTTTTGATATGTTTATTGTATCATAAAAACCACATCCGTCCGATTGGGATGTTGGCCTCTGCATAACTTGTTTTGAGGTAATATCTGTTTCAACTACAAAAACCGATTTTCACTCTGATCAATTTCAATGTAGCAATAGTCTGTCAGTGGTGGCTTTTGGGGTGGGCGAGGTGGGCGGTCGCCCGGATTATGCGCTTTTTTCAAGAATAATAACGAATATACATGGAAATCCGTGTACCAAGCAAGAATATGATTCCGTACAGATGTGTCAATCATCATCAAATCTCTGCATTTGTTAGAAAAGTCCCATACACGTCTCTGCATGCGGTATAATTACTTAGTTTTGATGTAGTCTATCCTTGCACACATGCAATAATAGACATGGCCGAATCCAGCAACTAGCCAAACCCTGCCGTGGTGAAAGATAGATAATAATAACAGATGGGAAAGGGGGGTCAGGGGGGCGGAGCCCCCCAGAAGTTACGGCTAGATACTTATAGGGGGGCCCCCCGGTAAGTCTCGCCCAGGGCCCCCCCGTTCGTAGGGCCACCACTGAGTCTGATCATGACATATGAATACATTGCGCGATCTAGTCTAGAGACCGTCAAGGCGTAATATATTTTCCTGCAAGTCCTCGTTGAGATTTGGTCACGTTCAAAAAGTCAGCATGTACTTCGGCATTGTGGCCTGAGTCGTCGAAAATGTAGGGTTGGAATTAGCAATCGTCCCGCGACGTCATAGGTTCACGACCGCGTTCACATTATTCACATAAAACCTTTCAAAAAAAGTTCGCATTCACACGAACAAGAACCTTTCGGGAGTTCGCAGCATCCCTAATGTAAATTATCACAAAGTACATGGTGCAAGTATAGACAAAACCTACTTGAGTATCGGTAAAAAAGTATTAATTCGTTAATGCCCACCTTACTACTGTGCATGCATATTTTCTGTACCACCACCACTGCCGTGTGTTATGTATTTTGGTTGGATGAAAATAAAGACTCTCTCTCTCTCTTACCGCGAATCGGAATTAGATAATTGCGATGTGAAGTAGGCTATGCTAGCGCTTTTAATTGAATATACTTAGTTGCTCACCTTAAATGGCCAGACCGTTAAATACTAACCGCATGCAGATATTTAACTGGTGTCATGCAGGTCAAATGTTAATATTAAAGTTAGTTTGTGTTATATAAATATGCGTGTGTATGTTTCGATGGAGTGTGCACACTGCACAAGTGCACATATACGCGGTAGGACAGGTACACACCATGTTCATTGCTGCGTTCTGCAGAAGTAATATTGTCTTTATCAAGTTGATAAGATGCTTTTATTTGTGTGATAAGAGATGATGCGATGCTCGATGCCAGTGGTTCCCAACGTGGGCGATATCGCCCCCCTGTGGACGATTTTAGGAAACAAGGGGGCGAAAATACCACAGGGGGCGACTAGAGGGCGAAAATATTAGAACGTCCAGTGAGATATATTTATTTAACACGGACAAAAAATGCACGCGAAGATGGCTTATTATGCGTATGGCGCGGACAAAAAGGTCAACTTAACGGAAAGTAGACGGGGCAATCGGTTTTCCGAGCACCTATGTCCTATACCACCTCGGAATTTTTTTTTTTTTTAGTAAATATAATAGTGATCAGAGTTAGGTGAATAAATTTCCCTTTTACATGTCTTATTTTTTCAGATCCGTAAATATGGGGGGGGGGCAAAAATTTGTGTAGAGATTGAAAAGGGGGCGATGAGGTGAAAAGGCTGGGAACCACTGCTCTATGCTAATGTTTTAATCTGTGTTCTGATAATTTCCCATGTAATGTTGATGTTGCTTAAGCTCGAACTGTTTGGCTACTCTTGCGTTAAAGGATCCGTGCGCCGTAGGCTACACAAAGGTCATTGGCGAATGCAGACAGGCTGACATCAGCGGAAGCCTTATATTCTCTGCATTACTTTTCATTCAGTGTGCATGCCTCTTATTTACTTCGCCTAGGCTAAGGGGGGTGTCTGATCTTAAAGGCTACTCCAAGTTGTTTCGACACCTTCCTATCTTTTCATTGTATCGCAGTCTTGTGATGTTTTTGAAACGATGAAAATATTATTAAACCTGATTGATTGATTGATTGATTGATTGAAGTAGCAAATGTATTTTATATAGCTACAAATCACCATATAGTACTTCAATGCATGACCATGACCAATGACCATTGACCTTACGTAGTAATTGACCAAGTGTGATAACATACCACTCTCATCTTATACATATACTGTAATTTTATTTGAAAACTATATATGCTTTGCTGTCTCCACATCACTTGTGAGTAAAAATTGAATTATTTCGACATATATTTCTAAGGCAAGATGAAGTCGTCAATTGATGAAGCGCATTCTTTTGGCACGGCGAAAGCTTCATGATTCAGTTCATCCACTACGATGTCATAGTACCTGTACGTATAGAAAAACACGTCAATTACGAATTATGACCAATCTAAAGCTGATCAACAGAGTAGTCGAAAAATGGGCGACGAGAATTACCTTCTGTGATAGTGAACTTTCTCTTTTCCAGCGGTTCCTTCAAATGAGTACTCGTATGGCAAACAGCTCGCTCTGGTATACGTCGCTGTGCTGATTCCTGTGACGAGAAGCAGGATTACTAACTAAAGTTGCTACAGTACATGAAACGTTCAAATTGAGTGAATTCGAAACGGCGTGGTGCCCTTCGACCAGCAACACGTTGTCGAGACTATAAACGGAAGAATCAATGAATATATGAATGAAATAATGAAAATCCGGGAGGTGAAAGTTAACTTCATCGCCCCTGCTTGCCACCATGTAAATATGGGCGCATTTTATAGATGGCAACCGATTCACTCAAGCAAAATCGATATATAATAAACGATGCATAATTATAACGACTGCACTTACCTTCCATGTCGGTGCTATTCTCACGCCTATACCATGCCGTCATCAACACTCCGTCTTGGTGGTCGCCGATCATGAACTCTGGGAGTGGATTGAAGCCTTCTTGCACCCCGATTCTGTGAAATTCGTGGCTGGGAGCTTTCTTTTCGCATTTTTTTGTTTTCATGTCAACGACGAATTCTTTTTTCTGGTGATTGAATGATCATCAAAAGATCACTGTTTTGTATTTTATGAGTGTTAGAGAATGTTGATCGTAAGCAAACGCGGTGGCCTAGAAACACTCTCACCTCGCGAAAGAGAATGAGAATATCTTCCGTGGGGCGAGTATCGTTCTCTGCCGTCTCTTCGATGAATCTCAGTCTCTCGCCTTCACCATCGTAGAGCATAACACCTCTTCTATACAGATGAGTCAAATGGTCGTACTAAAGAACATGGAAACGAGTATGATACAGAGAATAGGTGTATACAGCGACATCAATGTCTTATAGAGCCACCTCAGCCATCTCACCGAAACGTCACCAACGAGTGATAACATCAATGGCAATGCATTTTCAATTTACCTGAAGAACTGCAGCTTTGAAGTGAAGTGGCGACTCTGAAAGTGTAAAACGATTTCGATTTTAGGTTAATCCGACGATTTGGTGACGTAAGAAGGCAAGATGTATATCTTATGTCAACTCCTCAATGAGGTCATTTGAGTGCGGTGTTTATCGCACCTAGGGTTGCATTTAAAACAAATAGTGTTTTAAAACACTTTGTTGAAAACATGTTTTAAACGGTATTCTAAAAAATGCCATTTTGTAAAGAACGACATTATGTTTTGTTTTTGGTTTATAATGACGCCATATTTGTGTAAATACTTTCGTAAAAACATGTAATATGAGCCTACGGACAATTTGCATCCGATACAGTCGACGTATACGATATGGAATGGTTGAAACTCTCGAAATCGTTGTCCTTTCAACAGTTATAGATCATTGTAGCATGTAGTAACAGATCATTGGTACGGAATGGGTGTTCTGATGATGATGACCGCCGACCGTAAAAATGCTACATGGCGATGTAGACCAGGTCAAAAAATTTTTGGGCCGTTTAGGACATGGATCCGACGTATTTTTCGACAAAGGAGCCATATTTACCTTACATTTTCAAATGCCAATGTTGTTCCACTGTGACGCCACAATTAAATATTCGTGACGTCATTTCTAATAAAAAAACATGCTTTAAATAAGGGCCATGTTTAAGACATGTTTGTTCTAAATTTATTTTTGTTATAAATGCAAACCTTGCCAGGTACACTTGAGAAAGGCGAAGATTATTCAGTTTAGCTCAATCGCTGGTATGTCTAACGCAGCGGTTCTTAACCTTTTCTCCTCCAGCACCCCCTTTCAAAAATTATCGTGCTCCAGCGCCCCCCCCCCCAACTTCATATTGTAAGGAATGTGATAAAGACAATGATTAAGAGAGAGGGCCGTAACAGCACTTCGTCAACCCCCCTAAAAACGATTGCCTTGCGCCCCCATAGCGTGATAAACCGAACTTCTGAGGGCTTCGCCATCACGAACCCCATATCGTGATTTCGATGGTCAGCAAAGTTTGTGTGACCTGGTTGCCCGAGGTACCAAAATTTTCTATAATGCATGAATGAATAGGTGGTAATTACATATATAAGTCGCTATAAACTTTTTATCCTCTCAGCCCATGTAATCAGATTTACCAGTAGCACTGAGTGAGCTGTTGTATATGAAAATAAAGGGCACGTAATTAATAAGTAAACATATTCGGGTGTGCCCGCAGGTACAATTATTCGTTATCATGGCCGTAACAGCACTTCGTCAGCCCCCCCCTAAAACAAAAAAACGTTGGTCCTGGGCCCCCATCGGGTGATAAACCAAACTTCCGGAGGACTTCACTCCCAGACCCCCATTAGGCTGTCCGCTATTTGCTGATAGCCTATTAGGTATCTACATTGGGTGTCCATTTACTGAGGCAGCTATTCTCGCCTAGTCGCGCGAAGCGCGAAAAATTTCACTAATTAATGGTGGAATTGGTCAATATCATTGGGAATTGCATGTAAATGGAGATTAATTTTTATCCTCTCTCTGCTCACGTAAACACATTTACCGGTAGAGCTGAGTGAGGTGCAATCTTCCCTCTAAGCTGCGCACGTGCGCAGTGCTGACACGGTCTCTGCGCACAGAAAATCTACGTTGCGCACAACAAATCCGAAGTTATTACCTTTTTTTAGTCGTTACGCACTGTTGTCCAAGGGTCAGCGCAGTGAGTTGTTGAGTGTGCGCAGACTCATCAAAACTTAAAGCGAACATTGTGAGGTTTCTTGGAAACTGTAGGGCCCGTTACTAATAATTAAACATATTCGGCCGGGCGAACCCGTTGGTATGACTTCGTTGCATGATGTTATTTCGTGACCCCCTGTCTGCAATATCAAAAAAATATAGAATCGCTCAATGGGGATATCGCCCAACAGGAATATCCCTGTCGCCCAATCGTACTAAACTAAAAGACGCACACGATTTCAGATTGGTATTTCTTCACTGACATATAATTTTCCCTGCCAGATAGAATTCGTCTTCTGGGGTTCAGATTGACAAGACAGAAACATTCGGTGTCAGTCATTTCGGCGCCCATGGACAATTAAATCTATATGTAAGGCTATATGTAACGAAGTTTTCGGTGTTAATTTGCTCTGAATACTCATTAAGGATATGTCGTATCACCACATCATCTACTGCGAAGCCATTTTTCTCCAGCGCCCCCCATACCGCCCCCCTGAGCCCAGCGCCCCCCATATCGCCCCCTGAGCGTTTCCGCCCCCCTTTAAAATCGCCAGCGCCCCCCGGGGGGCGCTGGGGGCAAGGTTAAGAACCACTGGTCTAACGCATTCATCTACATAAGTCAGAGTGGTTTTCGGTTTGGTGCTTTCAGACAAAGTGAAGAACACCGGAGAACGGAGTCCGCAGGCCTACATCAGCCGAAGTCAAATTGGTGGTGAATGTAAATTCAACTTATGGAGGCTCCACCCACACAGACTCAGACAAATGTCAATCACCGCCCCTATATGTATAATTGTATATAGAATATATTCATAAATCGCCGCATTTTCGAAACAAACTTAGGCGTAG